>NC_065552.1:20528784-21778784 GCF_022605725.1 Anthonomus grandis grandis
GAAACTCACTTGACCGCTCCACCAACTCCCATGTCTCGTTTTCCTCCAAACAATTGATCTCCTCTTGCATCGCCGCTCTCCACTGATTACCATCAGGTCTAGACAGCATCTGTGACACTTCTGGTGTACAGACTGGGTATCCAGTTGTTGGACAGAAAAATACAACATAATCATCGTACTTCTTAGCTGACCTCTCTCTAGTTGATTTCCTTGGAGCTGCTGCCTCTAAGCTTCTATTATTGTCAAAACTTGTATCTAATAATTCAGGTACATAGTCTGCATCACTTGGGTTATCCTGAAAAACATCATTTTCAATACCGTACTCTACTGAATCATATTCACTACTAATGGAATCACTCTCATCATTCTGCTCTGGAATGCTGTTCCTCCTGTCCCCCACTGAAACTACAGTTTCCTTTGAGAACACTGGCACCATGGATTTCATATCTTCATGAATTTGAACATCCCTGCTAGTTGTGACGTCATCTATTTTTGGATCATAAATTCTATACCCTTTAATATTCTCTGCATATCCAACCATGATACACATATTAGACTTTTTATCCAGCTTAAGTCTCTTTTCTTTTGGAACATGTACCATAACGCTGCTCCCAAAGATCTTAAAATGTGACAAATCTGGCTTGGAACCATGCCACACTTCATAGGGGTCTTTCCATCCAAACCACTTGAAATACATCGGTTCCTGATGTAGCTAGCAGTATTTACCGCCTCTGCCCAAAACTTCTTACCTAAACCAGCATCAAACATAAGGCACTTTGCCTTCTCCACTAAACACCTGTTTAGCCTTTCTGCAAGACCGTTTTGTTCTGGTGTGTAAGCATTGGTAGTTTGGTGAATTATGCCCTCTGACTTAAAGAAAGAATCAAAATTATTACCACAGAATTCACCACCCTGGTCACTTCGAAAGATTTTTATCTTTCGGTCTAGCTGGTTCTCTACCATAGTCTTAAAATTTTTAAAATTATTGAATACTTGACTCTTAGCCTTTAGAAAATAAACAAAGGACATTCTACTATAATCATCGACAAGCAACAAAAAATACCTTGCACCTCTAATTGAATTTACCTCCATTGGCCCGCACACGTCTCCATGGATAACTTCCAATAGGCCACTGCTCCTCGAACCCTTATTTGGAAAAGGCAACCTTGTTTGTTTTCCCTCACAACAAACAATGCAGTTACTCTTCATTTGCAACCACAATGTCACTTAATTTGGTTTCTGCAATCCTGCATTTCTTAATCTTAATTTTTCATTCGGAGACATATGTTTACTTGCTCCTGAGTCCAAGTAAAAATCATCCTTGCTGTATTTCCCATTTAAAAATACCGCACTAAACGCATATCTTGACGAATTTGCTGAGGAAACATTCGAATTTGGACACTTCGACATGAAATGACCGGGTTGTTTACATTTAAAACAAATAAGTTTGTTTTTATCCCTTCTGTCAAAATCATCTGGTCTGCCTGACGTTGACATTTGAGGATTTCCGACCGAAACTGCTGCCACCTTTTGGCCGCTTCATAAAGCTCCCGCCACTGTTGCCGGCCTTCACTGTAAAGGCTCCTTTTCTGTCACTGCCTTTCATACCTGCGCCATCTACATCCATGTCCATTAACTTGCTCTTAATGGAATCTGCACTGATAGAAATTCCCGCATGCTCTATCGCCATTAACATTGGTGCATACCTTTCTGGTAATCCGGCCAATAATAACGATCCGACCCATTCGTCGTTGATGCTAAACCCCGTCTTTCTGAGTTTCTGAGAAGTTTCAATCACCTGGTTGATGTAACTTTCCATTGAATTACAACTTTCTAACCTCAATGATATTAGATGCCTAAGCAAACTGATTTTTCTTGTAAAACCTGCATCAGCATAAAGTTTTCCTAACTTTTCCCAAACTTCCTGGCATGTTGTCGCACTCTTTATGTGCAAATATAAAGAAGGGTCTATAGTTAAAATCAATTTGGCTTTTGCTTTCGCAATGGTGACAGAATCCGTTTCTGTGCCATCCAAACAGTTACCTAAACCTTCGAGTACAAAATAATTCTCCAGGGCAAAAGACCACTCTTCAAAGTTCTCGCGCCCGACAAGTTTTTGCACACTACTAAGATAATTTATCGCCATCTTGGAACAAACACTGTGTTTTCGTTTTCGACTGACTGCTCGGTTTTCGCGACACGTTAAACTGACACTGAATAGACTAACTGAGTTTTAAGGCTCTAATCTATCCTAGGCACATGCCTGGGCCCATAACCTGTTAAAATAAATAGTGGAATAGGAAGACCGGCGAAAATAAAACACGCTTGTCATAGCTTCTGATGATTAACAACGACTGTTTATTCAACCAAATAGTAGAGACTACAAAACTCGCTAAGCCGACGTTGTCACGTTGCTTTAGAAATATATATCGGCATTTATAATAGAGGGCGTTATATTTAAATATTTTGAACTTATCTTTACAGTATAGAGGTCCTATAGGTGGCCAGCCCGCTCTCCAGATATGACCCCGATGGATTTTTTTGTCTGGGATTATTTAATGAATATTGTTTGGCGACGACCAATCCAATAATCTTGAAAAGCTTAAAAACCGAAATCGTAAAGCCTGTCGAACAATTTCTGCTCATATACTTAGCTCTTAGCTCATTAGCTATTGGAGCTCAATTTGAGCATTTAATTAGACAATATATTTAAATTTTGTAAAACAGATTAATATGATGTTAAAATATTGTATAATAAATAAATAGAATTTAAAGAGAATTGTGCTATTTTAATTTTTGCAACAGAAACATTTTAATTTTAAGTTGATGTTAACACATGATTTTTTTTATGAAATTGAATTAATAATTCTACAAGCATTCCAAACCATTAAAAATACATTACCTTAAAAATTTTTATATTTAAAAATAAAAAAGTTTGAGCCTGTCACGTTGATTGTGGGACACCCTGTATATAATTTAAGAAACAACAAATAATTACTTTAATTCTCATATAATTTTATTAGCATATCTCATGTCGCAGCTCTTTCTGATTATATTTATAATAACGATCGTTAAAAAAAATTCAAATTTTGTGATTCTACGCATATTGTGGTAATCGAAGTTAAATAATATTAATTTAAAAAAAAACTTATGTTCAGGGTTATTTTTTATATTTGCACTATATTTGCAGTAATTACCACACAAGTATAAAAAATCTTCTTACGCAAGACTTCTTTTTATTTTTTGTTAAAACTAATAACAATTGGTAGTTTCAATGAAATAACCTGTTTACTAAGTAAAGTGAAAGATTCTTGCTTTGATTTAAAAAATCGATTGTTCAGGTATAGTTACGAAATTTTAAACGGCATTTCTTCGTTTTGTTTGGTGTAAATCTAGTGTCACAATGTCTTCTTAAACTATAAAAAAGAGAATTAAAATCCAATTTGTTTTCCTTTTTTTGGAGCTCTGAAGAAGGTAGAAACCATAATACCAAAACGTCGGCCTCAATATGATTTGTGTACTAACAATGTGAAAAAATGAAAAAAAGTAAAGAGCATTTTCTTGTTGCAAGTAGAAAAAATGTTTGCTCCTAAAAAATAAATGATATATAATTTTTTTTTTCATTAAAATTATACGAAGAATGTGTCCCCGCGCACGCCCCTGGTATAAGTAGAATAAAAATTTTTGCGTATAAAAACATATATCTAAAATGTCTATCTAAATGTGGTAAATTAAATTTAAATATTTAAAGTGTTTTTAAAAATGTTAATAAATTTAAAATTTTGACATCGTGTATTTGTAAAGAAGCATTTTTTGGAAAAAAAAGTAAGCCGATATTATTTGTTGGTTCATTGTCGCACCTTCGGATCTAAACGACGGGCGAGATGATTTCAGAATGCCAAAGAACAGCTGATAAATCGTTATACTGCCTCCTTCCAAATCTCATTTCGTCCCAAAATCATTCCAAATATGGCGGATGTCGATATAGGCACAAGGTTCCCCTTTTGCAACAGGATATCTTGTAAAATTAATAATCCACGTTTTTCTCCGGATATTGACGTTGAGAAGTATCTGTATCTGTAACTGCAGAGGGTGGTGCGAACACCACTTAGGCCCATTGTGCCCCTCTCTGTTGAAGGAGTAGGGGATCTGACCTCTCTAAGGGGTAGGTGGGATACGCCGAGTTCTGGTGCGTATTGACGAGTGAGCAGAGCAATCGCAAAGTATGTGTTCCATTGACTCATCTTCAGGGTTGCATGGCCAACATAATAGACTCCTGCTTAGTTTAATTTTAAAATGGTGGCCATTTTTAATTGACAGTAAGTAAAGAATGCCTGATATAAGACGTAGTTTCCTTGCTGCCCTTAATTGCTCCCAATTTGTTCAGGTAGCTGAAAAGCTCGTTAGACAAATTGCACCCTTGACTATTGTGAAAAATACTACCTACACCGCATTGTGAAAATCTTGTAAGAGTACGATTTTATTGGATGTTCGCAACTCCATGGAAACCTTCGGCTCTACTTGAATTTCTCGATCTGGATTCAGCGATCTGATTTCCTTTGATGTGGTTGTGCTCCTTGATGCAGCTGACTCTCACCTTGTTTTTGAAAAAAGTTTCCCCGAGGGTGCGATGGCATTGTTGTACTAGTTCTGACGTGAGATGTGGTCTTGACAGAGCAAAAACTGCAGTCGGTTTTTTACAGTCTTTTTGATTCTTTTCTTTTATTCTATTTTGGGACATATCAGCAGAAAAGTTAAGACTTCAATTTTCCGGAATAAATTTCAAGGGAAAGGGTTTTTACCAGACAAATATAGTCATTTTTCAGGAAGTTTTTAACTGCTCAAGAAAGAAAAATGTAATTATAATGCTTTTTCTAGACTTCTGAGGATAATTTTATACTTTTTTCAGGCATTTGAATCTTTTCTGAAGATTGAGCAGAACAATCAAGACTTAATTTATAATGAAATATATCCTAATCAATCAAGATGTGGCAATAAATCCGATTTACGGGCTAATATAATATATTTTCCCTTAATTGGAATTGAATCATCAAAAATTCGAAAAATCCCTGTAGAGACAGTTCATAGGATTCAGAATAATCCTCTTCACAGTTCAGATATGACTTCCATCTGAATAATTTTTTGAGTAGAAGAGTCTCTTAGATTTTGAAAGGTTGGATGAAGAGGCTAGAGGAGGAAGGATAAGATAACTGTTGAGTGGGATAGTCATAAACTGATAGCTCATAAAAAATCATGATTAGTGGATTAGTGGAGCTACAAAAATAAGATCTAATCTCTATTTTGTATTTAATGAACCGATTAGAAAAATATGCATAATTATACTTTTACTTTAACGACTTTAAGTTTAAAATAAACTACTTTAATAAAATTTTATATTTTGTTTATTTTTTTATGTAAAGATTTGCACTGCTTCCGTAAACAATATTAAAACGAATGTTATTTAAAGTTGGCAAAACAATATATGTAATAAAAATCTTTTAAAAAAATGGAAAATTAGTGAAGCTATAAGGTTTATCAAATGCATAGCTATAATTGAGAATAACCTCAACAAAACATACATAAAAAGTAATGTATTTTTCTCCATACCCGATTTTTCAAAAGGATTCAAACTTTAAAAGCGCTCTTCTGAAACGTAGCAAAATCTGACTTACCTGGATTTGCTATCTAACCACAGAATTAATGGTAAAAAATATTAAATGCTGCTGGGTCATGTCGAAATAAGCAATTATTTTTTAAGATTTGTCTGTCTTTCAGTAAAAGACTTATAAAATGTATTGAGATGAATAGAAGTTATGTCGAACATTTACTGAAAAAAAAATATTCATTACTTTAAATTTATCCTTTGTATTTTATCACTCATTCGAAGTGTAATTAGGCATTTTGTGAATTTAATTTTTTCTGAGTGCATTGAAACCTTTAAATGTAAATATCTCGAAAAGGGCGAATGTAGCAAAATTTTTGAAGTATACCTTTTTTAAGCAAAACTGTTTAAACAATACATATTTGAAATAAGAAATTAAAATAGGCCTAAAATAATTAATAAATAAAGTCTAAAAAAGGAAAATTAAGAATACATAAAAATGTTGTTGGTAGCGCCCTTTATGAACTAACTAGCTGAATGCCCGCGGCGTTGCTCGCGTGAAAATAAAAAGAAAGTCTAAGAATGCCTCCAATAATGGTAAATGCAACCCACAATACACAAAAATAAAATCCGAAGCCTCGCCTCATTGATAGTACATGCAACCCACAATTGCCAGGCCGTTTTTTTCTTGAGGTCAAGGGGCGCGATTAATATAATATAATTATTATAAAACCAAGACACAAATAATCTTAAAAATGATTCGTTAGATGCAGAGCGAGCGGTAAGACTGAGTCGAGTCACCTCTTGGGTATCAGTCTCGCATGGACCCGCCTTGTTGTTATGTCTACCAAAATATAAATAATACAGAGGCACTTTTTCAATCGTATTTATTAATCAGTTTTATGCCGCTATGCGATATTTATCATATCGCTAACACCCCTTATAGGTGGAATTTCAAAAAGTTCGTTCGTATCCAGGGCCTACATTATAAAAAAAACATTGTAATATATAGATTTGGAAAAAGTTAAATTTTAAGATTGGCCACATAAAAAAACCCAAATTTTGTGAAATGCAAAGAATAAATGCTTAATATATGTCCGAAGTTCAAAAAATTACATTAAGCTTATCACCCTGTATCTTTTGTCACCCTGTATTCTTTATCTTTTATCTAGTCTTTGACTTTGGACTAGGAAAATTTAACTTCAATCTTTTTTTTTAAATCTGGTGTTAAATTACTTACTATTCTTTATAGGACACCCTGTATATGTCCAGGGGCGTCAGATACACCATCAAAGCCTTGATTAGTGCAGTTCTCATTGCTCCCGTTATGTTAAGGCAAGTTATTCTTTGAATGTTCTGGTTTTCGACGAATTATTAATTGTGACTTGCTGGACGTTATTATCTAGATAATAGCGCCATACGCTAGCATAGCTCTTACCATAGTTGTGTAAATCATAACTATCTTGGGTTTATCGCTCCAGTACTTTGTAATGTGAGAGTTTCAATTTAGTTTGCTTTTAAGAGTCATACATTTTCAAAACATAACTTAGTGAGGCCTGATAGTTTGGCTTTTGACGTTAATGAATAGGCAATATTATAATTATAGGGTCCTGCAACAGTGCGTCGGTCTTATAAAACATAAAAGGAGGGTTAACATTTTCTAACCTCTTAAAATTTTTTTTCGGACGTGATAGCGCATGTCTAGAAAATATTTTGGAATATACAGGGTGCTTTCAAAAAGTGTAGCGATATAAACGGCATTTTTTTTAAATGGCCAGTGATTTTATTTAATTTTTGGGACCACCTTAGGCTACTTAGTATATGCCCTAGATATGGCTACTTTGTCATGCACAGTTTCATTTCAATCATTCATCTTTTCATGACATCAGAAATGTTATTTTATTGTCAATATTAGGATAAATTCGGATTCTAGAAGAATGGAGAATTATTTTGACTTAAGTGGTTTCTTTCTGTCATATACAGGTGTTCTTATTTATCATTCAAATTTTTTGAAACCGACAAAGCAGCAATATTAAGCGCATATACCATGTAGCCTAAAGTGTTCTCAAAAATGAAATAATAAGAATGGCATTCCATTAAAAAAAAAATGCCGCTTGCGTGACACTTTTTTAAAGCACTTTGTATATTTCAAAATATTGTCCAGACGTGCGCTATCACGTCCCAAAAAAATTTCTTTATAGAAGAAGCACTGTTGCAGGACCCTGTATAATGTGAAGAGTCGCTTGCATTGTAAAGCGTTTGCTTAAATTTTCCCATCTGCTAATAAAATGATTAATTCATCTGCATAGACAATTGTGTGATGGTAGTCATTATTTCCTCCCTCTTCTGACAGCCCTCGTCTATAACCTCTTTTGTGTATAATTCTCCTGAAAAGCATGTTAAAAATCTTATCTGGGATTTTCCTAGTATTTAGTGACTGGATGATTTTTGGGAAAGTTGTTTTCTCAAACGCGCCCTCGATGCCAATATACACATCCAGAGTCGACTGCTGTCGATCCGCCATATCAGTAAATAGTGTCCAGGCCCTATGTATCTTTCGCAGGGGCTTTCCATAGATTTCAGGTAAAAAAGTGATGAAGCCTTGGGAGTTCTATAGTACAGATGGAGTAGTATAGAGGAGTATAACAACATATCAAAACGTGTGCGCTTGTAAATCTGAAAGCGAATGTTGCGAATCATCCTCTAGTCCAATAATTCACTTCTTTTTGCTCTTCGACTTTGATCTGGACTTTTTCTGTCCATATTTGCTCCATTTTTATTGTTTTATTATTTAAGTCCGCCAATAATCACATCTTATGGTCACATACCTAATTTGTTTGTCTAAGTTTGTTGTAGTTCGGATTTTTTTCTTATGTTTTTTCTTGTATGTCTACTTTGGTCTCTTATTCTCAACCATATTTTCTTCTCTTTTTATTATGGATACTTACCAAAACGCATGTATAATGGTTATATGAGGGGTTAAGGAATTTATAAGAAAGTTACAGGTGTTCAGTATTATTTTTGCTTTTTGAAATGATGTATGATTCTCTGGGTCTATTTAGGTTTACCGTGAATGGGAATATTTTTAAAAACCACATTATTAATAAAAAAATTGTTAACATAATTTTAATTATTCAACATAATTTCCTACCGGGGAGAAAAATTGAATAAATATTGGAATTAAAAGTCACTTTTTCTTCACAGGTCCCTAAATGAAAATTAAATATTTAAACTTATATATGAAGCAATTTTAAAAATTACAAAAACATATCGCTTAGCATGCATAAACCTAATACTATAATAGTTACGAAAAAGCTATAATTTTGAACAACTGAACATATTACCCCGAAAAACCTAAAATGGACAAGCCTTCGGACGGTTTCGTGGATGAAAATGAAATTGCGGCGACGGATCAGGACTGGGAGGATTTCGAAAAGTTCCTGCGAAAGAAGAAAAAGGAGGAAAAGAAGAAACCCGAACCGCAAATGGCGTTTTATCCTTTTCCGTTGCAAGAGGAGGAGTACCAAAGTACTCTTGTAAGATTTATTTACCAAAATTATCGATTCACATAATAATTTATACAGTTCATTCGTGCTCTAAGAAACAAATTCATTTAAAATTCACATATTTTTCTCTTCTATTATTTTTAGACATATCGATTAGTATTGTCACTTGTGCGTTTTTTGAAATACATTTTTTTATACAGGGTGTCTCGAATAGAAACTATTGCGTCAACAATATTTCTTTTTTTAATCAAATACCCTGTATATTATGACGTTTTACAATTCTATGATATATGCTGAATATTTTTTGTATAGCAAACTATATGCCTAAAGTCAACGGTTTGCTAAATATGACGTAACAGACTAACGACATATGAGATTAGGAAAGAAAATTATTCTAGATTTATTATATATAATGTTTAATTTGTCGTCCATTTGATTCAATGCGTTCTTTGCAATGAAAATATTGGTCACAGGGGTCTTAAGTAAAACTATGACGCCCACATTAATTTCTTATGTAATTTCTTAGAAAGTAAGTAGACATTATTTTGGAACAAGTTCCAATTTTAAAACTCACTTGATAACAGTTTGTCATGCATTTGTGAGTATAATTGTTATATTAGCTGTCATCATTTTTTAATAAAATGCATTTATCTAAGAAAGAACAATTGAAATACTCATGATGATTGGTTTTCGAGACCGGTTCGTACACAACAACCAGTCTGTAATCTGTTTAATGCAACTCATGCTGATCGCCCTGCAATTACTAGATCCATCGTTCGCAAAATAAATGAGAATTTAGGGAACACGGCCTTGTGAAAAATATATATAAACGGAGACATCCAAAAGTATCTAAACATTCTACGCTAAATGTTCTATTAGAAACAGAGAATAATTTACATGTTGCAATAAGTATACAATTTCCAGGAATTGTAATTTAGCCAGTGGCAGAAATACTTCTGTACTAATGTAAAGTATAACTAATGCATGATTAGAAGACGATTTTGACCGCCGAGTGCAGTTTTGTGAGCAGATTCTTGATGCTAACTGTTGCTTAATGTATTTTTTGTAACTAATGCTTAATGGACAAGTTAACAGGCAAAATTGCAGATATTATATTGCAACCGAAAATCCTCATTGGACCCAAGAATGCCATACACAGCATAATCGTCAAAAAATTAATGTGTGGGCTTAATATGTGAACTGTTAAATAAGTATTGTAAAAAATCGAATCCTTGGATGCCTTTTTTCCGAAGAAACATTAAACGGAGAGCGGTACTTGGACTTTCTGTAGTTTGACCTTATCCCTGCTTTAGTTCTTTTATTCTTTGATGCACAATAGTCTGATATACCTAGTAACGAGATATTGTCTCAAGAAGTCGGGGCACCTCCTCACTTTGCCATCGCCGTTTGACAACTTCTTGATGCAACTTTTCCTAACAGATGGATTGGACGAAGACGACCAATCGAGTGGCCACCAAGGTCACCGGATATAACCCCATTAGATTTTTTATTGCCTTTTTTAAGTCCACAGTTTATGTGAATAGACCAAATAATATTGATGATTTAAAGCAAAGAGTTCGACAAATTAGACTAATCGATTCGCAAGTGATTGAAAATTTGCAATTGGAAGTTATTTATCGACTTTAAAAATGCATTGAAGTAAATGGACAACAAATTAATCTAATGTCGTATGTTTCATAAGTCTATTACGTCAAATTTGACAAACCGCTGACTTTAAGCATATAGTATGCTATACAAAAATAATTTAGAACCTATGGTAGAAATGTAAAATATCATCATACACAAGATTACGCTATAATAAAAAATTTTATTGCAAAAAACGCGCAGGGGGCAAGCAAATCATCGTGTTCGAAAAATATAAGAAGAAAAAAAAAACGTACTTTTATCGTAAATTCACTTTATATTGTATGTGTACCTTTTTTTTAAAATGTAGTAGAGAGATGTTTACTTATGAGAGATGGTTAATAATGTAATGTTTACTTGTTAGTCACCACAGTAAGATCACATGCTTCCCATTTTATAGTTTCACATTAATTCAACTGGCTGATACTTTTTTTTATTCAAATATAATTTCGCCACTGAATGTAATTAATAATAATGAAGTGCACACAAAAAACATGTGTAAACATGGGAATCTTTTATACGATCATTTTTACCTGTGGCTTTTCAATTGATATTAATGATGTTGGTTTATATAATTATTAAATGACCATTTAATTATAAATCGATTTATTTTATCACTGTCTGTTGTTACCTCCCAATTTATTCTTTAGTTTTATTATCTTCCAAAAATCCGTAAGTCTAATATTGCTCTTATGCAAATGTAGAATCTTCGCAATAAATTTCTTTGCAAAATGTTTTTTATAAGTTTTAAAAGTACTTACTGGGAAGCCGAGTAGGTTCGTTCATAATTGGTATCATTTCATTTGACGATTATGAACCATAAAATTAGTCGGAGGCTTTTCTAGCTATTTTTGGCGTGTAATACTATTATTTTTTATTCCATTTAGATTCTCCAACCTCTACTAACAAAGATATTTGCCGATTATTTGGAGACTGAAACTCTTCTAACAACATGGAAACAGGCCATTATAGCCCGCATTTACAAAAATAGAAATAAAAGTCTGGCCAAAAACTATAGACCGATAAGTCTTACTTGTCATCCGGGTAAATATATGGAAAGTCATTGTGAAAGAGCTTACCGCCTTTTAATAGAAAATAATATAATTTTACCAACACAACATGGCTTTCTTCTTGGTTGACATATCACAATAAATTTATTAACGTGTCTTAATGACTAGAATCATACAATAGATGAAGGAAAGCCCACAGACATTATTTACTTGTACTTTGAGAAAATCTTCGACAATGCTCCTTATAATAGACTTTGCTCAAGCTCATTATGTTGTAAGGGATAACTTGTTGAAACTAATTTGAAGAAAAAACGGGTCAGACAATCACAGGATATGGAGTGGAGTACTACAGGATTCAGTGCTGGGATCCCTGCTGTTTTTGGTGTATGTTAGTGATCTAAGCCAAAACATACCAATCCAACATATCCTTTTTTGCAGATGACAGGAAAATGTATATAAACAAAAAAAATTAATAAAATGTATAAAAACAAACAAAATACATTTGATTTGCAGAATGATCTGCAAAAAATTGCTAACAGGTCAGCAGTTTGTGTAATGAATCTTAATGAAGAAAAATACACGACCTCAGTATAGGCAACAATAACCCATCCAATGTATATAATTAAATGGTACCCCACGGTAGACACCAACAGAACGACCTGGGCATGTTAGAATCTGGTGATCTGAAATGGGAAGCCCTCATCAATGAAATTCAAAAGATCACTCTCTGAAAATGATCAGAAGATTATACGTATATTATAACCATATATTAGACTGGAATTGGAATTTGTCATTCAGTTGGGCGTCCCCACTTCGGGAGAGACTAGAATCACGCAAATTCCGTCCCACATAATATACATCGTCGAATATACCAACCGGCTAAAAATGTTTGATTGGTTCAAGCTTAAAGAAATACGATGTCGAGGTGAATTACTAGACTTAAAGTCAAAATATTCTGTAATATGATAGAGCTATCTTATTTTTTGTCTCATAATTTAATAATACTTGATGGTTTTGTCCTACTGCCTGGCATTGTTTTTCTCAAAAGTACCTTTAGTAGTCTATGATAAAGTAAAAATATTGAAAATTACCTTTTAAGGTTTAAATGCGAAAATTTTAAACAGTACTTACTTAAATTGCGTCAAACTAAGTACCCTTGTAAAGAGAATTAAAAGACCTTTCCAATGAGGTATCACTCGACCCCCCTTCCCATTTAAGATTTTAGGGGTAGTGCCACCCCCGCTTAGGGGGTTGTAGGTGGGAAAATGATTTTATGATTATTAAGTGTCCCCCTCGAAAATAAAATCGACGGGTCTGAGCGTTTTTTTAAAAAGTTAATGGACTGCCCGTAATTGGCTCTGTTTCGTTTTCGATGCGCCACCCGGTATAATAGAGGACATGCAAAGAAGACTGACAGTGATTTTTGTGATATTGTAAAGTACCGTCTACTGCAAATTGGTGTAAATGAAGACCTAATACAGTTACATAATAAGTGTTCGCCAAAACTGTTCAATATCTTAATAGTTTCACCGCCAACTATTACACCGTTAACATACAACGATACTCCGTAAGACGGAAAGCAGAAGGAACAATAGTGGTACACCGCCGACACGCATTTCTGATTTTCGGATTCTTTAGAGCAGGGCAACGAAAAAACCAAAGGAAAAAGAGAGAAAAAAATATAAGGAGTCACGAAAAACAAATTTGTGTAATCAGCTCCTAGTTTTGATCAAAAAATAGAACATCTACACTAAGAAAGCATAAGCTACCTGTATTTGACATTAAACATATTTTTTCCATTCTGAGACTCATCCAGTTTTCACTGTCGAGTGCACCTCAGCCTGAGATAGACCTATTATGCTCCATTATTACTCTGTACGAGCTTGTACAGGTCTTTTGCTGCTTGATATTTAAATCTTTTTGGTCCAATGTGACCCTCTTGGGTTATATGGGTTGTGTTGATATGGATCTATCCATGCATTTATTTTACTAGAAAAGAAATGTCATGTCCATAAAGGTGACCAGATTCAATTCTTGGTTTCTCTGAGTTTTCTGTACCTACCTACCACATATTATAGTGCTGTCTCTGTTGAACTTTCTGCAGTATTGCACATTGGTCTTGAGGGAAAGGATAATTATTTAAGAGTCTTGATGTGTTTGTCTGTCTAGCAGCTTCTCGAGTGCCTTTAGAGCAAATGCTCATTGCTCGGAGGAATTTTGCTTGGGAATAATTAGAAAGAAAGAAAGAAAGAAAATGTGCTATATTACGTAAGAATAATCTCGTGTACAAGCATCCTACAAGCTAAAAAAACAAAACACAAATACAATTTCAAAAATTGACAAAACAATGAACAAAATTAAACACAAGAAGACAAAACTTTTTGAACATACTTAAATTAAAGATAACTAAATAAAACAATCAATTACTAAATAAAGGTAAACTTGTTGACAAAACTAGAGAAGAAAAAAGGAAAAAAAGAAAACTTTCCAACATGTCCAAGGTTAAAACCTATCATTAAAAAAGTCATCCAGGTTATAATATGCCTTAGCCAATAAAAGCGACTTTAATTCTCTTTTAAATTTCTTAACATCCGATATATGTCTAACACACAGAGGAACATGATTGTAAATTTTTTTACTTATGTAAATTAATGAGTTTTTGGTAAGGGAAGACGTAGGAATAGGTAGGGGAACATCATTTACACGACGAGTCAAATGGCCAGTGTCAGAGGGTAGTTTGGGAATTTTGTGAATAAGAGCAGCTGTTTCTAAGATAAAGAGTGAAAAAAGAGTTAGGATTTTTTCTGAAATCAAGAGGGGTTTGCAAGAATCTCTTAACTTAGCAGAACACAGGTATCTAACTGCTTTTTTTTGAATAACGAAGATAATGTTAAGTAGCCTCTTATTGGTTAAACCCCAAAAAGGCAAGCCATACCGAATATGAGATTCAATAAGTGAAAAGTACACTGAACGTGCAACCACCCCTCCCAGTTCTTGTTTTGCTATTCTTACTGCGAAACATCCAGAAGATAATTTCCCAGCTAAATGTAAAATATGATCTTCAAACCGAAAGCGACCATCAATGGTAATTCCTAGGAACTTGCAGCACTCTTTATTCTGCAAGAAAGAATTTTCGTCAAACATCAGACCCTGAACATCGCACTTAAACCCCATAATAGACGTCTTTCTTAGATTAAACACGAGCCTGTTGGAAGCACACCACCCTGATAAAATCTGAAGGTCCTCAAGGATACAAGTCTTAATATAGTCAGAATTTTTATGGCTCCATAGTATGGTGGTATCATCAGCAAACTGAACCACCTTGCCCTGCAGTTTCAATGAACTCAAGTCATCCACCTACAGTAAAAATAACAGTGGTCCCAACACTGAACCCTGGGGAACGCCGCATTTTAGGGATCTAGAAGCAGACAAACGCCCAGACACTGAAACCTTCTGAGTACGATTTGATAGATAGGACTCAAGCCACCGCAACGCTACGCCTCTAAAACCATATTTATCGAGCTTAGATAACAGTATTCCATGATCCACACAGTCAAATGCTTTGGATAGATCACAAAACACTGCCGCCGATGACTCTCCAGAATTCAAGGACACATAGACGCTCTCCAAAAAGCTAAAAACAGCATCATGAGTCCCTTTACCGGCTTGAAATCCAAACTGATTTGCAGACAAAATGCCATTATGATGTAAAAAGGACAAAATTCTGCTTTTTGCAAGTTTTTCAACTATCTTAGAGAGGGTAGACAAAATAGAAATGGGACGGAAATTACAAGGCTGATCCAAATCTCCACCCTTATGAAGAGGGATAACCACTGCCTCTTTTAAACATGAAGGAAAAATGCCATTATGTAAAGAATTGTTTATGGCAGAAACTAAAGCATTTAAGGCTGAATCAGGCAAAAAGAGTAACATCCTCGAAGATATCCCATCAGCTCCAGATGATTTATGGTTTTTTAGGCGTTTGATTTCATTTTTTACTTCGGTAAGTTCGACAGGATGAAAGAAAAATGAATGCTCAACCGACACTTGTTGAAGATAGTGTAAGGGATCAATGTTACTACGAATGCCCTTGAGCAAGATATTAGGTATATCACAATAATAGTCGTTTAAAATGTCAGGTCTTAACTCCGGTTCCGATACTTTTCTATGGCAATGTCTATAATCATTAATAATCGACCAACACTCTCTTTGCCTATTTGATGACATATTTAAGCGATCCCTATAATAATTAGATTTTGCTGCTTTAATTGTCTTTCTGTACATTACTGAATCCAATGTCACCAAAATGGAACCATAAGCATATGAATATCGCCTATGTCTATAGCATCATCACTATTCTTTTGGCAATTTCCGTGTTTTGCAGATGATGTCTATGGTAGGCTCGTCCTAAAAATGACACCTTTTCCGGTATTTATTTATCTTTCTTTTTGTCCTTATTTATTTGGTCGATTTAATATTTATATTGTTTTTTATGTTGTGTTACTATTCTTAGGTTGTCATATAATGAACGTGTTTCTTCTTTGTAGATGTATGGCCGGTATAGCCGGCAACTAGGAGAATTTGCAAAATTAGAAGGCCTTAAAGCGCAAGAAAAAAGAAGAATCAAGGAGGAGAAACAAAGAAAAAGAGAACTTAGAGGATATCAAGGTAAGCATGTTTTTTGTAACTAATTAACACAGCATATGTAGGTTATTGAAAAAACAAATAGTAGCTATTTTTGTGTCAAAGCGTTGACAGAATATTATTTTATTATACGTAAATATGCAATCAACGGTCAAAGATAGCATTAACAACACAACCGACTAAAAATGTTGCGTGCCAATGCCATCAGAGCACGCTACTGTTAATGCTTCAATAACGTATTATATGTTAATTAGATTGCAAATTGCAATATCGGGTGTAAATTATTTAAAAAGAGAGAGGTTTGCGTAATAAAGTATATATTAGTTGACTTATTATACTGAAAACGATATTAAGGGAATGAGAAATTCTTACGTACTCTTGTAAATTGTACATCTGTAATATAACGAGAGCCTTGGAAATCAAGCAACGAATCAGACAAGTGTGTTCTTTCATCAGCAAAGACTAGAGATATGCATTGACACCACAACTAACTAAAAGGCTGGAAAGAGTTTAAAGAGTTTTGACTACCTACTTCAGTCAGAAATAAAGATTTGTATTGATATCCGTATGAGGATTAAGAAGATTATCTAAATCTGAGGCTCGTTCTAAAAATTCAAATGCAAAACGTTATGTATTTTCGCTCTAGTAGTTTTTGGGCATTCAACTTACATGGCAAGCGGAAACTAGATAGAACTAGCGAAGACTTGACAGCAATAACTTTATTCAAACCTGGTATTTCTGAATGGGACTGACTGACACACAGTTACTGAGACAACTCAACAATTTTTAGGAGTTATTTAAAATCCAGCACTAGTGTGAAATATTCACTTTTATTCCGAGGACTAACAGCTTGCGTTTTTTCTCCTTTCATATTTTTCTTTTTGCTATTCCCACTTATCTTATATCTGACTACGAACAAAATACGTACTTTAAGTATAAAAAGCTTTTTGTCCAAATTATTTTAAAGTTTGGACAATGGTATTTAGGTCACAAAAGCACGACCTCCTTTTATAATATACGCAATGGGAACATGGTAGGAAATGTCCTAGGCAAGATGGAAGCCTAACATACTACCACGCAACTCACACACATTACACATAATTAAACACAAATATACAGCTTAATTCAGCTTAGCTGTTGGGTGCCGACATAAATGTAAGGTGTTTTAGCAGGCTGCTTCTATTTCAAAACCTATTCTGTTGCTTACCATTTCTTTAGAGATGATTGAGAGACTTATTACTGGGCGCGATTGAACTGTTCGGCAAGCATCGTCGCGTTACAGCCAAATTATATGAGATTAGTCTAAAAATACGTATATCCTATTCCTTGTTTCTCCAAGGATTTTTTTATAAAGGAATAGAACTAAAATGGGACGACTCTTAATAAAATTGTGATTTAATATTGGTGCTCCCGCAAAATCCTGAATATTTATTTAGCGTGTCTCTTGCCCCTCTCACACAATTCAGCAAGATTTATTAATTTGTTGGTTAATTAAAGATAAAATGCGGCCAAGTTAGGAATAATTAATAAACGCGGTTAAAAAGTTAAACTATCCAGTTTTTTTCAGTTGCATATCGACTTGTGGATGTGCACCGATACTCCGCAAAATTTTTAAAAAGTAAATTAGCTGAAACTGGTTAAATTCCGCGCGTACTGGTTAAAAATGTAAATCCTTTATTTTTCTCTAGTAACTTTAATAGTTATTTTAATAAAAAAAATCGTTGCAGTTTCGTTAAATTAAACGAATTGAGTCTTAAAATATGTCGGTATTGAAAATAAAGATGATGGTCGTGGGTGTATTTGTTTTGGTTGTAAGAGATGAGATGGCCGATACTAGTGATAATGAAAACGAAGAAGAAAATATAGGAGCTACTCGAGGCAAGTGTTAAAATTCCTACTTTTCTTAAATAATTAATGCTTATTTATTATTGATACTGTGAGTCATTTATAGCAATCCAACGTAGTAGGTGCTTATAAGTTATACAATCAAGTAGTACATTTTGCAACTCAATTAGCACATTTTTTGTTGTTAAATTTTCAGTTGGCTGAATCAGTTAGAACAGCTTGAAAAATGTAAAAATGTTTCATAATTTTTTCTGTTCAGTTTACGCTCATCTTGAATAAGTAAATTCAATCAATCAAATATGCTTTATTGTCAAAAAATTTAAAAAATGTTGTAGACAAAGCTATACATAAAAGTAAAATACACAAATATAGAAACCAAAATACAAGTACTAAATAAATATATACAAAACTGGGTACAAAAGACATAAATGTACCTGGTGAAATTTCTTATACTAAATGTAAAAAGTAAGAAAATAGGAAAGTAAATAAAAATAGTAACAAGAAAGTAAACTAAAAAAAGTAACAAAAACATTATTACAATGTTTAAAAAGTCATAAAAAATTGTATAGAAATTTAGCAATACAAAATATTGCTATTCTACATCGTAAAAAATTTAATAATTAGCCAGTACGTGGATTATACTTGCATTCAAAGCATTGCGAAATCGAGGAAAAGATGTCAATGATTTAATTTCCAAAAGCAGATGATTGTACATTTTTTTTAGCTCCGTAAAGAATACAGCTTTTTATTAATTCCGACCTTGGGATTGGCACATAAAGATCATGCTCTGCGTTTCGAAGTGGATAACTGTAAGATGGTCTATTAGGAATTTCTGATATATGCTTGCGAACCAAGCAAATAGATTCAAGAATGAATAAAGATGGAAGAGCGTCCAAGCTGGTGTTGCTAAGTACAAAGGGTTGGATAATACCTTTATAAGATAAGACTTTAGTTTTTGAGGTGTTTAAGCAGAGAAGATTCGAATCGCACCACGATTTAATGTTGATAAGGTCTTTAGCAATAGTTGCATGAAGTGCCGCAACATCCGGATTGCTTCATGTAAAGCTAGTATCATCGGCAAAGAGACAGATTTTGCCGCTAATGTTAAGATGGGCCATATCATTAATAAACATAATTGGGCCCAGAACTGAACCTTGGTACCCCACATTCTATTGGTCTGCTAGAAGACATGGTCGTATCAGCCTTTACAAGCTGACTTCTGTAGCTAAGATAGCACTTAAACCATTCAAAAGGCGTTCCTCTGAACCCATAGTGCCGTAATTTGTTGATCAAGATAATATGGTTTACACAATCAAAAGGAGAAATCACAGAAAATAGTTGCTGTTGAATGATGATTGTTTATACTGGAGTAAACACTGTTAAAAAGGGAGAACATAGCATCATTAGTGCATTTATTACTCAAGAAGCCAAATTGATGGGGAGTTAGTATTTTATATTTAAACAGGAATGATAATAGCCTTTTTTTAACCAATCTTTCTATGATCTTCGATAATGTTGGAAGGAGAGCGATTGGACGATAATTTGAAGCTTGCTCTTTATCTCCTCCTTTATGCAAGGGAATAATTATTACAGTCTTAAGGCAGTTAGGAAAGACCCCATTTTGAAATGATTTGTTAATTAGGTTTCTCAGATGGTTTAAGGTGTTATCAGGCAGATTTGAGAACATTTTTAGAGTAAGACCATCTGTACCAGATGATAATTTGTTTCTTATTTCATTTATTGTACTTTGAAGCTCTGTTATTAGTACAGGGGTAAAAAAGAAACTATGTAAGTTTTCATTAGAGAGATATGAAAGTGGATCATGAGAAGGTGTTATAGTAGTCATTAGGTTTTTAACCACGTTTACAAAGTAATCGTTAAGATTCTCAGGTGAAGAGGGGATAGTGCTAGTCGAAGAAGGCTTATTTCTTAATTCGTTAACAATAGACCATGTTTCTTTAGCAACATTACCAGAATTAGCCAGCCTGTTATTATAATAAATATCTTTTACGGCTTTTATGGCTTTTCGATACAATTTCCTGTATAGCCTTACATAATTATGAAAAAATATGCTGTACGAAATTTTTTTTAGGTATGATAAAGAGCGCATGTTCCTTGCAGACACACGTACGCCTTTAATGGACCAGGGTTTATGATGCTTAATTTTGATGGGTCTATAAGGAAAGGACTTATTCGCAAAACTTGACAAGGTCTTTACAAATCTAGAAAACTCACCATCGATATCATCAGAGATAAGACCCCAGTCAGCTGTTTGGCATAGATTCTTGAACTTCAAAAATTTTTTTTACCAAAAATACGGCCTAATTTACGAAAATTGCTTAAAGTGTCAATACAGCTTCATGGTCAGAAAAACGTGAATTGAGAACAGTACAATCAACGAAGTTCAGAGTAAAAGATGACACGATATAGTCAATGGTGCTGGAACTATTTTTAGTTATTCTGGTTGGTGAATTTACATGCATTAAAAAACCCATTGAATCGAAAATAGACTTAAGAGATTCTTGAGCAACACACACACTGGAGTAGTCTATATTAAGGTCGCCACACAAAATTAATTTACTTTTTAAAGGCATGCATTCTAGCAAGCTTAGAAGTTTTTGACAGAAAGTCTGTACATCAGCGTCAGGTGTTCTATAAATACAAACAATATAGAGGTCATATAACTTATGGTGAACGATGGAAAATTCAAAAACTTTTTCAGATAATAAATTAACAAACTTAGTTACTGGTGAAAAATCGGCGATTGTAGACATTATCATAGTACCTCCATAGCATAAATTACTTCTGTTAAATCTTGCTATTGTAGTGTAATTTTTAATAAAGACAGGTTCAGTTATAGCAACAATTTCTGGAAAATTTAGCTCTTCCAATAATAGAAATAGATCATTAGTTTTGTGTCTTAAGGACTGAATATTAAGTAGAAATACACTAAGCTTGCTATTGTCCGATTTATCAGAGGGTGCTTGATCCTCTTTTCGCGTCACTTTATCTAAAAATGTTTATTTCTAGATGGGAGAACCGCTAGAAAAATAGTTAGCATGACTTTCCCTAACTTTTTGAAGCCGTAAAAGTCTTTCAGATGAAAAAAAGAATCTAAAAGCAGAGAGGTCTTCTTCAATTTCATCCGAGCCAATACCATAGACGTCGTGGAAGCGGTTATAAAGACGTCGCAGGGAATCCAAGTCAGTAGGTAGTCCCTCAGATGCCAGCATTAATTTGACACTGGTGTTGGTATGCCCTTCAAAACATACATTCGAGGGTTGGTCATGGAGGTATGCCAGATAGAGCATCAGGGTTTTTAAGATAGATGGGTCTCTCAGTCTAGCCAGCAAGTAAAGTCCATTATCAGCATCCGAACTTTGGGACAGCCGCACTATTGGTGGAATTATCGGGTCCATTTGTAACCCATCATCGTCCTTGGCCTTCTCCACAAACTTGATGGTGACATGCTCCCATCCTAGTCACTTGCTTGCAGCTATCGCCTCTTTATCGGAGCCAATCGGCCGAACAACCAACGGCGACAATGGACTCACTTCAAGACCATCAATTACAGTACAAGCTGGCCAAGTATTTGGTTTTTTCAGCTGGATAAAAAGATCCTCATTTTGAACACCAATTTTAAAAGTGGAGTCTGAATTGTTCTTATTCTTCGGCAATGAAAAACATCGGATAAAATCAGCAGTTCCAAGTTTTTCTTTGATGGAGTGAGCAAGTTGATTAACTGTGTAGTGGGATGGAATCTTGGATACCACTACATAATGCCATTCCTTTCTAACAATCATTTTATGAGGTGTAGGAGATTTTGATTGTGAAGAAGTAGAAACCTCCGTGATCTTGTCGGTTTGGGTGGAAATGGACTTTTTTATTATAGGCGAGATGTATTTGGCAACACTTGGTTTATCTTTTACTCCTATTTTTTCTATTTTAAGTGCCATTTGATTGACATTCCGGCGTAGATCCTCCATTTCCTTAAGAAAATCTTGCTTAGAGGAATCGTGAATTTGAACCTTAACAGATTCGTTGTGATTTCCCATGAGTATTGATGAGATGTTAACAATTTCTTGCTTCATGTCCCTGATCGAATGAAAAATTGATTCTTGACCACACTCAGACTTACTTTTGGTTAGAAGGTTCATGTATGTCATCAATTTTTTCGTACAGAGACTTCCATTTCGAATCATGATGATTCAAAATGTCGTAGAGTTCGGTCATGACATCCAGAAATCCATTTAGACAGCTTATATAGAATTTACTTTAGTCCAGTGACAGTCTAACGGATTGCCAACACCCAGCGAATCAAATTTTTGACGCAAAATATCTTAAGTTCGGTTTCATCATTTCACATTTGTAATCTTACCCGAATAGAAATTAGCAGTACTCTAGAAGTGAGACCGAAAGTCATACTGGTTAGGCTAACTCAGGTCTTCGATGCGGAATTTAATCTATTGATTCACAGAATCAGCTACTTTTCTAACCTTTCTGATGTTTTTCGATCCTTTGACATTTTTACTCCCTACTTTCCAATTTAGCGTTTTATTCCTGGTCATTCGAAGATATTTTGCTTACCTCGCAAATGGTATCGTTTCATCTCAAAGTAGGATGTTCTTGGATTTCCAATAACCACAAGAGCGGAGATAGAATACCTTCTTATGAGCAATCCCGAATCTTCTTTTGTAAGGAGCCTTTGCAACGATTGCTATTATGATTCATTAGCAAAGTAAGTTTTATGCACTTCTCAATTAAATATTGTAACTTAAGGGCGATCTGCCGACGTCTCATTAGCTTTTTTCAAGGGCCATAAGGAAACCATATATGTGCACGCGCTACCCCACATCCCTGAGGTATTCAATATTCCATTCAAATTTCAATACATTTTAAGTAGTTAAGGTTTGACCACAGCACAATTTTTTTATTGACAATTGAAGTGTGACACTATTGACGGCGATTTACGGCAAATGTAAGGCTGTATTTATTAGTAGGAATGAGTAAACATATTTAAATGTTAAGTACTTTCTCGTTCTGAATTTAGTATCAGGTGCTATAGTTTTACTTGATCGCCCAATATAGTTTACTAAAAACGTTATCTTATAAGTTACAAAATAAATATTTCGTTAATCAGGGTCATGTCTGTTTGCGTGCATACTAATAATACTCTTTATTCAAGTTTGGTAAATGGTAATTATTTTATATTTAAATATCTTTTGTGATTATCATGTTCTTTTACTTACTTAATATTTTTCTAATTCCAGGAAAGTTAGCCAAAACAGTATCGTTCCTATGGAAGCACACGTTCGCCAGGTTGGGCGAGGACTGGGTTTTCCTAGCACTTTTAGGAATTATCATGGCCCTTATAAGTTTTATTATGGACCATGGAATATCTATGTGTAATTCGGGTACGTACAAATAGTATTTACGTCTCTTTTTGCCTCCTGTTCCCACAACCGAAGTTTGTGATTGAAGGTCGCTTTAAAAATGTATAGAAATTTATCACCAAAGTTCCCTCCAAAAATGCCATATTTTGGAGAAACTATAAAAGGTGGGTTCTGAATAATTTTATTGAAAACTCAAAAAAATTATAATATGTAGTAGGACAATTAGAATTATGAAGAAAGAACCCATAGTTTTCCCACAATTATCTCAAAGTTTGAGATTTTTTAAAAATGTACAACCAACGCATTTCTTTTTTGAAGTATTCTAATAGAGCTGCTCCGCATTTGATACTGATCTGATGCCTGATAGAAAAAAATTGCATCTGCTTACTATATCAACATTATCATGCCCGACATGCGTGCAGAAGATATTAATTAAACCATGCACTAACAATCACAAATTTAAGATCAGATCATAGTAAATGCCATAAACACCATTTTAAGAACTTGTTAATCAAAATCAAAGGCTTTTGAGATGTCACAAAAAAATAACAAACAAACTGACTTCAACTAAATAGTTTGGGTCCATACATCTTCCTCTGGTTTTTAATGCAAGTCTGTGTTATATTTTTTTCAGTACCGCTTCAACAAGGCGTCTTAGGATCTTAGGGCTTAAGCCAAAGAAGTCTTAGCTGGAACCGTTTTAGAAGGTTCCGAACCAACCGCTGTTTAAAATATTGTGGAATTTTTATGTATGTTTGGATGTGAAATGTATGAGAAGCCCTCAGCTTACCATGAAACCTTTGTTTTTCCTTTTGAGAATTTCTATTGCTTTTTAAGGCAAAAATTCACAAAATCAAATAAATATTTATAAGTGAGAAGACTTTCGTACTACAGATGTTAAAGATCTATCGTCTACAGATCTAGACGTCTACTGATGTTAAAAAATAAGTTTTCTTACCGAAGGACTGAAGTTTTAAGACACTTACCTAGAGTGATGACTTGCCACGCTTGATTTTCCTGAAAAGCACTCTCGTTAGTTTTTGCGATTTGCTACTCTCTTCTATTGCTAAGACATATACAGATTGGCGAATGGATCACTAAACATATAAAGCTCCTAACAGGCGAAATGTTGCAATACCGCCCCCGTGACAGTACGCTGTTGTTCGAGGTTGGAGCTCGATTATTTTAAATTTAATTTTAGTAAGCGTCTATCATCGGTGGGGTCTGTATCTCTTGCGACCAAATTTTAAAAAATATTACGAGGCATTGGTATATTTTTCAATGCAGGAATTACATGTGTTAAACCCGCATATTTTCGTAATTACAATTTTTTTAGACTGTGCATTGCATATTGAAAATTAAAGCGTAAAATAAAATATAAACTCTAATTAAAATAGAATGTAAACATTATAAAAAAACAAAAAATAAAACAATAAACCTATCAAATCATTCTTTAAATAAAAAGCTCAAAAAGACCTCCCTCTTTAGCTAAACAAAAGGTTAGCCTATTGTAAAAGCTGTTTCTTACTTCCAAAAGAGTTTGATGTAAAATGGAATTGACAGATTCAACAATCCTGTTTCCACAAATAACCCCACAAATAAAAGTCATTTGGTGACAAATCGGAAAATCTTGAAGGCAATTTAATATTGCGAGTCCCACTAATAAAGCGGTAAAGAAAAGTATTTGTTAAAAATTCTTTTACTCTAACCTCATTATGAGCAGGACAGCTATCTTGTTGAAAATAGACTGATCCTAGGTCTATATCAGGGAGGAGTTGAAAGGCAGGAAGAACTTGGTTTTGAAGCAACTCAAGGACTTTTTCGGCGTTCAAAGTGCATCAATCAATGAAAAATGGCCCAATAATATGGTCGCCCAAACTACCAGCCCAAGCAATATTTCCAATGAACTTTTGAGGGTACTGAGTACGGAACTGAAAATTTCTGTGCTCATTTTCGTGAGACCAGTAATGAACAATGAAAGGATTGTATTTATCATGCAATGGAAAAGAGGACTCATCTAAAGACAAAATATTTTCTAAGAAATTTTCATTTTCATTTGCCTTTTCTATCATGGTTTCACAAAATGCCATTCTTCGCCACTGGTCTTCAGGAACCATCTTCTGAGTTTTGGAATATTTAAAACATTTGCATCTATGTATTTTCCAAATACTCGTCACAGTTTTATGGTACATACCCAGTTCCTCTCCAACACTTCTGCTCGATCGTGTTGAATCCAAAACTAAAGCACTACAAACCATTTCTTTCCGCCGTTCTATCTCCTGGACTCTTTCAATAGGTGGTTCTTGAGCTTTGATGTGACAATTTCTACATTCTTGGAGGCAAAAAGATGTATGAAAATTTTACACGATATTTGAAATACTTTTAGCACAAAAAATTGGTCTATTTTTAAATTTTACTGAGAATAAATACCTGCATTGTACTGCCGAATTGCCTCCATAAAACCATTAAATCAACTGAACTTTTTCGGAACGGGTATAAACAGCCATAATGTTAAAAAAATTAAAATAGCGGTTTAAGACTCTGAGAAAATGAGGTCTGCTAATTGTGCCGTGCCGAAAATCGCAAACCAGAAGATCGGAATTCGCTGCGCTGCTTATCAAGTAGAAAGTAAGCGAGAAGCGGTGTTGCCATTTATGATATAGTCTTCTATTCGCCAATCTATACAGATCGTGTTATCGTGAGCTAATTTTTGAACGTTATTTTCGTGTTTTTTTCACTATGGCTGTTTATACTCCTTCCGAAAGAGTTCAACTAATTAAATGGTTTTATGGAGGCAATTCGGCAGTAAAATGTAGAGATTTGTTTTCAGTGACATTTGAGAATAGGCCGATTCCTTGTGCAAAAACGGTTTTAAATGTGGTTACAAAATTTGAGACATCTTTTTGTCTTCAAGATTGTAAAAAATGCCACACAAAACGTCAAGAACCACCTGTTGAAGTGGTCCAGGATATAGAACGGCGGGAAGAAATGGTTTGCAGGACCCTAGAACTTGATTCGACACGGTCCACTAGAAGTGTTGGAGAGGAACTGGGAATGAGCAATAAAACTGTTGCTCGTATCTGGAAAAAATATAGGTGCAAATGTTTCAAGTATTCAAAAACTCAGGAAATATTTCCTGAAGACCAGTGGCGAAGAATGAAATTTTGTGAAACTATGATGTAAAAGGCAAATAAAAACGAATATTTTTTTAAAAATATTTTGTTTTCTGATGAATCTTCTTTTCCATTACATGGCAAACACAATCCTTCCATTGTTCGTTATTAGTCTCAGGAAAACGAGCACAGAAGTTTTCAGTTTCGTACCCAGTACCTATCCTCAGAAATTGAATGTTTGGGCAGGTATTTTGGGCGATAATGTTATAGGGCCATTTTTTATTGATAACACTTTAAACGCCCAAAAGTACCTTGAGTTGCTGCAAAACCAAGTTCTTCCTGCCATTCAAATCCTACCTGATGTAGACCTGGGGTCGGTTTATTTTCAGAAAAATGGCTCCTAGATCTCCAGATTTGTCTCCAAATGACTTTTATCTGTGGGGTTACCTTAAGCAGATCATTTACAAGCATGAATTTAGTAGGCCAACAAATTTAGAGGAGTTAAACAATAATAAAATTGTCGAAGGTGCCAATTCCATTTTACCTGAAACTCTTTTGGAGGTGCGAAATAGCTTTTACGATAGGTTAAGTTTTTGTTTAGCGAAAGAAGGCGGTTTATTTAAGCCTTTTATTTAAAAAATGATATGTTGTTAAGTTTGTTTATTAGAGTTTTATTTCTGATTTTTTATTATATTTTTATCAGAGTTGATATTTTATTTTTTATTAGAATAACGCTTTAATTTTCATTATGCAAAACACAGCATATTAAACATTTTAAGATTAGGTACAATTCTATGCTGGTTTTACACATTGTCATGTCTGTAAAACCCGCATTAGAATAAATATTTAAAAAAAACCTGGATTTTCGCGTAATATTTTGGGACATTTTGTCGCCAAACGACGCAGCTCCCACAAAAGTCAGATGTTTACTAATCCCGGCTCCCGGCCTCCGGCCGCAGTGTTGCCAGATGATTGGGTGAGAATTATGGTACATTCTGGCCAAAATTATGGAATTTTGTACAAAATTATGGTACAATCATACAATTCTGTCAGTACACAACCTTTTCCTATGTATGACGTCACGTCACAGTCGCGCCGTCGCCAAACTTATAAAATGTGTTACATTTTATTGATAATGGATTATGAATTTAATCAAATTTCCTGTTCTGATCAATTTTTTTAATTAAAAGAACGATTTCTAGTTGAAATAAAATACTTTTTTAACAAAGATAGTAATTTATTGAAAAATGACCAAAACATTGCACTCAAAATCTAAATTAAAAATAGATAAACATTAACACAAATACATATACAAATTTGTATATTTGATAAATTGGTTTAACCAAACAAGAAAAATATAAAAATATTGCATAAAAACATAATTGGCATGTTAGGTATAATAAAAAATGGTACATTTCGAATTTTACTGCGAAATTGTTCATATCATATTAATATAAAAAATAATCCTGGTAAAAAATATCCGGGTATCAAAATTATGGTACAATTCCATAATTATGGTACGTCTGGCAACACTGTCCGGCCGGCCGGGGCAGTGCTCTGTCGCAGGCACTCGTACACGCGCGACGTTGCAAAATTTCGCCTTTATGCGGTTTCCTATAAGTAACGAACGAAAACACGATCTGTATATATACAACAAATATATTGGAAATTGGTTAAGGAGAAACAACACAGTAAAAACTTAAAGAAAGTATCTCAAAATGTTTTTTTATCAGCTAGCTCTTTTCATCTACCCCCTGTTTGGATTGGAGGAGTAAAACCCAGGCATAGCTTTTAAGTGCTTGCTAATTTTCTGAGATACAAACGATTAGACGCAGTATTTATTCTCAGCAGTTTCAGTATGGTTAGAATTGTTAAAAATGCAAAACCCAGGTAAAGCATAGCTTAGCCTTAGGTTGGTCTGTCTGCTGAGGAAGCCAATATTGTGAGAGATACATTAGGTCCAAATCCTTGTTTTCAGCATCGTTTTGAGGATTTATAAGGTGTTCAGAACAATGAAGTGCCTGTATTTCAATAAAATATTATTGCAGGAAATATCCTTTAAAAAATGTAATTGTCTATCAAATAATTTAATTTGAGTAAGACAAGTTTCTTTGATAATTGTAGCCTTACTATTATGTCTTTTAGCTAGAATATGGTTATTCAACGATTTATCGTATCACCCAGCTGCACAGTACGCCGCATGGGTCTCTCTTCCAGTAACCTTGGTATTATTTAGTGCAGGGTTTGTTCACTTGGTGGCACCACAGTCAATAGGTAACTTAACAAAATCACTCCCATGTCAAAGTGTTTAAAATGATGATTTTCTAGGTTCTGGTATTCCAGAAATGAAAACGATTTTAAGGGGAGTAGCACTAAAAGAATACCTGACTTTTAAAACGCTAGTCGCTAAGGTTATTGGGTTGACAGCTACATTGGGTATGTATTGTCACAAAAATAAGTAAACGTACTTTCTCTAGATTATACATGAAATTCTGAGCATGTTTTTCTTTTCCACCCTAACTTGCATTTTTTTTAGGTAGTGGTATGCCGCTAGGTAAAGAGGGTCCGTTTGTGCACATAGCAAGTATCACAGCTACCCTACTATCAAAATTAATCACTGGATTTCAGGGGATTTATGAAAATGAAAGTAGGACTACAGAAATGTTGGCTGCGGCTTGCGCGGTTGGCGTTGGAAGTTGTTTTGCGGCGCCAGTTGGAGGTAAATTTCATTTTCTTTATAAGGTCGCACCTTGAAAGCGGAAAGTGCCAGTAGGTAGATAGATTTGGAAGCACCCTGTCGGAGCCACTCCAGCCATTTTTCCGTTTTTCGGCTGATGTGATTTAAGCAGCCGAAGATTAAGAGGTCGGCACATTGGGCTAACCCAATCGGATTACAACCAGATGTAGATTGGCACTATCGATCGATCGCGCATAGCTGACGCGAAGCCTGAACTGCGTAGTCCCTAAAGTCAATAATTTAGCCTGGCCAGCATGCTAGGCATAGACCCAAGTGTCCCGAGTTTCTTATTGCGCAAGTTTCTTATTATTCGTCCTTGGTGGAAGCATCAGGCTAGCGGAAGCAGTAGGGTGTTAAGCCTAAGGACCCCTTGGATGGGCTTGCTTGCTTCTTTTCTCGGCAGCACTCTATCATTTTAGCTGGGATTTATCGCAAGCTCTGGCCAAATTATAGATGTTTGTAGAAGAAGGGAGGAATTTCGTATTCCCAGTTGGAACAGGGTTCCTGAGGGTGTGAGGGAGAGCGGTTTTGTGCCTTTCAGAGGATGAGTCTCCAACAGGGGAGTCCAGCGTTATGGAGCTTGGAGTTTTTGTTTGTTTTCTAGCTGGTCTCACTAATAATTCCTTGATAAATTAATAGTTAATGCGATTTCCATATTTTTTCAGGAGTTTTATTTAGTATAGAAGTAACCACGACATACTTTGCGGTACGCAACTACTGGAGAGGTTTTTTCGCGGCGGTATGCGGCGCAACAACTTTTCGTCTATTAGCGGTTTGGTTTCAGAGGGCGGACACCGTAACTGCCGTTTTTAGAACAAATTTTTTGATGGATTTTCCCTTTGATCCTCAGGAGTTGTTCGTTTTCGCCCTGATCGGGTAAGTTTAGTTATTTTTACGTCAGAAATATCGTATTTAAAATACAATTGTGTTATTGCAGCGCATTTTGTGGACTTACGGGTGCATTTTATGTATGGGTTCACCGGCAGTACGTCATGTTCATGAGAAACAGCAAGACGATAAATAGTTTTTTACAAAAAAAGTGAGTGCCACTAGAATTTTTTATTTGTGGTTAAAAACGTAGTAAGAAGTATTAAATTCTTTTCAGTCGATTCCTGTATCCCAGCATTGTGGCTTTAGCTGTTTCTACCTTAACCTTCCCGCTAGGGTCAGGACAATTTATTGCAGGTAGTACTACATTATCAGTAGTAGTACATTATCAGATATTTATTATTTTAGAAACACTTTTGTTTTTCTAGGCGATTTAAATACGCATGATCAAGTGTCCGCTCTATTTAGTAATTTCACCTGGACAAAAATGAATCATACTCCATACGAGGAGAGCGTGATTAAGCATTGGAAGACTGATTATACTGGTGTGATATTTTCGTTAAATTGTTATGTTATTTTTGTGGTAAGTTACGTATTTTACATAGGTTAAGAACTCTGATAATAGATGGTTCTTTAGAATTACTCAATCATTTAAAGTTTAAAATAACAAGTCATAGGAACAGCATTAATAAATAGACTTAACCTCAGAGTTTTTGGTTGATAACTTTTGTTCTACTGAAGCTACAAACATAGAATAAGGTTTATTTCGTTAATGTTTGTCTGCCTTAAAATTAACAAAATGACAGATAAAGTCCTAAAGTCAATATCTTTAAAAATATTTAAGCTATTAGATTCAAATTGTATTCTTATTGGATCAACCATTTATGAGATACGCTCATTTCAATTTTACTTCACATCAGCAGACCCTTACTGGGTCAACGTCGGAGATTTTGGTTGAGAACTTTTATGCTAGAAACAAAATAAATTTTATTTAGTTAAAAATAATCTCCTCTTATATTTTTATAATGAATACTAAAGCCCTGAAACTAATATTTTTAGAGATTTCGAGGCCGTTAAATTAAATGTCCCATTCAAAGCCCCTGCGATATAATTATCGGTTATATCTTCATTGGTCGATGATTTACAGTTATAATCATTATATTCATAGTTAAAATCTTCTTATTGGACTCACAGTTTGTGAGATATGACCATTTCAATCTTGCTTCACGTCAGCGTACTTTACTGTTTGCGTTACTTTACTGGGTCAACCTCAAACCAGAGTTTTTGGTTGATAATTTTTGTTCTATTAATGCTAGCGACTAGACTAATTTTTATTTAGTTATAAGATACTACTTCTAATGACTATTAAAACCCTAAAATCAATATATGTAGAGATATTCAAGTTATTAGATTAAATGTCCACTTCAAAAGCCATCCCAGGGGCTATAATTATCCCTTATATCTCCTTTGGTAATTGATTTACAGCTATAATCATTAAATTTATAGTTGAAGAAAGTCTATTTATCTACAAGATACCATTTAAATTATTCTTATTGGACCAAATGTTTGTGATATATGATCATTTGAATTTTGATCACTGAAGCTAGAAATATAAAATAGGTTTTATTTGTTTAATAATATTGACCCATTCCTCAATTTATTTCTATAACGACTTTCTTATTTTCAGTTTGTGGCTTCAATTATATGTTCGACAATACCGATTCCGGCCGGCAGTTTCATTCCTGTTTTTAAAATTGGAGCTGGTATTGGAAGGATTGTTGGCGAGCTGATGCACATGTGGTTTCCGACTGGTAAGATCAAGACTTTTATTATATAGCATGACATGATTTTGTACCAGCTTTTGAAATGTTAAACTGAACATGTGTAATATTATTTTTTCAGTTTGTAATTTCTTCTATTTTAGGTATGAGATATGGTGGTAACGTGGCCCAAATAATCCCTGGTGGATACGCTACCGTTGGAGCGGCAGCGTTTGCCGGCTCCGTCACTCATACCATCTCAGTTGCTGTGATAGTTTTTGAAATGACGGGTCAAGTGACTCATATAGTGCCTATAATGATAGCCGTGCTCATATCTAACGCTGTGGCTAGCTTGTTGGCTCCCAGTTTATACGATAGCATCATTTTAATTAAGAAGCTACCGTATTTGCCGGATCTATTACCTAGTAGTAGTGGTAAGTGAAGTATTTATTTTTTAAGAATTATTTAAGTAGGTATCACCTTTCTTCTCTATGACTGTGACTGATCTTAATATGCTGACGATTGTATTGGTACAAATTGATTGTGGCACTATAATGCCATAATTATCCTTTGAAAAAACTTACGTAGTAATATTTCAAAATAAATTAAGACTAAGAGCATGGGGAACCTTGTTCAAGTATAAAATTTGTAGTTTTTAGTCTTATACCACGGGTATCCATGACGCTTGTAACAGTATCAATCCGCTATTCAATCAGTGTTCCACTCTTGAAGGCTTTCCATGTGAGCTTATTGATCAACTCACCCAACAGCATAAGAGGCTTCTTAATATGTTATTGACCCAACTTATGTTTAAACGCTGATTTGACCTAACACATTGGTGGTCATTCCCTGATTCCTCAGAGAATGACTGCAAATAAGCACTTCTGAAAACATCCTTAAATTTTTCGAATTTTCTCTCCATATCCACGCTACAAGAATATTCAGAAACTCTTTCATAAAATAGGAATAAGGCTACCTGTGTTATTGGACGACATACCTTCCTTTTTTGTAATACCTTATACCTTATTTCGTATTCGGAAGTTATGCTTATAACATAGTCTGGGTGATCTGACAGATTGAACTGAACTAATATGAGTCTGATACAGGTATCCGTTGAGAAACAAAGATATTGTCAATACCAGTACCACATTGGAGAAAAAAGTATGACAAAAACCAACGGTCTCAAATAAATCTATTCGTTGTATTGCACTTATCTGACCCGTTCTTAAATGGACAAAAAAATCCTCAGTGACTAAAATTCCTTTATCTGCTCCCATCGCTAGCTTCTTATTTCTCTGCATGTAGTGCTCTTCTTACAATAAAGGGACTAGTAGATCCTTTGCTAGCAAGTTGGTCTGTCCCTTGAAATCGAGTTCGATATTGCTATGTTCCATTAGGTGTAGCTGATCAACACAATACCTTTTACTGTCCCAGAATACCGAAGCCATTACCTTCTTTACCCTAACTAAACTTTTTGTTGCTTGAAAAACTGAATGCCGTTCGCTCCCTCGAGACGGCAGGTGGTTTATTGAAATGTTAATCAATCTAGAGGAATGAGAACATGCTGTATAATAATATAATAAATAACTATTTTTTATTTTCAGGAATGTACAATGTATACGTGGAAGATTTTATGATAAGAGATATAAAATATATTTTTCATGGAATGACTTATGAGGAGCTTAAACTGTTACTTAAGGAAAATAGACGACTTCAAAGTTTTCCTCTGGTTGACAAACCAGAGAGCATGATTCTGTTAGGTAGCATTCAGCGATTACAACTTATTCAGGTAGATAGTCTATTTTAATATCAAGATCTCCTAGGATTAAGAAATATTTAATTCAGACAATTGAGAAACATATCGGAAGAGACAGAAGATTACAAGTGGTAGCAATAAGACAAAGAGAAGCTGCAGAAAAAGCGGCAGAAGAAGCCCGTAAACAAGCAGAAGAGAGAAAGAGAAGACCATCTAGATTTCAGGTGGTGCCAGCACCCGATATGCTTGAAAGACACACGTCTGAAAATCATTTGGAACCTCATCAAGTAAGTATAATAAAGCTAAGGCAGTCATATTCCAGTTAAAAAATTTATTAGGAATGAAAAATTTATTATTTTAAGCATACTTACACTCCAAACTTTGGCACACAACCTAAAAAATCAATTTTAAAGAAAACCAATTCCTTCACCCTTAAAGGATTTTCACCATTTATGAATACGAGTCCTGGTAGTACCCCGTATACTACCGTTACCGGAGCAGAGAGTAGAATTCGCTCAGCATTTGAGGCAATATTTAGGTACCAATACAATGTACATTCTTTAAAGATTCTTCCATATTATTTTTTTATTTTAGGAAATCTGCTCATCTTCAAGACGTAGATAACTCTGAAGGCCAGCATGTTTTAGATAGTCCCAGAGCAGTCCAACCTCAAATCGTGCCCGTAAGCCCTACAACTTCTAAGAAGGTCCAACTGGTATGTATGTATGCTATTCTAATACATATTTTCCAAATTCAGATTTTGATTGTGATTTAGTTTTTTTACTTTATGCATTTTAAATTTTAGCCTAAAGAAAGAGTTTGTGATATGAGTCCGGAAGACCAAAGAAAATGGGAAGACGAGCAAATGCGACAGCCCGTAGACTTTACAGCCTGCCAAATAGACCCTGCCCCATTTCAGTTAGTAGAAAGGACGTCACTGCTGAAAGTTCACTCTTTGTTCTCAATGGTGGGGGTAAATCATGCGTATGTCACCGCAATAGGTAGGTATTTTAATTTATTCAATAGTTTAGTAGTTAAAGCTTTCGTTAGCGCTAGTTAAATACTGATCTTATTCATGTCTATTTCGAAATGCAATGTTAAGATTAGAATAACTTATTCATCAACAGTATGAGTAGCAACTCAAGTAAGGAAGTGGCCTGCCTCGCTAACTTATAATCGGCAAAGCTAAATATGTAGGTTTCACGGGTCTGCTCAATACAAAACAAGACACTGTAGAGATGGATGAAAGCACTTGGTATAAGATAAGCCTGTCTCGCTAGTCAATTACTGCGCCTAAATAGATAGGAAATCTGGCTCGTTTGACTAGACATCGGCACGTAAGTTGCCATCTCCATACCCTAGGTATTGCGAACAGCCTGGAGTGCCTTTGGCGTTGGGAGGAGGAAGATACTGCATACCACGTCATTGAGGAGCGTCCAGCACTCTCCAGATATCTGGATAGTACTTATGGTTTGCTGAGCGACATAAAATTTCTCAGATCAGAACAGCCCCACTGGTGGCCAGATTTAGTTCAAATTCAAATCTTTATTATCCAAAATTGACACAATGTAGTGTATGGAATTCGTCCATGTTCAAAGAAGCTAAAATTGCAAACATTATCTACTATGATGAACTAGTACATATATTCAAGTTAAGATCCCAGGACTAACTATCTTATGAGGTCATTTAACGGCTTGAGGGTAATATTGCTCATATAGTAAATTCAGCTTACTTCCAATGGAGCTTAGAAAACAATATGATGATGAAAATATAGTGAACTGCATGAACTTTGAAATCAAGATACTAGCATAATAAGGGCAGTTTTTTAAGCAATAAGAGGATAATCTAAAGAAGTTAAACTTTGGAAAAGGAACTTGAATCACCGTAAAGAAAGTCGAGTAATTTTTGGTCAGAAAACCTAAAAGAGCTTTCCAACATTTGGAAATTTAATGAAAAGGGATATGACCGAACAAGGGCACCAAGAAATTTATGGGGGAAGAAAGGTGGAACAGATCAATTACCTGCGACTTCCTTAACAGATTTTACCACCACCAAATTTAATTCTGAAGTGATTTTTATTGCCCATTAGCTATATAACCTACTTACTAGTGATATAAATTACATACGATGTCAGACTTTTATTTTATGTATATATATTCAGCGTTTAAGTGTTTACCCATTCTTTTTAACTAAGATTTGATATTGCAAGTTAATACATTGATTTCTGCAAGTTTTGGCCAGACGTGTATATTCGCGAAATCAAGGCTAATGTTGAGCCTTTTAGTCAGTTGTGAAAGTCGCGGGCATTCACATGATGTTTTGTGTTTTTCGGTGCTATAAGAGAATCATCTAGAAGGTTTAGAATATTCTCACTACATTTTAAACATAATTTAAATAAAAATAAGTAGAAAAAATTAACTTTTTAATTGTATTATTTTTAGGAAAACTGGTCGGTGTTGTTGGTCTGAAGGAACTAAGAAAAGCAATCGAAGATGCCAACAGCGGCAACTTACCGCAACACGCAGATGCCAATCCGGGGTCGGGTTCGGTTAGTGTTTGTGACGTTAAGGAGCCACTCGATGACGTAGACTCTAGTGTCCAACTGGTTTCGAAAGTTTGAAATGACAAAATGGTGATTTTGCTTGAGAAAAAGTCTTTTTAGACGGCACCTTTTCACGCATTCCATTGTTTTGTGTCTTTTAAAGGTGTCTGTAGAAGTGTCCTAAAAGCATTCTATGATTTTATTACAGTTTTAGATTCTACGTAAAATTCCAAAAAAGACAGTATGACTTAGGACCTATCAAATTTCTTAGAATTTGAGGTCGAATTTCAAAATAGAAAAATGTATAAGATGTCCTATTCAAAAGACCATTAACAAGTATTATATAGGAACAAAGACAACATATTAGTTGACTTAAATATTGTATTAGGATGACGGCTTACCCTCACACTCACTTGTATCGTACCTCTCTTATACACATATCTGGGAATATCCTTATTTATGCCTACATTTTTGTATTTCAGACATTCGACAAAACAATTTGTTTCTTAATTTAGTAGTATAATACTCCAAATGTCCTTTTGTATATATTTAGCCAATATTAGAGAAGTAGCCATCTAATAAATAGTTTGACTGTTACATGTATATGTTTCCTATTTTTTGAAATGTCAAAAGACAATAAATTTTATAAGTAGCTATAGTTAAAATTTAAACTATTTTTATTAAATCAGCTTTTGATACTACTTTTAGATAGTATCCGAGAGAATATAAAGAACATAAAATATTTTGTTCGTTTTATTATAGACTAGGTATTCCGAAAGAAACTAAAAGGTAAGCTGATATAAAGCCTCTTAAAGTGCTCTCCCACACACCGAATTATGATTTTTTCATTAAAATATTTTTCTTAAGAGAAAAGAAAGAAAAAAGTTATTTTTCCATTAGAAAAAGACCAGATAAGAAGTTCCTTATCGTATTCAACCATTGTAATTTGACTCAGTACAAGAAAGTATATTGCGCCGCCTCACTCATAAATTAACTGCGGAAATCAATGGATTTACTTGTAATAACAAGTTAAAAAATTACTTTTTCTAACTAGCGTTTGACCCAAACTGAACGAGATGACCGAGGGGTAAGTGAGGACTGTGGAAAAAGTACAATCTATCCTATCCGGCAGATTTTGCTCATTTACTCTAACTTTTTGCCAGTAATATGATATATATTAAACGAATACGATCACGAGTATCAAGTACTTTGTCCTATTTCTGAAGAAATGAGTTGAGGAGTAGAATTGTGTTAAATGGTATTATGATAAAGGGGGGATCTCAAATTTTCACAGGTGTTAAATATTCACGTCGGTATTTTAGGTAATAATAGTGTTAGACCAATCCAATAAATATAAGAAAATTTGTATATGATAATTGATAAGCCGACGATCGGGACTAGACTTAATTTTCACAGGTATTAAATATTCACGCCGGTATTTTAGGTAATAATAGTGTTAGACCAATCCAATAAATATAAGAAAATTTGTATATGAAAATCGATAAGTCGACGATTGGGACTATAAGATGCTCATTCAAGGAAGCAAAGGAAATCTTAACGGCTGATCTCGAGATGTTAGGGAAACTTTCCCGGAAATCTAGATTCTAACCAAACCATAACAAAACAGTAACCTAGATTCAGCTAAATAACCAACTCGCAAGAGCTCAGTGTCCAGTTTGAAAACACAACTCTCAAACATAACAAAAACCCCAAAGTACTTATGTGCACCTGACACTCGATAGAAGACTTTCGCTTAAGGGGCACTTATCAAAAACAGTAGAGAAACTGAAAAGCAACAATATACCTAAGGCAATTGTGTGGAATATCTTGGGGGTGCTTTAGCTTCTACTCTCCGCTCGACAGCCCTAGAGCTCTTCTACTTAGCTGTGGAATGCTGTTCTTCGGTATGGCTCAACACGTCCACAAAATAGATGCACAGCTCAACAATACAATAAGAATGGTTGCTGGCGTGATTAAATCCATTACTATTGAATAGTTTCTGGTGCTGATCCCACCCTCCAACGTTTAACAAGAAACTATAGAACAGAGATTTACCGATCCATGTAGACATCGAAGACGCTAACCATAACCACTTTCGATCTAGCAAACCAACAACCAGAACCTATTTAACCTCAATGGGAGACCCACGAAGTATCACCAATAATGAGTATCAGGAATAGACGAGCATTAATAACTCACCACCAGGCTTTGACTCATAAAAAAAAACCTTGTGCACGTAAATAGAATCAATAGAGTATACAAATTTGTTGATTGTTTATTTGTAATAATTTTGTTGTCATATATATGCGTTGTGCCATACGCTAAATAGATAAATAAAGAATTTTTATTTAACTGTATTTATTAAAAAAAAAAGAATGTTAGCAAATCCCAATTAATGCATCAGTTAACAAACCAGTTGATTAGGTCCGCAAGTAGTATCCATCGATACTAAGCTAACCCTCCTACGGACTTAGTAAGGGTGTAGCAACAAACTAGAGCGAGTACTGACCTCATACTGATCAATATTGGTACACTATACGGTATAGTAGGATCGCCAGACCCTGTCTACTAAGAAATAATTGTCTTTTTTTCAGTTCGTCACTTTCCCTCTAGGAGGGAATAATGAGTAACCTGACAGTATCGTTCTCTCTTTAACTTAGGTTTCGTCACTTAATAGAAAATAATATATATAAAAAATTCCAAATTGGCTTAGCAGAAATTTTGTCGTGTCTGTTGATCTGTTCCGCTGTGTCGCATTTTCAGTTGTGGTGTGAATTCACCCTAAGGTGTACGTATCTTTTTTGTCCGTCAACTGTCGACGTACAAGTTTGAGGTTAGTTTTCTGTCATTATATATATTTTGTTTACAATTTTCATTTTTGTGTCTGTGTTGTTATTGTGTCTCTACTGTTAGATACAGACATGACAGTGGTTTCGTGTATAAAATTTTCAATAAATATCCAATAAACCGGAAACTACCAACTATCCATAAAGATGAGCAACTAATCCTCAACAGATTTGATATAACCACTGCAAAATCATACACAATAGAAAGTGAAATATGAAAATTCCTATTAATGTCTCTGACCCAAAAAAGGGAATGAGTTATTTTCTTTCTGTGGGCAGAATATTAGCTATCTTATCTACACTGATAGTAGCAGGAGCAATATTGTTTCTTTGTAAAGCTTATATAAAGTTCCTGCTATTTTGGTTGGAGAAACAAGATGGTATCATAATTTCAGCAACAATATGTGTCCTGTTTATTGTTGTTGCTCTTCCAATTAGTGTAGGATACATAGTTTTAGTACTAGCCTCAGGATATTTATTTGGAATTACCAAAGGATTATTATTAGGTATGTGTTTTGTACTGATTTTTCTTTAAATATGATAAGCACTGAAGTCCCAGTTGTAGCTACATTTGTTGCTATCAAAATCATTCTGTAACATGAGTTTTTATTAATTTTTCTTTTAATTTACACATATTTCCAGTTTTTTTGCAAAAAAACTTTAAAAAGTAAAAGTTTAAAAAGTAAATAATTAAAGTTACTTGTAGAAAGGCTGGAAAAAAAAACCTCATAAACTAGTTTCTCACAAAATGTTCTGACAAATGCTTATTCATAGATATTTTATATGAAGATTAGTGTTCCAACATCTAGTGATGTAGTAAAATATGTGAAAAAAAAACACAAAAGAAAATGAGTTTTTGGGAGATTACCAAAATGGTGCGGCACTGCTATTTATATTTCATTGATGCTGAAAATCAGGGTAGCATCAATTATTATTTGCTGGTGGCTTGTACAGACCTAAAAAATATTTTCAGGGGAAGGGGTTTATTTGAAAAATCCAAGATCTCACTTAAGACCATTTTGTATCGCAGAGCATAAGTTTCAATGTCTGCACTCACTGTATCCCCACTCTGAATCCATCCATGGCTGGTGATGATACTTTTGGGAATCCCAAAATTTGAGTCTGACAATCGTATTCATTGATGTTGACAGCCTAGGAATTATTGAGTGGAGTTAGTGGTATTTTGTAATTTTTTTTATGTGGTCAGTTTAAGAGTGGTTAGTGTGATTCAATAAATGGGTTTAAATTTATTAGTTACCTAAATAATGTTATCATCAAGTGTTTCTTGGAGAAGAAAACATCAGTAGTCAGCAGTCAGTAAGTACTTTTTTAAAGTACCTACTTATTTAAAGTACCTTACTTATTTAAAGTACCTACTAAAAAGAAACCACAAAAAAACTTAACTCCAAGTAGGTTGTACTTTTTGTGAACTTCAATTATACAAAAATAACAGAACACATTAAAAAGTGCTTAAAATGTCCCAATAAAATCAACATTAAATATGGGGTGATTGAGAGGAAGGAACAGAGAATTGGATGCAGAAGAAGTTAAAGGTATGTATCAAAAAAGAATTACGTACTTACTTTTTTTATTTATTTACTTTAAACTAGTCAGACAATTTTATGATATTACCAAATATTTTTATACAGATAAAACTTAAGAGATTAGAAGATATTAGAAATTTGCTAATTATATTTACAATGATACTGAAAACCCAGTTAAATGAACTGCTTAGCCTGGCTATCTTTTCAAGGCAAACACCGCTGGCTTAGCCAGTCTGGCTATGGTAGAAAATTTACAGTGGCAGATCTTTTTTAATTCTTCAGACTTGGTTATCAAATACCAACCCGCCATCTTGTATCAGGGCAAGTTTGAAAGTGCCAAAGCTGTTGCCGTTACAAAAGTCATTTGGCAAATCCACATGTTGTCAGCATGGGTAAAGAAAAAACAAAAAGAATGAAATGTAAGCTGCAGTCTTAAGCTACCAGTGCCTACCAGATGGGGTTCATTAGTTCTGGGCGTTCAATTATTGCTGGCTAACAAGCAAATAATAAAAAGAATATTAATAATAATATGTTTATTAGTTACCAAAATAATACATTATAAATTATATAGATCATCACAGAATCAACATTAAGTTGTAAAGAAGAGTTTGAAGCAAAAGAAAAAACATCATTACCAAAAGGATAGAGAAAGGATCTCTCCTTCTAGACTCAAATGATTCAATCAGGTTAGTGTTGAAGATCATGCAACAAAAAAAAACACATACTGAATCCGACATCAGAGCTGTATTTGGCTTAGAAAGTGCTGCTTCATTCTAAGCTTAAAACTTAGTTTGGAGGAAGCAAACTGGCTAATGTTAAATTTATTTATATAATGAACAATCAAATATGAAAAAGACCTCTTAAACAATTCTTTATTTGCAACAGGATAGTCAGAAGATCCTTCTATCTAATGTTAAGATTATGCACATCCATACAAATTTAGTGTTTTAAATTTAAAAATTTTATAAAAAAAAAAATAGAGTGTACCTATGTAAGTCTCATCATCAGTGCATACTCAATCAGTTTGCTTCAGTTAACTTATGAGATATGTCGTCTCTCCTTCTTACACCATAAATAAACCTTAGACAACAGTTTTGAAACTTCTGAATTCTGGGTGCATTAGAATAGTTGCATTAGAATCAAGTGCCTGACAGAAAATATAGACTTCAGAGCGGAATATCCATTTCTTACTTTATTATCAATTTTATACAAGCTTTAAATTTTTAGCAGATGTTTTAAACAATATAGCATTATTGTTTAAAAGGAAATTAAAGTTTTCCAAGATATATGCTCGGTGATTATCACTACAGACAAGAATGGTAATTAATTTGGTAGGGTTAATACATTGATTAGCATTAACTACCTCAGAACTTTTGAGCAAAAAGTAAAGCTGCATGTCATCTGCATAGCAATGATGTTTGCAGCGTTTTAGATTATTAGTGATTTGTAATATAGAGGGTATATACTAACAGGCCCAAGATGCTACCTTGATGCACTCTGAATACGACTGTCCATCAAGTATAACCTTTTGCTTACGGTTAGATAAAAAAGATGCGACCAATGCCAAAGCTAAATTACCAAATCCGATATATTCCAATATACCCAATAATATCTTATGGTGACAATGTCAAAAGCCTTTGTGAAGTCTAGGAGTTCCATAACTCAAACTCAAAAATGCTTTATTGTCAATATAAACATAGAAGTTGTAAACAAAGCCAATAGACTGTACATTAAAGGAATAAAAACGAGAAACTAATTTAAAATAAAATAAAATTATATAAAACTTTAAAAAATACTTAAATGCTAATCATTAAAAAATTCACTTAAACTATAGTATGCTTTACTAGCAAGAAATATTTTCGTCCTTGTACATAGGCTTTTTTCAGTCTTAAGTTGTCTTATTTCTAGTGGAAGTTTATTAAACAGCTTTCTACCTCTATATATGATAGAGCTACGGACAAGTTCAAAATGAGGAATGGGTAGCCTTAACAAATAATTTTGTCGCGTATTATAGTGGCTTCCTAAGTGGAGTTCCTGTTTATATTTTCTAAAAACTAAGCAAACTGTTTCCAAAATAAAGATACAACACAGGGTTAAATTATTATGACTTACAAAAAGCGGGCGACATGAGTCACGAGGCTTGGCCCCACATAGCTATCTAAGCTCTTTTCTGGAGTACTTTTTTGTACTCCAGAAAAGAGCTATCTACAGCCCTTTTCTGGAGTACAAACACTGAACTAAAAATTGAATTTGAACATGAACCCCAAAAGCAAATTCCATATCGAAGGTGCGACTCGATAATCGCGAATTATGCAGATATGGCGATGGAGAAATTAAGACTGGTGGCAATAACCCTTAGGGAGTAGCAGCCTGATGAGACTTTTCTACATACATTCACAATATGGTCTTCAAATTTATGGAACTTGTCTATGGAAAGACCCAAAAACTTACTGAACGGTGACATGGTGATAACTGTAGCCTGATTATTGTCTTTCAATATCTTAAATTACCACCAAGGCAAAATTGAAGGACGGGGTGCAAGGGTATATTATACTTTTGGAACTCTAAAACAATTACCTCCGTAGAAGGTAAAAACCGATGTGTCACGTGTTACTGTGTTATTAAAAAAAACAGTTGATCCCTCATTAAACAATGTACTGTTATCTAATGAGGAATTTGATGTAAGAGCATTTTTGAAAATCGAAAAGACTTTGCTATTTATAATGTTTATTTTTTAGCTAACCTTTTCGACCCAAAACATAAGCCGTCATAACAAAAATAAAGTTCTATGAAATGAACACCATTGAAGCTATAAACCCTATTGCCTGGTGGAATGGTCTTTGCTTGACTTACTGCACTCTCCAAATTAGCTATTCGCCTCAGAGAGTTGCCGCCAACATCAGCAGTGTGTGAAAGATAATTTTCTTTATATTCAGGAATTCACACGAAGAAGTAGAATAGGCTGACAAATACATAAGCTGCAGAAATTGTGTATGTAGTAAGAGGACTTAGAATGCTGAAATTTATCAAGAGGAATACCAGGTACATTCAGGATACCAAAGCAATAACATCCCTGTATTATTGCTTGGTTCGTATAGCATTCTTGAGTACTGCTACTCTATTTGGTCATCCAACTATACGGTTCACAAGAAGAGGTTGGAGAAAGTTCAAAGCAAATTTCTAAACTATTTGCTTTTTAAGCATCATTTTCCTTCAGTGGGCTTACAAGTACAGTGAGCTGCAAGCTCCTTGTGTGGTATTAAAAGCTTGAAAGAAGGAAAGACGCCATGTGTCTGTTCTTGGTAAAAGTTTTTGAGGGACCAGATATAGAATTCTATTTTATCAAGCTTACAATCTTACTAACTATGGCCAGACTGCATTCATTGACAGACTTAGTCACAACTATAATGTCTTTTTCTTGGACTGTGGTATATTTGTTTTCTCCGCAGCAAGCTTTGAAAGAAGAATGAGCCTTAGTTTTTAACCAGAACTGTAAGGTGATTGTCTTAGCGATAATTGACTATGCCTATATTATGTTTGTCTATACTTTTTATTTGATCACCAATTAGATACTAAAACGCGACGCGATGTGAGAGCCCACCACCTCCCCCAGTGCTTTTACCTGGTCCGTTAAAAGCATCTGGGCCTCTCTGGCAGATGTTCCTTCGGGTTTCCGGGCCAGAGGCCTAATAAACCTTCAATTAAGTACTGTAATGCCTTTAGTATTCTTATTTGTATAGTTACATGATATTTTTGTTTGGTGTCTTAATGTAATCATACCATTTAGAATAATTCTGTAGCTGAGTATGTCAAAGAATGAATAAATAAATAATTTTAAATTAATTGCTGAAGCAGAATCAAATGATCAAGGAGAATCGTCTAGTTCTGAACCTAGTGCTGGCCCCTAGCTTCGAAGAGATTAGAGAAGAGACTAGATTCAGAACCGGAGGAAGTGAGCGAGAAAGGTTCAGAATTCGAACAAAATTGTGATACTTGATTTAAGAGATTTGCATAATTAATTTATTTTTTTTATCATTACTTTCTTTTTTTGCTTGATAACTTTTCAATATTTTTGCTAAGTTTTCTTATTTGTTTAGAAATATAAATAAATAAACTTTGACTATACTCACCCCTGGTATTTTTATTTTTACTTAATTTTGTTTAAATTAATTAGGTATAATATTTGATTTGTTATTATGTATGAAATATAATACATATTTTTTAGGCAATTGCAAAAAAACGGATTAAAAAAAAACAAAGGCTTCGTTTTTTTTGCAATAAAAATGGTTTAAAAAAAAGAGAACGGTGTTTTTATTTTTTTATCACTACCATCATCTCCGGAACTCTGTCATGGGTGCAAATATTCAAATCTCATGTTTTATTTAGGTGTTTTTGTAATGGTGTCACCACTTATTAATTATTTTGGACAAAATTAATCTATAATAATCAAAATATATTAACAATCCTCATTTATTTACAAATTCTTAATAATCTAATCTAAAAAGAGAATAAGTTTACAGTTTTTAGTCATGAATGAATTGTTTATTCTCTTATATTAAAAAATTGATATATTTTATTAGCCATGTTTGGTGATGGATTGATTCTGAGGCATATCTTTCCAATTAGAGCAATATTTTCGGATATGGGAGAAGGCGCTTTTATTGAATCGTTCTTCATATTATAATGTAACTCAAAGGGTATACAGATTCTCTTGGTTGCAGCAACATCTGTTTCTAAAATAGAAAACTTGAATAATATTTAAGAGTATTTAAAACAACAGCCAAATACATAATAATAAGCTAAAATTTTTGTTATTCTTAATTTACAATGCCTCAAAAAAATTGTGTGAGTGATCGACTCAGGTTTTTGAATGCAAAACATCATAAAACTCTCTGGAACTCACTTAACTTTCTAATCTGCAGATCAACTACTCAGTTTGAAGATATCCCAATTAGTAAATCAGAGTAAGGGCATTCAAATTTTGTTGGTTATCTATGGTTACGCCTAACACCTAAACTCCTTACAATACTTAGTAATAATTAGTTCTAGTAATTTACTGTTCATAAGCACAATCATTTTTAAAAAACAAAAGATCTCTGATCCGTTTTCTTATAAGTAACCTTTTTTTTCTCTGGCCATATAGTAGGTAGTATCACATTATTATTGGTTTTTCATTTATTCGTAACAATCATATGAAATATAAAATTAATGAAAAATACAATGGTTTATTAAGCTGTTTCTATACATGGAATTATTGTTTTAAACGACACTCATAAAAAATAACTATGGAATACTGATTAATAGTATAAGACTTAGAAAATTCTATTTTAAAAATTGTAAAACCATTTTGCAGAAATAAAATTGATTTATTCACATATTAGCATTATAACTTAAATTAAACAGTTTTTTGTTTGTACATAATATGGCACCAAAATGTAGTCTAAAAAATTATCTTAAAAAAATGATCAAATTTCACTCTTAAAGGCATAACAGCCACATTTTGTTAATAAAGAATTACACGTAAAGTTAAAAGGTTTAAAGAAAGTAATATTTTATATCAATAACAATATATCCATATTATTCGAGTTTCAAAACCCAAAGAACCCCTAATGGTACAAATCTTTTGGAGACACGCTACATTAATTTAAAACTTTTCCACCACTCTCGATCACTTTTGGTAATTTTATAACATGAGTTAAAAAATCTATATACAAAGCTCTAATTTTAAGTACTTACGAAAGCAAAATAAGGCTACACAACAGAAGAAAATTAACAATAAAGTGCACTTCATCTTTTATAAGATTTAACAGTCTATTTAGTGTTGTTTAGGATCTGGCTATTTCTCTATAGAACAGTTATAGGGTTGACGCTGATATTTATTATAAGTTATTTTTTTTTTTATCTATTTTGTCATATATCTTTAATGAATCATCTCAAACTATAGCAACAGCATGGATGCAGATGATTTTTTTCCAAGTAAGGTGTTTTTATTTTTTTAGGTTTTGTTCTAATAATAATTGCAATTCTACATCTTTTCGTTGGATGAAATAATTCGCATGCAGGTAAATGATAAAATAATATTCCTAATTTAGGCATGAATATCCCTTCTTAAATGCTTACTATTTTTGAAATGTACATATTGTTATAATGTGTGAGCAAAATCTTATCTTATAGAAGTTTGAACCCCTAGTAAATAAACCTTTAGCCTAAAAAGGCCTTTAATAGTTCTAGGTCTCTAGTAAAATGGCTGATCACATCTTTAAATGGAAGCTCTTGATTCTTAGTGTGTTTCTTTCTCTACTCTTCAATCTGTTTGTGAATGATCTTCTGGATGTCGTTAATTATGGTTGAGTAAGTAGCTTTGCAGATGACTTTAAAATGTATGTGCAAATTGAGATAATGTTTTTAAGATTCAGGGTATATTTTGCAACTGTCTATGATGAATCATAACTCTTCATGTAGACTATTTGGTGAGCCCTTATAGTAGGTGAGCATGGTTCCTTTAAATAACATTAAAAGGACTTAAGAGTATTGGATGCTGCCAACCCATACAGCTCGCATTTCTCTCTTCATGTTTATACACTCCTTTATATATCATAGGTTATTTCTTTATTCATCTGGTCTCCTCGATATCATTTAATGGATAAGAGAGTGCTACATTCCTAAAAGGAATATCATATTTAAGAATTGAATATACTATCGAGCTAGTCTATTTAATCAGATTAATCCACTGTTTTGAGTTGGTTTTTATTAAAATATTTAGGCTTAGTAAATACTTGCTGGTCCAGATTTTGGTCAATGTATATGTTTAGAAGAGGAATATTTAAAATATCCTTATTCCCTATCTGGATTGACAAAAATGATATCTTTCAAGTGTAGTCTCTCAAAACTTATTCTAGATAACATTTGAGATACAATTCAATTAAGATTAAACCGGACAGCTCCAATTTCACATAGACATGCATATTCTTGCGAATAAATTAACATCTGGATGCTTTGCTGTCAGGATCAGTGTACAGGAACTTGGCCCAAAGATTGGCAAGATAGTTTATTATTCATTATTTCAATTACATCTCCGGTACGGTATTGCCTTCTGGAGATTCTTTAAATGTTGTTTATTATTCAAAAAAGGTCCATTCGATACATTTGTGGGGTAAATTCCAGAGTTTACTGTCGTTTGCTTTTCATTTTCGAGACTGCTTGCTTAATCTAAATGGTTTTACCAAGGCAATAGTTACCGAGAAATTTCAGACTTGTTTGCAGCTTTTTTTCCAAATAGGCCAATACCAGGAAAATCAACAGTCAATAGAACTTACAAAATTTGAGCAAATAATTGCAAATGTGAGGCAAACAATAAACGAAAGAATCAACGGCAAGAAAACGAAGAAAATAGTAGAGACTTGCATGTTCTTTTACCCGTGGAAGAAAATGAAGGAAAAATAAGTACAAAAAATCTTGGAGAAATTATGGGCATTGATCATACAACTGCGTTTCGGGCTTTATGGAGGCCTCATGTCTTCCATATTTGTACAGAAATATTTCTCGTATATATATGAATTACGGCGCCAGGAGTTCTTTTTGGATATGATGGAAAGGGCAAACATGGGGGGAATCAAGAGGTTTGGTATCGAATGGATGGTTGCCCGGCGTCGTATTTACATTGTCTACTATGATACGACTTACATAACGAAAACGGCGCGTCGAAACACGGTAGAGGTTGCTTATACTAATTTTTCCTTTTACCTTACAAAGTCTATCACTTTACGACGCGACGCCGCGCCGCATGCAAAATACAGATACGCTCATAGGTATTATAAAGAAATAGGATTAAATTTTATTTATAATTTTTTACAATAGGAACATAAAACATAAGCATAAAACATGAAAATAGGTAAATAAAAAAAATACATTATTTAATGAGACTTGGCATTTGGAATATTTTTGTTAATACGAGGGTCAAGTAAAAAGTAAGGTTCCCACATTTTTTTCAGGTGTCAGACATTTTTTATTGAAATTGCGAATTACACTATCTGAAAGCTTGGTCTCTTAGCTACTTTTCTACATAGTCGCCAAATTTTTCTACACATTTTTGCTGTCGAGAAATCCACTTTTGAAATCCTGCCTCTAAAACCTCCGCCGCCAACCCGTTGAGGTACGTGGTGACTGCATTCTGGACCTCTTCGTCCGTAGCGAAGCGTTGTCCACCCAGGTGTTGCTTCAATTTCGGGAACAAGTGTAAATCGCTCGGTGCAAGATCAGGGCTATAGGCAGCTTGCTCCACGATTTCCCAGCTAAATTGTTCGATTAAGGCTTTGGTGTTGCGAGAGACGTGTGGGCGCGCATTGTCGTGATGGAGCCTAACGCCCTTCGTGAGTCTTCCTCTCCGGCGATTTTGGATGGCTCTTCTGAGTTTCTTTAGTGTCTTGCAGTATTTTTCCGAATTTATGGTGGTCCCAGTAGGCATGAAATCCACGAGAAGGACGCCTTTACGGTCCCAAAAAACCGTAGCCATCCCTTTTCCTGCGGAGAGCGTCTGCTTGAATTTCTTCGGTCTGGGCGAATCGGAATGGCGCCATTGTTTGGACTGTTGTTTGGTTTCCGGCGTGACGTAATGGCACCACGTTTCATCTCCTGTTACAATAGAGTCCAAAAATTCTTCGGTATTCTCGGCACATTGCTGAAGAAACTTCCAAGCACACTTGACGCGGTTCTCTTTGTGGGTTTCTGAGAGCATATGCGGTACCCACCGCGCACACACCTTGCGATAACCGAGTTTTTCAGTCAAAATGTTGTCGATTGTTTTCTCTGAAACCTCAGGCACTTTTTCAGCCAGTTCCCGAAGCGTTGCTCGCCGATCCTCCTGGAGAAGACGCTTGATTTTTGCCACGACGTCGTCGGACACCGATGGCCTTCCACTTCTTGGCTCGTCGTGAATGTCTGTTCGTCCTCCGGAAAACTCCCTGCACCATTTACGGACGTGTTGCACACTGATGCAAGCTTCCCCATAAATTTCTGTTAACTGCCGATGAATTTCAACAGGCGGTAACTTCTTGGCGTTGAGAAAACGGATCACTGCCCGGATCTCGCACCTGGCGGTGACGGCGATTGCGGGCTCCATCTCGAACGGCTGTCAGGCCGGTACTGAGCGTCGTAGCGACTTCCCCGGCCGCTAGGAATGAACAGGGGGAACAGACGCACACGGCGGTGTTGCCGGATTTCGCCTAGCAACACGCGCGGCGGAGCTACAGCGTTGGGAACCTTACTTTTTACTTGCCCCTCGTATTTTACATCAGGTTTCGTTTCGTTTTAGAGTCAATCTAGATTGCAGACTTTTGCAACCAGAAGTTAGGCCTGGCCGTATTTTTCTCCTGGCTTTGGAAGTCGGTTGTACCCCAATTTGTCGACCACGCTGATCTAAGACACTTCTTTTGCTTGCCAATTGACAAATGAATGATTGCATTTGTGTGGCAGTAGTTAAATTTTTAAAAATGTAAACTTCTTCTGCATGTCGTTCTTCCATCAATTTGTTGGATGACTTTACTTGCTCGGATTCGACCATATTTGTTTCTAAATTCATCATTGGTAAATTATGAAATTTATTTTTAATTGGATGAGATTGTAGGAGTTAATTCATCCATGTCATCATAGAACGTCTCAGAAATTTCACTCCCTAATGCTAGTTTTGCAAACGCTACCCTGTCTGTGTAGCTCAATAGAGGCGAAGTATTAATTAGTACCGAAAACTGTTCCTGAACTGCGCAAAGATATTTGCAAAACCGTCCTCCTACGCCAAAATGACAATCACATAATGCTACATCTGTATAAACTATATAGAAGAGTTGCTTATCTTCACCTGAACAGACATGAAAAGTTCGATCATCTACTTTATAAACGTCTAAATTTTTAGCTTTTCTGGAAAAATCTAAATATGCTAATTTTGATCGATTTCGCCTTGAGTTGGCAAACTCTATTAAATGCCTCTTGTGATACGCTTTCAAAACAGTAAAGATGAAATCTACTAAAGCACATGCATTAAATGCTTTACACCTCTGAAGAACAATATCTTTGAATACCCGTATAGAGGCTTCTACAAAGTTATGTGTATTATTACCTTTCGTGAAAACATCTTTTCTAAAGCATAGGCACCATTCTGTCTTTCTCTTCCATAGTGAAGAAATGTGATTCAAAAGGAGGGGATACTTCTTGCATCGCACTGCGATTCAGCTTCTTCAATACAAGAGGAATAAATTACACACTGGGACATTTTCATAATTTCCTTTCTATGTTCTTTGGCAATTCCATTCTCAGATGCCCCTCAGATGTAAAGTGAAATGAACAGAGAAGTAAATGAGATTGTGGCAGTTTTAAAATTGCACCTAATAGGATTAGTAAGTTTAACTACACTTATGGGATAATGGCCTAGTAGCTAAATCCAACTGCGGTACCTCACAGATAAGTCATATATTTTAAATGTATCAGTCTAATTTAGCAAAACATTTCAATGAAATGCCCTATTTTTATTGTAAATTTAAATATAAATCAGAACACTTTAACGCTACAACTTCTGGCGAATTAAAAGCTCGATTTTTATCTAAATACCACGATAAAATAATTTCCAAATAATTTTAGCGTTCGTGAAAAAATGTAATGTGCTTACCTCCATTTTTCATATAAATATCTTATTTGCCCATCGCTTGGATTTATTTTAGCGTTAGCCAATGTTTCTTGAAACTTTAAATTTTGCATTAGGGCCAATTCGTGAAATGCTTTAGCTGCACTTGGACTCATTCCTTCATCAAAATATTTTAAAAACGCTTTTTCAACGTCTTCTGTGATTCGTAAATAGCTATATGCTTCAGCCACATTAATTCAATCACTGTGTTCAAATGTGACCTAGAACAGAAAACGCAACTAATTTTTAGGCAAATTTGCATTGAAACAATACATATGGCGAGCAACTCTAAGTTGATTCCATTATCTAATAAAAAATAAAGCTTAAATGAAAAACATAAAAAAATGCGTTTCATTTTAAATTATTTTTGACTCCATCAAACTCCTTTAATAGAAGTGCCCTAATATAAACCATACGACCAGTCAAACTGCTCAAATAGTTTCCGTTTTTTGGTTTGTGATACACAGCCCATTTAAAATGATAGGATTGTGAAAAACTTCTCATAAATATTATGACTATTAAATTAAACTTATATGATATATAAGTGTGTGATAATGGTATTTAACCCTTCTTTCAACGAACAATCTCGTCTTATGCTTAACTACTTTCCCAAGGGAACCATGCTGGCACACATATACTTTTCGATATATTAAACGCTGAACGTTCGGATATGAATATCGAATAATCCAGTTAGTTGACGTGTAATCTCTAAAATCTTCTACGATCTTGTCACAAAATGTTTGTGGCTGTCCGTTTTTATCATTATAGTGGACACGTATTGTACACGTATATTTGAAATCTTCAACAAATTCAAATTGAATTAACTTAACACAATATTCTGAAAGTAAATTTTTGGTTTATTCCATATTAATTAACGTAAGATTCAAATGCGAACGCAATTCAAACACCCTCTCGTTGGATATGCCGGCTTCCAGCTGTTTTAACGTAACCTAAACGTTGATATGGCGTCATAGCGCGATAGATTTTGCCCCTTACAGCGGTGGGGGCGTCGTAATGCGATAGAGTTTGTAAGGTAGAACGGGAAAATTATTAAAAGCAATGTTGCTTCGCTGCTTTATATCTAAATAACGCTTCCAATGGGAATGTTATTGGCGTGCGACACGTAATAAATTGGGCACCAATGTCTCGTGATCTCTCTCCCAATGATTTTTTTTCTGTGGGGCGATTTAAAAAATAAAATTTACAAGGATAAGAATTATCCAAATCTCGAAGAGTTGAAAACAAGTCTTTAAGTTTACAAGTTTTTTTTTAAATATTTCATGGTTTATATTATAATAATTTGTGTGCATGTGTACCAATACGAGTGTACGAATTTTCAATAATAATTTAATTAAACCCACAATTTTATTATGACAACTTTACTTGGAACTTTACCCTTACCTAAGTTTCTAACCTCGATACCTGTGTACGGGGCGACAAAAAAGACAAAATTTTCACCAAACTTTTCGCCAATAACTCCTTAACAGGCAAACCTACAAAATTAAAAGTTATCTTGTTGGTTGCAGATTTTAGTGTTCTTTAAATTACTTCCACACATTTTTTCTCTAAATTAATTAGGAGAGCCAATATTTGACCATATTAAAAATTACATGGGATTTCCTATGTCGAGCCTGGCGATATCGTACGTACCAATCGAAGTTTACAATTCACAATCCCCGTTCTCTAAGCAGGAAATAAGTTCTTCACCTTCTCCAGCCTACCTCAACCTTTACAAAAAAGTCTATATTTTGTGACAGCATTAATATACAGGGTGTTTCAAAATATATACAAAATTCGGTGCAAATATTTTGAAAGCGTAAAGATGGAGTTAAAATAAGACTTTTTATTCTATAAACATTTGTTCCATAATGCACCCCTCAGAGCTACAGCCCGCGCAATCGATTATTTGGAAACGTAACTACAATTATGCATCAATTCTTCTGAAAATTTGCATGTCCTTGTTTTTTTTGCGTGCTCTTTTTATTTTCCGTCTCAAAAATGGAGTAAATCCAATTTTAGGAAAGGATTCAGGAGAGCTTACCGTTCTGATGGTCCGTATCTTATATTTCCCATACGAAATTTAAAAATCTAGCAACACCATCTAATTAGCCATAAAAAAATATAAAATTTTTGTCTTTTGCATTATTTCGATATAATTAACCATTTTCGAGAAAATTGCTGAGAAACGAAAGCGGAGCATTATTAAACCCGATTAATCTATTAAATTAGAAAAAACGAAGTGGGCTGTGACTGTTTTAATTTTTTGTCAAATTAAATTTATTTTATCTAAAAATTAATTTGATTTGACAAAACGATAATTTTAGATTTTTTATGGCTAATTAGATCGTATTCTACATTTTAAAATTTCTTATTGGAAATATAAGATATGGGCCATCAAAAGGGTAAGCCCTCCTAAATCCTGTCCTAAAATTGGGTTTATACCATTTTTGGGACGGAAAATATCAAAAGGACCCAAAACAATTAGGACTTTTTAGCAAATTTCCAAAAGATTTGAAGTAACTGTAGTCAGTGTTCCAAATAATCAATTTTCTTCAAGCAGTTTGCGTGAGCTGTAGCTCTGAGGGGATGCATTTTAGGACACGTTTATAGAAAAAAGTCTTATTTTAACTCCAACAATACGCTCTTAAAATATTTGCACCGAATTCTGTAACACCCTGTATATAATCACCTTCCCATGCTGATTGACTTGATTAAAAAAAACTGCCTATCCCTGAGAATATTTAAAAGACAGTTAAAATGGTTGTTGATTGCAAAGGCCTACTATTCTCTCGGCGAATTTTTTGGGGATTTCCTATGATTTGGGATTGTGAACATTGTGTAGTGCAGCTTGTTAAATTTGTGGTTTGTAACTATGCGTCTTTTTGAACTTTATTGTGATATGTATAATGTTAACATGTTTTAATCTATTTAAGTAGTTTACTTTTCTGTGTTTTAGATTGATTTTAATTAAGTTGTGTTTTTTGTTTTGGTGTTTTTTTTTAAATTTTAATCATAAACTGTCCTTTATGGCAAGGCAAAAAAAAACAACAAAATGATTTTTATCAGTCCAACAAATGTAATATGGGAAAACTGGCGTCTCCAACTGTGGGTAAATTTAATAATTTTTATGGAAATGCTGGAAAAAGTCAGTAGAGATTTATTGACGCTGGTCCTATTCTTCATTTCAAAGATTATAGGTCGCAATGCCCAAAAGTAAAGTTTAGATTTATGGCTATGTTTTTTTGGGGTCAATTATCTATTTCCTTCTAGCCAATTTGGTTTTAGGAAGCTCAACTTGTTTAGGAGCATTATAGATGACTTTTGGGATGGAGCAAAACTTTGACTATGCCCACACTAAATAAACTTATTTTATATAATTGCATTCATTAGAGCAGTATAAAGCCTTTATAGCCATAGGCTCCAGTCACAGGCTCCAAATTAAGGGTCGTATCTTCCTTTGAGCCAGATTTCGTCGATTGTACTGTCTTAAGCTCAGGTTTCTCAGACCATGAAGCAGTGTTAACAAAGTTTTCCATAAGTAAATCTAAAAGTAAAAATGTTCTACGCAAATTAGGCCGTATTTTCTCGGATAAAAATTTTTTACATTTTAGGCACCTTTGTCAATCAACTGACTGGAATATTCTCTCTGACGACGTTGATTCAGAATTCTCTAGATTTGTAAAAACGCTATCTAGTCTTTCTCACAAATCCTTTCCTTTGAGACCTCTTAAAAAGAAGCAACATAACCCCTGGTCTGGAGACTGGCTAAATCTAAAAATGTGGCTAAGGAAACATGATCGATTGTTAATGCTTTGACAAATAAGCCTTCTTTGTCGAATACTATCTCCACTTCATCTGAGAACCTTAATGATTATTTTGTAAATGTGGCAAATAATTTAATGAATACCATAACTCCTTCCCATGATTCACTTTCATATCTTCCCATTGCAAATGAGAATTTCCACAGTTTTTTGTTTACGCCCGTAGTGTTACCAGAGCTTTGCAGTTCAATTAGGGAAATCAAAAACAAAGGCTCTTCTGGAATTGATGAACTTACTCTCAAAATGTTTTCAAATCTGCCCGAATGTACATTATGTCATCTTATTACTCTAATTAATCAGTCTTTTCAAAAAGGTGTTTTTCCTAACTGCCTTAAGATGGCGATAATAACTCCACTACATAGAGGAGGAGACAAAGATCAGTCTTCCAACTATCGCCCTATCGCTCTTCTTCCCACACTTCCAAAAATTATTGAAAGATTGGTTGAAAAAAGACTTCTATCATTTTTGCTAAAATATAAAATACTTACTTCCCATTCAATTTGGATTTTTAAATAACAAATACACAAATGATGCTATGTTTTCTCTTTTTAATAATGTATACTCTAGCTTAAACAACCAACATCATACAGCAACAATTTTCTGTGATTTTTCTAAAGCCATTGATTGTGTTAATCATGACATCTTATTAAAAAAGTTGCAATATTATGGGTTCAGAGGAGCGCCTTTTGAATGGTTTAAGTCGTATCTCAATAACAGAAGTCAAGCTGTGAGAATTGATTCGACTATGTCTTCTTGCAAGCCAATACAAAGTGGAGTGCCTCAAGGTTGTGTACTTGGCCCTATTTTGTTTCTTATCTTCATCAATCACATTGCTAATCTAAATATTAACGGTAAAGTCTGTCTATTTGCTGATGATACTAGTTTTACCTGGAGTAATCCGGATATATCTACACTTCATAGAACCGTATCAAGTGATTTAACTACTATCAAATCATGGTGCGACTAATCTACTTTGTCTCAACATTTCCAAAACTAAAATATTGTCCTATAAAAATACCTTGCAATCTTTTGTACTTGGTAACGCAACAATTGACGAAGTTGATTCTGTAAAGTTTTTAGGGTTAACTGTTGACAACTCGTTAAAATGGGACACACATATTGACTCTTTATCAAGAAAATTAAGTTCCGCTTGGTTTGCGTTAAGATCAATTTCTAAGGAGCTTAGCCTGCCTACTTCTAGAACAGTTTATTTAGCCCTTTTTGAATCGCACCTTCGATACGCCCTTCCATTCTGGGGTACATGTAGTGCAACTCAATTTGACCGTATTTTTAGACTACAAAAGAGAGCTTTCCGTTATACATTGAGACTTAAATACAGAAGTCATTGCCAGCATTTCTTCAAAAAATTTCAAATATTAACTCTTCCATCTTTATTCATATTTGAGTCCGTTTGTCTAATACGCAAACACGGTTCAGCATCTGATAGGCCTTCCCATAGTTATCCACTTAGAAACACGGAACATGATCTATACCTGCCTATTCCACATTCAGAGTTGGTCAAAAGTTCCATGTTATATAATGCAAAAAAAATGCACAATCATCTGCCATTGGAAATTAAATCCATCACCTCTTTTTTGCATTTCGTAGAGCATTAAAAGCATTCTTACTGGAGAGAGCTTTTTATACAGTTAACGATTTTTTTTCATTGATTTGAAATTTCGCACTAGCTGATTATGTATTTTTACTATCTGTACATGTTTAGGTATACTGCTTTGTGTAGCTATTTTAGGATTCTTTATAATTTTTTACTTTTTTAAACATTTTTTACATTTTTTTTAACATAGATTTTTTAATGATTTTTTTTTGACAGTGTATACATTAAATTGTATATTTTATAATAATATTTCTGACTACTTACAATTTTTAAATTGTATTAATCTGTAAATATTGTAGATATTCTATTCTATTCTATTTATTTATTTTTTGATTTTGTTTGGTTTTTTTCTTTAATTATGTTTTGTTTGTATTTTTGTGTCTTTTTTGTTTTACAGCTTTGTCTACAAAATTGTAACAATTTCCTGACAATAAAGCATTGATTGATTGATTGATATCTGAGGAGAAACTGCTGAATATATCCACTATAACACAGGGATCAATATTGGGTCTCTTTTTCATTCTTTTTTACATGATCAGTAGATTCTATATTCACATATATGCTCACTACGGCAACGCCACCTCATTGTAACCAATTCGAATGTCGTGGATTAACTGTGTCAAAGTTTATGGCGGATGTTGCAAACTGGTTAGTCTTCTCGCCATCATATAATACATTTTACGGTATAGTAAGGCCTGTTTCTTGAAGAAAGTCCGTAGTAGGATGAGCAATATAGGGACGTGCATTATTTTGCTGAAAAAGGACGTGTGGACGGCCCTCTAGATAAGGTAGTAAAGTGGTTTGTACGATCTGATGAACATAACGCACATGAGTCATATTGCCTCAAACAAAGAGAAGGGGTGATCGACTACCTTAGACGCAATATGGCAGTGGCTCCCCAAACCATTATTCTGGCAGTCTTGTGTACATGTTTCACAACAGCAAATCCAATGTTACGCCGTTCTCCACTCTTGGCCCATCGTGCATACCTAGACAGAATCGCGATTGGTCGCTGAAGATGAAATTATACTATTCTGCCTCCCAATGTTCCTTGTTTATTGCAATTCAATGCAATCGTGCAATGTTCTCTGCTCCACTTCAAACATTGATGACAGTGGTCCGCAGTCAGAGGAAGCCGTTTCAACAGTGGAAAAAAGTCCATAGTCTGGAATACGACGATAGAGTTTACGCATAGTAACAGGTCTACCTTCTTCGTCAAACTATTGGTCAGTGTATTAGCAAAACGGTCTCGTAGGGCTAGTTATCTGAAGCGCCTATCTTGACGTTCTGTGGTACGCCTCGGTTGACCAGTTGGCCTTCTTCGTATTCCTCCTCTTTTTTCTATTCATATCCAATACACTCATTACCGTAATTGCAGTACAATTAATACGGCGGCCGATTTTGCGATAGGATAAACCAAAATCTCCATAGGCAATTATTCTACTATTGTCAAAATCGCTAACATGTTAATAATTTTGACGTGTTCGCCCTCGAGGTAATTTGTCATGCTTAACACTAGTAAACGGACGACCAATAACTAAAAGTATCTGTACTAATCAGTTCTCAACAAATGCCTTCTTCGGAATAACTAAAACATAAAATTTAAGAATGGTAAACAAAAACAAAGATAAAACGTCGTTGTTACCATAGCATGCTTTAAACAAAATCATTATAGTGTAACACTTCTTATGTTAGTGAGTATACTTGTAGACGACACGTCATCATTTCTGTAGTTTGAGACAAAATCTTGGTTCTACACATATGTTTATACGAAAGATTGTAGCTATGATTTTCAATATTTTAACTGTGGGCCCTGAATTAATTGAAGGGCATCGGCATCCTATTTATTTGTTTAATAGATAAATAGACCCTAACAAAACAATCATATAATTATACCTATTGCAATTTTTATTGACAATAAACGTTTAATATTTCAGTATTATTTGGAGCAAATGTAGGCCTATTGATTGCCCACAACATATTAAAAGTCGTAGGGCACCATCCGAGTATCTTCAAGTTTACTCAAAACGACATGGCTTCCGCGATTATGCAAGTCATTTCAGGGCCGCTTTGTTTTAAAATTGTTTTTTGCTCAAGACTGACTCCCATTCCGTTTGGTTTGCAAAATACCATTTTTGCTGTAAGTACAAACATGCTGTCTATATTTTTAATATTGACTAAAAGCAGTGTCCTTAGTAAGTAGCGTAGATGAAGTTCGCAGGTTTCGGACCAAGAAATCAAAAACTTCCTTTTTTGAAAAGATTTCGACGTTTATTTACGTCTTTTTCAAGGCTGTTTTCTATCGTTTGTTTTTTGTCGATTGCATATGGGATTATACTTTGAACAAACATAACATAAATCACACATAATATACAATATCTTTTTTTTTTATACTTCACATCACTAACATATCATTTCTACGATATACATACAGTTCATCTGGGGCTCGTTGCCATTAATATATATGCAGCGACCAAAAAGCTTCTTCACGGTAAACAGACTTGAAAAAGACGTAAATAAACGTCGAAACGTCGGCACCTTTTCAAAAAAGGAAGTTTTTGATTTCTTGGTCCTAAACCTGTCAACTCCATCTATATTTTTAATTTTATTAATGTTGGTTCGTTTCAGCTAAGTAATGTAAGTGCCAAAGTATATCACATAGCGTCTCTTCTTGGTCTCTTCCCAGCCCAATTTGTAGCTGTGTACGTCGGTTCTACACTGCGGTCCATGCAGGACGTAATTGAAAATAACCATATATCTTCGACTACATACGTTTTTGCTGCATTACAAGTAAGTGTTCAAATAAAATAAAATGTTACTAAAGTTTGGCTTGCTTAGTTTTCTATATTGCCGTTGGATCACCAAAATGCATCAAGAAGATTTAAATATAATTAAAGCAAAATTTATTGCAAGTTTAGACAATGTTACCAAAGAATTCATTAAAATTCTAATTAAACGTCATTGTCTCATTCTATTTATTGTTTGGTCAATGGGAGCCTGATTCTAAAATTCAGCATTTAATTGGTTAAAAGTATGAGCGAACCATTGGTATAATTTAGTTTTAGGGTAACCAATGTTTGGACGAGGATTTCTTCGTGCTTAATATAAATTGAAGATAATTAAAGTTTAGATTGCTTCTTTCCTACCGGTCATTTCTAATCAAATTTAAATCGGTTTTATAAATAAATGCAACTACTTACAAGCAAACAAACAAACAAGAAAGCAAAACAAAACAAACAAAAAAGTATCAAATATTAATACAAAATAATTTTTAAAATAATACATTAATTTTTCTTAATCAAATGCCCAAATAATCCTCCATTTACCGCCAAACAATATCCTAATCGGTTGTAAAATTCGGTTTTTACATTACTAAGCTGATATGCAGTTATTTGATTACATGCCGTTAAAACTGCCATCTTTAACTCTTCTAAATTTTGATAACGCACATCCTTATAAATAACACTTTTAATGTCACCCTACAGGAAAAAGTCGTTTGGTGAAAGGTCCGGAGACCTGGCTGGCCAATTAATAGTATAATTTAGCCCAATTACGCGTCCATTAAATACGTTTTGAAGATATTCCCGCTTGCTGTGAATTGTGCGTAGAACAGCCATCCATTTAAAACCAAATCTCATTTTCAGGTGCAACTTCTTCCCATGCTGGTCCAATTTGCTTACTCCAGTAACGAAAGTTTTAAACATTTAGCTCATTATTTAAGGTAAAGGTGCATTCGTCCGCAAAGCAAACATTTCGTAATAAATCCATGTGGTTATTCGCCCTTTTCATAACTTCAAAAGAGAAATCTGTTCTTCGGGTTTCATCGCCTTCCCTTAGTTCCTGATGTTTTTAATATTTGAAGGAATGGTATATTTTTATTGTATTTGAAAGACACCAGAAATGCACCTAAAAAAGATCAGAAATGTTCTTTAACTGTCTGTAAGAATCCATCTAAAACTTCTGTTTTAGCTGCCTGGAAATAAAGATTTCTTAACTGCCTTAAAGGAATCAGGATTTTTCCTGCACGGGCTGGTTCATATAAAGTATTTCCCATTTCACTCAGAAACTGCTCTTTTTATTTTAAGCCTGGAGACATATTTATTAGTATTATAAATCCCATGTCTTTTTTTCAAGTAGGGTTTTATACAGTGTATCCATAAGGTTCGTGCAATCCTTTAAGGGAATGGTGACTGACCTAACGAATATTTTAAGCCAAACATATGAGGTGTAAAGGTCGAAATACGTTTTAATTTTTTATTGCAACTTTGGCATTTTTTTCAATAATTACTCAATTTTTACATTTGACTCTTTCAGGTACAGAAAATTCAGGAGAAAAACATCAGCAAACAAAAAAAAAACAAAATAAAAGTAACTGATTGTTATAAACAAATAATATTTTATTTTTTAAATTAGCATACCTATATGAATATTAAAAATTTAATATTATTATTATTTTTATAATACGTTTATTAAGACATTTTAATTTTCCGAAAGAAAGCGGAACACTGCGTTGCATCTCCTACGAGTAGTATGCAGAGGTTTATGGCTACTTGACGTTACTCTTATTGATTTTGAGCCTGAGTACCTCAGTGCATTCTGCACAAAGATGAAAAGTATCTCTTTTATAATACGAAGGTGCACGGGTTACAAGAAGAAAACCCTGTAAGAGGAATCCAGTTTTGCTGCTTTTTGTTTAACATGGACATCGGAGACCTGTTGTTTTTAAAAAGTATTCTGTGGACAGACGGATCCAAATTTTCGAGGGAGGGTTGTACCAACTTCACTAACCTCCACGAATGGGTTCCTGAGAACTCTTATTGGGCTACATTATCAACCATAAAATTTAGATGTTGTAAGTTAATAATTTACAATTCCTGCAAAATGATATTCCCGATCATCTAACGAGAAACACCAATAAAATGGGTAAAAAGGGAAAGTGGCTGTGTGTTTCTTTTATATAATAACAATGGAAGGAAAAACGGGAAGACGTTAGTACCAATTCTGACATCCAGATGCACTACAGAAAGTGGCAAACTAAGGTTAAAGAAGGGGTTTCAAGTCGAAATCCCGACAAGGGAAGAATGGTCGGCGAAGCAAATTAAGAAGCTAAGTGGTTTCCAGACCTGGTACACAGATGGATCATGGATGAAAGCACCAATTCAGCCGGAGCCGGAGTGTACAGTATGGAAACGAATACAGGGAAATCCTTTCCGCTAGGGAAACACCACAGTTTTCCAAGCGGACGTGTTTGCTATACTCGAAGTAGCAAACAAACGAGAGGCATTGGAAGGTAACGGGGGGATTTGCATCTACTCCGATAGTCAGGCTGCCCTCAAGGCGATTCAGAAACCCAGGGTCAGCTCAGCGCTAGTCCAGGAATGCAGAGACGCATTGGAAAGGCTTGCAGCACACAGGGAAGTGAGACTGAGGTGGGTCCCAGGACACCAAGGTTTGCGAGGGAAATGAGCGGGCCGACGAACTGCTAAGACAAGGTTCCGTTAACCCCTTCGTAGGCCCCAAACCTTGTCTCGGTCTCAGCAAAAAACAAATCTCCCAGGCAGTTAATGGTTGGGCCTGGCAAAAAACAAGGAAGAATTGGAGAAGGACAGAAGTATGTAGACAGGCTAAGGAAATAATACCAGACCATGACGGCTCTAAAGCAAGGCGACTGCTAACAAAGACCCGATAAAGTATCAAAGACTTGTTGGGAGTACTGACCGGGCACAACAGTCTAAACAGGCATCTACACCTTCTTGGTATAAGAGAAAGCCCACTCTGTCCGATTTGCGCTACAGGGGAGGACTTCATACCACATACTAGGTATCTGTGAAGGTGGAGTTGCCCGAGAAGGAAAACATTTTCGAGCAACGACACTCCAACAAGAAGATCTTAAAGATCTGGACTGGGACAACGTGCAAGCCTTTATTAAAAGGACGGGCTGACTCAGTGAAGACCGCGCATTGAGAGTGTAGGCGTAGGGGTGGGTGATTCTGGGGTTGGCGAAAAGGGACTGTTCAGGCCTACTTGCCGAGCTCTAGCTCCCCCACCCTTACTACTACTACTACTACCCTTTCATGTTCATGTTTGAATTCTGTTAAAAGGTGGTCAACACAACGTTAAAATAGATTAGAGTCATCGTACTGTCAACTAAAATTAAATCGTGGATCAAATCCAGAAAATGTTTGAAACAAACTGTTTTTGAGTTAATTTTAACTCTCTATCTTGAATTTTAACTTCATTTCTACTATATAAAAAAAATCAACAATCACATTCAACTCACTTTCACTTAGCACTGATGATGGCCCATACGCCGAAAGCGCTCTTCTTAGCCAATAATAAACATTTTACTCCGAATATATCTGGTTTGATTATTTTGTAATAAAATGGTTGTCCAGTGCACCTTGGCTCTCAGGAATTTCTCGGACGAATGTTTTCCGGAGGGTTCGGCAGAGGCATAACGTTTGCTTAGCCCCGTTGATCTCCTGACAATGGTTCTGGGTTTTTAATCTAGGGCCAGAGTTTGTTTACACAACAGAGATAAGATCGAGGAAAGGGTTAGTTGGCAGCATCAGGAATTTGAGAGAGTGAAAGAGGAGATAATGACAAGGGGTGAGCACCACCTAAGTAAGAAATAGGACCCGTGGCTGAATTAGAAATGTAGGATCACAACATTTAAACTGGAAATTACCCCAAAATAGAGGCTCTAATTCTGAGAATTGACTAGATATTGGTATGAATGCTAATTTAAAATATAAGGCTTTAATTTTTAAAAAGATTTCGATGAAAGCGGTTTAATTAATATTTTATCCAACTAAGTATTTTATTAACTCTTATTTTATTAACAATTATTTTTCACGTTTCAACGCCTCTATTTTTTCCTCAGTTAAGACAGAGGCTTCTTGGCATTTGATTGTGGAAACATTAGGCAAAACAAAATAAACTTTAAAACTTATGATATCAATTGTAACTCGCGCTGTATTAACGATTAAGTGTGAAATGTGGGTATTTATTTGAAAAAAAATGCAAAAGTTGCAATAAAAAAAACCTAAAAACGGATTTCGGAAAAACGGATAAACCCTATACAGGGCGTCCAAGATAAGGATGAACTGCATGGGGATCTCGAAAATGGTAGGAAATACGAGGTCGGTTAAATTAGAAAAAAGTTGCGCAATTTGATCCTTAATTAGATACAGTTTCAACCATTTTAAAAGCCCGAATACTTCCAGATATATCCGAAAAAAAACGAAATTTGGCAAAATGGTCTTTTTTTTACCAGCTCTATTTTAACAGATATCAAAAAACCGAAAGCATTTTTTCATTGCAACATTTTTTGCTTTACAATTTGATGTATAAATAGTGTAAATCCGACGTTTCGCATCTGACTTATCATAATCAATTTTTATTCTTTATATAGACGGAAAAAACTACACCTTACCAAAGATAATACTACTACGAAGTATACTACACGTAGTAGTATTATCTTTGACCCTACGTATGAAAGCCTATTTAGTGACAATTACGATGTATCACACATAATATTTAAAAAAGTTTTATGGTAAAAAAGTAACTTTTTATAAAAATTTGTTTGTGTCATAGTAGACTATGAAGGAGCATTTAAAAAAAACATTTAGAGCTTACCCATATTGAAGAAGAGCAGTGATTAACTAACTAACTAAAGCATTTTGACATTAGGTAACGATTAGATGTCAGCGAACCGTGATAAATAAATGACTCTAATATGTTTGTACCCAAAATGTCTAGCCAAATGTATTAAAACCAAACCGATGTTGGTGCCTGGATTCTTTTTTTCTCATGGGTTTTCTTGTGACCAATAACGGGAATTAAAACGATTAAAAATTCCATTATTTGTAACCATATTTTCATCTGACCATAACGACGAAAATTAACGTCTTCTTGACTTTTTCTGGTGTACAAGCTGCCGAGTATCATCTCTGGGTCTGAGACCTTGGCAAACTAGATACTTAAAAGGCAGTATTGTTTGCAGAAAGGTATTTGTTCTTTTTTAAAACAAAATGAGACGTTCATTTTGGCAGTCCTGTATTTTTTTCTATTTTCCTTGTTGATGTTGTAGAATCTTCAACAACTGACTGGAATATTATTATTTCTTTTTTTTTATTTATTGCCTTATTTCTGGTGACCACAGGTTTTTTGAAAGCACCGTGTTATGCAAATTTGGTCCATTGATATGTAGAAGATGTAAAATTCGACTCCCTAAATTTTTCACTTACACTTTCAGCAATTTCAAAAAACAATAACGAACAATGTCTGTTTCAGTTAATATGTGGCGCTTCGCTGATTATATGGATCGGAAGCAAAGCGAGGACGGAACTGCTCAAAGTACTAGCCGAAGCCGAGAATTCGGCCAGTAAAAATGCTGTCTATAATATGGTGTGATATATTTCTTTGTAAGTTATGGTTAATTGTTTCCTTTTTTAAAGTTTTTGTGATTCTTGTTATTGGTATACTGCCTGAAATAAATTGGTCTTTTTTTTAATCTTAATTTTATTAATTTCGGACTTTTTAACTAAAAAGTTAAAAAGCAATAACTGAATAATGTAAGGTATTTGCTAATCACACCTGTAGGGTAAAGTCAGGTGAGATGGCCACCGTTTTGCATAGAATAGGCCTGTACATTTTTATAATGTTTAGGATTATGACATGTTTTCTTGTAGCAACTTAACTATCATCCCAACAGCTATGTAAATAAATAGGGTCAAAATACTTTAAGAATTTTGGTTTTATTATTTATAAAAATAAGTTATATGTGGCCAGTTTAGTGGGATGAGTTGGCCAATGCAATAAGGGAGGGATGGCCGTAAAATACAATTTAAAATAAAATAGAAATTTATTAAAATAAGAAATTTATTTTTATTAAAAAAGTAAACAAAATAAAATATTTTTATTTAACATGAATTAATCTTTATTTTAAACGCGGTTTTACCACAGTTTTGACAAGTGTTTAAAAAAGAAAAGTAATTTTCATCAAACCACAGCTGCCATAATATGCATTGCAACCAATTATCTTTTTTGCGGGTGATGTGGTACTTTCTTCGCATTCTGCACATTCGTTTTCATCTACCTCGGAAAGGGTTACTCTTTATATTGGAAATCAATATGGGGAGAATCCTTATCAGAACTTGGCGAAGGTGACCGTTTTCTTTTTCAAACAATTTTTGTTTCTTTTTCTGTAATTTTTTTTTGGACCGTTCTTTTTTGTTTGTTTCGGTTTCTTAGCGGATATGTCTTTAACAATCGGGTAGCAAATGACTTGGCTCGTTTTTCTGCAGCATCTAAATTGGGTGCAGGATTAATCTGGTCTAAAAGTTTTCCAGGTGTCAAATATGGGACAAATGTGCCTTCCGCTAGAGTTGCACACCAGTTCTGTATGTGCATCGCTACAGGAGGGCACTGCATCATCCAACGACTTGATCGGGGGTCTCAATTCTTGTATTGATTCAATGTTGTTCTTTTGAGAGTTCGAACATTGAGATCTCGTTACTTGTGTGGCACGTTCTTCGTTACTTCCCTGGTCTTTTCTTGTTGTGTGTTTACCATTCGATCAGAAACAGTGTAGGCATGATCGGGTACGGAGTCGGGGTTCCAGGGGAATATTCCCGTGGCTTTCAAGCAAGACATTGCATTTTCAGCGGTCGCTTGCACTGACATAGGCAGATTTTTACGACATTACAATATGTGAACCAGGCGCTGCACTGAATCAGTCTACTAGGACTTTAAATTTGCAGCAATATATCTCATGCATTGTCTCACCCTTTTGCCCTGATGTCACTGTAACATCTTTTGCTTCTTTTTTGGTTATAACAATGCCAGGTCGATTATTTAGTTGAAGACCTGGTTCATCGACGTTATAGATGCTCCCAAGTTTGTCGAAAAGCTTATTGCGTTCCAGTACATCTTGCAAAAGAGTAATATAAATTTCCAACATCTACACTGTTCATGCCTTTACCCTCAGCTTTTAGACAAGTTAAATTAAGAGAACCTGCAGTTCCCTTTTTATTATTAAACCAGCTCTTGGCAAAATTATATGGTAGCTTTTGAACGTCTGGTACCGTCATAGGGTATCTTTTTAATGTGTAGAACTATTTGCCTCCGTGAAAACATTATTCTTTACTTTCCTTTCAAGGATCTTCTTAGGTTTAGTATGGCATAAGTTTTTGAGGTCCCGTTTACAGAATAAATGTTTCTTACAGCTTCAGTGGCTAGTCTTTACATTTTCCTAGATTTTCTTGAGTATTGTTTCCACGATTTGAGTTTTTTCAGTTATATTTCGTTGGCACTTTTCCTTGGAAAAACTCGAAAGGGCGCCCAACTGTAAAGAAATAGACGCAATAAATAAATCGCCATCTATCCCGACAATTTGGTGGCCAACTACCCGAGTGGTGGTAGGGAGAGATGGCCAAGCTGAGACCAAGGACGCGATATTATTTTTTTTCTGAGTGTTTTAATGTTGTTTGGACGTGGTCAAAAATACATTGGCTGTGTATACATAAATATAAACGTTGGTCGAAGGCAGGACACTCAGCGCCATCAAACAACCTATTACTGAGTTATAAGTTGGTGGTCTCGGTCCCGGTTGGTCATTTCACCCGACTTAACCCTATATTACCCACATTTTGGTAACTATACATCACGATTTCTTACTGAAATATTGGCGTCTTATAATAAAAAAATAATAAAAATCATGTGTTTAATCAGCAAAAATTTACAGATATTATAACTAATTTTGTGAGAAAACTGTATTATATATTGTGACCGTCATGCAAGATCTGTATAGTTTCTTGAATTTATTGCAGATATTCAGTTTAAAAAATGAGCCAATGTAAATATGACAATTAAATAGGAAGGAACGTTAGGGCCAAGAGTTAATAATAAGAGATAATAAAATGATTAATACATGGAAAAAACCGTGAAATTCCACTCCTGATTTCAGCATCGTCTAAACATTTCGCTAAAGGATTCGGCATCTTAAATTGTTCATACTCTGGTGGCATTAAGATTTATTCAAATAAACTAATTAGAATAAATTAGTTGATTTAAACGCTGGGTGCCAAATACTATAGTGGAATGTCTAAATACGTCCGGGCGGTATCGGTCAGCAAAGTATTTCTACCAATCAATGCCATCGAAAGCAATTTAGCTTTAAAATCGTCATAACTACTGCTGATGTAATCACAATCTCGACTCCCGCACCTCCATGTCATCATAAATAGGCAAGGCAAATACCTTCCCCGCTTTCCTATATTTCCTACATAATACTTAAACGGCCTCTTATTTGCTGATCGATACCGACCGATTCTGGTCGACAAAGTGTGCTTCAAGTTTTAAGTACATTTTGTTGCCTAAGACAAGTAGACTTTTATATATTTGTTAAACTATAATATATCTTTATATTTATAAAATGCAGTAACAACATTGTAAATGTTGTTATTTACCATATTGTTTATATCTTTTTCAAAAGGTTGAGAAAATTGCGGTTGAGAACATGTTTTCTTGGTATATACAAATGTAAAAATTAGGTTCACAAAATAAGGATAAATAAAAACCCATTTTAAAAGGTCTATAGTTTATCGATCGAAAATGTAAATTACTTTAAGCATTTACTTTATATTTTTGTGATGTAATAAGATATACGTTGGATTTTAGGAGCTAAAATGTACTAAGTTATCCATACTGGAATTGCTGGGCCTTAAAGTTAATTTTAACAAACTGGTTTGCCGTATTTTTTTTCCAGGCGGTTCTACCGTGACGTCTATCTTTTTCCTCCGATAGTGGTGGAGGTGAAGGTAATGGCTCTCTGGTCCAACCTTAATTCTCAGGGTTTTTAGTTGGGAATACCCCAATGATTAGTTTAGTATGTTTTCTAAAGTTTCAGCTTCTAAATTAATTTCCAAAGTTTGTCTTATTACGTAAACCTCTATTTACAAAATTAATTATTCCTTATCCTATTTTTAAGACATTTAAAGTTAATATAAGTTTATATGCATTCTATCTATAATAAGTTGGACTGACATTTTGTATGCCTCCGGAAATTTGTTATTTTTAGGTATTTATATTTTATGAAATAATGAAAAATGTAGCTACCATTATTGACCAAATAGTAGATTATTATATTTTATACTTTGAAGTAAAAATGATCTGTGTTTATGTCTGATAGCGAAAAGTATTAAACAGTGACAAAATATAAAAAAAAATTGAGATGGATATTTTAAGATCTAATAAATTTGGATATATTTATTTTACTTACTGGGTATATAATTTGTTTTTTTTTTAATGCCTATGCCTTGTTTACATCAGTAGACATCATTAGGTAACATTGCTATTCGAACCAAAAACCGACCCAAGTTATTCAGTAGAATGAAGCTCAAAGTTGGCATATTTACTCACTAGAACTATGTAAAATACCTATAGGTGTATCGTAAATATCAGCATGTTTCCTGCAAATACTCATTACGGATTGAATGAAGCTTGCTATTTGTGTGATGATATAAGATTTCTTTGCGTGTATAACATTCTGTGATAATTACAGATATTTAAAAGACAGTTTTGTCCAAACCATTAAAGAAAAGTGTCAATAAATAAAGAAGACCTATCTAGCACTCAAAGAAAAATACGAATTAACTTACATTTTTGTACAAGCATGCATAATTTTCCTTCGCCGCCACACGGTACATGCATGCTTTAACAAGCTTCAGCTTATGCCGCGAAAATGTCTGATTCAGACGATACCTTGCTTGCTTTGGCCGCTTTTTACCTTATCCGTAGAAAGAAAGTGCGAAAAAAGAAACGTGATGTGTGGCGTAAAGAGTGGTTACTGAAAAAAAGAACCTATTCCCATATTAATTTACTGTCTGAATTAAGGATATATCCGCGTGATTGGCATAATTATCTTAGAATGAGTGAAGAAACTTACCTGAAGCTTTTATCACTTGTAACACCTTTAATTAAAAAGCAAGATACGATTATGAGACAAGCTATAACTCCCCACGAAAGATTAACAGCAACATTACGATTTCTCGCAACCGGAAGGAGTTATGAAGATCTTAAATATTCAACTATAATTTCACCACAAGCTCTGAGTTATATAATTCCTGAAACGTGCCAAGCTATCTACGAGGTGCTGAAAAGAAATTTTTTGAAGGTAAGTAAAATCCTTGTTGTTTTTAAGTAATTTATTACAAAAGTTATAATTTCTAGTAGGTACAAAACAGGAAAATAATTGTCAAAAACAAAATATTAAAAATTTAGTTTGCGAAATTTAAATAATACGAAGATAGGGACTGAAGGGAACTATCGCTTTCCTCGTTATTATTATTATTATTATTAATATGCTGACGAGATAAAGAAACATACTGTGGGCTCACTGTTACCAGATTGACAAATAGAATGTGTCTGAGTCAACTGACCCATTTTAGCCATAAATAATGTCTCATTAATTATTTTTTCTGCTACCAGTCTTTGAGTGTTATCTGGTATATCTCTCATTTTTAGAGCCACGTTTTTTCCAAGAATGGCGTATCTATCTTCTTTCGGCTTACCTTTCTTAAAATGTTGTTCAATTGTTTCTAGCATAGCATCACATTTTTCTCCACCTCTCTTAGTAGGTCTACTAGAACGCATTGTTTTCGGAGTTGATTGAACAGATGAAGTGGATGTGTCTTGTGCTGTTGAAGTAGTTGCTTCATCATGCGAGTTGGTTGTTCTTAATTTTTTTCCTGAAAATGATAATAATAATAATAAAAATAGTTATTTATTCATGACAATTATATATCCTATTAGATATTCACATGTTACACGTTATAGTTAGATAAAAATTGTGATGTAATAATGAGTGCCTATATTTCTTTTCAGTTTCCACAAAATGAAAATGACTGGACCACGATAGCGAGGGATTTTGAAAAGAGGTGGAATTTTCCACATTGCCTTGGCAGCCTAGATGGGAAACATACATATCGAGATTGTTCCTCCAGTTGGAAATGGTTAATTTTTTTTTAAATTATAAACGTAGACATAGCATGGTGCTACTTGCTCTTGCAGATGTAAACTACAGAATAATTTTTTTTGATTTTGGAGTATCAGACGGGGGCGTTCTTTAGAAAACAGATTTTTTTAGGAGACTACGAAGTAATTCACTCAACATACCAAGAGAAGTAGAAGTCACTCACAGTTCACGTATACTGCCCTATGTTTTCGTTTCAGATGATGCTTTTTCTTTAAGGCCTGACATGTTAAAACCATTTGTACAGAGCGATTTAAACTGCTTGGAAAAAAAAATTAACTACCGATTATCTAGAGCACGACGAATTATAGAAAACGTATTTGGGATTTTGACAGTGCGTTTCCGAATTTTTCATACAGCCATCAATTTAGAATTAGAGCATATTGATGAAATAATTAAAGCAACTTGTCCTCTGCATTATTATTTAATGTCAACTGTACGTGAAACCTACGCTCCTTCTGACTCTTTCCACTTTGAAAACGTCGAAAATGGTACGGCACGTGTTGGATTAACACCAGAGAATTCCAATATGATTCCTCATATATACCCTTATGCAGAGAGATATACCCTTTGATGCTAAGCAAGTAAGACAACAATTCATGGAGTACTTCAGCATTGAAGGACAAGTTCGATGGCAGCAAAAACTTTGTACATTAAAAAAAAACAATATTAAAAAAAAACAAAAATATACGTGTAATTAGGTTATATATTATACTTTTTGTGTAAATTTAAAAAAATAATTAGCTAAAAATCGAAAAGTTGTTTTTTGGAACGTAGAACCTTATAATTTCCAAGAAATTTGTGTTTATATTATAAAAATTTATATAATAAACTTACCTCTGTATCATTCAAATTGGACGTAGAAATTTTTGGAGTCTCTTGATCTGCCAAAAAGCTAAATATGTGGTAGTACCATAGTGTAGGTTCATATAAGTCATCGGTGCCACTGCCGGAGCGATGAGATGCGTCAACTTTTTTCTTTTCTCTCCTATAATTCGTTCTGAAGGCATTTACCTTTTTAATAACGGCATCCTTATCGGCTTGGCTGTCAATTAATTTATACTTGTTAAGTAAGATTTTGTATGCTGCATCCTTCTTCGTCCTATCATGATATTCTGGTGATTTAATTCGCCAAAGACACGGCAGATTTTCGTATGTACGAATAAAATCTTCCAATAATTCTCGATTGCTCCTTTTCAAATCGCTGGACATCGCTGGACACCGTGAATCACGTAGACGCGATTCACGGTCACGGACTGACGACTGACTAAATTGTTTGTACAAGCCGAATACATGCGATACACACGTGCCGTTTCGCTTGCGTACGCATGGCTTGTCCAAGCTTGCATGATTCAAATTCAATCAATCATCAAGCGGCTTGCACAATTAAAATGTACAGTTAAAATGCTTGCGCAAAATTTCCCTACAGATGCTACAGTTTGCTTGTACAAAAAGATTGTTCATGCATGTTTGTCAAACTTGCAGTTGTGTGTGTAGCCACCTTAAGAAAAAAATGTGCTAAAAATAGTATAAAGAATGTGCAGCATTCCAGGCACGGCTCTTCAAGCTATATGACTTTTAATACAGTTAAGACCTTAGCGAACTAGTATTTTTCATCTTACTTACTCTTAATAGAATGCAAATATCTCAATCACTGAAAAAAAAAGACAAATCATGTGCCACTATTTTGGCAAAAATTGGGGCATAAATATTGTAAAGGATTCAAAGCATTCTAGGCACAACTATTTAAGTTATGTAGCTTCGTATCAAGTTTAGACCTTTGGGAGTGAGTATCTCCATCCTACTTACTCTCAATAAAAAGAAAATATCTCAAAAACCACCCAAGGAAAGAGCATAAATCAAGTTGCACTATTTTGAGAAAAAACTACCCTACAAATAAGGATATAAAGCATTCTCGGCATGACTGTCCAAGTTATGTAGCTTCTAGTCCAGTTAAGACCATAACCAACGAGTATCCCTATCCTACTGACTTACTAAAAGTCAAATAACTCAAAAACCAGTCAATAAAAACATACAAACCAAGGTAGACTCCATTGAAAAAAAACCGCTATATAATTAGGACTGTTTTAATAATTTTAACAGGAATTTTCTGAGGATATGAACTGTCACAGATAAAATATTTTTATACGGCTAAATCTCTGAAATTTAATTTAATATCTAATTTTTTTGCTAATTTGTGGAATTTTCCTATTTTATCTACTTTTGCAGCAAACCCCTATTTTTTAAATATAGGAAAATTATACGAGTTGATTAAAATATTATTGTAGAAGGAATTTATTTACTAGATTGAAATCTTTAGCCCAAGTATCTTAATTATTTTCTAAAAATCATTTGAAACTCCTGTTGTTTATTTGTTAAAGAATATTGGCCTTAGTAATTTTATTTTTCTACCTAAATAGCTTACATAGAGCTTAGCGTTGAAGCTGCCAAGGATATATTTTTATCTTTAGATATTTATAAGATTCAATCTAATTTTACAATGCAAATATAACGTTGTTTTCTTATAAGGTATCTTATAAGTATTCCAGGTACAACTATCCAACTTATTAATCCAGTTGTTATTAGCGTAATTTCTAATCCAGTTGACACCTTAACGAATGAGTATTTCCATTCTAGGTACGCTCACTTTAAGTCAAATATCTCATAAAACGCTGAAAGGAAAAAATACAAATCAAGTTGCACTATTTTGAGAAAAAATTGCTCTACAAATAGTATAAGCAAAAGATTTCAGGCAGGACTGTCCAAGTTATGTGCCTTCTAATGTAGTTAAGAGCTTAACGAACGAGTTTCTTCATCTTACTTACTCTTACTGAAATTCAAATATCTCAAAAACCGTTCAAGGAAAAATACACATCAAATTCCACTATTTTGACAAAAATTGGACTATAAATAGTGTAAAGGATGCAAATTATTCTATGCACAACTATCTGAGTTATGTAGCTTCCAATCCAGTTTAGACCTCAACCTTACCCTCATTTTTATATTTAAATTGCCCTCTTGCAACAACACACCTGGCCGCCATGGCAACATTAGAGAAATATTACCGACGTCCGACACTATAGCTTATCTTTGTACTTCAAAAGGCCCTATTATCCCATCAGAATAATCATTTTATTACACCCTTTGTATTCTTCCGGTGAATTACTTATCTATGATAAAAAAGACTCGGTCGAATGCCTTAGACAAATCTGTATAGACTGCAATCAATCTATTGCCAACCTGTATTACTTGTGCCAACTGATTCTTGTGTAGTTCCTGATTGGCGTTAAAAAAGACTTTTCTTTGCCAGAACTTTGGGAACTTTATTTTTATTTTTTAAACTTATTCTTATATGACCTTGTCTAGGAATATGTAAACAGATCTAAATTATATGTTCCAACTATTAGATATATTATGGTTTATTTGTGGGTTACTTTTTAAATTATAAACTAATTATTCATCTAGTTTCTTTCAGTAAAATGAAAAATCTAACCACTCATCAACTTCTGAAATTACGGAGGGTTCCTGTTTCATTATTGTTAAATAATAAGGTGATTTTATCAGTATACGTTTAAACCTATGCTCAAATAATCAATTTGCGGTTATTTGGAATAATAAAATGACCCATTTCAAAATTAAGCCGAAACCACTACCCTTTAGATTACCTTGTACGTCCGAATCGGCAATCATAGAAAAAATATTGCCATGCTTGACTTAAAAAGTAGAAGTTACTTTGACTGGCATTATAAAATATCCAGTTATTTTCTCTTAATACCCCCAAAAAACCGTTTCAGAAGATTGTATTGGCTTATAGCTATACCCCATATATTCTTAATCTGTCTATCCATTTTTTTAGAAGGGGCAAAATTATGCTTAGGCGGCAGCGGTAATTTCAGTCTGGACATTTTAAATTTAGGTGTTATGTCTTTGCATTGCATGGGAGGTAACAGGTATGAAGTATATTCACTTTCAAAAGTTTTGCACCCTTGTAGACAATAATAGAAAGCAACTTAGTTCAGAAGGCGAGAATTCATCAAAACTGGCAAAAGATAATGTGGTTTACATATGAATCTGAAGCTTACGTCTAAGAGTTTGGAGGAATTGAAGTTGCTCCTTGGGTTTAGTTAGGTTGGGGAGGCATAATCGAAGAAAAACTTCAATAATTCACAGACTTGTCACATATTTTATAGGTGCATATTTTCCGGAAAATGCCATAAATTCTGTAAATACACCCTTGTGGGAAGGGAATTATTCCGCAGGAAACAATAAACAGTTTGTTAATAGGAATTACCAGGCGCCTTCCATGATTCTCCGTCGCGCTAAGACTCTATTAGGTACCTGCTAAAATTAGCAAGCGATCTCACGTTAAGTAATAAAATAATCATAATCTAATCCACGTTCGCATATTATTTTTTATACACTTTGCACACACAAAGTTGCAAATTACAATCTACACAATAAAGTACTGTGTAAAACTATACAATTAAGGGTGCTTGTGCTAAATGGACAAGATCAGCGACAGGGATCCCTGCTGGATGGAATTGAGGAACCACATGTAAGTGCCTTTCCGTTTTTTAGTCACTCCATTTTTTCCATCGAATAAATTCGCAATTCGGCGACAACTGCATTTCGCCGTTTATCTCGATCAGATGAGATGTGAACCGCTTGTGGGAGAGTAGCATCTATTAATTTTTTTGGTTTAATATCCACCTTTTATATTTCCTATACAATAAGCGTCTCCATATTCTCACTATGACTATGATCGCAAAAAGTAGAAATTGGCGAGTACACGATACTGGATAAACATTTTGATGGGCATATTTCTTGTAGAGCCGACGCATTTGTTCTATATGAGATCTAGGGCGCTCTCAACATTCGTCGCCTCATTTCAAACGCATCAACCCAATGACTTAGCTTGTTTATGGTAGTTTGAACCTCCAAGAGCAGAATATCTGGTTCAAATTGGGTGATGCTGTTTTCACTATTCTTAAGACAGTCATTGTGAGCATACAGATGAGGCAATACCGATGGCAGACCACAATCACATGATCAAGCAGCCAATTTTTCGAAAAGTTTGATTTTCTGAAACAAGTCTCTGGTAGTATATTTGTGGGGCAAGGGGCCGTCGGAAGCTGTTAGGCACATAGCCTTTAAAAAACCAATAAGGCTCTCTGGTTTGAAGGACTTAAAGTCGCTCGGTACACTGTAGGTGTTATCCCAGAATTTGCACCTAGCAAGCATGAGTGCTGGGCACTTCTCGATAACGTGGTCGGCAGTTTGGTTTTCCTCCCAACACCACCGGCATTTCGGGTTGTCCGCAATGTCGATGGTGGAGATTTTGCTTCTTTTTAAGTGCAGTATTTTTCTAGTGAGGCAGGCAGTCTCTGATAATATTAGAGTTGAAATGAGATTGTATTTTTCTACATATTTCTTTGATGTAACTAAAATGTGGGTCCATCTATGATTATTTTAGCATAGAGTCTCCCCTTGAGTTTGAAGGATAGCATCTGTAATATATCTTCTGAATGAGTGCCACGCAATATCTGGATTTACGGGAGCTGGTTTCAGTAGTACCCCATCATCTGATATATTTTGTCTAACACTCGTCTCGTAGGTTGCTGTATCAGTATATCAATAACATTGGATAGTGTTTAATGGATGGTTTTCTGACATTTTTGAAAAGGTTTTGTAAATGTGCACATGAAGAGTTGCCGATCGAAGTTGCAACCTGAACCTGATGACGTCTTACATAACATTATGGATGATGTCCAATGACTTTTTATCATAATATAATCAGCTGGTGCCGATATTTATTATCTGGTGATATATAATTATAAAGACGACGAGGGTGTTACGAAGACATGATGTTATTAATTCAAATCCATTCTCTAAACAAAACTGAATTAAACACTCACCTGTAGGATTACGTTTAGTATCAGACTAGCAGTCGTACAGGATGGTCGTGTTTTACGCTAGTGGGAGGCTACGCCGGTACTTAGTTTTGTTTTGATTTTGACCACCACATTGATCACCACATCGACGTGCAATATTCTGCTTATGTCAATGTTTTTAAAATTTTACAATAAGTTCCTGTTTTAGCTAAATTAGACTTGTATTGTCGACATTGACTTTAACTGGAAATTATTGAACTTTAACCGTAGGACGTGCTAGTGTGTTTGTTTTTACGCGTGTTTCTGGTTGTGTTCAAGCTGAAGTTTCTAGGGGATTTTGATGATAGTAGAAGATATCAATGGCTAAATTAGTAATAGATAGATTCAGCTTTTAATGTGCAACAAAAAAGTATAACAACTTCGTTTGTATTGTATGTAATAACCTATTGTATCAAAGCTGTCTGGAAAGAGATTTCAAATCGCATATAAAGTTTGAACAGCAAAAAGTATTGTGCTACAAAAACTGTGACATTTTTGACAATGATCCTGATAAGAAGTTGGAGGTTGCTTTAAAAGAATTGGATAAATTAGAGCAAAATATTTTTGAATCAATCTCATTTATTCGAAAAATTAGAGTCTTTAATGTCACATTTATCAATCTATTGTAATATTGTTGTTCCGGGTAATTTTAACATAGACTTTCTGAATTAGTACAATAATCACACCAAGTCACTGTGCAATCTTTTACGTTCCTTTATTTTGAGCATGCATGTTGATCAACACGCATTACAGGTCATGCATCCTCTCTACTTGATTATGTTTGCTCAAATTTGGGCAGTGGTCATATTATTTGTCACTGTGTAAATGCAGGACCATTTGATCATGAAGCTGTCTCATTTTATATGTCAATGTGTAAAGCCCAAGATCAAACAACATGGCAGACTTTATACTAAAAGATTTTTTACAAAGTTTCAAAAAAATTTCACTTTTCAATTGTTAATAAAAAAATTAAAAGAAACAATCCATGGTATACAACGGGCTTAAAAGTTTCAGGGAAAAATATAAGAGCCTTGCATCACATATGTAAATTTGCCATGGACTACGATTAATTTCAGGTCTATTTCAATAATTACAGGAGAATTTACAGGAACACTATTGCTATTTCTAAAGCTCTGTACTATCGTAGGAGAATTGATGAGTCACCAAATAAATCAAAAGAATTATGGCATATTGTTAACAAGTTTATGGAGAAAAAGCCTCACAACTCTTGAATTGGAATCCAATTTACATGCAGGCGCACTGAACTCTTACTACTATAACGTTGCTTCTGAACTCACCAAGGATGTTTTTAGGAGATATACAACTCAGGGTTATAATAGACATGTAAATGTGGAGGAGAAATTTTCTTTAATCCTACTAATATTTTGAAGGTCAGAGATGTTGTGAGAAAAATTTAAAATAAAGAATCAGCAGGTTGGGATCATATCTCTTTAAGGATACTCTCGGCATAGCCACCCAATGCCCTTCAGGCATTTATAGATTCATTAAATGAATCTCTTACTTCAAATACATTTCCCGATTACCTTAAACTAGCAGTTATTGTTCCGCTGCAGCAGTCCTTCTAATTATTGACCAATAGCTCTCCTGCCTACCATATCTAAAATTGTTGAAAGATTGGTGAAGATGAGAATGATATCGCTAAGCGCGGCACAGTTTGAGTTTCAAGAGTCCAAGAGCACGGGTGATGCTATTTTTGATCTTCTTCAACTTCTTTATAGCATACTTAATTCCGGTGAAGGTGCTGCAGCAATGTTTTGTGACATATCCTTTTGACTATGTGGATTACAGAATACTATTGTGGAAGATAGAGAGATATGGTTTTAGAAGGTCTTCTTTGGGTTGGTTCAGCTCTTATCTATCGGGTCGTGTCCAAAGGCTTAATTTTGATGGGCATTGCTCTGAAAAACTACAGACTACTACAGGAGTTCCCCAAGATTCTGTACTGGGGCCGTTATTATTTTCTTTTTATGTCAATGACCTTCCTTTGCTCCCTATGAAAGGTAGGGTTGCTATGTTGGCAGATGACACCACCATCATTTGGCATGGAAAACACATTGACCAACTGAAAATGTTTCTGGATGCTGATTGGTTATGATTAGGAAATGGTGCAATGCAAATCGATTTTGTTTTAATACGTCAAAAACAAATCTGTTAAATTTCAAATGTTCAATGGATTCTGTCACTATCAATGAGCAACCGATTTCAACCCTACAGTGTTGCAGATTTCGGGATTAACAATTGATTGCAGACTCAAATTTCAGGAAATTAGGAATTTCATGAATTAAAGTTTGCAGTAGGGTGTCATCAGGTTGCTATGCCCTTAGAATAATTTCTAAGTTTTCTGATATCTATTAGTCCTAAGTTTTACTTGCTTAGATTTATTAATGCTTTGTCAATAACTCTATTTGCGACAATAAGGCTACATTTTAAATTTGAATTCACTGATTTTTTTGAATTTGAATTTCACGGTTTGCCTTATATGACCATCCTGTTCTATATTCCAAACCTTGGAGTTGAAATAATCCGTCAAGATAGTGATCTTTCTATTCTAAATGGCTTGGAAAACATCTTCCAGATTCCCATAGAATATTTCAACATCAACTGATGTCGTACCTGTTTGTAGTTTGCCCTTTAAAGACTCAGAATGTTATTTATATAGCCTACCAATTTGGTCGCAAAACATAGAGAACCGCCTCATATAAGACCTTGTTTCAAAATTTAATTTAATATACCCTAAGTGGTTCAAAAGTTAAAGGGGATGGTGATCTATATAACCATTTGCTACCATGCAGTGTTCTATTTTAATTTTAGGGTTATAAGATGGCATTTCATAAGAGATGATATTGGTAAAGTACTGAAGAGGGTTACAAAAATTAATTGCGATTTTTGCATTTTCAAAATTTCTGGAGGCAATTCCGAGAATAAATCAAAAGGCCAAGATAATAAGGAAACAAAGTAAGTATTAGAAATAAATAAATATAATAATTTTATAGGGTAATGTCGAGTAAGAGTAACCATCGTTCTACCGTTAATTTAGTCCTCTAAATGCAGATGGCACTGTAGGCTTATGCCATTTACCGCCGAGCATTACTGTAAATAAAGTTAACCGCCGTGACACGTGTGATTACTGCGGAAACCAAAAAAAGACAAATTTATCATCTCGGATGGCTCACAAACTTTAACGGGAAACAGTATATACTAAACGACATCATCATCATTCCTGACTTTATTAAAAATCATCATCTATCAAGGTATAAATCATCTATCAACTCGAGAATGAAGTTGAATTGAATTGTCGAAGCAGTGGGCTGCCAAGGCAGTTGTACATACAGGTCTCCTGATGGACTCGTCATGCCCCACCGGGGGTTACCGGAGCCCAACGGCCTTAGAGAAACCGATAAGGCTCTCTAGTCTGAAGGACTTAAAGTCACTCGGTACACTGAAAGTGTTACCCAAGTATTTGAACCTGGCGCGCGTGAGTGCTGGGCACTCCCCGACTATATAGTCAACGGTTTCATCCTCCTTACAGCACCGTCGGCATTCCGGGTTGTCCGCAATACCAATAGTATGGAGATGGCTTCTTAAGTGTCAGTGACCGGTTAAAAGACCTGTCACTAGCCAAATTTCGCGTCTTTTTAGGCGTAGTAGATTTTTGGTGAGACAGGCAGAGGGTCCACCTATGTGCGCTTTGGCCTGTCTCATACCAGGGGACTCAGTCCAGCTTCGGTGGGCCCACTTGTCCAGCAGACCCTTCATTGACGCGACCGCAACGCATTTGGCGATACCAAATATGGGTTCCAGCCCCATCGGCACATTCGCGGATCCCAGTCTGGCAAGAAAGTTCGCTTCCTCATTACCTGCATGGCCAGGTATTCAGACGAGCTGGACCCTGCAGCCAACCTGCACCAGTTTTTTTAGGACTTTTATGCACTCCAGTACAAGCTTGAAGCTTACCTTTGCGGCCGTGATAGCCTTAATAGCAGCTCTGCTGTCCGAGCATATTGATACGACGGTATTGCGGTGTCCGCAGCTTTCATTCCGCTCAGGATTTTCTGTCCGCATTTTAATACAGCAAATACTTCAACCTGGAAGACAGTGGCGTGCTCCCTCAGCGAGTATGCCCTACTGGTATGTGGGATCCCACCACGAAGCCCTGATCTAGCTCTGTTATTCATTCTGGAGCACGAATTTTCGCTTTCTCCGTACATGGCCACCAAACGATAGCCCCGTATGTGAGAAGAGGTCTCACAATGCGCGAGATCCAGTGGAGGATTTTAGGAGACAGACCCCAGGTATTGCCGAAAGCCCGCCTGAAGGCCCATAGCACGCAGGTGGCCTTCTTCATTCTGGTGTCTGCATGATCGTACCAGGAGAGTTTAAGATCTAACTTGATTCCCAGAAATCGAACTGTCCTGGAGTAATGCAGCTGCACGCCACCTAGAGATAACATTAGTTATAACAGGGGGCGTGCCAAAGTTACGTCTCCTCGTGAATAGTAGGAGCTCTGCTTTTTTGGGTTTAATCTTGAGACCCTCCGAGAGGCACCATATGTCCACCATACGCAGGGCTCTCATCATAGGGCCCCGCATTGAGACGGCGTCATTCCCCGGGCAAAGGATTACCAGATCATCAGCGTAGGCCTGTGTGTATAGGCCAGCATTGTTTAAAAGATTTATCAGGCTGTCGACCACAAGGCACCACAAGGTAGGGGACAATACTCCTCCCTGTGGGCAGCCCCTAGCCGCCAACGTTTCGACAATCTCGTTGTTGAGCTGGGCAGATACATGACGTTTCGAGAGCATGGCCTTTATCCAGCTAACCAAACAGGGTTCTGAGCCGCGGCTCTCGAGTGCTTGGCAGATTAATGCGAAAGGGATGTTGTCGAACGCCCCTTTAATGTCTAGAAACGCACCCAGGCAGGCCTTGCCACTACCCAGAGCCTGCCACTACCCAGAGCAAACCCTCCACCTTCCACACGAGATGGTGTAGGGCCAAGTCCGTGGATTTGCCCCCTTGATAGTCATATTGGTGCACATGCAGTGGTTTTTTGACCAAGATGCTTTTCTTAAGGTACCGATCAATCAGCCTCTCTATCGCCTTCAGCATAAAGCTGGTAAGGCTGATAGGTCGGTACGATTTGGGATCTGTAAAATTGCTTTTTCCGGGTTTCGGAATGAAGACGACTTTCACTTGACGCCATAACTTTGGGACGTAGCCCTGAGCAAGGGAGGTCCTGAATGGTCTGACTATCTTGCAAGAGGCATGGATATAATCCATCCATGCCTGGATTTAAAGGGGAGGGCTTAAATCCAGGCATGGATGGATTTTTTGGGGGGATTGCCCATTTCACCCTCTCGTAGGTAATTATTCTTCTAGCAGTCTCGAACTCTAAGCGAATCGGAGCTCGAGAGCAGCTAGGAGTATTGCGAGATGAGTTGGAGTCTGGGAAGTGAGTGCGCAGCATGACCTCCAGTGACTCCCGCTCATTGGTAGTAAAGCCTCCATCTGGAAGTGACAGCGACCCCACTTTAGTTCCAGGTTCCTTGGACAGTACTTTGCACAGTCGTGCTGCGGAGGGTGTGTTTTCAACGTCATCGCAGAGCCGCCTCCAGCACTGTCTTTTGGAGTCCCTGAGTGTCTTTTTGTATTGCATTGGAGCTGCGTGGAACGCATCCCAGTCAGTGGCAAGCTTAGTGCGCTCAGCCCTGCGAAGGAGCCAACGCGTAGTGTCACGGTGCTTTTTCGTATTACTGTTCCACCAGGCATTCTTCGGCCGGAAGTGTGTACCTTGCCGGCATGTCCGCAAGACCACCGACTAGTTCCTCTCGAAAGTGGTCCCAGTCAGTGCACCTTGGATTTCTGTAGGCTGGGGTATCGCACCGAGCCTGCTTCTTTAATTGAAAAAGATTGTGCCTGTGGTCCGACATTGTGACCTCAAGGGACACTCTCCATGAGCTGATAAGATTCACAGTATTAAGTGAACAGATAGTAAGGTCAATAATTGATTGACCCCTATTGCAGTAGAAAGTTGGGACACTGGGTTTCTATTTATATTATATATATTGCCTGGGTTGTTGTTGCCTATACTATGCTTTTCTCCTTATTAATCTTCATTCCTTAAACTGCTGAGCAGTTTGCAATGTGTTGCAAAACATCGAATAAGCCTCAATAAGTTATCCCTTACACCATAATGTTGGAGCTTGAGTAAAAGTCTACTATGAGGCATCTTGTTGAAGCCTTTCTCAAAGTCTAGGTAAATAATGTCTGTGGGCTCTTCTTCATCCATTTCATGTCTTCAGTCAATAAGACATATTAATAAATTTGTTATGGTAGATCTTCTAGAAAGAAAGCAATATTGTGTTGGTGGAATAATATAATTTTCCGAAAATCGATAAGAAATAATAACATTTTTGACAACATACTTGAAAGAAAAAGTCAATATTTCCTCCAACTTGATTGTTGAAAATTTTTGCCTGGCAACCGAAAATAACAGTAAGGAATGTCTGTGAATGAATGTTTCAGGAATGCCCGAAGTTTTGAATACTTAGATATATCCACATCATGTCTAATTGCAAGGGTTGCCTTCAGCATTGAATATTACATTGACACTGAATAATTGGCCCATAAAGTTGAAGATTTCATCTTGGAACCAAGCTCCAAGAAGTATGCCATTACAACATTTTCCGAGAAAGAAGTTACATTTTTATTCGTACGGTAGTCCATGAAGCGGTTGTATGCATAGTTATACTTATTTCTAGATTTTACTGGTAACAATTCCAATGATGCAGCATTCACTGCCTCCATGAGTTCTGGGAGGGTTCCAGAAATGGAACAGTCATCATCACTCATCATTTTACACGTTACTTTGGCTTTTTAAAACGTTAAAAAATCAACACTTTGAAAAGACGCCACAAATAAACTTTTCACTCGTCAAGTTTGACAATTTAAAATTATGTACTTCGTTTCCGTAGTTACGAAATAATGTTTCATGGCTTCTTTTATTTAAGGGAAATAGTAATAATTTACCGTAATTTTAATGATTCCCGATTTTCGGAAAAAGTATGTAGACCTCGTAGGAAAAGCCACATTCCCGGACTCCGTATTGCCAATTTTTACGATCGCCCGGGAATGTTAAGCTTTTCCTACTAGCTATACAATATACTATTTCTAATAGGCATAATAATAAGGTGTAAGTTCTTTTACAATAACTTTTTCAATACATTTACCCTGATGACAAGTGAGATTCTGTAAGGCCTGTTAGTTAGTGTGACTTTTATTATATCTTTTTTCGTAAATGAGGGCTATAATTGTTTGTTTCCACATTGTTAAAAATTGCTTGGAGACCGGAACTAGGTCTCCAAGCAATTGGCAAATATCTCAGTTAGGGGTTGGGGAATATTATTAAGTCAACTTTGCAAAAAATATGGTGGAATACGATCGACCCTGGACTAGAATCGTTTTTTAATCTTAATATTGTTTTCTGCACTGCCCCCCGAGTGACTTACGTTTTTGAGTGATTTCTGGTGGTTAGTGGTAAAGATAAAAACTCGTCTTCAGGTTCCTGTGTGTAGATTCTATCTTCTATCTAGATTCTATGTAGACTCAAATCTCTGTCCGAATTCCGCAAATATGTCCCGCGAATTTGGTATTTTCTCCCTTGTTATTGCGTTTTTCACAAAAAAAAACAAACTTTTCAGACATTTTGTGCCCAATTTGCCAAGAAATATATAAAGATCCTATTGCATAACTGACTGGATCCAGTGTCAAACTTAAAAAACTGGTTGCACGAAAACTGTACAGTTGTGGTTTAGGAGAGTATATATGCCACATCTATGTCATCAAATCAAATTACTCTTTTTTCATATGTGTTTCGATACTATTTTTGTTACTCTTAATTAATAATTAGATTTTGGCTGTGATGCTATGAGGTAAAATATTATGGAAAATTGCGTACTTTTACCCGCCATTACCTTACTATTATATATTGTGGCGTTTTAAGCGTTCGTTTCGGTGTGAACTAAGACACTCGATACACAAAAATAGTCAACTTTTTTTTACACTCGTACACACTACTAGAAACATTGGTTTACACTGTATTTATTTCGATTTAAAAGTCACGATAATATTTAGACTTGAACTGGCATCCTAGCATCGAGGGCTCCTTATATATTAGGTCGACCACTGTTTCAAGATATTCGCTAACTTTCTACCTGCGCCCCGAGATGTCGCGCGATGTGCTCGCCGCTTGCACTACCGAGATAATTCTCAAATGCCAAAATACGAGTGGTATACTCGGTATAGTCTTAGAGTACAGTCTATAAATATTAATTTCATATTAATTAACACATGGCGATGGTTTAAAAGCCGAAACATTTTCTGCCCACATGCACTTGGTTTGGTTTCTGCCTATTATTAATATTTTAGGCATCCTATCGAAATTTACAGGAATAAAAAAATTGAGGAAACAAAAATATACTGTCTAATACTGTACGTGGGAGTTATTACATATGTTGGAATAAATTTATCGTCAACTTTTATCTTAAACTATTTGTCATCGCCGGAATATGAGAAATGGAATCCAATTCTTAATAGAACACAACTGTACAGAGATTATGCTTATCCATTATGGTACCCATTTGATACCTCTTTATCCGATGGATATTACTGGATTGGATTTTTTTATCAGCCATATGCCTATTTTTTTCTGGTTTGTGGTTTCTTTTGTGAGTATTCGCATTAACCATAGTAGCATATCGCTGTGCTGTATTTAAGCTTAAATAATGTTTTTTAGCTATTGATACATTGTGCTTAAATACAATTATACATTTAACAGCCCATGTACAAGTTATCGGATTTACTTTAACATTCGTAGACAAAAACATTGATATTAAATTAAAACAATCAGAAGCAATTAAACTGAAAGAGAAACGGATTTTAAAGTGCATTCAAGAATTACAGGAGATTTATACGTGAGTTGAAATAGATTTTTCATTAGAACCTTTTAAATTTATATCTCTTTTTTTGAAGATGTGCCATTGATTTAAATAATATTATTACTATGCATATGTTGGTACAACAGCTGTGTATTGTGGTTATTACTTGCTGTGTTGTATATAGAGTGACATTGGTAAGTATAGTATGTATGTATAGTATAGTCGATGGATCCAAGAGCCCTTAAGCAAATTTTATTTGAAACTCTCTGAAATTAGTCCAAGGGGTCTCAAAAACATTGAGAAACGTGAGCAAATTACAATTCAAGGCAACTGAAGATGAATTGAATGAGCAAAAAATTCACTATTGAATGCCTGGACTACTCGACTACTCTTCTGCGTACTGTCAAATCTCTTTCAGGTAATTAAGGGTAAGCTGAGTGAGTCAAGGACTTACTATTTTGAGACATTTAGAGAAAAATATGACGCAATTGGAATGCCTGGACTAGTCTTCTGGGTATTCTTAATCGTCTACAGGCAATTAACGATGAACTAAGTAAGTAAAGGCTAACTGTCTTAAGTACTTAAAAGAGAAATTAAAGGCATACTCTAAATGCCTGCACTAGACTCTCTATTAAACAATTGAAGGTGATCTGAGCGAGTCATACATTTACTGTTTTGAGACTTTAGAGAATAATCTGACGCAATTGAAATAAACGGAAAGTACTCATAATCCTCAAAATGCTTAAAATTTTAATTTTTGACTACTGATTTAAACTCGAAATTATCGCAGATGGTCATTGGATTTAGAAAAATGAAAATATGATAAACTCGTTTAAAGTATGAGGATACACACCATATTTGTCCGGAGATCGGCTTTCAAAATGTGGGATTTTTTTCTACCAAAACTCGTAGATTAATGAAAAAATCAAAACATAATTAACAGACAATTTGTGGTCAATTTGCCAAGAAATATATGAAGATCCCCTTGTATAACTGACTGGATCAAGTGTAAATACGAAAAACTTGTTGAAGCTATGAGAGTAGAGGCTATATTTGTCGGCAGATTGGCCGTCAAAGTATGGGATTTTTAATTTTTGATTTACCACTGGTCATGAAGTCGGGAAAATGAAGGCAAAGTTCTGTTTTGAGTGCAGCATTAATATACAACATACATTTATAGACAAAGCATCAAGTTAAAGAGAGAACGTCAATGCTTTCCCGATTCCTCACTTGGGTTTGCTGGTGAGAGAGGAAATATAATTAATAAGGGTAGGACGTTAATAACTAAACCAGGAGTAAGAGAAACGTTATCGTTTAGTGTTCAATTTATTAATTTGATTGCAAATTATAGATTGATTCTGAAACCGAAGAACTTTGTTGGCTAGGCCGATATATTCGAACGAACTGTCCTATGTTAACTTTTCGATTTTGTTTGGTTGAACTTACTTTCTGTAGCGTCAATGCCATCTTCCAGATTCCATGCAACAACGAAAATATAAGAGCTTAGAATCTTCCGTAACCGCTTTCCTGTTTTTCTGAAACCAAACGTTCCAAATAAACAACTTAAGATACTCTCCACTCTCAAATTCTGCTCTGAACTTTGGGAATTTTGGAATTGTTATTGATCCATATTGCTATTAATGACATAAAGTGGAAAATGAGAAGAATGAAAAAAAAGTGGCTCCAAAATGTCTATAAAGAAAACAAATGCAAACTTTTTTTCCAAGACTTAAATGACGATGTGTTTTAGAAATATTATAAATAACCTTTTAACCAAGAATTTCATGTTGCTTCAAAAAAAAACGAAATAGCAGCAATTTGCATGTGAAAGAAAGTAAAATGAACAACACAACCGACTGAAGATGTTGCGGCCTAAAGCCGCGAGGGCGCGCCACTAGCGATAATGATTACGGTACTTGTATTTAATTTGCATACGACTATATATAATTTGTACTTTATATGACAAGGAGTATCGTAACGGCTTTTATACTGCGCTGAGAAATGTAACGGAAAACCATTTCATTACTCTCCACAGAAAAAATCATTAGCATGACTAGAAAATCGAAGGCACAGAGCCTCACTCCCCAGCAGGTCTTAAGTCATCAGAGGGTGCCAAGAATCTCCTGGTCAGTTTTGAGGAAGATTGCTACCTGGAACACAAAGTACATTTTAATTTGGTAAAACCGACATTCAATCACTAGAACGGCGTGGTAGTCATACTAATTACACAAGTACAAAAAACGGTAAAAACTTCTAAGGCCCATACGCCAGAGAGAATAGTCAGAAACCAAAGAGACTTTCTATGATAGTACTATATCATCCAAAGCTTATCCTGGTGCAGACATCAATTCCGATCATAAACCGCGTGTTACAAAGATTCAGTTAAAAAAAAGTGTACAGTAAAAGGAAACTGCCTTAATCCAGATCTCACGGAGTTAAACAACCCGAAAACAATATTTGAGGTCAGAAATGAACTAAACGGTAGACTTGCAGAAAAATATATTGGAGAATTCCAGGGACTATTTGGACCAATATCAAGGAAGTTTGAATAAACAAAATTCTCAAATCGTAAACGATATTAAAATAAAAACAGGAGTTTGGATGATTGATGACATTTTTAATTCAATGGAAGAGAGATGCTTGAACAAAAGTCAACCGGAACACACCCAGATAAACCGTAAAATAAAAAGCAAAATTTAATGGCCAAAGAAAATTGGCTTAACGAGCATATCGCGAAATCGAAGATCTAGAGACTGTATATGACACTTTTTGCACAAGAAAATTAAAGAGGCTGTATACAAAATTCGTCAAACTGGCGTTCTCTTTAACTCTGATGATCTTGACGTTAACGACAAAGTAAAACAGTGGTGTAACTATATTAAGAACCTTTTCCATTATAAAATACCGGACACTCCTGAACAATATACACGCAAAGGGCTAGATATAACTAAGGAAGATGTGCAATATTGCAATCTCGTCAAAAAATAGAAAAGCTGCAGGTTCAGATAAAATTTACTCGGAAATCGGTAAAATCTTAAAGAACGGGAAGCCGCTAAGCGTGATAGTAAATCTCTTTAACATGATCTAGCGGTAGAACGTGATTCCTTCCGATTGGCTCAAATCAACATCTATAATGCTTCCAAAGAAGAACACAGCAAAAAGATGTAGCAATTATCGGCTTGATGAGTCGCTTTTTAAGATTTTTCTAGATCATCCACGAGAAATATATGAAAAAGGCGAGTTCTTTATAGGCAAATCTGAGTTTGGTTTTCGTAACGAGTTAGGAACGAGGTGTTGGTTTAGAGGTGTAAGGACGTCCCTGTTCCTATTTATACCTGCTCCATAGACCACGAAAAAGATAGAGTGCAATTTGAAAAGCTTATGGATATCCTTAGAAACTTAGGCCTAGACGATAGAGAACCCAAAATCAATCAAAGCAAATCTTCACTAGAACCAAACTGCACAAATAAGGGGAAATCAACAGATGTCAGGCGAAGTTTAAATCAAAAGTACCCTGAAGAAATTTCCATGAATGGCGTAAACATAAATAACCTTAGGTACGCTGACGACACCGTCATAATCGCGAACTCATTGGGATCTTCAGATCTTTCTTGACCATATGTGACAACTAATAGCGCAGAATTTGAATTAAATTTAAACATCAAAAAACAAAATGGATGGTCACTAGTATTACAATATTAAGAATAAGGTTGGAGGAAGTATTTTACAGTAAACCAACAATCCATGGTTGGAACCTTTGGTGTGATACTCAAATCACGAGACAATTTTACCACTAATCAAAGCAAAGGCTTTGATGAAAATGAAATCATTTGACTCTCAACACTTAGCATCTTCGGGAGAAGATTAAAACCAGTTTTAATGTTTTAACATCGTTAGCGAAACACGTGTCTAGAGTAAAATAAAGAGTTTTAGTTAGTGATAAAACTGTCTCGTGATTTGAGTAAACCAACAAATTGAACGTGTTCAGTAATAAATATTTTGGATATTAGGTCAACGAAAACTGGGATTCTATGCAGGAGGTCCGTGCTCGTATTGAACAAACCATAGCATCTCCGTTCGAACTCGGGTACTACGTTGTTACGTCTTCGGTATTCTCTATTATGGAATTGAGGGATGGAAGCTTTCAAATATTTTAATATTAACTTTTGACGTATCGATGGTTGTTGAAAATATCCTGGTTGGACAGAGTACGAATTGGGGATGTGCTTGCGAGACTATTATATGGACTTCTTAAATTAATACTAGAATATAAAATCGAATATAGAAGAGGACCCGGGTATCGAAAAATACCGTAATTCAAGAATTTGCAACAATGTTATGATGATACTACAACCAATTCCTTTGAAAAACCGTCGACAGAGTACTGATAGCGCTAATGATTGCCAACATTCGTAAAGAATAAGGCACTTAAAGAAAGAAGATACTTTTTTTTCTGAAGTTTAATTCATTTTAGGTATCTGCGATAACTGAGCTGGGCATCCTTGTATCAATAACAGCCGCAGTTGTTGGAGAAACCTTTATAGTTAGTTGGTTTTATCAAAATTTTACTTTAGAGGTAATTATTTTTTAAAAAAGGCTATTTTTAAATTTTAACTTATTTAGCTGGATAAAAAATGTTTTTAAGATCTGCATTGATGATATTGTCCAACAAAATCTAAAGCTGGTGCTTTAAAAAATATTTTTTTTTTAGCTTTTTGAGTTACTAGATAAAGTATATAACTTGGATTGGGTGGAGTATCCGCCAGAACTAAGAAAAGTGTTACTTTTTTTAATGCAACGACTTCAAAAACCGTTTTATTTTACAATGGGCCATTGGCAGCCCCTGAATAATGATATATGCATAGCGGTAATAATAAATAATCCTTTCCTCTTCATTACTGCAAGTAATGTTCTTTTTAGACCATCAAGACGTCCTATTCATTTTACACATTGCTAACTCAGCTTTAAATGACTATAGAGCAATCACAAAGAAGCAAGCACTATATACACGATATGAAATTAGAAATACATGCATTTATTAAAAATTAAATTACACAATTTTATTTATACTTGCATGCTTAATTACCTTGAAATAAATCATTCATAATACTAATATATTGACTATTATTTCTTTAACAAAATTTCGTATCATGGTAATAATATTACAGTTAAACTTAACTCCGTCAAAGTCACCAAATAACTTAGCATTTTAAATAATTATGTAATTTTTGTATGAGTCAGGCGTAACAAACTGTTAAATTAGTTATTTATGTAACAAGTGTGTAAAATGATTCCTTTTATATAAATTTTATATTTTTAGGAAATTTGTTTTTCCTTGAATAAAAAAAGGAGATTTTACACTCGTGTAACATACTTTTTTTCTACTACCCAAGAAAGCATAAAAAAAAATTAAAAATACCCAATTACTATTGTCTATTGCAGGCATAACATTATTTTGCATTTTCCCATTCACCAATTTTCTATGACTTCCAGGCATTTTAGATAAATCTCATTTTATTCTAGACATTTAAAATAACTTTACATTTTAGTACCAAATTTTGGAAAAATTTTTATATCATATAAGTATTTTTATTTGAGATTTCTGACTCATTTTTTATGCCTTGCAGACATTTTAAAGCAAGATGAATTATACATATATAGAGATTCGTCAAATTGCTCTAAGACGTTTGTTTAGGATTGTTTATGGCATCGAAATATTTAACTTGAAGACGTCTCATAACGTAGTGGGAAGACTACGGACAGTACCTGTACCAGGCATCGAAGTCTTTACTAATTAACGAATATCCGTAGCTGTACCCGAGCTGTAGTGCACTCGTTGCAAATAAACCATACTCGGGTATGGAAGGTTTTACATGAACAACGAGTGCATAATTTGTCATCAGCATTTTATTTTCGGAAGGTGCTCGTATTTCTGCCTGAGGATTATCCCCAGCGGGTAGAATTCGCTCAATGGTTTTTACAACAAACGAGGCGCAACGCCGAATTTCCATCCTTAGTGACGTTGACTGTTGACGCCGTCTTTACCCGCAAAGAGATTTTTAACAGCCGCACCATGCCCTGCATGGTTTTCAACAAAAATTTATGGTGAATGTTTCACAGGACTTGTTCTTGTAATACTCTGGTTGGCCGATATCTCTTGCCACTACGATTAAATGGAGAAATTTACTTGACATTTCTGCAAAAAAACGCTTCCCGAATTGTTAGAAAATGTTCCCCTAAAAGTCAGATAAAACATGTGATACCAACGACGGAGCCCCGGGACATTACCTGTTAGCCGTAAGGGAACATCTTAATCAGGCATATCAGGGAAGAGTGATTGGCGCACACGGTCACCGCAGATCTTTATGCGTCACATGAAAGCGCTTATGTACGACACTCCATAAAATCGATAAAGAATCGAATCAGAGGAAGACTTAGTAGGAACGATTGTTCTGGCTGCAGGAGGAGATGGTTCGACGTTGTCATGCTTGCTTTGAAGTTGTCAGAATTTGGAAAATCTTTTAAATTAAAACTTGATTTTTTTTAACTCTCCCAAATATTGCTTGTATTTTTATATCATTTACTAACACGGTTTCCAGTACAAACACGTTTTCCGTATCTGGGGTTGGATAGGTTCATTATGGTCCTGCGCGGACCTTAATGCGCTATTATCACTGAACGCTATGGGTTAATAAGTAAAAAACGTTTGTTTGGCTAGATCTACCCACCCTTATATTTTGGCACAATAGTTTCAACACCTTGTACATAATCATACAGTTCTCTTCTGTAGTTTTTACAGCTACTAGGAATTTTCTACTGGTTTGTTCTATTTTATATATTTTATCATATTTTAATTTGAAATAATTTGAATACCTCCCCTTCGTAACTAACGTGGTAACTACTTTTTAATTTGACTAGAGAGAACTACGACTTTAATAAGTGGATCCGAAGAATGGAAGTTTTCATCTTCCCATCATCTTGAAACTCTTATGATATGCCCACTATCATTTTATGTTAACTTGTATTTTTTTATTATTTTTTTGCAAAATGCAGGTCATTTATCAATATCACTAATACCTTTATCCAAAAAAAGGGGTTAAAATTCCATTCCGATGAATTAATTCCTCAATTTACGCCACGACTAATATATTATAATTTATTTTACTTTCCTAACTTTTAAGAGGTTTATTTGTATATAATAGATATTTACTTCCTTATGACCTAAATGAACGAACTAATTAATAACTAACTACAAACTTAGCTATTGGTATGTATAACAACCTATAATATAAAAAATTTACGATATAATTACTAATACTTTTAGTAATATACTATATAACGTTAACAAATAAATCGTCACACTTTCTATCTATTATTGTAGAGCCCTGAAGTTGAATATATATACAGGGTGGCCCATCGAAAACAGTGCAGCAAGGTTTGGGGCCCTTTTTTAAAAAATGCTGGGACCCGTCAATTTTTGATTTTTGAGGGACATTTTTTTTAAATACCTTCATCTCCTTAACATCAACCCCTTGACGGGGTTTGCAACCACCCTCAAAATCTTAAATAGAAGTGGGGTTAAGTGATAGCTTACTTTAAAGGTCTTTTTATTCTAATTACAACTGCCAAGTTTGAAATTGCTAACTTGAGTTTTCGCAGTATGACAGCTTGTCAAAGATTTTGAAACAATACCATTGTTTAATACTTTTAGCGCTAGTTTTTAGAGGTTTTTGATTTAATTTACAAAACAAAAACGCTCGCACCCGTGAATTTTTGATTTTAGAAAAACGATTTATTGTTTACATTTTTAATTCTAGAGAAATCTTATTTAATTTTATTGATTAGTACTTACGCATTATCTTATTAAATGTTGAAAATGTCCGCTGTTTACCTCCATACAATAATAAAGTAACTATTCAAAGTGTTCCCGGATATTGTGAAGAATATCGGGTGTTATTTGTTGGCATTCATGAATGATGCGGTTCCGTAAATCTTCTAACGGTTCAAGTTGGGTGGCATAAATTTTGTGTCCCCACAAAAAGAAATCAAGAGGAGATAAATCGCGTGATCTCGCAGGCTATTCGATAGCACCTCTTCTCCCAATTCATCTACCAGGAAACGTTTTATCCAAAAACTGCCGTACGGGTAATGCATAATGGGAAGGAATGGCCCCCTCTTGCTGAAATATCGCATTTTCGTCATGGTAGCGTTGGTCATTTTCCATAATTTCAATCAATGCTGGGTTAACGGCATTCTCCAAAAGGTCTAAGTACGTATCTCCATTTAATTTCCCGGTAAGAAAATGGCTTAATTATGTTATCACCAAAAATACCAATCCAAACATTTAATTTTTGAGGGTGTTGAGTATGAACCTCATGGTAGATCCTTGGATGGGTGTCGGACCAGTACCGACAATTATGACGATTGGCAGTGCCATTGAGAAAAAATGAATATTCGTCTGAGAAGCAAACATTTAAAAAATAGTTGGGATTATTTGGAATTAGTTCGGACATTATTTCACAAAACTGTAAACGGCAGTCGTTATCATCTTCATTTAATTCTTAAAGAAGTAAAATTTTATATGGGTGCCATTTATTATGTTTTAGAATTCTCTGTACAGTGGTGCGCGAGACTCCCGTTACATGAGAAAGTTTTCTGGTACTTAATGTAGGGTTCATACGAACTTTACCGAGAACACCGACTTCTACTGCATCATTTCCCACTAGATTTTCAATATTCCGTTTTTTATTTTTTAGGATGTAACCATGATGTACGTGTTTATATGCATATCTTACATTAAATAAAGTTGCCGTTAGTCTTGCACATTGATTGTTTATGAAGCATAATTTCCACTCTCTCCGCAATAAAATAAACCATTTTTATTGAATAGAAAGAAAAGCACAGAAATAACTAATTCATTTAAAAAATAAGGGTGAATTTCGCCCCCGCTAAGTCGCCCCCGGTAATTTATGAATTAGATTTAAGTACGCAGAACTTGGGTTGTCAGTGTGACGTCTAGAGATGACAGTATTATGTTTTTTAATATATAGCATTTCAGTTTTGTTGCATTTAATTAAGAATTTTTGTTGGTCTAGAATATGTATGTTATTAAAATCGAATTGCGAGACAGTTTTACCACTAACCAAAACTCTTTATTTTTAATCTCGACACGTGTTTCGCTAACAGGGATAAAGGTCCAATCAAAGTTTGGCCATGCTTCATTGCTTTTTTCCGCTCTATTAGTTAAGGTAAGGTGGGGTAAGTGCAAAAAGCGGGAAAATGCAACCACGCAAGCCACATACAAAGCTAGTATATTTCAACTAGTAAAACCAGCGCCATCTGGTTCCTAACGTGAACCTAAAAGCTCATCATAAAGACCGAATTCTTACAGTAATGCATCTATTGTTTATACGTCTTAGTTTCAAGCTAAGCGCGAGAGACTGCATTAACGCGAAGCATGTTTATTTTTAATTTGCTGGCTTTTGCCGAAAAACTGAAGGTAAATATTTTATTTTAGGTGAAATATAAGGGTATTATTTATGAATTATATTGTTTTAAATAAGTATCGCCAATTATTTTTTGTTTGGTTACATGATTGCACTTGCCTCGTCGAAAATCGACCGTGGGGCAAGTGCAACCACATATTGTAGGGAAAGTGCAATCATTAGGTTGCACTTTCCCGATATACAAATATCATTTGATTGCACTTTCTCGATGGGTGTTTTTTGGTTTTAGATGGTTAGAAGCTATAAAAGAAAGACAAAACGAGGAACAGGTTATACGAAAGAAGCTATTGCGGCTCCGATTCAGAGCATAAACTCCAACCTATTAGGTTTAAGAGCTGCCTCAAAAAGATACTCTATTCCGTACAGTACTTTACAGTGCTATCTGTCTGGTCGTCGTGGCAAAAAAAGCCAAACTGGAGGGTGTTGTACAGCGTTAAAAAAAGAGGATAAAGAATTACTAGTCGAGTATCTAAAAACTTTAGAAAAAATTGCTTTTGGTCTTTCACTAAAGGAGCTTTTGGACGTCATTCAACAGTATGTGAATCGGAGTCAAATTCAAACACCCTTTAAAAACGGACGTCCTGGCAAAGACTGATTTATTCTTTTTAGACGGCGTCATAATCTAGCAATAACAAAACCGCAGTCAGTTGAATACGTTCGAAAAAAGCAAACCGGTCCATTTATTATAAATGATAATTTCAATTTACTTGGGAACCCTTCAACGGTTAAATTTGACTGACAAACCACATCTCATATGGAATTTGGATGAAACAAGTATATGTACAAATCCTAGTAAAACGAAAGTTGTAGGAAAAAAGGGAAAACCGTGGTCTAGAATTACTGGAGGCACCGGAAAAGAAAACTTCACGTGTTTGGTAGCTGCTAATGCTAGTGGTGAAAGGGCACCACCTTTAGTAATTTTTAAGGGCTTAAACTTATGGTCCAATTGGATTCCTGAAAGTACGGATAATAAATGCCCCAACATGACTTTTGCTGCTAGTAAAAATGGCTGAATAAACTGCGAAATCTTTATTAACTTTTAAAAAAATAATTTGGTTACCACAGTCACTGAAGAGAGATCTGTACTGCTGATATACGACGGACATGCCACCCATATTACCGAAGAAGTTGTATAGTTTGCAAAAACTCAAAATATTGAAATTTTTAAAATTACCAGCCCATACAAGTCATTTGTTGCAACCGCTAGACCTTTCTGTTTTTAAATCAGTTAAAGTATCTTGGAATGAAAGTTTGTGTGTTTGGCAACGAAAGAATCCAGGAAGGCGTGTTTCAAAACGGGAGTTTGCACTTCTCTTTGGAAAGATTTGGGCCAATTTGGAAACAAACATTATTAAAAGCGGATTTCGAAAAGGAGGAATTTTACCATTTAATAGGAATGTTATAACCCCTGACACGTATGATCGTGATATATGGTTAAAATACCAACAATTTCAGCATCAAAACAATAATAAGCCATCAGTATCAGATAAACCTACAGACATTATAACCGAAAAGACACCACATACATAAAAGTGGCATTCAAATCTCGAAGTTGTGAGAAAATATACGTTGGCTTAGTGACCGAAATAATTGAGCCGTTTAAAATGTATGACTGTTCCTTTATGAAAGCTGCTGTAGGGCAAAAATATCCCAAAAATACTTTTAGTTTCCCAGACGTAGAAGACAAATCAGTGGTGTATAAGTATGAAGTTTTGGAAAGTTTAAATCACAGCATAAAGAAACCAGCAGTCGCACTTCAATAAAAATACATTGGCTTGAATAAGCGAGTTCGGTGCATGTGTACTAATGCAGGCGCGGCATATTTGCTTAGAGTAGGGATGCCGCTGACACTCGCTACGGTCCACGCGGCTTTTGCCTTGGCTAGAGCCGGACTTAAACATTTTTTTAGATATTATTATCTTGTAAAATAAAAATACCTACATAGTACAAATATTTATTTTTTAATATTATTAAAGTTCATACATTAACAAAATATTTAAACAAAAATGAACATCGCATTTCTACATCTAACAACGACGATATAGAAGAATACGTGCAGGAAGTTAATTAGGTATGTACCATAAATTTAAGAGACCATTCTTTGAGTAATTTTAATTAAAATCAGAAAAGTTTTTATAAAAAACGCTACGCTTTGTAAAAACGCTATCAAAATAGTCACTAAGTACGGCGCTGAACTAGGCGATACACCTATGAACACAGTTCGATAAACAGTGAGCTCGGCATCCGGAGAATATGGCTGCGGTATGGCTAAGGATGCTATTAGTTCGCTTACATTTTCGAGCGGAGTGCGACTGCTGGTTTCTTTATGCTGTGCTTGTATCTCTTACGGTTTCCAAGATCTCAATGATGAGGGTCGAATTTGGACCACCCTGTATAGAGAAAACAAATAAAATTAAATATTTAGGCTTATATATGTATCCTACATTTCATCTTTATTCTGAATTTAATGTTAAACCTAAGAGGATTATTTGTAAGTACAAGTCTTTATTTCTACAAAGAAATAAAACATATTTTTACTGAGCTTGATCATCATTATAGCACCCGTTCTAAAAGAAATAATAAAATACAATCATATTCTTTTTAAAAATCTCATTTGCAAAGAAACAGAAGTGCATTTGTTTAATTATTATTTCTGATCAGTTTACGTAGTTGCCATTGTCATAAAATTATAATCTCCTGAAAGTCGATTCACTTGTTTTGCAATTTTGTTTACATTTTTGATTTCCTTCTAGTTACTTCCTCCGCTCCTCTGCTCCTTAAATCCTTATAGTATAATAACATATTTATTTATTTGCAAAGGAAATAAAAACTTACTTGCAATCACATTTAATTGAATAATTCAAGATTCGCTTATTAAAATTTTGTGAAACTTTGCACAAGGGTTTGCCAGATTGGTCTCTTCAGAAAGTTGTCTTACATTTTTTCTGTAAAATGTACAGGGGAGCCAATAATTGACCCCCTTAAAATTTACATGGGATTTCCTATGTTCCACTCGGCGACGCACCACCCGGTATAACAATGTATTGTGTAAACAGTTTTGCTTAAAAAAGGTATTCTTAAAAAATCTTACTACGATTAATTCTTTTCAATATATTTACATTTAAAGTTTTCAATTTACTCAACAAGAACGACATTCATAAGCTATTTAAATAATTGCTTTATCACACTTCGACTGGATAATACAAATATTTGCCAGTAAATGATTGATATGATCACCATACATTTTAAATTTTTTTTACTGAAAGATCGTCGAATCTTAAAAAATAGTTATTCATTTTGAAATGACTCAGCAACAGTTAATATTTTGACCATTAATTTTATGTCCCCATATGCAAAAATCCAATGGGTTAAAGTCTGGACTTCATGTAGGCCAAGATCTTCGACTTCCACGTGAAGTAATAATAAATAATAATGACCGACAGAATTAACAATAAAAATGAAATAAAAGGGAATAAATCAGGTTACTAATTGCTGTTGTTTTGTTTGTAATTGTTTTTAATTTTTTATAACCACTACTCAGAGAAACTGACAAGAATATAAGCCCTAACAGTGACAATGACATTTATATTAATTCATCTTGTTAGGCACCGACTACCTAACAAATATTTTAGCATGAAGTAGGAAAATTAAATTTTATAATTCGAGAAAACGAGGTATACAAATTTACATTTGTAAAATAGCAGTCCTATAACGTCAAAGTGGTTCAAGTTAAAGCAAAACGACTTTTACATTTCTACCTTAAAATATCAAGGCCTATCCTTAAGTAGCACAGCTTAATTGATGGTTAACTTAGCTCACAGTGTGGTCCTTGAGCTAAGATGTATACATAGTAGTATTGGATAAGCCTAATAATTATTTCGAGGAATGTAAATGCCGTTTTGCTTTATCTTGAACCGTTTTGACGTTACACGCTTCAAAATATTAAAAACGTCAGCTTTTAGACGTAATTTTCTGAGCTTAAAACTGTGAGCATAAAAATCCTTAAGTTTGGTGTATTAAGTATTTTGTGCACAATTCTCATTCGAAAGATGGTGCTGAGCCGTTCGGATCTAGGAAGTTATTCGAAAGATTTTTGCCCAGGAAGCAAGCAGCGGTAAATTCTATCAAAGGTTGGTTGATGGTGTTTTTAAGAAAATAGAGGAAAAGTTTGCTGAAAAGCTAACCATTATGGAAAACGAATTTTCTTTAACCAATGGGAAGATATGAGATCTGCGCACCAAAGACTTGCTGCATATGATGGATCCCCAGGAACAGCACTCTAGGTGCCTGAACATCCGCATTTTTGGCCTACAATGTCCCAGCTACCACCCATATATTTAACCATAGGTCAACATAAATGCAATATAAAAGGGTGGACAAGAAAAGAGTGCTGGGCTATAAATATATTATAGCCTATTTCGCGGAGAGTGGTCGTGCAAGTATCTTTAAAACAAAGGAAGTAAATAAAATAAGGTTCAGGGGCGTCAGTGACCAAATTACCCTTAAAACACCCCTATAGAATTTAAGTAAAGGGCCACACAACACTTGCTATAAGAACTACTGCATAAAATAAAGACCCAAGTATCTACGAATTATAAGTCTTGTCAAAGCTCTGCCTCTGGAAATTAGGGTCAAATAAAAGCTTTAAAATTTATTTTCAAATGACAGGTAAATTTAATTCAAATTTAGGTTGTTAATTATATAACTTTAATTGGGGGAAGAACCGTAAGGTTATGAAAACATCACCACTACAAAAAAACGAGCTTTTATACCATGGTATCACTTAATAAAGCTTATAAAGAAAATACAAGAAGATAAACCCACCTCATTGTGATCACAATTTGGTTTACACTTCTGCCGTTATAAAAAATAAAAAAAAACTGTGTAATCACACCCTTTGTGTCGATAAGTAATATTTTAAGCACTACTTTTGAATAAAATAAATACTTGCAAAAATTACACTTTGGACACGGTAAGTAAAAATAGGTAAGTTTTCAATTTAGCCTTAATTTAAATTACAAAAAAAATATATATTAGTCTTTTGTTTTCAGCATTCAGGCTGCACCAAATTTACAAAAAAAAACGACTTATCTGGAAGCCTGGGACACCACAACAGACTCAAGGAATCGAGGACACCCTCAAACAACTGGACATATCTGGAACTTCATCATACCAAACTAACTTTCATCCAATCTGGAAACTGGAGACCAACGAGGAAGAATACAACTGCTTTGGATCTTTCTTTTTATCCTATCCTTCAACCCTAAAATACCCGAGTACCCATGTAACTTTTGTAATAAATTTAAGAATAAATATTAATTTTAAATTTAGAGTACTTATTTAATTATTTAATTTGTTAGACAAAACACGTCCGAGCTCACCGTTAAGCCGCCGGTCGTAATGGTAGAATTTACAAACTTAAACCAAAAATCTTTAGTGTTAAAGAATCGGAGGTACTTAAAAGGTACGAGGATTATGGTAAAAGAGGACTTAACTAAAATGAGACAAATGGTGTTTGAAAAACTGCATTAATTCGGTTTTCTAAAAAAAATTTGTAGATTTCACATGGCAATTTTAAGCGCCCCTCACACGATCAGTATTACTGACAGTCTTGAAGACTGACTGACTAGTCAGTATTTTTCAACGCGACCTCACACGATCAGTATTTTCTATGTCATCTTGCTCCATATTTGCTCCAATCCTCTGCTGCTTAAAGCAGTTAAAGCGTGTTCGTTCGCGTCATTTATCTGTTAGTTGTTTTGCTATAGATTATAAAAAGAAAGCTTGCGCTGCTATTATAATTTTACATTTAACAAGTGCTAAACGTAATAAGCAAAAGAGACGCTGGATTAAGCAATGGATTAGTCAACGTGAAAAATATACCCACCTGATTTATTCAATTTTATTAATGACACAGACCCCGAGGATTACAAAAATTATTTCCGAACGACAAGTGTAGTCTACAACGAACTTTTGGGATTGGTTAAGCCTTATATTATGAAACACCGAACAAACATGAGGGATCCTATATCAGCAAATGAAAGAAACTTTGCAGTAACTTTGCGTTTTCTTGCAACTGGAAGATCATTCGAGGATTTAAAATATTCTGCTGTAATCTCCCACTACTATAAGTGAAATTCTCATGGAGACTTGCAATGCAATATCTGAGGCGCTTAAAGGATATATAAAAATTAAGTGAGACTTATTAATTTTTAAAAAGTTTATTTTTTTGCTGAAGTTACATATATTTTTTTTATCGAATCTCTGTATGAAAAAGCTCATTTCTTGTACATGTTTTGTCTCTCAATAAAAATCCAACCTCAGAATTGCGCCAGCACCTCAGGATTTTGATATATTCTAACCTTAAAGTACTAAAAATACGGTTTTGGGGATATTTCAGGTTATGTTATGAGAACAGCAAAATCTTTCCTTGATTACCTATTATTTCCCTTTTTTTCCCTAACTACTACTTAGCGCATCATTAAGCATATAAGTTTGCTGATATTATAACATAACCTCAAATATACTCAAAAACCATGTTTTTGGCACTTTAAGATTAGAATGTCTCGAAATCCTAAGATGTTGGCGCACTGTTAAGGCCGAATTTGGATTCAGCGACAAAAAATCTACAAGAAATATGCTTCACTCACCGAGCAAAATATATAATATGTATAAATAACATTAAGAAGCTTATTATATATAAGATTAATCCATAAACGTGGGAAAATATTTATTAATAGTTTCCTGCGAAAATTGTTTTTGCAGTTGGCCAACTACATGTTCTTGCTCATTTACATTATTATTGCATTCGGACTGTACCTTTCTTATTTTTATTTGTGGCGGATTTGTAGGTGTAGGTGGGGAATTTAATGGGAATGAAATCGTTGTCGGAGAAAGCGTAGGAGTTGTGGTATATCCGATGTAGCTGGAAGTCTTAAAGAAGAAGATGGCCCTGAACCAGTTGGTCCATTGACAATTATTTGCACAGAGTTTCTGCGTAGGGTACCGAGTTCTGCCTCAAAAATTACATCATTAATCGCCTTTTCTGCCAAAAGCCGTTGTTGCGAATCTAGTTTTTCCATTTTTTTTGCCCAGACCTTTGCAATCTGGTCCTCTTCTTTTGTTAAATACTCGCACGTTTTTTTTAAATTTTTTTGGTTTGTTAGTGATGTGAATTGTAGTATTTCTTAAAGCATCGTTTGAGATCTTTCCTATCGTCCACCTCAATATCCTGAAAAAAAAGAAATCAAAATACGTTTTAGCTGTTATCAAGGTTTTAATAATTTTTATTTATTTTTTTCAGATGCCATCTACTAAAGAATGGATGACAATAGCAGATGACTTTGGATCAAAATGCTAGTTCTGAAATTACCTCGGCGCAATTGACGGCAAGCACGTCGTCATTTTTAAGCTTGCGAATTCCGGTTCAAGATATTTTAATTACAAGGGTACACACAGGATCGTGTTAATGGCCATTGCTAACGCAAATTATGAATTTATAATGGTTGATGTTGAGACCAATGAGCGCGTCTCGGATGGAGGAGTCCTTTATTATACTGATTTTGGGGAATTGTTTGATCACATGTTGAATATACCTGAAGATACGAAACTACCGAACACCAAAGAGGAATTTTCATACATTTTTTTAGGGGATGAGGCCTTTGCATTAGGGAAGCATTTGATGAAGCCATTTAGTCAAGATGATTTATCAGAAATAAATAGAATATTTAATTATCGATTATCGCGGGCCCGCAGGGTAATTGAAAATGCATTTGGCATACTAGTTACACGTGCGCCAAGCAAGTGAAAGAGCGCTATAGAAATTACTTTAATAAGGAAGGATAAGTAGACTAGCAACGAAAAATGTTAAATCTTCAGTAGTTTCAAATGTAACATGTAATACTTTTTTTTTAAATAAATTTTTATAAAATTAATATGTGGAAATTTCCTTGATTTAACCTCGTAATTTATTTATTTATCTTTTTAATACAACAGATTTTTTTAAATTTTATGTCAAAAAAAATTTATCTTTTTAACAAAACAGTTTTTATTAGATAAAAAAAAATTTCTTTCAACAGAACATATATTTTTTTAATTTTACATAAAAAATGTTATCATTTCAACTTTTACCGTAAAATTTAAGTAAAATTTTAAAATGCACATGTGCCAATCATAAAGATTTCTGCTATTTTGTAAGTGCCATAACCTCAAAATTTGTTAAATAATAAAATTATGTATTAGTCACTACATTTTAGGTAAACCAGGCTTAAACAACTTTTAAACTTTTTTTACATACCTTTGTTCGATTCATGGAGTTTTTTCCTTTATCTGGTATTTCCACGTCAGATAAAAATTGAAGTGCATGAAACGTCCACGCGCTTGGTTCATACATATCGTCTGTTGCACTTCCAGTCCGTTTGAAATCCTTAATTTTTTTTAACTCTCGCCTAAAATTGCTTCTTAGCGTCTTGATTTGTTTTTTTTTTACATTGTCAATGGTCGCATTCGGTTTGTACTGCACAAAAATTTTAAGCAGAGCTTCACATCCTCTTCTTTTCTTATCTCTGTCACAATATTCAGATATACTTGAATTCGACAATTAATATTGGTCTATAAATTGCGATAAAAAATGTTTTTTTCCTTTTTCTTCTGCTTCACATAAATCAGGTGAAGCTATCGAGCTTAGAACAGTCGTTTCCTGAGTTTCTTCCATTGTGCACGGTACTCAACTTATCTCTGCCTCTGTCTCTGCACGGTGTACGATGCAATTCAAACTGAGGACTATTATTGGAATGATTGACAGTCTCACTAGCGTCTGCCACAGCATAAAGTAACCAGCAGTCGCACTTCAATAAAAATACCTACGTAGTACAAATATTTATTTTTTAATATTAATAAAGTTCATAGATTAACAAAATATTTAAACAAAAATAAACATCGCATTTCTACATCTAACAACGACGATATAGAAGAATACGTGCAGGAAGTTAATTAGGTATGTATCATAAATTTAAGAGACTATTCTTTGAGTAATTTTAAAACAAAAAGTTCATATAAACATATGTCCAGAAATTCTTCGTTCTCAATATACAGGGTGTTAAAATTTAACAACAACTAAAATATACGCCACTGACTTTTGTGCAATTTTTATTATGTTCTGTGGATTATACAAATAAAACTTTTTTGTCTCTTGAATTTTTTTCGTATCTTGCTTAGTTAATAATAAATTCCAAAAGAAACTTTTTCCCAAATTCCTTGTGTGATCCAGGGATATGCAATTAAGTGGACTTTTCTTTTCTCGAAAAATAAGCAAGATACGAAAAAGTTGTATTTGTATTTGAGTAAATCAAATAAGATATTAAAAATGGCACAAAATTCAGGTGACCCAATTTTTTTGCCACAAATATTTCTTCAGGTCCCGTTCGAGATTACACTGAACCTAATAAATTTAATCATGTTAGGGGTAAATTAGCTCCTTAATGTTATAAATAACACCGCCAGAGAACTTGCGGACCTATGTTCATATGAACTTTTTGTCTTAAAATTACTCAAACAATCGCCTGTTAAATTATTTATGGTACATACTTAATTAACACCCTGTATAGTAACGCTTTTAGATTAACATCTGACTACATAGTAGTTTAAGGATTTAAACTAATTATACAAATAAAGTAATATTTCAGAACAAATAGAAACTCTGCGAATTTTTGTTTAAACTAAAAAAACTTAAATCACAATTATTTGAATTGTTCTTACATAAAACAGCCGCACAACGACTCATTCCCCGCGATTCTGTAGCCGTTTTAATCAAAATCACAAAACAAACACACAAAAGTTTTTATAAAAAACGCTACGCTTTGTAAAAACGCTATCAAAATAGTCACTAAGTACGGCGCTGAACTAGGCGATACACCTATGAACACAGTTTGATAAACAGTGAGCTCGGCATCCGGAGAACATGGCTGCGGCATGGCTAAGGATGCTATTAGTTCGCTTACATTTTCGAGTGGAGTGCGACTGCTGGTTTCTTTATGCTGTGGTTTAAATAGACCGGTGGTCAGACGGGGGCTTTACGTTTTTTCTCCATTTTACGCTTTTACTTAACTAAATTGCGATATGGATTTGGTTTTTTGTACTTTTTCTCAAATTTCCACTTATTTGTTACATTCCTTTGCTTTAAATAAAAAATATGCTTAAATTTTAAATTTAAATAAAAATTAAAATTAAATTTAAATCATTTCATATTAAAGATATATCAAAAATATAATTTATTCCGGTTTTTTAAGCTTACTAGAAATATGATGCTCTTTCCCGTTCTTTTTTATAATACGATTTAACTTCTTATGTTATGTCCGATTGCACTTTCCCCGTCCGGTTGGGAAAGAGCAATCACCTGCAACTAAAAATATATATTATTATATTTCCAAAATTTGTAAAAGTCTTTATATTTTTAATACTATATCTTTATAGGAAACTCCTGAACAAGTTCGCAAACAAAAATTAATTCGGCAATGTATATATTTAAAAAAAATATATGAAGATGTAAAGAGGCACTATTAAAATTCTTGGTCGCACTTACCTTACCTTACATCATTAGTATATGAGGAGATCTGTAAGTAGTTTTAGTTTAGTTTTAATCTTCTCCCGAGATGCTAACATCGTTAGCCAAACACGTGTTGAGATTAAAAATAAAGAGTTGTGGTTAGTGGTAAAACTGTCTCGCAATTTGAGCATCATACCAAAGGTTTCAACCATAGGACTATTAAAATCGAAAGAATGATCCAGTTCCCTAACATGTTCAAATAGTGCTGTAGGGTGAATAACATTTTTCTTTAGGACATCTCTTTTGTGTTCCTTAATACGTTTTCGAGTTATCTACCAGTTTGTTTTATATAACTCTTGCCACAGTTCTTACAAGGAATTTTGTATGTAACACCTTACTTCAAATGCATAGAAGTTTTACTTTTCTTTTTGCTAAATAATTCACATTCTATAGTGTTGATATTACTGAAAGTGATTTTTATTAGTTCGCAGTTGAGAGTTATTGTTGATTATATAGTTGATTTATAGATATTGATTTTAGAATTTTTGATATACGGAATCTTAAAGTACGCATGGTTTGTGGCTCTGGTGATGGTTGATGGATGTGTAGTAGGGTCACTATATAGTGAATTGTGAACAGTGGGCTGCCAAGGCAGTTGTGCATATAGGTCTCCTGATGGACCCGTCATGCCCCACCGGGGGTTACCAGAGCCCAACGGCCTTAGAGAAACCGATAAGGCTCTCTGGTCTGAAGGACTTAAAGTCGCTCGGTACACTGAAAGTGTTACCCAAGTATCCGAACCTGGCGCGCGTGAGTGCTGGGCACTCCCCGACTACATGGTCAACGGTTTCATCCTCCTCACAGCACCATCGGCATTCCGGGTTGTCCGCAATACCGATAGTATGGAGATGGCTTCTTAAGTGCCAGTGACCGGTTAAAAGACCTGTCACTAGCCGAATTTCGCGTCTTTTTAGGCGTAGTAGATTTTTGGTGAGACAGGCAGAGGGCCCACCTATGTGCGCTTTGGCCTGTCTCATACCAGGAGACTCAGTCCATCTTCGGTGGGTCCACTTGTCCAGCAGACCCTTCATTGACGCGACCGCAACGCATTTGGCGATACCAACTATGGGTTCCGGCCTCATCGGCACATTCGCGGATCCGAGTCTGGCAAGAGAGTCCGCTTCCTCATTACCTGCATGGCCAGGTATCCAGACGAGCTGGACCCTGCATCCAACCTGTACCAGTTTTTTCAGGACTTTTATGCACTCTAGTATAAGCTTGGATCTTACCTTTGCGGCCGTGATAGCCTTAATGGCAGCTCTGCTGTCCGAGCATATTGATACGACTGTATTGCGGTGTCCGCAGCTTAGGATTTTCTGTCCGCATTTTAATACAGCGAATACTTCGGCCTGAAAGACCGTGGCGTGCTCCCCCAGCGAGTATGCCCTACTGGTATGTGGGATTCCACCAATAAGCCCTGATCCAGCTCTGTTATTCATTCTGGAGCCATCTGTGTACCAGATGGTCCCCCTATTTAGCAATGCAGGTCTGTTGGAATGCTGCCACTCCTCTCTGCCTGCAATGTGCGTCACGAATCCCTCGCAGTCCACAGTCACTGGAGCCATGCAGTCACTGCCCATCAGAAGGAGAGGACATTCCAGTATGGCCCGTGACCAAATTTTTGCGTGACCGGTCACTATATAGTATTTTTCTAATAAAGAAGGCTGAATAATTATTTTTAATTAAGAATTACTGAATGTAATGAAATTATTAAAAGTAGCTATTCCGAATTCAATTCCAATTTAAATCGGAAATCAATATCAACAAAGTTTTGGACTTTGTTGTCATGGTTAACTATGTCACCGATTGAATCCCTCTATGGATTGGTGCTATCTCTATGGGCAGCTTAGGTTTGAGGAACATACCTATAAATATTATTTGTTATTCGTCTATTAAACTAGCCATATCTGGCCAGATCTATGCCAACATGAATAACTTAGTCCTTTAACGAAAAGATTCCTAAATTAGAAAATTGGGGGTAACTCGAACAAAATCACTAAAATTAAGGATTGATCGTCGTTATATACGCACCGAGCAGCTTTATCGACATCGACCACCTGTAATAATATATATTTTTTGTTAAAACCATTTAACAATTTATATAAGTCAATACAACAAATTACAGACATTGTCACATGAATAACTTTTATATAAATAAAATATACGTATTTGATAAGACGTTAAAAAATGTTACTTGGCAAGCGAATGCCTAACTATGGATACGTTACAAGAAACCGACTATTTTAGTTGCCATTATAAAATTGCCACCTATTTCCTGTTAATACCTCCAGAAAACAAAATGCTTAGGATAATATACTGGATAATAGCTATACCACACTTGGTTCTAATATGCCTAGTGGGATTTTTGGAGGCAGCAAAACTGTTGTTAGGCGGAAGTGGGGATTTTAGCGTTGACATTTTGACTTTGGGCGTAGTTTTTCTACATTGGACTGGAGTAAATAGGTATGTGTTATGACATAAAACTATTTAGTATAAAGAAAATCAAATATAGGATGTCTCTAAATAATATATATCACATATTGATTAGTTACTAGTCTAAGATTTATGTACATATGATAAATATTACTATTTTTCATGTGTCTTAATAATGTATCTCTACTATAAATAACCGAGAAGTTATAAAAACGTTTGCAGATAACATTATCATAATATGTCAAGATCACTTTATTATGATTTAGTCAGGAACTGACTTTGACGAATAATGACTATAGCTATACTTAAGTAGTTTGGCAAAACACATAGCCAAGTATAGACTTAAACCAAAGGTTTGTCTATAATGTAGCCCTCAGTAAGGTATTATCTGCAAATAGAATAAATTTTCTCTAAATATTAAGATTGCTACAATCATTTATTTGTCTGCTTGTATTCCACTTGCTGCACTTTGAACGTCTGAGATTGCCTTTTCAATTCAGACTCCATACCCGCGGCAGTTAATCTTGTAGATATGACATCAATCAGGAAAATGCAACAACTTCCCAAAAGCCACCATGATGAAGTTTTTGCAATAGAGTTCAGTAGTAGGCATAGTCAAATGCTTTGGATAAGTCACAAAACAATATCACAGTAGCCCAGATTGTAAGTTATAGTCATTTGGCCATATATAGCTCATGAAAGACTTGACATTATGAACTGGTATTGCACGGAAGCCAAATTAAAATTTGGTCAAGATACTCTGGTGTAGAGACACATGCGTAGTTCGCTGTATCTTGTGATACAGCAGATTGGATGCAGAACGATGAATACCATGACGAAGGGTACTAATTTCGTCGCATTCACAGCTGGGGGTCTGATCTTAGTGAAATTCTGTATAGGTGGGCAGACGTGTGATAATGACAACTTCTGATCCCTACCAATATTGTAATTTTTTTGCTAGTTTTTCCGATGTGAGAACCATAATATTTTTAGGACACTTTCTGGATGTCTAACTTGACGACATTATGTTTACCTAAATCACCAAACAATGAACGACAGTAGTTCATTGCTTTAACCCCGCAGAATCTGCTCTCAAGGAGGGCGCCCACTGAATCGGATCGGCTCGGTCGGTTCGGCACGTTCGGTCCGTTCAGTCGGCAGCTAGCGCTCATACAATCGGCATAATGAAGACACGACGACGTTTAAAAGTGGTTCGACTATTCGAGCATATAGAAGTATTGTGATTAAGCTCCCGTTTAGGCGTTTTAAAAAAAATCAGTAGTTCCTGAGATTCTGAAGAGGATGTTATGATTGCAGTAGCCTGTGCTGAAGTAGAAGCGGTAGAAAAGCGTAGGATATTTTGGGTACATATTTTTTTAAAAAGAAGAGATTTCGGAGAATATCATCATCTCTTTTATGATTTGCTGGAGGACGAAGCAATGTTTTTCAAATATTTTAGAATGAAAATATGTTCAGGGTGATTTGGTATAGTGTCATGCCTCCGCCTTCTTAATTTTTTGATATCCCACTATTTAGAAAATAATTTAAAGAGGATGTTTGTATTATTACGAGAACTGGTTTTTGCGCCATCTCAAAATTATTTTAGCTGAATTGCACCTCAACGTTGGTATACTGTCAAATTTTAAAAGTTTCTGAACTCTACTTTACGAGATATAGATAGCGGCATTCGTTGTGGGACACCCTGTATAGAGTCAAATAAAATAAATTATAACATAACATTCCAACGTACATTTGAATGCGTGAACTATATAATAAGCTATCTTTTTTATGTATTTTTGTAAAAACATAAATTATATTCAAAGCAAAAGTTGTACACGACTTAACACCAAAACGAGAACTTTCACACTCACACATTTCGCCGACCAAGTTAGCATCCTCAGATAATTAAAACTGAGTTTTAAAATCCTGATGATGACAACTTAATAAACAGTAAATAACGAAAACACCGATTTAAGATATAATAAATGACACTTACCAGAACATCCAGTTAATTTGGATACCTCCTCCCAAGCGTTTTCTTTCCTTAAATTATCATGATAATATGTGTTTTGTTTATCATTCAATTTCTAAAACTGCGAACAGCTTTGATTGAAATTTCGTTTGACATATTTATTAAATCAACAGTTTTTTAAATTTTTTTGAAACAGTTCCTTACTCTATGCAAAAAAATGCTAAAATAGTCGCAGGCTTTCGGTGCAATCGGCAAAAGTTGCCCTCCTCATAATATGAGATCGTCGCCGGAGAAAACCGAACCAACCGAACGTACCGAACCGACTCAGTGCGCGCGGCCCCATTTAAATATATGTGAAGCAAATCCGGCCGACTGTACCGACCTACCGACCGGGCCGAGACGGTCGATGCCGATTCAGTGGGCGCCGTGCTTAAGGCAGTAGCCGTTCTGACATCATAACAACCGGCAAACGGTTTTCTGCAACCGTCCAGTATATTCTTCTGACTATAACTTAGTACTTTCTGTTATCAAACTGATGACTTGATTCAGAAATACGTTCGTAGTCAAGTACATTAATTTTGGGTCCAGTTTGGCGTAAATTAAAGATTTTTCTGTCTGCTATTTTGAACGCATGCGGCACCCCATAAGTAATAAGATAGCATCCAGACCACTCAGACTCAAGGTTGCTACCCTTTATATTAATTTAGAGTGAAATACATTCAGTTCAGGTCTTGGGTGCAGAAACTTGATTAGGATTTAAAAAAGACATGTCTCTCGCATCATCCAGAGCAGTAGTCTTGTGGATCGGGATAATCTTTGCTGATTTTAGAAAGGCTGAAAATATGTCTGAAAGATTAATTGCATCAACTTTGTAGAGCAACTAAATAAGACGTTTTTAAGATTGATTTGATGCAGTTATTGCAATATTGGGCTTAATGTCTTAAAAACAACTTTAACTATAATGCCATTTTAATGATCAATGCTACATTAATTGCCAAACTCTACCTTACGATATTTTTTTTAGAGTTGCCAAATGGCCATTTCATAAAAAAGATTTTGATGCAGTTTTAGAACAAGTGAAAAAGCTAAACTCGGATTTTTCTGCATTTAAAATATCCAACGTTTACACTCCTTTGGATCATAAAACTGTATTGCAAGAAGGTGTGAGTAAACCGTAAGTCAAATTTTATGTATATTTTTAAGAACAACTTGAAAAACAATCAAATTTTAGGCACCCTTTGGATATATACCGATCATCCAAACTAAAAGAAACAAAAAAGTTTTGCTTAAGAATTTACGTGGGAGCCCTCGTATACCTTGGATTAAATCTCACTATTACTTACACTCTAAATCTTCTTGAACCTGTTTATGAAATCTGGAGTCCACAACTTAATAGAACACAAATTTTCAGAGACTACCCTTATCCTCTATGGTATCCTTTTGACATTTCGATATCTGACGGAAACTATTGGATTGGATTTTTCTACCAACCTTATGCTTACTTTTTTCTGTTAGGAGGGTTCTTTTGTAAGTATATTAACATTTTTTATAGTAGGTATGGTGTGATTTGAGCAAGGCCTTCGATCAAGTCAGATGCTATTAAATGGGACGTATTATATATCTAGAAAATAAGAGGAATGGAGAGTTAGCTTGTAAGGGTTGGACTGGGTTGCATCAGAAGAATGTGTAATAGACGTTATTACGTTTACATCATTATTAATATACGGTATTCCTTAAGATTCAAAATTGGAAGCATACAAACAGCTTTTGGATGATAACATAATACTGCTGACAGTCTCCAGGTTGTATAGAGCAGAATGCTGTCAAGGTTAAATCGATTTTTGCTGAATTCAGAATTTTCCTATCCCTGCTGATGTAAATTATTTCTTCTCCTTTGGTTCCTATTCCTGTCTAATGCTCATTATTTCGAACCCACGACATCCTCTTTCTGCCCATAACCTTTTCTTCCATCTATTTTTGGTACTTTTCATTGCATGGCACATATAGTTCGATCAATATATCTTTGCGTTCACGTCATCATTCTTTACATCTAGTCAAGACAATCAGTATACTATTGTAATAGCTTTATTATACGTCGAAAACTTAGAGAATAATGAACGTATGTCTTGAGTCGAAAAGAAATACGTATTCTAAAAACTATATGTCAAACAAGGATAAATGCCATATGTTAAACAAAGAACAATAATATTCGTGTTTCCGACATTCGATATTTGATAGAAACCATTGGCGTTGTTGTTTTGTAGTTTTATTTTTTGATATTTAGACTTTCAGCAGTTTGTTTGCTTATTTGCGGTTACAATTTTTTTTTTATTATTATATTTAAACAGTTATTTTCATAACTTTTACTAGTGTTTAAATAATAATCAGGAGTTGCTACTTTGTTATAATTATTATAACATAACTTCAACATGCCGGGAAAACGCTTGAATTCTCAAGCACGTGTCCTTGTTGGGAATTTTATTGATTATTTTAAGGCTGAAAGAGATAATGGTCCGCTTAAATCTCTAAACGCAGTCCAAGAGGTAAATAATACTATTTTTATTCAATATTTGATAATATGATAAACTGAAAAACTTTATAGAGAGTTGCTCGTGCCCTGAAAATCAGCTTAAAAACTGTAACCGGCATCAAAGTATCCAAAGATCAAAATGCGCTGCCTTCAACACCTGGAAAAAAATAGGTCTCGAAGAAAAACCAAAACCCTTGACCTGAATGAGGATACTAAAATGGAGGTTCGGAATGTATTATATAATATATATGCACAAAGTAAGTTATATATTTCAAAAAATGACAAAAATTGTATATTGTTATTATACTTTCAGAGAAACATGTAACCATACAACGGCTTAAAGAAGAGCTATGCCAAAAAGAAATAGTTGATATAAGCTATGGATCTCTACGAACCCTGCTTTGTCATTTGGGGTTTAAATACAAGAAAGATGATAATCGAAGAGCACTAATGGAGACACCTAATATAGCTTCAATGAGAGCAGCATTTTTTAGAAAATATATGGAAAATAAACATTCAGAATTTACACGTCAACTAGTTTTTCTCGATGAAACACGAATTTTCTCATATGGCAACAAAATGAAATCATGGTAAGATGATAATGTAGAGTGTTCGTAGACCAGGTGGATTTGATGGAAAACGCTTCATTGTATTACATGCTAGACACAAAGGTGGTTTTATAAAAAATGCCAGTTTGGTTTTTGCTAGTAAATCGAGACTGATGGATTATCATGGAGAAATGAATAGTCAGAACTTTACAAAGTGGGTAGAAAATCAATTAATTTTAAATTTAGAAGAACCATCTTTAATTGTAATGGATAATGCTCCATATCATTCAGTTGAGTTGGAAAAGCAACCATCATGTTCTTGGAAAAGAGTTGAAATTGTTGAGTTCGATTTGATAAGCAGATGTTTAAAGCAGAATTGTTGAGCTTAGCAAAGTTACACAAAAAACCGAAGAAATATAAAATAAATTAATTATTATAAGCAAATGGACATGAAGTCTTAAGATTGCCAGCCTACCATTGTCAGTTCAATGCTATTAAAATGATTTGGGAAGATACATAACATTATTATAACACATATATTAGTGAAGTTGGGCATACAGATAAAAACGTTTTAGAAATGTGGGAAAAAGCCTTAGAAAAAAGTATGCCAGAAGTATGGCAAGCGAAAGTGTCTCACAACGACAAACTAATTCAAGACTGGTATGACCGTGAAGTCATAATCGAAGAAGTTCCAGAGCTTATTATCCACCTAACCAATGAAGAAAGCGATAGTAATGAAAGTTCTAGTAAATCCTGTGAATCATTAAATGAAAAATTATAGAAATACATCAGACGAACATACTAGAAAATATTAATAGCCTAATAAGTGATTTACCCAAAGTGAAATGTTATATGTATTTTTAAAGTAAGTGATTAAATATTTTACATACTACAATTCATTATTTCATTTTAGAATCATTAAAAAAAACTTGTAATTAATATGATTATAACATTTTCAGTTTATTTCCAAAGAAATGCAAATTTTTTTATTTGATTTTGTACTTTTAATTACTCTGGTCATAAATATTGTATTACGAGAGCCTGATTAAATAAAATTCTGTATCCATTTATCAGTTTTATTTACGAACCAACGAGCCTGTTTTTGGATTTGAGGTTAGCTTAGACCATTGACACCATATCTGGTAAACAAATCAAATATCATAAGCGAATAGGCAGGTATATTTAAAATCAATATAGTCGAGTTCTTTAACTTTTTAACTAGATAATGTAGGAAACAAAACACTTTTTAAAACTTAAAATAGTTTATTCGAAGTAGAAAGCCTCAAACCGACGACACTAAATTGACAGCTGATTGAATCGGATGAATGGCCATGTTTTAATGACGACGTGAACGCAAAGATTCGTTGATCGAACTATATCCCAGATACACTGTTTCCCTGCGTTTTATCATGCGCCGTAAGCAGTATTCTCTTCCTGTCCTTTTCTAATTTTCCTCGTTGGTTTTTCTTACTGTCTATGGGACTTATAGATCTAATAGTTAAACATGATTACTAGTTCTCTTTATGTCTTCAATATATCGTATGTGAGTTTCTCATTCTGGAATTCTTCTAATTTATGGATAACTTTATTTTATACGTTGATATTAATTCCCAGAAGTTATGATTTCATTTATGGAGAGCTATCTGGATTGTATATCTTCTTCTGTCTGTATATCTCTTACCGTAAATCGACAATATCTCCATACCACCTAATTTTGCCTAATTTTTATTAGGGAGATGAGATGTTTTTAGAGTAAATGTTAAACCGAAATGGGGAGAGACACATCCTTGTTTTACTCTAAGAAAAAAATTATATGCCTTTGTAACTTCGTTGTGAAATCTAACTTCAGCTGATACGCTATAGTCTAAGTTCTCAATAGAGCGTAAAAAAATACATATCATTTAATTTTTTCTTTGCGGGACACTTTAAGGGTTTGCAAGTAGATGGGGTATATACAGACTTCTCGAAAGCATTCGGCAAAGTCAACCACATGCAAACGTTCTTGCAAGGCAAGGTTTGAAGTAGTATTATTTGCTGTTTACTGACATATTGGGTAGAACGATTGTTTTGTCCATTGTTCTGTACTTTATTGATTAAGGATTGCTTTTGTCTATTGAGTGTGAGTGAAATTTTACTACGTTCAAAAGAGTAATGGAGGTACAATATCTTGAAGTAGTCTTTAACAACAAGCTTTCGTTTTTGCCTTACATTAAAAATCTATTCGGATATCTTAGAGAAATCTTAATAGATATAGTATGGACTTTTGGGCCTTACCTTTTGGCTGTCTAACTCTAAAGAAGTCGATAAGCAGAAACATGTATCTGCAACTTACTTTTTCCAAATCAGATGTCTCTACAAATACCTTTGAACTTTATTTAGTACCACTAATAACGAATTTATTACATCAGTATAAATAATGTTTTTTTTTAGGTGTGGATACACTTTGCCTAAATATAATATTGCACTTAACCCGCCATGTAAATATCTTAGAATACAGCTTTAAGTTTGTTGACAAGAATGTTGATTTCCATTTTGGGTTTGCTAAAGTGATGAAATTGAAAGAAATACGAATTATAAAGTGTATAAAAGAGTTACAAGCAATATACAAGTAAGTAATTCTAACTGTTCTTCATGGAGTTCTTCACGATCATAATGTAACTTTTCTGCTAAGTCATTCAACATCTACTGAAAGTCAATTATTCTATAGACTGTTGTCTATATTATGTAAAGATCTTTTGGTATCGGTAGAGAGGAGCCCCAAATGTGCTGAAGGTTATTTTTCACGTGCATGTAGGTTATCTTTTGTTATCTACGAAGAAGTTTTATACGTGGAATATATCATTGGGAATCCCTCTACATATTTCTAATAAAAATATCAAAAATTCCTCAAAAAGTCAGTAAAGTATTATTCATAAGTGTTTTAAATGTTATGTTTAATTCGGTTCAATTCTAGTTGGAGGTAGGTCCTGTTTTAATAAATCGCAGTTCGTGTAACAGCAGAGCTTTTCATTTGGCACCTTGAATAGTGAATAATAATGATCAAAATAGTGACTTTTATGATAAAATTGCAGGTATATTAGATTCTCAAAAATTAAGAAAAATATGTCGACATGGTACTTTTTTTTGCTAAGTTCTTCCCGAGAATCTTGTGGTATATTCAGATTTTTTGTAACACTAACGGTTCTCTCGAAATCAAAAAACTTTTTTTTAAAAATGAAGAGTGTCGACGTGATAATTTTTTGCAGGCAATTGAGTGGTGTAATCATATTTTTTATGCCATACGATAGTACTTTTTTTGAAAAACGAAGATAAATGGGCCGACATGATACTTTTTTATTGGTAATTTTTTCCAGAGAACTTCATTGTGTAATAAGATTTTGTTTAAAAAAAAAAGAAGCTGCTCTAACCAAACTAAAATTGCTTATTATCTGATATCTTTATGTACATGAATATATCATACTTTTCATTGCACATAGATTATGTTTGTAAAAAATTAGGTAAAAAAAATCATTTTTGTCTCATATTTCAACTTGTTTATTACTATGGTCTAAAAAGTTAGTATTTAACACTATTATATTGCCTCATTTTAATTATTGTTTAGCTTTACTCATATCTATTATTGAAAAGTTAGTAGGGGAAGTCTTTTCTCCACAAATAAAATGCTAATCCTCTAATTTTAGGAGTGATGCATTTCGGTTTTTTATTTTTAGTCAACACCAAAGATAAAATTCCCGGCACCCACAGATCTGGTGTTTACAGACTTAAATGTTCTCATCCTCACTGCAATGTGTGCTTCATCGGACAAAACGGAAGGAGAATCGAGACGAGAGTCAAAGAACATAATAAACTCATTGAAAAGAATATAAACCGATTTATAACCAATACCTCTTCTCCTTTCGCCAATCATATTATTGAGACCGGAAATGGGTTCGAACCTGGGGCGGATACCGAGGTGCTCCATGTTTGTCAGAAGGGGTTAAAGTTGAATCTTTTGGAAATCCTGGAAATAAATAAAGCAATCAAATCACCGGTTAACACTTGCACTAATGAGCAAACTCAATTTGAGAGCAACACTTTCTTTAATTCCTTGGGTCCTAACAGTAACACTGACATTTGATTTGATCTGACTTATTAACAAACATTTGTTTGTTTATTTATTCACACCCTATAACACTACAGTCCGATGTTTCTCTCTCACTCGCTCCCAGTACTCAGTAGAAATCTGCTAATCTCATATTGTTCAATTTTGTTATAATTTTAACTGTTCACTAGATGTCGTGTAATGTACCATTCAAGTATTGTTTGTTATTGTTTAGAATTATTGTATGTGTTAAGTAACTCAAGTATTTTACTTAAGTATTTTATAATTTCATAATTTTATCTGTTTTTTTTTATGTCACCTGTCAAGAAAAAAATGTTCGTATATGTTTTTGAACTGTTTGTAATATATTTTAGAGTCTGATGATGGCAAGAACACTTGCCGAAATGCATCACTCCTGAAATTAGAGGATTAGCATTTTATTTGTGGAGAAAAGACTTCCCCTACTAACTTTTCAATATTATATTGACCTCACTTCAGAATGGACTTTTTCCTTACTCATATCTTGTACACAAGAGAACATAAATAGGCTTCAATTACAGCAAAATAAAGCTATGAGGATTATTTTGAACTGTGGTAAATATACACCAATTGAATCTATGCTTTCTACATTAAATTGGTTATCGGTAGGAAAAAATATTAAAAAGGTAAATTTAACATTAATTTTTAAAATTGAACATGACTTTTACCCTTAGAACATTGAAAGGCTAGAAGTAGCATGCCGTGGAACTATGGGCAGGTTTGTTTGCTTGCAACATCTCTGATGCAATGATGCCAAGTGCTTATAGAGAAATGGCAAAAATCACTTTATAATATCATAAAAATTTTCAGTTGTTTCCGAAGGCACAAAACAATACTATTGCTCTCCTTTAATAAAATATCAAGCATTTTTTTTAAATAAATTTGATAAGATACTCTATATCGAAGTCAATATAAGTTAAATAAATGAAAATAACGAAAATAATGAAGAAACGAGAAAACGGTAATGGCACCGCAACGCCGCTCGATCGCATTGTTGATGTCACCGATACAAGCACTCTTTACCAGTGACGTCGTCAACAAATATTTACCTGATAAATTTTTATTAATTATTAAAGAGTTTGAGTATAAGTAATATTGCCATTTATGAGCTATTTATGTGTTTTTTTTAACGGACTTCATTAGAGGAAAGTCCTAATAAAAGGCAGCATTTTTGTCAAAGCATTTTTATGGAAATTAAATGTTTTATTAATATAATATTATAGATTTCTTAATCAATCATGTTTTAAGACACAAATTTTTAACATTTTGCAAAATTTTATTGTTATTGTTATATTGGACAAAACTCAGTTTTACATCACTTACTTATATCACATAATATATACTTCTATGGTGCTGACTTTTTCAAACAGTATTGCTTCAGCGGAAAAAGTTAAAACTACAAGGATGTTCAAATTGTGAAGGAGTTGCAGGTTTTTTGTAGGTTATAAGATTTTTATTATGAGTATTTAGCCTGTATAATGGTTTTGAGACATTTAATAGTGACCTATATAATACCTAATACCAATTATTATTATATCATATTAATTTATACTAAAAAACAAAGCTAAGAATAAAGACTATGTACAATAGATTAGATTAGATAGTTTATTAGTAGTAATATACAAACAAGTACTTTTACAAGTGAAATAAAATATGTAGTATGTTGGGTTTTTCGAAAATCATGTTATTATTTCTTAAGTATTTTAATAATGACTTGAGACATCTAATTCAATTTCTTTGGCGCAAATTTGCTTGTTGCAGTCTTCGAATTTTAATTTTGTGTTCTTTATTTTTTTTCCATATTCTGGTGACAAGTGATTTAGCTTTTGAAACGGTGGAATCATCAGTGCTTAGGTCCTCAGGATATCATTTTGATTTTACCCTAAAATAATATACATAAAAATATATATAGTATTACCAAAATTAAAAAGAAAAAATTTAAAAAATGTATTATGATAATCCAATTGATCAATAAAATGTATGTTATTATAAAGAATCTTTGTAATATCATACATTTGATTAATTGCATTTAATTAAACAAATATAATACAATAAAATATTACATCACTTTTAAATAAGATATATAAGAATAGGATGATACATGGCATAAAACTAGTAGTCTATTTTGAGTGTATTTTTACCTTTTCCTTGGCAGAGTCAGGGAATGTGTAGCAGTTATTATTATTGTTGATGATGAATGATCAGATCTGTAATTATACAAAATTTGGTGTATCAAGAATATTAATCTATTTTAATTATCCATACTTTTCTATATTAGCTTCACTGTTTGTACTATATACCGTTTTGAACGCTAAAGAAGTTTTTGCACTGTTCAGGAAAGCTACCCCTGCAGCTTTGAAGGATAAATCACTTGGTAAATTAACTGAATTATCGGCTGCTGTGTTTTTAACCAGTGCATCAGAAATCCTAGTAAAAAAATAGTTTTACACATACCGAATTTAATAAGTATTAGGTATAAATAAAGCTTATATGAGTAACACTAATACTTTTTGTGATGAAGCTGTATGTTTTACAACATAGCCCAAGCACAAGTTTTAAAAGGTTGTTTTTTTTAGCCTACATAATGTAGTAAATAAAAGCATGCAAACCTTTATCAATAATTCTAAAGTAAAATATAGTCATACTCTATAAATATACTAGAAAAATATATTTAAAAAAAAATACCTTTGAGGTAGAGCTGATTTTTTTAATAAAGTCTGGCTACTGATAATATTATCTCCCTTATATCACTTCTTAGGATGTGATCTGAACAAACAAATATGTTCTTTTTAATTGTGTTGATTTCCATTAATGAAACCCATTGTTCCCTTTGGGCATAATCATTAGGCGATCTATAATAAGTATTTGATATTTAATCAAAAGCAGAAAAAAATTACAGTAATAAATTAATATGTGGTGCCAATTACTATATATATTATTGTAAGTTGCAATAAGGTAAAACAAAAAAAAATGATGGAACAAATTTTAAAGAAAGACAAAATTAACTTTATACATAGATATCAAACTATATATAGATAGGTACATAGGTATTATGCGTTTTTTCTGCCAAAACAACAAAAAAAAACATAAAATCCTGTAATAAAACCAGGGACAAAATTCTAGTTTTATATCTTTTATAGCCTATTAATAGATGAATAAGTTCAAAAAAATATTTAGATTTAAAAATATAAATATTTTGGTATTTTACGCACACTTTCACATTTAAGTTTTTATTAGGTTTATATCTAATAAGATCCCCTATTCTACGTTTATGATGATGGTAACCCCATGATGTGATGTTATGAAAGTATCGGTACTTACTTGTGAAAAGATCGGCATGAATCGCCTTTTTATCATGATGCGGCACAAACGACACAAGTTTTTGCCATCCTAGCAATTTAAAAAAACACTAAAATGTGGCCTTTTTTCCTTTTTAAACCAAAAATGAAAGAAAATACACGAATTCCGAATATAAACAAAAAGCTGTTTGACAGATGACACAAAGCATATGCGCTTAAGCTCCGGTGTTGTCGCTTCAAATTTTTTAGAAGCAGTTTTAGGGATAAGAATGTTAATAATTTTGTTTTTTTTTGTTTAGGATATTATATTTATTCTTAAAATAGGTTAATTGTAGTATTTATACTTTTTATTTTAAATTTTCCTATAAAATACAACACAAATAAGTTAAATTAACATTATAATGTTTGTTAAAATATAGCTAAAAATTTTCTCCGTTGGAAATTTGATTCGACTTGACAACAGAGAATCGGCACATATGTTTGTAAATAAAACACCCCTCTTGCCCCTGTGCACATGTTGGACTCAAACAAAGTTGCTGTTTACTAATTCTAGCCTTTCAATGTTCTAAGCTTTTACCTAACTACTTAGCGACGTTTTTGGAAAAAAGAGAAAATTTCTATCAATACAATATTCGGTCAAAGCAGAACTATCATATTCAACATGTTAAAACGACTGCTTTACCATCACTGTTTTTTGATTGGATTCGCCTATTTAACAACCTAGCAGTAAATATAAAAGAAGCAACATCACTGAATATGTTTAATAGAAAAGTGTTTAATTTTTTAAAGAATCAATTATAATTTAATTTTAAGGAATTTATTATGTTACACACATGTATAATGAAATGTTTGTTATACGTACTAGCAAGGTGCTAAATAAGTGATTTGTTCTATAAAGTCAATATGTTAATTTTTTCGATTGTCTTCCTAGGCAGATTAAACTGTAAACAAAATCTGGATTCAGAAAACTATCTATACAAATAATTTCTTATGTAACAGACTTTCTCTTAACGTTCGAGACATTCATACATTGGTAGATTTTTTTAGTATGTTCCCTGCTAATGATCACTAGATCATTGATTGATCACTAGATCATGCGCACTAGCGCATGTCATGCATGACTACTCTTTTCTTATATTATTTTTAGGTGTGCCACCGATTTAAACAACATTATAACTATGCAAATGCTGTTTCAACAATTATGTATGGTTGTTATAATTTGTTGTACTGTGTATCGAGTAACATCAGTAAGTTGGTTGTTTTGGTTTTTAGAGATATTTTACGTAAATGTTTATAACACAATTTTTACAAACGTACACACTAAATATAATGACTTACGAATATTAGAAACATTAATTTACATCCTATAATTTATTTCTATTTAAAAGTCGCGCCAATATATAAATCGGATTTAAACTGACCCCCTAGCGTCGGGGGCTCCTTATCTATTAGCGTTGATTGAATATTTGGGAAGAGACGCAATCCTGTGTTAAAAAATGTACCCGGTCGACTATCGATTGCCGTTCAGTTTCGTCCACCGTGTGAAGCGGCAAATCTAGGAACCACTTATTTAGGGTTAGTTCAGATGATAGGCGTTAGACGCGCGTTTTCCTAACGTGCGTTTTAAAATTATACCAACTAGTAGTAGCTGTTCATATGGATCGCGCGATTCGAAATTTTACGAGCGTTCGACGCGGCTCAACGCAAAAATTTCAAAGCGCGCGTTAGTCGGCGTTATCGCGCGCTTTGAAATACGGAACATTCCTGTTATCTGTTCAGTTGAGACCACAGAAAACAAAGAGAGAATAGAAGAAAATCAGCCTAATACAATTCTGCGGAACAAAACGCCATTTCAAAGCGGTGGATGAGATCCGAACTAATAGCAACGGAACTTCACCATTATATCAGGAAATAATTTTAACGTTTTTAGCTTTTCAGCATCTGAACTCGTGAAAAGGAAATTTCTTTCTATTTTTCTAGTAAAAATTTCCTGACTGATTCCTTTTTAATTTCTGAATTCAGGGACGGATGGGACAGGCGGGAGACCGGGAAATTTCCCGGTGGGACGGTCGGCAAAAAGAAAAAAATTCCAAACTTAGATGTCATTCCGTCTTGCTAACGTCTGCACGCGCCGCGCCGCCGCCGTAGGAAATAGTTCTTCGAATTTCGGACTGAACTGAATTAAGTGTTTTTTTGTGATTTTTGTGAGTGGTTGTTATATATTATACGTACTATATTATTATTGTTATCGTGCCTTGCCAAAAAATTCATAAACCGGGATAACAGGATGGATAAAGGAAAAAGGAAAGGAGGGGCGGAAAAACAAAGGGATAGGAAGAAAAAGCGATTGATGGAGCAGGCAAGTAAATGCCAAAATTTAGATTCGTTTTTAAAACCGGTTAGCTTAAATGAACGTGAACGTGATACTATAATTAATGCTGATTCTCCCAGTACTAGTCAGGAAAGTACACCAAAAAGTGAATCCACTGAGAATTTTAATTCAAATGACGAATCAATGGTTACAGGGGAGAATTTTTTTTAAACGTCAAGTTTTTGATGAATTAATCTGATTTTTTGAGCAGAGGCCTAAAAGCCAGAAAGAGATACCTTTTAATATTCAAAAAGTATTTGATAGAGATAATGACACCCAAAGGCAGTGGCTAACATACAGCACAGGCAAATCTGCACCAATGAGTCAAACAGTTTTATTGAAGGTATGAGAGACTGGAGACATGTACACCAGAGGTTAAACGAACATGAATCGTCAAACCTCCATACAAGGAATATACAATCGTATATAAGATTTGCAGCCAATAAAACAATAGACAAGTATATATTAAGCCCCGAAGTAATAGAAAAGAGAAATTCTGAAATTTCCCGTAATAGACAAATTCTTCACAGAGTGTTAGGTGGTATTAAATTAATTGGAAAGAGGGGTTTATCCTATAGGTAAGTACCCACTTATCTATTTCTGCTTTTTTAGATTTTATTTCATTTTATTCTCGATTTTATTATTATTATTATAGTTTTTTATTTCTTATAGTATATGAATAAACATTTCATAGCGCCGGTAATAAACTTAATTTTTGTCACGTCTAGCCCAAATGGAAAAAAAATCAAAAACTATAATTCCGTATTTTTTACAGAGGAAACGTTGATGAAGCTGCATATACGCTAGATGATGCTGATAAGGATCATGACATTTTTTTAGAAATTATCCTACTTCTTGCCAAATACGATATAATACTAAAACAACATCTAGACAAAATTATTGAAAAAAGTAATAAACTTAAAAATGCTGGTGTTAAACAAAGGTCAGGGAATTTTTTAACATTTATTTCAAAAACATCCATAAATTTAGTTATAACTTTAATAACAAATAAAATTTAAAAAATTATTTGTAAAGAAATAAAAGAGTCTGGAATGTTTTCTCTAGAAATAGATACCACACAAGATATCTCGGTTAAGGACCAGTGTTCTGTTGTGATCAGGTGAGTAGTATCACAGATTTAACTAGCTACGCGTAGCTAGTTAAATCTGTGGTAGTATTCATTTATTCGTTATTTATTTAAAAAAAAAATGTTTTTAAAATTTATAATACATTATTAATTAGTCTATGCTTCCAACATTTATTAGCATAATTTCTTTTAAAATTATATTAAGTATAATCTAAATTTCAAAAGACTTAATCTTTTAGGTATGTCTACAAAAGAATGCTTCACGAGAGGCTTCTGGCAGTAATAAATTGTCATGATACATCTGGACAAGGGTTTCAAGATTTAATAAGAGAAGTTGCACAAAAAAACGGACTAAGCATAAACAAATGTATTGCTGATTCAACAGATGGTGCTGCTAACATGCAAGGGAAATATAGCGGATTTACTAGTAAGATGAAGCAACAAAATTCCGAGCATGTCCATGTGTGGTGTTATAGTCATATATATACTGAATTTAATCCTGGGAGATGTTTTAAAAGGACATATTAAGGCGGCAACCTTTTTTGCATTTCTGAACTCAGTTGCAGTTATCTTTAAAGAGTCATACAAGAGAATGGATATTTGGAAAAAACGTTACAAGATCCAAAACTTAGAGTACTACAAACTATAGGAGAAACTCGATAGTGGTCGAAAGAACAAGCATTAACTAAAATATTTCAGCTTGAATGTTCTAGTAAAAACGCTAAAAAAAATCTTACCCGCTATATGTAGATCTGCTAGAATCACTAGACATCATTTCAAAAGATTCAGATTTTAATCCAGATATCCGATCTACGGTAGAAAAATTTAAAATTAATTTGACAAAGTTTGAAACGATTATGATGGCCCATATATTCTTAAAAATATTCTTGATTACAGGACCACTGTCGCAATACCTTCAAACGAAAGGTTTAGACCTAATTAGAGCCAACGCGATGATTAAGACATCAATACAACATTTAAAAGCCATTCAGAGGGATATGGAATGGATCACAAAATCTGTTAGTGATTTCATGTCTTCAGTTAATGACGAACTAGATGACCGTCAATTGGACATTGAATTAGAATACGATCGAAGACAAGAAAAATACGAGTTAAAAAGTTTTTTGACGAAAATACGTCTGTTGAAGCTCCTCGAGACGAACATAAAAGTTTTCAGGTTAAAACATACAATGTGATTATGGATATGGTATGTGAGTCAACGTCGAACAGGTATGCCCAGAATATAGATCTCTGTGCTGAACTAGCTATTTTTAATCCAGCATATTTTAAAGAAATAAATTAAGGCAAACAGCTCGCTACCTGACAGAAGTATGCATTTGATAGCTAATTTAGTTGCAAAATTTAATAACAAGGCGACGCCTGACAGAATTAAGGAAGAGTTAATAAGTTTTGCTGCTAACTGGGACCTTTACATTATCTCTTCAAGAAACGTTTGCTAAAATCGATATTTCCAATCGTAGCGATAGCGATGACAGTGAAGGGAAGGATGATAGAGTCGATGTGCAAGAAGATTGGAAAGATACAATTACAGTTTGCTCTTGCAGGGATTGCGTGTATTGCTGTTACGTTGCTATTTTAAAATATAACTTGTATCAGGAGGCGTATTCAGTCTTAGCAACGGTGTATCAATACATTTTGAGTTTGCCAATAACCCAGGTGTCATGTGAGAGATCATTTTCCATTCTCAAATACATTAAGAATAGACTAAGAAATAGATTAAGTGATAATTTGCTTCAATTTTTCATGCTTATGAATATAGAAAGATCTCTACTTAATCAAATAGATAATGAAGATATTATAAAATGAGGTGGCAGAGTCCAGTACCTTTTATAAAAAAAGTTTAATGTGTTTAATGAGTTTTTTTTGCATTTTCTATGTTTTGTTTGAGAGTTCGTTGTTCCTTTTTCATTTTCTTATTTTTAAAACTTTTCGATTGTTAAGCTTGTTTGTTCTTTCTTTATGATAGTTGACTGCAGACTGAATTTAAAAAAAGAAAAGTTATAATTTAGGATAATATTTAGACATACATATATTATTTGTGTGTCCAACAAAAATAAGCCCACCGGTTCTTTTAGATATTTTGGAAAAAAATCGTTTTTGCTTATTATTAATTTTAGCCTCTAAACCTTTTAAATTTTTAAATACCAGCCTATGTACATATCTATTAAAAAAATTGAAAGAAACAAAAATAACGTAAACATCAAAAATATTTTATTTATTATTTGTATAGTATACTCACTAATAATAATTATTATAATATCTGCTATGTACCTACAAAGACTTACAAATTAAATTCCTCACAGAATTAACTTAAATGGAGGAGAGGCAAGGTCATTTCTGATGAAAAAGTTTATAATACATACATACATACATATATCTTTATTGTTTCTAAGTATTGTATAACATACTTTTAACAAGAAATTTGATGCTTATGCTGTATAAAATGTCCTACTTTATTATCACCTCTTTTGGTTTATTACTTACTAGACACCCTGAAAAAATGGGGTAAAATGCCGCAAATTGGGGTAGAAGCATGAAACTTACCACAGTTAATTAGGCCATCCGCCATTTAAAATGATTTGACCCGCAGTACCTAAAATTTCAGCCATAGGGGGCTGTTTTTACCCCTATTTTGAAAAAAAAGGGTAAAATTTTCAACAAATGCAAGCTACAATAGTGTAAATAGATATGTTTAAAACTTCTTGAAAATTTTGCCATTTTTCAAAATAGGGGTGAAATCTGCTGACCCTATGGGGTGAAATTTTAGGTGCTGCAGGTCAAATCATTTTAAATGGCCTAAATAACAACTATGGTAAGTTACATGCTTCTACTCCAATTTGCGGTACTTTTTTGTGAACCGCACGGACTAAAATAGTGTGGACAGGATACTCATGACTTCTCCCCCTGGGGAAAAAAAGTCGGGGTGGGCAGTCATAGGTGGGAACTGGGCTTTAGTTTAAACTTGATAATTTTTTATATATCTGTGACATTCACTGTATGTACTGCTGTTCTTTTAAGTCCTCTCTTGGTGTTTCGTACTTTGCAAGACATCTCAAAATGATCATCACAAACAAAATATATGTTATAAACTTTTTCTGGGGTTAACTTATCATAATTGGGTGGTTTGATAATAGATATCCATATATCATATAATTCAGGTTCATTTTTCGGAAATCGATGCCTTTTGTTATCTTGATTCTTACAGCCAACAACACAACATTTCTTTCGGTGAGATTGAGGAGCAGGAGTAAGCATGATTTTACGGAGCACTAAAAAAAATTAAAAATACAATATTAAGTAGGTAGTTAAGAAACAAAATGATGAAGGTATAGGGTATATACAGGGTGTTGCAGTTTTAGAAGTTATTGGCGAAAAGTTATGGTGAAAATTTCGTCTTTTTTGTCACACCGTACTTACAGATATCGCTCAAGGTGAGAAAGTTAGGTAAAGGTAAACTGCCAAGTTAAGTTATCTTAAGTCATAATAACATTGTGGTTTTAATTAAATTATTATTCAAAATTTCTCGGTAACTATTGCCTTGGTAAAACCAGTTAACTATTAGTAAGTACACTTTCTTCAGTAGTGTTGTAACTGTTAGCTGAGTTTTTTAATTTAGCATTTTAATGCAGTGAACTTATTAGGACAAATTATTTGATGTTTACCACCTGTCAAGGTACCTAATAAATTTTGGCTGGCATACCTGTGAATACGAGGCAATAAAAAAAGACAAATTTTCGTTAAGATTTTTGGCTGTTTCTCCTAAACGGACAAACGAAAAATAATTAAACTTATTTTGTAGGTTGCATATTTTGGTGCTCTTTAAATTTTTTCAATACATTTTTCTCTAAAATAATTGGGGAAGTCAATATTGACCCTATTAAAAATTACATGGGATTTCCTATGTCCCGTCTGGCGCTGCAACATCCTGTATAAGTACTAAAATACATATACCTAGTTACAAAATGTAATGATAATAAAGAAAAGTAAATTTAAAACAACAAAACTGCACCACTCTCTTGGAAAAAAAGTAATCTTACCTGAAAAATCGCAGATCTCTATAGGGCTCTAATTTCACCACTAAACTTTACTACTTATTTGTACTACTGTAATCCACATAATACTCAAAATAGCTGTAATCTGGAGCAAATTTGCACACAATTTTAAGTAAGGGCCATTTTAATTTAAGTTTAGGTCAAAAAGCAGAAGCAGAACTCGACTGAAGTACTGAAGGATAAACAATTCTGTGAATCACTGATGACGCGAGAGACGCGACCGCCATCTACCCAAAAAAAACTAAAGCATTAATTTATTGATTAATTTTCATAGGACGTAACGCCGACGGTAGCGCGCAGTGGATGTGATCCGAAGTACCATCTCCAGCAGAGGTTGCCATTCAGGTTTTTTTTCTATTTTCTCTTTGTTTTCTGTGGTTGAGACGCCAATCTATATATTTGTGTTCTGTGACGCCAATTTTAATAAGTTCGGTTGTTTCATTGAGATCGTATTAAAGACCTCGTTAGTAGTCGTAGTGTTCAATTTGTTGAAGTACAGTAGCTAGGTATAAATAATAATTATTATTATGGAAAGTGAAATATTTAATACTGATTTATTTATCGACGAATTTCAGAAGAGGCCTGCGATTTGGGATATGAATTCAAAGGAATATGTCAACAAAATTGCAAAAAGAAAGGCATGGGAAGAAATGGTTATGATTTTTTGCGATAATGACGTTACGGATGAAAAAAAGAAAATATTAGGTAAGCATATTATTTATTTTCATTTCATGAATATACATTTAAATCATTCGATCTTGCCATTCAACTTTTCCTTCATTTATAAAGTAATTTGTAAATTTAGTGCGAATCATATCTGCATCCCGTACAATGCGTCCAGTGTGTGGCCCTTTTAAATTTGTCAGTGGTGCTGTATTGAGTGTATCTTCATAATTGTAACCATCATTATTCGTACGTAATTTTGCAAAACACATATTATGGCTTTAACGATTTTCTCCGCAAAGTCTATATTTACATCCAATGGTCTATGTAATATTCGCCACTTATTGCACATAATGCCGAATGTGCACTAAATATAACGACGCGCCAGTGTTAAGCGATAATTGAAAAATTTTTTCTCATAAGGTAAAATTTTTTCACCATATGGCCTCATCAAATTCTCTATCATTCCGAAAGCTTCGTCGGCTACAATAACATATGACAATTTATCTCCTTCATTTCCTTTTATTGACGCTGCAGGAGGAATATCCAGTGTCTTTTCAGTTAACTTTTCATATAACGTAGATTCTTTGAAAACTCCTGAGTCGCTGGCTTTTCCGTAAACACCGATATCAACCCAAATGAAACAATAGTTAGCGTCACATAATGCCATTAAAACCAAAGAAAAATAGTTTTTATAGTTGTAATACATTGAACCCGAGTGCGCCGGTTGTATTACTCGCACGTGCTTACCGTCTAGTGCTCCGATACAGTTCGGGAACTTTGCATGTTTTTTATATCCGGTCGAAATTTCCATCCATTTCGCGCTACTTGGTTGTTCCATGACAAGATTCTTCAATGTATCCCATATTACTTGACATACACGTTGAATTATTCCAGATAAAGTAGATTTTCCAATTTTGTATCCGTAGTGTAGTTCTGCAATCGAACAGCCACTTGCTAAGTACCTTCAAAATAAAAAACAAATATTTTATCAGGGCCCAGTGGGTAAAAATCAGATAAAGTCTACCCTAGCAAAAGTTTATATTTTTCACTTTTTTACACATTTATTTACAACAAGATTTGAACCGAACAGACATGAATACACGCGTCGCAAGTTAGATAAGAACTTGTGAAAATGCTTCATTTGTACCACAGTTTTCTAATAATATTATTCTTTTCAGGATCAACATTTCAAAAAAAGTGGAAAAGCTTGCGCGACAATTACGTAAGGGAGTCCAAGAAAATCAAAAGCTTAAAATCAGGATCAGATGCTTCTACAAAAACAAAATATTTATATTTCAACAGACTAACATTTCTACAAGCAACAATTTCAAAAAATGTTACGGACACCAACTTTGAAATAAACGATCGCGATGATCAGATCCCGAATACAAGTTTGGAAAATGTCGATGACAGTATTACAATTAAATATCCCAAGCAGAAACAAAGTGCAAAAAGGCTAAAGCTCCATCCAGCCGATGAATATTTTGCTAATATCATAGAAAAATATTTAAACGGAACAGAAACTGTACAAAAAAAAAAGGAGGAGGATGAAGATAAGTTATTCTGTCTATCCCTATATAGCGAGATTAAAAAAGTTCCAGAAAACTTGCGGTTAAAACTAAAAATTGACATTTAAAACTTAATTTTATAAAAACAATCTACGCAACTGCAACCGCTTGAGCCGATTTCCAAGAATGTATATCCTGTTGAAACGCCATCATCAAGAAATTATCCATTCACATCCTACGGCGAACAATACAATACGAGTATGCCCCATTCTGGATATCCGCAATATGGGTATAATACTAATCCGTATGATAGTCGTTCATATTCACGGAAAAATAAGATTCATGCTCCTTGTATTGATGAACAAAATCAAGCGGCCACGGTCGTATCAGTTCCAGCTCCATCGCCATCACTTTCATCGACCTATACTAATGAAAACTCTAAGGATTCATCAGAAATCGATTTATTCGATATGTAAGAGATTGTTACTCGAATACAGGCCATTTTGATTTGAAAATATTTTTAGTTACTGTTTGTTTTTATGTTTTTCTTGATATTGTTAATAATGTTTTTAGTTTTCTTCGTTTTCTAGATGTTGCTGATGTTATTAGTTTGGGTTTTTACTTTGATTGTTCTGCGAACAAACCTATTATTAATGCAACTTTGGGAATTAAAAAATAGAAAAGTAATTACTTACCTTAGGGTAACAATGAGTTTTTCAGTCAAAAGATTTTATCGACATTCTAAAATAATTAAAAAACTTAGGTTCATAACTTCTGAGACTTGGATAGAGAGTCACGTATAAACTTAAAGTAAGTCTATTTCTTAAAATTGGATGAACCCAATATGCCCTTTCTCTTCTACGATGTCTCATTCTTCTATACGCAATCCACAAACAAATGGCTTCTTTCACATCCATTCTAGATGACCAACAAAATGATATTAACGCTCAATAAACGCAGTCATGTGTACAATCAGCATTTAAAATACGCGGGTTGAACGCGCGTCTAACGCCTATAATCTGAACTAAGCCTTAAGCCGCGTGGACTTGGCTTTTATTTTGTTATAGCCGATATTTAAATGCGCTGTGATCTTGCATAAATAACTGGATAAATCGGATAACAAGACAATATAATGGCGTAATTTAGGTGGTCAAGTAATGTATTGGAAGGTGCTGAAATCTCTTACAACTTAAATTTTATTAACAAATAATAAATTACTTACCAAAATCCTTTTTTGAGACAAAAATAAATAAATGAAAACAAAACAAAAATTCAATAAGCTTTTATTTATTAATTAGAAAATTAACAAAAATGTGAAATAAAAAGTTACAATTCTAACATGATGCTTTCTTCATTCTGTGTTCAAGAGTGTAGTTTTTAAATTTACTTAAAACTAATATGCACAAAATATATGGGGCAGATTTTTAGGATATAGGTAAGTTTCACGTAAAGATAAAGAGTAAATTAAATAATTAATCAGATTTAATATCTATATACAGTACTATAGTTTTTTAGAGTCAATAATTTTTTGCAAAAAGTAGCCCCTAATGTCATGTGATTTTTGACTATACGGGTTTGTGAAACCAGCCAATATCTCAAAAATTGTGTAGGGTAGTGAGATCTGTGAAGTACACTTTTTTTAGACAAAAATATTGAAAAATAAATATCTATCTTAACTGAAATTAACATAAAATTAAAATCACAAATTACTAATTGTTACTAATTAATTACTAATTGTTATAACCATACTTAAAACTAGAAAAAGTTAATAAGAAAAAAAACAAATATTTTGTTTAACTGTATGAAGAGCTTCATCGAGATTATACAGGATGTCCAAAATAAGGATAAGCAGTAGATGGTTTAATTAGGCGAAAGTTGCGCAATATAATGGTTGAATAAATGCAATCTAAAAATTTGAAAAATGCCAAATACTTCCTAATACAGTAATCCCTCACCAATCGCGGTTTTTTCAACCGCGGTTTTGATTATCCGCGGTTTTGTCTTGCGAAATCGGCTTCTCTAAATCTTTTGTTGCCTTTTTCGCGGAACGCACAGCCACGGCGCGACGTGGCGTGTGATTAGTTACGCATTTAAGTTACATTCATTAGCAAATTAAGTTGGTGATTAGTGTGGTTGCAAGATTTACTTTATGATGAAGACCCTTCACTAGAAAGAAGCCTAAAGATTTCAAATGGTTTGAATGGGCTACTGCATCCGTATAGGGAAATCCAAAAAGAACTCACAAAAAAATGAAGCAGCCCAAAATTTTACATTATTTTCGAAAAAAAGTTGTATACGTTTATAACAAAATCATTATGTATCTACTTTTAATATAGATATGTACAGGGTGTCCCCTTTTGGGTACTTTTGCGGGGTATCTCCGTTATTTTTAATGTTAGCGTGATGCGGTTTTCGCAACAGTGTGCTACTTTTTCGTGAAAATAACGATGCTGTTAACAAAAATTCCAAAGCCCTCTTAGTTTTTAAGATATAGGCCATTTTTGAAAATTCGACATTTTGGGACTCCCCTTGTATTTCGGTTATTCTTTAACTTATCGAATACGTAAAAAAACAGTTTTATAGATTTTTTTCCGTAGAATACAGTGGCGTAGATAATTTTTTTTTTAATATTTACTGTTTTTGAGTTATAAGCCAAACTTATGTTTTTTTTAATAGAACACCCTGTATATATATGCACTAATAAATTTGTCTTTTTTTTACCTTTTCAAAAATATATAATGGTATGCACTTTTTTTTAAGAAACATACAAATAAATGACAATTTTCTAAAATTAAGGACATAAATTTATTAGTAGGCCATGACTCTTGTTGATAACAAAACAAAAGTCAACTAAATGTCAAATATTTATATTTTACGGTTTCTTAAGTCAAATATTTATATTGTAAGTATTTGTGTTTTTCTTTATTTAATAAATTCTTTGAAAAATGGCAGCGTATGAAAATTACGAAAAATATGATATGTTGGTATGTTTTATACAAAGTAACGAAAATTCTGAAGAAGCTTCGGCGTTATATTTTCAAAGGTAAGTAAGCGATAATGGGTACTAAAATTTAAATTACGATTATAAGTTTGTGTTCGTTAGATATCCAGAGAGGCGACAACCCTTTATTGAGATATTTGCTCGCTTAAAAGCAAATTTAGTTGAATACGGAACCTTTGTTCGCCCGCGTCCGAAAACCTATAACAAGGAGAATAGGGAAAGAAAAGAAATAGATGTTTTGGGATATATTGAACAAACACCTTCGTCAGGAAAATTGAGAAAGATATTGGTGTGTCAAAAACTAATGCTCAAAGGATCCTAAAAAAATACAAGTATCATCCGTATAAGTTTAGTATTGTGCAACAGTTGCATCCTGGCGATGCTGAGCACCGAGCACTGTTTTGCTGGTGGTATCTACAACAAATCGAAGCTAATGATTTGTTCGGCAGACTTGTTATTTGGTCAGATGAATGTTTTTTTGTGCGGGTATTTTGAATCGTCACAATACCAGGAATTGGAAAACAGAAAATCAGTATTTACTGTTCGAAAGGGCACAACAGGGACGTTTTGGAGTTGGAGTGTCTTGTTTTATTTTGGGCAGAAAAATAGTTTATCGGATTTTTGAAGGAGGTCTTACAGCACGTAGATACCTAGATATCCTTGAGGAAGTTATTCCTGAACTGCTACAAAATATTCCGCTAGCACAATATAATGCAATTTACTTACAACAAGATGGTGCTCCTAGTCATAATTCAAGGCTAGTAAGGGAATTTCTTGAGAATAATTTTCCGCAAAGATGGATAGGTACCAATGGACCTGTAATCCGGTATCTACAAAATGAAGTGTATAAAACACGTTATGATGGAATTGCCGAACTTCGAGAGGCAATTAACTTAGCCTTTCAAAATCTGCGAAGGAGACCAATGGTTCTATTTAATGCCATTGAAAGAATCACAAAAATGTGCCAATTTTGCATTCGAGAGAATGGTCATTATTTTGAACATTACCTTTAATTTTTTTTTCTTTTTGTTAAATACAGTTGAGTTTTTTGTTTTGTATATTTTGTTGCTTTATGCTACAAAACAAGCTTATGTTGTAAAAATTGGAGCTATACTGTTGTAGTGTATTTTTTTTAATAATATGCTTTTGTCTCAATAGGTATATTTTGATTGCATCCAATGTATTTGCAATGAATCCAATTCTTTGTTAGTGATTTGTCTAAGTTTTATCTTTGTTATTGTTATTCATGGCCTACTAATAAATTTATGTCCTTAATTTTAGAAAATTGTCATTTATTTGTATGTTTCTTAAAGAAAAAGCGCATATCATTATATATTTTTGAAAAGGTAAAAAAAAAGACAAATTTATTGGTGCATATATATACAGGGTGTTCCATAAAAAAAACATAAGTTTGGCTTATAACTCAAAAACAGTAAATATTAAAAAAAAATAATCTACGCCACTGCATTTTACAAAAAAAAATCTATAAAACTGTTTTTTTACATATTCGATAAGTTAAAGAATAACCGAAATACAAGGGGGGTCCGAAAATGTCGAATTTTCAAAAATGGCCTATATCTTAAAAACTAAGAGGGCTTTGGAATTTTTGTTAACGGCATCGTTATTTTCACGGAAAAGTAGCACACTGTCGCGAAAACCGCGGAGATACCCCGCAAAAGTACCCAAAATGGGACACCCTGTACATACATATGTATAAGTAAGTTTGGTGTTTTAATTACGTATTTCCACATTAATATTTTATATTCTTCTGTTTTTAGAAAATCCCTCGCTAACCGCGGTTTTGCCAACCGCGGCACCCTATCTGGAACGGAACCCCCGCGGTTGACGAGGGGTTACTGTATTCAGGAAAAAAGTGAAATTTGGCAAAATCGTTTTTAATTTTTTTCTGGCGGTAATTGAAAATATAAAATAAAATAATTTATACATTATTGTCACCACTTTCTGTCCTTTACAAGTTAAGATCTTTAACTTTTAAATACGACGTTCCGTCTTTAGAGAGCCATAATCAACTTTTTTTCTTCTTGTCGACGACATGTTGGCCACTTGCAATTTTGAATAACCCTTTTAATTACTTTTTCAACGAGGTATCTTAAATTTTTAGTGAGTAGTTGGAATTATCCATATAAAATATTATATACCTCTCTCTCTTTTAAATACAATTTCGAATTTCAAAAAATTCAAAACATGCTTTATTCATAAATACAAGGTACCTACTTGTTGACATGGTACTTCTTATTATATACAATAGGCACATTAATCGACATATTACTGATACATCATTTAAAAACAATATACAATAGTGGGTTCAACATACAACATACAAACAACAATAACACAAAATTTAATTTAAATTTCAAAGCAAGACGACTTAAAAAATTTTTAGAGTAACATCACAAATTCTTTACATCTATTACCTTTACATCTTTACTAAAAACTAATTATATACTATTGGCCTATTCCCAACTGTCTTCAAAAAACTCTAAGGCTATAAAGATACTTGCTTTTAAGAAGTTTCGTTAAGGACTTTTTGAAGCGAGGAGAACTTCTAGAGACTTTCATGACATTTGGAAAATGATTAAAAATTTTTATTCTCAAGTAAATAAGAGAATTGTTAGTTCTCTTAGTTTTTCTGATATTATAATGTTTTAAGGAGCCATTATTTTGAAGATACGATTTATATTTTTTGTGTATTAGGCAAGCAGACTGAACAATAAACAAGCAACAGAAGGAAACTATCTTTAAATTGGGGTCTACATGTCCTGTCGAGATTTATGACACATATATTTAATGACTCGTTTTTGAAAAACAAACATCGAGTTAAAAAGCCGTTTACTAATGCAACTCCAAAATGTTATTCCATACTGTAGGTGATTTTTAACCAAAAAAGTTCATTTAAAACCACTCTAACAGCATGACATCGTCCAGTTTTTGCCTCCTGACATATCTCCATAAAACTTCAGGTTTATGATCGATTCCAAGAAATCTGTTAAAATTATTCACTTCCAATTCTTTGTTGTAAATCATGAACTGGTCTGAACATAAAAACTTAACAATTTAGTCCTATCTATGTTTAAAGACAACAGATTAACATCAAATCACTGTTTAAGCATTAATAAATCTTCAGAAATTGTTCTTGTTAATGTGCTTTTATTATTGTCTGCCCATAAGATTGTGGTGTCATCTGCAAAAATAGTGAAGAATCATCTTATCTGGAGAGACGCCAGATCATTTATATACAATAGAAATAAAATGGGACCGAGAACCGAACCCTGCTTCTGCACAAAGTTCAGACAAAGTGCCATTTGGCCAAACAAACTGTTTTCTGTCTAACAAAAAAAAATTAAACAATTCTACAGCAACTCCCCTTAACCCATATCTAGAAAGCTTACCGAGCAGTATTCCATGGTTGACACTGTCAAAGTCTTCAGAGAAGTCGCAGAATACCGCTGCAGCAAAATGACCTTCATTCAAGCTCAAATATAATCTCTCTAGGAATGAAAACATTACTCGTGCTAGTGCGCTCTCGAAAACCAAATTGACATTCATTTAATATGTTATTTTTTTTAGTTAGAAAAGCTACTATTCGTACTATGACCAGTTTCTCAATAACCTTAGACAGGCAGGGCAAAAGTCAAATTGGTCTGTAATTTATGGGGTCATTTGGTTCGCTTCTTTAAAAAGAGGTATCACAAGGGCAACCGTAAGATTACTTAGAAACATTGCAGCATCAAAAGAAACATTTATGGCATCATATACCATTGAGCCCAGAGCTTAATCAGGTAAACTCTGCAAAACTCTGATGGGCAATCCATCAATCCCAGGTGTGTTTTTATTTCGTTTAACAGTTTCTTGATTTCATATAGATCAGTATGTATCAAATAAAACGATTGGTATATAGAGATATTATGAGTACACGATAGATATTCTATTTGACGACTTATTTGATTTTTCAGTCTTGCTGCTTCTGAGCAGTAGAACTGATTAAGATTATCTGCATTAATTGGAAATTTACCTGACTGAGAAATTACCCCTCAGTTCATTAAAAATACTCCAGTTTTTCTTTACTTTATTGCGTGCTTTATAGACTCTATTTTCATAATAAAGTTGCTTAGCATTTCGTTTTGTGTTCCTATAAATCTTTCCGTATGTATTAGAAGAAGTATGAAGCTAGAGATTAGTGGTATATTTTCTTCAAGTGTGTAGAAACCTTAAATTAGTTGATGAGGTTTTAAGACCATGTTTTTTTAGGCTTTATTTTTATCTTTTTCATGAAAAAACAATTATTGAAAATACTTAAAGATTTTCTAATAAGATTTTGAGATTCCCATTTTAGTTGTTATAAATCAAAGTATTAATTAACAAATGCAAAAATTTATCATTATGCTGAGGTCATAGGTTTGGTTTATTTATATTTATTTTATCTAGTAATATTTTATTAATTGACCTGCATATATTATTATTTACTTTTAGAGTATGATAAGGTTCATTAAAGGATTTTATTGTGTTTTGACATAAATTTAAAAAATCGTCTGATGGGTTTATTAGAGAAGATACATTATTTGATTTAGCAAAGTTTTTATTAATTAAAAATATTTCTTTCTTACCACTTATTTCTGATTTATCTTTTTTCAAAAAATATTCACACTTTGTTTTCACTATTAACATTTTTGCGAAAATTCCAGAGACAAACATTAGAGCACGTTTCCAAACTTACTGTTTTATTAAAATAATTTGAGATTTTTAGATCAGAAGAAATGGAGCTATAGTCTGGCAAGTGGATCTGAAACAGCGGCAGGAATGTGGGCCAAAATATTCGACGTTGCCACATTTAACCTCAAACCGTAATTGTGCGGGACTTACTTTCTAATAATATGCAATAAGATTTTTAACAATCACAAGATATAGAGGGTAAAATGTTAAGAATTATAATTTAAATAGTTATTCCATTTTGTCTTTAATACGCATTAAATATGGTACAATTAAATGTTTGTCCAAAAAATGGATCATGTTTAGTAAATCTGGCAACATTACATTCCACCTCTACATTCCTACTTCTACTCCTCTACTTCTTGTATAATAGGGGTCAGCCATTATGAACCTGAACGCTTGTGATTGGTTTCCCTCGCCGCACGTGTTTTTGTTATGAATTATTTCGACAGTTCATTGGACAGCGTCTCTGTCACCTGTTTACAATGCTTGCTGCCGTTTCAAAACATTGATTACTAACTATTGAAGGGTGGACAGTGGCGTAGGTTTTATCGTTCATTTTTGGATTCCGTTTATTTTATATGTTATTTATTATTTTGTTTTATTTGTGGCTATTAATTAAAAAAACTGATTTCACTGTTTTATTACTTACATGAAATTCCTAATATTTAATTTTTTAGTTTGTTTTATTATTGTTTACATATATACGAATAATAACATTTATTATAATGAATAAATTCACTGAGGGTAAGGTCCTTCATAGTCAAACGAGGGAAGTGATAGCAAACGTTTACAGGTAAGTTATAATACTTTATTTAAAAAAAAAGTGAAATACATTGTGCCTCCTAAAAAAACAGTAGTTTATATTATATTTTATTGCTTTTTGTATACCAACTATGCATTCAAAATGTTGTTATTAGGATTTGCGATGAAGAAGCTGCACATAATTCGATGAAATTGCCTCTTAAGTGTAAGCTTGATCGCGTTTCCCTTTATACCGGAGTCTCCGTATCATCTGTGAGAAAAATTCACAAGGAAGATGAAGAAAGGTGACAAAATAACCCTAATGAAATGTTAGCCAGTCCAGGGAAAAAACGGCCACGGAAAACTGTCGTCGAAAAAGATGACAGTTTTCATTTTCAAATAGTTAGGCATTGTATCACCAGATTTTACCTGGATTATAAAGTGGTTCTGACAACTAGAAAGTTGTTAAGGAAATTAAAAGAAAAGGCAAATTTTTCTTATTCCAGGGAAACGCTTCGGCTTTTATTAAAGTCAAATGGCTTTTTTTGGCGTAAGTACGTGTTAAAATAAGAGGAAAATCTTACTGGAGAGGCTCAATATTATTTCCTGGAGATACAGATATCTTCGCGAAATACGAAAATATCATGAAGAAGGCCGAAACATTATTTACTTGGACGAAACTTGGGTGGATAACGATTTGACGTTCAAGATATGTTGGCAGAGCGATACGGTTACTGTTGTTTTAAAAAATATTAGTTCAACATGTAAGCATACAATACAAAACAGTGTGTATAAGTTACAGTCATATATTTTTTCACGGGCAAGGACCCGTTAAATTTGACAAATATATATATTTTAAATGATATTTTAGGTCGGCTAATAATTGTTCATGCAGGTTCCGACAAGGGTTTTGTGGACAATGCCTGTTTAATATTTAAAGCCGGATTGGCCACAGGTGATAACCATGGCCAAATGAATAGGGAAAATTTTACTAGATGGCTCACGGAAAAACTTCTCCCAAATATACCTGCCAATTTGGTAATAGTGCTGGACAATGCTCCTTATCATTCGGTGCAGGAGGATAAAACCCCAACAAAATCCTCTTTAAAAAGAGCTTTAGTCGCCTGGTTAACTAAGAAAGGTAGCTATAACAACTTAATTAAGCCTTTTGACCTGATAAATTTTAAATTTTAAATATATAAATGTACCTACATAATATGTACATGCACGGTGAGTTAATGAAAACTTTCCACCCCAGTTTCTTCAGATATTTTCTTTAAACAAAAATTTTTGATGATCGTTTTTTGACTTCAGGCGAACAAATTTATTTGGTATTTTCAATCCCTTAACTCTAACCCCCATGCGGAGGTGACTTGATAGTCACATAATCTTAAATAGGAAGGGGTGTCGAGTGATACCCTTTTAAGATTTTGGGGTTGACAGTCACCCCTGCGTGGGGCTAGAGTTAAGGGGTTAAAAATACTAAATAAATTTGTCCCTTGCAGTCTAATATCGATTGGCAAAAAATTTTTTTTTTTAGAAAATGGCTGAAAAAAATGGGGTGGAATAAGGTTTCGAAAGGAGTTCCTGTATATTATTATGTTGTACATATACTATATGTTATAGGTATAAGTCACGATGCAAGTGCCAGAAAATTTGATCTTTTCGATTTGGTTTTACGCTACAAACCACCTGGTGGCCAAAAAAATTATATAGTAGATCGGATTATAAGGTCCCATGGGCATACTCCATTAAGAACACCGCCTTATTTATGCGAGTTAAACCCAATTGAATTAGCTTGGGAAAGACTCAAATTTTTAATAAGAAGTCGGAATACTACTGGCAATTTTAACATTACAACCTTAAAGGAGGTTACTGAGGATGCTATATCCTCGATTTCCGAAAATGATTGGCAGAAATTTTGCCAGCACGTCAGAACTGTGGAAGATAAATTCTGGGAAACTGACCAAATCATGGAAGAAATCGAGCCCCTTGTCATCAAAATAGGAAATGAGGACAGTGACACTAATGGCAGTAGTAGTGAAGACGATAGTGAATACGAGGCTGAAGGTAAAGAAAACGAGCTCGCTTATTTCACCAGTGAAAATAAAAACATGTTTCAGTGAAGTGTGTGAGACTTAAAAAAAACATTAACATAAATAACAGTAAACGAAAAATTAGGTAAGTTATTTACCTTATATTTTTCTCAAATTACCTTACTTTTTCGGAAATACCAAAAAAAAATGAAAATTTCGCATAAAAAAACATAAAAATTTCCGTTCCTAGTTTAACCGAACTTTTATCATTGCCAAAACGCTTATGCTGTTCGATTTTTATAATCTATACCAGGTGGCTCATTTTAGTCGACGTTTGACTTTTGTTTTGTTTTTTTTTTAATGACCTTCAAAATACACGTACTATTGCAGTGACGTGGCCCCCTGTGTCCTTAGCAACTTTTGTTTAAACTTTGTTTTTAAATTCGGCTTAGCAACAGAGATATTTGCGTGCGATCCTGTATACAGGGTGTTCCACAATCAAGGTCACAGGCTATAACTTTTTTATTTTTAGGTATATATTTTTTTAAATATATTTTTAATAGCTATAGAATCACTACCCAAAATTACTTAAAAAAACTACCCCCGACAAATTCATTTTTGGGGGATGTATTTCTTGGGGGTAGTTTTTAAGTAATTTTGACTAGGGGTCCTATAGCTATTAAATTTTTTTTTTAATTCTTATAGTTAAAAATAAAAAAGTTATAGCCTGTGACGTTGATTGTGGGACACCCTGTATACCAAAAAAAAAGAACTTATTTCTAAAACCATAAAACATACAAATGAATAATAAATTAGGAAAATTTATTTTGATAAATTTTAAAATTATTTTTCTTAAATCGAATTTAAATAGTTTCACATAATACCACACGCCACTGTCCATTTTATGAATGAAGTCGGCCATGTTGTCTCCACTACTGCATTCCCCTTACCTCAGGCCGAAGTGTTTCAGATCCGTCTGCCACACTGTACTAATAGATGCAACTTCGGAATAATAATGATTAACATTGTTATGGGATTCAATATCTGAATTATCTGAACTGAAAACTTCTTCACTAGTCTGACTATCGTCCAATTTTAAAAAATCTTGGACATCTTCACAATTTTCACTGTTTAATGATTTTTGCAACCTAATATTAATTTTACATTGCAAAGCAATTCGAAACAGCTGCACACTCGGCTTTACATTGTATCCACACCTATTTCTTATAACAGAAAATAAATTTTCTAGAGGATCCTGATTAAGATGCCTAGTTAAAACATATTGGCAATCAAAAGAGTTTGTTAAATATTCAAATAAAACAAGGACTGAATTAAGGGTCCAAATAAATCCGTTAATGCAGTGAATATTATTCCTTTTTTATTATTTTCATATACTTCAATTGAGCTCAAATATTTTAGACCAAATTTTAAGTTATTTAACCACGTGGGGAGTTTGATATGGGTCGTCTATTAGGATTTAAATTAAATAAAGTTTTACTATTGAGAGAGTCAAATATGGTGTTAATGTTGTTTAAAAAGTTTGCAGTGTTTTCGGCAGTATCACTGTCAATTGCATGCAAATAAAATCATGTTTTTATTGCAGCTGCAAATGAATTTGAGAAAACCTGGGCAGCCAGTTTAAAGCGTAGTTTACACGAGATAGTAAATTGCGATAGTACTTGTGAGAGTAACTTGTGGAAGTGTTTATACTGAAGCAAATTTTTGCAGCAATTTCTATCGGCAAGTGCTCTAGCTAGACAATACTTGCGGCAAGCGATTTTGGGTGTATACATGGGATAGAGTGATTGGTTTTGCATATAGACAGTATAGTGTTTGCTAGACGGAAAAATGTCTAGCCGCAGAAAGAGAGATGCAGCTGCCGTTGTTATCCTTAGTACAATTTTCCAAAAACAACGAAAAAAGACTAGGAAAAGAATTTGGCTGAAAGAATGGATAGCAAGAATGCCTACTCTTAGCGCTTATGCGATGTTGTTAGACGAGTTAAGAATCCAGTTAAGATCCAAACAAATTTAAAAATTTCGTGCGTATGTCAGAAACCGATTTTAACTTTTTACTGCATTTAATTGCCGACAAAATATCAAAATTGGATACAAATATGCGTGAATCCATCAAACCAAGAGAACGGTTAGCGCTAACGTTGAGGTTTTTGGCCACAGGTAAGTTTTAAAAAGTTTCAAATACAAATAACTAAAATATTTTATTTTTTTATACAAAACCAGAACAAAACTTAAACATTTTTTGATTTCAGGTGATTCATGTATCTGTTTCGTATCCCTGTATGTACGATCTCAGCGATAATTCCGAAATGCTGTCAGGCTCCTTCTTCCGAAATGAACGAGGCACTAAAAATGAATACTTTAAGATAAAAATAATAAAACGATTTATTTTTCTTGTTTACCTAATTCTTGGTACTAAAGAGTGGAAGATGTTTGTGAATGTGACTAAGTCAATTGGGTTAAATGTGGTGGTGATGAAACAGAATAAAAATGATCTTTAAAATTATTAGAACTGACTGATGTATGTGAATGTGTTGAGGTAGCTGATAAACTTCTTTCACTACCGTCCATTTCGGACATTTCTAAAATAGCTTTGTGAATTATTCCTTTTAATTTCCTTTTATTCTGGTCAAATTTTAAATTTCTTATTTCAGAAGCAACGAATTCTCCAAATATATCATATTCATCGGATGACTTATTAAGTTCGGTGATGGCTTTTTCCATAGCATAATTGTCAATAGCACTACGTTTCTTTTTTATGCATTTGTTAGTAATGGCAGTCTTTGGCGTTACCTCAGTTGCCTGACTTGACTCTTGCAAATACGTTTCAGCTCCCTTTTCTGATACATCCTACAAAATGTAACAAAAGCTCAACTTTTAGGTACCTACTACAGAAAAAGAATAGAAAAAGATTGCAAAACAGTTTGAAGAAAAATGGAACTTCCCTCATTGTTTGGGAGCATTAGACGGAAAACATATTGTTATACAAGCACCTCCTGGCAGTGGAAGTTATTACTATAATTATAAAGGGACAAATGGTATTGTTCTCATGGCACTTGCCGATGCTAATTATAGAATTACATATGCCGATATTGGAGCGAATGGGAGAGTATCTGATGGAGGAGTTTTTAATAATAGCGGATTAGCAACAGCCTTGCAAGAAAATACAATAAATTTGCCTCCCCCAGAGCCATTACCTGGGCGTACAAAGCAAGTACCATATTTAGTCGTTGTCGATGATGCCTTTGCGCTTAAACCATATTTAATGAAACCATATCCATTTAGAAATCAACCTGGTATTAATCGTATTTACAATTATCGTCTCTCGAGAGCCAGACTCGTGGAGAATGTAGTTGGCGTAATAGCTACTAAATTTCGAATTTTAAGAAAATCCATTCCGCTAGCACCGGCAAAAATAAATAACAATTACAAAAACAATATGTTTCCTCCATAAATTTCTTATGTCACGTAACACCTCTATAAATGAATATGCGCCGACTGGTACTTTTGATGGTGACAATGATGAAATGAGAAATTGGCGCAATGAAGGACTACCTAGAGACAATATGTTACCACTTCAAAACGACAATGTTCACAATTACTCAGTAATAGCTAAAGAAATGCATGAAGAATTTCCTGATTACTTTGTTTCGGCGGAAGGTGAAGTTTCTTGGCAATATAAACATATTTAAAATAATGGTAAAACTTCAATAAACATACATAATTTAAAACTGACTGGTGTTTTTTATTTCTATCTTTATATATTTTTGATTTTATTTGCCACAGCTCCGGAAACCCTTCAAAAATACTTGTTAATTCCGCATGTATCTTCTTTGGACCATACACGTTTGCCCTCCATTTTGCTTTTCTTGCACTATTTAACTTGCACCCAATTTTCAACAAAACGAAAAAGAAATTATAACTTGCTAAAGAACTGTCCTGATTTGTTTAGACCTTCAATAATTTATGACGCAACTACTTGACCGCAAGCTTTGCTACTTGCTGGGAGAGAGCGCTCGGACACTGTTTACATTATGCAAATTATTTGGAAGTGCTCTCAGATATAAACTTGCGATAGTTTTACTTGCTCGTGTAAATTAGGCTTAACTCTAATTTTTTGCCAAGTATTTGGATTTATGTGGATATCTGTAATTTTCGGTAATGCTCTTGTGGTTTAGCTTTATTTATCTAATAAGTACGTTTTAACAACGTCTTGCCAAAATACAGAAATTCCATTTATTCGAAATTCTAACAAAACTAAATAGAATTTAATATTTATTATTATATCTTTAATAAAAATTCCATAATAAATAAACCATTTATTAAAAAAGACTACAAGAATACTTACTTTTCCAAGATAAGGGTACCGCATTTTTTTTAGTAGTTTCCTTTTGCCACTTATGTAAATATCATTTTTTTTTAAAATGATTTTCACATATTCGTTTATCTTTTAGCAACGTCTCCTCCATTAACAAAATATCCATATTACCACAGTTCTGAATCCACTCAAAAAGTACAATTGCTTTAGACACTGGGAACTTAAAGAAACTCACATCATTGTTTTTATGTTTCTTTTTATTAACACATCCCCTATGAACACACTCATTTTAAGTTATCGCTGGCATAATTGTATTATGCTAAAGAAACAGATTTTGACTATTCTTCTAAAGATAATAAATTATTGTTTATGACACAAAGATCTATAAAGCCGCCCTCAAGCGCCAAGATTCAAATCGCCCGAGTTTTTAGGTCGTATTATGCAAAACCGTCACGCTGCTCACGCAACAACTGCTGGCACACGCCCTTGGCAAAACTCCCGAGTTCACTTCGACCGACGCGACGGTGTCGCCATCCCATTGTCGGGTACATTTGAGGGTACATTTTCGTCCATAAGGTTGCGCATCTTCCCAAATATTTGTGGCGAATGCGCATGTTGCAATTATCCGCCACAAACATATTCAACCAGTTCACAGCTTCGGAAGAAATGCGGCAACACGGCGACCGGAATGAACTGTCAACGTCAGAGCCGTCAACGGTCACTCACTTCTTCACGCCCAATTTACTCGACTTGACGAATTTTTAATCTTTGCTAGTTTTAGTTTGTATGTTTAGGATAAATAAATAGTTTTCCTAAAAAAAAGAAAAATTGTGTGCCTTAATTGCTCGCTGCAACAGCCACATTGGTGACCCCGAACTGTAAATACATGAGGGTGAAAGTGCTACCGCCTTGAAGGTTATGTATCCTCGTGTCTAGACAAGTGGAATGTTTAGTGCCCTCTCGTTCGCGTAATACTTTGAAACTCGTATTATACACGGCCAACGACATCATAACTGATACAAATGATACCTCCGCACCCGCGCCCCAACCAAACGAAGATCATGCAATAATCGCCCGCGTAGCTATGAAAGCGCCCGAATTTTGGTGTAAAGAGCCAGAACTATGGTTTCTACGACTGGAGGCACAATTTCGTCAAGCACGGGTAACTACCGACCAGTTGACGACTACACCGTTACCAGTTTGAATAGTGAAGTTCTACAAGAAGTGGCTGACATTCTCCGGAATCCGACTCCAGGTAAATCCTATGATGATTTAAAGGCTCGCTTACTAGACAGATATGGCGTTAACACTGACGAAAAAATACATCGGCTCATGGAGATGACCTTGGGCGACCTTAAACCTACGCAGCTCCTCCATTGAGTGCAAGCCCTTGCAATGGACAAAGTAGGCCCAGAAATGCTCAAAATCCTGTGGCTCGACCGCCTGCCGCCCCAAGTTTGAGGGGTAATTTCGATTCTGGATGGGAACCTGGAAGAGCTTGCCAAGAAAGCTGACAAATATGTACGAAGTTTAAGCCTTCCTCTTATGTCCATTCAGGAAAAATCCACCTCGGAGGAGGTGGCTGAATTGGCCGAGCAAGTAAGCGCCATATCTAAAAAAGTTCAGTTTGACAGAAAGCTACAGCCAACTGCTCAACGCCCCGATGCCTCGACCCCCTCTGTGTGCTACTACCACCGACGGTTTGGGGGACAAGCCAAGAAGTGCAGACCACCATGTGTTTTCCCAAAAAACGACCAGAGGGCGCTGTAGTGGCGACAGCTGTTGCCCCCCATAAACCACGTCGCCTCTTCATAACCGACGAAGCCCTGCAACTGCAGTTTCTCATCGACACTGGGGCCGACATAAGCGTGCTGCCACGGAAAATCTGCACAACCGAGTTCCATATGTTTATATTCTGCAAGCGGTTCCTGCATTCGAACATATGGTCAGAGGCAACTGACGTTGAACCTCGGTCTCGGCCAACCGGTCAAGTGGACCTTCGTAGTTGCGGACGTTACTACCGCTATACGAAAGGCCGACCGAGATACCGGACGACCCTGGAAGAGTCCAGCATTTCATCGACACCCATGACTCTCCAGTGTTCTCCAAACCACGAAGGCTCCAGCCAGACCGCTTAAAAGCTGCACGAGCAGAGTTCAACCATCTGATGCAAGCGGGCATTGTTCGCCCGTCAAAGTCGCCATGGACCAGTTCACTTCACATGGTGCAGAAAACTAATGGTCAGTGGCGTGCTTGCGGAGACTTCCGCCGCTTAAACGCCGTTACTAAGCCCGATCGGTACCCTGTGCCGCACATCCAGGATTTTGCCAAGCAGCTGCATGGTAAGCACATCTTTTCCACTATCGACCTTACCCAGGCCTTTCACCAGATCCCAGTACGGCCAAAAGACATTCAGAAAACTGCTGTGGTCACGCCCTTCGGCCTCTACGAGTTCCTACGCATGCCTTTTGGCCTGCGAAACGCCGCTCAGACGCTACAGCACTTCCTAGACCACCTTTTCCGAGAATGCCCGTTCGTCTATGTATATATCGATGATATTTTGGTGGCCTCAGCTACGGAAGCTGAGCATTAACAACATCTGGCAACCCTCCTTCGAATCCTGGAAACTAATGGGCTACAAATCAATCAGGAGAAGTCGAAGTTCCGGACACGGGAGGCCAAGTTTTTGGGCGTCGCAGTCTCCCCAACTGGCGTCCGACCATTGCCCACCAAAGTCAGCGCAATTCGTGAATTTCCGCGACCAACAGCCTACCGACAGTTACGTCGCTTCATGGGGATGGTCAATGTCTACCGACGTTGGTTGCCAGGGGCAGCAACTGAGCTCATGCCACTAACGGAGCTGCTGGCCAATCAGAAGAAGAAACAGCAAGACCTCGACCTTCCTCCAGCAGCAATTGGCGCCTTCACCAGAGTTAAGGAACTTCTAGCCACCGCCGCTGAGTTAGTTTTCCCGGCACCACATGCACCATTGAGCATGTCAGTCGACGCCTCGGATACCGCTATCGGCGGTGTCTTGTAGCAGCTTGTTGGTCAGGACCTACAGCCTATCGCTTTCTTCTCTCGAAAGCTGTCCAAAACTGAGCAGAACTACAGCACCTACGACCGTGAGCTCCTGGCCATATTTTGTGGCATTCACCACTTCCGCCACTTCCTTGTGGGCATGCAGTTCACTATCTACACCGACCACAAGCCTCTGACGTACGCATTCCAGCAACGACATGACCGCCAATCTCCAAGACAGATTCGCCAGTTGGAATTTATTGGCCAGTTCTCAACAAACATCCGACATGTCAAGAGCGCAGCCAACGTCGTCGCAGACTGCCTTTCGTGTCCTGAAGTGGACGCCCTTGCCGCCCCTATCACCATCGATTTTGACCAGCTTGCTGACGCTCAGACCACCAATCAAGGCCTCCAGCAGGTCTTACAAGACCCCGCTATCTCTCTACACCTTCAGCGTATTGTCCTGCCGGACAGCCAGCGACCTCTCTACTGCGAAGTCCGAGACGGTCGGATACGTGTGTACGTGCCAGCCGCCTTCCAACGGGATGTCTTCCTCAAGCTGCATACACAGTCCCATCCTGGATACGCCGCCACACTGCGGCTAATTTCCGAACGATATGTGTGGCATAACATGAAGCGTCAGATCAAGGAATGGTCGAGAGAGTGCCTACAATGCCAGCGTGCCAAAGTTGGACGCCACACCCACAGTCCAGTGGCACCATTGGGAATGCCTGATGAACGATTCGCCCACATCCACATTAATATAGTGGGTCCACTTCCACCTAGCCAGGACTATCGCTACCTGCTCACAATTATCGACCGTTTCACCAGATGGCCTGAAGCTATCCCCATCAAAGAGATCAGCGCAGAAGTAGTCGCATCCAAGCTGTTAGAGGGGTGGATATCCCGCTTTGGTGTGCCCACAACCGTAACTATCGACCGTGGCAGACAGTTTGAGAGCCAGCTATTTCGCCAGCTTAACACGACGTTAGGCGTCCAACACATTAAGACGACTGCCTACCATCCACAATCAAATGGGTGTATCGAGCGCTTTCATCGCACCCTTAAAGCCGCTCTTATCGCCGCCGATGTAGTGTCTTGGTCCGAAGCCCTTCCCCTAGTCATGTAAAGTCTTCGCAACACCTTTAAGCAGGACCTTTCATGTACTACCTCAGAGTTGGTATATGGTATACCGGTTCGACTCCCCGGACAGCTACTGGTCCCTAGCGCCGCTCCACCTGTTGAACATAGCTTTGTCCAAAGACTTCGTGAAACCATGGGTGCTCTACGTCCAAAACCGACCAGTAACCACTCCAATCGTACCGCTTACACTCATCCGGCCCTGCATACTACAACACATGTGTTTATCCGGACTGACAAAGTGAAGCCCCCGCTGACACCCCCATATAGTGGGCCTTTCAAAGTTTTGGATCGACATGACAAATTCCTGACAGTGGATGTCGGGAATGCACCACAACGAGTCTCGATGGTCCGCCTTAAACCGGCCTTTGTTCCAGCATCCCATAGGCTATTGGAGGAACATTCCTACGCCAACCGTTTGCTGCTAAACTCATGTCACCAAAACCGCTCGCAACCATCAGCGGGTTCCTCACTGGGGGGAGCCCTGTGGCGGATGCGCATGTTGCAACCATCCGCCACAAACATGTTCAATCAGTTCACAGCTCCGGAAGAAATGCGGCAACACGGCGACCGGAATGAACTGTCAACGTCAGGGCCGTCAACGGTCACTCACTTCTTCACGACACGAACTTAAAAATATACCTGGACTGCTAATGCATATGGCCACGATACCCAAAAATGACCACTGCATGGTGGCCGCCATTTTTATAGTGATTGTGTCCTTTTGATGTTAGTCACTCCGAAAATTTTTAGTGTTGCCAGCAAAAAATATATTAAATAACGGTAATGAAGTTGACATTTGACGTGTGAGTATAGCGGATTGCCTAGTTTTTGACGATTTGTAAACGACGCTTGGGTATATCGTCTGCAACAGGCTATGTATCTTTCTCCTTATTTAATACGTGAATAATGTATCACCATCTTTATTTAAAGGTATTTGGTTCAGTTTCTCAAAACTGAATTATTGTGAATTGTCCGTCTGTGTCTGTGTCTTGTTTATAATAGAATAACATATTGAGTTATTGACAGAATAATATATTTTTTTCTATATAAACCCTTTATAATTACAAACCCTCATAAAATCATCTATATTTTGATTCTTATATATGGTTGTACCTATTAATGTTAAAATACTGTACATGGAAGGAAAGTAAAACTTGTAATAGTAAAAATAGAAAGAAAATAAGTGTTTTTAACTGAATTTGTTAAGTAAATACAAGCAAAAATTTAAATGAATATCATGATTTTCATGGTATTAGGATTTATAAGATTCAAGATTATCAGAATGATAAAACAAATATTTTAAAGTGCACGCATCTATTCCAAGTTGATTGAAACTTTGTCTCATTTTAGGTGAGGATTACTTTCTTTCATAAATTTTAACGAAATTCTTAAAGAAGTACCAGAAAAACACAACTTTCTATTTTGTATTTTTGTAAACATAACCTCTCAAGAACTTTAATTGTTTTGTTTCCCTACAGTTGGCAAACTTAAAATTTGTCAGAGTGACCAACATAGAAAGGACACAATCACGCAAAATGGCGGCCCCCTAGTAGTGGTTATTTACTTTTTATTGAATTGGCAGTCCAGGTATATTGTTAAGTTCGTGCTTCACGCCCAATTTACTCGAGTTGACGAATTTTTAATCTTTGCTAGTTTTAGTTTGTATGTTTAGGATAAATAGTTTTCCTAAAAAAAAAGAAAAACTGTGTGCCTTAATTGCTCGCCGCAACAGCCACATATTCAATCAACGCTATTAGGCAGACCGCTGCTCCGAAACCATCCCCAACTATCAACGTGTATCCAAAGATGCCCGCCGCTCGGTCCATCCTTGTCGCACCTTTGGTTCTAGGCAAAGGACGAGATGTTTTCCGCATGCCAAAACAGCTGGTATATTTGCGGCTATTAAGTTAGAATAAGCGAATGTGAAGCATCTTGATTTTGCAACGCGAACTCACCCTCAAATGACGTGCAACATTTTCAGTCAATTGTATTGTTGGGTTTTTAATATTTGTTATATACCATTTATCTAATATTGAATGCACATTAAATTGTATGAATATATACCTTTATTTGTAGGTATCTGTAGGGAACGAGCTTGGATACCTACTATCTGTTACAGTTGCAGTTGTTACCGAAACTTTTATCATTAGCTGGTTCTACCAAAATTTTACTTTAGAGGTAGGGCCATTTTGGGCTAGACCCTGTACAACATACATACGAATTTTTTTAGTTGTTGCAGTTGATTGGATCGATTAATGATTTGAACTGGATAGACTATCCAGTAAATATACAAAAAATGTTGTTATTTACGATTAGAAGATTACAAAAACCTTTTTACTTTACAATGGGAAATTGGCATCCTTTGAATAATGATGTTTGCATTACGGTAAGAGCAAATTAGTTTAAATATATTCATTTTAATGGTTTACTCAATGAGCACAGGAGTTTGTTGTACCATTTTCAAATTTGCATATAAATTCCTTTGTCGTTTCGGGATTACATTCAAGAAAATCAAACCATTTGGTGGTAATCTTAATAATATCCTTGATGATGCCAATGGTTGTAACGACCTCTGCTCCTGTTTATTGTTGCATCCTGAGAGGAGTTTCCAAAAGAAAACCTATTTGCTTTCAACCACATCCATAGGGATTTCCAGTTATTGTATACTAACTTCACCCTAAAATTTGATAAAAGTCCCGGAATACTACAACCCGAAGAACCACTAGTGGACTATTTAAGTAGAACTAATATTTGATCCCAGATATATTCAGAGACAAATTGTGCTTATTGGGTTTTATTTTTACATAATGAAATATTGGTTTTCTTTTTAGACCATCAAAACTTCCTATTCATTTTATACGCTACTCACTCAGCTCAAATAATCGACTTTCTAAAAAAGGTAATTTGACAATGGGGATATCTTGGTAACTGCGTTAACTTCCTGCACTTATTTAGTTCTTGTGCATTTAATTTAATTAATAAATCATTCGAAAGTATACTTGGGATGTTTTTCTTTCGAAACCCATTTGCAATATCTCTTTTTATAATTAAGTTATATTACTTTAAAGTTTGAATTGTGAACGACGCCCGCAGTGCGAAACGTGTGTGACGTCGCTTATTAGTTAATCAATATTTTTTTCGATTTGCTAACAAGCGATTTTAGTTAACCGAATATCGGGGGAACGTTCCATTTTCGTATTGAAATTTTGTTTTTATAAAAAAACTGTCAACTAAATTGGTCATTATATGGTATCTTTATGTACATATGATTTAGTTGCCTAAAAATTATATTAATCGTATAAGGGCGTTTACACACACACCGGCAAGACCGGGGCCGGTATCGATGCCGGCACCAAAGGCAATGTAATAAAAATTAATATTTTCACACGTAGCCCGGTCCGGTTTATTTGACGTCACCGATTCCGGTTAATGCAACCGGAGATGAATTTGACAATCGGACCCAACGCACCGGTTCCGATTTGCCGACTTCACTGTTTTCTAATCTATACTTGTCCATACAGGCTCAGGCGTGACGATGCCGGGGATTATTTTTATGCATCTAAGTTTTCAGTTTAGTGCACAGAACACAAATATAGAGAAATGCGTGTTGCCTAATGAACAGACAGAAATTCTGTTGACATCTTTATTGACGTTGTTGACAGAGACGGGGGCAACCATCTTGGGTGGCATGTGGCGGGAAATTTAAGCCTGATTTATTGTCTGATATTTTAAATTCAAGTAATTTGCAGAATTAGGGTCAATTGGGGTAATTGTGTACGATATTTAATGTTTTGACTTGCTAAACGATTTTTGTGGGCATCACGCATTATGTTATATATGTAAATTAGCAGTCACATAGCTCATAGTATCTTCTTTCATAATTACTAGTGGTTTTCTGTAATTACGAGTCACATTAAGATAAAAAAAATATATTCAAGAAGCTTGTCCGTTTACATTTGCCCCTACTCTTTAGGGGTAATTGTAAACAAGCATCTCTTGACACATTTACTCTACCAGAAAAAAACCTGGGGCAAATGTAAACGAACTATATAAAGTCGCTGTGTAGCAAAATATTTTTTGATATAAGCCGTGTTTACATTTACCCCAAAATAATGTGACCTTAAAGGTTTTGCTTGCAATATAAATAAAAACTCGAGATAAAAGTTAATATTTTCCAACAGTTCTGTTTATTTTAACTAAAACTAAACTATTTTTGAGAACGCTAATAAAAGAAATTTATTGTAAGTATGTAATTATAATAATATTATACGTATAAAAAATTAGTTTTGCTCATAAACAGGAACTATCGCTGGAAAGTTGTATAGTATTCTCTTTCCCTTCATTTGAATCCCAGGATCGGGAAGCACACCAATGATTTGATTCAAGGTTATATAACTGACATCAGTTTCAACAATGTTGAAAAGCATTTTTGATGCATCCCAGGATTTAAGACCAGTCACTTTGATTTCCTTTTTCATCCACAGCTTCAATTAAACACACATATTTAAAAAGAGTAGTGTTTCTCTTTCCACCTTTGAACTGCACAAGAATAAATTTCCCTGTGGACAAGTCTGAACTCTCGACTGTTTTAAGCTCTATATCTTGTTTTTCCGGTTCTGCCCAATCTATTTCATCATCAGTATCACCTAGATTTATTTCTCCATCAGAACTTTCTGACTCTGCAACTGGTTCACTTCTCATTTTTTTCAATTTCGGCTCTAACTTTTTGTTGTCCGTTTTCGGATTAGCCTTTTTTCCTTTATTTTTCTTCTTCTCTTCTGCTTCTCTTAGTCTTTCCAAGACTTGGTTGGTTGTTAATACCTCTCCATATCTTTGTTGCTTTAATCTTGGTATGCCTTGTTTTTTCTCTTCAACAATATCTTCACGGCGGCTGAGTGGCAAGAAAATGTTGGTAATTTCTGTCGATTTACTGATAGACGATGACGTCGATGGTTGTGGACTATGGGTAGATGCCACTAATAATTTTTGGTAGTCAGTTGACGATGTAAAAGGCTGCTGTCGGCTTTCAGCTGATGACACTGAATGATGTTGACTACAACATGATGAAATTGAAGGCATTTGATCGTCGACCGTGGGTAGAAGTGGGTTTGGTTCAGAAATTGCAACAACAGTTGATTTAGAGGATACTGGTTGGATAATAATAGCATCGGATGTTACAGATTTCGGAGCTTTGAGGGCAGCTTCGTATTTGGCCAAGTCTTCTGGTGTAAATTCATTTTGTCGGAATTTGTTTCGATCAACTGGGTATACGCCAGTATTTTTAAATCCAGATATAATATTGCTAGAAACCATAGTTTCTTGCCAAGTAATTCGGTAAATTTTTCCTTAGTTAGCCGTCCACACCCTCGTCCCATTTGTTCCATACCAAACTTCACCAATTGTTTATTCCAGTTCACCTTTAAGGGTCCGAAGACACACTTGTCCAAAGGCTGAAGCTTATCCGTATGATGGCTTGGAAGCTTTATCAAAATAATATTGTTGTGCATTGCCTCTTCAATAATTCTGACGCTCATATGACTGCTGTGACCATCATACAACAGTAGAGCTGCTTGATCTAGAAGGTTTTAGAAAGTTCTTGAATCTTTAATGTGAGGTATAAACCCTGTCGTAAACCACTGGAAAAATTGCGGGTCCTCCATCCATCCATTAGTGGAGGCCGCATATAGAGTTCCTGGATAGGCGCTATTGGAAGTCCAACGAGCCTGAACTCCAGCTGCCTTGAATACGATGAGCGGTGTAAGTGCTTTTCCATCGGCAGAAACACATCCTAAGACTGTCGTCGACTCTCTTCCAGAGCCTTCAGATATCCGGCACAGGGCCTTTCCTTTCTCTCCAATTGCCCTAATACGATAGGGATCATTATTAAAACCTGACTTGTCAGCATTAAAAATAAAGCTTCCTTTATCATCTAAATTATTTTCATCAATGATTCTTTTCAGGTCATCAAAAAAATGGTAGACGATCTCAGGTTTTCTAGCATCCTTCCGCAGTTTTTGCAAATGTTCCGGTTTCTTAAGAGACAGTTCAGGATGTCTTCTCATGAATAAGTAGTACCAGTATTCTCCCGGTACTCCATTTTTAAATGGTGTTCTTAAACCTTTTGCATTAACATACTCTCCAACCAGTTGTCTAAGTTCTGCTTTGTCACATGGTAGACCCATCGCAGTACGTGCCAATAAACATTTCACTATTTCATTTTCGATATCTGAGGATAAAACTTGGGAACGTCCACCCTTTGTCACATTTAATGGAGTCTTTATTCCTCCTTTTCTTTGGTAAATAACTGATCAGGGAACACCATAGAACGTTTCTGCTTGACGATACGTTTTATTTTGGACATCTGCAACGGCTTTAAAGAAGGTGGTTCTTTTTTCCTTACATAAGTACGAGGCATCTTTACATTGCACCAAGACAAAGAAATTACTCATTTTACATAAATTATCGGCGAGACACATAATTTTATTATGTTTACAATTACCCCAAAAGTGTGTATACATTTCCCCCAAGAACAAATTTATTAGGGGAAAATGTAAACACTGAATTATTTTAGTGATTATAAAACTTGTCGACAGACATTTAGGCGTAAAATAGACACAATAGTATAATAAGCAATGTCCAAATGAAATATCTAACTTACCTCGATGATTTGCATTTGAAAACTTCAGTGCCGAAATTCACCATAAAACCACCAAACACATCAAATTGCATCAGCCAATTAATGCAAGAAGAGCACAAACAGGAGTAAAATTTCGAGGGAAACCGAGTTCGCCCGACGTCGGCACGACTCGAATAGTGAGCTTCGCGCTAAATTTGAAATCTAAATGTTGTTTTGTTCCTTATTTTAGATGTGTCTACAATTACCCCAGTTTACATTTACCCCAATTGACCCTACAAAAGTTGACGCGTTAACTGATGAGTGATATATAAATATATTTAAATAGAATTTTATTAAAAAAAAACAATATGCTTATCAATTTACAAATTGATATGCATTGCTCAGAAAAAAATAAAAATATTTCATCTCAAATTGATATGCATTGCTGAGAAAAAAATAAAAATATTGCATCTCAGACATACCTCATCACTTTAATGAAGAATTAACACAATCATCAACTAAAATATTATTTAATTTAAATTTGGTTCTCAAGACATTGCTTATTAAGATATTTAGCTATAGATACTTACCAAGAATTATAAATTGGCAGGATAGATATGGGACCAAATTTTAAATAAAAAAAAAACAAAACTAAATTGTCTTTTAAATATTTTATTTTATGATGAAATAAAATAAATTTAACAAAGGGTTTAAAATGCATAAAAAAGTTACAATATATTCTAAATTAATTACTGCAAACTGTAAGTATGGTATTAATAAGACCTTTTTATGTAAAAAATAGAATTGTTGCAGGTATAAAGCATATTTTAACTGAAAATACTAATTTCTGGATTCTCAAAAAAAATCTGCTTTTTTTTGTTTCCATAAGTGTATAAAACAATATAAGAAACATGTAACACACATACCTAAATAAAAAAAGTAACATATATATTTTTTAACCATCTATACTATAGTAACAAAATAATATATATCCACATATTATGGAAAACAAAATATAAACTCTTATAAAGACAGAAACTGAACCTATCTCTTGAAATAAATCTGGCTTTTCATTGTAAATAAGTTAATTAATATGACTAGATATAACACAAATACACATGTACAAGTTAATATGCATGTTTTTTTCCATTTTAATTTTTTAGTATAAGAAAGTAAAAACAAAATATGACTTTTGATTTTTGGTTAGTCACAATTGGGTAAAGATGTCAAAAGTCAGTGCCATTGTCTCCAGTAAGTATGGAACATGAAACATAAGAAAATATATTAAGACAGTGTATTGTGTATACTGTATACAATATTATATTTTAATTGGGTTAAAATTAAATCTCCTAATAAGTATTTCATCCTAATGATCCAAAATACATAAGTCTTTATTATTAGTAAGTATTGATTATCACATTAGTTATGATTACAAATTAAGGTTCTAAATAATACCAAAGTTTACAGAATAGAATACTATTATATTGTATTCTATTCTGTAAACTTTAATAATACTTTAAACGATTTTTATAATATGATTTTAATTATGGGTCAGTAAATAAAATAAGACTGTAAACAGCATAGCATTTACTACCAAAATATCTTAGGTAATTTAGGTATTTTAAAAAATAAGATATTACATACTAAAATCTTAGTATCATTAGCTAAAAAGTTAAAAAATAAAATTATTCTGATTGTGTATCATGAGTATTAAATGAGGATATTCAAGATCAAATTTTGAAGGCATTTTAGATTGTCAAAACTTTCTATTTTCTAGAATGACCAACACTTAAAGATTGTCGTTGTGATTTTGAAGCTGGCTTTTGATTTTATCCTTTAAATATTTATAAACCAACCAAAACATTTTCTCCAAATTGACTAAATGACCATGGCTATCCATAAATGTGCATAGCTTAAGGTGGATTAAGTCGATTAGGAAAATCAGTTTTTGAGAAGGATATGACAATCTTGATGTGTCATTATTTTCTTTAAATTGAACAAATAGGTGTTTCTACTCCATGTGAATATCATTTCTACCCAAGAACCAGAAAAGTGAGCAATTGGAGCAAACTCGATAATTGGTGACATTTTTAGTCGGACTTACATAACAGACTAAGATTTTTGTAAGGATGGATTCAATGGAAATTAAGAAAATCTATGATTTCTGTGACAGTCTGGGCAATTTCTAATATACAAACTACTGCATAAAGGATATTTGCATTAACATCTTAATCTAGATGGAGACAAAGAAAAAGAAATAGTTGATATTTTCCCAGTGAAGGTTCAAGAATTAAAACTGAATTGTTAAAAAAAAAGTTAAATTGAGAACGGTGACATAGATATGTCCAAAATAGGATTAAATCTATTGTATTATCATCCTGGAAAATAATAATACATCCAAGATGCACCTAAACATTATTAGAAAACACTTAGGTATGTCATAATTGAAATTTACCTGTCTCCTGCTCTATGTAGTTGCACGATGATTCGATGTTGGCACGTTTGTAAAATAATTTTTCAACCCAGGACTCAAAAAAACTACAAAAAGCTATAAATTTACTTAAAAATTTTAAATTGGGAGATAATCATGAGGCTTGGCTTGTTTACCACCCGAAGAGAACTTAAAAAATACGATCGTCAAATACGATAGTTAAAATGTCATTAACGTCACTATTTTCATATTTGATGTACGTACAAAAATTATACAGAATGAATCGGCCATCTTGGGTGGCAGACTATTCCGCCCCACCACATTCAACCTTCATACCGGTGGTTTAGTGTCTTATTAACCTCGTAGGAAGTAAATAGGATCGTTTGATGTTTAATATGATGATATGATGTTTAATCTATATATTTGTGTTCTGTGGTTTAATAACTTTTAATCATTTTGAACTGACAATGAGTAAATTGTTTAAGTATGATGTTGTTACGTTAATTGAAGCAATAGAAAATAAGCCTTGTTAGTGGGACAAAACTGCGGATTGCTTCAAAGATAAAAATGAAAAAGAAAAAGTTTGGAAGGAAGTATATGCGTTCTTTGAAGAAGATTTCCTACAAAAGGACAAAAAGGAACAACAGAAAATAGGTAAGTTAATATACATATATTAAGCAATATTACTACACAATTTAGATAGTTATTATATTTTGTTGATTTACCACGGCAACATCACTTCAGCAGTAACAAAATAATCTGCGAGGCGATTCCTTAAATAATTTGCATTTCTTGTTGGCCTAGGACAAGGAGCATTTTGCACATTTTGTAGCTTTTGCTGGCTTACATACATTTCTAATTTGCCTGCATCCCTTATTCGCACCACATTATGTAAAATTACTCATGCTTTAACAATGTCTTTAGATAATTGTTTTGATACATTTAATGCTCTGTGTAAAATTCTCCATTTATTAAAAAGTATACCGAAAGCACATTCGGTACGTTGAATGCCTGCCCGAGTGAAATGAATGAATTTCTTGCCCGAGTTTTCCAGTTGCTTCTAATGGACAGGGTGGTGGGATATGTAATTGATTTGTCATCATTAATTTAAAAAATACTGTTTGCTGAAATACAGATGAGTCGCAATCTTTGCCATAGGCCCCTATATATATATATATACATATATATATATATATATATATATATATATATATATATATATATATGAATTTATAATCAGAATCGACCACTGCCATAAGAATAATGGAAAAATAACTCTTGTTTTTAAGGTTCATTGAGCCACTATTAGGAAATCGGTTAACTCGTATATGTTTTCCGTCGATAGCGCCTAAGCAATAGGGAAACTGTGCGGATTTTTTAAAATTATCTGCTATACTTTGCCATGTTTCCTCTCTAGGTAGCGGAAGAAATTCGTCTTTCAATAAGTTCCATAAAGAGTTGCATACCAAACGAACAATTTTACTTATTGTGTTATTACTTACTTATTCCAATTCTATAGTAGTAGTGTAAATTAGTAAATGTTGCTCCAGACGCAAGGTACCTAAAATTTAAAAATACTATTATTAATTAGCATAATTATTCAGTGCATAGAATATGTGAGGAAAAAATATAATTTTTAAAGATATAAAATACCTTTTTTTTTTCAGTGTATGATTTTTTAATTTTACCTATACTATAGTAACAATTAACTATATTTTAATACCCTTTCGAAAGTTTTAGGTGAAATAACTCGTGCGAAATGGCAAAATATCCGTGACAGTTTTGTAAAGTCATTAAAGAAAAAATCTAGACAAGCCACTACAAAAAATATTTGTACCATGACAACCTAACATTTTTACTAAAAGTGGTACAATCACGCAGTCAAGTATTGATGACACCTAGGATAACGAGCATTCCCTGTTGAATGAAACCCAAGACGAAGCCGAGAAGGAGCCTGAAGTACAAGTGCAAGTCCAAAAAAATATTAACCCTAAGCCTGCAGGAAACTGGAACACATCAAAAAAGCCTCGCTTGCAAGAAGACGTAGATAAGAGAATTTTAAATGTCCTAGAAAACCCACCTGACGAGGATGAGGCATTTTTTATGTCAATTAACCCATCTACGAAAAATGTCAGAAGATGATAAGCTGGAATTCCGCATGAACGTACTTCAATTAATAAAAAATATCAACATGCGTAACAAAGTGCAATCGCCAGCATTTGCTACCCACACATCTACATCAACCTCTCGATCATCAACGCCATTTTCACACAATACATTTCCACTTTCCAATAACTCCAGTAATAGCCAATATGCTGAAGATTTTCAACAGAATCAACAGCAGTTTTTACCTTTACATACAACTTTATCTAATCCTTCCACAACAACTTTATCACAACCCACAATACCCTTTTATGAAAATCTCTAACTTATCAACTTGTTAATAAATACACAATAAAAATAATTTATATGTGTATTTATGTATATTCACTCACGTTATTGTTACTGCGACCATTTCCTTTGGAGGAATACATGCCCTAATATAATAATCGTTCCACTAGGAAATCAAAAGTATCAATACTCATTCTAAAGTAATTAAAGTATTGTATTTCCTAAGTTTTTCAAAAAGCGTGTAGAAGCTACCTTCTAAGTATCTCACAGTCAGCAAAGGATGCACCCAGTATTGTCTTTGCTTTTTGGCTTTTCGGTACTTTCTCCTGATATACAATAGCCCAAGAAAATAACGTTTATTACGAGCAGAAACATACATCTTTCTTTCACCACTGCCAAACACCGAATAAAATTGACGGCACGGAAATGCCGGTATATGTGAATTTAAATGTATTCCGGAATCGGAAACGGCACCGGCAACGGTATAGCCGGTGTGTGTGTAAACGCCCTAATTCTCAAGTGAATTGTTTGTCAAATATGACGTAACAGACTAACGAAACATATGATCACACTTAAAGAACGCGCAAAACGCTATATACAATATACAGTGCTTTCATTTCAAAACGATCCACCCTTAATAAGTTTCTTAAAAAGAAAAAAAAACACGTCAAATTAGATATACAGCGGGACGTTTAATTATGCATTTATTGAAGTTCTGTCAATCACCTCCTCACCTCCAGCCAACCTCACTTTAATATGTCAAATGGGAACCCCCATCGTGTGATACAGCATAGTAAGCAGCGTAAAATTCTCTATTCAACGGTACCAAAAAAAAATTAAATCGGTAAATGTATAAGCAAATAGTTAGCGAAAATATCTAGAAATAATGAATATTTTATTTACGCCAAACTTTGGTATGTCAAATAGCTACCCCATGGTGTGATATATTATTTTAAAGGGCATTTATTATGCTATCAATGGTTGTAAAAAACAAATAAAATTGATTGACCAAGAAGCAATTAAAGTGTAAATCGGTAGGGTAGAAAAACAAATTTAATTAGTTTAACGAATTTATTTTATTAAATGTTCAAAATGCGTGCCGTTATTAGCAAGACAATAAAAAAGCCTATTTTCAAACTCTTTACGAACATTGGCAAGGGTCTGCCCGCTAATTTCTCTGCATTCTTGAAATATTCTATTTTTTAAATTCTCAATACTCTCAGGTGGGGTTTTATAAACTTTGCTTTTTAAGTAACCCCAAAGAAAAAAGTCTAGTCTAGTCTAATCTAGTCTTTTTTTTCCGTACGACGTTTCGTTTCGGAGAAACCATCATCAAAATATTTAAATTGAAAAAAAAGAGTTTTTTTTTTATTTGGAATGTTTTGGAGTAGTAGGCAGTGAAATGATGGCACTAAGTATGATATAATAGGGTTTTATTAGTCATGTTCTAAAGCATTAAATTAAAATCACATTATTGACGATTTAAAAACTTCATGAGCTTATAATATAACTTACTATATATTCATCCATTCTCTGTTGTCAAGTTTACACGCATTTAGGAAATTCAAAAGAGGAAATTTTCAGCTATATATCAACACATATATCAAAATGATAATTTAACCTATTGATGTTAAATTTTGGATTAAAACTAAAAAGTATAAATAAATAAATATTATGGTAAGCGCAAAAATAACAACTTCAAAGCAAAAAAAAATTAAAGCAAAACAATGCAAAAGCTGATGTCATTTTGCGAAATGTCATCTTGACAAACGGCTTTGTCTTTATATTCGGCATTTGTGCAGTTCTGTGTTTTTCTTTAGTTTTTGGTTGAAAAAAAAAGGTTGAGTCATTTCAATGTTTTTGCAAACTGTTACGATAGTAAAAATATGCCGTTTGTGCTGCCCTATGAGAAAAGGTATCCTCTTGACCTTCCTCTTGAACTTTTTCTTGAACGAACTTCGCCTTCAATTGCCTCCTGAATTTCTTCTTCAATTTTCTTATGGCCGTAATCTTCTACATCCTCCCTTACCAGCTGATTTTTAATTCGTTTTGTATAGTCGCATTATGATTCAATACTCGCAGTTGAGATGAGATTTCCCAAATCATCAATTTCAATTATTTCAACAGTATTATTTAGTGCTGTATTATCTTCAAGCATCATACTGCTGCCGTGGTAAGAAACTATTTCTTCTAAATTTTCAATTTCGGCAATGCTACAAAAAATATGATTAAACATATATAGCTATCTGAGATAGAATCAATAAGTCACTAAAGCATTTTATTTAAAAATTTAATATAAAAAAACTCTGTTGAAACCACGATAATTATTTGAAATTTGATAAATCTTAAAAATGCATCTTAAATTGCAAACTTAAAATTCAAATTCAAATTCAAATTCAAATTTATTAATCATTTTGGTTATATTATAACAATTTTTAACTTAATTATATTCAATAATAATAGTTAACAGTCATTGTTTTTAACATACACCTAGATGTTGTAACATCTGTTTGTGTATGCTGAGAAATCACAAAATTTTAGTAATAATATAAAATATAACTAACCATAATCTACAACTAAACAAAAATTCTCCAATAAAATTTCCCTTCCCAAAACTATTTAAAAAAATTAAATTTATCTATATTTGAATAAATAAATTTTCTACAGACCTTACTAAAGTTTTTAATATTATTTATATTTTTTAAGCTGTTTGGTAAGATGTTATAAAATTTCGGGGACAAGTATCCTAAAAATCGTTGCCCTATAGTTTTTTTTATGTTTGGTATTTTTAGGTGTCTGTTTATATTATTTCGGGTTGTGTAGGAATGACTAACATAATTCTTGATTTTTTCTGATTTATGTGTATAAATGCATGTTGACAATATGTAAATTGAGCGTATATTAAAAATTTCTTCAGAATATAATTGTTGTGTAGGAAATCTTTTTTGTTTTTTGTATATAACTTTTAAAATAAAGTTTTGTACTACATTAAGTTGTTTTAAACAATTCTTGTATAGACCTCCCCAGACAATCACCCCATACCTTAACAAGGACTCAACCAAGGATTTATAAATTAAAATTAGTAGTTTTTCATTTAAGATATTTCTCAAAATATGAAATCGATAAATAAGTTTACGGATGTTTTGTGTTAATTTTAGAATGTGTTGGTCTCATTTTAAATGTTTATCCACAATGATACCCAGATATTTAGTAAATGAAACTTCCTTGATATCAATTAATTCAAGCTTAATTTGTTGAAAGCTGGGGCGATTAGCAGCTGTTATAGAAAATGCAATATAGTTTGTTTTTTGACTATTGAGACTTAATTTAAAAGAATCCAGCCAGTTCTTGACTGTTGCTAGACCAAGTTCTGCAGTTTTTTTTGTGTCTCCCCAAGAAATTCCGTGAAACACCGCAACCGTGTCATCTGCATATGATATCAGTGACCCGTCATGAATTTTAAGATTGGTAAGAGCGTTAATATAAGTTATAAAGAGTATAGGTCCAATAACTGTTCCTTGTGGAATTCCAATTTTTATATAAGATGGTTCACTAATCTCATTATTTATTTTTAAAGACTGTTTTCTGTCCCCCAAGTAACTTTCAAAGACCCTTGACACTGGACCTCTAATACCATAAGATCTTAAAGTATCTAGCAAAAGCTCATGCGGTACAGTGTCAAAGGCCCTTGCTAGGTCCAGAAACACTGCCAAACACTTTCTATCACCATCAAAAGCCTGATTCACTCGCTTTGTTAATTCGCAGACAGCATCGGATGCGCTGAGCCCCCCAATGAAACCAAACTGATTTTGTGTTAATATGTTATTTTTTTGTAAATAGTCAATAAGTCTATCTTTCAAACATTTCTCGAAGAGCTTGGAAAAATTATTGATCACACTTATAGGACGATAGTTACCTATTTCACATTTATCACCTGATTTATATATTGGAGTGATTATTGATACTTTAAATTGAGTAGGTACTGTTCCTGTTTTAAATATTAGGTTGATAATGTGAACCAATGGTTCAATAAGGTAAATATGAAATTTTTTTATAAATTTTGAGCTAATAGTATCTATCCCAGGCGCTGAATTGTTTTTTAACGAAAAAATATGTTTAATTATTTCATTCCTATTAGTTGGTTTTAGAAACATTGAAGATACACTGTTATGATTAATTTTGAATTGTTTTTTTGGTTTTTTTATTTGGTTTTGCATATTTACTCCTACGTTTATAAAATACTGATTACAAAAGTTTGCCATGTCTTTGTTATTTGAAAATTCTTTGTTATTATTTTTTATTTTTATTATGTCATTTCCTTTAGTAGTAATTTGATTTGTAACCTCATTTATAACCTTATACATTTTGCTCATATTATTCTTAGATTCCTCAATTTTTGTTTTGTAATAGTCATTTTTACATTTATTTATTATTTTACCCAATGAGTTTCTGTATGTTTTATATTGTTGTTCTTTTTCCAAACTATAATTTTTATTCAATTTTCTTTTCATTTTGTCCCTATTTTTTATTGAACATATAATAGCAGCAGTTATCCAAGGTTTTATTTTTTTAATTATTTTTTGTTTTAATATTTTTGTCTCTTCACAGCTTTGTATAATATGTTCGACAACATTATAAAAAATTTTGGTTGCAATTTCGACATCATTAATATTTAAGATAGTGTTTTCCCAATTTTGTTTTATAAGTAAATCTTTTGCCTTCTCATTGTTTAATATTTTTATAGTTTTAATTTTTATATTATTGGAAACATTACCTGCCCGAACCTCGTCTCTAGCAAAATTAAGCAACACAGGATAGTGATCGGTAACGTCAGTTTCCAAAATAAAAGAAAGATGTTTATTTTTGTTTTCCAAAAATTTTTTTTTAAGGAAAATGTGGTCAATACAGGTCCTTGATGTTAATGTGACCCGTGTAGGACCAGTTATAAGGGAGTAGAATCCGTAAGACATCAAGAGAGCTAGGTAGTTATTTGTATCAGCTGAATTTTCAGATAGAGTATTTATGTTTATATCTCCCAGAAGTATTTCTGTTTGCTGATTACATTCACGTAATAAATAATTTTCCAGGTCATCGAGAAAAGACGATACTATCGTCGAGGGAGGTCTATATATACACGTTATGCCATATTGTATATCAGTTATAGCTAAAGTTATCCTAATCAAAGTAATTCCCGACCTAATTAGTTTTATATTTTCTACTTTGTTTATGTTTAAATTATTTTTTATATAAACAACCACCCCATCATTCTGGTTACAGTCTCCCCCATTATAATACATTTTAAAGCCCTCTATATTAAATTCATTACCAACCAATTGCCATGTTTCACCCAAAACAATAATGTCGCAGGATATTAAATTATGTGTTTGTAGAAAAACTATCATTTGATCAAAGTTTTTTTTTAAACTTCTTATGTTAAAATGAATGATATTTAAGAGTTTGGAACCTATGTTAATTTTTTTGCTTACATAATCACAGTCCGTACTTTGTTGATCCGCATTATCTAAAACGTCCAGTTCTTGTAGCACTTCTACCTCTTGCCTATTATTTGCCATAACTTCCATCATAGTCAATTTTGTTTTTCAAAAGCGTGATTTGATGTTCAAAAGACGGACAAGTTTTGTCGTTTGCGGCATGATATATAAAATGATTGAATAAATGATTTTTTAGTGACAAGTTTTCGGCAGATTTTTTCGTTACTGCTTTAGCACTGTCAGCCGTTACGTTTGTTTACGTTGTCATCAACTAATTTAGTTTATAGTTAGAGATTTAAATTTAAATCGCCAAGTCATAAGGAAGCATTTTACCTCATTGTTTCTATTCTAATTATTAAATTAAACATTTTCTTATTTACCTTCTAATACTAGTGTCTGGATCTGGATCAGACGAATTTTCTGTAAATACATTGAATTTGACGTTAGAAACTTTCAAATCTTCCTCAACACAAGTTAAATGTAGTGCTAAAAGAGCCATACATGTTTATTTTAAATATTATCGAATATTAAGAAGATCTCGCGCTTACCCAACTGTGGCTGAAAATCGTCTTCAATAGGCACTGACTGATGTAAAGGGTAATATTACCGAGGTAACATTACCCTTTACATCAGCCAGCATCAGGAGGGTTGTTTATAGCCATTATAACTATCAGTGCAATTTTTATTAAATAACTGTAATTATTTTAGGTGATATTTAAACTGGTGAGTAAATATTTTTTAAGTTGACCTCTTCTCGAAATGCATGATGTTTATTTTGTAGTTGCGATAATATGGTTAAGCCAAAGAGTGATGTTTGAAGATACTACGATCTTAAAGATAAAGACAACTATTCCTGTAAATATTGTAAAACCTCCTTTAAAAGAAATGCTACCAGACAGTTCTAACATTTGCTTAAATGTGTCAAAATACCTGAAAATATAGTACACATTCTTAAAAAAGGGAAATTGCCTGTTAAAAATGTTTTCGGTAGTAACAATAATACCAATACTTCGCGAAGTTCACCCATGGTATTAGAAGATAGTGATACTGAAATTGCTGATTATGAAACCTCTCAGCAGGGACACGCATTTGAGACTTTAGACTCAAAAATAGCTTCAATAGTTAGGCCTGTGCGTTCCTCAGCTAGTTCTTCTTTTTCAAGTACATCTAAAGCATCACAGAGTACAATTTCTTCGTATATTGATAACATGTCCTCTCAAGAAAACAAGATTGATGAAATACTGGCAAGGGCTATTTATGTCTCAGGAGCCCCATTAGATATGACAACAAAAAAAGTGTAGTTAGATGTATTCAAAGCAATGAGATGCGCATATAAACCGCCTTCTCGTTACCAGTTGTCAAATCCACTACTCGAATCCGAGTATACTAGACTACAAGCTGCAGTTTCTTCAAAAATTAGTGAAGCACCTATCTTAAGCTTACAAATGGATGGTTGGTGAAATTGTAGAAATGACTCTATATCCAATGTTGTTATTAATACACCTCTTCCGGTATTTTATAAATCAATCTATACCGAAGATAACAGACATTTAGCAACATTTTTAGCCTCAGAAATTGAAAAAGTATTGGAAGAATTGGGAGCTTCAAATTTTTTGGCTATTGTCACTGACAACGGAGCTAACATAAAAAAGGCTCTTGAAATAGTTAGCAGCAAGTACAATTACATAACTAATTATGGTTGTATTTGTCACGGTATAAACCTTCTGGTTGAAGACTTCTTGAAATTAGACCATTTTGCCAATTTTAAAAAGAACATAATTTTAATTGTATCAGAGTTGAAAAATTTGCAGATTTTACATGCAAGGTTTTACCTTTTTTTAAGGTTCGAAAAAATCCAGTTAAACAAAACGGGACGATACGTCTCTTTAAAATTGCCGGTGAAAACAAGATGGGGTTCCTTTGTTTCTTGTTTAAAAAGCTTTTTGGACACTAAACATTCATTGAAAAAGTTTAGCAGTTGATAATAACCCAGATATTTCTGATGTTCTTTCAACAAATACAGTAAGTTAATTTCTTCTTCAAAATTAATTTTGGTTACAAATAGAGGCAACTTATGACTTGTTCCAGCCAATCTCTAAGTGGATAACGTTTTTTGAAGCTAACGGGCCAACAATCTCAAAAGTGTTTATCTGCTTTTTTGAGAAATAAGATCTATATTACGTGACAAAGTATCAAATTTATCTGTTACTATGTTGGAATCCCAGAAAATATGTTCAATTCTTGAAAAACGAGAAAATAAATGTTTAAAACCCTAAAATAAGTAGATTGGCTGTAGACATTTTAAATTTACCATCGTCAACAGCCGCAACCGAAAGAACGTTTAGTACTTATGTATTTATTCATCGGCAAAGAAGAAACAGGCTTACCGTGGAAAGAGCCGAAAAACTAACCTATATTGCCCATAATTATAATTTATTAAACGAAGATCATTCAAGAAGAGAAAAAGCTACTGAGGATTCTGAGGAAGAAATTGAAAAAGAAGATCTCGGTTTCGAAATTATAGACTTGACTGAATTAACCAAGGAGAAAGAAGAATCAGATGAAGAGGTTGGGGATGATGAGGATGATTTACCATTATCCACTCTATTACGTAGTTTATTCTGACTCGTTTTTTTTTGTGTTTCCTAATGTTTTTACAGTTTTGAATTTAAAAAACTAGTATTAGTTGAAAAGCTGTTTTTTTTTTTAAATAAATTGCCAATATTACCGTAATATTACCGATTTTTAAATTACCGGAAATTTTACATCTATAGGCACTGAGAGTATCGCTAAAAGATGCTCTAAGTTTGCAACTTATCAATTTGCAATATTTTGGAAGTTCGTGATGCCATACCTTACAATGTTTCAACGCGTAAAGAAAACGTAAAAAATATTCACAAGAATGACAACAAAAATAAAATTTTAACACCGCGCCAAAATTTTTACCACACTAAATATTTTAGGTTGTTATTGACCTTTTTAACGACATTACAACCACTTTCGATTAGATAGTTCTATCTGCATTGAGATAGAACTTTGTTACTCTTTAAATATGAATGAAAGAATGATGAAAAATGAAAACTTTTTATATTAAAATTATGATTTAAAAGTAATCAGATAGAATGTAATAGTGCTATTTCGGTTGTTATCGCACAGATAGCGCCAGTATTCTTAAAATAGTTAAAGTAAGGCATTTAAAACTTTATTACATCAAAATCTCAATTTTGGTAAGAAATGGAGTTAGAACCTTATTATCCTAATGCGACGAAATACAACTGTTTCTTATATTTGATCAGTAATTGAAAAGGATCATAAAACCATTTATTACTATCTACTTAATTTGAAATATTGATGGATTATTCTCAAAGAGGCTCAGCATAAGGAAAAAATTAAAGTTAAAGAATTTACTTTGACTTTAATTCTCACTTTCAGAACTTGACCGACTGTTTCCAAAGATTTTAATAAAATAAGTATTTCCTATTTAAACTAGTATTGCTCTTTCATTACTGTTTATAAACTTGTTTGTATATAAAAGTTCAGTCGTTTTTGTTTCTAATCGTATATTAATGTTTTAGTCCAGTATTAGGTTTTTCAAATTTTTAGGATATTAGTGTGAAGTAACTCAAAAAGACTACGTTAATTACACCCTAAGGAATCATGAAAATTTTTTGTAATATCTTTTACACGCAATTAGTGTACACAGAATGTATATCCAGAATATTAATTAAAAAAGAAAAATGTTTCAAAATTCAGTCAGTTGTATCATCTTAAATTTAAGGAAAATTATAGATTCAATTTTTTTATTTCGTACTACCTTAAATATGCCTTATACGATTATACGATTTAGGCCGCTCTTTTCACAAGTAAATACCATAAAATGTCATAACATCATCATATCAAGGGACAAACGTCTTCATAAACGTAGAATAATAAAAACTTAAAACTTCTATAATAATTATAAAATATTTAATTTCCATAAAAATGCTTTTTATTAGATAAGTACCTTTAATCTAATTAAGTACGTTAAAAAAACGCATAAAGAGTTCATAAACGGTAATATTGTTAATAATTTAAAACACAATCTATTAATAATAAATATTTTCATGTAAATATTTTTGACGACGTCACTGGTAAAGATTACTTGTGTCGGTGGAATCAACAATGCGATCTAGCGACATTGCGATATTGTTGCTTTTTTTCTCTAATATAGGGACGTTATCTACATTAATTTAACTCTGAATGTTGACTTCTTTATAGAGTATCTTCTCATATTTTATGAAAAAAAATGTTTCATATTTTATTTAAAAGAAATAGTATTATTTTGTGCCTGTCAAAATAAGGGTCAAATTTTTATGATATTATAAAGTGTGATTTTTTTATCATTTCTACATAAGAATTTTGCATCATTGCATCAGAGATGTTGCAAGCAAACAAACTGCCCATAGTTCCATGGCAATGCTAATTCTAGCCTTTCGATGTTCTAAGCTAATTAACTGAAAAAAAATAGTTTAGAACTACTTAGTAAAAACTTTAGTTTACTAGTTTCTTGAATGCACCATACTGCTTAAGATTCGAAGCCAATCGTCCTAAAATTTTTGTACTGGGTTGCTTTCTTTCTAGATAGTTATTTAAATACATACAACCTGCTTTAGCGGTATTGCTACATAGGATATAACATTTTAAGATATCAAACGAAAGAACAAAGTTCAAAAACACTATGTATCAATAATATGCCAATAAAATTATTCTGACAGTTTCTTAGGGCCGTCATTTCACCGCCTAATATACCAAAACATTCGCAATTAAATAAAAAAATTCAATTTTTTCTAATTTAAATATTACAGAATCATATTGTGTCATACATCATGTTGCATTGTTTTTTAGAGCTTAAAAAGCGGCTATGAGAAAGTGTCATTTGTTTTTCATATCTTTTTAAATCATGCCAGATAAAAATATAAACGAAATCGGCAAATTTCGGTTTTTTATGTATATCTTCAAAACTACTTGGAATTTTAAAACTTTCTAAACAGCTTGTTGTATGTAATTGTTGTGATTGAAAAGACGCAACTTTTCTCTATTTTAACCATCTTCGTATCTCTTTTGCTTTCCAAGATCCCCATGATTACATTAAAACGAAAAAAAATCAGACAATTTTTAAATGTTATTTATATACGAAAAATTAACATGAAAGATATGTGCATTGCAGAATTTTGGATCATTCTGTATACTTACAATAAATAGTTATGGCAAGGCAGGCAGCTTGTAGGTGCTCCAGCGGCACGTAACGCAGGCGCTTCTGCTATCCGGCTCACATTTATCGATTTGCCCTACTAAGACCATTCAAAAACGGTGTTTCTGCAGGACATGGATCCTCCTGCTGTGTTAATATAAGCCTTAACACTATATTATTCTCCTAAAGTTGACGCGGCACATCTTGACAGCCCCCCATTTAATTAAATTTAAAATAGTTTCTTATTATTAAATTGAAAACATAATTTGCATTTGGCAGTGCGTGATCTCAGCTTGACTCGTACAAAAAATTGATTAAGTTAAAGCGATTTGTCGGCATTCCATTATAGTTTGTTTATATTACTGTCGGAAATGAAACATCGAAAATATGCTTTTATCACAGTGTTTTTGTGCGTTTGTTCCTACGGGCTGGCGCAGGATGAACGGGATACCAAGCAGCACCCCGAATTAACCAAAGTGTAAGTTTGATTATTCCTCTTGGTAATTTTTTATTCCGTTCGTACAAATCCTATTAGTTGTTTTGCGGTTTGTTTAATAGGAATTTATTTAAAATTAATATAAAAATTAGAAGCTAGAAATTTTAGTTTTTGCATATATACAGGGTGTTTGGAAGGCATATGTTTAGGAGCATATTGGGGGGTAAAAGACTGTTCTTTCCTAGCTAAGCTATCAGAAAATCGTAAATTTTGACTTATGGCCCCCAATGTTAAGGTTACCATACTTTTTTTTTGGACGACTTATTTATTTCTTTCCTCAAAAAATAGGTTAATTCTAACACATTGTCTACAGTTTTTACTTCCAACATTTTCTAATAAATGTTTATAAAATCTAAAAAATTTCTTTGAATACTTTAGTTTATTCTACACTTTAAATGTGTAGAATAAACTAAAAAACTATATTTCATGTGCCTTAAAAGGTATTCCAATTTTGGAAAGAAATCTTTTAGTCTTCTTCCTTGAAGATATAAAAAAAGCCGTCACATACATGGAACAAAAATAGAAAACATTTGATATGAAAAGTTACATCAAATGTATTTTTTGATAAACTAACCGTTTTCGCGTTATACAGGATGTTAGTAAATAAGTGCGACAAATTTCAGGGGGTGATTCTGCGTGGAAAAATAATGACAGTTTGCTATATAAACGTATGTCTGCAAGTGCTTCGTTTTCCGAGATACGGGGTGTAAGTTTTTCTTAAAAATTGACGATTTATTTATTGCTTTGAAACCGGTCGAGATATGCAAATGAAACTTGGAGGGTTTTAAGGATGGTTATCGTGCATTTTTTGCATGCAATTAAGAATTTTATGTTCACCGTTGGCGCGCATACGGGTAATGATCTCAATTTTATTAAAGGAAAAAATGGTACGTCACTGAGATATTTTAAATTAAAAATAATTTTTAAATTCCTCGTTTAATTTGTGGCAAAAAACCTCTCACACCTTTTTTTCGTATGTGGCGCCGTTTTTATGCAAAAAAAAACATCTTGACGCGTATTTTCATTTCTGTAATACATTATCAAGAACTACCTACAACAACAGTAAACCAGAACAAACCTAGAAAATAACAAAATTTTAAATAGGCGCAAAGCTACAACAAGTGTTCAAAATGACCTCCCTCAGACGTTACACAAGATTCAATTCTTCGCCTCATTGATTCTCGTATTCGCGCAAATATTTCTAATGTATTTCTTGTTATCTCACAGCCGGCTATAATTCGATTCCTCAGGTTCCATCAACATTTTCGACGGGAGTGGAATAAAATAATGACTTAAGAAAACCCCAAATGCAAAAATCTAGAGGATTTAAATCTGGCGATCGAGCAGGCCAACGTATTTTCAAATCTAACGATTTGGAAATACTGTATCTAAGTGATTACGTACATTGATACTAAAATCCACCATCATGCATGAACCATAGATTGTAGATTGTAGATTGAGAAGGGAGTCGTTTCGGCTGATCCGCCGCTCAGCACTGCTACCTGTGAGATATTTTGTGCATAACTCTACTTGTCTTGGTTTGTCTCAAAAAGTCTTAGACTTCTGCCGTACAAAGCTATATTTTTGGGAGGTAGTTGTCCCACTTCTTGAGGTGTTGGTTGTACCCCTTCCAGGTACTTGAGCCTCTTGCAGAGTTGGGTCGGGCATTCACAGAGCAGGTGTTCTGCTGTTTCTGTGGCATTGCTGCAGAATCTACATTGGTCATCCTCTGTTTGCATGAACCATAAGTATTGCCTCAGCTGTAGAGGAATTTCTTCAAAAAGAACAGGTTCTTCCTATAGGAAATGAAAATAAAATTCTCCTGTTAGGCGTTGTGGGAAGAAATATGAGCCGAATAAATGATCGACAATTAATCCAAGTCCTACATTTACTGAAAACTGATGTTGAAAATGAGCCTCAAAGATTCCATGTGGATTGTCCTCAGCCCATAATTGATTGTTATGGAAATTTCGTATGCAATGTCTTCCAAAAGTAGCGTCTTCAGTAAACAAAATACGATTTAAAAAATTAGAAATTTGAGCGATTTGATGAAGAACCATTGGCAAAAAAATAGATTCCGTTCATACTTATCGAGCGCACCCGCAGTCAGCTGTTTGTTTCTTAAACCTACCATTTTCACGCAAACGTTGGTGAAGACGGGCAAATAGACGAAGAGCTGGCTACGTAGGTCGACGGGTCACTCGGTAAACGTGAAATTTTGTTATATACAGGCTCGGTTGTTACTGACATAGCAAGGGGCAGACCGTCAGAACTCGCCCTGGACGGAATAAGTGAGGGTAGGGGGGTTGAACATGTAATTTTTTTATAAAAATTTTTTGATTAGGTACAAAACTGTTAATTTGCACTAGTATAGGAGACGATATTAGAAAATAGGAAAAAAATTGTCAGAAGTCTACGCGGAAGATAAAGGGTCGTCAGAAGTCGGTAATGTTGCAAAAATGTTCGCAACAAATTTGTCATTAGGTACACTTCTGACATTTTGCATACTTATTTTATAGTTCAAATTGAAATTACCTGCAAGTCGTCAGAAGTCCGGGTGGAAGAATAACGGAGATATTACTAATAATATGAGCGTCGGCACTCCACTCCCACCTTCATAATATCTCGAATTTTAAATTTTTTGTCATCAGGTTCACTTCTGACAATTTGAGAACATAATTTACAATGTTTGAACATACTATTGCTCAACTGTCAGAAGTAATAATTCAAAAAATGAAAAAAAAATTATTAATTTTATTTCATTAGAGATTTTAAATATTTATTGAATATTCATATTATTATATGATATTTGAATATACCGTTAAAATTTTTCATTTCCATTTGCAAATTTTCCACTAAAGCATTGTCGCTGTGTCATCTAGTACGTTGTACATGACCAGGTATACGGTCCCTTTTGAACATCTGCTCTATTGCTCTCTGTCTCTCTTTATTTTTCTCTGTCTATCATACATAGCTTTATGTATCATAGGGCATTATTTTCGTTGGAAGGGAGAGTGACGCAAAATTCATCTATATCTGAATGTTCATACGATGATTGTAGATTTGAAGCACCAATTAAACAAAACAAATTTTTCAACTTTGCAAGCTCCAACAACAAACGTAAAGTAACCGTCAATAATAAAGTACGCGAGGTTCGAATGCAACGCGATCTCTTTGGCTGCATATTGGGTATTTCAGTGAAGGAGGCAGCAGATATTGAAAAAATGCTCTCGTATCCGATGACTCCAATACCCACATCATTGTGTCATTTAGATGGCACTATTTATAAAATCGAAAAATCGGTCTTACTTAAAATTCTGCGCAATGACAGCTCGTTACCTCCCGTAATCGATGTCATAATTGTTGATGGCTTCTTTTTAATTTATACTATTAAAGATGTACCAAAGTCTTTCGGGAATATATCAAACAAAAATTTACAAATTCTTTGCAATTATCATGCTTCAAATATCCACATAATTTTTATCGTCATTGTTCGTTATTGTCGGCCTTCAATCAAAGATTATGACCGTTCATTACGAGGAGGTTTCGAAGCTGAGTACGAATACGTTATTTCTGGTCCGGAACAAACGCGTCCAATTGACTTTACGAAAGAGCTTCGAAATGACAAGTTTAAAGAAACTTTCGTCGAATTTTTAATTGTACACTGGGAAAGCCAAGAAGTTGCTCCCTTTATAAAAAATAAAACTGTTGTCCTCAATTATATAGAATATTATACATATCAAGAAAACACAGATGGTAATGTCATTTGTACCAGAAATACCGAATTTTGTTGCTCACCACATGAAGAAGCTGACACTAAAATTATCTATCATGCGTTGAAACTAGATTTAAATTCAAATATAGTCATTAAATGTTTCGACACAGATATTCTCGTAATTTTATTAGGTAACTTTTATAAAATTAAATCTAAAGTATGATTCTACAGAAAAGGTAAACAACGTCCTTATAAAACGCTCTCGAAATCAATAGACTATCAAAATGCATTCGCCAATTTAGGAAATACAGGCGTGAATAAAGAGAACACTTTTTCCGTTATTGAATCGTTTGTCTGTAACATGTACGGTATTAAATCATGCGAGAAAGTTAATCAACTCAGATATAAATTATATAAATGAGCCCCTTCAAAAAAAAAACAATTGAAAAGTTTCGATGCTTCTTGCTTGTCACCTTGCTATGTTGAATTACGTCAACATATGGAGAGGGCACATTTTATCTCCAACGTATGGACAAACGCGACTTTGTTTGATCCATAAGAATTGGAAGCCGAAAATTGCGGGTGGACTTTGGAAGTATCCAATTATGAGTTCAATTGGTTTGAAGGACCACAATTGCCACCATCAGTCAAAGATATTCTCACTGACAGTGAACAGTCGGAAGGTAATTGGGAATTTACTTTTGTCAATTTATAAATTCAACTAAATTACTGATTTGTACTAATATTCGCGATTCATTAGTATAAGTATGCGGTTAGTGTTAGATATATATGTTGTAATAGTCGTATAAATAAAACAATTGTTATGTTATTGTTATTGTAAAAAACGGTATACTCAAATATCATATAATAATATGAATATTCAATAAACATTTAAAATCTCTAATGAAATAAAATTAATATTTTTTTTCATTTTTTGAATTATCAATTTGTTAATAATTAGCAATGTCTTCCGAATTTACTAGCAAATAGTATGTGCAGTAGCAATGATCAATAGTATGTTCAGACATTATAAATTATGTTCTCAAATTGTCAAAAGTGAACCTGATGACAAAAAAATTAAAATACGAGATATTATGAAGGTGGGAGTGGAGCGCCGACGCTCATATTAATAATAATACTTCCGTTATTCTTACACCTGGACTTCTGAAGACTTGCAGGTAATTTCAATTTGAATTATAAAATAAGTATGCAAAATGTCAGGAGTGTACATAGTGACAAAATTGTTGGGAAAATTTTTGCAACATTACCGACTTCTGATGACCCTTTATCTTCCGCGTAGACTTCTGACAATTTTTTTCCTATTTTCTAATATCGTCTCCTATACTAGTGCAAGTTGTCAGCTTTCTACCTAATCAAAAAATTTTCATAAAAAAATTACCTCATGTCCATGTTCAACCTCCTACCCTCACTTATTCCGTCCAGGGCGAGTTCTGACGGTCTGCCCCTTGCTATGCCAGTAACAACCGATGCCTGTATATAACAAAATTTCACGTTTACCAAGTGACCCGTCGACCTACGTAGCCAGCTCTTAGACTAAAATAAGATTGTGTGATGTGGTACTCTACGTCCTGAATATAACAATAGTGAAGGAACGCTAATTTGACAATTCGTATTGTGCAGATGAATGTTGACATTTTGTATTTAATATTAGATAAATGTTGATAGTAGCCTACTAGATAATGTATTAAAGAAATGAAAAATACGCGTCAAGATTTTTTTCCTAAAAACCGCGCTACATACGAAAAAAAGATAGGAGAGGTTTTTTGTCACAAATTGAACTAGGAATTTAAAAATTATTTTTAATTTAAAATATCTCAGTAGCGTACCATTTTTTTCTTTAAAAAAATTGAGATCATTACCCGTATGCGCGCCAACGGTGAACATAAAATTCTTAATTGCATGGCAAAAAATGCGCGATAACTACCCTTAAAACCCTCCAAATTTCATTTGCATATCTCGACCGGTTTCAAAGCAATAAATATATCGTTCATTTTTACGAAAAACTTTAACACCCCGTATCTCGGAAAACGAAGCATTTGCGAGCATACCTTTATATAGCAAACTGTCATTATTTTTCCATGCCGAATCACCCCCTGAAGTTTGTCGCACTTATTTACTAACACCCTGTATACCGTATAATAAGCGTTTTCCGGTTTCCCGCAATTTTCACTCGCGACAAATTATATTTTTCTATCATTTGTTTAGTTGTATAAAACGCAATACCGTTGATTGAGAATATGGGCCCAAATATTCAATCAACGGCAATACGCTGCAGCAAAAAAAATCGAGTAGGAGGGGACGGATAATCATCAAGAAGCCAACAGGCAGTGAAAGCTGCCTTAAAAGAACTGCTTGCAAAATAGGCAGTTGAAGCTAGGCAGTTTTATGCTTCTGAATTTCAATTACTTGAAAGAAGCCAATTTTCTAGCCAAATTTTTTAGGCAGTTTCCACTACCCGGAAGAATTAAAATCATTGTTTTGAGGCTGTTCAACATGAGTTTCTTTGCTCAGACAGTTAAGTCAAATTTGCCTCTGAAACAACTGCCTGGAAGAAAACATGTAGGTACTTTCTAAGAAATTGAAGCTAAAGTTGGAAGTTTGGGACCTTAATTGGCTAAAAGTAGCCAGTACATTTTTTTGCAGACAGTTTTCATTATCTGGAAAAATTGAAATAATTGTTTTCAAACTGTTTAACATGAGTTTCTTTACTCAAGCAGTTAAAGCTACCTATGTTTCTGAAACTCAACGGTCTAGAAGAAACAGTCATTTATCCAGATAGTTGAATTGCAAGTTAAAATTGGATCTTTTGGACTCTAATTTTATCATTTTTTCCAGGCAGTTTTCACTACCCGGAAGAATTAAAATTGTTGTTTTTACGCTGTTCAACATGCCTTTCTTTTCTTAGGCAGTTAAAGCCAACTGGTTTCTGAAACTTAATTACCTGGAAGACAACAGTAATTCTTCTAGTCAGTTAAAGCTAAAGTAGATGTTTTTGAATTCCAGTTGCCTGAAAGAAGCAAATATTTTTTTACACAGTATTTACTACTCGAAAAAACTGAAATTACTGTTTTCAGGCATCAGTTATCAGTTTCTTTTCTCAGGCAGTTAAACAAACTGTTGTTCTGAAAATCAACTGCCTGGAAGAACACAGTTATTTTTTGCAGTTGAAGCTGAAGTCAAGGTTTTCTTCTAAACTCCAATCCAATCCCTCTTCAGTTTTTTCATAACTGTGTTAATTTTGTCATTTCCATGTGGCTCACTAAATGTTAAACAATTTTATTGAAAAATTTGGTAGGCTCGTTAAGGAAGGAGGGGGAATCTGGGGCAATTTCAGTTGCCAATTCTTAGCTACCTTTGATTTTTTTTAAATTCCTCTCCCCTCCCATCTCCTGATAAGGGAGAGTTGGGGAATGGTGCGCAGTTAAGCAAAAATTAGCCTATAACATATAAATTAGTTTTAAAAATGGTATGAGATGTATTACTTATTAATGTATATACAGTATCGGACAAAATTAGAGAGACTCGACTACTTACTTCTTTTATGTAAGATAAAAATGATTAAATTCCTCTTTTTGTGCTGAAGGATGTTATGTTTTGAAGTAGTTTAAAAAGGCACTAAAATAAATTAAAAAGAAAAAACATTTCTCAAGATTTATTAGGAAAAATAAAAAAATGCAAAAAATTCTGTGCGACAAAATTAGAGAGACTTATCCTTAAAGTACATTTGTACCCTATACTAATGAAACTTACCTAATACTTTGTCCAGTACCCTTTATTCTGGATAACTTTTTCACATCTATTCGGCATCGATCCAATGAGATTCGAAATTACAGCCGGATTCATTGATTTCCAGGCATTCTCGATTTCTTCAAATAATTGAGCACGATTCCCGATGTTTTTAGTGCGAATCTTTTTCTCTATAATCTCCCAAAGATTTTCAATTGGGTTCAAGTCCGGCGATTGCGGTGGCCATTTTAAAACTTGAATTTTGTTAGCCAAAAACCATTCCTTCACAAGTTTGGCCGTATGTTTGGGGTCGTTATCGTGTTGGAACGTGAATCTTAGCGGCATTTCCCATTCGGCGTAAGGCAACATTACATCTTCCAGTATAGTCCGATACATAAATCTATCCATAGTGCCCTCAATTTTGTGGATAGGACCCATTCCATAACCCGAAAAACAACCCCAAACCATTAAATTGCCACCTCCGTGCTTCACAGTATCAGAAACATATTTTGGATCAAGCCTTTTGTTTGCTGGGCGATGTACGAACTGCGCTCCATCACTTCCAAAAATATTATATTTAGACTCGTCACTAAACAAAACCTTATTCCAGTCCTTAGCTGTCCAGTAACGGTGACGTGTTGCAAATAACATTCTAGCAGCTACATTTTTTTTTGATAGATGGGGTTTTTTTGCTGGTCTCCTTCCAGAAAGCCCCGCCTCCACTAATCGCCGCTGCACAGTCCTGGATGAAACCCCAGGCGCCTCCAATTCAGCCAAAATCTGTGTTGAACATAGACGCGGATTATTCTGACTTAGTCGTTTAATTCTCCTGTCCAGCAGTACTGAGGTTTTTCTCTTGCGGCCACCTCTTTTAAGGTTTGTCACTCTTCCACGGAGCTGATAATTTTTTATTGTTCTGGAAACCATTTGTTTACTGACGTTGAATTGCTCTTTTATTAATTTTTGTGAGCGACCTGAGTTATAGGCTTCTATAATTTTTTCTTTTAGGTCTATGGAATAATGTTTACCACGAGGCATTGCTAATGATATTCTCAAACTAATAAACAGAAATTAAACTAATCGCGACTTCAGCGAAACTAAATACAAAATGAGTCTCTTTAATTCTGTCGCATCAGTAATTTTTTATCAGTGTTAAAAACATTCTTTAAATAAATGTAAACATGAGCTACAAAAATGAATTGTTGATAATAGAATTCTTGTCAACTCCGGTATACACTGCTTAACAAATATTAATATTATTTCAAGTACAAAAAATTGGAGTTGGCAAATAAAGAAGTCTGTCTAATTTCGTCCGATACTGTATATGTAAAATGTTATTTAAAAAAATCTACTACGCAAGTATAAAATTAAACAAAAATAAAAAAACCATTTGCGCATAATTACCCGTCCCGAGGGGCAATGATGCGTAAGGGTTAGGTAATCGTGCGCAGGAAATATCTATTTTAAAAAATTATTTATTTTTAAATATTAACATTTAAAGTAGTTAATTTTTTAGTAGTAATATTTAAACAGCAGTATAAAGCCTTAATTTAAACAGTAGTCGCAGATCTAATTTTCTGGAGTATCAGCAGACGTGCAGGTTCGTGGTTCCAAGAAGCACACATAACACAGCGGTACCATAGTTCTCGATTTTTGCCAACTTCTCCACAAATACAACATATCTCGTTGGGTTTTGAGGGAGTTTTTGGAGAAGCCGGCATGAAGTTAAATTTATCAACATTGTCTAACTCATTATCGTCGCATATCTCAGACAATTCATTTTCCAATGAATCATCGGATGTCTCAGGTGTGGCCTCTCTCTTTCTTTTTTGTTTTCCTTTAAGTGTTTTTGTATCTTGTGTTTCTTTTTCAAAAGATTTTCTTATAGTTTTTTTTTGGATTGATTTTCCTTTTTCCTTTTTCTTTAAGTTTTCTTCTCTTACTCTCTTCTTTTCGTCAGCGATTTCTAGTTCTTCCCTAACCGGAGTGCTTGTAAGAATTTTTGAACATTGCCTTTTTTAGCATTTTTTTTAACTCCTTTAATAACTTTTTTTGTTGTATAGAAGCCATAGAAAGGAAAGAGTTCTCTTTCGATGTACCTGGCTGAGGATTGTTATAATCAATTAAAGATGTTTGTCTAGCCTCTGGCAAATAATCCTTTTCTACTGGTTCAGAACTATTTGGCAATGAAATAATAGCTTCTAGTCTGGATAAGGGTGGGTGATTTTCGTCGCTGCTAACAACAGCGCAATTTGTGTTTTGCCTAGAAGGGGTAAAATCATCCTCACTAAATCTGTCTGGATTTAGTGGATAAATTTCTGAAGTGCGGAGTCCTGAGACAGCTTTCTCCATGGTGGCGACTTTCATGAATGCTCTGTTTAATAATTCAGATACGTCATATTCTGTTATTTTTTGATGTCCAGAAGTAGATAAATGAAGATCGTATTCTCTATAGAGAGCATTTTTAAGTGGACTAAAAAAAGTTAGATCCAATGGCTGAAGACGATCTGAGGTTTGGGGAAGAAGAGAAACCATATTAATATTATTTCCTTTACAAAAATTATAAGCCGAAATCGAAATATGGCTTGAATGGTTGTCAAAAACCAATAGGACAGGCTCTGCATATTTTGCAAAATGAGACAACCACTCAACAAATAGCTTAGAGTTAATCCAACCGTTCTTTGAATTCCCTGCAGCGCTCATACAAAAAACTCCAGTCTTCCCCTTTCAGCTTCCAGCCTTCCCCTTTCAGCAGATATAGCAGAGCCCACTTTTTTTACTCCTCTGGCACCATAAACTATCGGACATTTAGCTTGAACCGTTGTAATGCCTGTTTCGTCCATGTTTGGTTTTGCTTGGTTGAAATTTAAACTTTTGCATAAGAATCTTAAGATTAGAATAAAATAGTTCTACAGATTCTTTATTAAAAGATGAAATCCGATTTAAACTCGTGCCCTCAGGCTGTCGCAGTTTTATCTCGGGAAATCTTTATAGAAATCCATAAAGCCATGCTTTGCCAGCTAGTCCCTTTTCTCGATTAAAGTTGTGAATAATATTATTTTGTTCTGCATACCTAAATGCAAGCCTTCTTAGACCATCAGGTGTCAACCCAAAAAACAATTTTGAAAGGAGCCGAACATAATCTTTTAATTCACACTCTATTTCTTTAGAGAATACAGTTTTACGGCCCAATCGAGGTAGTTTAAGATCATCTTCCAACAACTTTTTTCTAAGGGTAGATTCTGGTATTTTAAAGGATCTTCCTACTTCCCTAATTTTTCTTCCATCGGTCCCTATAGCATCTAGGGCTTTTTGCAGGGTTTCCGTCGTATAAGAAAGGATATCAGTCTTTGGTGTGTAATTTCTAGGCATCTGAAAACATTAAATAGTACTATTACTTCTTAGCATTTAATTACGTAAAGGGGAATCGTGCACTTCTGCGCACAATTACCCCTTTGTTATTGTCTTTTATAAAAACATGATGTGACCAAAAACATATAAACAATGTATGATTTAAAGGTACCTAAATATTCACAACACTCTAGATTTTACAAATATAAGTAATGTAAAACGATTGGACAAAAATTATGGACTTACCGTTTTATTTTCTGACCCCGAAAACTTATAAAAAACAAAGAAAAATTCAATCGGTTAACCTCTCGGCGATCGTAAACACACTAATAGCGCCAACGGTCGCGCACACATTTTAGGCTCTTTGTTGCAGAGAGCAGCACTGGTTTAGCGTTTCGGATAGCCCGCGAAATACAAAATATCATAGTGCGCACGATTACCCACCGCGCACCATTACCCAACTCTCTCTTACTCTTACTAATTATGGGGAAAATCTGAAAATGTGTATACAGAGAAAGTTCAGTTTTAGCTAAATTGCTAAATACCATTTTGATAAAACCTAAAAAAAACATCCAACTTATGTTGGCCCTTTTTACAATATTTTCCATACCCGTAAAAAGTACATTTCTAGCATCAAATAATAGTTCACTAGTATTCCAAATAACAAATTCCAAACCATTCAAACTTTTTATGCTAATTATATTAATATATGCTCAAGAAATGACAGTTTTTCTTCAAACCAGACTACAGACCTTATTACTAATTGTACACTGACTCTTAAATTTATTTGTTACCCTGAAAAAACGTATGCAACAACAATGTTTAGAAAAAGATTATTGGACACAGACCAATCCCATAATGCATTCAGACCTCCCTATATGTTATCTTCACATTCAATGTTCCTATAAATATTTAAGGTCATCAGCAAACGTACAAAAAGAAGAATAGTTGATTGTGTACATCAAATCATTAACAAACAAATTAAATAAGATGGGGGCAAAGTAGGACACCCAAATTATTCTTCCACTAAGAAAACTATTAAGCCGGTCAAGTAGTGAAGGGTGAAAGCCAAGATCTACTATCTTAGCGAGAGGTATTTGAAAATTTATCCTGTTAAAGGCCTTTGAAAAATCAGTGTAGATAGACTCCATCTGAATTTTTCTCTCCAATGCCTCCAGCAAGTCCAGATTGTCTAATGCTGCTCTTCTCCTATGTAAGCCAAAGTAATTTTTTTGGATTTTCGTTTATCAATCCCTTACACTTACATCTGACATCATAACAGTTTTGCAATAGCATATTGGTTATTTATTCCCTGATAATTACTTATATCATTACTACTTCCAGTATATTCCATATATAAATTGAAGTAATAAAGCTGTGTCTGAAAATGTGGATGTTTTCATCCACAAATTAAATAACATTATTATAGGTTTGGTAGTTGTGAAAATACAATTTTTAAGAAAGAAATTTGGAATTGAATTAGGCCCTGGCAAAAACTTTGAAGAAAGTTCTACTATTTGACTAAATAAAAAGATTTTTTACTATAAGAATATCGAACTTGGGAGTCCAGCCCAGGGACTATTGCACAAAATCCTTCTGCAGCTATGGTAGCATCTGCCTCACCAAGACAAGCTACATACTCATTAACATCTGCATGATTGAAATCTCCGAAGTCATAATAAAAGCTATCATACTAAGAACACTTACGAGCCACATCTCCATATCTTTAAGACAGTAGTCCATCTGGGATTAGAGAAGTTTTAAGTCGCCAAAAATTATATAATACTTTTAATGGCTTAATATGGCTTTGCAAAGAGAACAGCAGAGCAATGTTGTTCGTTTTTATCACCAATAGAAGTTCGTGTTGTGTATACAGATCTAATAATGATTGACTCATTATCAGTTTTTATCTCTAAAAATAGTGTTCAATTAAATTGGTAGACAGGTTAACTTTGATAGTAGGAGAAACAATAAGAACACGTTCGCCTCTGATCTTACTACTAGTAAAATTATTATGGTCATGTCTATGGATATTATAGCCACGTAACATTCAATGTCTAAAAAGCTAAAAATCGTTCAGCCATGTTTCGACTAGTAATATTATTAGTTGTGCCCTTTCGTCTACTATTCGTATGACAAACTTCCATGACATACGATCGGCTAATCTTATCTAGACATCGTCTATTTTTGTACCAAATTTTAAAATCGTCTCAAGGATTCGTTTATTTACTTTCAGTTCCTTTAAAACATAAAAAATGCCTAAAATAAAATTAAAATTTACTGAAGGATATTAAAAATTATTCTCAATTACGGTAATAGATATAAAAATGCCGTTAGAGGATGAGAATAAAGGGAAACCTGACTTCTTGAAGCCTAAAAATTAGGATAAATTCAGCTTAATTTACGAAAGACATAAAAATAAGGGCCTGGGAAATACAAAAATATAATTATAATTCTTGATTAAGTTAAAATGACTTGAAACACTTAAAATGTAGATAAAAATATAAAAACGAATTCAAAATACCTCGAAGATATAGAAACGTAATATTTTGTATATTCCTTTTTTATTTTAAATCCACCTTTTACGGTAGTGCCAAGAAAGATGTAGAGAGAGCCAAACCTACATACTAATAGTGTAATTATCTTAACAGCCTCTAATAGACTCGAAAGTGCGACAAGGATGGAGCGTGCAGCAGGCATTCCTCGCGTCATCTCGTGATATAATTGGGTAATGTTCCAGAACAGTGGTCTACCTAATATAATCAGGAACCCTTGCCGATTTGCGAGGCCAGTTCAAGTCTAAATATTGGCGCGACTTTTAAATCCAAATAGTTGAAAGTAAATACAGTGCCAAAAAGTGTTTCTAGTAGTCTTAAGTCATTGTGGAATAATTTATTTGACTTTTTTTGTATATCAAGTGTTAATATTTATTATATAGCTATAATTTTTAGAGTGCAAAGCTGGGCAAACAAAATAAGCGGAGAACTTTGGCATTTCGGCGAAATGGTTACTCGCAAGGATGAAGTTAAAAATGTAAGTATACAGTATTCATATTTCTCATATTTATTAGTTGAATACCCAGTTAAGGTCTGCTTTTTAAGGGCAAAAATACATTTTTTTTGGATTGTACTTGTAATAATAAATAATTATTGAGTATATCGAAAAGAAATACGGTCTGCAAAATTTCTTGGTCACTCCACACCCTTAATATTGTACTCCTAAAAAAAAAGTTTAAACACATCAGGGACAGTTGAAACACCATTAAGCATAAACAAAATATTTATTTTAATACTGCAATAACATTCAATTTAGAAATACGAATAAAAAAAACATTGATACATATATAATTTTTACACTTAAATAAAACCAAATTTTTTATTCAAAAGTTTTAAACAACATAATAATTATCCTAATGCTAAAATTAAGATAAATTAGCAAAATAGAATATTTATTCTGACATGCAGTTATGACAGATATACAAATCTTCCTGACGAGTGCATTCTACATGTGACCATTGGTGGCAATCAATGCATTGCACCTATTTTTCCCCTGAACGGCTATTTCTATACGATTCCAAACATACTAGACAAAAACAGTCTTCATTGTCACTGCTGCTATTGTCCTGACTATTCTGTTGCCGAGTTTTTTTTGGAAACTGGTGTTTTTGATGTATTTTTTGGATCACCATTTTTTTTTTCACTTTCTTCTTTTTTTTGCTTCATATTCTTGTTGAATAGAACCTTTTTCTGCTGTGTTCGTATAAATGGTGGATTTTCTCCTTTTGCATTTCCCTGTAGTTTTCCGAGAGAGCTTTTGGTAACGGCCTTATTAGCTCAGGTGAAAACACATCCAAAGAGAGGTTAGAGGCTGACAGGACACTTGTAGATGCAACTGGAGGCGGGGTGCTTGGTGGCTCTAACGAAACAGTTCCGCTCGTTGACGCTCTTGGAGAGTTAGAATTTACTAATTTTGGAAAAGAATCAGTGCTGCTTAAATCTTTATTCTCTCTTGAACCTACTGCCTGGACTTGTTGGGGGATATTTAACTGCAAATTTTCGGGAGCAGGTCTGTCAGTTACATATGATGGAGCAAAATCTAAACCCGTAAAAATATCTCGATTAAACGGCCATATACCAGTGCACTGGAATCCAGCAACAATATTAGATTGTGTTAAAACCATAGAGAGACTTTGTTTAACGATCCCAAGGATGTCATAAATTGTCATCGTTTTGCCTGGGTTGTTTCTCATCCAAGAATCGCAAGTTGAATTTAGTTTATGTGAACAGTGTGGGGGAAATGAGAGGACAACAATGCCGTCTTCTTTGCAAAAGTCCAAGCATGGTATGCTTACATGAGATTGATGGTTATTAAAAGCAAAACTTTATTTTCAATTGAACTGCTGGTATGTTTTTGAAAGTGTCTTAAGTATAGAAAGAATTCATCTTCTTGCATCCATCCACTAGCAATTCCTGCTCCAATGCACCCAGGTGGACCGTCACGAACGAAATGATCCTGATATCTTAATCTTGGAAAGATAAAGATTGGTGGGATGCTATTTTCAATTGCATTTACCGCTATTGCCACTGTAACCAAAGTACCACGTTCTTCTGATGTAAGTGCCCCTACCTGTTTGCGTCCGTTTTCTGCTACGATTTTGTACCGTCGTAACACCGGTTTCGTCTATATTATAAATGTCCTTCGCTTGGAATTTATATCTGTCTATTACTGTGGCAAGATTGTCAAAGAAAAGTTGTACATTTGTTGGGTTAAAACTGGTCGCTCTTGAAAGGCTTGTAGCCTGGGGACAACGGATTGATAGTTCAGGATTACGTTTCATAAACCCGGAAAACAAATCTTCTCCTGCCAATGAGTTTTTAGTCCATGTATTCGGCATATTCAATGAATATTTTACATTGGTAGGCCAGTTTACGTATTTCTTTTGACGATAGACCGTAAAATATTTGAGATGCCTTTATTATGTATTTAACAATGGATTTTTCCTGCTCAACGTTAAATACTTGTCGTACGCACCTATATCCCATTGTTATCGTTTCAGTGGACCCTTGTTCAATAGATTCTTTCTTTTTCTTAATAAATCTGCCTAATGTAACATGATTCAGTTCAAACAAATCTGCCGCAGACCTTTCGGATGCTCCATTTTCAATAACCACCCTATACGCATTTTCGTAAACCAAGTTGGATTTGGTACCTCTATTTGTTTTCCTGATCCTTTCACGTGGCATTCTATAACAAAATAAAAGCCCTCAGAGAGTTTGTTACAATCAGTTAATCAGTTTACGCAAAAATAATACCAAAAGCCTTCTATAAATTATGTTTCAATCGTCCCCGTAAAATTATTTACATCTTGTTTGAATTGTCCCCTTCAGGTTTTTTTTTGGCAAAATATTATTTTTTTTTTAGACTCTTTAATTAAAACTAACAAGTTTAGGCTGCTAAACCTAAGCAAAAACATCAAAAAATTGATTAAAAACAAAAAAGTGGTGTGCTTACACTAAAATTTCGTGTTTCCACACTTTTTAGATGAAACGTGAAAATTACTTTGTTGACTTAAAATAAGAGAACTGAGCGCAAACACACCCACTTTGCTCAACTGCTAGTTTCACACTGTCGAGCAGAAATGTGGAATTAGTCAAACGTTGTGAGGCTGCGAACACGAGTTTTTACCTTCGCGTCTAAAAAAAATGGCGACTGTTTCAATTGTCCTCGGTCTCCCCTAGCGTTTCAAAGTGAAGTGGCAATACATTAAAAAAATTTTACTGCCCAATATTTCCTGGTGGTTGATATCATAGATCAATATTTCTCTCCAGATAGCGAAGATTTTCAAATATCTTATGGCTTTGCGCTGTGATGAAAATACTCTCGGCAGCATATCCCCATGCCAGAAGATTATAATAAGAGAGAGTGAAACAATGAGCTTATAAGGTTTCGAATGAGTAAGTTTTTGCTTAATTTAATGCAAATAATATTAATATGCTCGCCCCAGTGCAGGTTTTAATCAAGCTGAATCATCAAGAACCCCACATAAGTGATCTTTTGAACATCTCTCATGGAAGAAATTATTTGATTCGTTTTGCATTGGTTAAAAACTAACCAGTTTTCGGACAACCATTCCAGGATTCCCTCCACTATAGGTTGAGAAGTAGATACAGTAGTGTCACCAGCAAACAGAGATTAATATTTGAAAGAGCTAGATCAATTGGGTCTAAGGCGAATATCTGTGGTATCTCAAAAATTTATGACATTTTCTGCTGCCGACACTCCAACAAACCTTACAACTTGCCTCTTGTAATACAAGTTCTACACTTCAATTTGAGAACCGATATTTTTTGAGTTTATTAAGAAGGGGATTTTGTGATTGATGGAATTAAATGTCTTATTTAGGTCACGGAATATTACGGAGTTGTTAATTTTTCGGTCTTGAAAAGCATCTAATATATCTGGTGAGATTTAAGATACCAGAAATTGTGTTTCTACCAGTGGTTTCAAAGAAGTTGGCAATTTGCATAGACAGAGATCTTCGAACAGCTTTTTAGATTATTGACAATCGAGACATGGATCTGTAGTTTTCTAGCCCTTGTCATTTTTTGTTTAATTTTCAGTACACAATATTTTTTTAAAGATATCTGTAAAAAAGATACTGTTCGCCATGGTTAAAAATTGTCTAATGGATTTCCATTTGGTATTGGTTTGTTTTTCATAAGATTTAAAGAAGTAGTAAAAAGTAGTGATTACAGATATTAAGGCAAATTTTAGAGGATTATTGGAAACACTTCGACATTGATTTTATTGAATAAGTAGAGTTCCTAATAAAATTGCTATTTCAGTCTTTGGATTGTATATTGCCCGTTTATATTTATTTTTAAAATTCTCGGAATCAGGTAATCTGTACTGTTTTTTCAAATCCCCAAATTTTTTTTTTTATGGTAAACACAAGCACAAGAGGAAAGTCCTATGTCACTCTTGGAGTGGTGCTTGCGCGAAGATATTTATGGGCATTTATCTTGAATCGCTGTAGGTTGTATGCGTCGGGAAATATGTGAGGTGGAAGCCCGTTCCACTAAGATGTTCTCCAGATGAATGAGTCCCGATACAGCGACGTCCTTGGGGTAGGCAGGTGGACTCGATAAAGGGGAGGAGAAAGTAAACTCAAAGTCCAAGTCTCATAATCAAGCGTCTATTTAAAGGTTACGCGTTTCGCCGCATTTTACTTAGGTCTGATGATGCCCTAAATAGACGCTTGATTATGAGACTTGGACTTTGAGTTTACTTTCTCCTCCCCTTTATTCATATACTTAAGTCTCTTTGGGAATGATGGATGATTATTTTGAATTAGGTGGACTCGATGTTGATGAGCCGCAACTGCTAGACGCGTCCTTCTTGCCGGAACAGCCCTGGGTGGAATCAGGCCTGCCAACTCAGAGGAGCACTTACCGTGATAATAACGGTAGAATAAACAGAGATCAGCCACCTTTCTCCTGTGCTCCAGACTATCCAGACTCCTTGTCAGTTCTGGTTTGTCGATAAGACGAATAGCTTTCTTCTGTATAGAATCCAGCAGGTTTAAACTATGCTTGGGTGCAGAGCTCCAGACATGCGAGCAATACTTGAGGGAAGGGCGTATTTGAGCCTTATAAAGAGTCAGCAGCTGTTCTGGTGTATACAGTTTTTTCGTTTTGAAAAGCAACGTGGTCATGCTTGGACACACTGTTGGTGACCTCGACTCCTAGAAGATGTAAAGATGATTTAATTGGCAATGCTTTCCCTGCTATAACCAGCTCCGAGCCACCAAGGTTAGTCTTTATCGTAAATACTGCAGCCTGCGTTTTTTTAGCGTTAAAATTGACCAAATTGTTATCGCCCCACTCCAAGATTGTTCTAATATCGTTGTTGGTTAAAGCTACTTGTTGCTGCCTAAGATTCTGGAAACTTGCAGCTGTCGTTAGTTTGGCGGACTTAAATGTGGAAATAAGTGTGCTATCGTCCGCAAAGCTGTAGATTGGATTGACAGTGGTTCCTAGCAAATCGTTGATATATATCAAGAAAAGGGTGGGGGATAGAATGCATCCTTGAGGGACTCCACCGTTAATATTAAATTTGTCGGAGAGGTATCCATCGACGGCTACTTGGATTGTTCGTTGTTCAAGAAAACTTTTGATCCAATTAAATAATGAGTTTTGTATGCCGATTGAGGAGAGCTTGGTTAGTAGTCCCTCATGCCACACTCTGTCAAATGCCTTGGAAATGTCAAGAGCGACTGAGCGGGACTCGCCGTGCTTTTCCATGGCCTCCGTCCACAAGTGTGTGACGTAGGCCAGAAGATCGCCGGTGGATCTAAGCTTTCGGAAGCCGTATTGATGATCGCTGATTAGTCCAGATGATTCCAGATATCTTAACAGTTGTTGGTTGACTGCTTTCTCCATATTCTTCGATATTACTGGAACTAGTGCAATCGGGCGGTAATTGGAGGGCATCGTCTTCTTGCACATCGTCTTCTTGCTTGCACTCGAGCAGTTTTCCAGCTTGTTGGAAATTGGCCCTGCTTATACGATGCCGTGAACAGTCTACATAAGGGAGGAGTCAATTCGTCTGCACAACGTTTTAGTATTAGGGCTGGAATTCCATCGGGTCCAGAAGCTTTGTTGGTGTCTACGCCCTTAAGAATTTTATTTATAATTCGTTGGGGAAACGAAATTTCTCCCATCGATGAATTCACCCTTGGCAAATATGGCGGTGTTCTGCCTTGCGAGTGCAGAGTAGAATTGGACGCGAAGAGTTTACCCAGTAAGTTGGCTTTTTCCCTTGCTGTTACCGCGATAGAACCATCATCTGCTGTTAGGGGTGGCAAGGCCGACTTTGCAAATCCTTGACTAACGGCTTTCGATACCGACCAGAAAGATCTTGTTCCATTTGGGCAGTTTAGCAGTTTGTTTTTGATCCTGTTGTTGTGACTCTCGTTGCATTCATCAATAATTCGCTTGCAGCTATTTCTGGAGGCTAAAAAGTTCCTCCGATTTTCGATGGAAGGATGTTGACGCCATTTGCGATATGCTGCGTTTTTAGTGTTTACTGCCTTTTTGCAATTCAGGTTGAACCATTGCTTGTTGTTTGATCCGCATTTAGTAGAAAAAGGGATATAAGCTTCCATTCCTGCCAAGATCGTCTCTGTAATTTGGCTTGCACATTCTGAGATGTTATTGGTTCTAAAGCAAACTTCTTTCCAAGGGAATGAGCGATAAAATTCCCGAAGATGGTTCCACTCTGCTGATTTATAGTGCCATACCTTCCGCGGCATCGGAGGATCCTGCGTTTTAACCTCCAACTGGCAAGAGACTGTTATCAATTTGTGGTCCGATGTTCCTAGGGGGGCATGTACTGATACTATGTACGAGTCAGGGTCTGAAGCCAAGACCAGATCTAGGAGACTCGCAAACTCGCCGTCTCGATCGGGGATTCTGGTAGGTTCTTCCACAAGCTGCGTAAGCCCGCATATGGTGGCAAATAGCTCAGCTTCTCGTCCTTCATCGTCGTTCTTGTTGCAGAAGCGCAGCCAGTTGATATTGTGAACGTTAAAATCACCCATGACGATGATTTCTGCGCTTGGGTAGTCAATTTGCAGATAGTTAATGCAATCAACCAGGTTCAAAAAGAGCCGTCTATATTGGGTGTCGCTTGGTGGTCTGTAGATACAGCAGATAAATTTCGTGGCACCACTGGCTATTATTTTGAACCACATGACGTCGAAGTCTACAGGTTCAAGCGTTTCCTCCCGCTGGCAACTCGAATCGTCCTTGACAAATACTGCCAATCCAAAGTTTAGTCGAAATCGGGTGTGTAGGTCGTATCCAGGATAAATGAGGTGAACATTTGTTGTTGAAGGTTTAACCTTTATTTCTGCCAATGCCAGAATGTGAGGCTTATTTGATTGCAGGTGTTGGTGTACTGCATAATTATTGGTGTTTAGGCCTCTGATGTTGCAGAAATTGATTTTTAGGCTTTTTGATCCGCCTGATGGACCCCCCCGACCAGCCTCCGCCCGGAGATCCGAATGGGAGGCGAGTTTACCTCCGGAAAGTTTTGGTCGTGAGGGCGCCATCATGCATTTACTTTTCTTCTCCATTTCCCCTTTTGAAACCGGACACATCGACATGGCGGCGAAACGTGAGTTCCATGGAACCACTTCACGCCGCCTAAGTCCTATGTGGTGGTATATTGGGCGATGCAAGTGGACAACATCTACCACCAAAGGGATTGCTCTTTTAGTCGCCTTTTACGACAGGCAGAGCATACCGGAGGGCTATTCTACCCCGGCCCTCCCCGGGGAAGTAATTACTTAAAAAGACTTGTAATTACTCACGCATTTTTTAGATTATTAGTACCCAGCTGACATTGCATTTTGTTTTGAGATTAAATTCTGTTCATTAATTAAAAAGGATATTCAATTATTCACCGACAGTCATTTTATTTGCATTCACAAACTCCCAATTCATTTTAGAAACGCTAATGTAAAACGCGACCATACCTTTTTGTGTAATTGGTCTGCAAATTATTCAATGATGTTCCTAATGTGCATCAAAATGTCAGTAATTGTTTAATTGGTATGTTTAATATTAATTTATTGAGTCTTCAAAATCCACTTACCACACTTTTTGAAAACTACAACCTACATCAAGTAAATGAAGAGCCCACACGAGTAACGGCAAATGTAAGTACTCTTTTAGATGTCATATTTGTTTCTAATGTGCTGTTGGTTTCTAATAAGGGTGTGTTATCGGCTGATGCCGTATCCGATCATAAAATTATATATTGTGAATTAAATTTAGCAAAAATAAATTGCAGTCAAAAAATTGTTAGGTACCGTTGTTTTAAAAATTTTAATGTATACAATTTCAATGCAGACATGCACAATTTGCCGTGGGATAATATTTTTTACGAAAATGACATAATTATGAAGATATCTATGTTTAATAATTTTATTTTAACCCTTTTCGATAGGCATGCGCCTGTCCGAGAATCTCGCATTACTAAGCCTAAAGCACCATGGCTCACAGAAAACCTAAAAATCTTTATGAGACAAAGGGACGATGCCTTGCGTATATTCAAACAGTCAAAACTATTGGAAGATTGGAATACTTACAAAGGTTTAAGAAATTTTACTTTGTCTCGGGTTCGGAGAGAGAAGAGGAAGTATATCGATTCACTTTTTTTAAATAAAAGAGAACCGAGTCAGCTGTGGAATGCACTAAAAAGTTTTAATATTTGTAAGAATAAGGATGGTCTAATTCCGTCGTTTCTCTCTGATCCCAATGAGATAAGTAATTTTTTTGACTTAACTGCGCAGGTCAATCCAGGCTGTGAGGAAAAAACGTCTTATTATAATAATAACTTTTATAGAGATGCGAATATGTTTAGTTTCCATTTAACGAGTCCGGATGAGGTTAACAAAATTTTAAATAATATAAAAACAATTGCGATAGGTACCGATGAAATTTCTTCATTAATGCTTAAGTATTGTAGCCCCTTTGTTGACTTGTACTTAACCCATATTATAAATTGTTGCATAGAGATAAGTTACTTTCCTGATCAATGGAAAACTTCAATGGGAAAACCTTTGCCTAAAATGTCTACTCCTACAACTCTTAATGACATTCGCATTATAAGTATTTTGCCTGCCGTTTCGAAAATTTTTGAAAGAATTCTTTATAATCAGATATATAACTATTGCTTATCTAATGAAATAATACCAAATTCACAATGTGGGTTTAGGAAACATTTTAACACTTCGGTAGCACTTTGTAATGTAACTGATGACTTATTTAGAGCTTGTGATAAAAACATGCATACCGTTTTAGTGCTGTTGGATTATTCTAAGGCGTTTGACACCATTAACCATAATTTGTTGTGCGCTAAGCTTAAGTATTACGGTTTTAATAATAACTCCTATTTGCTTTTAAAATCCTATTTGTCTAATAGATATCAAACGATTTTTTCCGATAACAGAAAGTCTGAACAAGTAAGTATTAGTTGTGGAGTACCGCAGGGTTCTATTTTGGGTCCTTTGCTTTTTATAATGTATACCTCAAATGTTTTAAAATCGCTTAAATATTGTAAGCTTCAGGCATTTGCTGATGATACGCAAATTTATTATTGTTTTGATTACAGCGACTATAAAGAGGCCGAATCACTCATAAATGAAGACCTGCAAGCACTAGGCTTAAACTCAAAAAATCACAATTTAAAATTAAATCCTAATAAGTCCCAGCTTATGATATTTGGTAACAAAAATCAAAGAGAGTTTTTAAAATCTAATATAAATATTAATTTCGATAATACAAAATTGGAATTTGTAAACAACGGTAAAAACTTGGGGGTTATTTTGGATGAACAATTAAGATTTAAGGAACACCTTAAAAAATTTTTTCAAAGAACTTTTATGTCCCTGAAAACATTGTATAATAACTGCCATATGTTAAATGTAAAGTTAAGAAAACAATTATGTGAATCCCTTGTACTGTCTCATTTTAATTATGCTGACGTAGTTTATGGGTTTTGTCTAGATTTGGAAAGTCGGGTGAGAATTCAAAGGGTCCAACATGCTTGCGTTCGATTTGTTTATGGACTCCGAAAATTTGACCATGTATCTTATTTATATAGAGATATTAGATGGCTTAAAATGGATATGCGCAGGATATTACATTTTGCAGTGTTTTTATTGAAAATAATTAATGACACATCTTCCCCTGTCTCCCTTAAAGAAAGACTAATTTTTCGGGACACTGTTCATGGTTTAAATATAAGGTTTTCTAAAAGAATTACGGTTCCACTTCATCATAGTGCCATGTTTCAGAGGTCATATTCTTATAATGCAGCAAATATTTTTAATAAAGTACCAACAAACCTAATTAATTTATCAATTCAATCTTTTAAAATAAAATTCAAGGAACATCTATTTAATTTGCAAACCAATGGAGATTTTTTTTAGTGGCTTTTGTTATTTGTGCAATTTTTCTGGCAAATTTAATGTTTGTTATGCAAGTTTCTTCTAGTTTCTTCTAATTGTAATATTTAATTAATAATTTATTGTAATTTACTAATTAATTTGCCTAAGATAATTTTTTTTTTAACTACCTAATTTATTTACTGATGGTAAAGTATAGCTTCTGGTTCAGTAGAGTAGCTCTTTAAAGCTAGACTGCGCCAGTGGTTTATGCTACTTTTTTTTTAATAATGTTTTTTTTTCTCAGCTATGTTTATGTAATTTTAAAAATAAAAGGCATATTTATTTATTTATTTATTTATGTTTATACCGAAATAAATAGAGATCATCTTAACATGACTTACTAAAAGACTCTTTCTCGATTAATTGAATGTTAGTTCAGCTCAGCTTACAGTTAGTATTTAGTACAGTAACAATTACTAACTCAGGCTAAATCATATCCTAATAAAATTTACTATGACCTATATCTCTAATTCGGTTTTCATACATTTACATGTTACGTCTTATATCTAGAGATTTTTTATTAAATTTTTAAAATTATTATTGTATTGTATAATTAAAAAACTTAAATACTCTATATTATGATATTAAATATTATTTTTAGAGTTTCAAAGATACGTCTATAGTATACGAAGATGGTGAGACGTTACTAAATGATATTCATGAAAGAATATCCAACATGATGAGGCAAAAAGTGGACGCAGTAAGGGTAAGTTAAATTAGTAAGTTAAAATTTATTGAAAAAAGATACTTAGTAATTTTACTCTCTGCAGTGCTATTTAATTTTACTAAAGTCTTTGATTTGTCTCTGACTTTGATTTTACCTCACCTTAAATCGAGAAAATATTAGTTACCAGAGCCCAACCGCATTAGAGAAACCGACAAGGCTCTCTGGTCTGAGGGACTTAAAGTCGCTCAGTACACTGAAAGTGTTACCCAAGTATTTGAATCTGGCGCGCGTGAGTACTGGGCACTCCCCGACTACATGGTCAACGGTTTCATCCTCCTCACAGCACCATCGGCATTCCGGGTTGTCCGCAAGACCGATAGTATGGAGATGGCTTCTTAAGTGCCAGTGACCGGTTAAAAGATCTGTCACTAGCCGAATTTCGCGTCTTTTTAGGCGTAGTAGATTTTTGGTGAGACAGGCAGAGGGCCCACCTATGTGCGCTTTGGCCTGTCTTATACCAGGGGACTGAGTCCATCTTCGGTGGGTCCACTTGTCCAGCAGACCCTTCATTGACGCGACCGCAACGCAATTGGCGATAACAACTATGGGTTCCGGCCCCATCGGCAGATTCGCGGATCCCAGTCTGGCAAGAGAGTCCGCTTCCTCATTACCTGCATAGCCTGCGTGGCCAGGTATCCAGACGAGCTGGACCCTGCATCCAATCTGTACCATTTTTTTCAGGACTTTTATGCACTCTAGTACAAGCTTGGAGCTTACCTTTGCGGCCGTGATAGTCTTAATGGCAGCTCTGCTGTCCGAGCATATTGATACGACTGTATTGCGGTGTCCGCAGCTTAGGATTTTCTGTCCGCATTTTAATACAGCGAATACTTCGGCCTGGAAGACAGTGGCGTTCTCCCCCAGCGAGTATGCCCTACTGGTATGTGGGATCCCACCAATAAGCCCTGATTCAGCTCTGTTATTCATTCTGGAGCCATCTGTGTACCAGATGGTCCCCCTATTTAGCAATGCAGGTCTGTTGGAATGCTGCCACTCCTCTCTGCCTGCAATGTGCGTCACGAATCCCTCTCAGTCCACAGTCACTGGAGCCATGCAGTCACCGCCCATCAGAAGGAGAGGACATTCCTGTATGGCCCGTGACCAAATTTTTGCGTGACCGGTCTCGCCAGCACGTAGTTCGCCGAGGACGTATAGCCTGTACGCAGTCGTCATTGCTTCGAATTGCACAACGATAGCGGAAGGCTCAGCAGAGCCTCAAGCGCTCTAGTTGGCGCCATCCGCATGGAACCCGTTATGCTGAGACATGCAAGACCTTGGACTCTATCCAGTTGAGCACGAATTTTCGCTTTCTCCGTACATGGCCACCAAACGATAGCTCCGTATGTGAGAAGAGGTCTCACAATGCGCGAGTAGATCCAGTGGAGGATCTTAGGTGACAGACCCCAGGTATTGCCGAAAGCCCGCCTGCAGGCCCATAGCGCGCAGGTTGCCTTCTTCATTCTGGTGTCTCCATGATCGTGCCAGGAGAGTTTGGGATCCAACTTGATTCCCAGAAATCGAACTGTTCTGGAGTAATGCAGCTGCACGCCACCTAGAGATATAACAGGGGGCGTGCCAAAGTTACGTCCCTTCGTGAATAAAAGCTCTGCTTTTTTGAGGTTATTCCTGAGACCCCTCGAGAGGCACCATATGTCCACCATACGCAGGGCTCTCATCATAGGGCCCCGCATTGAGACGGCGTCTTTCCCTGGGCAAAGGATTACTAGATTATCAGCGTAGGCCTATGTGTATAGGCCAGCATTGTTTAAAAGATTTATCAGGCTGTCGACCACAAAGCACCACAAGGTAGGGGACAATACTCCTCCCTGCGAGCAGCTCCTAGCCGCCAACGTTTTGACAATCTCGTTGTTGAGCTGAACAGATACATACGTTTCGAGAGCATGGCCTCTATCCAGCTAACCAAACAAGGTTCTGAGCCGCAGCTCTCGAGTGCTTGGCAGATTAATGCAAAAGGGGTGGTGTCGAACGCCCCTTCAATGTCTAGAAACGCACCCAGACAGGCCTTGCCACTACCCAGATCACCCTCCACCTTCCTAACGAGGTGATGTAGTGCCAGGTCCGTGGATTTGCCCGCCTGATAGGCGTATTGGTGCACATACAGTGGTTTGTTAACCAGGATACTTTCCTTAAGGTATCGATCAATCAGCCTCTCCATCGCCTTCAGCATAAAGCTGGTAAGGCTGATAGGTCGGTACGATTTGGGATCTGTAAAATCGCTTTTTCCGGGTTTCAGAATGAAGACGACTTTCACTTGACGCCATAACTCTGGGATAGCCCTAAGCAAGGGACGACCTGAATAGTCTGACTATGTGTGGGGTTAGTACTTCTAACCCGTTTTGCAAAAGGCATGGATATAATCCATCCATGCCCGGAGATTTGAAGGGGCGGAATGTCTTGATTGCCCATTTCACCCTCTCGTAGGTAATTATTCTTCTAGCAGTCTCGAACTCTAAGCGAATCGGAGCCCGAGAACAGCTAGGAGGATTGCGAGATGAGTTGGAGTCTGGGAAGTGAGTGCGCAGCATGACCTCCAGTGACTCCCGCTCATTGGTAGTAAAGCCGCCATCTGAAAGTGACAGCGACCCCAATTTAGTTCCAGGTTCCTTGAACAGTACTTTGCACAGTCGTGCTGCGGATGGTGTGTTTTCAACGTCATCGCAGAACCGCCTCCAGCACTGTCTTTTGGAGTCCCTGAGTGTCTTTTTGTATTCCCTTTGAGCTGCGTGGAACGCATCCCAGTCAGTGGCAAGCTTAGTGCGCTCAGCCCTGCGAAGGAGCCGACGCGTAGTGTCACGGTGCTTTTCCGTGTTCCTGTTCCACTAGGCATTCTTGGCATTAGCAGGTCTCCGTCTGAGGGGACAGCTGCCCTAGAATGCCGCGACTATGGCACGAGTCAGGTTGACAGTCCCGATCTCTGTGTCGGCCGGAAGTGTGTACCTTGCCGGCATGTCCGCAAGACCACCGACTAGTTCCTCTCGAAAGTGGTCCCAGTCAGTGCACCTTCCAGTGGGTTTCTGTAGGCTGGGGTATCGCACCGAGCCTGCTTCTTTAATTCAAAAAAAATTAGACACTCTTTTTGTCGCAAATAACGGTACACATTCTTTACTTAAAAAAATAAATAATTTGCTTGAACTAAATGTACTGTTTGTTACCACACATTTTAACTTCTAAATTGCTTGTATTTTTTTGATGATCTATTATAAAAAATGTAAGAATTTTAAAATGATGTTGGTACCACACTAAAAGTATTCATTTAAAATACCAAAGTTTGGCGTAAATAAAATATTCATTATTTCTAGACATTTTCGCTAACTATTTGCTTACATATTTACCAATTTCATTTTTTTTTGGTACCGTTAAATAGAGAATTTTACGCTGCTTACTATGATGTATCACACGATGGGGGTTCCCATTTGACGTATTAAAGTGAGGTTAGCTGGAGGTGAGGAGGTGATTGGACAGAACTTCAGTAAATGCATAATTAAACGTCCCTCTGTATATCTAATTTGACGTGTTTTTTTTTTAAGAAAGTTATTAAGGGTGGATTGTTTTGAGTTTTAAAATATATGCACGCACTGTATATAATGTATATACTCCTGCAGGATGGAGCACCTGCCCATTTTAGACGAGAAATGAGCGAATTTTTGGATATAAGTTATCCAAATCGGTGGATTGGCCGAAATGGACCAGTTGCATGGCCACCAAGGTCGCCAGACCTAAATCCATGTGACTTTTTTTTTGTGGGGGTATATGAAAAGTTTAGTTTTCAAGACGCCTATCGACACACAAGAAGAACTAATATAATAGCACGTATTAAGCAGGCTGCGGCAACAGTTAGACAAAAACCGATTTCTCTATTGCGTGCCGTTACGGAACAGTGGTTACGTCGAGCAAATCGTTGTGTTGAAGTTAATTGAAAAAAATTAAAAGTTATTGTTAAAAGTTATTTGAAAAAAAATTTGATTTTACCGAGTTCTATACACAGTTAAAAAAAAAGTATTAACTTAAAAATCACCCTGTATATATATATATATATATATATATATATATATATATATATATATATACAATAAGTACCATGTCCATAGGAAAATTTTATTTTATTTTTTTGAAAAACTATTGATAGTACCAAAATTTTGATTTTGCCATTAATTTCTGTAGAAAAAATCAGCTAAAAACGAGTCGATGGACAAATTTTGATTTTTTAAAAAGTTTTTAGATTTTTGGGAAAACTATTGATTTAGTAGTACTAAAAATTTAATTTGAATATTAAATTCCCTGGAAAAAGTCATGTAAAAATAAGTACCATGTTAATGAAAATAAAATTGATTTTTTATTAAGTTTTTATTTTTTGGGAAGACTAATGATGGTACTAAAAATTTAGTTTTAATATTAAATTCTGTGAAAAAAATCATTTGAAAACAAGTACTATGCTAATGAAAAAATTTTTATTTTTAAAAATGTTTTTTGATTTTGGGATAACTATTATTGGTACAAAAATTTGATTTTACAATTAGGTCTACATTTAAAATCTTTGATGTAATTTTTTTTATGTGTTTATTTATTTCGGTTTGCAGATATTTATTAAGGATTTCTTTATAAAGGGTTATATATTGGTTATAAATAAGACAAAAAAATTAAAAAATCTTTTTTTTTTCTTTGTGTGTAAAGCATTGGCAACTGCAATTCTTATTGATAATTCAACTGTAAAATTAATTATATTGAATTAGTTAGATATATTTTTAACATGCATAATCAAATTGATGAAATGTTGGAAAGAATTGATATTTTTATGCTTTTTATATTTCAGAGAATAATGGACATTGCAGAACAAGCGGCACAGGCTCAAAAAGAAGAAGACATAGACTTTAACTTTCAGTTCTATAACGCCAAAAATCTTACTAACTCCGTGCCGAATATTACCGGATCAGATGAATATGAGGTGTGTCCTGGACAAATTACTAAAAAATATATCTTAATTAAAATGATTACTTTGTAGATTCAAGATTTGGCCGCGACCCAAGACCTCCGCTATGATGAGTCTTTGGTAGAAAATTCTCAGGTCGAACAAAACTACCAGAGTATCTATCGTTCCGCAAACCTAAACAGGTATCAAAGGGATCAAGAGTCGAACAACAAAGATGAGTTTGATGTAGCAGATACTGAGGTTAATTTCTATTAGTTATTATCTTTAGAGGATTCTTCTCCTAATCAGTATTCTATTGATAACATTTCTTTATAAGGGCTACAGTCAATAAAGGTCTTAAGAAGACCTTAGTTTACTTACACCGCTATAAAGTTTATCAAGAATTTATCAAGAAATGATAGATTGTTACGTTCATCTTATGAGATCTATCTGATTTGTAGACTTCGGATGAGGGTTTAGAAAAGGATCCCCAAGCAAGCCAAGCCCAGATAGATAAAAGTCGATTGCCTCTGTACAGGAATAGACATTTTTATAATATTCCCGTCAACACTAACTACAGTGCCGTCCATGTACCTAGCAATGTTTATGAAAGATGTAAGTACTAATAACTTATCCTAATAAAATTATTAATTTAAAATGTGTTTTTGTAGCAAAAGACGTGATAGCTGGCATCAAATGGTCAGAAGAACTAGACAAAACCTTTAGAAATAATTATAAAGTCGACCCGACTTTATCGTGGCAATATTTTGGTAGTAGCACTGGATTTATGCGACAATTTCCCGGTAAGAAAACATTCGATTAAAGATGGACATTGCACGTCTTGTGTCTTGACTTATTTATTAAGAAAATCATAGTTCTGATGTAGGAAGTGAAAATTGAAACGGTTCTAGTTAGAATCCCAAAAATTATTTATTCATTTATAATTGAATTGGATGTAGTTAGTTTCTTTAAATTTACCCTTGTAGCTTTAATAAAAAATGGTTTTAAAATAGAGATATAGAAAGGAAAATTACATTAAAAAATCAGTGCCAAAAATCAGGGAAGACCTTGCAAGAATTTGAAGCTGATATTGCACGTTTGGTTCGACTGGTATATCTAGTAGGTGTCCAGAACAGGATCAAGAAACGTTTGCCAGTTCAAGCATTCCTGGATAGACTCCGCGATATGAAATGAGGCAGGGCTTACTACTAACACATCCGCCTAAGATAGAAGATGCACTAACAAATGAATTCGAAGCTGCCAAGAACACGAACAAGGGGCAGGCTCGCGTTCAGCATGTGATGCTAGGAGAGAGCCACTTTGAGGATCATAAACCGAAAATGCCAAAGTAAGGATACATCGATGCGCTGTCCGGAGAGACTGCAAGCATTGTCAGTGGGCAGAGGAGAAAGAAGTTGTTAAAATCGCCATCGTCGATGCTACCTGAACATTAGCGATGTTATAAAAGACCATGAGAAAGATCCCGATATCCAGACAGTCCTAAACTGGATAAAGGAAGGGAAGAAGCAAAGTTGGGAAGAAGTGGCCAAGTATTTTCCCAATGTCAAGTCATGTTGGACAGAATGGGAAACCCTAAATTTGAAAGATGGACTCTTTTGGCAGAAACTACTAGACCACGACAACAAAGAGGAGAGAAGGCAAATCGTTGTGCCTTAATTTCAGATTTCGGAGTTGCTAGAAGAAATCTATGCTGGGGTGTCGGAAGGATATCTTGTTTTCAACTATTTCAGCTAATGAAATGAGGCATACCCTCTACCAAACTAGGAGGACTCTACTGCCGCCGACTCAATAAATAATGGAAAACGAGGACTTCGAGAAGAGTCTCCGGCTCAAATAGTGATGGGAAGAGAACTCCGTCTCTCATAGGATAGGATCTTAAATTTGATGGCCCGGCAGGAATAGTTATTACTAAGAAGAACTACGTCAGTGATCAGTATAAAAGAATGGATGTTATTTATAGTCAAGTTCGCATTTTCATTCAAGATTAATGAAGGACACCTTTGGTGTCAATGCCAAAGACCAGAGATACAATAACAGTGACTTGATTTCGCTTTACAATCCTAAGAGACAAAAGTGTCTGTCAGTGAAATTTCAAACATCCTGCAATGTGCCATAAATTCTGGAAGGCATCTACAATGTTCTCTACAGAATACCAAAAACGGCGCGGGGTGTAGCTCGCATCATTCATTTTATCCGACTGGCTTATTATTATGGAAACCACGAAGACGCTGAGCTGTGGCAAACCCAACCGAAGCCAGATTTGACACTCGATTAATTTATGGTACAATCATTCTAATGATCGAAAAAGTCGGTACGGCGTGATCTGTGAAGTGCAGGATGACCTGTTTACTGCTTTAGTTGAGTATGCTCTCGCATATTGTGTGACTAAGGATTTGCAAATGTATGAAGGAGTAGCTGAGATTTTCTGCAGAAAATTGGGGAAAATTCTAAAAAATAGCTGCGTCGGTCTAACCCCGAGGAAAGCACTTAGATAACTAATGAAGAGACTGGTAGAAAGATGCCGGGTTACCAAAGAGGCATCCCTTTAGAAGCCAACCTATAAGGATGTCTTAAACGCTTTCTGTTCTTTAAAGCATGAGTTGTTTGCCGAGGATCTGAAATGCCTGATAATTCCCAAGCTTGTATGAGGATTTGATAACTTGGACTGGAGGATGATTCCTCAGCATGTAGAACTACCTTACAAAGCATAAAAGTGGCTAACGGCATTTAAGCTAAATTCTCTCATGCATAGTAAACTTTGCATCGATATTAATAACAAACAATACTTGTTTTTGTAAGATGACAAAAGTGGTGACATGTAGAATTCCATAACGAATTCATTGATGTAAAAAACCCAATTTTGATAAGAATTTCAATTTGCCACATCAGGTTTACAGGCGTGCAAGTTGCAGTGGCGAATTTACCATAAAGTCAACAAAGGTCATGACGGCACATTATGGGAGCGGCAAAATTTGGGGCAATTTAAGTATGGAGAGTATATGTTTTTTAAATTGCATTGAGAATATTTGTTTCAAGTCTTTATTTCAAACTGTAGCAGTACAATAGCAAGTGCTGCCTTGAAACATGTTTAAAACTGTCATCGATCTTCATTGGGAAAAAACAAGTTAAATGCTATTGCGTTGTTTATAGTTGTCAGATTTGTTTTTGTCAATAGACTTAAAGAAATTATTCGTGATTTTGCAGCTGAAAAAATCAAGTCGCAAAAAAACCTGTGAATGTGACTGTTGGAAAAAGAGAACTGGAAAATGGAGTTATTGACCTATTTGTAATAATATAAACAAAATAAATGAGATTCTGGGCATTATTTTTGTTTACTTATCGTCGTAATCCTCTTAAAATAATCAAAAATATTATTGAGAAAACACAAAAAAAATTATCGAAATCGTATTTTTTGTTAAAATAACGGCGGCGAATTTCAAATTCTCTAAGGGTGGTCAAAAGTTCAAATCCGTTACAGGCAAGTTGTGGTGAGCTGGTATACTCCTTAACGTCGTTCTTTGAAGAAAAGTGTAAATTCTTATTTTTACAAGAGGTCCTGTTCCAGCATCGCTATTTTCATCTCGGGGGCACGATCGACGGGTACGCGCGACATCTGTGGAGACACGTGAAAGGTTAGGGAATTTTCCGGAACAATGTCTAGCTAGTACATACGGGCCCTCGCCGCTAGGAGGCCAGATCAAGTCGGAATATTGGTGCGACTTTTAAATTGAACTACATAGTAGTAAATAAATACAATGTAAATAAATTTTTCTAGTAGTGTGATCGCGTGTATTAGATCAGTTGACTATTTTGTTTATCGAGTGTTTTAATTCACACCTTAATGGCCGATAAGAACGCTACAGTAATTATTACTGTAGTTAATTATTATTAGTTAATGTACTGATCTTTGAGGTACTCCATATGTGATTTCTAAAGCATCGCTTTGTACTTTTTCCATGCAAAAAGCAAAGTTTTAAAAACTATCCACTGAAATTTTGTGGAACACACAGTCAAAGGCCTTCTAACGATTAAAAATCGGCCTTTATTGTTATCACAGCTTTGCTGTTATTTAGTATTATATACTATATACTTGTGGTTAAAACTTCAATAGCACCTTGCCATGTTATTCTTCGAATAGCACGTTACATGATGAATATATTATTATTTTGAATTATTAAAAGAGTGTGGAATTTTTGTACATTTAATTGTACAATACGATAAAAAATACTTAATTCTCATATTTTAGCCATGATTTGGTCTCAAGAGCCTGTAGATCTATTTGACTGCCGCACTCGAAGTTGGTATATAGAAGCTGCATCGTCCCCCAAAGATATATTGATCTTAGTGGATAGATCTGGATCTATGACAGGTAGTTTTTTAATAGATTTTGCTTTTAGATCAAATACCATTTTTTTTTTAATTTTTAGGGATGCGCAGAGAAATTGCTCGTCATGTTGTCCATAACCTCTTAGACACATTAGGAAACAATGACTACATTAATATTTATACGTTTAGTAATACGACAGATCCTTTGGTTCCATGTTTTGATAATAAATTAGTACAGGTAGGATATTAAAAGTAGGGTATAATTATAGGATTATTGGTCATAAAGAGACTAGTTTCAATAGTCAGGGAAATTCGAATTTTTTTTTAAATTTTCCAACATATTTATGGCTTAGTTTGAAAATGATTGCAGGAATTACCAATCGTATACTACAAATTTTAAAATATTTTCCAAAATATTCTCGTGATTCGTGCACATTTAATTAATTTTTCCAAAGGTTTATAGTAAATACAACCTTATCTGGAGACCCTGTGTGGTCAACCGTTGAATAAAATTTATTGATTTATAATTTTATTATATTCTAAGTGGTAGACTATTTGAGAGAATTGATGAAATATCTCCAGATTGTTAACGATACTCACTCTATAAAAAAAATAATTCTTGACCCATTTTTTTTACCCCTAGGCAAACTTGGCCAACATTCGAGTTTTCAAAGAGAGCATGACTGACTTTAAAACGGAGCAAATCGCCAATCTTTCATTAGCATTGTCAACAGCTTTTGAGATCCTCCAGGCTTATCGGGAAAGCAAATTAGGTAAATATTTGGCATTAAATCTTATTTTACATTATACACTACCTCCTATGCCTCCTAAGCATAACTAGTAGCGCGCTACCACGACATTTGGAACACAACATCTTCAGTCAATTCAATGAAGATGTTGCGTGTCAATGCTATGAGGTCGTGCCACTAGCGATGCTTGAATAGCGTTTTCCTATGATCTTATAACATATATTATTATTATAATTTTAGGAGCCAATTGTAACCAAGCTATTATGCTGGTAACAGATAATAGCCAAGACAATTACAAAGAGGTTTTTGAGAAATACAACTGGGATAATCTTCCGATTGTCACCGTAAGAGTGTTTACTTACTTAATAGGAAGGGAAGTCAGCGATACAAGAAATGTTAAGTGGATGGCTTGTGCCAATCAAGGTAACTTATCATTTTTCTTGTTTATAATTAAAAAAAAAAATGTTTTTTTAAATCAAACATTTTTTTACAGGAGGTGCCTGCAATTTACACAAGTTCTATGTATTTTTTTTTTAATCTTTTACATTTTTATTGATTTCTTGCACGCAACATCCTAGCAATAAATATTTATAATTCACATGCCGCTATTTTTCTGAAGCAAATCTATTTGAAATAAGTAGGGAGACATCTACTGTTCAGTTTGTTCGAAGGTTTGTCCATAAATTTTTTCCAAACAGAAGTCTTAGGGACTTCATGGTCTCTTTCATAGGGATCATGGATCTGTGCATTGAATTATGCGTTTTGCTTTTTTACCATTACAAATTTATGTAGCTTTTTACCTCTAGCCGTGGACGTCAAATCTGAAAAAGCTGAATCTCCAAAATTTGAAATCATGATTGCTCTGAATTTTAAATATTTATAATTTAAAAAAATCAAATTATGAACTGCAAGTCTTTGATAAATCTGTCTGCACGGCATTAATAAAAGACAAGTTAATAAAAAAATATATCTAGATGTTTAATTGGGTTGGTTTGGGTATATTTGTACATGATTTTTTAATTGACCTCTTTGATGTACTATTTACGGTTTTAAAAAAAAAATTTGTTCCAGACTTTTAAAGCCATTTTACGTATTGCTTCAGTCACTTAATGTCTTCCATACATTGGAAATAATTTCTCCTATTATTACTATCTTTTGCGACATATAAGTTGTTTCTTTTGATATAGGAGGTTAAAGTTGTACACCGTGTGCATACCGCGCGACTATGATGATCTTTATACTATTATTATTGCAACATTTCTCGCACAATATAAACAGTTTGCTGCAAACTGAATAAATGCTGAATGATTCAATGTGTTAAATGGGATATGAGCCCTTTTGCTCCTTTGACGACGGGATAATTCTTGGTTTCAGGACCATATTCTCTTCAGTTCTAGCATTGGATTTTTATATTTTGATCTTTTATTTGCCTCTTTGTCGGTGATCTGATAATTTGAAGGAACGAAAATATCTATTCTCAGGCATTGCTTTTTTGCTTTGTCTTTCAACACTAGGTCTGTATGTCTAATCTGCTATAATCTGATCTTGGATGTAAGGCACCAAGAATAGGCATTTGTCTTCTGATTTTCCTATCTATTGCTTTGCTAATTTTTTTATACCATAACTGTGTTAGACCAACGAAACTACTAGTGTTGGAATCGCTGACGGTATATTTTTGTCATTTAGCAAGTTTTAAGCATTTCTCTTGTTCTGCGCCGATTTTCTTGGGCAAGTTTTATTTTCATTTGTTTTTGATGAATGTTTTCATTTCCTTCTAATGAAAGGTATTTACTAATTTCATGCTCTTCAATAGACCAAACAATGGTTGTTAGTTCAGCCCATTTTTCAAATCACAAATTTCGTACATATCCTTGCTGAATTCTTCCGTAGGGGTCTCCAAATCTTGGCAATATCACAACATCTAAGAAGAGCAGTGCTGACTAATTTTTCTTCAATTTAATTTTTTTTTCTGGACTGATATCCGGCGTGTTATCTGTGTAAGACTGTGCAGAGCAGGGCCACTGCAAAGAGAGGCTGTACAAAGAGTAACGGTAATAGTAAGGGTGATGGCCTATTATTTGTTTGCTATATATGTTTTATCGTTTTTTGGTATGATTTGGTATAAATTATTATTCTTTTCTTGCAAAAAAGAAAAACTTTCCTATGCAGAATTATTTTTTGCAATATTATTTAATATTGGCCTTTTGATGGATACACCTCGTAAAGGTTTCAAATTAACGCGGGAGTCTCTCAGGAATAAATCTTGGCTCCAACTCTCTTCCTGTTATATATTTACAATTTTGTCAACAAGAATTTTAATCCAATTTACAGCTCTGCTAATGACAGTACAGTATTGATATATTGATATCTTTCTTAATCCTAGCCCCCAACCAGATATCAGTGGACACCTAGTGCCATAGGCGTCGCCATGTAGCAGGAATAACTAACTAAAGCAGCTTCTCGAAAACTTGTGCTCTCTTTAAAACCAAAAAGGTTGTATACACCGTAATAGCCTTTAACGCTTTACAAGTCTTCATTCAAGAGATTCATCCATCTCTTGATTATTGCTCTTATATATACCGGGTGGTGCGTCGCCGAGCGGAACATAGGAAATCCCATGTAAATTTTAAGGGGGTCAATTATTGGCTTCCCTGTACATTTTACAGAAAAACTGTAAGATAACTTTTTGAAGAGACCAATCTGGTAAACCCTCGTGCAAAGTTTCAAAAAATTTTAATAAGCGAATATTGAATTATTCAATTAAATGTAATTGCAAAATTACCAAATTTTCGGTTCAGGTAAAACAAGACATCAGCCACCAGCAAACAATTTGTTATAAGACTTTGTCAAATCTGACGTACAGCCGAATACAAGAAATGTTTTTTTTTCGTTTTATCAATCTCACAACCATACATTCAAAGTAAGGCACGTTAACATTACTTTCTTATCTAAACTTTTATTTAATATAACGATGAAGTTATATTAAATATTTATATCTATTTTTTCGTCGATTGAATAATTCATACTTGTTTTCAAATATCGACTGTCACTGATTTATTGACACTTTTCCTTACGTAAGTGACAATATTAATTATACTGGTGCCCGTTTGGTTTTACCTGAACCGAAAATTTGGTAATTGGCGTGATAGTTCCTTTTTTAGCTCTGCTATTTTTGAATACATTAGTATTTTTCAAGGATACCGTGTTTTGTGCTGGTTTTTAATGACTTTTCGCAGTGGGGTTTTTGATTTCCTCAGATCTTCATCTATTATCGAAAATAGTTTTTTTTTAATATTTTTTTTTAAATCCATGATTTCTACTGTTTAAAAAGCATCAGGGTTTTTATGGTGTATTTTAGCGTTATCTTAAAATTCAGGATTTTTCGAATAATTATTAATATTATTATTATTAATGCATGAGTTTAAATGTTTAAATATGTAAATGTAGATTTTTTGCAGGCTAAAACAGTTCATAATCATTAAAAAAATCATTAAAAATTATATGGTTGGCAGAATTATTTGCTGGCACGCCCTCATGTGGTTAATAAACTGTATAATATTATTAGTCTGTAGCTGGTACTTGAAAGATTCTTACTTTAAGATCATCAGCAAACATGAGATTACAATCTCATGACTAACACTATCAAATACCTTTAAAAGTCCGCATAAAAAAGTATCGACTCCTTGGTAGGTCAACTGAAAATATTGATATATTATAAGATTCGTTACCACGAATCTCTCGTTTCAAAAATTCCCTTCATAATAGTTGAATGGAAACCAAATAATCCAACAACTTAGGTACATCTTTTTGCATACAAATGCCGCTCTGCAGGTGGAAAAATCGCGTATATCTCCAGATTTAAACAAGGGAATAATAAGTGAATCAATAAAGAATAAGTGGATTATTTCTAGGAGTATTTCCTTAATGTTTTCTTAGTGTGGCAACATCAAATAAATTCCATAAAAGAAAATAATAATTTACTTAGGTATTTTGCCTAATATACAAAAAAATCACCTATTATAGGCTACTACGTGCACTTAAGCACTTATGCGGAGGTACGCGAAGAAGTACTGCACTATATCCCAGTCATGGCTCGCCCTATGGTGCTGAATGGTAACCAGAAACCCAATCCTTCCTGGTCGCCAGTTTATGCGGACGTAACCGATCCGAAACTTACCAATTGGTTGTGGGTTAACCGGCAGAGGAATATGCAAAGAGAGCGATATCTGATGTTTAGCAAGTATAAGGACTTGATGTCGCCATATGAGATTGATAAAATGTTTGTGCACCAACAGAAAATGGTAAGTTTAAGGGAGTAATTTAAGTATATATTTGAAGTAAATAAAGGGAAGACACGGATTGATGTTATACGGTTTCTTTTAGAAACAAGATGTTTATGGGGACACTCAAACGTACCATCTTATGACATCTGTATCGCTGCCGGTTTATGATAAGAAGCCACGACAAGTAAGTTTTGTATAATATTAAAAAAATCTATAAGGGACTTAAAAGCGAATTGGAACAATGAAAAATTTGAAATTATTGAAGTAAAGAAAAAATCGGAATAGTATGTATATGTTAAAAGAGGTAAGAAAAACTAAGCTTGGATTTCCAATAAACATTCAGACCAATTTTATCAGTTCAACCTATACTATTATGTCATTAAAACATTGAAAGTCTAGAATCAGTAAAAAACAACTTTGTTTGAGTTCAACATGTGCTCAGAGGCAAGGATGTTTTTTGTTTAGAAACATATTCACCAATTCTCTGTTGTCAAGTTTACACACATTTTCAAAAGAGAAAATGTTCAGCTGTATATTAGCACATATCATAATGTTAATTCAACTTATTTATGTTGGATTTTGGATTAAAATAAAAAGTAGAACTAGATATAACCTATTTAAAGAACAGAAATACCATTTTCAAATAAAAAAAATATTAATATTTTTATTCCTAAAACCGCTTTAAAAAATGTGGAATGGCAACACCGCAAACAAAAGCTCAGTGATGCGCGAAATGTCATTTTGTCAAATGGCTTTATGTTTACATTCGACATTGGTGTCGAGAAACATCGACTCGACAACTCGTCGAGACTCGACATGTTCTGTGCTTTTAGTTTTTGGTTGAAAAAGGAAAAAGGTCTCATTTCAGTGTTTTTGTGAACTATTACGTTGTTAGGATGGTGAAAGCATGTCATTTTTGAAAACATCTTGTCGAACTTGCATTGTCTTATTTATTTAATGTAACACGACGTTTCGGTTGGTAAGTATCTCCAACCGTTATCAAGTGTAAACACTTGAAAAACACACAAAGTTTAAAGAATTCACGAAAAATCTAAGAAAATTTATCAGTAGACTGAAAATCACAGATTTTCATATGGCTTAGGTAAGAAATTTATTTTTTTAATTAGAGTTAGAGTTATGTATGATTTGTTCTTATCAAATGCCCTGCTAAAATCAGTGTAAAGGAAGAAAGTAGAAAATTTTCTTTGTTTTAATAATTTAGTGATGAGATGTAAGATGTCAAGGCACGTTTCTCGTATAAGACTACATTTTGTAAAAAAATAAATAAAAAGACGTCTAGCGTATTTATTTGAATTTTCCTTTTATTACATAATTGAAAAGACCGTCGTACCCATTTAAAATATAGATTTATTTCAAAACTGTGTGTAAAATGGATTTTATGCATAAATAAATATTCAATTTTTACATATTTATATAAATTTTAAAACCCTTATGTTGAGAATACCAAATGTGTATGAACTCTTACATATTTTACTAGTAGCTCCTATATACTTTATTTTTTCCTATACTTGCTATGAATCTACGGGCAATATTTTAATTTCTTACCCTTATACAGATCAGAATTTATTTAAATTTTAAAACCATTGTGTTAAGAATGTCTTTGTAACCCCTACTATATTTTAGTATATATTTTGTTTTTTCCTATACTTGCCACGATATGGGCAATATTTTAATTTTTTATATATGTATAAGACAGGTCCCAATTAAGAAAATGATAAATTCAATTTTTAAACAATTTCCCAGAAGTTATATCTGTACCTTGGTAGAAAAAGGGCCAATGTCCAAATTTCCGATATTTGAGTTATAGGCATAGGAAGTTAGTTTATTAATGACTTAACATTATTGAAAAGGCCAAAGTCCAAAATACTTGTGTTTTAGCGAAATAAACAAAATACACAAAGGCCTATGTCCAATTCTAGTTAATAGAAAAAAGGCCAATCTCTGGACTTAGGCCTTTTCAATATAGTAGAATAATAAATTAAATGGCCAAAGTCCATTCCATAATATGGACATTGGCCCTTTTGTATTATTTTATTTAGGAGAATGACCTTAAGATTTTAATGCGTACCTAGTTTTTATAACCTTAAATTTTTAGTGTAATTTATTATATTATTAGTAAACTGTGTTCTGTATTTGAATAACGTTAAATTATCAAAATGAGCAAAAGGACCCTGGAAATTTTTCAGAGATGACTGAGAAAAAACTAAAAAACGTGTAAGGAATGAAAAAAGTTGTCTGGAAAATAAAAGAAGGGATCGCAAAGAAAAAGGAAAAGAATATAAGACAAAAAAAAGGAATCCTACAAAGGGCAAAAGAGCTAAAGGAGCCATGCGAATGTAAACTAAAATGTTGGCAGAAAATTTGAAGATATCCGAAGGCAGAATCTATTTAGAGATTTCTACAATTTATCAAGGCATGGTCAAGATCAGTTTATAGCGGAAACTGTTAAGGAATGTGCAAAATTTAGAGAACGACAAAAAAAATCAGCTGATAAGCAAATTAAACCTAATCGAAGAAACTTTTCAAGAAAGTACTTTCTCACAAATGAAGATCACAAGAATTTGGAGGTTTGTCAGAAAATGTACCTAAATACTTTTGATTTGACCCTTAAAAAAGTGAGAGCAATTGTCGAAAAAAAAAATTAAATGATTCAAATATTTGCTCTTCAGACGGTCGGAGAAAACATCAAAATCATAAAATTACCGAGGAAAAAAGAGATTTTATTAAATCACATATTAATAGTTTTCCTACATACAGCAGTCATTACTCTAGAGAGAGGACATCAAAAAAATATTTAAGTCCCGATCTTTCAATTGCCCAAATGTATCGACTTTACATTCAGCATTGCGAGGAACAAAACATAAGACCCGAAAAAGAGTCACTTTACAGACAGATTTTTAATGAAGAATTCAACTTTTGATTTCATGCCCCTGCGAACGACACTTGCTCTAAATGTAAAGTTAAAGACATTTGATGGTAAAAATCTTACAGAAGAAGAAGAAAAAACTAAAATTGAAGTTTTGGAACAAAGAAACACTCACTTAAACCTCTCTGAAATGGCTTACAAACTTAAGTCACTAGATAAAGAAAACAGCAAGAAAGACATCAAATTTGTTGTTGCATCATTCGACCTACAAAAGTGCTTACTCACACCATATTTGCGTAATGGCCTTTGTTTTTATAAAAGACAACTCTGGACTTATAATTTAACTGTTCATCAGACTTCAACTGCCGGCAATTTGGGAATTTGCTTTTATGGGATGAGACAATTGCTGCTCGTGGAGGTCAAGAAATTGCTTCATGCGTCCGAAAATACATCTTGTCATTACCAAAGGAAACGGAAGTTTTAAATCTTTATAGTGATTCATGTTCGGGGCAAAACAGAATTTTTTTTATGTGTACTATGATGAACTATGTCTTGAAAGAATGTCAAGATCTAGGACATAATTTGCAAGAAATCAACCACAAATTTATGGAGCCTGGTCATACTCATATGAAGACCGACAAAATCCATGCAGCAATCGAAATATGCAAGAAAAAAAAACAACTGCTGAAATAGAAGTCCCCCATGACTGGACTAATTTTATAAGAACTGTGCGCCGAAATCCACCCCTACAAGTTAAGGAAATGTTACAAAAAGACTTATTTTAGCAGCCTTTTGACGGAAAAATTGGTCCATAGAAAAAAAAATGAGATTGCTGAAGTTATTCCGTGGATGCGGATTAAATGGATGAAGTTCTCCGTTAAACACCAGTTTCAGATTTTTTACAAAACGAGCTTTAACGATAGTAAAGAGTTTAAGGTTGTTGACCTGAGAAGAGGTTCTGTACGAAACCGGCCTGCGATTTTGGATATTGATGTGCCTAAACCTATAAATCAAGAACCTTTACCATTGGCAGATCTTAAAATCAAAGATTTGTTAGATTTGCTGCCTTACATTAGCGATTATAACAAACCATTTTATGAGAACTTATAAAGATCTTCCGACTTAAATGTTGAAGATATACTGAGCATGAAGAAAATAACTAACTTTCTCTGTTATTTTAGTGTAGGTATCATAAGCAGTAAAGATTTATGGCCACAGAAAATTAATTTTCTAATGCTAAAAAATACGAATTTCGTGTATAAATAAAGATTATTTTCGTAATTGGGATTCTTTTATTGTAGCAAAAAGGCCGATGTCCATTAGCTCTTTAATACCGCCTTGGCCAATGTCCATTTTTTTTTGCAATTTAGAAGACTAACAATACATTTTTAAAAAGAATCCCTTCTTAAGATTTAAAATCCAAAAAATAAGTAAAGTAGGAAAAAAGGGTCACAACTTATAAAAATATAAAGTCAATCCACCTCATTAACCCTCTTTTTATCAAAACAGCTGAAATGGACATTGGCCTTTATTCTACTAAAGTACAAATATAAATATTAAAACCATCGTGTTAGAAATATAGTGTCTATAAATACCTATATATTTTACTAAGATTTCCTGTATATATTATTATTTTTTTCATTTACTTGCCACGATCCTATGGGTAATATTTTTATTTTTCATCTTTATATCAAATTATTATTATTATTATTCATCTTTATCTTATCATCTTTATTATTATAGAAAAAGATAGCGACAATCAGATTCGTATTTTATCGAATGCTACTTTTAACGTAATTTTGTTTCAAATGGCGATTTTCAGAAATCTCTCCAGATTTTAATTCTCATATATCCTCATTCTTAACAAATGTTTCCATTGATTTTTTTTTAATAACAAAATTAAATATGTTGTCGTATTAATATATATCGTATATTTCTATAAATAAAAATTATATTTCTTTGTTCAAAATTGCAATTTTTAACGAAATTTTCATGGGCTTAAAAGATTTAAATGGCTTTCAAAATATTTTTTAAACATTTTGGCGCAAAATCTGTATTTCTTAATGAAATTCGATTAAGAAATTAATTTCCTCAAAATATATTGAAATGGTAGCCAATAAAACAAATAAATTATGCATTTATTTCGAAATTATGTGCTAAAAATCTGCTACGATTGTTAATAAAATCCTATATAAAACTGATTCTATTTTATCGATTAAGAATTGACAAGAATTATTAATTTGTTTCAAAATTATCTGCTTGAAATCGAATCCACTTAAATTATGTATCGATTTAAAAACTGTGCACCTAAAATCCGTATTTTTAACAATTATCGCCATAAAATTGAATTTCATATTTATTTGAATTATGCATCAATTTGAAAATACCGTACTTGAAATACTTTTATAGAAAAAAAATTAAAATAATTAAAAATTCTTTGATCTACTGTGGTTTAAATAAATCACATACTAACGACAATATACTATATATTAGAGGTATGATGGTATATTAATACTCTGTTTTCTAAACTCTCAGAATATAACCGAAAAACAGCAAGTAAACGAAGCTGTATGGATCACTGTCACCCGAGAGGTAACCATTGAGTACACGCTATAAATATTAGAAAAACGTGTAATTTTTTAGACAGATATTGATTTTAGTCCATGGTTATTAAATGGTCCAGTCGTTAGATCCACAGTCGCTCGCTAGTGTGGAGTTTTATAGTGATTTTTCTTGTTTAGGTACAAGAGAATATTATTAGCTAGATAAGTAATAATAGTAGAATAGATTATAAACTTAGTTAGCGGGTTTAGATTAGAATTTACTTAGAATTATAACAAGATATGTATTAATAAGCCTTTTTTAGTGTGGAGTATGATTTATTATATCTATCTACTAAGAATATAAATTAAATCAAATAAAAAAATGCTTTGCTATAAAAAGATAAACAAAAACACAATATATGTATTTTTTCAATAAAACAATATACAGGGTGTTTGGAAGGTGAGTAGCCAAACGGAAATGGTGAGGTTACTGGCTATTAAAAACGCATAGTATTTTTTTGTTTTTCCTCAGATTTAAGAAGTAATATATTTTTTCCTTTTTTTATTAGATTTTCTCCGTTTTTTTACTTTAACCTTCATTTTTTTTTTAATTTTTGGCCAAAATGGCGCACAATTAATTTTATTTTAAAGAGTAATGTTGTCTCATTCAGATTTAGGTAATAACTGAAAAAAAAATTTAAAGAGAAACTAATAGCGGAGTAACAAACTTCCTCAAATTAATAGAAAAAAAATGTTACGTCAATTTTACAATGGAAAAAATAATAATAAAAAAAAAGTTGTGGGGTTTTAAAATGTGTTAAAAAACTTCTTTAGTTAATAGTCTTTCTAACGATGTGCCACATGTAACAAAATAATTAAGTAACTTACGAAAAACAAATAAATTTATCTTCAAGGACGCGTGAACCATCTTGAAAGCAACCTAATTGAGCAGGTATAAACTTATGCCTCTTTCGAACACAGCTAAACCTGTTACGCTATAATCTTCTTTATCATTCGGCGACACTCCCTTTGTGCCCCGCTACCTTAGACTGTTAGGCCCTCCTCACATGGGGAGACTGAAAAGAAACCGTAGTAGCTTAGATACGGAGAGATTAGAGACTGGGCGACTAGACAACCCCGCTTGCGTATTTCAATGGCGCCACTCACACAGAGCTACTCGAATCGCGGCGACTAAGAAACGAACGTAATCCGAGTATCCGCGACCCAACTTGCTTGTCGCCGTGCTACTTCAGTATCGACAGTATCTTAAGCGCAGCGATTAAAAATGGAGCAAATTAGTAATATAAAATTTGTACAAGAAGTGAAAAAATGCTCTGTACTCTATAATTATAAAATAAAAGGGTACTCAAGAAGAGATATCACTGGCAAAGCTTGGATTAAAGTCCGCAAAGTAGTAGATCTCACAGGTAAGCTCGCAATATCTTAAATTAAATAAAATACATAAATGAAAAGTGTGCCTGCAGTTTAGTTTATATTTTGACAAATATTTTATACATGGTAAAGTACTTTTATGTGCAATATTTCCATTGCCATGGTAGCGAAGCTCGAGGAGTGAGAAAGTGGCTTGCTAAATAATTCCTGATCTCATTAGCAGTAGCCCGTGGATGTAATACGAGGGCTTGGAGTATTATTGCAGTATGCCATCGGTCATTTCGGAGTCAGATTGCGGTTGAGTATATGGTATACCTTCTATAGAACGAACAAAATTATGAAGAATGCAAACGGCTTGTATTATATCAATTACTCTTGCCGTCGACCGACAGCGAACAGCCCTGTCGAGTACCTGAAATTTTTGGACCATCATGCCGAAAGCACATTCTATGCTTTTTCTTCCTCTGCTCAATCTGTAATTGAAAATTCTTTTAACGTTATCAAGAGTTCTTTGAGGGTATGGTCGCAGTAGATATGGAGTCAACGAAAAAGCTTCGTCTTCAACAAAGTAGTAAGGGAAAGCGTACTCATTTAAATCATCTGGCAATGTTGAAGGCTGAGGTATATTTAGTCTTTCATTTGTAATCCAGTGTTTTATAGCTGATGAACAAAATATTCCGCTATCACCGTTTCTGCCAGCGTATCCAGTTTCGATGACAGTGAAAAACCCATCTGCATCACTGCATGCCAATAGGACTATAGAGTGATAACTTTTATAATTGAAATTAGTTGATCCTGTGCCAGGTAGTTTTTCAATCCGGATGTGCTTCCCATCTATCGCACCTAGACAGTTCGGTAAATTCCACAGTGAATAGAAACGTTGAGCTATGGTCTTCCATTTCTGTACAGTTAGTATGGCCATATGAAGTACCTGCAAAAGAGAAAATATAATTTTAACTTTTATCATATTTTGCCATATTATATTAAGTGTTGCCAGTTGGAGGCAGCTCTCTTTGAATGATCGCAAACATGTTAATAAATTATTGACATAATCGTACCTTACACAATACATAATACATGGTGTTAAATAAGTATGTACAGGGTGTTTTTTATATTATTGACCTCCCTTTATCTTTTTTATTTGATGTTTCTCAAAAAAGTGTTTAATAGAAAAGTTTAATGATTTAAAATGAAGTTTTAGAAAAAATATTTTTTTCACCTACAGCGTACGTCAAAATTGACCAAAACAAGGGGGGATATAATTTTATAGGAAACACCCTGTATATACCTAATTAACACCCCGTATATTGTAATGTGAAGATCTTAATAATAATTATTATTTATTTACCTATCATTTCTACATTCTTTTATTTCTATATAAGGATTTTTTTTGCAGTGCGTGAGTGCAAGGAGAAATGGAAGAATCTTCGCTTTGTTTATGTCCGGCATATGAAACCCTCTCCCAGTAGTTCAGGCACCAAAAATAAAAAGTCATATTGCTTGGCGGAAGTCATGTAGTTTACACTTCCTTTTATCAAAGCGTTATGTACACCAGCTGGAAATTTATCCCCAAACCCCAGCCAATTGTCTACACTAGATCCGGAACAAGATTCGTCTGCAGATGGCTTACCGGCTGAAGAAGAAAATCCGGACTCTTTAGTACAGAATCAATCACAAACCGAAGAGCTGCTGACACCAGCAACACCCACCGCTTCCAGCCAGTTACCCGAAAGTTCATCACAAAGTACAGAAACTGGACATTCTAAGGAAGTACCAAGTGATTCTACTAGATCTCACCTACGTATAACAACCCGAAAAGCTCAGAAACGGATAATTCCAGACGGAAATAAGGAGTTCGAGAACTATCTAGAAGCTAAAACTAAAAGACTTCGCGATACCTCAAATGAAGGGGACAAAAAACCAGAAGATGGGAAAAGAACATTTTTACTCAGTCTCCTGCCTGAGATGGAACCTATGACGAACACTCAAATAAAGGCATTCAGGCGTAGAGTTTTGCAACTTATTGATGATATCATCAGTCCGGCTCCATATGTACTTACCTCTGAGTATACAAACCTATCAACAAACCCCAACCTACTCGCTTATGATTTCACCACATTCATCAATATCTACTGCTAGCAATAATCAAGTTTCTGACAGTTTATCACCCCAAAACGAAATGCCAAACGAAACGGATGTTGCAAAAACGATTATTATAACGTTGTTCGAGAAGCTTTAGGACAGTGAACTGGATATAATATTATTATATCTTATTATTATATCTTGTATTCTTGTATTCTATTATAATTTCTACTGTGTACCTATTTTCACATTTTCTATAAAAAAAAACTTAATAAAGAATATTAAGAAGCAATGTGAACTTGACATTTACCTTAAAGTAATCAATAGCCTCTCTTCAGGACTCACGCATTCCCTCATGTTGGTGTCCTTGTAAGTGATGAAAGAAGTGATTATTCTTGTAAGTTCCAAGTACGTCTCCTTCTTCATTCTGTAACATGCACGGAATTTTGAGTCAGTTTCTTGCATTTATTTCGCAGCAACAAACAATCTGCAGTTAACATTTCTCTCAATGTACGGATGGACCCAGAATTTTCTTCTACATTTCTTTCTGTATCGCCTATGATAATAATAGAGCACAATTGCTTCTACTTCGCTACTAGAACTTGACATTTTCACTTTAAAGGCAAAGCTAGAAATAAACAACCAACGTGGCGACTATTGTATTGATCCTGATTTCTGTGTGAGGAGGAGAACAAACAACTTGAGTAGTGTAGTCGCCCAGTCTCTAAGTATCTAAGCTACTACGGTTTCTTTTCAGTCTCCCCATGTGAGGAGGGCCTTACCTATCACTAACCATAATACGAGTATTATTTATTCGAGACTTGTCTTTCTCCGCTACTTCACGTATTTTTAACTCCGTTCTACGCATATTGTTTTTGTTGTTCATTTTCGTTAAGTTTTGTTCATTTTCGTTAACTTTGTTCTATTGTTACTGTTGCCTACTATAGCTGGTGCCTTTACAAACAAGAGACGCTTAAGTGAAATTGGTAGTCTAAATTGCCGTGAACCTAGAGTTCGCAGACAACGTAATGTTGCTGATGACGAACGAATTCTGGAAGCTTTTGACGAAGATCCCACAACGAGCATCCGGACTGTAGCTGCCACTCTAAACCTAAGTGTATGGAAGGTCTGGTCTGTTCTTTATGCCAACGGAAAGCATCCCTTTCATTACACTCCCGTGCAAGATCTTGAAGAAAACGACTACCAAAGACGCATTCAGTTTTGCCGCCTCTTGCTACATATGGACGTGGATAACCGCGATTTCTTGAGAAACAACCTGTGGACAGATGAATCCAAGTTTTCAAGGGAGGGACTTACCAACTTTCATAATTTGCATTATAGGGCCCCAAAAGAAAAAAACCGAAAAATGAAGAAAGTCGTGTCTTTTCAAAGGAAATTCTCAGTAAACGTTTGGGCAAGCCTAATTGTTAATACGACTCATTGGTCCGCATTATTTACCGGATAATTTGAATTGGGATAATTTTCTAGATTTTTTATTAAATGATCTGCCCGAACTCTTGAACGGGGTTCCAAATTTTCTCAATGAAGAACAAATGACGTTTCAACACGATGCATGAATGCATTTCCCAATACTTGGATTGGCAGAGCTGGCCCTATCCCATGGCCTGCAAGATCACCGGACTTAACGCCGCTTGATTTTGACGCCTGGGGCCGTGCAAAAGAACTTGTGTATTGCGAACCTTTAAATACAAGGGAACAATTGATAGGAAAAATTAATGACGCTTTTGTAATAATGAGACGGGAACTAACATTACAGTATACCGCAAGAGAAATAAGAAAGCGATGTCATGCGTGTATTAGAAATAAGGCCCATCAATTTGAGCAAGACTTACAAATAAACGATTTAAAGTAAAAAATATGTTTTTTTTTAATGAACCTGTAAAGGAAAATGTCATGGAAACGAAAGGACATAATAGGTTTAGTATTTTAGAACGGTGAAAGAGATAGCGTAACAGATTTAGCAGTGTTAGAAAGAGACATAAGTTTATACCTGCTCAATTAGGTTGCTTTCAAGAAATTGGTTGACGCGTTCTTGAAGATAAACTTATTTGTTTTTCGTAAGTTACCTAATTATTTTTGTTGCATATCGTTAGAAAGACTATTAACTAGAGAAGTTGTTTAACACATTTTAAAACCACACAACTTTTTTTATTATTATTTTTTCCATTGTAAAGTTGATGTAAATTTTTTTTTCTATTGATTTAAGGAAGTTTGTTACTTCACTATTAGTTTCTCTTTAAATATTTTTCTCAGTTATTACTCAAATCTGAATGAGACAACATTAGTCTTTAAAATAAAATTAATTGTGCGCTATTTTGGCCAAAAATTAAAAAAAAATTGAAGGTTAAATTTAAAAAAACGGGGAAAATCTAATAAAAAAAGGAAAAAATATATTACTCCTTAAATTTGAGGGAAAAACAAAAAAATACTATGCGTTTTCAATAGCCAGTAACCTCATCTATTCACCATTTCCGTATGGCTACTCACCTTCCAAACATCCTGTATATCTCGCAAAATCAAACATTTCAAATTTACATGCCTGAACTGGTAATTACTATTAAAAACAAATAGAATAACGCCTCACAGAGCATCATTAAGTAATTCCGAAACGCCAAAATAAGCTTTCTCCAAAAACAATACTTTTACTTCCTTTCTAAACCCCTTCTAAATACTTTCAAGCTAATACAAACATGGTAGAGTAAAGGTATTGTGTGAGATCAAAATTGGCTTTCAAGACTGCCTAAAAGCCATTTTGAACATGAGCCTTAGAGCCCGTTTCTGTAACATAAATTTTGAAGAAAAACTAGCTGGGTTACAATAACCCTAGAACGCTTTTCCATAAGCAATGTGAGGTTCAACTAAGGAGAAGTAAACAGGTCTCACAAGGGGCTCTAAATGATCAGAAAGCACTAGAAAAGACAGAACAGAAAGCACTAGAACTAGAAGCAGCTTTACCGAAAGACCCTGATGTGGTCCTCAAATTATAAATTACCATCAATTGTGAGACCCAGGAATTACGACGGGAAGTATTGTACGGTTTAAAGAGATGTTAGGTAGAGAACGAAGTTTAACATATCAATTTTTGGTATGTTAGAGGATAGTTTATTACTATTATACCAAGTTCTTATCGAAAGTAAGTCAGTATTAATCATTTGTTCTAATACCTCAACACTACCTACATGCCAAACGATCGAAGTATTATCAGAATAAAGTCTAATACCTCCTACGATCTGAATAGAGGCAATATTGTTAGTATAGATCAAAAACAGGAGGGAGCCAAGGATGGGACACTCCACAACTGTTCTGCAATGGTACGGAGATTTTTCGTCCATAGAGTACTGACTGCCTACGACCACATAAGTAAGACTTGAACCATTTGAAAGCTACACCTCTAAATCCATAAACCTCAAGCATTTGGAGCAACATAATCGATACAGTCGAATGCTTTCGTCAAGGCTCAGAAAATTACTGCTGAAAGAAGGTTTTCATTAGTACTTAAATAAATAGCTTCTAGGAGAGAGAAAATAGCATAAAATGTTGCTCTTCCACTTTGAGCCAAATTGAGAACTGGTAAGGAATTCGTTTGCAGTGATAAATGTAATAACTCTCTTCTTAAGGAAGAAGATAAATTGGACGAAAGTTTGAAAGTTTTTTTTTTAAGAATGCTGGAAAATTCACCTCTTTCAAAGAAGACATTTATGGCGCACATAAGTGCTTGAAGATCAGCATCTCTAAGGTGAAGAAGCATCCTGATGGAGATGTCATTATAGCCAAAAAAAAATTTTATTTTTGATGAAATTAAAGGTTTCTTTAATTTTAGAAATATCTACTGGCACCAACAAGAATTAACTAATGAAACTCTCTTACCTATCAGATAATCGAGAGGCTTTGGTCCAGGATTATGCTGAGAAGATAGCACTTTCGCAATACAGCAATAAAACTCATTTAAAATATTTGAAAACAACTTAGATGCGGAAACTTTACCCTTTTTCCTTCTCATCTCATTGATAATCGACCATGATTCTTTCTGGGTATTAAAAGAATTAGAAGTTTTTTTATTAAATTAAATCTTCTTGGCGTGTTTAATGCCTATTTCTTTATGTTTACAATAGAAAAAGTCAAATTAAGTTCACAGATAGTACACTGTAGGAGGATTCTAGTAGATTCCCACAACCCGGAGCGAATCAAACTTCCTCGCCCAGATTTTTTAATAAAGAAGTTTTTTTTGCAAAACAATCGACTCTGATAGATAATTGAGAAACCTCATGACAGAAATCGACGCACTTAATACTTTACAATAAAAATTTTTTATATTAGAACACCCAAAATCTAAGGTCGACGAACATGTACTAGTTCATCTGGTAGGCTCCAGAACATGTATTTTCAAATTAAAGCTAAATAAAATATCTTTAATAGAATTGGCGTTCATAGTTCATGCGAGTATAATTAATGTTGAGATCACCAGTTCAAATAATGGAGAATAAGGGACGGGAGTTGACTTAGTAATGTTTCCAAACTCTCCAGAAACCACACCAAACAGTACACCGGAGAGCGATAAATACAAATCATATCCACTTTCGGATTACTACTATAGAATATAGAAAATTCTGAAACCCGTTCAATCATCAAATCGTCAAATTTATTTACATTAATAAAATTAAATCTATCCTCCGCCTTCCTAACAGGGTACCTCCATGAATAAAACTAGATCTTCTAAATTTATAAAGAACAGTGTAGTTGGGTAAATAAAGTGATTCTTCAAATTTCAGCCAATGTTCTGTAATGGAAACTAACTGAGGCAATGTATCTTCTAAGAGAATATATAAATTATCAGATTTTTTTCTGATAGACTGAGTATTTAGCAGGAAGATGGAGAATAGATTAGAGGGTAAATTTACTCTAAAAAAGTGCATTCGTCAATAGAAGAGGTGTCGTTAATAGAATTCACAGCAGAGTTAAGCTTAAGATATTTACCTGTAATATGCATTTGCAGCAACCGATCCAAGTCAGAACCAAAATCATAAGCATGATTAGATTTTAATATTTTGTATACATCTATGTTATTATTATAAAAAGTTCTAAAATAATGATAGATTGCTATTATATCATATACTAAAGTTAAGGTCCACATAAGGGCTAGTCATAACTATAATATTAGTATTTTTACAAGCAAGAATGAAATTATTTAAAATATAGGCCGGAGAACAAACACCATGTAAACACAAAATAACAAAATGATTATTTAAAAACTGATGAAGCAACCCCAGCGATTTTCAATTTGGGATACTGAGGTTTCAAAAAGCATTGGATATTGTAGGCATTCCCAAACTGTAGACGTAGATGCTTTGGAAAAATACTGTTATTGGATTGGACGATTGTCAATAACACTGGTATGCGACAACTGTAAAAAATGGTGCTTTTCAAATGCCCTACTATGACTTGTGTGGCCCAAGAAAATCACTTATTATCTCCAATAAGTGATTTTCTTTTTCCGATCCAGTAACTACGGAACAAAGCATTTCCTTATTTAAACTTTTTAAAACTATAACATCCCTTTGGTGCGAATTTATACTAGGTTTAAGCATTCTCTTTCTCAATGGCAGTCAGGTTAATTATTAATAATTTTTTTATTAAGAAAAACAATAGAAGAAGAAAATATTTTTTCTGCCTCAGAAACTTAAACTTTAAAAATCACACTATTTCTCCTGAGCCTAACAATATGCCTCTTCTTATCCTTTATTTCGTTAAGTAAGTCACTAATTTTTAATTTGGAGCTCTTTATAGAGGAAAGTCGCCTAATATAAAGAGGTTTTTTTTTTGAAAATAGTAAAAAAATTGCATGATATGTTCAAAATTGGAAAAATCTCGTAGTGATATTATTTTACGCCAGGACAGATGATATATGTATAAAAACACTCAAATTTAATTAATTTGGGGTAGTGATCCTATTATGTAAAAAAATGCATCTCCCCAAATTACAAACCTGTGGGCACCTAAATTGGGGATGTCGAATTTTCATATACACATACCTTTGCAGAATCAAATGATCAATTCAATGGGTTGCAAAGTGTATTTAAAAAAATATGGATGCTGTATTTAAGAAAATAACTTTAACATCTACTAAGATACATTTATTAAAAAATAACTTTCTTATAAAAAAAAATAAATTCAAAAGACACGATAAATGGTTAAGTCCTCAAAACAGAATTTTTCTTTTTTTGCTGCTGCAAGTAGGGCATTTAAATACCACTACGGCCTTAGGACCAAGATCCGGGCATAGTGTGTGGGCCCACTTGTAATGCACAGTGCAGCGAACCCAGTCTTCACCTTCGTGGTTATCTGAATAAAGACCACTGCAGTAAATGCACTCCGCATCTTCATCTTCATCAGACATTGGGTCGTCTGCAGAGTCATCCATATATTGGGATTCGCCTTCTTCATCAGATGATTCTCCTGAAGAGTCAACTTTTTTCCCCTTTTTGGGCTTACTTGGTTTTACAGGAGCTACAGCTTTCTTTTTTTTTGAGCTTTGGGTTTTGTTTAGTTTTCGTGTTTTATAACTCTTCCAAATACGTTTAATATGGCGTCCCCGTAATATGTTCTGCTGATCCGGAACGGGCACTTTGTTTGCCTGGATTCAAGACTGGCACAGGGCTTATTTTGCTAGGAATAACAAACTTCTGTTGTTTGGGAGTTGCCGGTATTTTAGGACTATTTAGCTGCCTTTGTCCATAACAGGTCCGCTGAGGTTGTATGCCGGAAGGACCGGGATTAGATATGTATTCTTTAAACTTTTGTGGCCTAGGAGTTGCCAGTGTTGCGGGACTGTCTAACTGATTTTGAGGGAAACAAGCCCGCCTTTTCAAAACCTTTTGCAGCGATTTCAGCAGTCGCCGCCTTTCGGTAAGCATTTCCAAAAAGCTGCCCAATCTGGTAAACTGTTACCACTCCCCTATCAGCATGATTTCGAAGCCACATATCGATTTCTTGTGCATAGTAAATTTTAAATGGTGACATAAAAGAAAGATCTAGCGGCTGCATCTTGTGCGAACTGTGGGGAGGGAGGCACACTATGTAAACGTGATTACTGCGAGCTAGGTTAATCACCTCAATATTTCTGGTATGTGTAAAATGACCATCAAGTACCAGGACAGCTGGATTATCTGTTGTGGGCTCTACATGCTTTAAAAAATGTTTAAACCAATCGGTCAATAATTCCGACTGGATCCATCCTGAAGGGTGACAGGCATAAATGGACCCTAGGGGTATTCTGTCCATAAGTTCTTGCTTTATATTTTTACGTAGAAATATCACTAGTGGAGGAATGAAGTGACCCGCGGGGTTCATGCATGTAACTATAGTGATAAGTGAACCTCGTTCGGCAGCTTGCAAAGCACCTATTTGCTTTTTACCTCCCAACTCAACAACTTTTGTATGTTTGTGTTGAACCACAATAATGTTTCATCGCAATTATACACACGTGATGGAGAATGCTTGATCTTTTCCATAATGGGTTCATAAATATCAAAGAACCTCGAAACAGCTTCGCGTGTAAACCCTTTTCCTCTTGCGTAGGAAATGCTTTGGGGAGTTCGGACGGAAAGCTCTTTATGTCTTCTCATAAAATTTCGGAGCCATTTTTTACCAGCTTGCTCCTTTTCTTTAGAGAATGGATTCTTTAAATTGTTCAGTTTTGCCAGCTGGTAAGCCATGCATCGCACATCTCTTCGCGAAAGGCCAAAATATTTGACTTCCATTTCAAGGCAATATGCAACCAGTTCCTGTTCTAATTCTTTGTAAAATCGGATTTCTACCCATTTTGGTTTTAATTACCTTATCAGGAGAAGTGCCTTTATTTATAGCATAACGTTCTAAGGTTGTCTGTGGAACATTGAAGACCCTAGATGCTTTATAGCTACCCATTTCTTTATTTCGCATAGCTTGTACCGCCGCTTTCATTTGAACAGGGTCCCATGTCTTTCGTTTTGGCATCTGCAAATAAAAAAACGACATACTTAGTTGCAATATATTACTAAATGGTTCCTAATATGGGAAGCCCCAAATTAGGACTCCCTTAACTCCCCGTAATAGGAGACCCAGTCCGCTAAGGTTTATAACCTCAAAAAATAAATACTAACTTTTTATTATTTAAAATAAACGTAAAGCATCAATATTTTATCTACAAAGTTTTATTCAATTAAAAAAGAAATCCTTAATCACCTTACCTTGCCGTAGTTACTAATGAAAATCAATAACACGAATAAACTTCATAAATATTTACGTTCAGATAACGTGGGATCACGCTTTCATGTTTTGAATAAAACAGATGTTTATTGCTACAGTGTAGGCATCCAGGGACGGAACTCTGTAACAAAAATAGCGAAAACGATTCTCTATAATCCTTATCGCTTGGCCATTTGTACTCCGTAACTACAATCGGATTAAATCGCCACTGATCGCGTGCGCTCGGAATTTCTTTAAATAAGGACAGATAAAATGTTCTCCTTATTAAAAAGCTACTATTTTCTTCTCACTCTATTGTATGTCGAATTTCTACTTATCTCTGTCTACTTTCATGGAGTAGGTCACGTAAGGTAGGAAATTTATTATTTACTTTTTTTTAGGTTAGTTTTTATTAATATAGCTACGTACTTTTTTATTTTTCTTCTTTGTGATAATTTTTAATTTGTGGAGTTTCTTAAAGTAAAAAAAATATTTGCCTACTTACATATTGAGGTATATAAGAACATTTTGTTTATCTGTGTTTCAGGACAATTAAGTTAAAATGGATCTTCCAATTCCAATTAACAGAGCCCCAAAAACCAGCCCTGTGCAGTGGCAAGTGCTGGTCGAGTATTTGATGAATTACCCAGAAATGCTTACCAAGGCATTTTCTGGGGTAAATGGCCGGCAGCACTATAAGAAAATGTGGAGTGAAGCAGCCACCCAACTAAATAGTATGGGTTATGGGTCTAAAACCCCAGATAAGTGGATAGAGGTATACTTACAGTTAAAGCTATATGATGTAAATATAAATATATACAAGATACAGACTTGTTGTGTAACTATATACATGTAGTATGTAAAATTACAACATTTTAATAATTGTCAATGCAATAATAATTGTGATTATTTGGTTTGAGGCATTTTCCAAATGGAAAAGCAAAGTTAAAGTAAAGGCTCAAACCATAAAATTGGCCATGAACAGGACAGGTGGAGGAGGTCCAGTACCTCAACTGACTCCCATCGAAGAAAAGTTAATGGGTTTAATTGGATGGTCAGCTGTAGAAGGAGATGCTACAGAGGAGTTAGGATTAGTGGTAAAGTATTAATTTGTGAAACATAATGTTTGTTTTATCATGTAAAAAACTAAGAGTTCATAAATTGCTATTTTTATTACTCCTTAGTGTAATTAAATTACAGACCCAAGAAAGCATGGAAAAAAAAGGTAATACTAGAAAAGCCTCGGGAACAGCAATTGCAAGTACATCTACCACAGCACCACAATCCACACAGGTTAACGAAAATATAGAAGCTCAGATATCTGAACTACCTCCTTTGGTAGCAATTGGCAGTGAAGAAACTCACTCACAGAAAAATTGTATAAAACGAAAGTTTATAGGAAAGATAAATAAACAAAATAAAATTAGCAAAATAGCTATGAAGAATGATAATAAAACACTCTTAATGATGCATGAGGAGACTCTAAAAGTACTAAAGGAAATTAATGAAAATCTTGCAATAATGGCAAAAAATTCTGGGAATTCAAAATGCTGCTGTAAATGCCAATCTAATTAAATACAGCATTTTGATTTTATTTATGATAATATGTATATTTAATAATCCATTTACTTTAAGTTACACTGTATAAATATATATGTATTTAAGTTCCTTTTATAAACATGAGTTCCTATTTTTGTTAAGAATTAATATTTTTGTTGTGGATATAAATTATTAGATGTTCACCTGGATGATCCTTATTTAATAAAAGTGTTTTTAATATTATTTTTCTTGATTTTTTCCTGGTTCACTCTCATAATTCCTATTGATACCAGAAACAGTTTCTTTTCTAAGGCGTTTGAAATATCAATACAAAAAAACAAAAAAGGGCTTCTTTAGTAATATTTTATTAACAAGTAAATATAATTTACAAAAAGCATAATTATTAGAATATAAATATTTTAAAATTATACAAAATGAGACATCCCAAATCTTGGTAAATATATAGCACACATTTAAATAAATTACCTCTTGGATTGTTCTCAATTTAAAAAAAAAAAAAACGTTTATAAATGATTTATTATCTGAATAAGGAACCATTGTATGCATTTTTGAAGTTAAATATTTATAAACTATGCCTACATAATCAAAAAGTTAACGAACTAATGTGCTTAGTCAATTTTAAAATGAGAACATCTTGGGTATAAGCTATTGAATCATTTAATTAAAGATGATAATGTTTTTCAAAATTACTTCATTTTATCAATTTTTTATTTATATTTAGACATCTGAAAATTTAGACGCCCATGTTTTAAGTTCCTATTCAAACATTTGTGAAGTATCTCTGGACAATTTGTTGCCTTACTTGCCTCCCTTGGTTTAAGTCTGGGTTTTGAATATGAGCTTGTATGTTATTGTCTGGGTCTTCATTATCGTCATTTTGATTTAGGTCTTCATCAAACTCTAGGCCTGCATCTATGCATATGTTATGTAATACAGCACAGGCATTTACAATTACTCCCACTTTCTGAGGACTGTATCTTAACTTTCTCTCTCCTGACAGGCATCTAAAAATACCTTTCAATCGACCGTTACACCTCTCAATAATACTTCTGGTAATTTTGTGAGATTGATTATAACGACCTTCTGGTGTATTTGGGGGAGGATTGTTATCAAATGGAGTCATTAGCCATGGTTCAAGTGGGTACCCTGAATCTCCTATTAACCAAGTGTTTCTTTCGCCTGTAACAAATTGAAAAGTTGTAGTGCTGTATTTAGTATGTACAAAAACATTTAATGTATAACAAGTCAAAATTAAACAAATTAAATTACCTACCCCTATTTTATTCATTTTGCAAGAACTGCTTTATTTGAGAGCTTTTCCATATATAAGCATCATTTGTAGATCCCGGAAACCTTGCATTGATATTAAGGATTTTTAAGTTGTAGCTACAAATAATCTGCACATTTTTGGAATGAAAACCTTTGCGGTTTACATAATTGTGCTCCTCCAAAGCTGGTGACAAAATTGATATATGGGTACAATCTATGCACCCAACTATTCCTGGAAATCCTCCCTTTTCTGAGAAACCTCTTTTGATATCCATTTTCTGAATATTTTGTAATGGAAACTGAATGCATATGGGGCCTAAATGGATGACAATTAAGTTTGAAACCTCGGATATACATCTACTGACTACTTGCTGACTTGTTGACAATATCCATTCCTCGCCCACCCCTCTTTGATAATTACCAGTTGCTAAGAACCTTACTGCAATCAATATCCTAACTTCCCTTGGCACTCTAGTTCTTCTTTGCTGATTTTCCATATGGGGTAGTAGAATATTAAACAAATATGCCACAAGATCTTTATTTAATCAAAATAACTCTTGAAATCGCCGATCAGGTAGCGAAAAGGGATCACTATTAGCTCTGAACACCCTTTTTTGTAAATTATATCTATAAATTCGTCCGCGATTTTCTTCATTGTTTATTAAATACCTTTGCACAGGTAACATTTTAAATAAGGAAAAACTCTATAGGGAATGAGCCACAAAAACAAAACAAAAAAATGTCAATATTGTCAATTTCTACTTCTTTCTTCTTTATTCACGAGTGGATCTTACCGAGTTGCCTAATGTTTTTAGAATCGGTAATATCGGATTCTCTATACCCGAGAAACAACGAAATAAATAAGGAAACCCCTATAGAGTACCAATATATATAGCGATCCTTATCTCTTCCTTTACTTATTCGCTTCTTTTCTCTGAATAAAGAAAATGTATAGAGTCCCGTCCCAGACATACTCTACAAAATAGAGTGCGTGCGATTAGTCGTATACCCTCACCGTCTAAAATTTTAGATCTCCCCAAATTAGGAAACCTCCTCATATTAGGCGACTCTCCTCTAGTGTTTTTAAATTTAAAAATGCGACAATCTTAGCAAATTTTCACAAAGTCATATCAAATTAACTTTTATTAGACAAAAGTTTATAGAAATTTTTAAATGAGCTTGTTCTGTATTCTTTGCTGGTCTCTTAACACTAAAAGAAGTTTTTGCACATTAAATTCGCTGGAATGGAAATCATTGTTTTGCACATGATTTTCTTTTGCATGGGTATTTTGGCACTCAAGAAAAAAAATTGGCCAGTGCCGTGTATAAATATCTGCCTACAAACAGTCAGGCAGACACATACTTGGCATATACATATTTGGCAGTATGTTAGTATACAATACTCTTATCAGTGTTTTATAGGTCCTACGGTTGGAACGTTTGGTGTGATTGACACTTAAATCACGAGACAGTTTTACCACTAACCAAAACTCTTTATCTTACTCTCGACACGTGTTTCACTAATGATGTTAGCATTTTGTGAAGAAGATTAAAACTGAAAACAAGGTTTTTGCAATCAGTTAATCGTCGGCCTCATATGAATTTTGCGTAAGTCCAAAAATGTAACTTTTACAGTAGGCAAAAAAAATAGTTATTGACTAACAGTAATGTAACTTTAAAAACTTTTTTTAAATTATGTTTTGTTTTATGAAAACTAATATCGGAAATGTCAGAAAAAGGATTCTCTTTTTTTTTTAAACAAGTTAAAGGACTTAGGCAGGAATCATATAAAAACTCATCGCATTTTGGACATACGCATATATCATATTAAAAATACAACTAACATAATTGTAAATTATTATTTTATTGTTTATTAATTGCTTTTAAAAAACATTAAAAATTAAAAACATTAATTACTTACATTCTTAGAAAAACATTACATGTTATACGAGCCCTTAGGATTCATGTTCAAGATTGTCATAGAAAGAATGGTAATCTGGTTCCATAGTATTTTTTAGCGATTGAAGGTGTTCAAACTTTTCTCTTTTAATTTTTAATTTACCTTGATAGAGTTTTGGTAGCTTTTCCATGGGTATACTCAAGCATTTTTTATTAAATCTGACTGGAAGGATTTGACATTCACCAGAATGCCTAATCTTATATTCAATGGATCCGTTTGAATTATATTTTAGAACTCTAATATCTTGTACAGTAAGGTCACCAGTTTTACGTCCAGGCCGAATTGAATTAAAAAAGTTAATTACAGAAAAATCTTTAAAATAATCATGATTCAAATATTGAACATAATAAGATCTTGGGTTTTTTCTCGCAACTTTTATCAAATTTACGTAATCGGCAGGTACGTTTATTACCCTGCCTGTAATCTTTCTTCCAATTGTGGAATGCATTATAGAATCGCATTCCATTTGTGTATGACCCTTCTCTAAGTATTTTTGAAAAACACACTTTTTTCCATTGAAAAATTTAATAGGGCATTAGACAAAGTGGAATTGCGATTTTGTGCACCACAGTATTCTTCACTGTAAAGAATAATAGTTTTGGTATTTGGATCCATAGTTGGTAAAACCATGGTATCTAAGAAGGTACAAATAATCGAGGCAAAACAGTTTGCCTTTAACTCCCCTTCCCCTTCGTGCCACAGAAAACAGTAACCATCCTTTGTATGTAGATTAAAAATAGTAAAATTGTGCAGAATCAATTTAGTTTTGTAGTAAAGGGCAGACACGTTTGACTGTGGACACAGTAAAACAGATTGGAGATCCATGGTAAACACTTCATGGAGTGACTGCTTGTCCTTTTCTTTTTCATTTCTTGCGTCCTCCTTTTTTTATATGTGCTTCATCAAGTAGATCGGAAACATTTTGTGTTTGGTGCCCTAGGCCCTACACATTCATCCTTTTTGGTACTGAAGAGAGATAAATTTAGTTCAAAAATATATTTAAATAGGGTTAATCGAACTGGTTCTATTTTTTTATCTGTTAGCCAAACATTTTTATAAAAATCATAGAGTTTAGTTTTTCCAGCGGGGTTCTAGGTATAGCCTTCAAGACGATTTGCGGTAGTAATGAGATTCTAGCTTTGGTAAATTATTAAGAAAATCTTTAACTGATTTTTTTTCTCAATATTTCTTATTTGGTGTTTTTGGTCGCAGTCTTTAGTTTCAGTTTCTACATTATTACATTTTTTTATTTTTGGGTGAAGTAAAGCTTTTATTTAACCAGTGAGTAATAGTTCTCATGGATACACCAAGTGTGTTGCAAAACATAATTTTGCATACTCTAACTCTCTCTTTTTTTATGTCAAGAAAGAAAGAATAAGAGCATTTTCTTCTACTTTCTCCTTCGGTTTTTCGGTTTCTTGCCCTTTTGATATTTGAAGAGACCGCTCTTCCATTGACAAAAATTTTTTTCTCCTCCCATGTATACTTCCAGAATTTTTGAAATATTTTTTGTCTTTGTTCGTCATTTAAGAGATAACATTTAAAAATAATTTTCTTTGACCCCTCTTTACATGAACATCTCATTTTTAATTTTCTTTCAGTTCTCTGAACATAAAATTTGTTATCCTTCCTGCCCATATACGAATCCCCTTCTTGTCTTTTCTTTTTGTTAATGTTGTACTCCCAAACCCCCATCCTTGACTGTCGCTCAACCTGTTTTTCTTCCTTTTACGCTTTTTGTCTCCATTTTCTGGAATACTCTTCCTTTCACTTAGGTCTTCATCTTTATTTAATCTGGAATTCTCTTTGTTCTCATCATCGACTGTGTCAATATTGTCAAAATCACTTAAATTTTCCGTTTCATTTGCATAGATCTTTGAATATTTTCAAAACTTGTGGTGCTTTTCTAGATTTTTTTGGTTGCTAGTCCGAACATTATTATTATTGGTCAGATGTGCCCGTATAACTAGCCTCTTCGAAAGTTATATCGGCGTTGTTTATGGTATCCAAGTCAATAAAGGCATCTAAAGTATCAGTATTTTCCAGTGATATAATTTTCTTGACAAAATCCTCATTGCCGGTCAAGTTGGAGTCAATATTTTCTTGTAATTCTTTTGCAGATACATTAAGCTGAATATTCAGGATTAGAAGTAATTCGAAAGAAGTAATTGTAGTCGTTAGAAGTAATTGTAACGTCACTTGAAACGATAACTTTTGGTTCGGATTTTTTAAACTGTTGATTAACATCACTAATCGTTGGAAGTTTTTAGGTTGCATTGGGGAGCAACTCACTTTTAAGCCTCGTTTTATAAAGTATTTTATAGCTTCTTGAACTCTTGTTCATTCTGAAAAAAATACTGCGATTTAACACGTATTAGGACTTACGCGGCGTGAAGTGGTTCCATGGAACTCACATTTCGCCGCCATGTCGATGTGTCCGGTTTCCAAAGGGGAAATGGAAAATAAAAATAAAAATAAATGCATGATGGCGCCCTCATGACCAAAACTTTCCGGAGGTAAACTCGCCTCCCATTCGGATCTCCGGGCGGAGGCTGGTCGGGGGGGGGGGGGGGGGGGGGGTCCATCAGGCGGATTTAAAAGCCTAAAAAACAATTTCTGCAACATCAGAGGCCTAAACACCAATATTAATACAGTACACCAACACCTGCAATCAAATAAGCCTCACATTCTGGCATTGGCAGAAACAAAGGTGAAACCTTCAACAACAAATGTTGACCTCATTTATCCTGGATACGATCTACACACCCGATTTCGACTAAACTTTGGATTGGCAGTATTTGTCAAGAGCGATTTGAGTTGCCAGCGGGAAGAAACGCTTGAACCTGCGTACTTCAACGTCATGTGGTTCAAAATAATAGCCAGTGGTGCCACGAAATTTATCTGCTGTATCTACCGACCACCAAGCGACACCCAATATATGCGGCTCTTTTTGAACCTGGTTGATTGCATTAACCAACTGCAAATTGACTACCCAAGCGCAGAAATCCTTGTCATGGGTGATTTTAACGTTCACAATATCAACTGGCTGCGCTTCTGCAACAAGAACGACGATGAAGGACGAGAAGCTGAGCTATTTGCCACTATATGCGGGATTACGCAGCTTGTGGAGGAACCTACCAGAATCCCCGATCGAGACGGCGAGTTCGCGAGTCTCCTAGATCTGGTCTTGGCTTCAGAACCTGACTCGTACACTGTATCAGTACAGGCCCCCCTAGGAACATCGGACCACAAATTGATAACAGTTTCTTGCCAGTTGGATGTTAAAACGCAGGATCCTCCGATGCCGCGGAAGGTATGGCACTATAAATCAGCAGAGTGGAACCATCTTCGGGAATTTTATCGCTCATTCCCTTGGATAGAAGTCTGCTTTAGAACCAATAACATCTCAGAATGTGCAAACCAAATTACAGAGACGATCTTGGCAGGAATGGAAGCTTATATCCCTTTTTCTACTAAATGCGGATCAAACAACAAGCAATGGTTCAACCTGAATTGCACAAAGGCAGTTAACACTAAAAACGCAGCATATCGCAAATGGCGTCAACATCCTTCCACCGAAAATCGGAAGAACTTTTTAACCTCCAGAAATAGCTGCAAGCGAATTATTGATGAATGCAAAGAGAGTCACAACAACAGGATCAAAAACAAACTGCTAAACTGCCCAAATGGAACAAGATCTTTCTGGTCGGTATCGAAAGCCGTTAGTCAAGGATTTGCTAAGTCGCCCTTGCCACCCCTAACAGCAGATGATGGTTCTATCGCGGTAACAGCAAGGGAAAAAGCCAACTTACTGGGTAAACTCTTCGCGTCCAATTCTACTCTGCACTCGCAAGGCAAAACACCGCCATATTTGCCAAGGGTGAATTCATCGATGGGAGAAATTTCGTTTCCCCAACGAATCATAAATAAAATTCTTAAAAGCGTAGACACTAACAAAGCTTCTGGACCCGATGGAATTTCAGCCCTAGTACTAAAACGTTGTGCAGACGAATTGACTCCTCCCTTATGTAGACTGTTCATGGCATCGTATAAGCAGGGCTCATTTCCAACAAGCTGGAAAACTACTCGAGTGCAAGCTGTACCCAAAAAGGGTAAGAAGACGATGCCCTCCAATTACCGCCCGATTGCACTAGTTCCAGTAATATCGAAGATTATGGAGAAAGCAGTCAACCAACAACTGTTAAGATATCTGGAATCATCTGGACTAATCAGCGATCATCAATACGGCTTCCGAAAGCTTAGATCCACCGGCGATCTTCTGGCTTACGTCACACACTTGTGGACGGAGGCCATGGAGAAGCACGGCGAGTCCCGCTCAGTCGCTCTTGACATTTCCAAGGCATTTGACACAGTGTTGCATGAGGGACTACTAACCAAGCTCTCCTCAATCGGCATACAAAACTCATTACTGAATTGGATCAAAAGTTTTCTTGAACAACGAACAATCCAAGTAGCCGTCGATGGACACCTCTCCGACAAATTTAACATTAACGCTGGAGTCCCTCAAGGATGCATTCTATCCCCCACCCTTTTCTTGATATATATCAACGATTTGCTAGGAACTACTGTCAATCCAATCTACAGCTTTGCGGACGATAGCACACTTATTTCCACATTTAAGTCCGCCAAACCAACGACAGCCGCAAGTTCTCAGAATCTTAGGCAGCAACAAGTAGCTTCAACCAACAACGATATTAGAGCAATCTTGGAGTGGGGCGGTAACAATCTGGTCAATTATAACGCTAAAAAAATGCAGGCTGCAGTATTTACGATGAAGACTAACCTTTGTGGCCCGGAGCTGGTTATGGCAGGGAAAACATTGCCAATGAAATCATCTTTACATCTTCTAGGAGTCGAAGTCACCAACAGTGTGTCCTGGCATGACCACGTTGCCGAGATCGCCAGGGCAGCTTCCAAAAAACTCGGAGTGCTTTTCAAAACGGAAAAACTGTATACACCAGAACAGCTGCTGACTCTTTATAAGGCTCAAAAACGCCCTTCCCTCGAGTATTGCTCGCATGTCTGGAGCTGTGCACACAAGCATATTTTAAACCTGCTAGATTCTATACAGAAGAGAGCTATTCGTCTTATCGACAATCCAGAACTGACAAAGAGTCTGGATAGTCTGGAGCATAGGAGAAAGGTGGCTGATCTCTGTTTAATCTACCGTTATTATCACGGTAAGTGCTCCTCTGAGCTGGCAGGCCTGATTCCACCCAGGGCTGTTCCGGCAAGAAGGACGTGTCTGGCAGTTGCGGCTCATCAACATCAAGTCCACCTGCCTACCCCAAGGACGTCGCTGTATCGGAACTCATTCATCTGGAGAACATCTTCTTTGTGGAACGGGCTTCCACCTCACATATTTCCCGACGCATACAACCTGCAGCGATTCAAGATAAATGCCCACAAATATCTTCGCGCAAGCACCACTCCAAGAGTGACATAGGTCTTTCCTCTTGTGCTTGTGTTTATCATAAAAAAAAAAATTATAACTTTACATGGTTTATTTATACAATAAAATTCAGTACACATATAGAAAAATTATCTTAATTTTAAAAACCAAAAAAATATATTATTTTCATTTAAAACAGATTTGATTAAATTAAGAACTGTAATTTGCTTAGTTAAACAATGTTATTTTTCACCTATTTTCTTATCATAAGAAATTTGTTGTTTTAAGAATAAATCGAAATTCTTTCTTAATGTAAGTAAAATATTTTAGGCTATTAAAAAGGCCCTGCAAAAACCCAAAAAAATTATTTTAGTTCTAAAATAAATAAAAATATTTAGAATAAAAATTTGAACATAAAATATACTTTCCAGGACTCGTAAAGTATCATAGAATTAAACTTTTTTTTTGGCATTCTTAACACACCAATCCAAACCAAAAAGTTCCTCTTAAATACACGCGATTGACTTTCTTTCTTAAATAAATTTAATGGGTCTTTTTTAAATTCTTCTAAAAAAAATCATTTTACAGACATTAAAAAATACCTATGAAAGTGGCGTAACTCCAATTCGAATTAGAAATGAAAATTGCCTAAGTCCTACACCTAATTAAAAATCAGTATTTTATAAATTATAACATTTTCTATACAATCAAAGGACACTTACCTGGACTATTTTAGAGCAAATTACATTCTTTCACTTAAACACCTTTTTTTAATGTTTAAAAGCAAAAACTGTAACACACAAGTGATACACCACGTTCAAAGCATAGAATATGTGGGACTTACGCCAAATTCACGTTGCGACAAGTAAAGTCGGATTTAGGAAACCCTCAATTTCGTGGTTGGTAGCGCCATCTGGTGATTAACCGCTAAACTGTTTTTGCAGTTTTGTGAAGTTTGGACTGCGTAACAAGATGGCACTAAAACCCAAATTTTGTTAAAAAGTGGACTTACGCAATTTTCATATGAGGCCGATGTAATGCTCTTTTAACGTATGAGATTCTGATCATTTTTGATAAAAGGTTTTTAGAAATCTTTTTATACGGACCATTTTCAATAAGATCATCAACTCGGTTAAAATATTCTGCTTTTTCTAAAATAACAACTTTGTTTTCTTTGTCAGCTTTTAAATAGAAACAATCTTTTTCTCTTAGTAGTTTAACAATATTAGAACCTGCTGTGTTTTTTGATTTGGTAAGATTTCTTACAACTTGGTTGCGAATCGTTTCTCTAACAAAACCTTTTGAAAACTGGCAAGTACTAAATTGATGATTCAACACTTACTATAATCTCCTCCAGGTTATTTTTGCAGTTTGAAACTGATGCAAAGTGAACATCAAGTTCTTTCTCATTAAAAAACTGGTTTTTCTTTTTGTGGTTTATCCTTGGAACACGCCAACTTTTTTAATTGTTTGTTTGGTGAAGAAAATTTGGTAATGTATTTATGGTTAATAACCTCAGACATGTTTTTTTTTTAAAATCGCTCCATGCTTGATTCTCTAAATTATTTTGCGTAAAAGTGAGTTTTTTAAAAAGGGTGTATGCTTCTAAGTCTAAAATGCTACGTTTACTATAAGTAATTAAATGTTTGATTTCTCAATCTAACCATTTTTGCTTAGCACAGAATTCAGCCTTTTTGGAAAAAATGAGATTTACTTTTGAAAAATACATCCATGAATTTTGGAAAGACTGAAAGGCGTTTGCAAGATTTGAGAAACCAAACATATGCATTAATTAATCTAATTTTAGTACTGAACTTAAAACATAAATTCTGTTCCGCTGACTGTAAAGCTATCTTATTAGTCCTATGGTTGGAACCTTTGGCGTGACACTCAAATCACGAGACAGTTTTACCACTAACCAAAACTCTTTATTTTACTCTCGACACGTGTTTCGATCATATTGGCATCTAGAAAAGTTTTAAATTAAAACTCTTTTAATTTTAAACTAGTTTAGTTTTAATCTTATCCCGAAAATGCTAATGTCGTTAGCGAAACACGTATACGTACGGAGTAAAGTAAAGAGTTTTGGTTAGAAGTAAAACTGTCTCGTGATTTGAGTGTTTTATTGATTCATGTGGTCAACTACTTAACTCGCATATGACGAGTTTTTTAAATTTAGAGCTCTCTAATAAACTAGGATGGGGAGATCACCAGAGGTTCTAAAAGTTTAATTGAATTTGATCAAAGAGTTTTTTACATTTAAATTGTGTTAATATTTAAAATAATAATATTTAAAGAAATATGTCATACCGAATGAAATAAGTTATTAATAATTATGAATTCGTCATAACAATATAGATCATACATATAGTTTTTCAACTATGGTTTAGTAGAACATGTAGACTACGTTTTAGTAGTAAGCTAATAATGGTTCTATTTCTTGTTAATATTTAGATTAAAAGATTAGCTTAGATCATATAATTTAAACCAATTAAAATGGGAGCAAAATATTAAAATTGCAATAATTTTATAAATTTTAGGAACGAGTTGCAAACCTTTTGGGCGTTGCTGGCACTGATGTACCTATCGAATATATAAAACGTCATATGCTGCCCTATAGGGTAACTAAACATTTTTAACTCATAATTTTTTTATTAATATTTTTAATTTTCAGCTGGGAGTGAACGGTTATGGCTTTATTGTTACCAATAATGGCTACATACTAACACATCCTGACCTCAGACCTGTTGTAAGTTTGACCGAATATATTGTCACAATTAATTTTTAAATAATATTTCATTTTACAGTATAAAGGTATTTTAAAACCAGCCTATAATAAAGTGGACATGATGGAAGTGGAAATCGTTGATGACGATACTTTACCGCGGGAATTCGGTGATGAAATAAGAGAGCTTAGGCATAAAATAGTCATGCAAAAGAAAGGAAATATTACTATGAGGGTTAAAAGTCATTTGGATGATATGGTAAGAAGATGTTCAATATCTTAAGTTTTAAAATGCGGGTAATGTAGATTTGCTGCGGTTTATCTAGATAAAAAGTTACGATAATTTTTTTTAATTACAATTTTAATACCCGATTTCAAAATTTTTTCACTATTATACATCGTATTTTGAAAACGAAGCGTTTCTCGATATAATATATCTTTATAAAGAAACCTAAGGCACATTCTGACCATAAAATGAGCTGTTTAAGTTTTGACACTGCAATGGCATGGATAATGACAAAAAGGAATACGGTAACCTTATATCCATGATAATAAGAGCTTATCTGAGGTTAGCGATTTCCATGAACTTAAAAAATATTTTAATCTGCCGCATGTATAATTTACCTCTGAATTTTTTACTGTCGACCTGTTTGATTGCGGCGATAAAATGGAGCATTCTCCCTCGTCGTCCGAAGGTTCTTTCGGGGGCTCTTGAAGTTTTGGGACTGATGTCTGGGTTGGTTGTATTGTCTGCCTCGTTGTCCCTTCCAATTTTCTCGGGGCAGACTTCTGTAGTTTAAAGAAGTACTAGTACTAGGCTTAGCAGCAACTGTTCTGAGCTTAATGTCAGATGATAGTTTCTCCATTTCTCGGGCAGCTTTAACCCGTTCAAGCCTTTGATCCCGCTGTTTGTGCTGTTCTGTCAGCACAGCCAAAACTTCTAAATTAAGTTTGGGTGCATTAGCGAGAAGCAAATTATTAGGAGGGGAATATTTTTTGCATATTGTAGTTTGCAATTCAGGGCCAAGACCTTCCTGTAATATTTTAGACCAAATTTGAACAAGCTAGTTGTTAAAATCTTTGGTAGTATTCTGATTGTCAGCACTGTTTTTACCAAGAAAGGTAAGAAGGTCTTCTGATATCGCACCTCTACTAGGTTCAGCATCGTTGTTGTCATTCTCTGCAAAGAATAGAGAGATGACAACACCAAAATGTTTTAGCTGCATACCTATTATTATAGATGACATATAATATTGCTAAACTCGTTAGCATTAAATAATAAAATAATATGCCAAAACCTCGTTAGTCACGATATAATATAAAAATATTTCAAAACTCGTTGTTCCGAGAATAATAAATATTATGCTAAAACTCGTCAGCCATAAAATAATACAAAATTATATAATTTTTAAATTTTTGCAAATTCACAATGGATTTCCCATTGACATCACATTGGAATTCTTGGTCAAAGCTCGTTGATATTATATCTACTTATGAACTGAAAGCGTTATTTTTAAACACCAAAGCATTTAAATTATTAATCTCGGTTTATCGATATGCATAGATATGCGAAAATTGGTTGGTATATAGGTATTATGTAATTTTTTACCGAGGGAATACGGAAGCAAAAATGAGGTATTAGGTACTACGTTCTGAATCTGACGATTCATAATTTACCAGTCCAAATGTACTGTTACTAGGTTGAGTTTCACTTTGAAAATTATTAATATCATTGTCATCACGACCACTGCTGTTCGAAATCACTGATGGAGAAACATCGCGAATTCTTTTGCGCTTTCTGTCTTTTTTAAGCCGCGCAACTTTCTTTGATAATTTTTCCAACTGACTCGTTATCATGGATATCTCGTCAGAAGAACTAGAATCTAAATCATCTTCATCTAAGCAGGTTCGTTTTCAAAATCTTCGCGCGCGATTACTCATTGTCTGACACGTGAAAAGATGACACCGACACGACGCGACGTGGTTCCACCCGCACGCAAAAGAATAATGAAGTATCCAAGCAATTATATCCCATATTCTCAATCAACGATTCACACTGATAAAAGACCATCATAATTCATTTGCTGCGGCTAAAAATCCGTCAAAAATAAAAAATTTCATGTTATTTTGGTATTGACATAAAAGAAAAAGTACTTGCGTACTTCTGCTGCAACGAAACTTCTACATTAAAATGATTATTTGCACAAATTTTCGCACTAACATGGGCAATTCCAGCTAAGAATTTGTTTTACTGGAGATTAGACAGACATACTTACAGAGATTAGACATACTTAATACTGCACTATGTAGAATAAACATAACGCTTCCTCATGGCTTTATTTTCTATTTCTATTACTATTATCTATACTAACTTCGGTTTCGAAATTTGAATATCTCATCAAAAGGACTTCCGACCCCAAGTATTTTTTGTAATTAGTCGACTCACTGCATACATCATTTATAAGTCAAATTGAAAAAAACAGCTTATAATTGACGCTACATTGCATACATCTAAAACACTTTTGCTAAAACTACTTGTTTTGATTTTTTGAACGAGAATTTGACAAATGTCCCAATCATAAAAAAAGGAGATTTTACACACGTGTAACATGCAGAAATTTTTCTGATACCAAAGAAAACTTTTGAAAAATTATAAATTAAATGTGAAATAACTTTTTACGCATTAGTGCATAGAAATACTTTTTTAAGCACTAGTGCGTAAAAAGCGAAATTTTATAAATGTGTAAAGTGAGTTCTTTACGCACGGTAGTAGAAAATAAATATTGTTTAAAATTATTATTGTTTTTGTGAGAGGGAGGATATTTTGTTTAATAGTTGATATATACAGGGTGTTTACTAAACATACGGCAACAATATAAAGGATTATTCATTGGACTGTTCTAAGGATATTTTATCCTTTTATAATTTTTGATAGGAAGCTTTGTTTCGAAGATACGGGGCGAATAAGAATTTTGACAATAACAATTATTTACTACAAAAAAAGTAAATATAATGCTTCACAATCTACGAGGTTTGTCCGGAAAGTACGTATAAAATGTTCGTGGCGTCGTATCTACGCGTAAGGGAGGGGCGGCCTGACGGTTTCCTCTCTCTCTATACCATCCACTGAAAGCTCAGTTCGAGCCAGAGTTATAGCGAATTTACGCTTACACGTTTAAAGTAACCCTTTTTCTACCTGCCGTCGGCATAGAGCTCTCTCTGATTGAGGAACAGCGAATTAACATCAAGTTTCTTGCAAAGCTAGGCAAGAAAGGTCGTGAAATTTTCGAGTGTTTGAAACAAGTTTAAGGAGACAATTCTCTAAAGGAACCAACTATCAACAAGTGGTTGAAAAGGTTTCGGGAAGGCTGAAAAGACGTGGAAGATGACCAACGGTCAGGACACCCCTCCACATCGACTTCTGAGGAAAACGTTGAACGAATTCGTGGTTGTGTCCTTAATGACCGTCGATTGACAGTTAGGATGATAGCTGAGAAACTGTCAATACCTAAAACAATCGTCCACGAAATCCTGACAGGATCAGGCAAGTGGATCCTTCATCACGACAACGCGCCTGCATACACATCTCTCGTTGTGCGTGAGTTTTTGGCTAGGAGCTCAATCATTGTGACAGAACACCCGCCTTATTTACCCGATTTAGCCACTTGTGACTTTTTTCTGTTCCCCAAATGCAAAATGGTGCTTCGGGGGCGGCACTTGGGTGATGTGGAAGCCATCAAGTCCGAAACGACACGGCAATTGAAAAACTTAACACCTGAAGACTTCCAGCGATCATACCAACAGTGGAACCGTCGTTGGCAAAAGTGCATCTTGTCTCAGTGGGAGTACTTTGAAGGAGACCATATTGAAATTTCTGAATAATTGTAAAATAAAAATATTATTCCACGTTTATACGTATTTTCCGGACAAACCTCGTACAAGAACTGTTCAACATGCCTACCCCCGCTCGGATGCAAGAATTCAATCTTCTCCTCATCGACTCCCCAACTCTTCCAAAGACACCAGTATCTTAGGAATTATCCGATTTCTTAATTCTTCTACATCTTCCACTGGAGAAGTATAAACTAATGACTTGAGGTGTCTTCATAGGAAATAATTCAGGTGGTTTAAGCCCGGGGATCGAGCAGGCCATACGTGAAGTCCACCTCGACCAATCCAGCGATCTCTGTATGTTACTGTTAAGAATTGTCCAGCCAAAATTCTAAAATGCGCTGTTGCACCATCGTGCATAAACCACATTGCATTTTTTGTAGCCAATAATACATCCTCCAGAAACTAAGGTAGCGTTTGTTCCAGAAAGTTGCGGGATACCTCGCCGATAAGCCTTTCTAGCAGTAATACCGGTTTAATTAGGAAGTCACCTATAATTCCCAACCAAACTTTTAACGAGAACTGATGTTGAAAGCGATCTTCAAGCACCTAATGTGAATTTTATTCTGCCCAAACATGGTTATTGTGAAAATTCCTTATTGCATTTCCTAAGAGAAACCGGCTTTATCGGTAAAAAGAATAAGAGTCAGTAGTTAAGGGATTTGAACCAATATGTGCAAAATCCATTGACCGAATGCAATACGTGGAAGAAAATCTATAGGAAGAAGTGCCTAAATGCGTTGTATGTGGTATAGGTACAACAAATATTCTCTAAGAATCTTTCAAATTGTCCTGTTACTGACATTTAAAGTATTTGCAATTTTTCGAGGTACCTGGATCTTCTTCCACCATGGCCAGCACATTTTCTTCTAGTTCTATCGTTCTTACTGTCATTGGTATTCCTGGTCCTCCAATTCGCTTCAATGCTCTTTTCACTAAGTCGTTGATGTATACTTTGGAATGTTTTTCTATTAGCCACATTACGATTAGGAAACTATTGATGGTACAACCCACTAGCTTCTAATGAATTGCCATCAGCAAGTCCATAAATGTAATGCATGTCAGTTATCTCGGCGTTCGTATCTAGCCATTCTTGATAGATGGCTTCACTAAAAAAAATTTAAGTATTAAATACAGAAAATACACGTCTAAATTTTTCTAACATTTGATACTGAACAAACTCTAGTTTTTTTGGCTACATAATAGGAATGTTTTTTTAAAAGATACCATCGGAATTCTTTGATTTTTTATAACTTGGTAGATCCACTGTAGTATGCGATACTTTTATTTCGGCTATGTTATTAATTTTAAAACTACCAACATTGGGTGGTTGAAATTCTTTCTCGCACCGTATCTTCGAAACAAAGCGTCAAAAATCGGATAGGATATCAAAAAGGATAAAATATTAAATATTTTCATTTTTTGTAAGTTTTAAGAAATTAATTATTTACTAAAGTTTGACGTGTCTGTACCTTATTGGTTCTTCAGAAAATTTATTATTTTTCTTTTTTGTAATTATACTAGAGAGTGCCTAAGTTAAAATATGCTACAGTTAAATGGATTAAATAATGATTAAAATATGTTGTACACACTGATATTATACATCTAGGTGTAGAACTTCAGTCAATGATTGTCAAACTATATTAATTTTCCTTTAATATATTTACGTACAGTTTACCTGCAATATTTGATTTGACCTAAAAACGTCCAACCTAAAGGTGCTTATCATTAGGCCTGTTTTCGACAATTTTTGTGACTATTAAGCAGAAGTGAATTATTTAGGCACCATTCCTGTTTTTTTTTTCTAGCAATCGAATTTGTCAAAATCCACCATGCTATATTTTTACTATTGTGTCATACTGTAATAATCTCAGAAACAAGAGACGATAGCAGTGATCCCTGAGGGGAACCTAAAGTATAAACTTTGATTGAAAGTTAAAATTCTGTACGTTTCTTTCTCCTAATTTGAGCTGCATGAGTTGTATTTTCAAGAAAATATTTTACTCATTTTAAGACCCAAACATTATGTTGTTAAAAAGCCTTACTATGGTCAAAGTATATATTCACAGTAGTTTTTTTTTGAGTCCAGTGAGTTAACTATGGATATTATATCGTTAAACCATGCATTCTCAGTGGATCTTAAAGAAGATGGTACTCTTGAAGATCTTGTGGAATAATCCAAAATAAGGCATTATAGCACCATACATTTATAATTTATAGCTCTATTTAATATATAACGAATAATTGCGAAAATCTTAATATATTCACTATTCTGATTTAATGTAAACGTTACTTCGGATTCTCTGTAATAATTAAATTACCTAAACCATTTTTTAGACAAGAATTCACATCAGCAATCGAAACTACTACTATATGGGCATAAATAATACACCGTTCAGTTTAGTAATTGCTCTTCCTCATAGATACGGCTTTAATAGGGCACAACATCCTGTGGAAAATGATATACACAGGATCAGGTCTAACGATAAAGGGCAGCATACTCTTACGCAGTTTTTTACTGGAAATTGGACCATTCATCCTGATTGGTAAGCAAACTACTTCATAAGTTATTATCTTAGAACATTGAAAGACTAGAATTAGTAAACAAAAACTTTGTTTGAGTTTAATATGTGCACAGGGGCAAAGGGGGTGTTTTGTTTACAAATATATTCACCGATTCATTGTTGTCAAGTTCACACGTATTTTTAAAAGATTAAATTTTCAGCACATATAATCATGTTAATTTAACTTGGTGTTAGATTTTGGATTAAAGTAGGAATAGGTATATCTTATTTTAAGAGCCAAAAATAATATCTTCCAAGAGAAAAAAATTATTTACATTCTTATTTCTAAAACCGCTTCTAAAAAAATTGCAATGGCAACCAACATTTGCAATGGCGCAAGCAAAAGCTGATGTCATCTCGTCAAACGGCTTTGTGTTTACACTCGGCATTTGTAAAGTTCTGGGTTTTTTTTGTAGTTTTTGGTTGAAAAAGGAAAAAGACGCATTTGAGTGTTTTTGTGTGTGAAGTGTTACTATGATAAAAACTATGCCGATTGTTCCGCACCATGGAAAGAAGGCGATACAAGCCGATCTTTTCCCAAGTAAATAACGATACTGTCATAATATCACATCTAGAGAGAATCATCATCATAAACGTAGAACAATAAAAGCCTATTAAGAAATTTATAATAATTATAAAATATTTAATTTCTATAAAAATGCTTTTTATTATATAGATACCTTAACCCCAATGAAGTACTTTAAAAAAACGCATAAAGAGATCAGAAACGGTAATATTGTTTATAATTTAAAACATAATCTATTATTAATAAATATTTATCATGTAAATATTTTTTGACGACGTCACTGATGAAGATTTCTTGTGTCGGTGGAATCAACAATACGATCAAGCGGCGTTGCGATGTTGTTGCTTTTTTTATTTTACTTTGAATATTGACTAATTTATATTATTATCATATGTTATTAAAGAAAATGCGTCATATTTTATTAAATAGGAACAATAGTCTCGTTTTGTGCCTGTGAAAATAAGTGACAAATTTTTATGATATTATACAGGGTGTCCCAAAAGTAGACGTCCAAATGAAAGGAGGTATAGAGGAGGTCAGAAGCAATCAAAAAAACCCCATATACTATTATTCGATTGTTGATGGTTTAAAGGTTATTACCGTTTTTCTGTTTTTTATAAAAATAGTGTCATGAATTCTGTAAAGAACTCATAGAAAGAATATCCTCACGTATTTGTGTGGTATTTGTTATGAATGTTGCCTTAAATAGTGTACTTTTTCATAAATAATAATTGCATGCAAAACAATTGCTTCTGTCACTAATGATAATTTCCCAATGTGTTTAAGTTTTACATACCCATTTTTGCGTTTGAATTGATGCTGTTACAAAGCACGTGTTCGACCAAAAATAAACAGCTATCAGAAAAAGTTGCTTTATTTATGCAGATTCTTTACGGTCAAATATTTATGATAAGAAAACTAAACATTCTTTTTCAAATAATTTGTAAGATCAACATACCTTTTCCCTGTCGCGAATGTAGTTAGTTTCTTTCTGGTTTTTCAACAAATTAGGCTTTATTTCTTATACTTAGACTGTTTGCTGTTTCTATTTTCGGAGTTTTTCGTGTTTTAACTTCTTTGCTACTATTACAAGTAAACCTTCACAAATGGCTTATAGTTCCCACGAATATGCAGAAATGCACTATGTTTATAGGCTTTGTGATGGAAATGCTCGAGCTGCTGCCCGAGAATATGAAAGACGCTTTCCCGGTCGAAATCGCTATCCTGACCATAGAGTTTTCATAAATGTGCATCAGAGTTACTTGGAAGGCATCATTCCTGGTCAGCCACGGAGAGTAGGAAGACCTAGAAATGATAACGATGAAGATGATATTGTGGAATTTGCAACAGAGAATCCAACAACAAGTGTTCGTCGCATAGCAAGACGTTCGGAACTTCTTAAATCCACAGTTCATCGAGTCTTACAAAGAAATCTGTTATATCCTTATCATGTGCAACGTGTTCATGCACTTCTGCCCACTGATTATGAAAAAAGGATTCAGTTTTGTCGGGAAATGCTGCAGCGTAATAGAGAAGACTCTAATTTTTTTTTAAACATTTTGTGGAGTGACGAAAGCAGTTTTAAAAGAACAGGGATGTTTAATATACACAATTTGCATTATTGGGACTATATTAATCCTAATATAGTGAGAAATGATCGTTTTCTGCATCAGTTTTCAGTCAATCTATGGGCAGAGATCATTGAAGGCAAATTAATTGGACCATTCGAGCTACCAGAAAGACTTAACGGCGAAAATTATTTACATTTCTTGCAACATAACTTGAACGATTTACTTGAAGACGTATCTGTAGCAACACGGCGAGACATGTGGCTGCAACACGACGGAGCTCCTGCTCACTCTGCCCGAATCGTAAAGCAACATCTTGATACTACTTTTAATAATCGATGGATTGGAAGGGGAGGAACCATCCAATGGCCGCCGCGTTCGCCTGACCTGAACCCCTTAGACTTTTTTTTATGGGGATATTTCAAAGAACTTGTTTTTATCAATGAAAGCCAGACTGAAGTAGAACTGCGAAGAAAAATAAGACAAGCGGCCAACGTTATTACCAACAATGACAGAGCCTTTCGGCGCATAAAAAGTAATTTCATCCGCCGTTGCCGAATGTGTATTAGGGCAGGTGGTTCGCATTTTGAACATTTATTGTGATGTTTAATAGCAATAAATTCTTTTTTTTTTCATTATTTAGAATTAGATTATTTAGTATTACAATATTTTCACTTTTGTCCAAAAACGATTAGTTTAATAAAAATGTCAATCAAAAAAGACTCGTATCACTTATCTGAAAGTATTTCACCATATGAGAATCTTCATTAAATAAGTAACTTTTCCTGATAATTTTTAACTTTTTGTAGTAAATTTGTTTCTGCCAGGTTCACTTAAAAGGCAAATAATTTTTAAATAAAAATTAAACATATTGAGAAATTATTTTTTTCTTACTAGTGAAAGAAACAATTATGCATCCAAATCATATTTATAAAAGGGTGTACTCCTTAGGGTCACACTCGCACTAAATACTAAGTAAATAAATTAGGATATTTTTGTAATAAATTTTGTGCATGTTGCATGAAGCGATTTTTACAAAAATGAGAAAAATGGAAATAACTTTTAAACCATCAACAATCGGATAATAGTATATAGGGTTTTTTTTAATTGCAAATGATCTCCTCCATCACCTCCTCTCGTTTGGACGTCTACTTTTGGGACACCCTGTATAGTATTTTTTTGCTATTTCTACATAACCATTTGGAATCATTGCATCAGAAATGTTGCAAGCAAACAAACGGCCCATAGTTCCACGGCAATGCTAATTCTAGCCTTTCGATGTTCTAAGGTTATCATCTAGTTAGTATTAGGTAGTACATTTCAACTGAAATATATTATTATTCATAGGCATTACTGCCGTTACTTAGACGAAAAGCATTACTTTGAAACAGCTGAAGAGGAATTTCTACATTTCTTAAAAAAGATGGAGGGTCCTGGATGGAAATGGTCTCGGGAATGTAAGTACTTTAAGTTTCTAATATAAAACAATGTCTGCAATTAAATTAAATTCATCTTCTGGGACTTTTTGATCTAATTTAAAGATGATTTATGTGTTATCTGTATTAAAGTTCTAATGCCAATGTTAGCTATGTGGTAACAGGTAGATCATTCTCTGATTATATATATATACAGAGAGGCTATTACAAGTTGAAAAGCAAGAGTAAGAAAATCCGATTCTTCTTCATTATAGAGTTATTAGTTTATTTAATTCTTCCTAATTTAAGATCACTTTTTTTATTTGACATAAATATTACATTGCTATAGCGATGTATTTATCATCCTGCTGTATTGAAAACAATAAGTTCTTTAATAATATTTGCCTGCCTGAAATGCCATGGTACTACAGTAATCGAGAATATGTAGATATGTTAAGAGTGTTTATAATGACCTCTTCACTGCTGCGGACGATTTCCAAATCGTCAACATCCTGATGCAAAAGCCATAAGAGGAGTAGAATATAGATTACTGGAAACAGGCCATTTAAATCCCCAAAAAAATCAGGCAGTTCATCCACCTATGCTAAGTGTCGCTCAAGAAGAACATATTCTTGACTTTGTGGTGAGGGAACCAAGTAGAAGTCTTCGAATTGTAGAATCGCAACTTTATTTCCAAAAAGATACAGTTCACAGATTAATAAGGAAAAATGGTCTCTATTCATTAAGACCTCAGAAAGTTCAAGTTTTGCATGAAAGGGTAATGAGCTTCGCGTACATTTTTATATATTTTTGTCACAGAACCTAAATAATAATCCAAACTCTATTGAAAGTATTACGTGGACTGATAAATCTACCTTTACTAAGACTGGTATCATAAATACTCATAACCTACATGAAAGAAGAAATGACAACCCTCTGCTGCGAGTTGGCCCTATACCATGGCAACCTAGATCCACGGATTTCAATCACTTGGATTTCATTTTTTGGAGTTATCTTAAGCAAAAAGTTTATCTCGAGCCCGTTGTAGATCCTCAAAATGTTGTTCTCTCGAATAAAACTCGAATTTATATCGCTGTGGCTTTAATAGATGAAAATATTGTACAGAACGTTCGTGCTTCCATGATTCATCGCGTAAATGTTTGTCTTGAGGTTCGAGGCAACTTATTTGAGCATATTTTATGAGATTGTTTTTTGTCAGTAGGTTATTGTTAATAAAATAATTCATTGATAATACTGTATAATTTATTGTTTTTTTTTATAGCTCGATAACGAAGAAGAATCAAACATGTTTCCCTTTTACTCTTCAACTTATAATAGGCTCCTGTATAGAATTCCAAAAGCATGGACGTCAATTTTGAGAAACCTTGAATAATATATATTACTTATTAATTTTTAGGTGATCGAAAGCTTATAGCGAAGGTTGTAGCCGATGCCAAAATCACTGTTTGGTTTTCGGAAAATATTACCACTACTACCAAAGAAGATAAAGGGTAAGATTTTTATTTTATTTAGTGTTTGTACGTTGAAGTTGGCTAATTTCATTTATTGTAATGAAGCACATATATTATTTACCTCTTTGCACTAATCATTTTTTATTTATTATAAAAGACCTATGTCTATATTGATGGCGTTAATATCCAGGTACAGTATTATCTTTATTTGTATTATTGTCTTGGAAAATGTTAATACTACTCAATAATACTAATATTTAATCGGTTTATTGAATAATTTATTGTTTCGTTTTTTTTTTGCAATAATCGTGATAATCTTGGCCTAGACCAGGACAAAGTTTCAGGTTAACAAGTTTAGCCTAAAATTAATAATAAATATGCTTGGCATTATGAAAATCACCATGGGACGTATTCTTATTAATTTTAATTAAAAAATATAAAATTGTGACACTAAAAGATATTTTGGTAAATTTTCTGAAAATCGCACCTAAAATTACAGAAAAAGGCTTAAAATATGTTATTTTACCGAAAACAATATTGCGTCAGCGGGGAAACAAATTATAATTGTAAGGCGGTGAGCAGCCAAAGGCGGTGTTATGCACGTAGGTCTCCTAATAGACCTGCCGTGCCTCACTGAGAGTTGTCAAAGGAAAATAACTTTGAAGAAACCAATGAGGAACTCGTGAGGTTGACAGAATCGCTTGGTAATCTGTAGGTGTTATACTGCAGATATTTAAACCTATGTAGCGCGCCTGAGTACTGGACACTCATGACGTGGTCTGCAGTTTCAACCTCCTCTCAACATCAGCGGAACTACGTATTGTGTTTTGAATACGCTATGCTCAAGAGGCAAGTTTCAGCAACAAACTACCACTCATTAAATACATCAAAGGTTTAAAAGGCAAGACCAAAAAAATATGGATCATTGTGGATTGGGCCTATTATGCCTCTGAAAGAAATTGCTGCCCAAACAGTAACTTTAGGGCTATGTAATGGGAATTGATGTTTTTTTCATAGATTTTCTTCCGACTAATAACCATTATTTTCGCTTAGAGTACGAGACTGCTAGAAGAATAATTACCTACGAGAGGGTGAAATGGGCAATCAAGACATTCCCCCCCTTCAAATCTCCGGGTATGGATGGATTATATCCATGCCTTTTGCAAAACGGGTTAGAAGTACTAACCCCATACATAGTCAGACTATTCAGGACCTTCCTTGCTCAGGGCTACGTCCTAAAGTTATGGCGTCAAGTGAAAGTCGTCTTCATTCCGAAACCCGGAAAAAGCGATTTTACAGATCCCAAATCGTACCGACCTATCAGCCTTACCAGCTTTATGCTGAAGGCGATGGAGAGGCTAATTGATCGGTACCTTAAGGAAAGCATCCTGGTCAAAAAACCACTGCATGTGCACCAATACGCCTATCAGGCGGGCAAATCCACGGACCTGGCCCTACACCACCTCGTGAGGAAGGTGGAGGGTGCTCTGGGTAGTGGCAATGCCTGCCTGGGTGCGTTTCTAGACATTGAAGGGGCATTCGACAACACCCCTTTCGCCTTAATCTGCCAAGCACTCGAGAGCCGCGGATCAGAACCCTGTTTGGTTCGCTGGATAGAGGCCATGCTCTCGAAAGGTTATGTATCTGCCCAGCTTAACAACGAGATTGTCAAAACGTTGGCGGCTAGGCGCTGCCCGCAGGGAGGAGTATTGTTCCCTACCTTGTGGTCGACAGCCTGATAATTTTTTTAAACAATGCTGGCCTATACACACAGGCCTACGCTGATGATCTGGTAATCCTTTGCCCGGGGAAAGACGCCGTCTCATTGCGGGGCATCATGCCCTGCGTATGGTGGACATATGGTGCCTCTCGGGGGGTCTCAGGATTAACCCCAAAAAAGCAGAGCTCCTACTATTCACGAGGAAACGTAACTTTGGCACGCCCATTGTTTGCATTACTCCAGGACAGTTCGATTTCTGGGAATCAAGTTAGATCCCAAACTCTCCTGGTACGATCAAGCAGACACCAGAATGAAGAAGACCACCTGCGCGTTATGGGTCTGCAGGCGGGCTTTCGCCAATACCTGGGGTCTGTCTCCTAAGATCCTCCACTGGATTTACTCGCGCATTGTGAGACCCTTTCTCACATACGGGGCTATCGTGTGGTGGCCATGTACGGAGAAAGCGAAAATTCGTGCTCAACTGGACAGAGTCCAACGTCTTGCATGTCTCAGCATAACGGGTTCCATGCGAACGGCGCCAACTAGAGCGCTTGAGACTCTGCTGAGCGGACAACCCGGAATGCCGATGGTACTGTGAGGAGGATGAAACCGTTGGGGAGTGCCCAGCACTCACGCGCGCCAGGTTCAAATACTTGAGTAACACTTTTAGTGTACCGAGTGACTTTAAGTCCTTCAGACCAGAGAGCCTTATCGGTTTCTCTAAGGCCGTTGAGCTCTGGTAACCTCCGGTGGGGTATGACGGGTCCATCAGGAGACCTATATGCACAACTGTCTTGGCAGCCCACTGTTTCGTCAATTTCAATTTCAACCATTATTTTGATTATTGACGGATCCATGGAAATGAAAATGAGCCTCATCCGAGAATAAAATTCTGTAAAAGTTATTAAATCCTTCCAACATTTGGTTGGCAAATGTCAATAGTATAGAATATTTTGTCCTTTAATTCTTGCATGATCTGAATTTTGAAAGGATGTAAATTCAGGACTTTCATCGAGATGCGAAAAACACTAGATTTATATAACTGGAGAACTGCAGCATATTTTTGCACGGATCTATGTGGATATTGGGCAACTGCATCGCGAACACGGTCAATATTTTGATTAGTGCGCACATTTCATAGGAGTCTAGAAGGATGAATATTTTTAATCCTTTTCTTCAAATTTATTTATCTAAGACTTGATGAGATTAGACTAGGTGCTTCACTGACGCTGTGAAGAGCATAACGAGCACGAAACCGACGCCGAACTGAGATGTAGGAATAATTTAATTTATAAAACTACGGACACAAAACGCACGTTGTTGGGCCTCAAACCGATTCATTATTGCATCTGTCAATTCTGGTAATAAATTTCCAAGGATTGCTTGACCCATTGCGAAAAAGTAGGTAATTTAATATGAACAGTCTTAAAAGTTATAAATAAAATAAAGTAAGTGAAAAATAAGTGGAAAACTCTCTGAGACATCTTGTATAATGTGTGAATTTTTAAACCACATTGTATTTTATATTACCTTTTATATCCGGAGAATGATCTCTATCTTAAAAATACCTAATTGTTTGTTTCCTAACTTATAAATTTGTATAACGTTAAAACCAAAACCCATGTAAGCTTTACAATAATATATTTTAATAGTATTAATTCTAAATCTGTTCAAGACCAAAAACAGATTTAGGATTGATAAAGATTCAATCAGATCAAACAGTTGAAGTTAACTTTGTTAGTAAAACTAGTATAAAAAAAACTGAATTGAAAAAACAGAGTTCAATATATTTTTTTGCGGTCGCTTAATATTTGGCTTCTTCAAGTAAGAATAAAAGAACTATAATATAAAATAAGAAATAAGCTAAGAAAGTTTAGTATTTGTTTTCGTACGGTTATAGTTTATGCTCCAAATAAAAATAAGAAATAAAATAATAAAAAAATAGAGTTGCCCAACTTTTAACTTTTTGGGCTTATTTTATGTGAAATTCGATCTGGGCATGACTAAATCTCTAACCTCATTATTGATTTTAAGTTGTAAAATGAATAATGAGGTTATATAATAATTGCGTATATTTTAGGTTAGGGGACATTTTTTAATTTTTTCCTAAAAGCTTTATTTTATTTGAAAATACCTACTGACTTCTGATGCTTTTGGTATTATAAACCCTATTGTTGGATGGAGGCTTTTGTGAGCAGACTCTAGAAAAGAAAGAAGACTCCAATAAGATATGCTGTGAGGTCTATGAATAGTACTGTAATGGGTGCAGTATATACGAAGATATCGTAAAATTTTCCTTTTTCATTTTTTTAAAATAAATCCGAATGACGCCAGAGATGTTTGAAACTCTTTTAAATTTAGTTAAACCTCACTTGTCTACAACAGACTCGGGAAAACTTATTTCACCGGATCAGCGTCTTGCACACAAGCAATAATTTTGTTGGTGGACCATAACAGTTATTTTATTTTGCTGCATAAACCCGTAGAAAGAAAATAGAAGTTATTTTATTTCTAATTTTATTTCAACGCATGAAACCACCATTATATTTTTATTTTGATCCAGAGAATCACTTACTAGTTTTTGAATTTCTGACTTTTATTTTCTGCTCTGTTTGCGGTTATCCGGGGTAGTATTAGATTTTAAGAAATAATTTGTTTGTATTTACGGATTGAAACCTGTTATAGTATTAAGTTTTCATAATAAATATTAGGTTACTATCTGATTTCTCCACTGTTTAAAAGCTTTCCAGAGAGGTAATAGGGCTGTCTAAGCTCCACTAATTACTTAAGAGTAGCGCTCGATGCATAAGCATGCCTCGAGCGCGTGTCGATTTTCTTTCTATTTCTGTAGATAATCGTACAGCAAAGAGTAAGGAGTCGACAGATACCCTGCATCGCCAAAGTTAAAGGGATTTTTGTGATGTACATATTTATTTACATACGGGCGCAAACCTGCTACAACTTACCTCTGTGTTTTTTACAGTCTTGGGCTTATAAATTCTATGTAAAAAACTAAATTTGTTCATAGGCAAACCATACTGCCTTAAAAACCTGAAAAACTCCACTGCCCGTTGCTATAAGTAATCTTTTAACCTAATCTTGTAACCTAATGAATCCTATGTCCAAGTATCCTAAAAATTACCTTTTTTTAAAAAATTTTTACTGAATACTCAATACTATTTTTTTCCTCAATTCTTTTCCATGCATCCTGGGTGTTTGGAACGTACGTGAACTATTCACGCGACTTTCGACTTGCGATCTTCGCAAGTGATAAATATTTTCGACGTGTGCACGGCTTGACGAAATAGCTCAATAAAACAATTTTTTTCGTCATTTAATTTTGCGTGCTAAACTTATTCTCAAAAAAAAATTAAATTAATATATATTTAATCGCATTGAAATTATCGGGAAAAGGATTTATTTCTAATTTTACCAGAAACAATGTTCCGATGGCGGGGGAGAAAACTTTAGAGCGAAATTTTTTTTTCCAAAAAAAAAGGGAAAATGCAATTTGGCAAATTTTACTTGAAAGTTTTGAAAGTTCGCTTTTCTGCCATCCGAATATTGTTCCTGGCAACATTACAGATATTTTAAGGTTTTGCTTATAATTTCAGGTGCGATTAAAATCAATGAATGACAAAATTATTTGTTTTGTTAAAAATTCGCTGCTCCTCCATCACAATATTGTTTAAGGTAAAATTACACAAATTTTAAATTTTTTCCATAAGTCTAATATTTGGAAAAAGTTAAAAAACTAAATCTTGGCCTTAATTACGAAATGTATATCTACAATTACAAACAAACTTTTTCTAATAGTAACTTTGAACCCAAAAATACGTGTCCATCCTCCTAGATTCCCCAATAAATCCTTGGATTAGGACAATTTAATATAAACATTTAAAATATCTCTATTTGTAATTAACTATATTTAAATTGTATTTTTTACCTATAGGTTTTGTCTCTTTTATTTCTTTGTTTGTTTTAGTATTTTGTTATTGACATACCTTTTTATTTTTCTATATACATTTTGTTTCATTATTAATTATTATTTTAAAGATGAATCTTTAATATATATTTTATAAATGTGTGTACCCTAATAAAATACTTTTAAATTTTTTTTAAAAATTTGCAAATATGTATTGTTTTATACATATTTGAAACATACTTATATGATTTGTATCTAAAAATGTATAATAATTTATTACATATGACCCTTTATTTTCCAGTTACTATAAACAATATTATATATTTAGTTACTCTTATGTATTAATATGACATATTAATAAAATTATTAATTACATTAGTTATAATTAATATATTAAATAAAACCATTTTTTTTCATGCAGAGCTCAACTGATTAAGGACCATGGAATAGTGGTAGCTTTTATGGCTACCCATAGCGGACTTACGAGGTGGCAAAACTTTCCTCAGAACATTGATAACAACTTGCATGAAAAGTAAGACCATGTAAAAAAAATCCGTTAAGTTTTTCATTCTAATCAAGAGTCTGAAATTGACAAAAAAAATTTCTAGCCAAGGCTCCACCTGTATTTAAAAGTACTTTTTTCTATATAGGCATTTCCACAATATTCATAATAAAGCTATAGATGAAGTGTGGTACCGAAGAGCCATTGATCACTCCTACGTTGATCCTGGGATTTACGTTTATTCAGTACCACATGAAGCAGGTGAGCTATTGTGTATTAATTAACTATATGCTATAACAAAAATAAATAGAAGGAACATAAATTATGGACGGTCTCCAGGGCTATTTGATAACACCCGTCCTTCCAATATACGTTTTATATTTAATATTACATATTTTGTAAATAACACCTTATAATGTACTATTTTTTATTTAAGGAGAGGCAAACAACACATTAGTAACTGTTAGCTCCGGGGTTTTTAAAGAAGATGGTGGGAGAAAAGCGCCAGTAGCTGTCGTAGGATACCAGTTTTATCACGCTTCATTCTATAATTTCTTTAAAAAGATTACAATTAACGTAAGTAAAAATTAGTACACGCCTGGCCAACGAAGGCCTTGAGTGTGGAAATCAATTTATTTGCAATAGCATGTCTAAATGTTGATAAAATAATGTATTAACTATAGTCTCACATAGGGGAGAGGGCCCTAAGATGACGAACTTAAGGTTTGCGGTCCAATTAAAACTCTATTTTCTTATCAATAAATGTTTTTTTTTAAACAGGGCATATAATATTTAAGTGACTAATCAATATTTGAGTCTGTTTTAATTCAAATTTGCACTTTGTGGCTGGTAATTTATTTGGGGGAAAAAAAATGTAATTATCGTCATCTTACACGCGGTTGCTGACAAGATGACGAACGTATGTGGATAAGTTGACGAATATAGTAAAAAGGCAATAAAACAATACATTTAAACATTTTAACGATTTATTTTTATAAAATAAACAAAAACTAAAAGCAAGGAAAGTCAAAAATATTTAAAAAATCCAAGGGCGAACACAAAATTTCAAATTGTAACTTAATTTTAAACACGACAAAAATCGCACACCCACACTTTGGCTTTTGCTTCTTTCAAATTACGTCCAGTGCATTCTGCGTGTGCCCACTTGGTGCATATATTACAATAAAACCAAAGCTCATTATGTTTCCCCTCATCTTCACAAAAAATGCACAGTCTGTCATCTTCTTCAACCTCTTTGTCCATGTCATCATTACTATCCACCATAGCTACATCTACAGAACTATCAAATGAATCAGATGACTCAAATACTTGGCGCTTTACACTTCTGCTTTTATTTTGTTTATTTGCTTTACTTTTTTTTTTCTTGAACATCATTCACTTAAAGCATTCGCGACGGTTGCTACTTTTAAATAGGCCTTTCCAAAGATTGAGGTAATGTCATTCAGTGTAATGGCTTTTCCAGGATTGTTTGTCAAAAAGTCATCACAAGCCCTACTATATGCAGTTTTTAAGGGGCCATACACAGACACATCTAATGGTTGCATTCTGTGATTGGTGTGTGCGGGAAATCCCAAGAGAGAAATATAATTTTCCCTGCACAATGTTTTAGCTTTAAAGGTCACATGACTTGCATGGTTATCCATTAAGAGCAGAACTCTGTTGTTTTCGCTAGATTTCAAAAAAATTGCAGAGTCATCCATCCGGTTTCATGTGCAACACCTGTAAATCCAGCAGGTGTGTTGTTCATGTAGGCTGGTTGCATTCTAACTCTAGGGAAAATCAAAAAAGGGGGAATAAATAACCCACTTGCGTTCATCATGCATACTGCAGTCACATTAGTTTCTCGTTCCGCAGAAGATATCTTAATTACTCTTCGCTTGCCTTTTGGGGTAACTATCCTGGGATTTTTGTGGCAACTGTTGATAGACCGGTTTCATCTACGTGGTAGATTTGATTGGGTTGGAAATTATGTTTTTCTTTGAGTTCCTTAAGTGCGTTAAAAAAATTGAAAAGACTTTGGCGATTAAATCCCATAAGTCTAGCTATCGAGGTCGATTCTGGCTTACGTAGAGAAAAGTTGTATTTTCACATAAAGTGTCGTCCAGCCTTCTTCTTGGTTGTGTTAAATCTGTGTGAAATGTTACGATTGTCCGCAAAATCATAAATTATCCTGCTTAACTGCTCCTTGGTTAGTCCAAAAGCCCGTTTGTCAATATTGATAATGTACTCTCGTAGTTCGTCTAATTCCATATTCGAAAACGTGCTCTTGAATCGACCAGCATTGCAAGGAAATTCCTGAAAATAAAGACCAATCATTGTTTTTAATAATATATTATTTTAGGAGAGATTTTAACCGTACTTCTTCAGGATCCCGCTTCAGATATCTTCTAAGAGTTGCTTCTGGGAGATTATATGCTTTTGCCATGGAATTTACGCTTTTGTTGTTTTGTCTAACCTCATTTATGGCAATTCGCATGTTCTCATTACTCCATGATTGTCGATTCGTTTTGCGCTTGTACACTCTTCCCATATTTTATTATGTAAAATTGTGTGTAACTAATTTATTACCCAACAAACATCATATTATATGGGAGTGAGTATGATGACGAATTCGCCATCTTAGCTACTTTGTTCTTCGTCAACTTATCCCCATCACAGTTAAAATAAAAAAGAAATTAAAACAAAGAAAAACGTTAATTTAGTGTTATGAAAATATCACAGATGATGCCAAACACACTCATAAACATCCATCAATAAAAAGTTTTAAGTTTGAACTTACCTAGAAAAATGCAGACCTTATTTTCTAAGCCGCTAAAATTATAACGAAGCACGATGATTCACCTTGTTTACTTGTTGCGGACTGACTAACCGTCTCAAGGCCGAAGTGAAAGAAACCGCGTAAGGCGCACGCGCATAATGAACGTTTCACATCATATTGGCTGCGCAAAGAGAGAGAAGGTATGATTTATAGTCGATTCGTCATCTTACCCACTTCGTCATCTTAGTGCCCTCTCCCCTACATTGAATCATACACCTCTTTGTTGTCGAGATGGGTGGCATATTGCCTCACTCTTAGTGAGGCACCTTAGCGCAAGTACAAGTTCAATTTTGCATAATATTTTGTTGATGCACGGTGACGCGTTAGACTTCGAAACCCAAGAAGGAAATTATATGACTAATTGCTTTGGTCCAATAGTGGAATAACCAAAGGCATATGACTAATTGCATTGGTTATTCTGAATTTTGTGGAAACACTGGATTTATATTAAGCTAATACAGCAATTTTTGTTTATTACATAATATATATTAATTTTAGTGTGGAGATATGCAAAAGGCCTGCAAAAAAACATGCGACTCCGAAGAATTGCACTGTTTAATGTTGGACGACGGCGGCTACGTAATCGTCAGTGATAACATCCAAGAAACCGGGTTTTTCTTTGGAAAACTCCGCCCGGACATCATGAGTTCTTTGATTGATGAGGGGATCTATAGTGCGCATCGGATGTATGACTATCAAGGACTTTGTCCAGTTAAAGAAGACTCTGAGAGTTCCAGTTCAAAATTATTAACGGTAAGGTAGAACCATTATGCATAGAATTGGTCATTTACTGAGTTTTTTTTTAAATATTTAAGCCCTACTTCTACTTCCTGGCCATCCTAGACTACATCTTATCAACCGCCGTGTCGTTCACCGAAGCGATAACGGGAAATATGTACTACGACCCCGCCATGTTCCAGATGGACAATAATCAGTTTGAAGAACCGATTGATCATGGCGATCATGTGGTGTCGGATCATGATGACCATGAAGGTGAAACTGGACATGAACCTGATTATGATCATGAAGGTGAAGATTTTAAATGCTCAAATAAGTTAGAAAAAGTTTCTATTCGAGTATATGTCTAGAAATTTTTGATCTTCACTATTTCTATACACTTAATTTGCTATATTAGCAAGACCTCTTTCCCTTTCTCATTGTTTCGCTGTCGCATTTTTTCTATCTCTCTTAATATTCATTCTTTGGATCATCTTAAAGATGGCTTCGTTCCCCTTGTTAGCTCTTAACAGACAGCTCTTAACTGAATCCTTAGAACGACTCTCTAGAAAAATTACGACTTTTTTTTTGAATTTAATAATAATAATAATAATGCCTGGAATTCATAATTTAAAAAAAATAATAAATAAGGAATAAATAAGGAAAAAAATAAAAATAGAGAAAAATAAATCGTCCCTGAAAAATTAATCTCCTCTGATATATCTTTGTTTTCTTGTGTTTGACATTGTTCTTATTGTATCGTTTCTCTCATTTCCATTAATTCGTTAGTCTCTATCTTGTCCTGACAGTCTTTAAAACCATTAGCTGTGGGATTATCTTCAGACCCAATACTTTATATTTTCCGCTATTTTCTTTCCAAGTCATTCATGAAGGTAGGTGGTTTTAAAATTATATAACATGTTGCTCTAGTTCTTTATGACCTGAGGCAAAGGCTTTAATTGCGTCTCCTCTAGTTTGCATACGCAAAAGCTTTGCTGTTGAAGTGCCTGGGGTACTGCTATTGCAAGAAAGTACAGACTACAGCGTTAAATTTTAATTTTAGGTCATGAACAAGGCGGTGATAAGGCCTTCGATGAGAGTGCCACAATGCCTAAGACGAAACCGGAGCCATGCGATAACTCATTTTATTTATACAGTTTAATACACTATACTACAAGAAATGAGTCAGCCAGTGGATACAATAAAACTATGGGGAACTGTTCCAGGTGATAATTGTTCCTTTTTTAATGTATAAGTGGTTTATTGAAGAGCCAACTAAATTTTCATTTTATTTTAGGCCGTTTGTGGTTCAGCGCGTCAGCGGAAGCAATATGATTTTGCTGGTAATAAACAACTTATGCCAGGAGCAAAAGGACAGATTCCCGCCATCACCAGATCCTGAGGAATACGTATATAACGCCTCCTTGCCTTGCTATGTAAACCAATCACCTCCGTTACCCAGGAGATTGTATATGACGTGTGTTAATAGGACAGCTAATGTAAGTACTTAAGTGATAAGATTGAAAGTTAATAATCATTTCTCTCATTCCTCATTTACTAAAAAAAAATTAATTAAAAACGCCTCCGAGGATGCAATGGGCTTTACTCAAAATGTTTTCCTATTTTTGCCTCAGGCTGCGTTGGCTATTTTGTCAGATCATTTATCTATCAACTATCAAGAGTTGGGTAATTTCCATCTTGTTTGATTTCAGCAAAAGGTTATACCAATCCTTTAAAGGTGAATGCTGCAAAAATACATCTACTTTTAGACCAATTGTCTTTCATCCACTATGTTAAAATTTATTGAGAAGCTAGTCAAAATACCTATCATGTCATTCTTAAAATTAAATGATTAACTTAGTAAGCCACCGTTTGGCTACTCACAGATCCTTCGGGGATTGGGCTTCGCCAGCGGTTTTTTATGACTTCTCAGATGTATTTGACTGTACGAGTCACTTACTTGAGTCACTACTATATGTTGAAATTGTCCATTTCGGTCAAAGAGATCCCGATATGATTTTAAACAGGTGAAAAAAGACAAAGTTTCGGTCTCAAAAGTCATAGTGAGAGCCAAAAGTCCGGAATAAATTCATTTAAAATTCAGGGGTATGTTCAAAAAAAGGTTTTAAAAAAGCTTCGATAAAAAGTGCAAACCGCATTTGTCTATGTCTAACCGTTTGGATTTTATAACATGTCAAAAGTGCAAATATGCCGATCTTCAACTGTCAATAACTCAAAAAGAAATGAAGATAGGTATAGGATATTGTACATGAAATATGTCTAGAATTTTCTGTTCTTTAAGAATACAGAATAAAAAATAGGTATTTCCATTTCAAAAATTGAAGTTAATGGTCGTAACTTATTTTTGGACCACCCTGTATACATAAAATTATAGCAAGAAAACTCGCAGTTAAAAATAAAAATCGACATGTCCGAGCGTTTTTTTTTGAACATACCCCTGAATTTTAAATGAACTTATTCCGGACTTTTAGCTCTCACTGTATAATAAAGTTAAGGATCAAAAAACGGTTACATGTTTCGCTTAAAGACTTAAGCATCATCAGACCTGAACGGTGAAAGACCAATAATACACACACACGCTACCAAAGAACTATATGATATCACTGGTTTATGTTAATGACAATGTTAATGCACCTCTTGATATTCAAGGAAGTTTGACACTATTGCCAGATGACAACTCTACTCTCGCATGGTCTGAATAGCGAGTTGCACACCTTCTTGACGGAGAATCTGAGAGGATAAAGACTTGGTTTGATGCCAACCACACGTTGATGAGTTTTCGAAAGACCAGGCTGGTGTGCTTTGGTGGTAGTAGATATAGAAATTAGATTTCTTGGATTAATAAACAACTGATAATAATAATAACCCATGATTCCAGATCATAGCACATGATAAACTAATAGGGTTTCATTAGGGTAGCTGTGCAGGAGCTAGATACAGGGGTTGACACCTTTGTGTATTTGGCCCTTATAGAGTCTTACCTACTGCATGCCATAGGGTTCTGAGGTAATCCAAGCAATTACCCGTTGCAAAGTCTCCACAAGAGCCAGATCTTAAGAGCCATGAGTCTTGCCGCCCCTTGTTCCATGAATTAAAGATTCTTACTTTAATGTGCCTTAAAAAATAGGCATAAATTCTTGTGTCCTCTTTATATCTACATTAGAATAACGTAAATTCCAGAATCAGAAAAGAAGAATTGGTTTGCCATTCCAACGCAATCTTCTGGATGGCCGTTGACAAGATGCGGTTAATTTTCACACGCGGAAATACACAAAATCGTTTAGGGATACAATTTAGTCTAATGGCGTTGATCGTGATGACCATTGTCGCGAAGCAGTCTGTGTCCTAGTAACGCCAATTCGTCCATGTTCTCGTCCAAAGAGAAGCTGCATCAAAATTGTACCGTTCGTAGACAAAAAAACGTAAAAGTTTCTGACGTTGACTTGGTTAACCAAAGTCGCACGATACAGGCTGGTGACCTTATTTTAAACGGACTACGTTTCATGCAGTTTCTGAGCCACTACGTATCCGGTTTTTGGTTCATACAGGAACACTTTTAAATTGCGAACACATTTAAAGGCGAGGACTGTAAAGTCTCGGTGCCAAACTGATGTACCGATCGGGATTTTTGTGTCACTTTTCCACCAGTGAACAGATGGTTGTCATTTGTCCTTTTCCCAAACCCGTGACCCGACCCTTTCATACCTCCTAGCCGGTGGTTGGCGGACCTTGCGAGACTAGATCGCAGGAGTGGACTGCCGTGCCCCGACACATAATCCCCGTCAACTCAGTACACACTAGCGAGGAAAGGTTGGAAAAGAATAAGAAGCCATCACTGAACTAGCATTGAATAGCCTAGATTATGGTCTTCTTAGAGTATAGGTGGAGAACAAATTAACGGAGTACAGATCGAAGGAGATAACGCTTGTTCTTGTTCCACACTAAAAACGCCTCGCCTGTTGCAACGTAGCGGACGGAGTGGATCGCTCTGGTTTGAAGAGATTGATGCGAAAGCACTCGTGCCTGTAGAAATATCGCCATCTAAGCAGAGAGCCAGTATCTGTCGTGCGTGCAATGACGCAAGCAGTTTTAATCTGCCCGGACACTGGTTTGCCACAGATCGACGCTATTTTGCGAGAAATTTAGTGATAGAAAAAGATGAATACATCAAAAAGTAAAGAAAATACCGTCACAAAAACGTACGTACAATACCATCCTAAAAATAATTGCGAGAAAAATAATGACCATTTAAAAAAAGAAAACTCGATACCTTTACAAAGTAGGCCTAGTAGTACCAAAGGATATTTTTTATTTGCAATTTTTTAAGACATTATAATTAAGGAAGGAGAGGTCCCTAGGAGAGTAGGGAGCCGGTCTTTAATACTACATCCACTGGATATTAGACCAAAACTCAAATATAATTTTTTAAATTTGTCAATAACTCTATAATATTGCTCATGTTCATTAAAATAAATAAATTAACGATAGTTTTTAATAATATATATTCCTATATGCTGATAAAATTAAATCGTCCAAATGCGTGATGTCTGCTAAGCCCTAGTTATTCAGAGGGCATATACCCTCAAAGTACTATAAACAGTCACTTGGAAGAAAAATCATAAAAAGTTGATATGTCCCTTCACTGACTCGTTTATAATGCGCGAGTGGTGCATTTTACCCCCAGTTGGCTTGCCACCAATCGTTTAAATATTGCGAAACTTCTGGGAATATTCATGAAAGATGGACAAAACACACTTCAAATTTTGATACACTTATTTCAACATTAAGATTTTATTTATTACTGAATATTTTTGGCCCTATATTTGTCACAATATTACAAAAAAAAAAAATATCCTGTATATGGACAAAACTTTGTTCTTCTTATGCGACTTGCGGGCAAATCACATTTATCAGGCTAAATTTTATATTTTTTTATACGATCGATTATACACGGATTTTTATTAGTTTCGCGCCATATATTCAAGAAGACAATAATGAGAGTATGTTTTATTTGTTTCTAGGAAAGTGAGATAAAGCTGTGCGGTTCAGGGAACAACATATCACCACATAACCTCGTAATATTAATTAATTTTTATCTTGTATTTCGGCTTTTTTTTAGCGTCCACTAGCACAGTGTACAAGTAGCTAAGTCAATTTAAATAATTTTTATATATTAAAATGTCTAGTTTTTTAAACTGTGATATCAAATTTATACTTATGTGTGTAGCAGTCTTTTCATTATTAGCTGTAATTTACAAGAATCTGTTTTATTTATAAAAGTTCTTATCACATTAGGCCAAAAAAATTATTTGTGCTAGTTTTCTATGGTAATTATCTATTTAATGTCTATATATAAATATTTGATATTGCTGATAACGGTCATTCCAAAAACAAAACTAACATATTTTACATATCACTGCTGTTCTCAAAGATGTTATTGAAGTATCGGTAGTGGCAGGCCTTCGCGGTGTTGACGCGCAACATCTTCAGTCGATTTGTTTTCGACACACACTATTGTCAGTCTACTGTAAGTCTTGAGCAAGAGGGGGATGACAATCAAAAAGAACAGAAATATATGTCAGCCACAGAAAATCTCCCTTTAGAAGAAGTGGAAAAATGAAAGGAGCGTGTCGGGTTTTAATTTTAAACTAAATTTTGCGATATGTTGCAGAAGCTGTTTTGTTTCATTTATTATCCGATAGATAGAGGCAATCTGAATTTTTTAACTTGGGTTTTTGTCGATGGGTTTCTGTTCTGGCTACCATTTCCATCGCCATCCTCACGTCATTCGATTTCAATATTTTCGCTGTAGACGTTTAATTGAGAGACTAAGATAATAAACACTAGAAACTTGTTATCCTCATTAATATTTAGTGTCCAGTGCCTGTTAAATGAGATTTAGTGCTTCACAAAATATTAATTAGCTAATCTATTTATAAATCATTATAACACACTCCAGTGGTGTACTTTCTCGTGTGTTGTGTTGTAGTGTGTAACGGGGTAGCATATTTCAGAATCTGTATAATATGTAACATAAATGTGCATGGATGTAGCCATATTTTCTTATTATTATTCTTTTGTAGTCCTAAACATAATTAATTTGATGTCTCAGAAGCCTATTGGGGTTATAAGTATAACATTAGATTAAAGTGGTTTTGAATTTCCACACCTACGATACCTTAGGAAGTCTTATTAACCCAATAAAAAAAATTATTCACATATATTTTTTTATTGGGTTAATAAAACTACAACCAGAACCGAAAGCAAATCGGGCAAACCCATATTAAAACATACAATGCCTCTATCTATTGGAGAAAGAATGAAACAAAACAGCTTCTGTAATGTACGGCAAATCGATGACGTACATTACAGAAGCTGTTTTGCACACCTCATTTCTAAAGGAGGATGTTCTGTGGTCTTAGTAGCCCAAAGTGAAAATGCAGCATATGTCTGTCGCTAGAGAAGTGACTGTAGATGTTGCGGCCTAACGCCGGGAGCATGCGTGATCAAGATCCTTCAATACCATATAGGATTTAAAATTATCCTATCCGAAGTACATCTCTTATTTAGAGTATAATTAAGGAAAATATTAGTATACAGAGTATTTGAGCAGATGTGTTCCAATCTATGTCATTTATGAGGATTTTTACCGTGTGCACTGTGTATAAATGTAGAACATGGAATTTTTCTTCTCATCTTTTTTTTTTCTCGCCAAAAATGGAATAAATTTCGTCTTCTTAGCCCAAAGGTTGAGGCACAATACTGAAATCCTCTGTATACGCCGTAGTTGTATTATGTAATCCGTCGCTCTGCAAATACCCTATAATTAAATATTATAAAAATTTTAGGCCTAGGCACTTTACAGGGTAACGGATTACGCATCCTAACTTATTACTTGGCAACTTATCAAAATGTAGTTAAAACTATTATTATTACTATAATTATTGTTTTGTAACATAACCGTTGTAAATAAATTAAATTCAGTTCTTATTTCTTATATATTCTATCTAATTTTTACTTAATAAATATTGTTGAATTTTTAGTTTTTTTTTAAAATTTAACCCTATAATATTCTGGTCTTTCAGATGCAAAGTCTTAAGGTAGTTATATACAGGTTTGGCCAACTCAGGTCTTGGGTATGGAAATCAATGTAATATTTGTAATAACAAATGACCAGTTAAAAAGAGAACGAACGACAAGATTAATCCTACTGCTTATTCTCTATTGATTAGAGTTCGACTCAAACAGCATGCCAAGAGAGTAATGACTGACAAGAATTTACCAGCACAAGTGAGGAGTCGGTGAAGCGTCTTTTCTTTCTTTGGCTTATTTCCAGTCGCATTTTCATGAACGGATTTTTCAGCGGCCACAAAAGAAATTAGCCAAGCGTATATACTAAATAAGATCCTGATAGCGCAGCATAGCTTTACCAATACTGAACGTACCATCAAAGTTTTACCAATACCTCGGGGGAATTTTGCCGGATGGGTTTTTAGAGCGATGTGTAGGTTAGGGGCGCCAACAGCGAAGATGGACTCTGGCACTATTTAAACGTTCTGCAATAACTATTGACAATTGAACTTAGAAAAAAATACTAAGGAATATTAGATTGTATTTATTGTATTAGCTATATCTATTTCCTTCAAAATGTAGTTCCAAACAAAAACCCTGTAGTTTGTTGAGTACAGCAAGATATAAATTCATTTTGTATTTTCGCTGACAAATAGTGAACTTGTAACCTACGTTCTTTTTATTGCGTTTTTACGTTATATAAATTACCGGCAAGAAGAGGACCGTAGTAACTAATACATTCCAATATTTCTAAAAAATTACATTCCAAGGCGGCATTTTGATTGGTAAAATAAAGCCAAGTTGTGTAATTTTACCCTAACTTAATAGTTTCCAAGATCCCTCGCATTTGGGACTCCCTGTGCACAGTTTTTTACGCAAACTAAATAATAATAAATGTTTTGTAAAATCATAAGAATATAATACGTAATTATTAATCCAACAACTAGTATACTATAAAAGCTCTTTAGTGGCTGAACATCATTGGGCCATCAAAATAAAACGCCAGGACTTTTAATTAAGCAATGATGGCCAACCATTATTTCATGACAAAGCCATGATGGGCGGCTAAAGGCCGGTGGGTCATTTCTTCACTTTGCTATTAAAGGTAGTGAATTTATGCCAGCATTCTAAGTTTGATTTTAAGTAACATGCAATAGTTTGTGTTTGCTGGGGTCATGATTGTCTCTCCTAAAGTCCACGATCTGTCAAAAATAGGGTTCTAACGAAGTTTTCCGGTTTATTTCCCATCTTTTATTGGTTTAACCAACAAGTTGTTATCCATAGCTTGGTTTTAAGCCACATTATTTTATAATAATTGGTACCATTCAATATAATTTACCTTATGAATTTTGCTACTTTCATCGAAAGGTATAATTTTGTAAAGTTTTTTACACCCTCTAGATGGTTCCCACCCTACAGTTTACAGAGAGCACCGACACCGACACGACCATCAATATCAGGTGGAACATTAACTAGAAGGGCCTGAGGGCCTCTACGCATAGTATCGTCTATATCTAGCAGAGAAAGACAGGGCATTACCATAACTACGATAAGAATCGAAAGATTCTTTAGTAATAGTAATAGTTGATGGTATTTGATTTTCAAATGGATGTTGTTCTTTAGTATTAGATACTGATAAAGAAACTAGATCTTTAGGGTTGGTATGTCGAGAAATTGCAAATCCCATACCACAGATGTAAATAGCTCGGTGCGGAGCTATTTACATCTGTGCCCATACTCTCCAATCTCCGCTGTGCGTTTTCTTTTCTTTTTTTGGCCCCTTCTGATGCTGCCTGCTGGTGGCCCATCGAAAACAGTCCATCAAGGTTTGGGGCCCTTTTTAAAAAAATAAAAAAAAAATGCTCGGACCAGTCGACTTTTGATTTTAGGGGGATAATTTTTTTTAATACTTTCAACCCCTTAACATCAACCCCTTCGCGGGGGATGTAACCACCGTCAAAATCTTAAATGGGATTGGGAATCAAGTGATATTTTAAAGGTCTTTTTATTCTAGTTACAACTGCCAACTCTGAAATTGCTAATTTGAGTTTTCGCAGTATGGCAGCTTGTCAAAGATTTTAAAACAATACCATTGTTTAATACTTTTAGCGATAGTTTTTAGAGCTTCCTGATTTACAAAACAAAAACGCTGGCACGCTAATTTTAGAAAAAAGATTTTTTGTTAAAATTTTTAACCCCACAACTTCATGTTTAAATGGGAATAAAAAACCCTTATTTTTTAAATGGGAAGGAGTGTGCTGTGTGGATATCTTTTGAAAGGGCATTCAATTTTCTTTACAATGGCGCTTTGTTTTTTAAATTTGAGCATTATCTTATTAAATGTTAAAAATGTCCACCGTTTACCTTCATACAGTAACTAATTAAAGTGTTCCCGGACATTGTGAAGAATATCGGGTGTTATTTGTTGGCATTCATGAATGATGCGGTTACGTAAATCTTCTAACGATTCAGGTTGGGTGGCATAAATTTTCGATTTCAGATGTCGCCACAAAAAGAAATCAAGAGGAGATAAATCGGGTTTCGATGCATAATGGGGAGTCCCGTCTTGCTGAAATATCGCATTTTCTTCATGGTAGCATAGGTCGTTTTCCATAATTTCAATCAATGCTGGATTAACGGCATTCTCCAAAAGGTCTTAGTACGTATCTCCATTTAAATTTCGCGGTAAGAAAAATGTTCCAACTATGTAATCACCAAAAATATCAACCTATAAACGTTTAATTTTTGAAAGTGTTAAGTACGAACCTGGCTTCGTGTCGGACCAGTACCGACAATGATGACGATTGACAGTCCCATTATGAAAAAATTAACATTGGTCTGAAAAACAAACATTTAAAAGATAGTTCGGATTATTTGAAATTAGTTCGGACATTATTTCACAAAACTGTAAACGGCAGTCGTTATCTTCTTCATTTAATTCTTGAAGAAGTAAAATTTTATATGGGTGCCATTTATTATGTTTTAGAACTCTCTGTATAGTGGTCCGCGAGACTCCCGTTACATGAGAAAGTTTTCTAGTACTTAATGTAGGGTTCATACTAACTTTACCAAGAACACCGACTTCTACTGCCTCATTTGTCACTGGATTTTCAAAATTCTGTTTTTTTTATTTGCCACCGAATCAGTTTCCCGAAATTTTGCCACTAACTCTAGGATGCAATCATGATGTACGTGTTTATCTGCAAGTCTCTCAATAAACAACGTCGCCGTTAGTCTTGCACATTGATTGTTTATAAAGTATAATTCAATAATTTCCATTCTCTGTGCAATAGAATAAACCATTTTTATCGAATTGAATAGGCAGAACTAATTCACATCAACTTGTTTACTGAAGATAAAGTCGTATTGTTGACTGATTTTTGATAGTTTAAAAACTATTTTTTACTCACACACCTAAAATATCCAGTAAAATGTTTAGAATTCCATTGTTTGACGATGCGTAGCTCAAATTTAAAAAACAAAGCGCTGTTGTAAAGAAAATTGAATGCCCTTTTTGAAAAGATGTATCACAAAACACCCCTTCCCATTTCAAAAATAAGGGTCAATATCGCCTCTGCTAAGGGGTTGAAGTTGTGGGGTTAGAAATTTAAACAAAAAATCGTTTTTCTAAAATCAAAAATCGATGGGTGCGAGCGTTTTTGTTTTGTAAATTAGGAACCTTTAAAAACTAGCGCTAAAAGATTAAACAATGGTATTGTTTCAAAATCTTTTACAAGCTATCATACTGCGAACTCAAGTCAGCAACTTCAAACTTGGCAGTTATAACTAGAATAAGAAGACCTTTAAAATAAGTTATCACTTGACCCCACTTCTTTTTAAGATTTTAAGGGTAGTTGCAACCCCCGCTAAGGGTGTTATACTATCAACCCCTATAGTATTAAAAAAATTGTCCCCTAAAATCAAAAATCGACGGGTCCGAGCATTTTTACAAAATGGCCCCAAACCTTGATGGACAGTTTTCGATGGGCAACCCTGTATATGTTTATGTTAAATAACACATGTTAAAAAGCAACTTCAGATTCTGTGTAAAGCATTATCAACTGTAACTTCATCTTTTGAGCCGTTTTACAAGGCAGTGAATCATTCCTTTCGCCAAAAATGTTCTCTTTGATATAAAACTGCTTTAATACAGGCGAAAATTTGGAAGGAATTGAAATTTGGCAAGATTCTCAGCTGTGTAAAAGGGCTCTTCTTACAAAAAATTCTTTTTACAAAATTCATTAATTAACTGAATATGGTACATCGGGCGTTCGAGACCTGGGAATTAGTCCCGGCTTTTAGCGCCTGTTGTCGGCTGGCATGGTTTCAGTTAATATTCTCGAATATTAACTAACTTGACGAAATGTTGATATTTTAATAATTTTCTTCTCTTACAGAATTCCTCGTTTATTTCGTCCCTAGTTGCTACTTTTACAAAAGCCCTAAAATACCTCTGGTTGAAAATCTTATGGCTTCGTCACTGTATAAGCCATACTGAAAGATTGAGTATACTAGATATGCACACCAGTCTGCCAGCATGTATTTCCGGCCATTTTTCCATACTGGGGATTTGTATTTCAAAGAACCCGCCCAGTCAAATGATGTCAGAACCGATGTGATTTGCACCTGCGGAAATCATGTCGATTCTTAATTTGTCAAAGGCTCGCCCAATGCCGAAGATGAGAGCTAACGTACAGATAATTATTCTGGATAGTTTGATCATCGGTCTAAATAATGATTACCTTTACGAACGTAAGCAAGTGGCTTTTTAAATAAAACAGAAATGATGTGTGTATAACTCTCTAGATCCATTTATCCAAAAAAGATTGAGATTATTCTATTCAGTAGAGAGAGAAAACTAACATCTTTACCAGTAAGTTTTGCCTGATGATTACCGAAATTACAAAATTTCGGTACCTTAGTGTCACACTCAACACTATCATATACTAAAAAGAATACTGAAAGGATACATCTCATCACAGCCATCCTAAGACCTATGCTAACTATAACGTACGTGTTCTACCTTTTAAGGTCAGACAGTAGAACATGTCATAAACTAGACCATATTAAAAAAATATTATGCCTTATAACGGAAATCATGAGAGCTACACAAGCTAGATATTTGTAGGTTATGATGTGTCAAGGAAGTTATCTTATTCACAATGATTTGGTTCCGATGAGTTGGAAATTATTATTTATGCACGGATTGATCTGCAAAGGGCTCTGTTTTGGCAGGAAGCAACAAACCCGTTCGCTGTACTGAACACGCTTGTGTGATGCTAGACACTCGCGGATTTAGTGCAGCAATTGTGAAAGCTTCTATTAAAACCAGGGTAGGAGTTAGCTGAATGCAAGAAGACTAGAACAGAAGTAACTCCTACAGTTTTCTTCAGAGCTCGATAGAAGCAGAAAGAGATACTGGCTCACACCCCTGCATTTACCCATCTCATTCCCTTATCGTCTTTTCTCTTCTCGTATTCCAAGCCATGCCAAACTGCGTATCATTTAGAGTTGTCCGTGTCCGCGAGATTTATAAAAATATGACTCACACGGGTTGCATTGTTAGGGCTGCCATAGCATTTCTGGTAAAAGGAATCATCGAAATAAAAAAAAAGTAAATAAAGGAATCGGAGGCGACGTAACCAAGAAATGTAAATATGCGGACGCGATGACATGACTGTATTGTCGATACAGTGCTCAGAACACTACTGTGCATCGACCCATGGTTTGTGGGGGACATTTGCATGTGAGCGCATAAAGGACCAACAGGAATTAGTTCTCTAATCGGACAAGAGCGCCGCCACTCTTAACATGCAGCAGAATTTTCGGTGTATCCCATACATTCTCTGGAAAGATCAAAGGATTTGAACTCGCTTTCCTTCTGCATTCCTTCCTGCACTACCTTGTGCATCTTACAGATATTGTAAATATGATAAGTTCTGTTGCGGAAAAAATTAATAAAACAATAAAGTATTTAATTCGATAAACAATAATTATATTTCACAACATTAAACTTATACTATACAGGGTGCACGATTTACGCATATTTAATAGTTTTAAGGTACGAGGTTTAACTTAATAAAAAAATTACTAGTATGTTATATTACTCGGCTAGCTATTCACAAAAAATTACAGAAACTTTTAAGGGTATATACAACAAAATAATTCTACAATAATAACTCAAATTATAATAACGTCATGATCGTTCTAACAAATAATTTTGTCTCTCTTTTCGTAACAATAAATAATTTTATTTAGAATTTAAAATGGTTTATGCTACTTTCATTTTAATTGGGTAAAAAAAAAAGAATAAAATAAACTTGTTTCCGTTGTGCAAGAAAAGTTTTCATGTCAGACAAAATTAAATAATATATTTTAGTTAAATATATATTTGTTTTGTTTATTGCGTCCTAACCACTAAGCCACTAAAGATTTTGCTTCCTTGTTTTTTTTTAAATTCCTTGCATAACTAAACTGTTATTCGCTCGCCAAAAGCAATTCAACCAATTAATATAATAAAAGTTCCCAAATCTAGCGTCTTAACTCAGTCTTATCACAAACAGTTAACAAAATGTCTAGAACATGTTTTTTTTTTTAAATAACTAAATCATTCTAAAAAGTAAACAACGTAATGGCGCGAACTGGAAGGTAATTTACAGGCGTGAAAGTACAGGGCTGACAGAGGAGCCCGGCACTCAACATACTGTGGCAAATAATACTGGACAACTATTTTTTTAAACCAAACTATACAGAATCGATCTGTCACCTTAAGACTTTGACGTAACCTAACCTACAAGTGCCAAAGACGCGTTTTTGTTTAGGGTGAGCTTATTATAGGTACGGCAGTTCTTTTCGCAAAAATGTCTTTCTCTTTCAAATGGCATCCAAGTTTGATCATATGTACAGGGAGTTTCGTTTATCGGAGGTTGACACCAACTTAGTTATTTTAAATAGTATATCCTCTGATCAAAAAGTACCAGGAATTTTTAATTTAGACTTAGATTAAACTCATATTTCCGTGAATATTTAGGCGCCAGCCGCCAATACATTATTAGTATCTTTCTTATTAGTTATTGCTATTTTTGTCGCATTTTAATATAAAAAGTTTGTGTTGGTAACGAATTTCATGTGCTGATTGATATAAGTAATAAGATATTGGTCGTTTTAAAAGACCCGAATTTCGTGCAAAAGCAACAACAAATAGATGAATTCTGAAGCGAATAATGACCTGAACGTTATGAAACTCATAATTACTGGTGACGAGACGTGATTCTACGACTTTGACATGTAGACAAGTCAACAATCAACTGAAGGGCTCCTCGAAGACGTGTCGAAGTCGAAAAATTCAAGCCAAAGCCGCTCAAGATTAATGATTTTATGGAAATTGCGTTGTCTCAGCGAACAAAAAAAGATATATACTTAAACTTTACGATCCCAAGTTTATAGGGTGGAACATTCCTTAATGGACATCTCATCAATATTTTAGCCCAAATGCAACATTAGTCTCTACTTGGCATCTCTTTTTAATATGGATAGGTATATAGATCAAAGAGTTTATGTTTCTAACGAATTTCGTGTGCTGATAAATTGAAAATGTTGCGAAAGAACTCTTTGGCAAGTCTGCCCTGATCAAAAACTCCTTTTGATACCACGACTTTATAAACGGACCTATATTGTAAGAGGAGTTGCCTCATTCCAGACGTTCAGCCGCATCAAACAACAACGAAACGTCAAAAAAGTAAACGCAATTTCGGTCAAAAAGGAAAGAGATTTCGGTTCATATAGATGAGATCAAGCAGAATGCGCCGAGAGGCTCAAGTGCATCGCAACCTAATAGCGGTGCATGAATGTTATTTTGAAGGAGATTGCTTGAAAATTAAGCCGCATTTAATTTATTTATAAATTTCTAGTACTTTTTATACTAAACTCCCTGTAGATCCTAAAAAAATATCTCCATAATCTTAAAACTGTGCAAAGAATGAGCAATATCAAAATCCTGATGTAACAGAGCGATTCCGCATATAAAACTCTACTTTGTTGTCCTGTACGTAATTATTCCGATATGATATAATACTTACTAAATTTCCTACCAAGCATTCTTACAAGTAAATGTCATAAGAGCAATTTATGTTGTTTAGGCACCTATTCACTAACGTACTGTATATATTTAAAAATTTCGTTGAAATTATTTGGCTATAAGAAAGTATTTTTTATATAGTGAGTAATATTAAATATAATATATTATGCAGTTGCAGATAAAATTCTTGTTAAAAAGTTATGTCTTTGATTTGTATGCTAACGATAATAAAATGGCATATATTATATCGGTCGGTGGTAATTAAGGGCGTAGTAAAATCACGTGTATTGTCTAGACAAATTCGACGATGACACTGTCTTCATCTGTGGTCGCTTCTCTTCTGCAAAACGTCATCGAGATGGTTCTGCAGAGCGACTCCTTTACTCAGGCATACGACGAGTCTTTGCCTAAATTGCTAGATGTACTGGAGCGGCTAGTACTTGAAGACAGTCTGAAATAGAAAGTAATAAATTTTTATTTGGTCCTTCCTTGTGAGATAGGTGTAGCTGCATTAAGTTTATATTCAGCGACAAAAAAAATACTTTTAATAATTTAAGGATGTGTAGTACTTAATAAGTTATAAAATTGTATTGCTTATATTGTCTTTACAATCGGTGCCATGAGGCTCCATTTAAATTTTCCCTTTTCGTGCTTAAATGCTGCCCGCAGCACAATACAGGGCGGGACCTTACTTATTAGATAACCGATATTATTGCTGTGGGGGTGGAGGCTCAAAAATCATGGCGTGTTCACGACGATTCCCGTTTAAACAAATATTTAAATAATTTTTTGCTTAAATTTTGTCCTGGACGGCAATCAAAAGACTCATTCATTCAAAGGACGCCAGCCAAAACTGAAATATTTTAGTTGTATGACATAATGGGGTGAAAAAAAATTGGGAAGAAAGGGTTCTAAGCAAGGGTTTGCGAGTGTTGTCATCAACCTTTTTCACGAGGTAGTGTACGGCCAGATCCGTAGATTTTTCCAATCTGGTCCAACGGTCTTTCAACCAATGTGGTTTGAATGCATCAGTATTTTTATTGTCTTAGCAGAAAACTGGTACAAATGACTGATCGATAAGATTTGGAATCTGTGTAATTTCTTCCTAGTTTCCAAATAAGGACCATTTTCACCTCTGTTCATTGCTTCGGAATATAGTTCGTATGGAGACAACTTCTAAATAATCTGACAATATGGGGATTGAGTGTGTCTAACGCATACTAAAAGAGACATGGGTATATCCCGTTCATATCCAGGGATTTTAAGGAGGAAATTACTTGAAAATCCATTTTATCCTTTCTTCGGAGAATTATCCTCGTAGCATTCTCTACGAGAGCTGAGGATCAAGGCACTGAAAAATGGGTGCCATGTAATTTCCGTGCATTCGAAGAGATGACAGAACGTTGTCTCAGCAGTGCGGGGAAATCTGAATTACAAAACCGATTTTGATAGTATCTGCTATTAAGAAAGTACAAATTAACACTAAGCCTCATCTACTCTGATAAAGACGGCTTGGCAGAGGGAGAACTAAAGGGAATATAAATCACAATAACAATTTTCTCTGCTGCCGATTGGGGCAGAATCTTATCTGATAGTCGGATTCCTTGAGAATGCAACCCTAAGTCGCTGGTAAACTTCATTTAAGGCTAAATATGACCACCACATCCAGACCATGTAATTCTTACTCCAAGATTACCGGGAGATACTTATCAGAAGCATCTACAAAACACTTATTTGCTCGATTTATAGGAATATTTACCTTTCTAACTTTGCAGAGATATGTGCTTTATGCATGATGGTGCTCTACCACATTCTTCATTAAATGTCAGAAATTATTTGAATGGCCGGTACTTAAAAATAAGTGGATAGGAAGAGGTAATGATGCCCCCGTAAATTGGCAACTTCGTTCTCCAGATTTGACTTCTCTGGATTTTTTTTTGCTGGGGACATATTAATTCCGTGTTGTACAAGACACTGGTGAATAATGGAGAGGAACTATGACAACGCATTCAAGACTCAACAAATAATCTTCGAGCTAATTGAGAAGTTATGCAGAAAGTTAATTTTAATTTCTCATATTGTTTAATAAATATGAATTTCGTACTTAATAAAACAACAATTTTTTTTATTTAAAATATTTGAATAAACCGTTGCGACATCGAACATCTAAAAACCGAATTATCGCGAAAACTTTGGCGGATCTTATAAAAGGATAAAATAAAATCCGCCTCCTCCTTTATTAAATTTATCTGTTATTAGATTACAACCCTGTATATATCTTTAAGGAAACAGGTTTTGCCGCAAAGTAAGGGTCGCAAGTACCATGTCATCTTGTATTTTTTTAAAATATAGTTTTAAAATTGTATTTAACCCATTATCGGTTTATGGTCAGCTAATCTGTGTACTTTTTTATGGAATATGTAACCATATGTTAGCAATATATTGAAAAGCATTCTACTCGAGTTAGACCTAGCCTGTTCATTCACGGGTAATGGGGGCATTCGGTTACAAACATTCTTGTAGGGGCGAATATAGAAGTAAACGACACAGCGCATTCTGGAATTTATACTTTCCCATGTTTATGCCTCTTTCCGGCACTTTTAGAGGTTATGTGATGTGCCGGTATAAAAAATGGAATAAATATGGTATAAAAAAGGATATATCAGGTATTAAATTTTGATGTTTGTTTTCTAAATACTTGCGAATAGACCACATATTTTGACTTTGATTACTTGTAACTATATCGTCCCTACAATGTCTAACTATCGAATGTGAAAAAAAGGATTTTTCAAATTCGATACATTGCTGTTATACTAGACGTAATACGTCTTGTGGCAAATTATTGAATCCGTAGCTTCTTTAAAACGCGTTTTAGAAGTAGCGAATATATATGTATTTCTATATTTTACAGAATAAAGTATCGAATATTCACATTCGTTTTTTTGTACCGAGATTACATAAAACTTGTTATATTTGTAAATCTACACACTATCGAATATGACACATTTGTTAGTTAGACACTGCAAATATCAAAAAATCTTCAAAATCTTGAATATCATAGTATTGAATGTGCCATATTCGATAGTTACGTCGAATGTGGCACATTCGATAGTTACGCTTTGGAGAAAATACAAATTCTTTGAAATTAACGGATGTCATTTTATACAATATTTCATATTCGATAGTTGGAGTTCGTAAGTATTAGCAGAGTATACGAACGTGGCTTCATTAATTTATCGAATGTGCCACATTTCTTATTTTGAAATTGTTTATATTTTCTGAGTTAGCGCTGAATCCGCAGCTAGTTTAGTTGGCACTGGTCCAGAGAACCACGAGTGGCTATACTTAGATTTTCTTTAGCACGTGTTGTTTGCCGCCTTTATTGCAGAAAAAATGTCAAAACGTGTGTTATTTTTACAACGATTGAAAGATTCCTGTGAAAAAAAGACATCGTGTGGGCCTAGTAGTGTTAGTGGTCCTTCATTTACTTCTTGTGAGGAGAAAGAAAACGTACCGGTCGGTGACATAAATAAAGGTATGTACATTTTTGTACATTTTTTAAATTTAATATTCTTGTTTTTAGTTATTAATAAACCAAATTACATAGAGACTGATGTCTGTCACGACCAGTCTTGTGAGAATAATGATGTTGATCATACTAGGGATTTTTTTTCCTATGATAACATAAGTCACCCCGAAGAAGGTAATTAATAAATAATCATTTTATTAATACGAGTAATTTTGAAAATATAAATAACTTTTTTAGAATATTTATGCCTAACCTCTATAGTCGATGATTTTTTGGAACCTATACCTTTTTCAGAGCAGATCATTATGAGCGAACCTGTTGATATTAATAAAAAAGGTATTTGTATTATCTGCTTTTTTAATTTTTAGATCCATCCATCCTATTTCTATAATATACCATTTTTATTTTTTTTTAGTAACTGATAACATAAATGAAGTGCAAGATAATGATTGCGATCAATTAACTAATACTTAACTAATACGCGCTCTAGTAAAAATCTTCTTAAGGAAGGTAATATTAAATATAAAACAAATAATTGATTAATATATTTTTGAAAACATCTTTATTACTTTTTTTAGATGGTTTATACCTAAGTCCCGGAAAGATTTCTGATTTAGATGATTCAGACTCTGACCCTACTTTTTTGCCTGAGCAAGTAAATTGCGAGGAGTCTGATGATATCTGAAAGACAAGGTATTTTTTCTTTGTAATATATTTTTTTGTCTAATAATTTTAATTTTAGTTAAAAATTATGAATACCCTAAACGGAAGAAAGATAATAAATGGGACAGAATAATCAGCTCTAGTGATGAAGAGGATATTGAAAATCAACATCTACAAACAAATAAAAATTTGACAAACAGTACTAACGTGCAAGATGTGGGTAGCGCATCCACTAGTACTCGTGATTGTTTATTGGAGCCACCTAAAAAACGCTGTAGATCCAATCCTAACACCTGGAAGCGAAATGAAAATAAAAAGCTTCGTCTAAAAGGTGAAGCATACGTTACCAAAAGTGGCAAAAATATTCCTGCTAAACATTTAAAACCTTCTGCGTGTTTAAACAAACATAAATGTCTCACAAATATTCCCGAAAGTGAAAGACAAATTATATTTGATAATTTTCATTCATTGTCTTCACTTCACCTGCAGCGGGAGTTCTTTATTAGACATATTGTAGTAGAACAACCTAAAAGACGTGTTGTCGATGGGATTTCAAGAAAGAGTGTGACAAAAAAATATTCATACACGAGCAATAATGAAAAACATGTGACTTGCAGCTAATTTTTTCTCGATACGCTTGGCATCAGTGAAGGCTTAATTAAAGGGGCCTTTAAAAAGTTATCACCAATGAGAGGCGGAAAAAGATCTAAAGAGGCAGATGACGACCAACTCAGTGCAAACGATGAAGATAATAATGATGAATAAAAAATCACATATTTTCATTTCCCGCATTAGAATCTCACTATTGCCAAAAAAAGTCTGACTATAAATATCTGGATTCAAATCTAAACATAAAATCCATGTATGAGATGTATAAGACAGAATGCCAAGTTCAAGGCACAAAAGTAAATTGTTATGAAACCTACAGGAAAATATTTAAACCTTATAAATTGAAATTTCATAAGCCCAAAAAAGATTTGTGCAAATTCTGCATTGCATTTAAAGAATGCTCAGAGGCAGATAAAAATAAAAAGGCTGAATCGTATGCCAAGCACCAGGAAAGAAAAGAAGCAACCAGAGCAAAACGAAATGAAGACAAAGAGTTGGCTCACGTTAATAAAAATATATTGGTATTTAACTTTGATTTGCAGTCAGTTGTATCAACTCCTAAAGTAGCCGCAGGACCTTTTTTACGAAAAGAAAAATAAAGAAAAGAAAACTTGCTATTTACAATTTAACCATATATAACTTGGGAGACTCAAGTATACATTGTTTCTTGTGGGGTGAAACGGAGGGAAAACGGGGAAGCACCGAAATTTCTACTTGTATTTATAAATAAATTATGTCGTTTCCACATATTGAGCATGTTAAAATGATGTCGGACAGCTGCGGTGAACAGCAGAAAAACTTCAGTTTTTCAGCTATGTGTCAATATCTTGTATATAACACTCACCCAAATTTAAAAACAATAGATCATGTATACTTTGAGCCAGGACACAGTCACATGGAGTGTGACTCTGTACATTCAAAGATCGAAGTTAAATCAAAAAATTGTCCTGTTTACACCCTGGAAGGATGGGCTCAAATCATAAGGCTAGCGCGCAAAAACCCAACTCCATTTGAAGTTACTCAGCTACTCCATGATGATTTCTTGGAGTTTAATAAAAATCATATTAAATTTGAAATGGAACAACAAAAAAAAGCTAAGAAAAAGCAAAAAAATGAAGTAAATGAAATGGAACCAGTTATTGACGATCATTTTACTTTCATTGATGGTATATGGTTTCAATATAAAAAGAATGAAAACAAACACATTTTAATGAAACGAAACTATAACGAGGACTTTTTGAAATTAGTGGCTACAAAAAAAAGGGATATTATTATATATTATCAAACTTATAGGAATATTATCAAACAACTCTTTCTACTCCTTATAATAATAAACTTACCATAACCGATGTAAAAAAAAGAGTTTTTTTTGTCAATGTGCTCACAAAATTTTATCCCAAAACCCTACCACAAATACTACTACTCCACACCAACATCAAGCGAAGTAAGGGACTGTCTACCAGAGCAAGATGCTATTGAAGATGAAGATGAGCCCGAAGAGAGAAATTATTAAATTAGAAATATTTTTAAAAAATATTTCTAATTGTAATTTAATTTCATGTTTAAATTTCCGTGAGAATGATGATTCTTCTATCATTAAATTCCACTTAACCATATTTTTATTTTGTTCTTGGTTTTGTTTTCTAATGTGTTTAGTGCTTATAATAAATAATTTGTACGTCAATTTTTGTTTCATTACATGACTTATATTAAAAACAAAAAAAAATAGTTTTTATAACACAAACAATCGAATCTGTCACATTCGATTCTTTGAAGTAAAATTTTTGACAAAGCTGTAAATTGGTACACATTTTTAATAACATGCAAAGTGACGAATATAGATTTTTAGCCTATAATAAGAAAAAAAGCTATAAGTGTTAGCACTATCACAAAAAGAATGAAAAACTGCGTAGCAGTAATATAAAAAAAACAAGTTGGCATATGCGATAATTTTTAAATGACAATTAAATATGTTTTTTAAAGTAGGCATTTTCACATTCGGCATTTGGACATTGTAGGGACGATATGGTCACATTGCCCGTTCAAGGATTTTTTATTTTTTAGATTTAGAAATAAACCATAAGTAAAATACCTAATAGCAATGGATTATTTTGATTTGGAAACAATACCGGCAAGCTTTTATTTTACAACAAAAAAGAATATAAGTACCACGTGCTCCTCAGGTTTCATATGCATCGGACGATTCCGAGGACGAGGAACATATTTCTTTGAGAGAAATTCAAAAAAATACAAAAGGATAAGTCCTAGAAAATTTTATAGTATCTGTAAAACTACTTTTTATAAACTCTATTTTATGCATTTTAGACTACGTAGATTTAGATAACGAGGATGAAGAAGAAAACATGAGGTTACAACAAAGCAAAAATAGAATGTCTTTTAGAAATCAGGTTCCAGGTAAAATTCAGTCATTAACTTTAATAAATTTTTAAAATATGTTAAATCGTTTTCCCGCTTCTAGTATCAGAAAATCTGTCTGAATCACCCTCTACAAAAAAAAGAAAGTTGCAGCTATTACCTTTAGTTGGACAGAGGATGATATTACCAAGCCTAATAGACACAAGCTTTCTTCCAAAAAATTATCCCGAGATTCTTACTGCCTATTATTAGTCCTATATATTATTATATCCTATATATAGAATATTTAACGAACTTGTTTTCTTTTGACATAATAAAAGACAAAGTTGACCAGACAAATTTATACAACACTCAACAGATTGGTAGTTGCATAGTTACTAACCACAAGGTGAGACATTACATTCATTTTGAGAGGTTACATTCATTTCAACAATAATGAGGCCGTAGACGAAAATGTCAAAGATAGGGTATTTTAAAATCAGGCCTTTGATAGTCTGAGGCAAAACTATCATACAGAAAATGAATATTCTGTTGATCAGACGATGGTTGCCCTCAAAGGTACTCGCCTGCTCGAGTATCTTTGTAGACAGTACATCAAAAATAAACCCCATAAATGGGGTTACAAGTTTTTTTGTTATTGCTGGTGTATCTGGGTACATCTTGGACTTTATACCTTACCAGCATGCAACCTTTGAAACACTTCGTGACTGTATAAATGAACCCAGGATGAAATTGAAATGGGATTTGGTATTTTATCAAAATCTCTCCATGAACCAGAAAACTCTTTTAACAACTATTTTTTAAGTCTCTCACTTTTTATTTGTTTCAGGGACCAGGCATATATAGCCTTGGGACGATGCGCAGTAACAAAATTGCTGGTTGCCCTATAGATACAGCTAAGGTCCTAGCAAAACAGGGAAGAGATTTGACTATAAAGCCAATAAGAATAAGGGCCTTATAATTGTCAAATGGGTAGATAACAAAGTTGTACTTTTAGGTAGTACAACTTTTGGAATTGAGCCTGTAGACTCTGTAAAAACATATAATTAAGCTGCAAGGTCAAAAACTGATGTGCTCTGTCCAACAATAGTGATGTCTTGCACTGTTTTACTCCGGGCTAGCATCGGGGCTCTTGCCGGTCTCAGGTTTTTAGGCGCCTATCTTTTTATTCTGGGTCGCATCGAGGTGCATCAGAGTTGTTGACGGCCCGGGTCGAGAGGATTGACTACACGGGATTTAGCTGTGCTTATATTTATAAGGTAGGAGGTGGGCTGCTATTGGTCACGAGTCCAGCAGCAGTCTCCGGCCACCCAGAACGATATTGATGCGGCCGTTTAGAAGCGGTCGGGTTGGGATGCCCTTGAGAACGCACATGATTTATAAACGGAGCGTATTTTGTTGTAAGCTTGTGTGTTATAAGCCCGGTTGATACTTATGCCACCGAGCGTTCTCTCAATTACGGTTTAGTGGTTAAAAAACTCCCTTACAGGGCTTGTTTTCGCGCCACTTTAATAAAAATTTTCGGATCTCAGGATGGTTGAGAGCTTTAACACGTTCCTTAAATTATGTGTGTCTGGCGACAATAAACTCCTCTATGCTACTCATTTTGCAATCTGTTCTTATGTCTGAGTTTCTAATGTAGCGAGGAGCATTAACGATCAGCCTAAGTGTCTTATTTTGGAATGTTTCCAAGTATGCCATCGTGGATTTCGGTATCTGTGTGAGAACACAAGACCTATATAAGAGCTTAGGTCTGATCACCTGCTTATACAAGAGGAGCTTATTGTCGAGAGACATCTTACTTTTCCTGCCCAGGAAGGGGTAGAGGCTTTGGACTAATCCATTGCACTGGTTAATTTGGTTTTTGATATGGTGAACAAAGGTGTTCTTATTGTCAAAATGTACTCCCAGGTACTTCACCTCGCTCTTCCAGGGGACCATCCTGCCCACCACCATCAAGTTTGGAATATCACGGTCCCATTTTTTAGTGATGAGGATTGCCTCTGTTTTATCCTCGTTTATTTTGCTTTTCCACTTTTCGGCCCATGCCGATATTTTATCGATGTGGCTCTGAATATATGCTGTTATTTAGTCCAGGTACTTGCAGCTCGCAAGGACACAAGTATCGTCCGCGAATAATGCCAGCTTAGAATAGTGATCGTTTTTTGGGATGTCTGCCTGGTATATATTATACAGGGTGGGTGCCAAGGGGGAGCCCTGTGGGACTCCGGCTCTGATTTTTTTATAGTCCAGTGTGCTATTGTTAATTTGTGACGTGAACTCCCTGTTTTTTAAATAGCTTTGTATGAATTTAGTCATACCAGGAGACCCCAAATGTCGCCATTTTGTAAATCAAACAGCCATGCCACACTCTATCGAAGGCTTTCTCGATATCGAGCGTGATCATGGTAGTTGAATACTTGGCATTAAACGAATCAACTAAACTTTGCTGGATCCTTGCAAGCTGTATTTCTGTTGATAGGCCCTTCACAAAACCACACTGTTCTGCCGGGATTATTTTTAATATGTCTATTTCGTCTAATAGTCTACTTAGCACCGCTTTCTCAAAAACTTTTCCAATTGATGGGAGTAGACTAATAGGACGCTAATTTTCTGGTTTTGATAAGTTCTTCCCGGGTTTTGGTATAAGTTTTACTATTGCCCTTTTCCATGAGTTTGGAAAATAGCAGAGGGTGAGGCATTGATTAAAAATTATCATTAATTCATATATTATGTGTCGGGTAGCATTTTAAGCATCTTATTGTTTATGCCATCGACCCCTGGTGCTTTTATATTTTGTTGATTTGTGATTATGTCTCTTATTTCTTGAAATCTAATTCTTTTTGGGGCATTTAATGTTTGGTATTGAATATTTTCTATTTCGCTATATGTTTGTTTAACTTGATTTAATACAGTGTGGTCCTCTGGAAAATTATTTAAAATGAATTGATTTTCTAATGAATTATTAAATGCTTCTACTTTTTCTATGTCTGTATACACTAAGCTTCCATCTGGTATTTGTATGGGCGGGAACTCTGTTTTGGCTCTTCCTCTCAGAACCTTAGAGACTCTCCAGTAATTGATGTGATTTTCATCATCATTGTTTAATTCCTCTAAAAAATTATTCCACCTTTCATTCCTGAAGTCATGCACTTCATTTTTTATTCTTTTTGTTAAACTGTTGGCTATTCTTCTTGCTTCTGGGTCTTTGTGTAACCTAGTCTGTTTATTTAATCTGTTTCTTGTTCTCATTAAGTTTTTTATTCTCGCTGGGAAAACCAGGGTGTGGGTGTTTGGTATAGGTATTTTTGTAGTGGCTTTTCCGTATGCTGAATTTATAATGTTTGTAATTTCATTTACTTTTTGTTCCACTTCTTTTTCGGTATTGGGAGTTGGTAAAGGATGGGTATTAGATAACAATTCAGTAAAAAACTGCCAGTTTGTTATCTTTTTATCCGGAAGGGGATCTTTTTTGAAGGTTTGGGCTATGGATATGAGGATTGGTGAATGATCTGAGAAATAGTCCAACAATAGTAAAGCAAAAACAACAAGCATATGGGTGAGGTAGATACCATGCGTTAACTCCACATAAAGTAAAGAGCTGATATTTTTTTCATTCGGATACCTTCTTCTATGTAGGTTGGACTGTTCAGCATTACAAAAAATATACTCTCTACTAAAAAATTTTAAACTAGAAATTATATCGGGTTTATCCAAATGTTGCCAAGAATCCAGAAGGGGGCGTTTAAGTGCTGATAACATAGAACCATCGATACAACCACCAATTGTATACAACGACCCAATTTCCCATACGAGCAAAGGAAGATACAAGTTCTGTGTAAAGTATGTACAAGTCGACTAAGTGCGAAAAATGCGACTGTAAGTTATGCCTTACCGATACAAAAAAATACATAAAAAACGAATGTCATTTTCTGTAGAAAAGCATTTGCGTTTTGATGTTATGCCGAATAACTAAATTAAAATAAAATGTAAAATTGTGTTATTTTACCATCGCATGTAACAATATGATTAAACTTTTATTTTTGTTTATACACTCCTTAAATCAAAGAAATACAAAAAAGGTCAAATAAGGATAAGGAGTTAAAAAAAAATTAAATTATTACAACAAAAAATTACGTTTGGTGTCCTAAAGCGATAAAGGGTTAACCAAAAAACAGTAATCATCGAGAAAATTTTCCTTCAAAACTAATTATCCAAAAAAATTCGCTGATTAACAGACTCTTTATTAACATATTAATTATTATATTGTTGCCGATTGGAGAAAGACTTAACTCATAATAAAGAAAGAAAAAAAATCGAGCTGGGCCAAATGCTGTTAAAATGTATATAATATAAAAATTCTTACCTCCTGGCATCGTTTGCTATGGAAGACTTTTCACTCTTAACTGGCGACGCTAGTTTGTGATTGGCTAAAAATGTATTTACCGATTCATCCGAACCGTAACTATCTTCATCACTAAAAACCGATGATTATGATAGAATAAAAATATATATAAACTATAATAAACACACCTATCTGATTCATTAGAAATACTATCCTCCAATTCACCCTGGATGGCCGATTGAAGGTCTTCGATCCGCTTCAAGGCCAACCTCAATTCGGCTCGGGTACTGGAACACTCCGCTTCCAAGCTTTCACACCGTTTTTCTAAATCTTTCTTTTTGATTATCACTTCAGACTCTTTCGCTAAACTTTTATTTAATTCTTCCTTGAGCTCCCTGATATGACAAAATTAAATTAATCACCAAATAAAAGCATTAAAAGTCAAATAAAATTACCTGGCATGTCTTTGCAGTTTTCTAACTTCATCTTGGGCTTGTTGCTCTTTTATCCTGGACGACGTGATGTCTGACTGTAACTTTTCAACGTTTTCCTTTAGTCGCGCTATTTGAACTTCTAATCTGGACCTCGTTGTCTGCTCCAAGTCTAATTTTGATTCTAGCTCTTTTACTTTCAGTTCAGCTCTAAAATTGAAACAATCATTATATTATGATATGATTGTATAGAGGCCATAACAAAACCAACAGAAAAAATGGTTTTGTTTGTAGAATTTCAGCTAAAAACCTCCGTTTTTTGACTAAATTGTGCAAATATACCACAAATGAAAATATCTTTGTATATCATCAGAAATACCGTAGTCTGTACAGAAAGACAATTAAAGCAGCAAAATCTAATTATTATAGGGATCGAGAGCTTAAATATGTCATCAAATAGGCAAAGAGAGTGTTGGTCGATTATTAATGATTTTAGACATTGCCATAGAAAAGTATCTGGACCGGAGTGAAGACCTGACATTTTGAATGACTATTATTGTGATATACCTAATATCTTACTCAAGGGCATTCGTAGTAACATTGATCCCTTACACTATCTTCAACAAGTGTCGGTTGAGCATTTATTTTTCTTTCATCCTGTCGATCTTACCGAAGTAAAAAATGAAATCAAACGCTTAAAAAACCATAAATCATCTGGAGCTGATGGGATATCTTCGAGGTTGTTACTCTTTTTGCCTGATTCAGCCTTAAATGCTTTAGTTTCTGCCATAAACAATTCTTTACATATTGGCATTTTTCCTTCATGTTTAAAGGAGGCAGTGGTTATCCCTCTTCATAAGGGTGGAGATTTGGATCAGCCTTGTAATTTCCGTCCCATTTTTATTTTGTCTACCCTCTCTAAGATAGTTGAAAACTTGCAAAAAGCAGAATGTTGTCCTTTTTACATCGTAATGGCATTTTGTCTGCAAATCAGTTTGGATTTCAAGCCGGTAAAGGGACTTATGATGCTGTTTTTAACTTTTTGGAGAGCGTCTATGTGTCCTTGAATTCTGGAGAGTCATCGGCGGCAGTGTTTTGTGATCTATCCAAAGCATTTGACTGTGTGGATCATGGAATACTGTTATCTAAGCTTGATAAATATGGTTTTAGGGGCGTAGCGTTGCGATGGCTTGAGTCCTATCTATCAAATCATACTCAGAAGGTTACAGTGTCTGGGCGTTTGTCTGCTTCTAGATCCCTAAAATGTGGCGTTCCCCAGGGTTCAGTGTTGGGACCACTGTTATTTTTACTGTATGTGGATGACTTGAGTTCATTGAAACTGCAGGGCAAGGTGGTTCAGTTTGCTGATGATACCACCATACTATGGAGCCATAAAAATTCTGATTATATGAAGACTTGCATCAAAAGCTTAAAACTTTTCAATTTAGTTTTGATGTTATTGGCTTTTCAAAAACGCATGCGATTGTGGGGGTAAAAAAGTTTAGAATACTGGGATATGATCTTAAACGTATAGAACGAGAGCTTTATAAATAAATGGATGGTTTTATTCTATATATTAAAGTCAATATTTTTAGTGAATGTTCAGAGATTAGGTACCATAGATGACACTTAGTTTGTAAGATATTAAATAAGAACAATAATAAAATGGATTAATACGGCTCGATCGACTTCCATAATTTGTAACAAACTATACAAACTTTTTTGATATAGAAGATGTTTTGAGAGACATTAATGTTAACATTATGTATACAACTAAGCTTGAAGTTGTGCAGTATTTAAATCTATTGGGTGGTTTAGTTTATAAGTGTGCTTGCTATAAATAAGCCCACGAAAGCCCAAAAAAGGGCAACAATCGTCTTGCATTGACCACTTCAAACATTAATGATAATTTGATTAAAAATTTAAATTACAAAAAACTTAACTTACTGATAAAATAGAAATATTGGTCGGATATTTTGCACGATATTTTGCACTGCGCCGAGGTTGACTGTTCCGTTTGTTAGTTAAATAAAAAAGAATATTGAATTAGCCACTCTTAAACTCATTTAGAAGGAGAGATAAATTTAAAAAAAATTGCACTTTAAAAATTGCTGATGAAGCATATAGTCCTTTTCAGAAACATCTTCATTCACTAATTAAAGCAACAAAGAATAGGTATTCTGAAAAACTCAATATGTTGAAGAATAACATAAAATAAATATAAAAAAATAATAAAACAGGCAACCAATTAAAAAAAAAGAAAAATTAATAACTATAATGTGATTAATGAGGGCAGGCGTTAAAAGTGGCAGTTGCTTTTGTAAGGAGGATAAGAATTTGGCAAAAGCTATAAAAATTAAAAATACTATTAAATTTAAATCTGAAATTAAAAATCTAGACAGATCCATCTATTTAAAACCAATAAATAGTATAATATAATTAATATAATGAAAACGCTTAAAGCCAAGCTTCTCCAGGTAATGATGTTATTAAAGTTATTAAGAACTAACATACAGATCGTGTTTTTTGGTGCGTTACTTATAGAAAACCGCATAGAGGCGAAATTTTGCAACGTCGCGCGTGTACGAGTGCCTGCGACAGAGCACCGCCCCGGCCGGCCCGACGACGGAATTTTAAACATCTGACTTTCATGGGAGCTGCGTCGTTTGGCGACAAAATGTCCCAAAATATTACCCGAAAATCCAGGCATTTTTAAAATATTTATTCTAATGCGGGTTTAGAATAGAACCCGCATAGAACTGTAATCTTAAATAATAAAAAATCAGAAATAAAACTCTAATAAACAAACTTAACAACATATCATTTTTTAAATAAAAGGCTCAAATAAACCGCCTTCTTTCGCTAAACAAAAACTTAACCTATCGTAAAAGCTATTTCGCACCTCCAAAAGAGTTTCAGTTAAAATGGAATTGGCTCCTTTGACAATTTTATTTCGCAACTCCTCTAAATTTGTTGGCCTACTAAATTCATGCTTGTTAATGGCCTGCTTAAGGTAACCCCACAGATAAAAGTCATTTGGAGACAAATCTGGAGATCTAGGAGGCCATTTAATATCGCCAGTCCCACTAATAAGGCGGTTAGAAAAAGTATTTGTTAAAAACTCTTTTACCCTAGCCGCGTAATGAGCAGGACAGCCATCTTGCTGAAAATAAACCGATCCCAGGTCTACATCAGGTAGGATTTGAATGGCAGAAAGAACTTGGTTTTGCAGCAACTCAAGGTACTTTTGGGCGTTTAAAGTGCCATCAATAAAAAATGTCCCTATAACATTGTCGCCCAAAATACCTGCCCAAACATTTAATTTCTGAGGATACTGGGTACGAAACTGAAAACTTCTGTGCTCGTTTTCCTGAGACCAATAACGAACAATGGAAGGATTGTGTTTGCCATGTAATAGAAAAGAAGATTCATCAGAAAACAAAATATTTTTTAAAAAATATTCATTTTCATTTGCCTTTTCCATCATGGTTTCACAAAATTCCATCCTTCGCTACTGGTCTTCAGGAAATATTTCCTGAGTTTTTGAATACTTGAAACATTTGTACCCATATTTTTTCCAGATACGAGCAACAGTTTTATTGCTCATTCCCAGTTCCTCTTCAACACTTCTAGTGGACCGTGTGGACTCAAGTTCTAGGGTACTGCAAACCATTTCTTCCCGCCGTTCTATATCCTGGACCACTTCAACAGGTGGTTCTTGACGTTTTGTGTGGTATTTTTTACAATCTTGAAAAAAGATCAAAATTTGTAACTACTTTTAAAACCGTTTTTGCACAAGGAATCGGTCTATTCTCAAATGTCACTGAAAACAAATCTCTACATTGTACTGCCGAATTGCCTCCATAAAACCATTTAATTAGTTGAACTCTTTCGGAAGGGGTATAAACAGCCATAGTGAAAAAAACACGAAAATAACGCTCAAAAATTATTAATGCAACGTGCAGTAACACAGAAAAGTGAGGTTTGCTGACTCCCTTTAAAAAATGTTTAAAAAATTATAAAACTAAAATAAATTAATCTTAAAATAATCTTATCGTAAAATAATTTAGTTTTGAAGAACACCTCACTATCGAGGACACAGATGCTTGTATTTTGGATTTGATTAATCAAAAGTTTCTTAAGGAAAGTAGCTGCTTGGATGAGTTGCCTAGACAAGTTGGAAAGATTTGGCATGCTTGTAATTGTATATAAACTACAATTTGTCAAATTAAACCACTATATAAGCCCTAGCTAAGCTATAGAATTATACCCGCACTAGTTCCACAGCTACTAGCAGGGTACAGTTCTAGGCCCAGTGTTATTTACCATATATATAAACGAAATTTTTCAAATTTTGACGAAAATAATATGGTCACAAAAAATTGATTTCTTTTGTAGGTAGCACAGCCCTAATTGTCTCTGGAAAAAATCTGGCCAGAAGCAGCCAATAATGCGGAAGGACACTAAGGCAAATAAAAGCATGGTATGATCAACAGTTTTTGTCCCTATTAATACAACCAAATCAATTTTTTTTGAAATTTTATGTTGCTTAGGTTGGTGAACCACCAAGGTTTTTTTTAATGGTTTTTAGAAGACTGAAGACTGCTTGAAAGATTTGTCGAAGTTTTTTCTAGTTTTACTAAATTTTATTAAAAACAACATCAAAAAAGACTGTCATAGAGCCATTTGAATTAATATCAGGTTATGATAAGTATTTCAAATTAAATTGAAATCTGTCGCATGTAAAAAACTTTCCTAATAAAATACTAATACATAACACTACTTAAGTTATATAGTTCTAAAGTATATGCTGTAAAACATTATAGAATATTTACTCAATTAATATTATTAGAAACGCGCATGTACACACGCAGAGTAGGTTGTATATTGTTTTTGGGAAAATGTATTGATAGAAGTAAAAGGACATGAAGGCGTGGAAGACAACGACTCGACCTGAACCATTCTGGGGCATCTCTTGAGGACCCCCACATCGAATAACTCAAAAAGGCAGAAAAAGTCACATTAGGCAATTGCACCTGGGCAGAAACAAGCAAAAATACTGATATCACTCTGCACTGTCTGCAGAAAAACGTAGTAGTTCCTCCTCACGCGACATTGCAGGTACCGCATCAAGAAAATGGGGAGAAGGTTCATAAGTATTCCATAGTCCTCTTTTTATATAATTTTCCTTTAATCTAATCAAAAACAATTTTTATATCCTATAACCATTGCACAGAGTCACAAAACTTTCAGATTTGTAGCTCAGGCAGAGGCGAAACACCTACAATATTAATGTTGTTTTTTCTATCTACGAATAAATTTCCCTGTTGCAGAATTGTTTGCTTTAAAGCTTTATTTTCTTGTATTAGTGGCTTCGTTTCCCTCATAACCTCTTGGAGGTCCCTTCTGCTCCTCGAGTACATATTTCTTAATATTGTCGTAATTGTATTCTTACCTTCTGTATAGTAAATTGGAAGAAGCTCCTCCCATACTTTCGGCACTTTCCAGTTTTGAGGTCAGCTCTGCCAGTTGTTCTTTTAAGTGATTTCTTTCAACCTCTAGCTCTGATACTATGGATACTTGTTCTTGTAGGGTCATTTGATCAACAGACATCTGGAAAAAAGATAAAGAAATTTATAGCAGGTATAGATATAGCACAGGAAAGTACGTGTTTTGTGGCGAGAGGTAAAGCACGTATTTCCCCTGGAAAAAGACGTAACTTCTCAGTCATATAATCGGGAATTTTCATATGAAAAAAAACTAAGCCCTAAAGCGGTGTTCCGCATAGAATTTTCCTTTTTCTATTTAAGTAAAGTGAATTATTGAATATTCGCGGGAACCTGGAAATCCTTTCGAAATCTCCATGTATCTAACATTAATCTTGAGGTAAGAATAGATATATTTTCAAATCACAGAATTTCTTTCTTTAAATAAATACATGAAAGTACTTTAAAACGATAAGTATTTTATTATCATTTAACTAATCTTACTTGTTGCACAGCAGCTTTATATTTCTTCAACACTTCCGCCAATTCCTCCTCATTCTCTTCAAGTTGGGTCTGGATATCAGACTTTTCCCGTTGCATCGCGTTCGCTCTATCTTCGGCTTCGGCCTTTTGCTTATGAGCTTCCTCCAGAAGCGCTTGCATCTCCGACAATTCTTGCTCTAAGCTTTGCTTCGTTTTAAGGGCTATCGCTCTGGCACACTCGAGGTCATCTAATTGGTTCCTAAGTTGCCTGATCATATTTTTGCCTAAAATGATCAGAGAAGAGGCGATAAAGCTTACTGCTCGTAATATGTAATTTAAATAATTTTAGTTACCTGGAGTTTCCGCCTTCTGCCTCTCGAGTTGAGCTTGCGTATCTCTGAGCAACGCCTTCGTCCTCTTCAGATCCCTTTTAAGTCTTTGTAGTAGAGCTTCGTCTCCCGCTCTGTCTTGCCTGTCAGCGTCCGCTAAGGACTGTAATCGCCTCTCAAGTTCATGCTTCTCTCTCAGCAAAATGGTGCGTTCTTCATGTTCATTTTCCAACTGTTGTTCCAATGCTAATAAGAGATGGAAATGTTACTACTAAATCTGCTTTTAACAACGATTTGAATTTACCTTTGACTTTTTTTTGAGCATTACACCTGACCTCCTCTAACTCTTCTTCTTGTAATTGTGCAGTTTTTTTGGCCTCTTTTCTCATCGACTCCAGAGTCATTTCTAGTCTCAACTTGGCTTGTTCCAGCAGCTGAACTTGGCCAGCTAACTCGTCCAGTTCCTCTTCTTGGTCTTGCATCTTTCTCTCACAGTCGATTTTTTGTTTACGTAGAACGGTTACTTCCTCTTCAGTTTTACCGCCACAAGTGACCTCATCGAATTCCCTTTGTAGGCAGGCCAGTCTTTCTTCTTTTAGTTCTAGTTCTAGTTTTACGTCGGCCAATTCGCTGTCTTTGGCGTATTTTTCGGCCATTATTAGTTCCTTTTCGCGAGACAGTCTGTCTTTGTACTGTTTTTCTTTTTTCAATTCGTCGTGGAGTAATGCCGCTTCTGAATCGTATTTCCTAAAATTTATAATATTGATTATATTCCGTTCAGTTTGCTGCTGTCATGCATACCTTTGTTTTTTCTCCAGTAAATTATTCCTGCTACTTTGCTCTTCTAGCATTAGCTTCAGGTCGTTCATTTCACCAGTGAGTTTTTGGACTTTTCGCTTCCAGGTGCCCACTACTTGTCGCTGCTCTTCCACTTCTTCATAAGCATCGGATAACTGAAACAAATTTAATTATAAAATATACATTTTTACATTACAAGATGACCAAAAAATTATAAATTTAAAAAAATTAAAATGAACGCCATGACTAGTAAGTGTTAAAAATCACTTATGTAAGTTATCTTTATGTAAATAAATTAGATAGATATAGTAAAATCCTTATCAGCATCTTGCGAATTAGGTAAGCTTGAGTTAAGAGAACAAATAGTTTAAGTATGAAATTTGCTTCATTTATTATGTTTGGATCTTCTTTTTCCACTAAGTGACAATAGTTGCTGAATGTATTTTTGAACTAAAAATCTTCAAATTTCAGGTAATAATTATTGAACATCAATGGTAAAAATATCAGCTGTTAGGATTGAACAAAAAGAAAAGTTAATTTTATTTTGACTTATGATAATAGTTGCTCATTTGTTTCTGAGACATTAGTTCAAAATAATAAATATCTATGCAGCTTAGGGTTTAGACTCTAAACTGTTTAGGGTATAAAACTTAAGCTATTGTCAACAAAATCTTGGGCAAAATATTTAAAAATTGCTAACTTTTTTGTCGCTTCATAAAGTTACTGATTACAATGCAACGTTTCGCCTTTTGGGGATACCTGGTGACACAGTAAAAAGGGGAAAATAATAACTATTTTACTCTTTAAGATAAATAAATGAAATTTGGTATATTGATGGAATTGTTATAAGAGCATCTTTTGACGTATTTAGTTGTTTTCCGTCATTTTCTGTTTAACCGAAAATGACACTAACTTTCTTATTTTGAATAAGACACTTGGTATATTATTACATATTTCGATAGAAAATAATATTCTGAGAACAATCATACTGCATTTGCTCCTTTTTCTTTTATACATTTTTCTAATTTTAAAATAGGGTGCCATTAATGCGTTGAAAGTTTTAATTTTTAATTAAGTAATCACGGAAAAATAGATTTCATTGCATTTTATGACTTAAATCTTTTACACGCCTATTTAAAATGTCCAAACCAGTAATGTTGGCATTTACTTTATTTTTTAAAATATAACTGTATTGGGAACAATCATTGTTGAAATGCGTCGTTTTTTTCCTAATAATTTGATATGATTATTTTTTAAATCGGTTGTATAATAAGCCCATAAGAAGAAAAAAACTAAGTCATAGAAAGAAATAAACGAAAAAAATTAATAAATAACTAATAAGTCTTTGATTTCTTAGTTAGGAGGCTGCATTTTGACGCGTTCTTCAATTATTTTTCAATTGACATAATACGTGATATCTTGTCAAGTGCACTTTTATTGCACTTACTAAAATTTGAAATTTTTACTGATAGTATTTCTGAAAAACTGCATTTCATTCAAAACTGCATAAGAAGGTGCTATTTAAAAAATAAAGTAAATGCCAAAAATACATGTTTAGAAGTTTTAAATAGGTATATAAAAAATTCAAGTACTAAAATACAATGAATATTATTTTCCGTGATTACGATTGCTTTTATAATAATTCTATCGATATACCAAATTTCATTTGTTTATCTTGAAAAATAAAAACGTTATTAAATGTTCCCTTTTTCCTGTGTCACCCGTTATAATATGTATATCGAAAAACTAAGAAAAAAACTCCAAATTGTCCTAACTGACCATAGTATCTATAAGAGAAAATTAACCTATCTGATTTCCAGCTACCGGGCCATATTGATTATAAGTACAACCTAAAATGGTTTTTTAAAATTATATATTGCTACTTTCTTTCTTACATTCTCAACTTGCATTTACAATTACAATTTACAATTTCTGGATACAAATATAGCTTCCAAATCTAGTTAAGGTATTTATTATTTAGGTCCAGCACTTAGTGGTGTCCATTGCTGCTAGGCTAACTTACTGAAGAATAGCGGTTTGATGATAAACTTAAATTATATTCTACAATTTGTCATTAAAAATGTCATATAATTCGTTGTATCGACATAGTGCTTCTTCTTCAGGTGCCGTCTTCGTTCCGAAGTTGGGCTGTCATTAAAGCAATGCGTATTTTTTATACTGAAGATCTAAAAAGTTCGCAATTGTTGCAATTGTACCATTCTCTTAAGTTCTTCAGTTAGGAATTCTATCTTCTTCCTATGGATTTTTTGCTCATTATGTTTTTCTGGATAAAATATTAATAGTTTTAAATAAATGGTATTTATCACCTCTCATAATATGTCCCAATTATTGCAGTTTGCGATTTTTATTATATAAGTCAAAGTCAAAACTTTATTGAAAAGCAAATTTGCTGTACAATTTACAAACAATTCCTAAATTTACAATAAACATATAACAAACAATTACTTAGAGGTACAGTAGAAATAAAATAAAATTAACCTAGACATACATGCACGCAAATTACAAGTCATCAAGGTTCTGCAACATAGATATAGATAGGTCAAGAAATTCTGTGAAAGAATAATTAGCAGATCTCAATAAAACTTTTTTAATAACAATATCAAATTTTCGTCTATTCAAGTTGCGAATGCTTAAAGGCAATAAATTATACATGAGCTTTCCATAGTGGAAAAAAATTGTATTTCTACCTAAAGTGCTCTGAGAATGAGGTACCTGAAGGTTTTGTCTAGAACGTGTTTGGTAATTATGTATATTAGCCCTTTGTTGGAAGGTATTAGAATGACAGTGACGAAATGTTTCAAACAAAATAAGATCATATAGAGTTAGTATTTTGTGTGTTGAAACAGAGGCGGCTTACATTGGTCCCTATAGTCTGCACATGATAAGACCCTAAGAGCTCTCTTCTGCAGAAGAAACAGTGAATGTGACTTAGTAGCAGTACAGCAACCAAAGAACAGGATGCCATACCTTAGGTGAGATTCAAAAAGGGCATGGTATACTTCTTTTGAGATGCCTGGGTTATTAATCTCCATAGCCACTGTTCTTACTGCGTAAATAGCTGATGATAGACTTTTTAATAGCTTGTTAATGTGAACATCCCACTTTAAATTTTGGTCGATCATTAGTCCCAGGAACTTATACTTACCCACTCTCTAAACCAAACTATTGTGAATTTGTAAAGATATTCTAGGAGAGAGTGTGTTTGCAAAAACCATAAATTTATTTTTAGAAATATTTAAAGCTAACCTGTTTTCATCAAACCAGCATTTTATTTTGTGCAAGTTCTCGTTAATAACGCTCTGCAGAAGAGATGAATCCTGCCCTGACCAAGATAGAGAAGTGTCGTCTGCAAAAAGAATTAGCTTCCCTTTGAGGTTGAGAGCAGCCAGATCATTAATATATAATATAAACAGAGGGGGACCCAATGCAGAACCTTAAGGAACCCTATTCCTAATGATCTTAAATCCAGAGGACACCTCAGTTCCGCAAGGGCCTTTAACGCACGCACACTGCTGCCTGTTCTCCAGATATGATTCAAACCAGTCCAGGGCAGCACCCCTGCAGCCATATATGTTAAGTTTTTCCAAAAGCATTTGATGATTAACACAATCAAATGCTTTGGCAAGGTTGCAATACACTGCTACAGTCAATTGTTTGTCATTAACACTTTCATAAACATACTCAAGTAATTGGTGTATGGCATCTTTAGTGCTTTTAGTGCTAGTGTTGGCTCTGAATCCAAATTGTGAAGGTGTTATTATTTTATTCCTATCTAAAAATTCAGTAAAGCGAGTCTTGGCCAAGGTCTTCAGTATTTTAGAAAAGACTGATAGTAGTGAGATAGGTCGAACACTTGCCGGCCGATTGTCACTTCCGCCCTTATAATTGGAATAAACTTTGATGATTTTATTTGATCAGGAAATATACCTTCAGAAAATGAGCAGTTTATAAGACTGGTCAAAACCTCAACTACCTTAAAAGGCATCTGTCCTAGTAATTTTGGTGTAATTTGATCCAAACCAGAAGATTTTTTTTAAATGTTTTTAATTAGTTCCTCAGGAGCAGCCGTATATATAGTCGCAAAACCTCCACATTTATCAATCTCTCTGTACACAATATTCTCAGTATTTCTGTGGAACATCCACATTTCAAATGCTTCTATCCTCTTATCGATCTTCTTCAATGTCCACGCTTCCATTCCGTAGAAAAGACCGATAGCACGTAACACAAGGCGAAGCTTGTGTTACGTGCTATCGAAGCTTAAGGTTCGATCTCGTCTGCAGAATACCTTCTTCATTTTAGCAAATGTGGCTCTAGCTTTTTTTACTCTGATCCTGAATTCTTTAGAGCTATCAGTATTTTCGTTGATAACAATTCCCAGGGAATTATATTTTCTCACGCGTTCAATTTTTTGACCATGCACGATTATGTCAGGTAAGTTTTGTGGTAATTTAGATACCATCATTATTTTATGTTTTGCTAATGTTAAGTGATAATCCATATTCTTCACTCCATTTTACTATTCTGTTATAAAGTATCTGAAGATCTTCTGGAGATTCTGCAATGACAACCGTATATCATCGGCATAAGTTGTTTCTTGGGGTGCCATTTATTTTAATACCTATATCTTGCTCTGAAAGTACTCTGTTTTTGATGTTTTCTGAGTATAGGTTGAATAAAAATTGATGAGTGGAGAGCGAGTAGAGTGCAGACGTTTTTATTGCCGGTCTGCCTTTAACTTTTTTTTAACTAGTGGTTTTCAACCGTTCTATTAGATTTTTGGCCTATAACCTAATTATTTTGCCATAAGTGCGCAAAAAACACAATTCTCTACGCATCTCTAGACATAATATTAGTAGAGAAAACAATATTGAGGATTCTGTAGTTTAAGACTTCATTAGTAGTAACCTTAAGTTATTATGCTCTGCAAGTAATATTGATTACTGATGTAATTAAGTTAAACAGTAATCAATATCACAATTGTATAAAGATGTACTCACAACGCCAAACAAACTTAGACTGTGCGAGTCACTTATTTTGTCATTTGTTTCTTATTGTGATATTTTATACGGCTCGACGCTACTATTTAAAAATAGAGTCTCTTTGCAAACTCCAAGATACCTGTTTAAGATTTTTTTACGACGACATTACGGAAACATAAACAACTTCAAGAACGGTTTGACTTACATTTAAATACACTAGTCTACAAAGTTGTTAACAATGGGGAACCTAGATATATCTTTGACAAGCTAGGGGATCTAATGCTCATAATCGGACTTTAAAAAGTTTGTTGTTCCCAAACACAAGACGTCATTATTTCAATGATCCTTTAGCTTCAATAATGTTTAATATTATAATTTATTACCTGATGACATCAAATACTGCTCACTAATGTCACTTATTTAAGATGGACAATTTTTCACTTTATTCATTTTTTTTTCTTTTGCAAATACATATACTTATTCTTTCTTTTAATCGCACTGCAATGCATACCGTATCTAATTTATGTTTAATTTCATATTGTATTCTAATTTCTACAGTTCTTTTTTTATTCTCTTAATCAAATGCGTCATTTTTAAACATACTCATGTTTATTATGCTGTATACTTGTATATCTTATTTATTTTTATATAATACACATTGAATATTCCGTAATTTGTTCCTCACCATCTCACCTCACCACCTTAGAGTTCAGTATTATTATTATTATTATTATTATTATGATTATTATTATTATTATTATTATTATTATTATTATTATTATTATTATTATTATTATTATTATTATTATTATTATTATTATTATTATTATTATTATTATTAAGATTGGTAAGAGTATAGACCCCTTCTTAAGCTCGATTTTCTTCCTTGTCTCTTGCTCTATTCGAATATTCGCCTTTTGATTATAGTAAACTTATTTATATTATATTTGCTTGGAAATAATCCTGATGTCCCATTGGAAAATTGGAACGTACTTCATCGAACGTTTGACTAGAGTATTTACTGAATAACATTCCACAAGCTTGAGAAGTTCCGATGTAAGCCCATCTGGATCCGGTGATTCATTGTTTTTATATGGATGGCAGTATATTATTGCTAATTTTTTCTATTTTATAGGGATCTTGTCAATTTTCATCACCTCAAAAAACTATTATATTATCAGCAATGCACAATAGATGTCGTTGATGTAGATGGTGAACAGCATTGGTCATCGAAATACACTAGCAAGAAAGAACAATAAACGTCACACATTTTTATCTTTTGTTTTATATTTTTAAAATATACTTAATGATGTACTTCGCATTACCACCCTTTGCAAATGCCTAGTGTCAACTGCCTTGAAGAAATCTAGGAATATTGTAAGGACTTCTTTACCACCACTAAAGCCATTAAGAACATACTTAATTATTTTAGTCACTACAATTATCTCGAAATCCATACCGTTTAGTTGAAATAATTTTAGGTTTTGCCAAAATTGAATTACGGTGAATGCATCACTAACTAGTTTAGATATGCTTTAAGTTAATGCCAACGGCCTATAGTTAGTAACCAACAAACCAAATGCTAAAAATTAGATCTATTAACATGATTGTCGAATTCTTCAAGTATTATGGTGTAAATTAGCTTCGAATTGTACTTTGCTTGCCAAATCCTTTCTCCCTTACTATTACAATATTTCACAAATATTCTTTGTAGTTTAGTTTTTTCTTTGGAGGTTTTCTTTATACTATAAGTAGTTTTGCTTAGAAATTACATTATTTGGATTTAATGCACATAGTTTTTAAAGCCTATCCCTTTTCCTAATAGAAAATAATAGTCCAGCCTTTCATTATGCATACAATTTTTTAAAGCTTCAATTTCTTGACTCTATTAATTTTCCTCACTCTAGTGGAAGAGGTGGTATCTTGTAAACCTAATTTAATATTACCAACAATTGAATAATGATCATTTTAATAAGTAACCATTGAAAGGACGGTAGCTGAATTAACTTGCTAATGTCTATTTCACTGTACTTAAACAAGTCTAGCCAACTTATTCAATTCCTTTTTGCCATTGTTAAACCCTTAATTAGATATACATATCCATTCATTGCTTCTAAATGTTTACCCCTTTAGTTCCTCTCTCTTTTTCTCTCATAGGAAATAACAAGAGCCCGGGAGTCTCGTATTATCCTGATATCTTGGCGACTGCGTCCGATGTCAGTCTTTGAGCACAGCACTCTTTAACCAAGTGACAAGTGAAAGGAAAATCACAATGTTTTGTATTTTTTTCATAAACGTATCAAAAGAGAAAGCATCTTCTACCTGGAGTATATGACGAATAAAGATGAAACTGTCCACGAATTCTAACACACACACTGTCGTTGATTAATGGAAAGTCAGCTGGCTGATAGCACTGATGTCCAGTTTAAACGACCGCAAAGGGAAAATTCGATACGATCAAATTGGATGTCAATTCACTTCACCCTTATATCCTTCTTTAGACGAGAGTGTATCTGCTACTGTCATATCTCATAACACTCATCAATGTCATCTTAGCATAAAGACTCATTCCAACTCTAATCTCCATGCCGGAATTAATCTGACGTTATTTCTATTGAAAAGCATGAAAATATATCAGATTAGTATATAAGAAAAGACACTAACTGCCAGCCTTCAGTCTATCAAATAGAAAAATTAAAAGCCTTATTAAGACTTCATTAACAGATTGCTAAAAGACAAGAAAGTAGCTTTCTAGATATAGAGGGAACATTCAACAATGCTTCGGCAAAGTCTCGCAAGAGAGGTCAACCAAGCGATCTGTAACGATCAAAACGATTCTGGAAGACCAATTACCTCCCTACAAAAGAGATAGTAAAACTACAGACTGCGAGGAGTTCCTTCATGTCTTTGGTCACGTAAGGTCTATGAAGCCCTGGTTGATAATTCAACTATGAGGGGTCGGGGTAAAGATAAAATAATGATATAAGGATATCTTCGATTAATCAATATGTGTTGAACATCAACAAATAATAATTGCCAGGAGAAGGAAAACTAGATGGGTTCCCAGACCGCTGAAACTATTTGGTTTGCCATTAAAGTGAAATATCATAGGATTGATTACCTTGGATAAATTGCTGACTGAAATGGAAAAACTTAAAAGAGATATTCTGTCTATATATACAGGACATAGGCTGTATCATGAATTCAATGGCTATAACTGATGTCAGAATAGAGCCAACAGTAGAGCTGAGAAAAATGTGCAACCACAATACTCTGTAATTGTCTGTAGGTGTCATGCTAAAAATGGCAACACCTACCAACCACTTCATAGTTATCATACTTGACCGAGAACGTAGTAGAGTTTTGCTGGAAAAGCGGACATTTGGTAGTAATAGGAATAGGGTATAATAATATAGTATCGGATTTAGGATATTCTAGAAGTCGAGATTGATTCTGAAAAATATCAAAATTGCCCTGGTAATACGACTAATTAAAATAATGATTTTGGTGGTCATTCACAAGGATGCTCAAATTACAATTAGTTTTAAAATCAAAAGCAAATCAAACACTTATAGCGATTTCAGGAAACTTCGTATCGTTATCACTGTATTAAATAGAAAACTTCTTCGACCACAGAAAATAAACACTCTCGCTAAAACCACAAATCTGCGGTCATAATTTGTACGTATCTGATTACATAAAAAACACAATCAACCTGCGTACTACCAGAACGCATTTTTAAGTCGACAATGTGCTGCCCGCAGGTCCGAAATGTAAATCAACACTTTCACGTCTTGGTGCATTTTAATTGTTTTTCTCCGTTGCACTGGTTTCGGGTTACCATATCGGCCCGCATGGAAGTTTTATGTTCGGGTTTTTATATCGGGTTTCTTTTTTGTTTACTTTTCCGTTTTTGTGCACAGCCACGAATAATAATATGATAATTCGCCGCGTGCCTTAATTTGTATGCCTGAAATTTGATATGGCTATTGTTTGTGTTGATGCCAGTTAAATCTTGTTCAAAGTATGGAAGAGTATTTCACAGGTTCTAGTCTACTTAAGGATATTTAGGTTTTTGAATATGAAATAGTGAGCTAACCTCGCTTTGATTATTTTAATTTAAATAAAACAATATTCGGTTTGATTTTCTATGAGGTAAATTTTTTTTTGTTATAACATATTTGGTAGATTTGGAAAAATTATTTTGAATTATAATATAATATAATAAAAATACGCATAAAAACATGTAGTGGATAAGAATGATCTAAAAAAGACAAATGTCCTAAAAAAAGATGCTTTCAAAAAAAGAGGACACATTGAATCTGAGAAGACACAAATATTGTTGTTCTGATAATCGGTTGAATTTAGTTGGGTTGGATTAGCTTAAAACGTTAAAAAACGCACGCCAAAGTCAATCTGAAAGTGACGTTTTTCATACATTGTACGCAAATGTTATAGTATGCAATTTTTGCGCACGCTTACTTTAAATGTGAAATTCCTGGTAATAACTAGTATCTAAGTAAAGGTTGTCACCGCTTAAATCAGAGACAGCAACATTGCCAACATTTCTGGCGTAACGTATTTATCAGTGTCATATTGTTTAAAAAGTAATTCAATTTAAATATCAGATTTCCCTTTATCTTAGGGCAATGGAGCACACAATCGACGCAGCAAGCCACAAATATTACATTGTTGTCAGAAAAATTGCCAGAAAAATCTCGAGAACATAACTAAACTGCATATAAGTTTGTGGTTTGGAGGGACAACAAAAATATGAAATCCTTGTTCTGAAAATACGGCGCATATTTTGAATAACTTTCGAAGAAATATAGTCGTCCACTCACTGGTCCAAATACTCAATCTTGAAATGTACGCTGAAGGTAAAACACAACATCGATTTGGGCAATTATGTGAAATTGGTTAATTTTCTAAAGAGAAAATCAGAAAATTATGTTCCAAAGAAGTCCAACAAGAATTTTCATCGGTTCCTATCTACCGCTCTAGGCGATAAATATTTGGTAACTAAGGTATTTTACTCAGATAATAATATTAATAAATGAGAAAGTAATATAGTATATCTTAACTTCTTAAGCTGTCGTGGCCTTGGATTAACAGGAGCTTGTAGGCGGGAACACTCCAGATTAACAATATACATTAGCATTTAGTATTATAGATTAAATAAAATTGTTGGAAATTTAAATAAATTTACAAAGCATGTTTGTTATTTTATGATATCCAGTTGTAGAAAATATATTATGCACACACACATTTAAAATCGGCTCTTTGCACACTCTTGTGACTTATGGCACTTGCTTATGGCTCGTGGCAATAAACCGTCACACCCGTGCTTTAAAAGCCATTTTCAAAACTTACTATGCAAAATACTATTTTTTCTTGAAAAAAGAAGCAGTAGACTAAATCGTTTTCATTGCATTATTTATCATCTCAGAATTGATAGAGATATTTGTCACGTTATTCTAAGACATCTTAAATGTATATTCCCGGAAGAAACAAACTGTCCTAGAAAGAAATAAGCCCAAATTTTTCAACTTCTGATTTTAACGCATGATAACACAATGCTACCGATTAGAGAACTATTTAACTGATACCAGTTTTCTTAAAAATTTTGATGGTATGTGCATGGCAGTGATGATGGTATGTTTTCTTGAGAGTAATGGACTGTTAAACCTCAATACGGCTTTTGAACTGGCGGGCACACTACTTTGGGTATTTTAAATATTAACTAAAATCAAATTCTTTTAATAATTTTTAGTATGCTTTAATAATATAATGCTGGTTTTTTCTGTGATTTAAGCAAACCATTTGACTATGCGCCTCATGATCTCCTGTTAAGTAAACTGGCATACTACAACTATAGTCATGATAGTAATGCACTTATTCATTCCTCTGTGAGAGATAGATCCCAGACTGTAAGGGTGAGTGGCGTGTGTAAATAAAAGTCATGGGAGAGCCTTAAGAGTCTATTCTGGGCCTAATCTAAATTATCTTCTTTTAAAAAGACCGGCTTTGCGGATGACACCACAATGTCATGCTCAGGGGGATCGGTTGACTGGGCCTGAGGACATGCAGGCAAAGCTAAAAATTTGGTTTGATGCTAGTAAGCTCCTCTTAAATAAAGGAAAAACAAATAAAGTTGTTTTTTCTCTGACTCTAAGAATGTAAATAATGAAAAGAAAAGTGTTCGGCTTCATGGAGTGTACATTGATTATTAACCCTACTCTAAGATGGTATGCACAAAAGAGTCAGTATATTGAATTAGATATAGAACATTGCTCACACTATCTGCACCAGCGTTCAATATCTTCATGACTGTTACGCAAGTAAAACCTTTCTCTTGCTTATGCCAAGGTTTTACTAACTTTACAATATCCTCCTAACAGGACTTAGACAGCTTCCAAAACTTCTGGATTCTGTTTTCGAGGAAAGACTGTCATATATATCTTGTCTTTTCTATCTCCCAGACTTTAATAATGCATCTGATATAACCAACGAATTCCATTAAATAGGTTAAAACTACCTTAAACCTCTGAATTTGCTAGCTTAATAATGTATCCTTAGACAACTTAACGACTCTAGCTAGTATTTCATTTACCTCTTCAGTTCTCGTCATCAACATCCGGTTATATAGATAGATTTTAAGCTGCTCGACATTCATAACATCTAATACAAACATGACATCATCCACTAGTACTCGCTGTTGGAATGTTGTTAAGCCAATGATGACTTTAACTTCATGTAGTACAAAATCTATACTTTTTCTATCCGCTAACTCCAGGATTAAATTTGGTGGTGGTAAAGTGAACTACGATGTTCGGCCTCACGATGCTATGACTAGATACTGTATCAAGCACCATCTCACATTTATGGTCGCATATTTTTCTCATAAAGTTTACTAGTTGAAGTTTTCCTGGTTTCTTGGGTCTATCAAAGCCTTGGGGCATTGACGTTTCAATTAATATTTATAGTATATAGTAAATATATATGTATATAGTAATTTATAGGAATTTGTTCCCGGAACTCCGTTGGGTTGAAAGGATAAGCCAGACTTACTAATCGAGCAACATCGGCCTCTAACTGTTGGAAATCCTCCTCGGATTGTTGTCTCCTAGATCTCAATTGGGTCCGGTACACTTGTTGTAGATGGGTTTTGCGATATCTTATCTCTAAGGTACGCACCAATAGGTCAAAATTAAGCTTATCCTCAGATGGGACCATTCTTAATATTTCTGTAGCTTCTGCTCTTAGGAATAGCTCAAAAATGCAGGCATAGCTCTTTTCTTCGTTATCCCAGCGGTTTTCCTGGCAGCAGCATCAAATTGATTCAAGTAGGTACTTGATGCATTTTTGTCGTCGAATTTTGGTGGCTCAAGCATTTTTATAATTTGTATTCCACGATCGGAATGAACGTGGAATACGTAGAACGAATGAAAATTCATTTGCTTCATCTCAAAATCATCTCTGTTTTTCTTATCACGTTCCTCTGACTCTTTTTGAAAGCTGATTTTAAGTTTAGCCAAAGTTAAGTCTTCTTTCATGGCCTTCGTCAGGTTTTCTTGTTTTCTACCTTGATCTTTATTTTCTTTCTTTGGGTCGTTTTGATCAGGTCTTGACATTCTTTGTCTCATTTTTCTTGTTCTGCTTTCTGCCTGTCAAACTTCTTGAATAGCAACTCCATTAATTTCTCGGTCTCCATCTTAGCCTGACTTCTTGTTAAAGGCATCCACTAAATTGGGCTTCCAGATATCCTTTACTTCGGACATCAATTGTATAGAAATTCAGGAACACATTCCTTCTGAAATATGCTTACTCCACGAATACTTTTTTATGTCAGGAACACACAAAATACGAGCAAAACAGAACAAAACCTCTGAGAATAATTAACGTATTTTCAATTTTATAACAATATACATATATGTGTATATATATATATCAAGAAATACGAACTTATTATACCTGATAGAAGTTTGTATTTATTCAAATAATGCGATCGATAATGGTTCTATTTTACTGTATTTCTTTTGACAAGGGTAAATAGGTTAAATATTATGAGTAATTGCGTAATTCAATATCCAGGTATGTTTTTGTTTTATTAGATTTATTTTGAGGCAGAAGATTTTGAATTTTTTGTACACAATTTCCGTAAGATATCTCGGGAAATAATTATTTTTTTCTTAAATTTTTTAGGCTGCATTTCTTATGGTCAATGACTACAATGTTCATTTAATGATCTTAAGTCACTTATTGCACATATTATATTTACTTATTTGATAAATACCTTCTTCTCTAATTGCTTTTTAAGTCCCACCAGCTGTTCCAAGTCATCCTCGTGTTGCTGCTGCAGTCTTCTCTTCGTAAATTCAAGTTCCTTTAGAGCTCTCTCGTATCTTTGCTTATACACTCCATCCCCGTCATCTAAAAATAATTATTTGGTGATAACTCGAGTTTAGTATTTGAAGATAAAATGTCAATTTGGCTTTTTACATATATCATAACATTATATAACAGATATTGACATGCAATGAAGTAAATACGTCAAGAATCCCTAATTTTGCTGACGTTTTTGAATTTCTGATTAAATTTATATAAAAATGCGCGAATAAAGAGTTTAAGTAGTCAAACTCTTAAAGCAACTCTTTTCGGCCGTGTGGTACATAAATCGTACCACAAATATATAGCTAAAAGATGCATAGTGGTACAAAAAATAAACCACCTTTCAAATTCATTTTCCTGTTCGGCACAGCGACATATATTTTGTACCATATATCCCTATCATATATTTAATGAACATGGATGCGTTGGATTCCTGTCTTGACTGGTCAAACGCATTAGATGTTGCAAGAAGCACGTCTTTTTGTTTTTAAATATTTAGTGTTGTTTTTATTTTGATAAGGTAAGCATTTCGGATTATTCTGTATTTTATTTGCGTTTTATGATGTATATTTATGTAAAAAACATAAATGCAATAAAAATTAAGGATTATGGTTTGAAAAAAACATAATTTTAATTAGTCCCTAATTTGTACCACTATGCAATAAGGGTTTTTTCTTTTTTCAGGCTATTTGTTTTGCTGGCAGCAGTAAATATCCTATGGACTTAAAATTGGTCGATATGACTGAAAAAGAGTTCTACGACGAATTAGAAATGATAGATAAAGTTCCAAGTGATCAGGAATCAATTATTTCAGAAGAGTCCGACAATGAAAATGATTTCTGTGAAATACAGCCTAATGATATTATGATCAGTAGTGATGATGACTCCAGCGATGATGACGTCCCACTTTCAAGGTATTTACAAAAATCAAATAATCAACCACCTAAAGTTTCATGGTCTACTCAACATTTACATCTAATAAACCCGGCCCAGTCGTTTACTGAGACTGAGAATCAAGGTTTATGTCTTGAGTTACTACAAAAGGAGACCTGTTATCACCTTACTTTTTTCTTAATCTGTTTATAAGTGACGAGCTTATAGAAGACATTGTTTTTCAAACAAACCTCTATGCTGAACAAGAATTTCAAAAAAATAACAAAAAATATAATCCTACAAATACAAAAGAAATGAAGGTTTTCCTTGGTCTTAATATTCTCATGGGAATCAAACCACTACCTAGTTATAGAGACTATTGGAGTGTCGACCAAGACATGCGCAATAATTACATTTCCCAGTTTATGGCTGTAAATAGATTTGGTTGGTTGCTTAGCCACGTTCACGTCAATGACAATAGCGTAATTCCAAAAAAGGGGATGCAGGATTCGCTAAACTGTATTAAGTTAGGCCCTTAATAGATAAAATTAATGAGAATTTTAAAAAATATTATGATTGTACAAAAAACATTGCAATCGATGAATCAATGGTAAAATTTAAGGGGCGAAGTACGTTGAAGCAATATATGCCGAAAAAGCCTATAAAACGAGGCTACAAAATTTAGACTTTGGCTGACTCAAATGCATATTTATATGACTTTGATATTTATACCGGTAAAACCGATGACTCTTGACTACGTGGAACATTCGTTAGGGGAAAACGTAATACTTAGACTTACCGAGGATCTCCAACAAAAAAATCACCTGCTTTTCTTCGATAACTTTTTCAACTCGTATATGTTATTGAAAATTCTCAAAGAACGGGGCATTCATGTCGTACAGTTCAGTCGAACAGAAAACATCTTCCAAAAATGACTGAAGATAAACTTTTGAAGCAAGGTGAATATGATTATTCAATGAGTTCTGATGGGATCAGTTGGGATGAGTTCGGATGGGTTATTGGTAGAACGATACGTCCAAATTAGTGCAGATCATGAAACGCAATCGGAAGCTTTCAAGAAAATAAAAAGAGTAGTACCAGACGAAGTGCGTTTCACGTCATCAGATCATCAGCCTGTAAGGACTACAAGACGAAGATGTGCCAGATGTAGTACCAGAATCCACCAAGTTCGTACTGAATGGTCTTGTACAGTGTGTAAAGTTCCGTTATGCTTAGGCAAATCTAAAGACTGTTTTCAAGAATATCACAAAACAAAGTAGATATTGCTAATTTTGATTATCAATTAGTAAAATACTTCTCGTTTTCTGTAGAATAATCGTTTTTTTTATTTTTCATAATTGCCTCCTAGCCTTAGTTCAAGTTGCACGGTGGTACACATCTGTCAAACTGATATTTCATTAAAAAAAATATATAAGAATCTTTAAATTTTTATGAATTAGTTCAATTATGATTGAGAAAACTAAAAAAATCAGAACTTTTAGTATATCTGTGCAACATGGGACTAGAAACGGGGAAAAATCTTGTGCCTGAAAGAGTTAAAGCGAAATTACTTAAGGCATCAGATATGCTACGTACAAATTACTAAAGCTTATTCCAAAATTTGAAAATCCTAAAAAAATAGGGATTTTTATAAAAAAAAAGTCCAATTTTTCCTTGTTGAGTTCCTTGTTTGGAAAACCCTTAAAAAAATTATATGAAGAGGTGAACATTTCAACAAGCCAATCAAAATTCGAATATACCGACTGTTCTTCAACATTTTGGAATCATCTCGTCCGTTACGTAGACACGAAGGTGCGACGAGAATGGAACGCGCGAGGGGTACACCTGGCGACATCTCGGGACACATGTGAAAAGTTGGCGAACGTTCCGGAACAATGCTCTATTTCAACAATAGTATTATGTCTAATATATTATTAGGTTAGAAAACCATAGTACGAAATGCACTCAAAAGCTTACATTTAGCAACACGGGTTCTATGGAATGACTGAGCTAAATATGAGGAAACTGGGTTAAAATGCTCAGCCCAGGATCTAATCCTGGACTACTAAACCTGTAATATAATAGTTCCTTTCAAGGTACCATACGTATGCCATAACTTATATTACTAGCAGAGAAAAAACGCGAAAATGCACGAAAATTACTCTAAACACAAGTCAAAGGTAAATCTACGCTGATGACCTTTTCCCAGGAAAGGACGCCACCATAATGCAGGGCCTCATAATGAAGACAGATTAGGCATTAATCCATGATGCAACGATCTCTAGATATCAAACTGAATTCCAACCTCTCCAGGTGCAATTACACACTAAATCTACTTCTCTATTGTTAGACCTCTCCACACATACCTATCGTTTAGTGACCTTGCGGGCAGAAAGCAATAAATAATTCGAGTGCAACTGGATAGAGTTCGACAACGCGCAACCTTAAGAGGGCGGTCTACCTGCGTAAAACGGGGTTAGCTCCTGTACCAAGACAAAAAAAGTTAGAAAGCTCAAATTTTGTGTAGGGATTTAGGCGATTTTGTGTAGTATCAAAGGATTTAGGCGAACGGTCCCAATGGCCTTCAGGCCTAATATGAAACAGGCTAAAGAGTCTGCCTGTATAATGCTGCGAAATGCTTCATTTCACTGGACACCGACAAATAGCGAAGAAGTTATATTGAGTTACCAGCTAAACCACCTGATTTAAGTCCACCAGATGTACTGATGTGAGCTCCGAGTTTGAACAGAAATTAGCTAATAGCAGAAGATTCATTGATTATAAACATTTTACTGAAAATCTCTACATATTTCTGTTATCTCCAGTTTCCAAGTGTTTACTTCCATTGATACTCACTTCCATCCTCGTCTTCTTCAGAAATCCCATTCAAATCTGAGCGGGCATATAGTAGCTCTAACTCTAATCGTTCCGATGATTGTTGCAACTCCTTATTTCTATGTTTGGACTCGGAAAGTTCCTTCTCGAGCCGTAACCTTTCTGAAGTTTCTGCGTCAAGCCGCTCAGCTGCGAGAGTGGCCGTAGAATGCTCTTCTGCCAAATCTGCCGTCATTTCGCTTAACTGCAAAACAAAAACATGAAATTATTAAACGCATACATAATACATAATTTGCCACCGTAAAGCTTATCGACCACCGATATTATTTTAAATATGCTCGCGCGTTTATAATATTAATAAATTTATATGCCAAGGTTTGTGACTGACGATTTAGGTCTTTCCAATGATCTTTTTTTTTTTGAAATCGTGCCAACGAGATGTGAACTAATAGCAATGCCGCCAACGACCTGCAATAATAAAATGCTAATGCACACAACATATGTAACCGGTCGGTTGATTTCGAGCCAAAACAGCAACAGTAAATACTGTTTTATGTTATGTTGTTAAATAATTTAACATTTTATTATTTAAGCCAGTGTAACTGAAAGAAAGGAAAAGTAAGTCAGTTAAAAAATGTGGATGCAATATACTGGATATTGGAGCATTTTCCTTTTGACATTCCTGATTTATAATTTTACCCTAAATGTCAATGGATTCCGTGAAATTGTTTTAAATTTCATAGCTACGTGACAGATCTTGGTAAATACTATTTAACAGATCTAAGTAACAAGAACTATTAATACTTCAAAGCTTTATTTTTGATCCACTGTGATCTGCATTATTTGCCGATGACACCACTAATTTTGCACAACGTATTTTTTTCACGAATCCCGATCAAAGAAAAACTATATGCTAGAATATTTTGCGAGTGTGCCAAAGAATATTTTTACAAAATATTCAAATTTATTTTCTTACGTTTTTATTCTTACTGTCAAAAGAAGAAAAACAAGAAAAGAAAGATAACATAATTTCAAATAGGTTCAAAAACCATATTTTTGGACCAATGATTTTTAACGTTTGAAGTTGCTTAAAAAAATGGTACGCCACTGCTTTTTCCAAAACAAATTATTTCTAAAATCATCCTTCAGTTAGGAGCAAATTTGATTCTGTGCCTTTTCTGCGTACGATGCAATACTTTTGAGTAAAGAAAGCATGAGTGTTCTGCAAGGAAATTCTCGATTTTCTTAAGAAAATCATGAGGTAAGCCTTTACACCTAATCCAAGAAACGAAACCAAGATAACTTATTAGCATTTCCAAGTTCTCGAGCCTCTGATAACTCTGGGTGAGTCTCCAGAAATCCACCGGGATCCTTACGTAAACTTCTGGTTTATTTCAGTACCTTCAATGAACATATATAATTCATTAATCGATCGTTTTCTGAGAGCGAACTCTGAGTTTCTCAGATTGCCTCTCAGAATGGCATTCGTGCATACGAATGTGCTCCACTTACAATTTCCGAGAAGTTCGGATGTTCTGCAAGGCAATTCTTCATTTAATTTAGATTAGAATAAAAAAAGCTTAAACTCTTTACACCTAATGCAAGACGCAAAACTAAAATGACTTATTAGCAAGTTTTTAGGCCTCTGATAACTTGGTGAGGTTTCAGAAATCCATTAAGATTCTTATGTGAACTTCTGGCCCTGACAGTACTTCGAATCCTCGAAATCCATTCATTAAATATTCGTTTTTCGAAAGCGAATCCTGAGTTTCCTAGATTGCATCTAAGGACCTCATCCCTGGCCACGAACATCAGCTATAGTTAGAATTCCTAAGTGAACTGATGACCCTCTCAGTGGTTTATATATTCTGCAAGGAATTTCTTCATTTCAATTAAAGAAGGATTATATAAGCTAAGACCTTTAAACCTAGCCTATATACGTGAAACAGAAGAGGCTTATTGACATTTTCAAATTCTTTGGCCTGTGATAACTCTTGGTGAGGCTCCAGAAATCCATCAAGATTATTAAGTGAACTTTTGGTTCGGTGAGTAGTTCCAATCAATGGAATCCATTCAATAATTAAGTAGTCATTTATCAAGAGCAAATCCTGAATTTCCTAAATTGCTTCTCATGTCCTCCATGACGACGAATATCAGATCCAGTTAGAATTTCCATGAGAATTTTTAATATTTTGTAAAAACATACTTCATTTAATTTAGAGAAGGATGAGTCGAGCTCAAGCTCTTTAGATCTAGTCCAAGAATTCTTGCCATTTTCTAGTTGTTTGGCCTCTGAGGACTCTAAGTGAGGCTTCAGAAATTCATCAGGACCATTAACTTCAGGTTTATGTCAGTAACTTAGAATCTATTTACGCTTAACAGCTTGCTCAAGAAGATAAAAATCTATAAGACAACTGGTTTTTTCCCTAACTGCCTTTGACCTCTGGAAACGATATCCAGAAATTCGTCATAATTATACTAATAATCATTCGGATATTCAACCGTTTTGCTTTGGTTCAGTCCTCAAATGGATGGTTCAATGAATCAATCGTTTTTGACAGTGAATGATGATTTTCGGTCTCAGGGTCGAATTTAGGATGGATACGAAGAATGAATCTGCAAAAAAATTTTTAGTTGTATGTAAACTGACACAGAACCTGCAGACTATTAAATGTGTGCCATAGTATAAAAACATAATTGTTCCAATTTTATTAATCTGTGTTCACCAATATTCTATACATTCGGCATTCTATGGTCATTTCTTAGGTTGGAAAATTCTACTTATCTTTCATTAAGTATTTTGTCCTTCTCGTTCCTATAACACTTTTTCTCATTCTTATCGCTTTTAAATTACTGCAAATCGAGTTTCAGCAGTTATATCTTTGTTGTACCATTAGCCCATACTCCTCCAGATAACCGATCTGAACCTCTTTTAAGTTAATACTTTTTGCAAATCGTATATTTTTAGGGCGAAGTAGCTTTGTTTTAAATGATGCGACGCGTGGTCTGGAATCGTTAAAACAATAATTTTTTATTCAAAGTCATAGTGAATTTTTACCAATATAAAAGCTTCTTAGAGACATATATCCTTTGAAATTTTGTCGCAAAACCCTCATGGAGGCCTCAAAAAAAAATTAAGTCAGTAGTACCCTATTAAGTTTTTTTTTAGAGTAATGGCTATATTTTGGTGTTTTGTTTATAAGGTAAAGGTAAAAAAAGGTCTTATTACTCCAGAAAATAATTGTCATTTTTCTTCAAAAGGAACAAGCGGAGACGCCTAGTTAAAACTTATAAAACTATATAAAATATATATTATAAAACTATATAAAACTATATAAGTTTTAACTAGGTGCCTCCGCTTGTTCCCTTTAAAGAGAAATGACAATTATTATGATTTTTAGATTGTTTCCATTTCGTTTTAACTGTATTGTCGGGTGTATGTTTTTTTAAAGAAACTTTTTAAAAGTGTATTTGTATTAAACAAAAAATAGGAATTTTCTGGAGAAATAAGACCTTTTTTACCTTCACCTTATATTAAGAAAATGTATAGCTAGAGAAAAATGGGTAAACAGAATGATATGTGTATGTGGTTTTTAAGTAATACAAGCAGTGAGATCCACTCTCTATTTTCATATGGTGCATCATCAATCAACAAAAATGTTATTTTTTTTACTTTCTCGTGTCTATTCATAAATGACCGTTATTTTTAGAATATATCACTCGCTTTGCCTTGCTTGAGTAATGAACCACTTGATAGAACTAACAAGTGGTATTTTTAGAACTTTCTTGCAATGACCTTAGAGCGTTTCTAAAACTTTTCCGACGCCGATATTTTTAGTTTTAATTGATTTCATGATAACACCCACTAACCTCAAAAAATTTCCCTGCTTTGGAGAAGTCAAAGAAAATACTAGATTGGCTGAAGATAAGATAATTAAAATTGTAGTGAGATATGTATTTAAAAAATACTGCCAATAAGTTCTTTCATTATAAAACCCATTAACCTCGCCCATATCCTGTCGCATGCATTAGAGAAGTCAAAGAAAACATTAGACCAGATTAAGATAATAAAATTAAAATCAACAATCAAGTTTTTCCCAACAAAAAGACCTACTAACCTCGTCAATTTCAGTATCAGTGTTTCGTTCCTCGGACATATCTCTGGCAACTGAGCTCCTATTAACACTATTTGCCCTACTAAAGTACTGGAACCCTTTTATCATTATATTCGTGGCACTTCTGGATCTCCCCATGCACCTTCCTGAACTGCTTTTTCTTAACCTCAATGAATGTTGTTCGTCTTCTTTATGCCCCATTCTCTTCCACTCGTCCATAACATGATCAGTTCTTTGTAGGAAACTTGATATTTTATTTGTGAGTTCATTTGAGGCAGTTTCCCTTTCTAAATGTGCAGGAACTGGAGTAAGATTCTGTCTCAGTTTGGTCTTTGTCCCTAGTACAAACGTAAGATTGGCATCGAAAACCACAGAAGAGTCATCTTTTGGTGGAACATCATCCTCTTCAATCGATTCATCAGTTTCATATCTTTGAGGGTATACTCTTCGAGGAGGTAAAGTGGACGCTCTTATGCTATATTTACTTGAGTGACTTGGGCTGGGGCTAGGAGATCTGGCTAAAGAACTTCGGGGGCTTTCATTAACACATAAGGCCAAACCTCTTAATGGTCTTGGCTGGAATGCTACTGGTCTTCTGTCACTTGGCACGTCAAGTCCAGCAGTTCGTGAAGGGGTGTATCTTCTTTGGTTTTGCGGAATCGGGGGTGGAAGCCCAGATAAGTTCGAGTAGGAATACGAGGGCGCAGAGTAGTCACTTGATAAATTACGCAATGCTGGATATGGTTCCAAAAATGTGGATTTTGTAACTCTTGGGATGGTTAGTGGTGTGTAATTCGAAGGGAGTAGGGGCATTTCAATGATTTGTATGAGTAGCTTTTTTTAAATTCTTATCCAAAACTGTAGTCGAACTGTTTTAAGATCTATGCCGCATTCCGTGAAAAAATAATAAAAACAAAAAATAAAAATTAAAAAAAAAACGATTTTCGAAAATATCGCGAGCCGATGGGAGTATTAACGCTACTGATCAGATCGGTTTGGGTTTTTGAATACAATGCCGCGGCGTTCGTTTACGGATCCTAAAACTTGGAAACAGGCCAGAATTTGGATGTGGGATCCAGGCGAAGGCGTGATTGAATAAAAACTAAGTGTTGCAAAATGAGCTCTTGTTGCTTCTCTTGTTTTGCTTATAATTATATTTATAGTTGGCAAACAAACAAACAAAGCAGTAGTACAGCGAGTGACATAATACTTTCCGTCACTATGCTGTTTTACTAGTTCGGGAGTGACTTTAAGAACGGTTATCAAGCAATTGAATTGGCAGACGAGTTGTATAATGGGGACACGGTGTTCTTTACAGATTGTTTACCTCTGGAGTTCTGCTATAGTAGGCCTATTGATTGGGAGCGCGTCCAAAAACCCACCAGAAAAACCGAAACTAGTGGACGAACTAAAATTAGCCTAATCCGAGTAACCGCTCATTACTTAAGTAATTCCAGTGCATTATTTTAATTAGTATCGCTTCTATTTTATGGACGATTTGTCCTTGCTGGCATCAATTTCTTGCATAATGAATATAGGTCTGGATATAAGCCATATTAAATCGGTCGGTTGGTTTTATTTTATATTTAGTATCGAAACAATCGTGTTGTATATGTATATGGGACACAACAGGATATTTTATGAACATTCAAACAAAACTTCATTTCACAAGCTTTCGCCTTGCTTCTCTATACTCTTTGGTTCTCATTACTTCTGCTATTGACATATTTGTAAGGTCCTTGATTTGATCTATCAATCTTACAGGAGATCTGCCTCTTGTTATTTTGCTGTCCACTTTCTCTTGGATCACAATTTTTTTCAGCGCCTCCTTCCGTATAGTGAGATCGAAATATTTAAGTATGCGTCTATGGATTCTTGGGAGGAATCTTTCATGATCCCAAATATTTAGTTCTCTGCGTATAGAGAAATTTGTTGTATGAGCTGTCCGAGGGATTCTCAACATCCTACGGTAACATATCATTTCAAATGCTTCTATTCTCTTGAGGAATGCTGCGTCTAAGATTCTTATCCATAGGTTGGGATAGAGAATATCAGCGCTATGAGAAGTCTTATCTTGCTCATTTTTAAGATATTGTAATTTTTCCAGATTTTAACAACTAACTAGTCTACCCAAAGCTTCTTTTGCCATTCCAATCATTAGCCTGATTTCTGGTTCGAAGCCTCTTTTCTACATCGTGGATGAGTCGAAGTGGCATTGGCACTGTCAAAAGTCTCATTTCTTCGCAGTCTACAGACAAGATTTGGTTCTTTTTAGTCGTAAGCCTGATTCCAGACTAGCAGCTTCTACTCGTTGACGTATTTCAACATTTCTGTTCGTTTTATGCCAGAACTATCAGGTCATTTATATATCGTAGGTTCAACTCTTTTTTTACTCCAATAGAGAGAAGAATGCAGCCTTATCTGCACGCCTTTTCCGATGCTGAAATCTGTTGAGGGTTTTCCCTCTATTTGTACGTGTACTCTATTCTTGTCTTACAGGGCTTTATTACTTATACATATATATCATAAATATGTTTCGGGATCTCACTCAGGATGCTCCATAGTCGTCCCCATTGTATGTGTCAAAGGCTTTGGTGTAGTCAAGGAAACAAAACATAGTTGGTATGTTGTACTCGTATTCTTTTTCTATATTCTTCTTCTTTAATTTGTCATAAGTTCAAAAGTTGATCTCGCGCTCCACGACCCCGCATAAGCCTGCTCATTTGGGACAAATCTGAGGTATAAAATGTAGAACTTTATTGGCATTGCTAATCAAAGCGATGGTTCTGTAATTGTTACATTCACCTTTAGCTCCCTTTTTATGTAGAGGGATGTAAACTAATTCCATCCACCTTTCTGGCCTTTGCTGCCACTGCATTTCAGCGACGATGTTTTTGGATCCAGATTTGTGAAAGTTTGCGTAGAGTAGGTTGCGCAGTAAAACATACTCTAGGTGATCATCAAATATCTGTGAACACTCCAGGAAAGCTTGGGGAACGATCAGGGTCAACATTTAGATCAGCCCAAAAACGGGGTACCTAGGACCTTTTTATGAAAATTTGTGAGTGCATATTTGTGAAATTACTGATAAAAATATTTCTTAGTAAATGGGAATCTTTTAATAAATATTCTGATGTAACTCTTGACTCTTGGTCCTTCCTAAATCGGTCTTCTCAAAGTCTTGCCTTTTTTGGTTGGTCTGGTCCAGTGTAATACGATTTGGAACCTTAAAACATTGGTAGAACCTCAGAGGTTCTTTAGAAGTACAGAATAATTTTAGTCTTTCTCTTAGGATATAACAAAATCTCATATAGGCTCTCGTTCCAGCTCTTACAATGTCAACGTCGTTTTTTATTCCTTCTTTTGATGTAGAGCCCTAATTATCTCTCTAAGGTTTCACATTTTCATCCATTGAATTATTCTTTTAACTTTATTTGTTAATATGATCTCTCCAATTGCCACATTTTACCATGGTCGAATTAATCATCAGAAAAAGCACGCCACTAGCATCCAAACTGCCGTCATAAAGACATACAAAAAGTCATACTCTTTGGGGAGATTTCAGAATTTTGATAAAACCTGGGTTTGGTGGGGCTGAACAAGAAACTCTAGCTGTGCAAGGACTGGACAATCTTAAGGCAGAGTCAAGAAAAGAAAAAGGAAAAAATACCAGAGCAGCAAAGGCCTAGTATCTTTATCGGAGATACATCAATCAAAATAAAAAGGTTGTAAAATAAAAATAGAGACAAGATGCTGCAAGACTCTTGAAAGCTCTCAATAAATACCCAGGTCTGAAAATAGACAAACTACGCAGTGAGGCACATATTAGGCAATACCTGGGGCTTCTTCTTAAGGGTAGTTATATGGTTATGGTTATATAGTTACACATCTATCAAAAGACCTATATGCTAACAAACGGTGCTATTATCTAGGATATATCCATGGGCCATAAAGTAGATCAAGCACAATTCGACTAGACATGTCCACAAGATAGATTGCCTTAACATACGGGAACAATGAGAACCACACCAACCAGGGCTTTGGAAGTTATGCTATGTCTGACGCTTCTGAACATATGTATCAAGGAGGTCGTTCTACTCATAATGACGCACACCCGTTCTACTAGAATAAACATAAAGGTAGAGCTAGACCTTCCAGGAGCTTGCATCTGGCAAGAAGCCACAAACTCGGATGCTTGAGTTAACCTTCACCTCGTCAATCTTTGCGCAATCAACATAAAGGGTCTTGATGCTAATGCGATAGCGGGTGTACTAATATTTATTGGAACGGCAGCGAATGACCTTTGACGAGGTTGTTGTTCTCGTTGATTCGTTGGGCTGGGCAGATATCCTCTACTCCTTTAACAGAGACTCTTACAGGTACTGTTACAGGTACTGTTACAGGTACAGAATCCGTAACCAAAATGTGAAATTGGCGATGTGCTTCGGTGTATACAATAAATTATATTTTATGTACTGACTTGTATGCCAAGAGTGTTTTTCGATTTTTCTTTAAGATTTCCAGTATTGTTTTTATGACAGACTCCTGCTTAGGAGTTCGTCGACCAAATTGTGTATTTGCATTAATATCATTGGGTACTTAGAGGGCTCTATCTTCACCTGCAGAAATAGGGGTTTTTGATGACCTGCTAGGCGTCATCTGGTTTATAGAGATTTATGTAACTCCTATTTTACAATAACGAATGGTTCTCTTGTGCTTGTCTTGTTGCAGTTTTTACTGTGATTATTATATTTATTGAATGATTGTAAAAAGTATGAAACATCGGGTCTATGGCCCTCAGATTAAAAAAAATAGATAATCATTGGCGGAACTATACATTTATATGCAGTGAAGTATATATAAGACACTTCAGTGTTTATCACTTGTCTTGGTTAACTTGTTACACTGGCAAATACGGCTTAATAATTTGTAATACTTGACATAGATCTCGCTGCATCTAACCGTTTTACTCATATAAAGAAGGTATAAATCTCGGAAGATCGGAATTCGCCTCCTAAAACGGGACGAAAATTCTCACAGTTGGCGGAAACCGAACCAGGATGGCATTCGAAACGCCACATAAGATGGTATTAATTGACAGAAGAAGAAGAGGACACTCCTTAAAAACAAGCGGACGCACACGCAAACCCGCACTAAAATCAAGATAAATCAGATAAAAATAATGTTCTAACTGTCCGATTTAGGAGTGCATACAATCTGGAGGTCGTAAAGTTGCGAATTTTTGCAAACGCTCCGTATAAACCGGGCATTATACGGTGTCGGCAAGTAATGGGACACGTGAGAGTAGTTATGGCGTGTAGTTTCTGAGAGATAAGGGCCATTCGAATAATAAAAATGTATCTGAGCAGGCCTCGGTGGGTAAGTTTAAACAATGCAGCGGTGGTAAGACGTACAAAGAAAAACGGTAGGCTTGTAGGCCGTGAAATGTATAGAGGTAGATATTGATCCTCTTTGTTGCCTACCTTATTGTTGATTATTCCTTGTTTGGAATTGTATTTTGCAAACCAGAAAAGAGCTACTGCTTGCTAGCCAACTGCTTTTTTATGCTCACTTAATTAGAGTAGTACCTGAAAAAGAAATTCCTGACGACCATTTCAATGTATTACGTCCTATTTCTTTCACACATTTTCCAAGATCTTTTTCAAATTAACGGTGTTGAATGCCTTGCTCAACTCTAAAAATATGCTAAAACTTTCCCTTGAGCATCTTTTTCAGTGTGTGTAAACAGCCTTTAGTCACTGGAGCACAAGCTAGATCTGGAGAATAATCCAGATGAGCAAACAGGAAAAAGCATTTCGTTTATCAATGTTTGACAAAGTGCTGTTTCATCGTTTTCTTTTTGTTTTATTATACAGTCAATCCACTGATCCAATGAAACTTTATAAAATAAGTTGGTGGTTTCAGTCGCAGTGGGACTTATGAAAATACATTAAATTCTTAGTGAGTAAAGTGAGAGTAAGGCCTATAATTATTCCAGGAATGTTTAGAGTATCTGTCAAATGATCTGTGTCAGCTGAAAGTCAATCGTCATATGTTCTACCACTGTTGCCTCTGTATATCTTCAAGATTTGGTACCAGATATCACATCTCGTATGAGACATGCCAAATTGTTGATGAACTTACTACTTAGTTTAACTACATTACACCCAAAGGTACCCCAAGATTTGGCTTCGTCTTGGTACGATACACCCCAACAGAAAATCATATGCCAAGCCTAGTTATAGAGAGAACGACAAAGTTATTCTAATTCACTGATTTTCCATTTACGCAATATTCAACGAGCGTTTTCCCTTTTGAGGTTTGCAATATCCGAGCCAATTATAAAACTTCGTCCTGGCTTTCAATAATCTCAAAATTTGCCAGGGGAAAGCGTTCAAACTCGCCTAATCCAATAAATATTCTCAAGGATTATATACACCCTTGGCAATTTCCTTTCTGAGGTGCGAAATACTTCAAGAGGTAAACATAGATCAAGCCTTACGTTAAAAAGAGTCCACGAGAGACTATATTTTCCACCGATTTCCCGATCATTTCCTCTGTTCAGGTTCACAATACGCGAACCAGTCATAAAATTTCGTCCTGACGTTGGACAAATTTGTAGGACCTAAAATTAAATTACCAAATCCGTTTCTTAACACTCTATTACTGGCAAAGTCTAAAGTAAATAAGCGAAACGTGTACACTCTATATCGCTCTATAGCTGTAAATTGAATTATGTCCAATATTTTCTCATGAATTAATTTTTGTTGGGAAACAAAAATAGAATGTCATTTACAATAAAATTCGTAGATCATAAATACAACTCTACTCTACTTAGTAGCACTTTGCTAATTTTTTTATTTTTTAATTTTTAGCATCTCCCTTTAATATTTCCCTTATTACTGGCAGGAGGGTGAAGTAAATAAGAGAAATCTTGGCGTGAATAAACGCAAAGTATTCCTCAACCTGGTTCTAGCTTATCAATAGGTAGTCTGGCTTATCACTGGTTTTGCTTCGCCATAGAACACTTGGGATGGTAGTGAAACTTAACTAATTGATCTGATTGTACCATGCTATTATATTCTTAAGGCTTATATACACCCTTGGCAACTTTCTTTCTGGGATGCAAATATACCCCATAGAAAATAATAGGCCAAGCCTTAAGTTAAAGAGAGAACGATAACATTTTACTGATTTACCGATTTTCCATTTATACAATATTTAACTTTTCCCGTCGAGTTTTAATTTTTCCCTTTTGAGGTTCGCAATACACGAGCCGCTCATAAAACTTCATTCTGGGTTCCGATAGTCTCTAAATTTATCAGAAGGAAGCGTTTAAAATCGCTTAAACCAATGAATATTCTCAAGGATACAACCTTGGCAACTTTCTCTCTTGGGTGCGAAATACCCCAACGGAAAATCATAGCCAAAGCGTTAAGTTAAAAAGAGTACGACAACTTTATCCACTGATTTTGTATAGAGGTTCGCATAATTACACTATTAATCTTAAAACTTTCCCAAACTCTCCTGGTACGATCATGCAGACACCAGAATGAAGAAGACTTCAATGAAGGGCTTTCGGCAATACCTGGGGTCTATCTCCTAAGATCCTCCATTGGATCTACTCGCGCATTGTGAGACCTCTTCTCACATACGGGGCTATCGCTTGGTGGCCATGTACGGAGAAAGCGAAAATTCAAGCTCAACTGGACAGAATCCAACGTCTTGCATGTCTCAGCATAACGGGTTCCATGCGGACGGCGCCAACTAGAGCGCTTGAGACTCTGCTGAGCCTTCCGCCTCTGGACCTCGTTGTGCAATTCGAGGCAATGAGGACTGCATACAGGCTATACGTCCTCGGCGAACTACGTGCTGGCGAGACCGGTTGGATACAGGAATGTCCTCTCCTTCTGATGGGCAGTGACTGCATGGCTCCAGTGACTGTGGACTGCGAGGGATTCGTGACGCACATTGCAGGCAGAGAGGAATGACAGCATTCCAACAGACCTGCATTGCTAAATAGGGGGACTATCTGATACACAGATGGCTCCAGAATGAATAACAGAGCTGGATCAGGGCTTTGTGGTGGGATCCCACATACCAGTAGGGCATACTCGCTGGGGGAACACGCCACTATCTTCCAGAGCGAAGTATTCGCTGTTTTAAAATGCGGACCGAAAATCCTAAGCTGCGGACACTGCAATACAGTCGTATCAATATGCTCGGACAGCAGAGCTGCCATTAAGGATATCACGGCCGCAAAGGTAAGCTCCAAGCTTGTACTAGAGTGCATAAAAGTCCTGAAAAAACTGGTACAGGTTGGCTGCAGGGTCCAGCTCATCTGGATACCTGGCCACGCAGACCACGCAGGTAATGAGGAAGCGGACTCTCTTGCCAGACTGGGATCCGCGAATGTGCCGATGGGGCCGGAACCCATAGTTGGTATCGCCAAATGCGTTGCGGTCGCGTCAATGAAGGGTCTGCTGGACAAGTGGACCCACCGAAGATGGACTGAGTCCCCTGGTATGAGACAGGCCAAAGCGCACATAGGTGGGCCCTCTGCCTGTCTCACCAAAAATCTACTACGCCTAAAAAGACGCGAAATTCGGCTAGTGACAGGTCTTTTAACCGGTCACTGGCACTTAAGAAGCCATCTCCATACTATCGGTATTGCGGACAACCCGGAATGCCGATGGTGCTGTGAGGAGGATGAAACCGTTGACCATGTAGTCGGGGAGTGCCCAGCATTTACGCGCGCCAGGTTCAAATACTTGGGTAACACTTTCAGTGTACCGAGTGACTTTAAGTCCTTCAGACCAGAGAGCCTTATCGCTGTCTCTAAGGCCGTTGGGCTCTGGTAACCCCCTGGGCATGACGGGTCCATCAGGAGACCTATATGCACAACTGCCATGGCAGCCCACTGTTTCGACAATTAAATCTTAAAACTTCTTCTTGACTTTACACCGTAGCGTTAGGGCAAACTGGTCGACTGAGAAAAAATTTCATTAACTCTCTCATACAAGATGTCAACCGTTTAGATGTTAATCTGAATAGGACCAATCTAGTTTAGAGATAAGTTGACACACATAAGAAAAGTTTGCATGCGAAAGTTCAGCCTAGAAGTAAACTAGCAAGTTGTTACTGCAATTCAAGGCATCATAAAGCTAGGCTAGATTTGAAAACGCCATAAAATTTTTTAGGGCTGAAATTTAATCATAGATATTATGTTTTCAATTACTGCAATTGAAGATAGAAAATCAAAAAGGCAAATTAATTAATAGAGAGGGAAGTAAGAGAAATTGTTCTCAATTAAAGTTACTGTTCTCTTTTTAACTTGTGAGAATTAGACTTTATATTGTAAGTTTGATACATATTATAATTTACACACTCAAGTACTCCCTAACTTAAGATTTGCCGAACAGGTATATGTATGGTATTCCGTTTTAGGGTTGTACGTCTCATACACATCTTGTATTTATTAGTACATAGTTTTTTCATAATTACCCGATAGTTTTTTTTAATTAAATCCCTATTCAATCTCAAATTAAAAAAACGTAAATTAAAATGAAAATTACTACCACCGTTACGTAATCTTGTTGACTTAAGCGCAGCAGGTCTTTAATCTTTCGCAATTGAATACATTATGCACTTTTTGTCCCATCTACACGGGAACTCGCTTTTTATTGATATCTGCCTACTAGCTAGGCGGTAAATAGTCTGTATTTATGTGGTGACTTAATTTCCTTATTCAGTGTTTTCCGAACTAATTATGGTCGTTTGAGTTATGAAAAGCTTGCGTACTATTCCGCGATAATTTCCTAGGAAAAAATAAGAACGGTCATTGTAAAATTAAAATGGATTGACCAAGTGCATCAGTATACGAAAAAAAATCCGTGCGTTTCAAAATAAAACAAATTGAAGACATAAAACAGACTTCTGATTTCTCCCTTCGTCCGCATCGAAAGTTACCAGACAAGACTGCTTATTGCCTCACTTAAAGTTCTTGATTCCTTATAAAGAATAAAGTAGTAACCAAACTCCGGTACGTTTTATGTGAGAAAATTAATACCCCTTGTTCGCAAATTTAACAGTTTTACAGGTGCAATAAATAACAGGAGACAATTAACGCATGTTGTAAATTAATTTTATGGGGCAAATCAAAGGGGGATATGCATAAAAATTAAAGCACTAAATGCTGGCTTAAAAACTAATTAAATCCTTAAAAAAATATATAAATCTTCCTTATGGTCATGTTTAAGTATCAATTAAATTTTCTTATAGTTTTTCGATAGTTCGTTTCAACCATCTGTCACTTATCAACTATTATTTGATATATTTTACTGGGCAACCCTCTGTCATTTGTCTCATCTGTTAATTGTCGAATCTTAAGCTTTTGTACAACTATCATATATCTCAAGAGTCTGCCATTTATCACGGCTGTCAATTGTCAACGTCAAGCCATCTGTTAAACCTTAAATGTTTGAGTCATTAGATGCAAACACTTTGATATATTATTGTATATCTGTCATAGTATTTCACAACCCTTTGGCATTTGTTGTCGCGTTTTTCATTTGTCAACTCTTAAATTTGTACATCTCGACCGTTTGTCATTTGTCTCGTCTATCGATTGTCAAATCTTAAGTTTTTGTATAATTATCACAGTAAATCTCAGCCTTCTATCATTTAGAGAAAAAATAAAAACCCAAAAATCATTTAGAGACCCAGACTTAGGGCTTTTATTTTTTCTCCACTTACGTAGGTCTCTTTGAGATAATGGACGAATTCTTTCAACTTCTTTCATTTGTCAGATCTGTCAATTGTCACCGTTAATCCATCTGTCAAACTTTGAATATTTCTCTCCTTAGAAGCAATTCATCATCATAGACTTCATATTCATTTTCCATGTCTGGTATCATCTTGGCCTCGTTACAGTTATCAAATAAGTCAATTTCTTCTTTCATCTAATTCTTCATGCATCCTAATCATAATCCAGTATATTTTCATGTGTCAGTTCAGTCGTTAATTGCCATTTATAAAAAAAAAAACTTAACCAAACCTGCAAAATAAACAAATTGCCAAGTTTTTTTTTCAGTTAGTGAAATTTTTTCTATAATTCCTGGTAATTCAACTTCTTGGTGATATTTTTTTCTTAAAAGGGGGATAATTAGGATGGAATAATATCTCAATTTATTATAATCAGAAGTGGGATGAGCCAGACCGAAGAGAATATGATGAATAGAAAAAGGTTAAGAAGGAAGAAATCCAGCTTTCTAAAACATTGAGATTTAAATGCTACTATCTTTACTGAAGAATTGTGAGCAGACGAATCAAGACTTTCAGTAGAAGAAAGGATCACAATCTAGGCCATTAAATAAAAAAGTAGCAACTCTCTGATCCTACCAGAAATTTATCTAGAAAAACTAGAACTATATCTTGCCTTAGCCCCAGGTCAAGCCAGGAAAGAACTGCAGAAAGAACCAGCAGGCTGCAGATCCATTGCACTGTACTCTTGGCTTACGGCAATCTGAGAAAGCATGATTCAATATAGGTTATTATGAATCGTCATGGCATTGCCAAGTAAGTTCTTACCTGGAGTCAATGAGATCTCTATATATGTCTTTACGATTTTTTGTTGGAAGTTACAAAAAGGGAGGATAGTCGCGTCCGCGGTAACTGTACACCTGTAGCGCTATTATCTTCTGTGCCAAACAGCTTTGAGAAACTGTCTGCAGTAACCCCTATCATTTGTTATTTCAACATTGTAAAAAGTAACCAATTTGGATTTCTGCCTAACAAATAAATGGCTCTTCTTCTAACAAATAAATGGATCTTTTAAACCGTGACAAAAATTCTGCAAGGACAAGAGCAAAAATCATGGGCATGGCCAAATAAGTTCTCAGCTAGATTTGATGCAATTCCAATTTTTTCCACAGAAATCCGTTTCCAAATTGATTTTCTTACGATTGAGTCAAAAATAAAAATTGTTTCTTTTTCGAAATCTGGAGAGACAGTTCCTTGAAACTCTGAATTTAAAATTGTTGACAAGCTTAGTTGGAGAAGAGAAAAGTGTGGCAAAACTTTAATTTGACTTCTCAAAGACTTTTGATACCACTGACCCTGAGCTGCACTAAGCTGGAAAAGTTCGGAGGAATAGCTCTTGTATTGTTCGATTCATACTTATATTATAATTAATATAAGAAGAAGTTAAGAGAGAGCCAGCTTTCTGAAGCATTAAAGTTTAATGCTACTACCTCTTCTAAAGAATTCTGGACAGATCAATCAAAAGACTCCCAGTAGAAGCAAGGATCAGAATTTAAGCCAATAAATAAGGAAGTAGCAACTGACATATCAGGTTTTGTAATCCTCCCAGAAATTCACCTCAAAGAACAGAAACTAGATTTGGTCCTAGCCCTGGTCAAGCCAGAAAAGAACTTGGAAAGCCCAACAGTCTATTGCACTCTTGGCTTATGGAAATTCTGGGAAGCATGGTCAAGAATAATATGGATTGATCGTTGGAAAGAATCAACTACCTTTATATATGGCTATCAGGATTCTGGACCGACAGAGGCCCAAAATAAGTAATTTCAAATTTTTCTACTGAAATCCATTACCCAATTTATTTCTTTACGATTTTTCGTTGGGGATTATTGGAAAAGTGGTTCAGATTTATAATAAGGGTGTTCGTGGTAACTGTAGATCTGCATCACAGTTCTCTCAGCTGGAGTCGATGCAACCACTATTTTTCCACCGAAACCCATTGCCAATTTATTTCCTTTCCATTAAGTTAGTCAGGATTATTGGAAAGATTCTGGAAAGATTGGAAGAAGCTCTGGTAATCTGGAGAGATAGTTCTTTGAAACTCTGGTAAAAATTATTAAGAGACTTAATGGATAAGAAAGTGTGGTAAAACTTCAAGTTGACCTCTCAAAAGTTATTCATACCACTGAGCCTGGGTATACAATGAGATACAATGGTACAGAATGAGAGAAATAGTTCTATCTAAAGAATACCCTTGACGTTTTTGATGTGAATGGTCTACCCTGGGAGCTATTGATCAGTTGTGCTCAATTGTCGGTTAAATATTTAATAAGCAACTCATTTTGAATAAATGTATATAGATACATTGGGAATAGCCCAACCTAGACTCGGTTAACTTTCTCGACTTAAGGACATGCTCAAGCCTCTTGCAACTTCTATTTTATAGAAATGACTAGTACTGACTACTAAAAATCATCTTCTAAAGTGCTTGTAGATACTAAAAACATCTTTACTATAATATTTATTAATCAAAACATCTAAAACATGGAAAAAAAATTAAAATGAGAATCGTTAACTCATTCATTTAAGGTACATGGTAATTAAAAAAAATTACCAGGATGCTGCCATTATACGATCTGTTATGCCCGCTTTTACGCGTCTAGCGAATTCGTTACACTTCTCACTTTCTGTATTTCAATCTCTTCAGTGAAAATGACGTGAGTGCAAAGCCGAGTTTCGTTGCGGTTTGCTACGGATTGCTTTTTTGTAAATTAATTTTCCATCAGAGCATCCTTGTCCTTGAGGGAGATTAGCCACTGTTACCAAGGAACGCCGAACATCTTTATATAAAATATTATTAAGACTTGTTATTTATTTCAGTGCTAGTAGAGGGGCTTTGAATAAGTATCAGGGAATAATGAAATTTATTTTCAATTATTGGTTTTATTGTCAATAGGTAAAACTTAATAAGAGTTTCTTAAAAACCTCCACGTGTCTCTTAAGAAAGCGTTAACTCTTTTATTTGACCAATGAAAAATAACTCTTTAAATTTTTCGATCTTTTGTGTCTTATCTCTATTTATGACAAATTACTGTTTCAACTTACCTTCGCTTCTAGAAGATCATTATCATTCTTAAAGGCAATTCTCTCTAACTCTATTTTCTGAAGCTTCTGCTTCAGAGCTTCTAGTTCATCCTGAAACAAACAAAAAAAATTCATATCAGATAAATCGATTATGTGTTATTAGGAAAACTTGCACCGAGTATGAGCTTCTAGATCAAGCCAATCCGAGCCGAGCCAAGCCAAGCAAAGCGTCTCGAATCTGCATGCCAGAATAAATATATGTATATCTCATTATTAAGGAAATAATAATTATTACGTCGAAATAACAACTATTACACTTTTCCATGTACCAAACAATAATTTTACTACTGAGTGATTTTATGAATGCATATTCAAAAAAATCAAAACTTATGCGCAAGGTAATTTAACTCTTGTCTCTCTCTCTCTCTCTCTCTCTCGTCCTCATAAAACCTTCGAGCGTTAGCAATTACACCATTATTCTCCACTTGTTTGCAACTCGATTATCCCTCGGTACTATCATTGATTTAAAAAGTACCTTCGGCAAGACGCGTTCGTATTTTTTAAAATGACCGCTAGATACTCGGTCTCTACTAACTACGGTGGTCTGCGAATTTGTATTCTCTATTTGAGCTATCTACAGTCTGGGAAATAACAATCTGATAGATCGAAGAAAATGATCGAAAGTAATTTCCGTGAGACGGAACGCTAATCAGGTACAGAGATCTACTCTTCGTAACCGCAAACTTGATTGATTAGCATAGATTTTAATGATGATCAAAATTAGAAGGTATAATAAGGAAATTAATGATAGCTATTTATTTTGCACTCGTGGTTGCTCATATGCGGAAAAAGAGATGGGAATAGTCCAATATGTTTTTGACTTTTAATAGAGTCACCTTAAAGGCCAGATATTATACTACATAAAATGGCGGATATTCCTAAAATTTGTTCTTGGATTAGTTTAAACTTCTGAATTTCATACTTTTTGTCCCATAAAAATCGTTCAATTAGGTTTTGAGATTTTGGAGTTTGAATGGCGTGATCTTCTCGTCCTGGCGTTATATTTACCCATCAAAACAGCATTTTCTATAAACAACAACATGAGAAGCGTCTTTTTACGATAATTGTTCAAGGTTTTAGTCGTTATTTTTATCTTGATGTGTCAGCGTTTCGTGATTTTCTTATTTAATTTTGTTCCTGTTTTTTTAATATCATTTATTTTTTCTGCTCTCTTTTTTTTTACTATTTTTTTAAAGTGATGTACAAGGTTATATTTCCCCCTCCCACTTATAGTCTATTTAAAATGAATTCGAACAGCAAAAAAACCAAATCACAATGAATAAGCGGCATCTTAATTGGTTATATTTATTAAAATTTTATTGGCCATATGCACCGTGGTATTTAAGCTCCGCTTCGATTTTACATGTAAAATCAGTGGCTTAAGCCTAAAGCGGAGCTTAAAGACAACGGTGCATATGGCCATAAATCACTCTATTTTAGGATAGTTATTGCCTGTAATGTTACGCATGTTTTATTATTTAGCTAATATTTTATATAATTTTTTTAGTAGTTTTCTTATAACATATTGAACTTAAATTTGAATAGGTACCCTGTATAGATAAAAACTAGTTATATTCAGTAAAAGTAAGCGATGTATGGATATTGTAATTCAAATGATTTATACGAGGATTTATAAACTTATTATATTTATTATTATTATTCCATATACTTAGTAATTAAAATGTTCATAAAAAAACTCAAAAAAACACTATTTGAATCTTCGGAACTGGAGTCCAAACTTGGATTTATAATAATGGGGTTACCATGAGGTAAAATACCATACTCATTCTCTTTTTCTATAACACTCCGAACACAATTCCTCCATATGTCTGATTTATTAATTTCTTCTACAACTGCCCTTATAGTTTCTAATACGAAAGTATCGTTAAATGGAGATTGATTATATTTTCTAATTCGGTCTTTTAAAGAAGTCCAAATCAACGTAGACGTAATACGGTGTGGCCATTTGCCTCGCAGAGTTTATCGATAACGTATTCTTTCTTAGAATGTTCATTTTTTATGGATTCTAATAAAATTTTCTTTGTGGCTTTTTGTGGAATGCTCATATTTTTGCTTTCCATAAATTTAAGAATTTCATCCTGTTTTGTGGAATTATTTGGGATTTTTTTATGTAAACGCGAATGGTACGACGCGTTGTCCATCACAATCACCGAGTTTTCAGGTAAATTGGGAATCAATTGCTCAGCAAACCATTTTTCAAATAGATTGGCTGCCATGTCCTCATGGTAATCAGCCGACGAATCCTTTATATTTTTGGCCGACAACAACAACGCATTGGGGATGAAGCCGTTACCACCACCTGCGTGTAGAATTATAACACGTTTACTGCGAGAACTTGGTCCACTTAGTGAGCACTTTTTAGTGTCGTCCACCCTTAACGACATCATCAACCTTAACGACATCATGAGTATCATACCAAGTTTCATCTAGGTAAACTATGTTCCTGTTTAATTGACGGTATTCCTTTATTTTTTTTAAATATTCCTGTCGCCATGTTACAATTCGAGGAGATTCCATAATAACCATCCTTTTATCTAACTTTTTATATTTAAATCCACATTCTACTAACACACAACGTAATGTAGCAAGACTTTTCTATTTGTAGTCGGGATAATCCGTTAGTAGCTTTCTTTGAATGTCTTTTAATGATGGAACTTTGTTTTCACTATAAAATTCATAAATAGAGCGACGAATAACATTTTTGTCGCTATCATTAATTTTTCTAAGTTTTTTATCACATTTTTTTCGTTTTCCAGAATGATCAATGACATTGTCCGGAGCCTGGTGATTCCGTGGCCAGACAGCCTAAAGTATACCAGGACGGTTCGCATATATTTTGTTTATTTTTTTAGTACCTTGTTGTGGATTCTTGACCGTTCCCCAATTTTAGCGCCGTTCGAATTCATTTTAAATAGACTATACAAAATTCTACCTTTTAACCCCAAAACAGATATTTTTATTGTTAGAATGGGCGCCATTTTAACAGTTATTCAGCTAAAAGTCTTTGACGACTTAAGTTCCCAGAGAGGAGGAAATAAAACAATCACCCTAAAAATTTATATTTTTGAAAAAAAGCTAGAATCGAAAGGTAAACAAAAACTATTAAAACTAAGAGTAAAATTAACTAAGAAAATTAAGAAATAAAAACAAATTACTTCAAAATTACAATTAAATCGTAAATAATGATCGCAAAGAGACTAAGATAAAAGTTTAGCCTACTTGAAGAGTTTTCATGTACCACTTTGTAAAATTATTAAAGTTGTCGTCGAGACGTTAAAATAAAATGCAAAAAAAATTAAAAAGAAAAAAAAAACAAAAATTTAATAAGAAAACCGAAAAACATTAACAAATTACCAGTAAAAATGTAAATAAAGTGACAAATACCTTAAAGTGATACTTTTTATGTTTTTGATTACAGAAATATGTTTTTAATAAAAAACTTAAATAAAAAAAATTAGAAACAAATAATAAATTATTACTAAAATGTGCGAATTATATTCCTAAAAATGCATCTTTATTGTGGTAGTGAAGGTGGCTTTTCGTGAAATCCGTTCATTTAATTTAGTGGAAATATTATTAATAAAATTGTTTTTTAAAAACATCAAATCCTATATCATAAATGTGACGAGATGTCCAAAAATATTAACTTATACCTTAAATTAAATGATTTGTATTACTTTTTATTAGACTTTAATGTGTACAGTCAGAAATAGCAAATTTGCCGGCCGATATCATAAATTTAAATTGTGCAATTATGAAATACTTAAAATAGCCGATATTTCTAAAATTTCTGGTTAAATTGCTTTAAGGCTTTAACAACATTTGTAAAAAATATTCTTCTGAATATCATGCTTTTTGTCCCATAAGAATCACTGAATTAATTTTTTAGTTTTGAAAGTTTGAATGAAGACATCTCCTAGAAAACCAAATAATCGCAATTACTACTCTTACTACTACTACTCTTATAGCAATACCTCCTATCTTAGTCTAGCTAAAGTTTTTTCTCTAATCCTGTCCGCTAATTGGTTGGTTTTTAAAGCTTAAAAAAGTATAGGAAAGGAAAACATTTAACAGAATTGGCTGAAATTTGGCGAAGGGATTATCTATAATATAAAAGGACGCCCTGACTGACTCACACATCACTGTACAGCCCAAACGGCTAATCGTAGAAACATGAAATTTTGCACAAAGCATCTTTGCAAAAAGTCATGTGCCACTAAGACGAGGTTTTTTTGAAATTCTACCCCTAAGGGGGTTAAATCGGGTGTTAGGGGCCTTATGGCAAAATCGTTAAATTTTATCCGATTGTCTTTCTCGAAATTTCGTACACAGAGTCTCTATGGAAAATAAATTGACACATATTTTGTTTTTTTTTTTAATTCGGTCACAAAGAGGGTGAAATGTGAAGGTGAAAAGAGTCAAAAATTTAAGGATTGCATTTTAAATAACGGTTAAAAATTAACCAATTGTCATGAAATTTGGAACACAGAATCTTCATAGAAATTAACTTAATACGTATTTTTTATTTCTTAAAAATTCAGTTGCTAAGGGGGGGAGAAACGGACTGTCAAAAATTTAAGGGTTGAATTTTAAGTACGGGGTAAAATGTTTATGTAATTCGGTAAACTGCTTACTAGGAAACTATTTTTCCAAAACTTTGCAGTTCCAGTTCAGTTTATAAAAACTGGGGTACCACAGGGTCAAGTATTGGCCTAAAATAGGAATTTAAGTTACGCGGGCAAAGCCGCGGGTATAATGCTAGTTAGAAAATAAAACGATCCGCACAACAAAATAGCAGGTGTGGGAAATAAAATAAAAAATTTCGTCATTAAATTCCAGCCAAATCTCATAAAGGTTTCTTATACTTTTTAGGGTGTCAGTACAAAATAATATAAATTATAGAATTTTATATACTTTATATTATTTTGGCTGTTTATTAAAATTTTTATTTTAGAAATGGGTGCCAGAGCACGCAAAATAATGTAATTGTTAAAAGACAAGTCGACACTTAACTCCGATGTATACGATCAACAACAAGGACCTTCCGCATCCTGCTCTACATCATCGCCATGATGTAGAAACATCATTAATTAACTCTCCATTAATTAACATTCCATTAATTAATTCTCCTACCAAACAGGCAAGAGTATGATTTATTAAATATTATGAATCTTGACTTTATAAACCAGGATGCACTAGAATTTGTAGTAGAAGAGAATGGACTACTTTCGTATGTAGAACCCAGATGCAATGCTAAGAATGACTTTCATACACCAATTTCAGAACACAACGATGCATCTAGCTTAGGACCAGATGCAGATATCGAAAGTAAAGCCAATGATCAGAATAAAAATCTATCACAAAAGACTGAAGATGCTCAAATTCAGTTTAATGCTGTAACATCTGAACCAGACTATATACCAGAAAACGAAGATATTGTTCCTTATAGTGACACCTTAATTCCCAATGCAGACTATATACCCGAAAGCGAAAATAATGATCCTGACAGTGACACCTTTATTCCCGATCCAGACTATATACCTGATAACACAGACAACAGTGATAGCGATAACGATATGCCTTATGAAGAATTAGTAGAGGGTGAAACCGATTTACAAAATAACGACGCTTCAGGTACCGAACAATATGGAAATATGAATGAAGGACGAAAAAGGACACATAGATCAGTCCAATCTGATTGGAAGAAAAATAAAAATAAAAAACTTAGAATGGAAGATAAACAATACTTGGGATATACAAAGGCAAAAGGAGAAGTAATGAAGCACAACCAAATAAGAGAAGCTCGATCATTTAGTCCGGCTTGTAACTCTGATAGTTGTAAAAGATCCAAAAAACGGATGTGTGAAAAGTTCACAGAAGAAGATAGAAAATGTATATTTACAAATTTTTGGTCAAAACTCAGTTGGGATCAAAGAAAAATGTACGTTATTTCTCATGTTAACAGAACTGTTACACAACGGAAAACGACATTAAATAAGTCTCGACGTGGTGAACCAAATAATTATTCTTTGACTTTAAAAGATTGTAAGTATGCAGTATGTCGTACGTTGTTTTTAAACACCCTTGGATTAGGTTCATTTACGGTACAAAGTTGGACGAAGAAAGGTGACCATGCTATGAGCATAAATCAAGAAAGTGCTAATTTGAATCGTGCAAGAAATTCCCCCCACGCCGAAGACATTAACTATTTAAAAGATTTTTTGAAACAATTGCCAAAATTACCTTCTCACTATAACAGAGCGAATTCTTCAAAACTTTATTTAGAACCAATTTTTAAGTCATTAAAACAACTTTATGACCTGTACTCAGAACATTGCAAGACTGCAGGCGAACACGTTCTTTGAAGTAAAACATTTTATAACGAATTTAATCACAGCAATTTTGCACTCTACCAACCGAAAAAAGATCAATGTGATATTTGTGTTACTAATAGAGTTGACAATCTAAGTGACAATAAATACACAGATCATATAAAAAGAAAAGACAGGGTACGTACTGAGAAAGCAAGTGATAAAAGTTTGGCAGAAAAAGGACAATGTATGTATTGTCCAGTTGTTCAAGCCAGCAGCGTCTTCTTTAAAACCAAATTAACATACCAACTTCACAATTTATGACGTGGTTAGTCATCAAAGTACTTGCTACTGGTTTACTGAATGTGATTTAGTTGCTTGGTTTACGTCATGTATATTGGACTAGTTGGAAAGGCATTGTACTGCTAGAAATTTGCCAATAATAATTTATTCAGACGGGTGTGGATACTAAAACAGAAACAACGTTTTATCAAACGCATTGCTTACTTATGCAATGAAAAATAAAATACTGGTGTCTCAAAAGTATCTTGAACGGGGCCATACTCAAATGGAGTGTGACTACGTTCATAGCTGTATTGAACGGAAACTAAAAAATCGGAATATCAATTTGCCAAGTGATTACATTTCAGCAAGCAAAGAGGCTAGAACCAAACCCTTCCCATATGAAGTAATCAAATTAGGACTTAATTTTTTTAAAGATTATTTACAAAAAAACTTGTTAAGATATACGACGATTCGGCCTGGGAGAAATAAACCCAAAGAACCGCAGGTTACGGACCTTCGTGCCTTGCGCTACAATTTAAATGGATCAGTTGACTACAAACGTAATTTTGATGATGAATGGAAAGAATTGCCTTCGAGACAAAAAAAAAACCTGATGAACCAGATTATTCGTTACTGAATAAAACAAGAATTCCAATCAAGAAGTCAAAGTTTAAGCACTTGCAGGAACTTAAAAGCGTTGTTCCAGAAGACTGTCACAGTTTTTATGACATGTTACCATATAAAAATGAATAATAAAACAATTGATAAATTAATACCGGCTTTTAAATTTCATAGTTTATCATGCTTGGTAAACATTGCTAATAAAACTATTAGACTATTATCTCCTATCTTCATAGTAAATATTATACCAATACCTCCTATCTTCTAAAATGTTGCTAAAAAAATAATAAGACCTATTTTTCAAAAAAAAATAAAATAAAATAAACCACATTTTAATCATAAATGATAACTTCAAGTAAAAAATCAAGTTTTTACATTTATATCATGAAGATAAACCGTTTTTTGTCTCTCCTGCACAATTTAGGTTCTTGCACTTAGGAGGTATTGGTAGTAAACAGTCCTAATATATTATTTGTTTTTAATGTTGACTATTTCTTAGTATTTTTATGTTCCCTTTCTTAGCCATGAAAACAGCATATCCAATTAACCAGAAGATGAAAAGCGTTTTTTTACGATCATTGTTCAAGGTTTTATTTAGTATTGCCATCTTGGTGTAAACGTTTCTTGGTTTTCTTATGTAATTTATAATTTTTGCTTTTGTTTTTTAATATAATCTATTTTTTCTGTCCTCTTTTTTAATTATTTTTTAAATTTAAGAGATACGTACAAAGTAATATTTACCTCTTTCACTTGAAAGAAGGTATTTTACCTTTTAACCCCAAATAACTATTTTGATTGTCAAAATAGAGCCATTCTTCCCGTTATTTAAAAATTTATATTTTTGAAAAAACATCGAATCGAAAGCCAATAAAATGATTATTTAAAAGGGTGAAATTAAATAAGAAAATCAAGAAAAAATAATAAATTACTACAAAACATGCCAATAAACTCGCGAATAATGATCTTAATGACTTTTACTGGAAAACATTTCAGAAATTGATGCTTTTTTGCGAAATCATATTTTGATTCATACACGCAGAAAAAGTTGAACCTGCGTGCAAAGTTTTCCATAGATGACCCTGTACAGCTATTAAAGTTTCTGCAAGGCGTTCAAATAAAATGCAAAAAAAACATTTTAAGAAGAAAATCATTAATAAAATTAAGTAAGAAAAACGAGAAACATTAACAAATTACTAGTAGAAATCTTAATAATGGTGAAAAATGGCGGTAAAGCGACGCTTTTTATGTTTTTTTATTAGAATATATGTTTAATAACAAACTTAAATAAAAAAAATTAGCAAAAATAATTAATTATTGGTAAAATATGCGAATTATATTTTTTAAAATGCGTCTTTTTTGTGGAAATACTGTAAATGAAAAAAGGTTCAAATCAATGATAAATCTCGACCCTTTTTACATTTTTTTTTTGAGAGAATCAAAACCTATACGATAAATGTAAAAAGATGCCCAAAATATTTAATTATTCTTAAAACTAAATTGATTTTTATTGCTTGTCTCTTAGACTTTAATGTGTATAGACTACCAAGTTTGCCGGCCCGTTATAACCAATTTAAATTGTGCAATTATTAAATACTAGGCCAACATTACGAACGGCACATAATAAAAGTCCTCCTACCGTGCAAAAACTGCATCGCAATTTTTCTATTATTACGGTTACGGCAAGTTGGACACCGTGCACAAGAAAATCTGCATAATTTACAAAGTTGTTGCTTAAAAAATGCTGTCGCTTGGTAGACCGCGTTTAATGTCAACTTAATAATAGTAACACCTAATTTTATTCAATTACGAAATATTATAAATTCTGGACAATTTCACGCATTAGTTGTCGGGCAAAATGTTATACTGGTTGACCTTTATAAACTGGTGGCGTTTTTTGTGGTCTAAAGATTTATCGAGAGATTTCTTTTTGCAGAATACTTCAAAATTAGACCTATTAGGCAAGAAGTTTAATTAAATAAATAGGGAAAAAATTGACAACAAAGTTTGCAATATTTTTTAATGCTACAGAAATGCCTGAGAGTGTAAAAAAAATGATATTTTCTTGACAAATTGGTGGCAACTAAAGTAACAACGGATCAGTTCGGACACGCACCCCTATATATTTTCTTACAAGCTCCTATATATTTTCATAGGAACGCTAGAATAAGCGGCCCCAAACCAATTTAAGGTGTTTTACCATGTTAGTTTAAATAATTTTGCAATAATAAGGTTTAAAAGGAAAAAAATTGTTTTCTAGATCAATTGGTAGAAACTAAAATAAAATCGGACTATTTTTAAAAGAGCAATCTCGAAAAAGGCCCTTAATTGGTTTAGTGCTGCTTATTCGACCAACTAAAAACAAAATTAAAAATAAATAGGAGCTCGTAAGAAAATATCTATGGGTGCGTGGCCATAGAGGTCTGATTTTGCCCTAGTCCACCAGTTTGTAGGAAAAACTTCAATTCTTCATATTCTGAGGTATTTCAGATCAACATTTAAATGCATAAGACTTTTAGGGACTACCGAAAGCAAAGAAATCTAAACTTTCATTATTCTTAAATTATTTCCTAATTAATTTAAAAAATTCATTGCACTTTCAAAAATGTACCGATTTTGCTCTGGTTTCCATCAATAACTTATCGAGAAAACTGAATTTCAAGTTAACATTTTAAGGCAAAAGATTTTTAGGGTTTTAGGGTCCCCCATTTTGTTCCATTAAGGGAACAAAAAACGTTTTGTTCACTTGATTTTAAAAATTCATTGCAATTTTAAAAATGACTGATGAACTGATTTCGCTATATTTTCCACCAATTTATCAAAAAAACTGCGAATTCTCTTATTTCTACCTTATTACAGCAAAATTATTTAAATTCTGGTAAAAGGTTAAAAAGCTTAAATCGGTTTGGTGCTGTTTATTCGAGCGTCTGAATAGGGTAAAAAATATGTAGGAGCTTGTATTTCCTTACTAGCTCCTAGATATTTTTTAGGCCGATGGGCGTGTGGCCAGAGTGGTTCGATGTTGCTCTAACTTCCACCAGTTTGTCGAAAAAAAACTAATTTTTTTACACTCTCGGGCATTTAAAATTACTACGTACTAAAAAATCTCTTGCCAAAACTGTGTTGTCAATTTATTGCTAATTTACTTAAAACTTTAAATAAATTTGCTGCTAAATAGGTCTAACTTTGACGTATTCTGCAAAAAGAAATCACCGCATATTTCAAGTTGATACTACAACAAAGTGATGAATTTCTAACTATAGGTGACGACTTGTGCAATCCGTCTAAGTCATCAATAGAATCGGTTAAGTGTGTGGGCATAGACAGATTGGTTCTATACAGGAGATCGTCTTTATGATCGAAGATATGGGTTTTATTCAAACCTTAACAGAAAACAATATTAATTGTTTTTGAATCTGAAATACCCAAAGTGGATGTAATCTGCTGCAAAATTGGTATCGACTCTAATGCTATTTTTGTATTTGTTTGTTATGTACCATCCAACTCGCCCACGGAATTGTATCAAGCTCTTTTAACCATATTTCAACTATAAATTGTGTACAAAACCGTAAGGTCCTGACATTAATGAGGCCGTATCCAGCTTCTACACTGAATTAAATACCGCTTTTGCGTAATCAGTCCCTCTGTTTAAAAGGCGTTATAGTAAATATGATTATCCTAGTTGGTATACATCTCAAATTGTAAAAGACCTAAAGGAAAAATCTAGGCTACATAATAGATGGAAAAGAACAAAATCCATTGTTGAGTACAATGTCTTTAAAACATTAAGGTCCACCATTAAATCAAATATGGATTTAGCTTATAAAGATTATATAGCCAATACTGAGAACTATATTAAAAAAACCCAAAAAAAATTTGGAAATTTGTACAGGAAAGGGGAAGAACGTCTAGAATCCCTGGATCAATGAGTTTTAATAATACCAGTTTAACTAACCCTGATGACATAATCAATGCATTTGCCGACTTTTTTTGGTAATGTTTTCAATCAATCTCTACCCTCCCCTGGTTTATTTAATGATGATGTGCTTTTCTCAAAATATAAGAGTTTTAAAACTGAATCATGCAGATTTGCTAAATGCTCTTAATAAACTTAAAAACAAAGAAACTTCTGGTTTCGATGGTGTGCGATCCTATCTGTTGCATGATTGTACCTCTGCATTTGTGAAGCCTCTCTGTACTATTTTTAACTTATCCCTTTGAATAAGCGCCTTTCTTAAAGATTGGAAATTTGCCAAAAGTTGTTCCATCTTTAAATCGGGAGAAAAAATGGTGGAAAACTATTGTTCAAATTCCATACTATCAAACTTTTCTAAAGTCTTTGAAATTTGCCTATATGATCTCTTTCACCAAGTAAAATACGAGGGCTGTTCAATAAAGACTCAGACTCAGGCTATGAAAATTTTATTACAAAGAATTATACATCAACGCTTCTGTCACGTTCAAAGTAGTCACCATTCAAGGCGATACCTTTATTCCAGCGCCGCTGCCACTCCAAAAACGCGTCCTCGAAGCTCTTCTTAGTCATGCGCCTAAAAATCGCCTCTAAAGCTTTAACAGCAGCATCTTCGGAGGGAAAACGCCTTCCTTTCAGGTCCTTTTTTGCAGTGGGATAAAGAAAAAAGTCTTTCGGTGCTAAATCAGGGCTGTACGAAGCACGTGCGGTACCGCTGGAATGTTTTTCTTGACAAGAAATTCGGTCACGGTGTATGCGACGTGAGGCCGGGCATTATCATGATGAAGTTTTCATCTGCCAACAAGGTCGGGTCTCTTTTTGGGGATGTGATCCTTAATGAGCTGCTTCAATACGGATATGTAATACGTCGCATCAATACCCTTCTTGGGTGGCAACCGACACTGATGAGTGTAGACCAGGCCGCGGTAGTCGAAAAACGTAATCACCATACTCTTTTTGGCGGACTTTACTGCTCGTCCTTTTTTCGGTGGTCCTTGTCCTTTTTTGATCCATTCGGAGCTTTGTTGTTTTGTAGCTGGGTCGTATGCATATATCCAACTTTCATCAGATGTAATAATCGTTTTCCACCAGTCATCACCTTCCGTACAAACGCATTGGGACCAGTATTCGCAAATTTTAACTCGGCGTTGTTTTTGTTCAGGCGTCAACAGACGTGGTATCCAGCGCGCGCACACACGCGAAACGTGTAAATGGTCATGTAATATTGTATGCACGCTTCCTAAAGCAATGTCAAGATTGTCAAGTATAGCAGACAATTCTCGAACTGTGAGATGCGGGTCGGTAGCGATTAGACAGCCAGCTGTGTTTATCGTTTCTTCACGAAGAGCCTTCCAGTTCACAGCTCTCTCTACCTTTTCGGAAGACAGCGTGCCACTGTAAACACGTGGATTTTTTCATGCAAGATTTACCGTAAACATTCTTTAACTCACGATACGTTTCGAGTGGTTTTTTGTTCGATTTCACCAACAATTTAATCGCGTAACGTTGTTCTTGATATCCAGACATTGTAAATATTAGAGGCGACTTTCATACACGTCTTCTTCGCAATGTCAATACTTGAGCACTAATGATCAGATCGCTACCAAATTTGTACTGTAAATAGGTATTAGTATATTATTTCATGCCATGACCACGAGATCGCGCCACCTATATTACACAGCTGCTCGTGGCGAGAGTCTGAGTCTTTATTGAACAGCCCTCGTATTTAATTTTACCAATCCAGCATCGTTTCTTTCAATCCAGAACTACGGTAACTAACTTAACATCATTTCTTCACACTGAATATGAGGCTATAAATAATAAATGTCAAGTAGATGTAATTTACACGGATTTCGCCAAAGCCTTTGACAAGATGGACCATGGACTTCTTGCTCAGAAACTTATCAGGCTTGGTTTTCATTCTAATCTTGTACAATTTTTTGCTTCCTATCTGGTAAATAGACACCAGATGGTGGAGTATAATGGGTTTAGGTCATATATTTATAAAGCATATAGCGGTGCTCCTCAGGGTAGCAATCTTGCTCCTTTTTTGTTTTCCATTTTTATCAATGATATATCTGTTAACATATTAAGCAATAGTCTTCTGTTTGCTGACGACCTAAAGATATTTCGCATTGTAACTAATTGGGATGACTGTTTGCTTCGCCAAAATGATAATAATTTAATCTACAACTGGTGCAAGATTAATAGGTCCTCTCAATATTGAAAAGTGTAAAAAGATGTCTATTTCCTTGTTAACAAATGAAATTATCTTCGACTATACATTAAATGGTACAATTCTTGCTAATTGTGATTATGTTCGTGATTTCGGTGTCACTATTGACAAGAAGCTTCATTTTTGCAATCATATAGATAACATGATAAAGTCATCTCTTGGTTTTATTATAAGAGCTATATCAGACTTCACTAATATATCAAGTAGAATCATCTTATTTAATTTCCTAATAAAATCGCGATTACTTTATGTGGCTCCACCCTGGTATCCAAACTATACTGTTCACATTGTTAGACTTGAATCTGTTCAACGTAAATTTCTGAAACATATTGCTTTTAAAACTGATGGAATTTATCCCGAACAAGGATACGATCAGCACTTGTTACTCAGCAGATTCAATATGCTTTCCTTTCATCAGGAAACCATTTGGGCAGGTTTGCTTTTTTTTTCAAAATTATGTAATGTTATATATATTAAATGCCCGGAATTGCTAACAGCTCTACACTTTATTGTGCCTTACATTAATACTAGAAGACAAAACATTTTTTACTTACAAGCATATAGCACAAATTTAGCAAAAAAAGAGCCTTTATTCAAAGCATGCTCTTGGTTTAACTTGGTCCATTTGAGTCTTGATGTCGATCTCTTTAATATGTCTTCTCGTCATTTTAAAAAATTATTATCAAATAATATCGTAAACCTATTTAGTTAATATGCCTCTTATATTTATTTAATTATTTTCTGGAACATATTTTATGATTACCTATTAGTTACGTTTTTATATATGATTATTTTTCATGATATATGCATTGTTATTACTTATTTTCACATATTGTCGTCATAGTCCCTCTTTAAAAAAAAAGGGATTGACAAATGTTATGATTTTTTATAGATCCATGATGTTATGCCTCCTACTGAAAGACCACTCTCTTAAGAGTGGTCCGATTTCATTCTAGTTTCCACCAATTTATTGAGAAAAGTTCATTTTATTCTTAGGCGTTTCGCATAAATTTTTTTTCTTATTAATTAATTAAAAAAATATATGATTTTTTTTAAATGGTTTGTTTTTGTCCTGGTTTTCGACTTTAGAGTGCCATAACTGAAACGTAAAAATATCTATAAATATTATAGTTTTTCAATCATACAGTTTCTTTTTCACTCACAATTCTATGGAAATGTTAAGTTTTCAAGTGTCGAAATAAAAAAATCAAACTTTGACATTTTAATGTGAATTCTATACCGATGCGCAAACTAAACTTAATTGCCAACTAAGCGCTCCGGATGCTTCGGACTTCCTAAGGCAGAAAGAATCTTTATATTGCCAATTACCTATTGCGTAATTTCCTTCAGTCTCTCAACGGGCAATTTTGTTTGCCTTTTGGCCGTTTTAGACACTTACAAAATTAATGAATAAGCTTTAGTTAGAGGAGTTTTAGCACTATTAATATTATCCCTAAAAAACGTGATAGAACTATTTTTAATGATGGCAGTATCTAATCCAGAAATCATATCACCCCTCGAGAAACCATTTCTTACTTCTGACAAGAACTAACAAACTGATTTATCAAAAGATCATAATTTTTCCTAACTTAATTACAAAGTTTTAGCCTATATAAGTTCTAAACAAACGTTTCCAAATAAAAAGTAATAATTTTGAGATACTGCCGATAAGTTGGGTGATAATTTCGACAATTGATCCTCATTATTCTATTCTTTGGCGGTACTATAAAAAAAAGGTGACACGTTAAAGCTTTTCTAAAAACACGCTAAAATTTTTCATTATCTGCTCGTATATATTCGATAATAAATAAATGGTGGCGTGTTCGAAAAAAAGCTCGGATAGGTCAAATGAAATTGTAATTTGCGCATTTTTTACAATAAAAAGTTTTTATACAGGGTGTGCCTTGTAGGCGGGGCTAATACCAACTTTCTTATTTTAAATGGGAAACCCTATATGCTATTATGTTTTTGGATTTTCCACAAAATTCCAAACATTTTGATGTATCACATGCCATACTTTTATTCGATTGTTTTTAAGATACAGGGCGTTAAAGAAAACGTATTTCATAAACTTAAAGAGGGTTCTTTTAAATCTTTTTCGTCAATAAGTGTTCAAAATGTAAACCATTTATTATTTGGCAATGCCCTAAACGTGCTCGAATTCATTTTGAACGTTTCTTATGCATTCTGGAGAAATGTTTCCACACTCTTGCCTTATTCTATTTTTTTTTTTTTTTTTTATGATAAACACAAGCACAAGAGGAAAGTCCTATCTATGTCACTCTTGGAGTGGTGCTTGCGCGAAGATATTTGTGGGCATTTATCTTGAATCGCTGCAGGTTGTATGCGTCGGGAAATATGTGAGGTGGAAGCCCGTTCCACAAAGAAGATGTTCTCCAGATGAATGAGTCCCGATACAGCGACGTCCTTGGGGTAGGCAGGTGGACTCGATGTTGATGAGCCGCAACTGCTAGACGCGTCCTTCTTGCCGGAACAGCTCTGGGTGGAATCAGACCTGCCAGCTCAGAGGAGCACTTACCGTGATAATAACGGTAGAATAAACAGCCACCTTTCTCCTGTGCTCCAGACTATCCAGACTCTTTGTCAGTTCTGGATTGTCGATAAGACGAATAGCTCTCTTCTGTATAGCATCTAGCAGCTTTAAACTATGCTTGGGTGCAGAGCCCCAGACATGCGAGCAATACTCGAGGGAAGGGCGTATTTGAGCCTTATAAAGAGTCAGCAGCTGTTCTGGTGTATACAGTTTTTTCGTTTTGAAAAGCACTCCGAGTTTTTTGGAAGCTGCCCTGGCGATCTCGGCAACGTGGTCATGCCAGGACACACTGTTGGTGACTTCGACTCCTAGAAGATGTAAAGATGATTTCATTGGCAATGTTTTGCCTGCCATAACCAGCTCCGGCCCACCAAGGTTAGTCTTCATCGTAAATACTGCAGCCTGCGTTTTTTTAGCGTTAAAATTGACCAGATTGTTACCGCCCCACTCCAAGATTGCTCTAATATCGTTGTTGGTTGAAGCTACTTGTTGCTGCCTAAGATTCTGAGAACTTGCGGCTGTCGTTGGTTTGGCGGACTTAAATGTGGAAATAAGTGTGCTATCGTCCGCAAAGCTGTAGATTGGATTGACAGTGGTTCCTAGCAAATCGTTAATATATATCAAAAAAAGGGTGGGGGATAAAATGCATCCTTGAGGGACTCCAGCGTTAATGTTAAATTTGTCGGAGAGGTGTCCATCGACGGCTACTTGGATTGTTCGTTGTTCAAGAAAACTTTTGATCCAATTCAATAATGAGTTTTGTATGCCGATTAAGGAGAGCTTGGTTAGTAGTCCCTCATGCCACACTCTGTCAAATGCCTTGGAAATGTCAAGAGCGACTGAGCGGGACTCGCCGTGCTTCTCCATGGCCTCCGTCCACAAGTGTGTGACGTAAGCCAGAAGATCGCCGGTGGATCTAAGCTTTCGGAAGCCGTATTGATGATCGCTGATTAGTCCAGATGATTCCAGATATCTTAACAGTTGTTGGTTGACTGCTTTCTCCATAATCTTCGATATTACTGGAACTGGTGCAATCGGGCGGTAATTGGAGGGCATCGTCTTCTTACCCTTTTTGGGTACAGCTTGCACTCGAGCAGTTTTCCAGCTTGTTGGAAATGAGCCCTGTTTATACGATGCCGTGAACAGTCTACATAAGGGAGGAGTCAATTCGTTTGCACAACGTTTTAGTACTAGGGCTGAAATTCCATCGGGTCCAGAAGCCTTGTTGGTGTCTACGCTTTTAAGAATGTTATTTATAATTCGTTACGGAAACGAAATTTCTCCCATCGATGAATTCACCCTTGGCAAATATGGCGGTGTTTTGCCTTGCGAGTGCAGAGTAGAATTGGACGCGAAGAGTTTACCCAGTAAGTTGGCTTTTTCCCTTGCTGTTACCGCGATAGAACCATCATCTGCTGTTAGGAGTGGCAAGGCCGACTTAGCAAATCCTTGACAAACGGCTTTCGATACCGACCAGAAAGATCTTGTTCCATTTGGGCAGTTTAGCAGTTTGTTTTTGATCCTGTTGTTGTGACTCTCTTTGCATTCATCAAGGATGTTGAAGCCATTTGCGATATGCTGCGTTTTTAGTGTTTACTGCCTTTTTGCAATTCAGGTTGAACCATTGCTTGTTGTTTGATCCGCATTTAGTAGAAAAAGGGATATAAGCTTCCATTCCTGCCAAGATCGTCTCTGTAATTTGGTTTGCACATTCTGAGATGTTATTGGTTCTAAAGCAGACTTCTTTCCAAGGGAATGAGCGATAAAATTCCCGAAGATGGTTCCACTCTGCTGATTTATAGTGCCATACCTTCCGCGGCATCGGAGGATCCTGCGTTTTAACATCCAACTGGCAAGAAACTGTTATCAATTTGTGGTCCGATGTTCCTAGGGGGGCCTGTACTGATACAGTGTACGAGTCAGGGTCTGAAGCCAAGACCAGATCTAGGAGACTCGGGAACTCGCCGTCTCGATCGGGGATTCTGGTAGGTTCCTGCACAAGCTGCGTAAGCCCGCATATGGTGGCAAATAGCTCAGGTTCTCATCCTTCATCGTCGTTTTTGTTGCAGAAGCGCAGCCAGTTGATATTGTGAAAATCACCCATGACGATGATTTCTGCGCTTGGGTAGTCAATTTGCAGTTGGTTAATGCAATCAACCAGGTTCAAAAAGAGCCGCCTATATTGGGTGTCGCTTGGTGGTCGGTAGATACAGCAGATAAATTTCGTGGCACCACTGGCTATCATTTTGAACCACATGACGTCGAAGTCCGCAGGTTCAAGCGTTTCTTCCCGCTGGCAACTCAAATCGCTCTTGACAAATACTGCCAATCCAAAGTTTAGTCGAAATCGGGTGTGTAGATCGTATCCAGGATAAATGAGGTGAACATTTGTTGTTGAAGGTTTCACCTTTGTTTCTGCCAATGCCAGAATGTAAGGCTTATTTGATTGCAGGTGTTGGTATACTGCATTAATATTGGTGTTTAGGCCTCTGATGTTGCAGAAATTGATTTTTAGGCTTTTAAATCCGCCTGATGGACCCCCCCGACCAGCCTCCGCCCGGAGATCCGAATGGGAGGCGAGTTTACCTCCGGAAAGTTTTGGTCCTGAGGGCGCCATCATGCATTTATTTTTATTTTCCATTTCCCCTTTGGAAACCGGACACATCGACATGGCGGCGAAACGTGAGTTCCATGGAACCACTTCACGCCGCCTAAGTCCTATATGGTGGTATTGAACCGGGCGATGCAAGTGGACAACATCTACCATCAAAGAGGTTGCTCTTTTAGTCGCCTTTTACGACAGGCAGAGCATACGGGAGGGCTATTCTACCCTGGCCCTCCCCGGGTAAGAGGTTCTAGTTTTCAACTCCTCAATATTTGCCGACTTGGTGACATAAACTTTGGATTTCAAACATCCCCATAGGAAAAAATCCAGCCGAGTCAAATCGGACAGGTTTTGCAAAATGGGGAGGCGCACCATCTTGCTGAAACCAGATGTTTCTATTCGGCATATCAGCTTCTATTGGATCAGGGAATAGAACAGCTAGATTTGTTGAATTAGTTCTTCTTGTAAAAACTGTAAGTACCTGGCTCCATTTAAATTTTCTTTGAAGAAAATTGAGCCTATAACTTCTGACCTAGAATTCCTGCCTAAACATTTACTTTTTGTGGGTGTTAAGTGTGGCCTTGCCTCATCCAACATGGAATTTCTTGTGCCCAATAACGGCAATTTTGACGATTTACTTCTCCGTTTAGCATAAATGTCGACTCATCGGAAAAGAGAATGTTTTCTGTAATAAGATTATTATTCTGCATTAATTCCATAAATTGTTCACAAAATTTAATTCTTCTATCTGCATCCTCCTCATTGAGTTCCTGAAGAATTGTTAGTTTATAGGGATAAAATTTTTCTGCCTTCAAGAACCTTTACTACTGAAGACTGGCTCACTTCCAATTCGCGCGCTACCTGCCTAGTGGGAATATTAGGATTTTCTTTTATGACTAATAACACATTAATTTTGGTGTCTTCATTAAGCGCAGATCGACGAGAACTAGTTATTGTTTTTACGTGACCATTTTCCCGAAACTGTTTTTCAATCTTGCTTTTAGTACTTTGAGATATAGGTGGTAAATCAGGATACTTCTGTCTGAATAAATGCAAAACTTCATTTTGGGTTCTTGTTCTCCGTACCTAATCATCATTAAGATTTCAATCTTGTGCTTTTCACTTAAATAGCCTATTTCGTAAAAATCATAAAAGAAACTTAAATCTGATTATCCGATAGTAAAGGCACGTCTTGTAGCAATGTGAACATTTATAAAATATCAAAATTATAAAAATGCCACATTTTTATAGGAACAAGTCAAAACAGGTGAATAAAGGTATGGCATGTGATACATGATAAAATTTTTAAAAAGGAATTTTGTGCAGAATCCAAAAATATAATAATATATAGGGTGTCTTATTTGAAATAAGAAAGTTTGTATTAGCCCCGTCTACATGGCACACCTTATATATAAGAAAATTATTGTAAAAAATTCGCAACTTACAATCTCAATTGACGTGTCCGAGCGTTTTTCCGAACACGCTTCCATTTATTTATTATCGAATTTATTCCAAGTTACAGACTCGAACTGTATTTAGGAAAACCTTGTCATTTCATATACGAGTACGTAAATATGATATCATAAAGAAATTAGTAACAACTTTTAGGTTATTGTTTGTACATCCATAAGCCAATGAAATAGGAAACAAATAATGTATATAAAAAGAAATCACACACACAACACAAAATTAATCTACTTAATTTTTAAAAGGTATTAATTAAACTATCATGCAAATGTAATGCTCATTATCCGATATTTTTCAGACGGCTTTTTATGCATTTAGCTACACGATTCAACTAAATTCGCAACAAAACATCTCATCACATGGTAATCAGTTGGTGGAATCAGAGTAGGCGGTCTACCGTGAACAACCGTGTGAAAATGAAGATGATAATGGGGCAAGTAGAGCAGTATATTATAACCATAAAATACAACCAGACTACAGTTGTGTGCATTTCAAACTTTGTTGTTCTATATTGAATAAAATGGCTGACTAAATCAAATCAAATATCAAATAATCTTTATTGTATGCAATAAATAAATTACATCTATTCTATATACATACAAAGATGGAAAGTACCGCTAGGTGTATACGTTAAGATAACAGCATATATAAGATATAGATACTGCTGATATATTAAGATATCAGCAGTTTCCAAAAATTTTATTCATTTAGACTTAAAAGAGGCCATGCCTAAATCTTTAATCTCTGCAGGTAGGCCACTGTAAATACAGGCAGAAGTATATATACACATCAAAATGGTCTAAGGAACACTTAGAAAAATAGTTTTTTTCGCCTTGTAAATTTTTATATATTTATATATTTTCATACGGAATAGATACTACCTATAATATTAAGATACCAACGAAGTAAAATAAATATTTGGGTACAAAAAATCAGGCCAAAAGAGCGTTTTTTGCTACTTGCACTTTTTGTCGAAATAACGCAGATTATAATTTTTAAATTCTAACGCAATATCGCATTTTCTGTGGTTCCAACCGAACAATTGTGATTTAGTTTTTATTCAATAAAAATGGAAAGACGACATTTAACTCGAGAGGAAATGCTAAGAGCAGTCGGAATGCTTGAGGCAGGAACAAGTCAAAGAGACGTTGCAAGAGCTTTGGATATATCTCCCAGTGTAATTAACCGTTTGCGGACAAGATATAGAGAGACAAATGATGTTAGAGAATATCAAGGCATCAAGGCATCAAGGCCCGTCGCGAGTTACCACACCTGCCCAAGACCGTTTTATAACTTTGCAAGCTCAAAGAAATCCCACGGTAACAGCCTCTGTTTTGATTCAGCAGCTCTCACGAGTGCATAACGTCGAGGTTTTAGGTCAAACTATTAGAAACCGTTTGCATGAGAGAGGACTTCATGCCAGAAGACCCCTAAGGGCTCCTCGGTTAACTTTAGGAAATCGAGGTGCAAGATTAACGTGGTGCCAAGAACATGTTAATTGGAATCAAGAAAGATGGGCCACAGTTCTTTTTACGGATGAGTCTCGATTTTCATTTTATCCTGATTCTGGTAGAATTCGTGTCTGGAGAGAGGAAGGAAATGAAAGTCGTTTGCATCATCCCCGGGAAGTAGTAAGGCAACGTGGTGGATCACTAATGTTTTGGGGTGGCATTAGACTTGACGGAAAAACGAACCTCATTTTTGTGGAAAATACAATGACTGGAATAAGTTATAGGGATAATATACTACTGCCTGTAATTGTTCCATATTTACGCGAAATGGGCCCAAATTCGTTGTTGCAACAAGATAATGCCCCACCACATCGAGCACGGCTTATACGAATCGTTATTGAGGAAAATCAAATCAATCTTCTACCCTGGCCCTCTACCTCACCGGACCTTAATCCAATTGAGCATGTTTGGGATTGGTTAAAAAGGCAACTTCTTCAACGATTTGACTTTTTTCAAAGCGCTCTGGAGCTTCGTCTTGCTGTGACACATGTTTGGGAGGAGTTGCCCCAAGAATTAATTAATAATTTAATTTTAAGTATGCCTAGGCGATGCCAAAGTGTTATTAATAATAGAGGTGGACCATCTGGCTACTAGTTTAATTTGTATTTGGTAAATTTTTATTTTTATATTTTTTTTTAATAAAGGATTTTGTTCTTCATTTTTATTTGGGCCTTAAAAGTAAATTATAATCTACAAAAAAAAGTTAATAATTATATTGTTATTTTATTCGAATAATGTAAAAAATTGCAATTATTAACTTTTTTCCAATCTTCTCAAAAATATTAACATATTTGTATGTGTTCCCTAGACCATTTTGATGTGTGTATGAAAGAACTTTTCAGAAATTCAGTCTTATGCTGAATGATTGCCAGTGTGGGTTTACAGCGAATATTTACATTATGTGTATCTCCCCTTTGAATAAGGAATTCTGACAGATATTCTGGTTTATGAAAATTAAGTTATTTATGTACAGTCCAGCTTATACCCAAAAATCTTCTTTGGGCCATACTAAGAAAGACTATAGCCTGCTTACATACAAAGCCCCAGGTTTTTTTCTTGATCTACCCATTCCAATTCAACACCATTAATATTTAATTTACTTGGTGCTCCATTATTCAAGGTACATTCATTTTTTGAGAACAGGATTGCCTGTGTTTTACCAGAATTAATAAAAAGTGAGTTTTTGTCAGCCCAATCAGAGATCTTATGTAAGTTAGCATTAATTAAATCTAAGGTTTAAGGCAGGCAACTAACCAATGATTGCAGATAATTTTGCATATCATCTGCATACTTGTGATACCTGCAGTAAATTACTTTATGAATTAAGTCAGCCACAAATATTATAAAGAGAAGTGGTCCCAACACCGACCCTTACGGGACTCCCCGAGTTACATTTCTTCACCCAGAAGTTACCACACTCTCGTTATTAGTCAGCTTTACTGCCTGTTTTGAAGTTTTTAAACCACCCATTTGTCTCAATATTGTAGTACCTTAGTTTTGCCATTAAGAGTTCTATATTGAGAGTATCAAAGGCTTTTGTCATATCTATCAAAACAGAGGGACAACATTCTCCATTATCCAGAGATAGCGCAATATCTGTTGTTATTAGAAGAGCTGTCGTACAGCTATAATTTGGTCTAAAGCCATACTGACATTTTGGGATAATGTTTCTGCTTAATAAATAATCCAGCAATTATTGACCTTTTACAATTTTCTCAATTAGTTTAGATAAAGTTGGCAAAATACTAATTGGTCTTAGTTCATTGATATTGGTTGTATTGTTCACTTTAGGTACTGGAATAACAGGGGCTTTTTTCCAGATGTCAGGGACACACCAAGAAAATAAAGAATTATTAATAATGTTCACTAGAGGTTTTAGGCAAATAGGAATGCAAACTTTTAACATTTTTATAGAGATCTCATTTACCACAATAGCATTACATCTAATAATATTTATTGTTTTATAAACTTCATTTTCAGAGACTAGTTTAAAATGAAACGACTTCCCATCGATTAAGGAATTAAGAAATGTATACAAACTATCTGGATCAATCTGTAAATGAAACACCTTATCCAGAAAATGATTATTAATTAACAAGTGTTGGCTCCCTTAGAGTAGGAGGAATTTCTGCATGTGCATTGTTATTGACTTTCCAATTAGAGTTTTTTTTCCAAAAGTCTTTAGTTTTATGTGTTCTTCGACACTTGTTAATTTCATAAGAATAATATACCTTTTTTTCTGCCTTTACTGCCACATTTACATAATTTTTAAGATCGATGTAATACTTTTTACTATTATTAGCCTTTAGATAAAGATATTTTTTAAAAGCTTTATGTTTTAATTCAATGGTTTAGACCCTCTTTGTTTTAGTGGTTTTAAGGGACAATAAACATCAAACAGGGACAGGATATTTTCATTGAATATTTAAATTTTTATATTTATATCATCAGAATAGTATTATGCTTATTTTTATGCCAATCTACCTGTTGTAAGCTTGCCCTAAACTCATCAGAATATGCCAGATCTCTACCTGTTATCACAGAATTGTTACTTATTTTCAAATTAGACCAAAAATTTCTAAAATATCATTAAAAAACTTAAATTCTACAGATTTGTCATAAAAAGTTTACATTAAAATCTCCAGTAGATACCAAAATATTAAAATTACAAATAACCGCAGCAAAAACATCATATAGGCAACTGAGAGCAGAGTATGGCACAGAAGGTGGTCTGTAAACAACCCCCATTGTTAGTAACTTTTATTATATTTATTATTTATTATATTTAAAACGCATCCAAAGTTGGTCAATTGCATTATTAAAATTGGGAGTATCAATGAGTGTTGACTTGAACTTAGACTTGGGATTTATATGCACCACTTTTAATGTGTCCTGGCCAGTTGATATGACCCTTTTTTTTGGAAGTACTTTCGATGTGATCGCTGAGGGCCTCTGTGGAAATTTCGAGTTCTAAGAATTTCTCGACCTTCACGGTCATGTGTACGAGGCTTAAACTGATCGACGATAATCAGGCCAAAATTCATCAGACAGATTGTTGTTCCAGCTCTTCAGGTACACCAAGCTTAAATGCTGAACTACTGGGACTGCGATATTTAGATAGAAGTTTTGTGCAGTGATATGTATTAGCATACTTTGGATCTAGTACTGCAATTATATCCTGAAGTTTGGTATCAACATCCAAATTTGAAAGATAAATCCATGCCAACTTGGCTATCCTCTCTCCAATATTCTTGTTAGCAATTTTCAGCTTTGGTTGTTCAGGTCTAGAACATATTTTACCTGAAGAACTATTAGGAGCATTTATGCTTTTTTTATCTGGTCCACATTACTTTCCGAAGGCTTTTCCAGAGCTTTATTTTTATTAGCTGTACCTGGCACCGACGCTTTCACAGAATCTGCCAGTATCAGTGAAATAGTTTTCACTGATACTGGCAGATTTTCGGCCAGTGTACCTGTAAATGCCTGTATCAGTTCAAGATTGGTCTCCTTGATTGCATTTACTATTCCGTCCATTTTGCCATAAAATTGTGCTGCTTTTTCTTCTAGATGTTCCTTTATACATTTTATAGTTTCATGATTGGATTTGCGAATTAATTCTGGACCTAATATGTCTGCAGTTTTATATCAAGCCTAGAACTTATTTTTGTTACCTCCTTTTTTACCTCTTGGGCTTGGGTTTTATTACAATCCTGACAAATCACTCTTCGGCATGTATCACAAGGATAACCAAACTAGGTCAAACCTGTTTTATCCTCCTTAAAAGCAGAGGTTGGTTTAAACTGGTAACATTTTCCAGGCATCTTATTTAATTCACAATCTTGCAACAGGGCAGGTTTATGGTTTAGTTTCCTTTGTATTTCTTAACCTCACATTCACAGTTTGACAATTAATTATTTTGAAGGGACAACTCGCCATGTTTTGATTCCCTTGATTTTAACAGAAAAATACAGGTTAAATTTCACTTAGTAAGTGAACTTAAGCCACTATTTACAGCACTTTTTAGCTTATTTTGAGCAGTCAAAATTGTAAAAAGACCACACTTCAGCCTGCAACGTTGCCGTTCAATGGGTTTCTTGCATAACAATACTGCTTAATAAGACGAAAGTAAGAGCGTGTATGTGTGCTTACAAATAAAAATGTGGTAAAGTGAAGAATAATGAAGAAATATATTATTGTTAGTAAAGAAAAAACCTTAAACAATATTACAAATCCTTTATATTTTTTTAAGACATATTTTATACGTATAGTAGATATTATTTAATAAGTGTCCGATATTTCACAGGCTAATTTTATATGTCTAAAATGCTTGCTTTTCAAGATACATGGGTGTCAAAGATTTATTTGTATAGGTATCTACGGCTTTTTTGACATGGAAATTGGAATTTGTCCTAAATTTAGCTCTTGCTTTTAGAGGGCGCTATCTACATGTGTTTATGACTTTACTATTACAACCTTGTATTATATTTTTGGTTAAAGATATATGAAAGATATCATTTTTATGTCAAAATGATACTCTGTTAGATGTCGCTAGGATATATCAGAAGTTCTATATTAGAAGAGCCGAGGAAGGAACACGTTATATTACCCAGTGAACACAACACCAACGCGCTAAGAAGCGGACGGCACCAGTAGAAGAAGGAAAGATACATTCACTAAGCGTCAGAAATTTCATTATATTCAACCTTTATCTAACAGTTCCTTTAACTGTTTTTTGAAGGTGGTAGACAATGGTACAGTGAAAACATCTTGTCGGACTTTTTTACTCGGACCAGTTTACACTTGATAACGGTTGGAGATACTTACCAACCGAAACGTCGTGTTACAATAAATAAATAAGACAATGCAAGTCCGACAAGATGTTTTCAGTTCCTTTAACTATACAGAGTGGCCCATCGAAAACAATCCAGCAAGGTTTGGGCCCTTTTTTAAAAAATTTAAAAAAACCCGTCTATTTTTCATTTTAGGGGGACAATTTTTTTTAATACTTTAAACTCCTTAACATCAACCCCTTGGCGAGGGTTGTAACCACCCTCAAAATCTTAAATAGGAGTGGCGGTCAAGTGATAGCTTATTTTAAAGGTCTGTTTATTCTAGTTACAACTGCCAAGTTTGAAATTGCTAACTTGAGTTTTCGCAGTATGACAGCTTGTCAAAGATTTTGAAACAAAACCATTGTTTAATACTTTTAGCGCTAGTTTTTAGAGGTTCAATTTACAAAGCAAAAACGCTCGCACCCGTCGATTTAAAAAAAACGATTTTTTGTTTAAAATTTTAACCCCACAACTTCAACCCCTTAGTGTGTGTGATACATCTTTTGAAAGGGCGTTCAATTTTCTTTATAATAGTGCTTTGTTTATTAAATTTGAGCTACGCATCTTCAAACAATGGAATTCTAAACATTTTACTGGATATTTTAGGTGTGTGAGTAAAAAATAGTTTTTAAACTATCAAAAATTAGTCAACAATCCGACTTTATCTTCAGTAAACAAGTTGATGTGAATTAGTTATTTCTGTGCTTTTCTTTCGATTCGATAAAAATGGATTGTTCTATTGCGTAGAGAGTGTGTTAGAAGTTGTAAATGTATTTGCGAAGCTTGTTGCCTAACCGCAATATGTAGTCTTTAATTAAGCTCGCGGACTATTTTAGACCCCTGTCAAAACATGACAATGGACTATTTTTGGATTTCTAAAAATTCAGAACGTTGATCTGCCTGTCTCGTTGCAACTATGAGTGTGTAAACAACCTTGGCACAAAACCAATGCCTTTACCGGTATCTAAGTAGATTAATCTTGTAAAAAGTGATCAGAGATGGAACTTCACTTTTTGTACCCAATAAATTACTCAAAGATGAAGGAACTCTTTTGATACACCCGGCTGTCTATCGCATGACCAGGAGATCCTTATAACATCACACAGAGTGGAAATTATTGAATTATACTTTATAAACAATCAATGTGCAAGACTAACGGCAACTTTGTTTAATGAGAGACATGCAGATAAACACGTACATCATGGTTACATCCTAGAGTTAGTGGCAAAATTTCGAGAAACTGGTTCGGTGGCAAATAAAAAACGGAATATTAAAAATCTAGTGAGAAATGAGGCAGTAGAAGTTAGTATGAACCCTACATTAAGTACCAGAAAACTTTCTCATGTAACGGAAGTCTCGTGGACCACTGTATAAAGAATTCTAAAACATAATAAATGGCACCCATATTAAATTTAACTTCTTCAAGAATTAAATGAAGATGATAACGACCGCCGTTTGCAGTATTGTGAAATAATATGTCCAAACTAATTTCAAATAATCCCAACTATCTTTTAAATGTTTGCTTCTCAGACGAATGTTCATTTTTTCTCAATGGCACTGTCAATTATTGTCATAATTTTCGGTACTGGTCCGACACGAATCCAAGGATCTACCATGAGGTTCATACTCAACACTCACAAAAATTAAATGTTTGGGTTGGTATTTTTAGTGATCACATAATTGGACCAGTTTTCCTACCGGGAAATTTAAATGGAGATACCAAGAATTCCGTTAACCCAGCATTGATTGATATTATGGAAGATGACCAACGCTACAATGAAGAAAATGCGATATTTCAGCAAGGCGGGGTCCCCCCATTATGCATTACCAGTACGGCAATTTCTGGATAAAACGATTCCTGGGAGAAAGAGTGGGAGAAGGAGTGCTATCGAAAGGCCGGCGAGATCACTCGATTTATCTTCTCATGATTTCTGTTTGTGGGGACATCTAACATCGAAAATTTATGCCACCCAACCTGAATCATTAGAAGATTTACGGAACCGCATCAATCATGAATGCCGCATCCATTCACTTAACCCCCACTCCTGTTTAAGATTTTGAGCGTGGTTGCAACCCCCGCCATGAGGTTGATGTTAGGGGTTGAAATGATTTAAAAAAATTGTCCTTCTAAAATAAAAAATCGACGGGTCCAAGCATTTTTTAAAAAAGAGTCCCAAACCTTGCTGGACTGTTTTGGATAAGCCACCCTGTATATGTCCCATATCGCAAACATATTTACATTTATCATATCGCAATACTTGTTCTCTCCAAACTTTCACTTCTATGAAACAAAGTACGCTAAAAATCTATTTTTCCTCGGACATTAAACTGATCAATAACCTAGAAAGTTTTGATTTCTTTGAAAGTTTTTTTACCATTTCTTGGGAGCTTTGTCTGAGTATTTATAGAATTATTTCTCACTTACGCTGCTACCTCTTTGTTACCTCTTAAGCTTATGATTTACTTAATAAACTTATAATAACAGTACAGACAATACGGAGACATAGACTTTATATCATACTTCTTGGAATTATGAGCATGTAGGCACTACTCCGAGAACTAATTTTAATTATCAGATAAAATCTTAACCTGTCTATATCCTATAACTAACAATAAATGATGGCGGAGAATAATGAAATTGAGTGCAAAAATAGCAGAAGAAAAATGAAAGTGTTCTGAGTAAAATGAATAGCAAAGAACCCGTTGATTTGTAATTATTACTAGAGCATAAAGACTGACTTTTTATTACCCGCCGCCCTATCAGTTGTGGTACTTAATTAAGATCTAAATGACTACGCACCCTTTTTCACAATAACTCTCCGAGTGACACTTTATTGCTTGTTGCAAATCGGAACCGTTCAGTGTAACTACAAACAAAAGCCGAAGAAACAAATGAGCTAAAGGCAAATTTTCTACTATAAGAACAATGAAAGGCAAGGAAAGCACTTTGAATATAATAATTAAAAGAGAATAATTGATTGGTTTTTGCATATTCGCTGGATACGCACCTATCTGTATCGGATATTAGTCGTAACTGTTTTCACCGCACCTTCTACTTGTTTAAAACCCATAAATATTGTTTTAATTTGTATAGTGTTTATGTAATTATATGTAGGTAGTGGGTATCGGAAAAATAAATTTTAAAATTTTATTCACCCATCACATTTTTATTTTTTTTAATACGGACCTGAATTTTTATTTTACTTTTACAAATAAATTTTTATTCCGTTTAACATGTAATATGATATGCACGTTATACATGTATAATCATATACGGCTCAGGTATTTTCACAACATTTTGTATTAAAAACAATCATCAGGGTTTTCTCTAAGTACGCACCCTTTTTGTATGTATTAAATAACTCATTTTAGTTACAAAAACAAACATTTTATTTAAAAAATATTAAATAATTTTGGATGTTTTTAGTATTAAACGTTGACAATACTGGAATATCATTTTATTCTTAATCATGAAATTGAAAATTCCAGTCCGTACTTAAAACAGTTGAAATCGATATTTGAAAATCTATTAAAAAAAAAATATATTAGAAAGTTATAGGAAATATTATAACTTATATATAAATATAAGTAATAGGAACAAAATTATTTTATATTACTTATATTAAGAGCGTATTGAACATTAAAATATTACTTAACGGCTTTAATTAAAATAATTCTGAAGAAGTAGTCCCTTGCAGTGGAGTTAATATGCCAATGGGTAACTAAAAATGCTTCGGTCATCCTCCACTAAATTTATTTAAAAATTATTAATCCTACATGTTTCGGACATATAACATGTCCATCATCAGGGATCTATAAAGAATCAAGGACTTTATCTTATAAGTTTCCTTTGATTGATTGAGATTGCTTCGCTTGATTGGTGTTGAGTTTCCGGCTTTGTGTCACGATTGTCATCCGTAACCGCTTGTACAAAAACATCATAACCCCGTCCCTTAAATCATACTGTTTTGCTTCATTAATAGAATGCCGCATTTTCCGGTACATTTTCCCAAATAACTGCCTGTGCTTAATCATAGAAATTGGTAATTTATTATTTATTTATTTTTATTTTTAGTAATACAGCCCAACAGTATAAACCATTTAGCCAAAGGTTACAAGAATGTTTTAACAATTTTTAAGATATAATAAAGACATATATACATTAAAACTAAAATATTCTCCGCGACATCATAGTACAAACTATATTTTAACAATTTATAGCAACAATCTTAAGCTTCCTATATAAAAATAAGCAACCACAAATTATAGACCTCAAACAAAATAAATACCCTTATATCTAAATCTCAAAGAGAGAAAAAAAAACATAAACAATACAAACAGCAAAGTTAATTGGATAATCCCAAAAACGCTCTTACAACTTCAGCACCATAGCATACAAATAAATCACAATATTGCAAGACTCTATTAGCGTTATTGCACATTACATACAGGGGTGAATATAAGAGTATATTCGTATTTGCCTTGGTACAGTAAAAGGTTTTAGTATTCCTAGATTTTAATCCTGGTACACAAAAATTTAATCTATCTAGCAATTCAGAACAGTCAATATCTCCAGGAAGAATTCTATGCAACAACACAACTGAGGCTTTGTTTCTCCTGAATTCAAGTGATTCCACGGTGAATCGAGTTAAAAGCAGATTATATGAAATGCCCTGTGGAGGGTAAAAACCATCAACTTGAAAGGATACATACTTTCAAGGAAAAATAAAAGAAATACTTTCTAAGGAAACTTTCGTTGAATTTTTTCCATCGAATACTTATGAATTTCATAGTAAGAGCTCCATATAACAGAAGCGTATTTAAGTTTAGAACGTACAAAGCTAAAAAACAATGTTTTTATTCCTTCTATCTTATTAAAACCCCGACAGTTTATCAAAACCCCGGCGTACTATAAAGCCCAGTACCCTACCAGCGCGATCAGAGAGAGACTCATTTATAGATTTTAAAGACATATTTGTTCATTTATTTAACAACCAAACCTGTTACCGTATTTGTAATAATAATGTTTAATAGCAATAAGATCTCATTATAACTGGACAGTCTACTTTCAATATCTACCTGGTTTCTCCACTGTTTAAACTTCAAAGGCTTACCCGAGAGGCTAGAGGGGACTCCGCCTTAAGCCCCTTTAATTACTTAGAGTGGCGCCCGAGGCATTTTTGTCAACTTTTCTCCTATAACTGTACAAAGAAATAGTGAGGGGTTGACGGATACCCTGCGACGTCAAAAATTAGAGGGTGGACTTACGTCAAGTACGTAACGAACCCCTCTCACTTGTTCGTTTTTCGTAAAAAGGGTCGTTTCATCCTCGTAGCGAAAGTTATTTCATGTCTTGTCGCCGATAACTATACGACTCTACTACCACCATCCTACCCACAATTCTAGCGCCATTCGATCCATACCGGGGTTTCCTAACTCCGTATTCACTATATCACATATATACAACTACGTTAAATAGCAAGGGAGACAAGATGCATCTTTGGTGAAAGTCGCGTTGTAAGTTAAAGGTTTTAGAGATCCTGCCATCGACCTTACTATTTCTATGCTATTGTCGTATAACTGTCCCAATAGCAGGGCAAGGTATTTCTATGTCTAGTAACACTTTCAAGAGATAATATATGCTAAATCTGTAAGATAATTAAAAAACCCGGTTAATCAAAAACACCCAAAAAATAAACTATTTAACTTTTAACACCTAATGGAAAAAACATAGAATAATTTAGCAATTAATAATAAATATTTACTATGCAAAAAAAAAACACTATCAAAGATGAAAGGTGGATCCTATAAAGGTAAACGAACCCGACCGTCGCGCCTTTTTTAATATCCACTCGAAAATCCTATAATGCATGTAAATCTCCCACGCGGTTCCGTTTTATTGGCCGTTATAACGTACGATATTATAGAGATGGTAATTTGCGATAAACCCACCATAAATTTTGCGCGAGAAATTTTTTTATAACGCATTCGATCAACCTGGTGCCTTTTACTTTTGGCAGAGTTTGACCGGGTCAATTGCCACCTGCTAGGTTTCGCGGTTTCGATTTTTATGATGCTGAGTGGAAAAAATATGCGTTTATAATCCATTATAGATTAAAAGTGCTGCTTGAAAGTCTAAAAGGGGAGTTCGTTTACTTGTTATCAGCATTACTTGACTACAACCAGAGAAACTAAATCCTGCAGTCCTGCTTCATCTGTTCCTTTAGTACTTTTATACATTACGGCAACACCTGTAACCAACTTCCAATTTAGAAGAGGTGTTTCACGTAAAAGGTATTCATAATTTACTTCGTGCTTGAAAAGGGCTTTTTGCATGTATGCCAAGAAACTCAGATGTCAATACAAAGGTACCTGAATGTTTGGGTATTCAACTAGCAAGGGGCCCACTTGGTATGAATGGGGTCAGTCGACACTAAACCAGGGAGTTAGCAACAGATCAGCTCTATGAAAGTCTTCTACTCCGTCAACAGAGACGCGCAATGGGCATACTGAGATTTAAATTCAGTGGTGTTGGTTGGCAACCCCCTTCTGCAGTTACAAATCCAGACCCAAGATGGCAGTCGAAGTAGTGGATAGCATCTGGTTATGTAATTGGCAACAAGGTGAAATGCAGTTTCCGACACCAATCATATAAATTTCATTGAGCAGCATAAAATCTTCTCAGCATCTCAACTGGCTTTAGTTCAAAAAGATCCACAAAGTTAGCAGTAGTAGCCAGCAGTAGAAGCAGTTATAAAATGATATATATTGTTAAAAAAGTTGATAGGAACAAGAAGGTTTTTGGATTGTTTTATAGAATCATATTGTTCCACAAGAATTTAATATGCTTGCATAACCCACAATGTTAAAGAATACATTTCACCAGTGCCTCAGGGAACCATTCTTAAACCTTTTCTCCTATCGTTGTCTGTAAATATTTTTCTCTACAAAGAATTTGTAGCTAGGACTAAACTTTTGTGCTTTGTAAAACAATGCAAATAAATGATTCTGTCTATATACATTTGAATGGAAAATCAGTGCCAGTGGTGGAGAGTGTGAATTTTTTGGAGGTTTACCCTTATGGTACACTTAGTTGGAATTTGGACCTCCAGAATCTGATATCTGAACTAAATTGGGCATTAATGGAATATTTTTACTATACCAGTGTATAATTAATTATTATCTAAGCACATCATTCGATACGCTCGAGATCTTAATGTTTCCAGCTGGGTATTCTGACTGTGCCTTTCTTATACTTTATGTCTCTTATAATGTTGTAAAGAAATTCTCAAAATCTGTTCACCAAAATTATAAAATTCATCAATGATCAATAAATTTAAAATTAAAGCATGTCAGTTGTCATCAGAGGCAGAGACATCTTAGCATACTTACTTATTCATCAACTTTTCTGCGAAGGGGTTTCTATTATATGTTATATGCATTTGTACTTAAAGTTATTCATAAAATACAAATGACATTGCTTGTTTTTTTGGCTAACACTCTGTTGGCAATACGAGGGTGGTCCCAGAAGTACCCGACCCAAGAAAGAAAACACGAAAATTTTGTAAAGCAGCTCTTATAGCACTTTCAGCTCTATACACTTTTCCCAGCGATGTTTTATAAGTTCGATACCCTTTTTATACTAAGAACTATCTTGCGCCTCGAAATAGCCATTAACTGCAGACATCACATCTTCATCGTTGGAAAATCTTTGACCATTGAGCCAGTTTTTTAAGTTTGGAAACAGAAAATAATCTGACGGGGCTAAATCTGGTGAATAGGGTGCATGAGGTAGCAATTCAAAGTTTAATTCGTTAATTTTGGCCATTGCAATAATGGATTTGTGAGCTGGTGCATTGTCTTGATGAAACAACACTTTCTTCTTAACCAAATGCGGCCATTTTTGCTTAATTTCTTCGCTCAAACGTTGCAATAAGTTCGCATAATACTCGCCATTGATAGTTTTACCTTTTTCAAGATAGTCAATGAAAATTATCCCTCGCGCATCCCAAAAAACCGACGCCATGACCTTGCCTGCAGATGAAACGGTTTTCGCCTTCTTTGGAGCCGGTTCTCCCTTTTGAGTCCATTGTTTTGATTGTTCTTTTGTCTCAGGTGTGAAGTGATGGACCCATGTTTCATCCATGGTTATGAAAGGACGCAAAAATTCTGCTTTGTTGCTATTAAATTTCGCTAAACACTTAATTGAAACATCTTCACGACACTGTTTTTGCTCGAGTGTGAGCAAACGCGGCACCCATCTTGCACACAGCTTTCTCATGTTAAAATTTTCAGTTAATATGCGATATACCGCACTCTTTGAAATGCCTACTATGTCCGCACTTAGTCGACGATCATCCAGTACCACTCTGTGAATTTTCTTTAAAATTTCTGGACTCGTCAGCTCATTTGGACGACCCCTGCTATGCTCGTCTTGGCAGCTCGTACGGCCTCGTTTAAACTCTGCTACCCAATATTTTACTGTTGTTAACGAAGGAGCAGACTTACCCAGAATAGAATCCAGTTCAGCTTTTATATTGGTTGGGCTGAGGCCTTTCAATTAAAAGTATTGTATCACATAACGATGACCAATTTTCTCCATTTTCACAAATTCACTGAAAACGTTCACTAGTAATGGCTGCCAAACAAATACTAGACAACGTGGCGTCTTCAAACTTGAAACATATGCTTTAAAGATTGTATACTTTCTAATACACTGATATTTTTCAAACTACTACCGACATCTCTAGGTCAGGCCGGGTACTTCTGGGACCACCCTCGTAAATATATTATTATAAAAGAGGCGGTGATGGAATATGGTCTTTATCGGGACTCATTTGATACAAAACAGATTTTGACAGAAAACACTGCAAACTCTATAGCCTATTGGTATTGGCCCTAGTGGTACCATGAGATTCATGCTGGATAAAATGGTTAGGAGCAAAAAATGGATAAAATGGCAGTATATGGCAGACCTATAAAGAGAGGCCGTAATAATTTTTAAAAAGACTGATTCACCAGATTCTTGACATTAATCAGTATTTGTGTCAACATTCATAATAATGGTTATGAAAATTAAAACAGATTAACTTATTTTAAGGTAAAATCACAAATGCAAAATCCCATATTTATTTTTGCATTCAATAATAGTTTGTCTTGTATTCAGATGTGGTGTACGAAGTGGGACAAAATCAGTGCTGGAAAATAAAACCGTAACAGGATATATTAGATGACATGGATTCTCTTAATTTACTTGGAGTTTTAAAATCTCAGACCTTGGACCTCTTATAATGTGGACCAAATATTGCAGTTCTCTCTTTTTCATTTCGTACGGAATCTATAGATGCTATTAACATGATATTTTAGGATGATTATTTTGCAGTTTAACATAGTTGAACAGGAGTACTGAGAAAGTCCGTACCCTTGTCAATATTTTTCCTGTTAGGAATAGCCTCGTTAAAGTAGAATGACTTCTTCTACGCCTTCGGTTATCATCTGCTTACCAATTTTGGTTAATTACTTCTACTGCCCCCATTCAAGCAATGATCAATTACAGGACACCCTATATAACAACATTGGATACTTTTAAAGCTTCATTATTACCTATTTATATATTATTAGATTTTTTTTTCCATCGTGAATCGCCGCCACAAAACTCGGCAACATAAAAAATTATACTTTCTCCATCGTAGTGTAACAGGTTTCCGATTCGAAGAATTGAATCATTGCCGTACGTTACTATCAGCAGAGAGTTCATTATTATTAAAATGTCAAATCAAGAATTCTTTTTTCGAAAGTACTTATTACCACAACAACAGTGGTCTCTGCTAATAATTATAAATGACTACTCACTTCGGGGTCAATCTAATCTGACTTGCAGAAAGCGTTCCATAGCGTGCGACGCGACGTGCCGAAGATTCGTGAAAAATATTTATGATTGCTTTTAATGTCTTTATTATTTAGTCATCATTCCTAGGTGAATATGATAGTAGTATTATGTTCTGTTGATTAAATGTAAAATACACTAGAACGGATTGAGAAGAAAGGGAAGAGGTTAGAAGAGCTACTATAATAGTTTAGTCATTCATTCGATTCCTCGTTTTATAACAAAAAAACACCAAAAGAAAATCTTACAAATCACAAGAGAAAAAACGCATTTTAAATTAGGCAAGTTTATGTTCATTCCGCAAAGAAACTGCAAATTACCATACTCGTTTCATACACGATCCTTACCCTAATTTAAAACAACATAATGGTGGCAAAAACAAAATGTTTTTACCTTATAACGCCATTTACGGTGCCGGTCATGTAGATGCAAAATTCAACTTTCTACCAGTTTTTATTTGAAAATTCAATAAATCCCATTATAAAACGGTTTTTGCCACTAATATATCTGTTATGAGGTTGGCGCGGCCGAGGTGTACGATGCATTATTTATGTGGTGAAGACGATTCTCTTCTTGGCATTCGTTTGTGGTGACAGTGACAAGTGCTTCAGCAAGAACTAACTGAAGATGATAAAGAATAAATATAGTTTTATATGAAACAGTCATTTATCTTTTTGATTTACGAGTGAATGAAAAAATATTCAGGTGCTGAATAAAAAAGTGAAACTGCTATCTAGTGAAACTCGAATCTCAGCCAACAATTCGGAACAATCAAGGTGAGAATAAAAAACAACACGCAAAAACGAGATATCTAACATCCAATCTCTTCTAGTTTCCAATAAATAGCAATCAAAGAAACTAAAAACCTCCTTAGCCTAAAAGCAGACGTTTTGGCGAATTTCCACCAGGTGACCATACAGCAGGCCATAGAATAAGACGTATTAGAAAATAGTATAAAATTCTCAATATATTTACGAAAATCCACTAGAAAATTGTTGAATAAATCGCAATACAAATAATACCGTCCGCATACATCAAAATCTTGCTATATTTAATGCTTGGTAATAGATCCAGAATGACAAAGTTAAACAAAATTAGTCCACAATGGGATAATTCCTGAGAGACATCAGATAGGACTTCGAACTCAAAAAAGCATCACCAAAACCCAACGCCTTGAGCTTTAGAAACATAAAACTGTTGTTGGCCATGTCAAACGCATTGGTAAGGTCAGTATAGACAGACAACTTAACCACGTGGTCAAAAAATATTAATTATTGAGCGTTAATAGAGCACACGACTGCCAGATATAAACCTCTATTGTTTTTCATCCCAAGCGACTTTTTTTACTGACCAAAAGTTATGGAAATTCTGACTGCATGCAAAGAGACATTGCTTACTTACAGCAAAAGATAGATTTTAAGTAATTCATATAATGCCCTGGCCTGAATACATCTCTTAAGAAATACTACCATCAGGTGTGAAATAACTATCAATTGCTTCAAAGGTACCATGTGGTAAGAACAAATCTTCGAACTATTTTGACAATGGAGTTTGGGTATATCAATAGATGAAACGTAACTTGCATATTAGCAGTTTCTTCTTCGCTTCTGCTGTGCTTATTATTAAAAGACCACTGAACCTGGAATATCATTGATTGACCCCAAACAATGGAAACTATTTGATTGGAATTTAGGAAAAATGTAATGCATGCATTGTTTGTTTGTCATTCAAATCACTTTATATCGTTCTACCCCTTATGAAATTTAGGGATTTTTCTTTATTTGAGCTAATTATTTGTTGGAATTTATTGTCCATAATGATCAAGTTTGATTGTTCATTATAATGTGAGGGAAATTTTAGTTAGAGGTATAAATGAGAGAAAAAGCAAAATCTGTGTAATTTTAATCAAAAGTTTTGATAAAAAATTATTTCCTAGCGCAAAATGTTTTATTCAACATCAGTTATAGATAATAAAGAAATGAAAACATTTATATAAGATATAGTAACGATCTTCACAATTCGCAAATAGAACAGCTCTTCCCTAGTATTATATATATATGGAGCGAGCGGCGGGCGCAGCTCGCGACATCTCGAGACACACATACAAAGTTAGCGAATGGTCTACCTAATACATAAGGAGCCCTTGCCAATAGTAGGAGGCCATTTCGAATCTGAATATTGGCCCGACTTTCAAATCGAAATAAATACAGTGTAAATATTTCAGTTGTCAAGTCAACTGAAAGTACGCGTGTAAGAAAAAGAGGTGCAGCAAGACCTGGTTACTGCTCCAGCTGAGTATAGTCTGGCATATTAAGTGGCTAAGGATTTGCAAACAAACTGGAGGGATAGCTCGAAATTCGGAAAAAAATTCAAGAGCTGCGTATCTGCAATTCAAGGACTGCGGTCTGACCATAGTCTCGGGCAAGCACTATAGATAACCGATAAAGAGATTGGTAGAAAGACTTTCTACCTGTTTACCAAAGAGGCGTCATATCCAAAGCCACCCTATGAGGAAGTTTGGGGAGCTTTGTGTTCTCTAAACAAAGAGTTGCTTGTCGAGGATCTGAGAAGCCTGGCAGTTTCCAAGCTGGCATGCAAACTCAATAATTTGGACTAGAGGATAATTCGCAGTATGTTAGAGTCTTCAGGTTTACAGCCGTCTAAATACTGGTGTGCTGTTGATATTCGTCAGTGTCGTTCTCTGGAGCAATGCACTTCTAGAAGAGCTCCTGTTGCAAAAGAGGAAGCTTCTGCCGATATCGACCGGTATCCATAATCTTTGGGATCATTTCGGGATAAAATGAACTAAGGGAGCTGAAATAAGCTGTTTTCCAGAATTCGGATATTATCTTGTTCGTCGCCTAGATCGGCAGGATGAAGCGAGCAGTAGGCATACTTTGCGACTTCGCGGGACACACCAAAAAGGTTGGCGAATATTCCGGAACAATGGTCTACCTAATACATATAAATCCCTTGCCGCTAGGAGGCCAGTTCCAGTCTAAATATTGGCGCGACTGTTAAATCAAAATAAATAACAGAAAAAACTTAGTAACGATCTTCCGGATCACGAATTTTATCATTATAGTAGATGGTCAGGTATTATAGAGTGTGTTTTTAATAAGAATTCATCGAAACTTATTATTTATAATTAATTTTTAGTTCAAAAACCAGGAAAGTCCATATGAAATTCATGTATTTGTCTTTGTTACCCTTACTATTATATATATCTTTCTATGGTCTTTCTGATTGAAGGCAATTTAAAGGTCTATGTACAAGAAACCTTTATATCATATCTAAAAATTATATAAGATTAATCCATGTGAGATTACTTTCCTTGTAATTTCCAAGAGATATTGAAAATGTTGCCCCAAATTTAGGGTCAAATTTTTGTTTGAAAAATTTGTTATAATAGAGCACAAAAAACAGAAAAATTATTTTAAAATAAAACGTTGTCAATGAATAAAACGTTATTTTAAACATACGCCTAAGCAGCCAGTACCTACATTAATATGTATGCCCTGAACAAACTTTCGATTCCAAGTACATAATCCTTATGCCAACAACTGCTACCGTACAAAAAGGAATGTAGCAAGTCAATAGATTTTCCCAAGAAGCTAAAAAAAAATATTAAAGGTTTCCAATGAGAAAAACACATTGGTATAAACTATAAATCTTTGTTTACTATTGAAAGTGAAAACGCTATTTATGTTTCGTCTTTAGGTTGCGTAACGTCCTTTTACAGAATCTGTCATCAGATTTAATTGGTTTGGTGTGGAAATCGATAATTCGTTACAGGAAAGAAGCCATATAAACATCATGAAGATAAACGTTAAAATGTATTTTATTATGAGAGACTGTTATATATATATAATGCTTTTGACCATCAAAACTTGGACATACCACGGTTTACTTAGGCAGGACAATCATGAACAGTATTCTATTTTCCTATTATATTCTAATTCCTATTTCAGCACAATTGGAAAAATGATGGCGGGTAAAATTAAAAATCCAAGACAGGCCAGCCTAAACCCAAAAAATAATCCAAGTGGAAATTATGTTTCCTAAACCTATAACGCAAAATGAATAAATTCAATTAATAAGCACTCTTAAGACTAATGCAGCATCCGGGGCTGACGAAATACCTGCACTATTTTTGAAAAAATATCAAACACCTTATTAAACCAATTCTACATCTTGTAAATTTAGTATTTGAAACTGGTATTTTTCCCTCAATTTTCAAACATGCCCCGTTGCATAAATCGGGAGATAAAAAAATTATAAGTAATTATAGACCCATATCTTTAACCAGTAATCTTTCAAAAATCATAGAGAAATGCATGAAACTTAGACGAGTTTTTTAGAAAAAAATGATTTTTTGTCACAATTTCAATTTGGATTTAAACAAAATAAAAGTACAGAAGATGCGGTCAATTGTATTACAGATCAGATAGGAAAGTGTTTCGACTGTGACGAGAGGTGCATAGCAATATTTCTGGACCTCAGCAAAGCGTTCGACACTGTGACACATGATATTCTGCTAAAAAAACTGAAAAATATTGGGATTCGAGGGATCATTTACAACCTGCTTGAAATTTACATTAACCAAAGAACACAAAGCACCAAAATAAATGGATGTGTCAGTTTGCCTAGGTTGGTAGAATATGGTGTGCCACAGGAAACTGTCCTTGGACCGGTATTGTTCTCTATATACAAGGTGTCCAAAAAGGGTATCAAAAACAATCTAGTCACACGGTCGAAGTATGGTTGTTACACTCGATCTCAGTTACTATTACAGTTAAGTTGGATTATTGTTGCCAAGACGTAGTGTGTGAGTCGAGTCGCAGTGGAAGTAAGAAGTTGCTCACGAGTTAACCCTATTTCCTTTACTTCTTAAGCCCTAAGAAGGCTTCCTTTCTAGACTCTTGATGACCGATTACTGGTTCAAGAGTTGCAGTACACAGTCGGTTGAGTCGTTATCGGAGAAAGTGTGTGAGTCGAGCTGCAAGTCGCAGTCGCGTTCACACTGAGAAATTGCTCACCAATTTTACCCTACTTCTTCTACTACACAAGACGAATTTCTGTCTTGCTCTCTCTCGCTCTTACAACTTTAGTTACCAAGTTTAGGTCTATAATCCTTAATAACCTGAAAATGGATCTTTAACTAAGCAAATGCCCTTATACTCAGAACTCAGTTAAAGCCTATTTTTATGAGTATTAATATCTATGTTTACGAGTTCGGTCGTCGTATAATGATGCAATAGATTAAAGTACCTAACCCATTCTGAAAAAACTTTAATCAAACTAAATTGATATGCATGTATGTACTTCTTAATCTTAAAAAACACACAGAAGTGATATTTCTCTTTTGCTCGTAGTTAAATAAAATTGCCATTTTTCAGCGAAATACCTAGAAGAAAACTTAAATAATCCGTAGTTCTGTCGCCAATTTTAAATTTCCATAAGTTACCGATTTGTTAGCACGATCAAGGCGCATTATGCATTATTTATAATCTAACGTCAATTCTCTTCTTATAAGTGAAAATGTATTTACTGTGACAGTGACAAGTGCCTCTCAATAACCGAAGACGACAAAAATATGTGCTTATATGAATTACTGCTATCTCAGGACAACTGTCAGCATATGAGATTAATATTTATAAGTTGCTTTGAAAGTGTTTGTAAGAACAGTTAACCCAGTTAAAATGTTTGCTTTGACATAATTAACAACGATACATCTTCAGATGGAATAAATTTCCAATTTAAAAGGTTAATTGACCTTTGACAATGAAATTCCTACGATAAGATGTATATTTACTCACTGTTTTTGCCCTAAGCTCCTCCTCAGTCCGATGGACGTTTAGTAAAGGTGTAACGCGCACCAACAGCCGCCACCACGGCCAATCGCGAACCAACATGAATTTTCTCACGTTTCTCTGGATACACCGCACCGCCAAATCTTGTAATTTCCGTTGTTGTAATTTCCTGCGTGCCAGGTACCCTCTGCAGTGTGCCTGAAGGGAAATGACCACGCCTGCCAGCCGTTCATCGCGTTGGGATTCCAATTGAGAGACTACGCCAGTACGGAAGAATATCTGAAAAAATGAATTGATGTGTAAACAAAGATTATATATAGGACTAGGTGAAGTTTTAAGATGATTTTCGTAAATAAAAACTCTCAATTTTTTTATGGCTGATTCAGACAGCGTCAACAATTTTACGTTTAAGATTCTCAAGTTTATTTTTGTGACCTTGAGAAATTTAATTTAAAATAAAATGCTTAAATAATTGCCAAGGCTTATTGTTTGAAAGGTTTTTCTTAGGGTTACGAAGCATGCCCATATAAAGTTCGTTGTTTCGATTCTTAAGGAAAAGTTGATATTTTGGGTAAACGATTATTGGAATTAAAAATGCAACTTTTCCATTAAATTAATTAGTGAAAAAGTACATACCTGAGAACGAGTAGTATGTCGAAGGGGTCACTTTACTTTTTCAAAAAAATGCAAATGTTAGAAAAATGACTACTGAAAGTAAAATTATTATTTTGCTATTGAATTTGTTGGACAAAACTAGCTGAAAAAAGTACCATGTCCATGGGCTTATTTTTGTTTCTTGAGGAAATTTTTATATCGAAATAAAAATCGAACGTTTTCACTGCATTAATTAGTCAAACCAAAAAAATTGGTACCATTTGAATATTTGATTGTTAAATCGTTAGTACAAATTATAAATAAGATTAAGCTTAAATTACTTCCCTATGAAACACTAGAGGTTACAACAAATTCATACGAATAGCTGCTTGTAACTTTAACCGATTGCATTCTATTAGCTGAATTAGATTCGATTGCTTTTTTACAAAATTCAAATAGAATTAGCTTTTATAGCAACGTTGGTGATACTGTTTAGCACAGTCAGTAAATACACAAAGATTTTCAGTATACCTACATACTAATAGTAAAAATTTCGAATATTCTTTCTAAATAGTTTAAAATACTATCTATATTTACAAATATCATTAATTTACAAATAAAATTACTTTTATATGGTTTTTATTTTTTTAAATTGTAAAATACCCTATCTTGCTTGCTCCTCAGAAATATAATAATATATATGAATTGGGGACCAAAGTCCAACTTAATGACCAACCGACTCACCGGACCTGACTTTTTTTAATAATAATAATATTAATAATAATAATAATAATAATCTTTATTTAGCAAAATCTGCTACATAAAAATAAAATACACAGTATGGCGTTTAATATATTATTAAAAAGCAATAAACTAAAATTAAAAACCTAAACAAAACCAAAAAAATAAGGATAATATTACAATAATAGTGCTGGTATAAGGTACGAGTATTGTTGGCAAATAAACATGTTTAATTTTATGCATTCACATATGAGTGGAAATATATAAAAAAAGGTAAGAAAAACAAACAGTAAGTAACTGTAAAAGTAAAATCATATAAATAAAATCTTAAGCTAAACGTAAAAGAATAATTAATAAAACATGAGTTATAAATATAAAATATTAAAATTTTAAAATATAAAATGAGTTAAAATTTGATAAAGTCAGAACACAAACACACAATAAAATTAAGGTAAAATAAATAATAAATAAAACTTAAAATGACATAAAAAAATTTAAACCTATAAAATAAAACGTATAACGATATAACACAAAATATAAAATTCATATCACAGAATAAAGATAAAAAAGACAAATACTAAATATCTAGAACAAATTTTCTCAAGAGCCTTTTAAACACGTTAAAACTATCACAGGATTTAAGACTAGCCGGTAACCTATTGAAATCTATTAAGCCCCTATATAATATTGACTTGAGCAACTGAGTTGTATTACATCTGTCAACTAGGAAATCTGGTCGGTTGCGAGTAAGATAATTGTGAACATTACTAAAAATTGTCAATTTATCACAGATATAGTCTGGTAGCAAACGCTGTTTTAATTTAAAAATAAACAGATAAACATTAAACATTATTCTTTGGTTCACAGACAATATACCTAGGACGTTTAACATAGACACAACTGGGGTACAATGATTACATTTAAGGATCAGTCTCATAGCTCTATTTTGTATTATTTTAAACTGGTTTATTATATACTGGGGTAAATTAAATAATAATGTCGAACAGAAATGCAGATGGGGAAAAGCAATAGCATTATAAAGCATTAGTTTTGTGTGCATTGATAGATTTTTCCTATGCGTGCTATAAATCCAACTTTCTTTCTCCAAAACTTCCTCATTATGTAATTGGCATGCGCATGGAAGCATTTAGGCTTGCGTCCAAAATAATCCCTAAGTATTTTATTTTCTTTTCAAAAAGAATTTTTTCTCCATCTACAATAATGTCCATAGCGTCAATGTCTACCCGACTCAATCTTGATTTTCTGTTAAGCACGCAGAATTTTGATTTGTTGGTATTTAAACTCAGTTTATTGTGGCAGAGCCATCCAAATAATTTAGCAAGTTCATTGTTTATATTGAATACCAGTTCATTAAGATGTTTACCAATTGTGTAAATCATGGTATCATCTGCAAATAAAACGATTTTACATTTTTTGACTAATTTTATCATATCATTAATATATAGTGTAAACAATAATGGACCTAACACTGTGCCTTGCGGTACACCAAACATAACATCAAGAACACCAGACAGACAACTAACATACTTAACACGTTGGACTCTGTTACACAGATAAGATTTTTAAACCAGACTGACTACCCTTAATTTTAAATATTTCTAATTTTTCAATTAAAAAGGAATACATTTTAATCAATGGTTTCAAAAGCTCTTTTAAAGTCTAAAAATAGCTATTAAAGTCTAAACTAGACGGCTAAAATATAGTTCTCACTGTCAATGGCTCTGAGAAAATTATCACAAATATCAATTGACTAAAGAATTAACCTTAACTGGAATCAGCCCAGTATTAACGTCAATAGAGTTGCTAACTCTTGGGGATATTGAAACTGTAGGTTTCTAAAAAAGCACATGCTTCATGCAATATCTTTGATTATCTTGAAAATTGTTGTGATTTCCATAACAATTAAATGCGTCTGAAGAGCCCATAACGGACCAATCTTATGACAACTGACTTTACTATACGGAGACCTGCTCTGTAACCACATACTCATCGCCCGCATCGCCGATTAAGTCAGTCGACCTAATTATCTCAAGGGGTACACGCACCAGTCTGAAAATGCGTTTTCTGGTGCATTTCGTAGAAGTTTATTTTTAACCATTTACAATCGAGTGAAACTTTAAACATTACAATAAATTAAAGTTAAGTATAGTGTTTTATTTTTGTGCCAATCCCTGGAAGATCTGGATATCCTAGGAAAAGAAATCAAATATACAGTCCACTCTTGGTAAGGTGCTTCCACGTGCCTTAAAACTACGACAGGAATAAATTCATTTCATTTGCACTGAACCCAGCCTCCAAATTTAAGAAAAACATTTTATCGGAAGAAACACCTTGAGCAAGGCCAGGGATAAATCTGATATTACAAAGTTAACTTAGGTAAAGTAAGCAAAGAAAACATATACAAGCCATTCTGCCTTCAAATGCCTATACAAACGCATCTTTATTTGCTTAGGTTTCTGTTTGTTTAAAGCAAACTGAAAATAAATGTATTTATTTATAAATATTAAAATATCCTTTCCTATATAAAACAAAAATGGTCAATAAATGTATGGTGCAATAACAATAAAAATATTTTTAGAGATTCAGCTTGCTGTAGGCATCAATAAAAAGATTTTAGGACCAAACATCTCCAAGACGACCCCCTATTAATTTTTATTCAGATTCGCAGTGGTGTTTTCTGAATCCTCCGAATTGCCCGAGCTATTAGAGTCAAGATTCTTTTTCAGAACGATTACTTCTATCATCCTCCTTTCCTTATTTCCAGAATATAATCCAGAATCGTGTGACAGACTGAGACTTACTCTTAGTGTAATACTAACCATCAAGATCGCAAGCATTTTGCTATTGGATCTCAACATATATTTCTAATAACCCTTCAATTTGCATTTAATATTTCACTTATATTTTTCCACTTGATTCACAGGTATTTTCCTTTATGTTCTTCTCTTCATGTTCCTTTCTAGAATCTTTTTTTGCTTGTAAATTTTTTTTTTCAGTCAAATTGCAGTCATCGATGGCTTCAAAGTTATTTCTATATCTGGATAAATAAATATCATTGCCTGTACAATTGTGTTCCTAAGGTTTAAAATCACTGGTTCGATCATACAGGCCTTCACTCTACAGGGCTCACACCTACTTAAATATCCTCCAGTACATCCAGGAATCTCCTAAGGATTTTGAATTTTTTTATTTCAATTGAGTAAGAGGCAGGTGTGAGGATATCCTGCCAAATTATTTCCAGTGCTGGACACTACTTTTTCTCTCTCCATCGAGACATTTCTATAGAGCATCCACCAGATATTTGGCATGATCCCCTAAGTACATGAAGCACGCAGTCCTGGAACTACATCGCAAGATCCATATTTGATACAGAGAGGTTCAATACGGTCTCAAGGGCTTATTTGCATATATGTTATAATGCTTAGGCTGGATTGAGGTGGAAAGCATCGGATTCTATCACACGTGCAAGGCCACCAAATGGTAGCTCCATATGTGAGAGGAAGTGTGACGATAGATCAGTAGATCCAGTGAAGGACCTTAAAAAAATCCTGCACTCCAAGCTCCCCTCCCCACGCAGGCCTCTTTTTCTTCCTTTTTTATGAATCATCTCACAGGATAATTTCATGAATGGTAGTCTATTCCACTATTGTTTTCATTCAGTATTGATTTTGTTTAATTAAAGATTTTCTTACGTTTATGACAATCTAATACCAAGATCAATCCATAAACCTACCATGGCTGAAAAACTTCAACAAAATGTCTTCCTCCTCATGTGTTATTTCGAAAGTTGGAAATTACTGTCTTGAGTACGGGATTCTTGCGGCGTACCATTCTTCCAAGTTCCTAAGCCAAGATATTTTTCTCCTTCTAAGATGATCCATACAAGAGCTTATGCCACTTTATCAGAAGCTTTACTGTAATCAGTGAGAATAGTAGTTAACATTTTGGTTGTGAACATCAATGCCCTACAGGCGACCATCGATTTATTTGACAGGAAGCCAAACTGCTCTCAGCTTCTTGTATATTTTATAGTACTAATCAGCTGAAATAACTTTTACAATGACTAAGACTAGCAAAAACTACAGCAAGAGAACAAAAGGAAATTTAATGACCAACAAAAGCCTACATGAGCTTTTTGATAATAATATTGTTTGATGAACCGAATGTGAAACGTACCGAAACCAGAAAATCGAGCATAAAAGAACCTTTACAATTACTCAGGCTAGCAGACTTAAATGGTGTTCTGAAACATACAAATCTATGGCTTTTATAGTGCTACAGTTCTGCCTAAACCCATACTATTAATAATTACGATAAAAATGTAAATCCAAACTTACCTGTTTTGCAGAATTCTTCACAATTGATACTTCACAAGATTTTACGCTTAAGTCCTTTGAGGTTGGATTAATAGTAGCATCCAATACAGTAGTCAAGGATTCGGTACTGGTTCGACTTCTGATCGATGAAGTGGAATTAACTTCGTCACAATCAACTTCATTGGAAATATTTCCCGAATCATCTGAATTGTCCGAATTATAGTCAAGGTGTTTTTTCAAGCCGTTTACTTCGGTAAACTTCTTTTTTGAGATAAATTTATCATCCCCTTTGGTGTCAAGGATACTCTTATTACGCTGGGATTCCACTTTAGGACTGATTTTTCTAAGAGTGGGTTTCGTCTGCTTTGTATCAGTCACTAGTTTCTTTTCTACTGTAGATATTCCATTCGTTTCAACCTTTTTAAGAGTCTGACTTCGTGCCACTTTATTTAACGAAACTTCACTGTGATCCTCTATTTTCTTAACAACAATATTGACCTTTTTATCTTTAGGTCCTTTTATTGCAACAAAAGCCTGCTTCGGATCAACGTCTTCTTCAGTTTTCATTTTTAAAAGTAACTCAGTTTTTTTGGCAAGATTCTTGGCACATCCATCCACTTTATCTAATGGGATTGCTTTGACATTTGGCTTGGGCTTTACTACCGTTAGATTAGCTTTTAAGTTTGGCTTTGATTTTTCCCTTAGCAACTTGGGACTGGATTTAGAAGCAACCGGAGCTGCTTTTTTCACTTCTAAAGCTTTGAGTTTATTTACTGGATTGCCTTTATTGGTATTTTCATTCAAGCTTTTAGGTTTGATTGGAGCTTTTGTTTGGCGTGTTTTACCTTTAAGCAAGTCCGGAACGCTTTTTCCTAAGTTCTTATCACTGTGCTCAATAGGTTTTGCCAAGGATATCCGCTGCTTGGCAATATTTTGTACACTTTTAGCTCTACTCACTGGTTTATCCAAACCATTACTTATTACAGGTAATGAGAACCGGGGTTTAGCCAAGTTTTGAGTACTTTTCGATTTGCTCATGCTACTGTTTTGTTTCTCTTTCACCAAAGTACTTCCGCTGTTATCTATTTTGTCTAGATGACATGGAGTACTGGGAAAGCTCTTTCGCAAGCTGGAATTCACCGGTATCTTGCTAGTGGAACCGTGTTTCTTCGACAGGCTTAAGTTTGTGGTACTTACAGCCTTTGAGATTGGCGGTGGTTGAACCTGAATCTCTGGAACAACCGTTTCTGTAAGGCTATTAAGGCGCTTTACTAAGTCTTTGACTTTAATAGGAGAATCTATGATTGGGGTCTTCTTTGGGACGTCAAATGTTGAGTTTAAGGGAATTGGTTTTGGGGGAACTTCTGGACATACCTTTTTCTTTTCTGGTTGTGCAAATAAATTTTTTTTATTATATTTTGGTGATTCGATGGTGATTGGGACAATTTTTGTAGGGGTGGGTGCGTTCAAGTCCAGGTTGTTCATGCTTTTAGTCTTGCCTGGCAGGTTGCCCTGTAAATGATTTGGCTGCCCTGGATTATTGGTTGAGTTCGTCTTTTTTAGGATGCACTTGGACTCAATTATGCTGCATGTTTTTGCTTTTACTAATTTCGGAATTTTGGTATTAGGGGTTTTTGGTGCAGCAGTAGTCGGGCTCAAAGACACATCTTGACTTATGGGTTTTACTATAGAGAGCTTTTGGGGTGTCCTGGTTGAGTGTCTTCTTGGTGGTGGCACAATAGTTATAGGAGGTTCATCAGTGTTTTGCACCACTGGTTCTTTGGGTAAAGAATGTCTCTTGGCTGGCACTGGGGGCGTGTCAGATTTAGGTGGAATGACCTCTACCACAGTTACAGGAACATCTTCAGATGTCTTAGAATTATTTGATGAGATGCTGCTGTACTCATCAAGTATTTTGTCGAAGCTGTTAATGACAATTCTAAGCTTGTCACTCTGTATGGAATCAAAATCTGATGATGGTTTGTCATCTTCCACAGTGACATCGAAATCTGTTGTTGGCACTTTCTTAATTTCAGTTAGAGAATTCTTTTTGAGGGCATCATTTTTTTTGGATTCGCCCCCAAGCCACTTCTTGTGGGTTTCATATATTTTCTTGATGAAAGGCTTTCCCATGTACTTCGGTTTTTGCGTGCCCGACGACATTTTTTCCTGATAACTTTTCTACAATCGTTTCATTATCCAATTAAAGGCTTAACTTAGACGGCGCAACCATTAAATGATCTTTTAATGATACGCGATACGGTCTGTTTCACGAAAGTCGAAGGGAATTACTGTCGAATGCTGCTTTATGTTACGATTTTACTTTTTAATTCACCGCGGATCGGTTGTAGGTCACTGTAACGAGATAGTAATGTTGATTATTTGGGCACGGTCAGGGATAACTCACGACTGGTGGAAAGTTAATTCGGGTTTTTTTTTTAATTTTTTATTTTTCAGGCTTAATTAGGCATCAGGAGGGTCAACTGGGTCACTTTTACTTTGGCAAATAATGTGCACGCAATGGTAAATTGCATAAATATAATTAGTACCAAATATGTGGCGAGTAATTGGTCGAGTACATAACTAATGCGTTAGAAAGTTAAAGAAAAAAATGTGGAATGCTCATTTACCGATAAATTGGATTTCCTTGGTAGTAAATATTTTCTTGGGAAAAGTGAAACACGTGTGCTATGTCTATGATTTTTCATAGGAGTTGTATTTAAGTTCATTAGGGAGAATCGATGAAAATATAACTGGATTACAGAATTTAAGACATTTAAAGCGTAATATATTTTCTATATTGTTACGGTAACTCAGAATAAATACGTTTTAAATTAATGGCCCTATTGTGTGTTTAAATTGTGGTTTTAGGTTAAATTTTAGGAATAAATTTTTGAAGCAGTGTGAAAATTCCCACGATTTAGCATTTTGCTATATAATAAATAATATTGTCTTCCTTATGTACAAACAATAATATATGTAAAACAATTATAATTAAAGTGTTAAACATATGCAGTTCCAATTGTTTAAATACAAACTTATTTATTTTAAAAAAGAAACTTATATTCCCTTTAAAGGTTGACATACGATTGAAGTTGTTTTGCCCAAGTTTCGTACAAAAAAGGGTCATATCAGGCGATTTCTCCGAAGTATGAATCTGGTCAAAGCCCTTGCAAAAATCCAGGATATTTGTGTCTTTTCATGATGCATATGTGGTACACGAGGCCTACTTAAGTACATTAAGAATAATATTATATAATAATGCCCAAAACACATAGTTATAATATTTACATAAAAGAGGTTAACATTCTAAATATTTATTCTGGTTCTTCAGGCCATACATTTTACTCTCTCATAAGATTATATTGTTAGTGTGACACGTATAGGGTACACGCGGCCTGTTAAAAAAATAGTTGGGTGTTGATAATACGAAACAAACTTTAATAAAAAACTATGGAAGTTTACTTACAGGTAAAACCCTGAAGATGCCTTTTGCTTTATAAAACGTTGATAACTCTGAAATTTTAGATAATCAGCACTTTTAACCTCCTCAGACCCCAGGTATCATATATGATACCTGAGGATTTAATTTTTTTTTCGGCGCGCTGAAGCAATAATTAGCCGCCAGTTCCCGATGGGATCATAAATGATACATAGCCAAATATGCGCACACATTTTTATTTCGCCGACGCACGCTGTAGTGGTGAGGTTAGGTTAGTGTATTGTTTACATTTGCAAGTGCACGTTGCATCATTATGCCTTTTGACCAAAATAAGAGTAAGTAATATTGTTCTTGCTTTTTTATTGTTATATATTGACGGCAGGTAGCACATGGAACATGTGTAATAAAAAAATTCTCTCTTAGTAATCTAATCGTGCCGCAAATGGTAGACTGAGTAAAGGTATCACCAGTGATATTTTGGGTCTCTAAGACTACAAAAATAAATGAATTGCTAGGAATTTGTGTGTTACATATAAAATCATATTTTGGGTTTTTTTAATTATTTGCCTTGTTGAATATCATTATTTCGTCAGTCGTCTATGAAATAATTTTTAGAGGCCTTAACCAGCTTCGAGCTAGAAGAATTAGTTCTTAATCTGAACCTAGACCAATCAGATATCGGCGATTTATCGTCGGAGAGTGGGGATGAAGTAGATGTGGACTTGGATTTGGTTAATATTAACCTTGATCATCAGGATGGATTAGAAAGTATAGAGGATATGGAGATGGCAGAAAATATGAGTGATTCTTCGGACGACGAGCCTCTTGTCCATTATTTACCAATCTATGAAAAAACTTGGTCCCGTGTCCGGGAATTTGAACCATTCCAGTTTAACTTTAAAAACGAGAACATTTCCACTCAATTAAATTAACCAAGTATGTACCTAAGAAAATACATTTCTGATACTTTCTTTGAACAAATGGCACTTTTCACAAATATGCGTGAGGTTATTGAGACTTCGAAGGAGCTTCCATGTTGATTGGAATTTATGGTCTACCGAGAATAAGGATGTACTGGGCGCAAGTACAAGAGTATCCATTGTTTCAGACACAATTTCAAGAAATCGGTAATTTATATTGCGATCACGGGTAAAACTTGTAGAAGATCAGAGGGTTACCAATGAAGAAAAAATAATAGATAGATTCTGGAAAATAAGTCCTTTATTGGACATGGTGCAAAGAGGATGCCGTTTAAATGAACGAACGAAAACAGTGTCAATGATGAACAAATGATTCCTTTTCATTGCCAAGTAAAAATGCGACAATTTGTTAGGGGTAAGCCAAATCCAGTGGGAATAAAAAAATTCGTCATGTCAACACCGAAGGGAATTCCGTTGGACTTTTATCTCTATGAAGGAAAAGGATCATCTGTGGAATCATCGCTATTTAAAACAACAGAAAAACTAGACGTAGATGGCAGAATGGTGCTGAAGCTGACCGAAACTTTGCCGATAGGAGTATCAGTGTATACTGACCGTTATTTTACTTCAATATCTTTGATTGATGTTCTTTTGTGTACCAGACAAATAACTTTGGTTGGTACAATAATGGCTTCTAGAACTCCCAAAAACCCAATTCCGCAAACTGATAATCAATTAAAAAAAGTGGGTCGTGGATCACATGACTCACTCAAGAGAGGAGATGGAAAAATTATTCTGACTAAATGGTTTGATTCGAAACCTGTGCATTTTGCTTCCTCCTGCTCTGGTCTTGAACCCCTGGGTAGTTGTAAAAGGTGGTCAAAGACTGAAAATAAATACATTAGAATTAATCAACCCGCAAAAGTTGCCGATTACAATGAGAATATGGGAGACGTCGATTTATTAGATAGGGTCATTGGAAAGTATGCAATGCGTGGACGTACCAAAAAGTGGACAGTACGTACAATTTATCATTTTTTGGATTTTGCCGTAGTTGCGTCTTGGCTGGAATACCGACAAAATGCTATTGCAGAAGGCTTACGGAGAAAAGAAATCTTAGATTACCTTGACTTCAAATTATCAATTGCCAAAAGTCTCGTTTACACTGATATTCCTCAAGCAGATTGCGAGCAAAGTGATTCTGATGAAGAGCAGGTAACGCCCCGAAAACAAAGGAAAATTCAGCCTATTCCAGATAGAAGAGAGAGGAAGCAGGGAAACACTCATCTACCAGTATTTACCAAACACGACCAGAAATCCAGATCAAAATGTCGATATCCGAAATGTGGTAAATTGACATTTGCTAAGTGTGCCTCATGTGACGTATATCTTTGCTGCTCCGTTGAGCGAAACTGTTTTGCTCTTTTTCATCAATAAAGTTTTTTTTTTAAACTTTTTTTGTATTTATTTAAACCCAAGGTATCAAATATGATACCTTACTTTTTACAGTAAAAAACAAAAAAAATATTTTTTTTTATATTTTGTTGTTTTTTGGGCCCAACACATTACAAAAAAGTACGTGTTTTAAAACTTAAAGGCATTTTTTTTGGCATTTTTTAAAGTCAATATTTTGGTTCTGTAGAGCAAACATCAATTTTTTAACATCTGGATAAAACTGGATGGAACCTGGTACTTCTTAACATATTTTTTTAGATTTAATATTTAAATCCATATATAACTGGTTTTGAAAAAAATGTGAACGCTTCGACCTAAACTGTAATTCTTCGTGCAAAATTACCGGTAATCAAAAAGTTTATGTTACCTCGACGAAATTTTAAAACATTTTACTTTTTAATTTAATAATACAATTTTACAAACATTTAAAAAAATAATTTAATTTAATGACATTTTTTTATTAAAAAAATTACAATGTTTGCGGAAATATTTATAAATTGAAATTACCGTTTTTGTTTCAAAATTCGATTTTTTTATATATATAGAGAGAGCTCATATTTTGTTTCATAGTTTATTTGCGTCTTTCTTATATAATTTATTTTACTGAATTTTACTAAAACAATTTTTACCTTAAAAACCTAAAAATGTTAATGTAGTATAAAATGGTGTTGACCTAATAAATTACGAACAGTACCACAGACAGGGCTTTTATATTTAACATCAAAACATTACAAAAAAAAACATTTTTCGCCCTGAAAAAACTACAAAAAAAATTGTGGAAGACACGAATTTTAAACTTTACCACCCTGTATCTAAGTTAACTTTTAAATATAGTTAATTAAAAGGTATGATTAATTTCTGCATAAGCAAGCTGTGATTTTTCCATTTATCATTATTTAACGCGGACGCCCTGTATATTTCAGAATATTATATCTAATTAAATTAAGTAATAACTATACAGGTCCGTATAACAAAAAACATCTTTTAAAATTTCATTGTTAACCACGGCGACGCAGCCGTTTTAAGTTTTATTAACAAGAAATAATTGTAACCAAATGTTTAAGATGATTTTTGCATTTAAATTTGAAACATTAAACGCAAAAAAAATTAAAAATAAAAACAAATTTCTCACTATTTTTGCAGATACATTTTTCTTTGTACAGGGTGTCCCAAATTCGAGCCTCACCATTGGGATCTCATAAACTAGAAGAGATACGAGGTCGGTTAAGTTGAGGCAAAGTTGCGCAATTTGGTACTTATTAAAACGCCCTTTTGAAATTTCAAAAATTCCGAATAGTACCAAAGATAGATACGCGATTTCATTTCTATTTTTTTACGACTCTATTTCAATAGATATAACAAAATAAGTTACTCATTCTCATTGCTACTTTTCCTATATTACAAAATGGTGTCGTCAGATTTTAAAACCGAGGTTTCGTGTTTCAGCTGTCATCATTAAGTTTGTTTTTTTAAATACGACCCTGAATTTTTTATTACGGATTTTAAGAGCCCCTTATGTTCCTAAACCAATAATGTATCGCACTTATTCAAAAATATTATATTAATGGATATTTCCCAATTTTACAACTGGTTCATCATCTGGAATTTCCACCCGCGGATCTAACCACTTAAAAATGCCACGTTATAGGTTAATTAAAAAAAGCTTAAAATTTATTAAGTGCATTTTAACTGCTAACTCATTTTATTTAACTAAAGAGTTTGTGGACATAGTTTTTAATAGGCGTGTCACCTGAATATTGTTTTTCATATAATATTTTATATTTGTTTAATTTTTTTTTTAAGTTTAACTAGTGAAGTTCGTACAGTAACTTGCACTTACTATTTTAAAAAAATATTATGTGCGCAACTGCTTTTCCGTAAAATAAAATCTATTTTTATAATCTCCATTTATTTTAGGAGAAATTTAATTTCTTTACTTTTTTTCGTCCGACATGCGATTTTTGAACAAAAATACCATATATGCATGGTCAATTTATTAGTATAAACAATTTTATTTAATTATTTCATCAACATATATAAACAGAATAACATGTACATTATTTGACCATTACAGTATAAAAACTTTAATTCTAGGATGCTACGGTACTTTTTTCTAGTCTAAATTTAAATAGTTTAAAAATTTCATACAGAGTCTCCCAAATTTGGTTCTAAGGATGGCAACTCTCAACTGGTTTTTTGTTAAGATTTTCAAATGAATCAGCCTGTATATTATCTTACTACAAATTATTTACTTAATTAAATACGAATTAATTACTTTATTACAAGTATGTTACAAACAATGTTATTAAGGAAACATTGGCGGTGACAAAATACATAAATTATGACAAACATTTTTCACAGATGTTTATATCAGTACACGGAGGTTCACTTCACTTAAATTTTATTAACATAGAACCTTTTAAACGTATAACTATCATGGTAAATGGCACAAATGCTGAGTTTACTGATATGCATTACCTGTGCGGGCGTGCTGGCTGCAATGCGTTTCAAGCGAGACGATTATACCAAGAACGTTTTCCAAATAGAATAATTCCGGATTCCCGGACGTTTTCAGGAACTTACAGAGAGTTATTTGAAACGGGATCCTGCCAAAAAACTACCTAAACGGGGCTAAACTGTACGAACACCAAAAACCGAGAAATAGGTTTAAAATTTAGTTGAAGAAATAAGTACCAAAAAAATTGGGAATATTTTAGATATTACTTATTTTCTAGTATGGACAATTCTTCATGATTATTTACTACATGCGTATCATATTCAAAGAGTCCAGTCCCTACTTCCTCGGAATTTTTCATTACAAATAAATTTCTGGCAGTGGTTTCTTCAAATGGTAGCCGAAAATGCCCCATTTGAAGTTAAAATTTAATTCACGGACGAAGCTAAATTTTCCAGCAACTCACAACAACCATTTCTGGGCTGAAGAAAACCCGTATGGCAACACGAAATCTTACCACCAAGAGTTATTTTCTGTAAATTTATGGACTGGAATTATTGATGATTATTTAATTGGGCCATATTTTCTACCGAATAGAATAAACGGAAATCATTATCAGTAGTTTCTTGAACAGGATTTGAAAAATTTGCTAGATGGCGTCCTTATTTTCACGCGACACATATGTGGTTACCACTCCCGTCTCCAGGTTATAGAATTTTTAAATCAACATTATAATAAATGTTGGATAGGGCGTGGAGGATTACAATCGTGGCCATCTAGACCCCAGATCTAAACAGTCTGGATTTTTTCCTGCGGGGACATCTTAAGACGCTTGTTTACAGCACTTCAGTACATACCGAAGAGGAGTTGAAAAACCACATAATAGTTTGTCGTGACACGGTCAGAAATACTCCAGGCATTTTTCAAAGGGTACAAAACTTAATAAGGAGAAGAGCTGAAGCAAGCATAATGGCAGTGGTAGCCACTTTCAACCGCTAATCTAAACTATTTTCATTTTGGTTCACGTGTTATTTTAATTTAATGGTAAAATAATGTATGTACCCTGTGCCTCATTTTGGATGAGATTGCAGGGTATCGCTGTCATTTTTTAAGATATATCTTTGCGATTTTCCCGACCCTGTATTACTTTTTTTTCAAACTTTTAAAGCCACAAACAGAAAGATTGCAACTACTTTTGTTACTAAAATCCAGGGCGAAAACGAAAATATTCACATTTCGAAGTGTTATTATTTCTCAGACCGATGACTCTCCAGAATTCAAGGACACATAGATGCTCTTCAAAAAGCTAAAAACAGCATCATGAGTCCCTTTACCGGCTTGAAATCCAAACTGATTTGCAGACAAAATGCCATTATGATGTAAAAAGGACAAAATTCTGCTTTTTGCAAGTTTTTCAACTATCTTAGAGGGTAGACAAAATAGAAATGGGACCGAAATTACAAGGCTGATCCAAATCTCCACCCTTATGAAGAGGGATAACCATTGCCTCTTTTAAACATGAAGGAAAAATGCCAATATGTAAAGAATTATTTATGGCAGAAACTAAAGCATTTAAGGCTAAATCAGGCAAAAAGAGTAACAACCTCGAAGATATCCAATTAGCTCCAGATGATTTATGGTTTTTTAGGCGTTTGATTGCATTTTTTACTTCGGTAAGAGTGACAGGATGAAAGAAAAATGAATGCTCAACCGACACTTGTTGAAGATAGTGTAAGGGATCAATGTTACTACGAATGCCCTTAAGCAAGATATTAGGTATATCATAATAATAGTCGTTTAAAATGTCAGGTTTTAACTCCGGTTCAGATACTTTTCTATGGCAATGTCTAAAATCATTAATAATCGACCAACACTCTCTTTGCCCTTTTTGATGATACATTTAAGCGATCTCTATAATAATTATATTTTACTGCTTTAATTTTCTTTCTGTACAGACTACGGTATTTCTGATGATATTCAAGGATATTTTCATTTGTGGTATATTTGCACAATTTAGTCAAAAAACAGAGGTTTTTAGCTGAAATTCTACGGCCTCTTGTAACCCATGGTTTTCGTTTCTTAGTTTTAAGCCTCATTTTAGGAAAGCACTGATTGATCTTATCACACAGAACTTGAAAAAATAAAGTAAGTGGGTCAGAAGCCGTTTCAAGTGCATTCCAATTTACCGAAGCTGTAGCAGCAGAAAAAGCATTGAAATTTCTCCTGCTGAAAATTCTTCCTATATAATGAGATAAAGATAATACAGTATTATATGGCATTTTAGCAAGAATAGCTTCATGCTCGGAAATACCAGATGGGAGTACTGTGCATAAAACGTCATCAAAATTTGTACAGAAATAGTCAGTTGTAGTTGCAGATGAAGAAGTTATTCGTGTGGGAGAAAGAACGTGCATTTTCAAGTCGTAAGAATTTAAAATACTTAAAAGAGAAGTACGTGGCAAGGTTTCATCAGTGTAGTTGATATTAAAGTCACCAGCCAATATAACCTTAGAGTGTAGGGACAACTGGGATAAAAGAGAATCAAGTTTGTCCAGAAACATAGCAATATCTGCTGAAGGTCCTACAAACACAAAGAATATATAAATTAAAACGCTTACAAAAAGAAAGAGAGAATTCAAAAACATTCTCTAACAGAAGATTATCATACTTATCAATATTACAAAAAATCGTTTCAATTGTTTGCCTAGCCAAGATCATAGTGCCTCCATGTATAGATTGTTGACGACAAAAATTTGATATAGGAGCATAATCAGATATTAAAAAACATTCACTAGGCCTCAACCAGTGCTGTCAGAAGTACAATATCAGGAAAATTACATGTGTCCAGCAAAAGATGAAGCTCATCCATCTTGTTTCTTAGGGATTGTATATTAAAAATAAAGATACTTACTGCCTTTCGAAGAGCCAATTTCAATCTTACTAGTAGAATATGAACATGAATGAGATTCAACCTTCGCGGACTATAAAAAAGAAGAATTCAATTCACGATCAGTAATCAGTTCAGACTCATTAATTTGATGATTCAAAGACAATTTATTCGATAAAATATTAATTTTAAAATATTTGAAAATATGTGCATGTAATAAGTCTGAACCAAAGTTACTGGCGTGATTAGACTCTAAAATCCCATCTCACAGTGCTCTAAAAAATTTTCTAAATGCGCCACTGACTTCTATTTAAAAATATCTATTACAAGCAGTTTTCGTTTTTTTTCTATCTTATACAGGGCCTTAGAAAGATTAATATCTCAAAAAGTGAACATATTAGTTTTCGCCCTGTATTTCAGGAACAAAAGTTGTTAGTTGGAATATTTTTGTTTGTGGCTTTAAAAGTTTTAGCAAAAAGTGATACAGGGTCGCGAAAACCGCAAAGTTACATATATCTTAGAAAATAACAGATATACCCTGCAATCTCATCTAAAATGGCACACAGTGTACATATGTTTATTAAATAAATAAATTGAATTTTTTTACTAATAAATAAACCATGCATAAAATTTTTTTTCGCTGTAATCGCTGTAATCGCATGTCGGATTTTCCCTAAAATGAATATGGATTATAAAGTTTTTATTTTACGGAGAAGCAGTGGCGTACGTAATAATTTTTTTTTTAATATTTAGTATGCGTTTCTGTACAGACATCCTATAGCTCAAAAGTTAAGGGGTTTAGGACATAGCTTTATTTAAACTTTTCTTCTTAAAATCACTTCAGATTGGCACCCTTAAGGACCAGCATCTTATTCTGTAAGACCATGTATATTTATTTTAGAATAAATTTACGAATAAAAAATAGAGGACCGTATTGCGAAAAAAAAGATACTCGGTATAAGTACAAATATTTATGTTAATAAATTTATTAAAGTCTCAAAAAATTATTAAAATTAGATTAAACACAAAAAAATTGAAAAATTTAAAAAAAAATCGAAAACAATTTTTTTTCACTTTAATCATCTGATCTTTGCGATGTATGTATATGGCTGGTCCCGAATTCCGGGGTAACCATTGAGATCTCGAAAACCGCCAAAAATGTAATGAGGGGCAAATTCAATGTTCAAAAAATTCTTGTATTTCTAAAAAAAAAAATCTGATGGTATTTCAAGCCATAGAGCAAAATAAACGAAACTTTTTATCGTCACCCTGTGATTTAAAATTGATAGTATGACCCTTCGTTTTTAGCGTGGATAATTAATAATTTTTTTCTTATTGGCACCATGTATTGGAATAATTAAAATGATTTTTGTAGAAAAAAATAATAATAAAATTATGGTTTGGAAAAACATTAACAAAACTTAAATTTAATAAAACTTCATAAAGTAATTCAAAAATTTTTTTTCATTTAAATATCCAAGTTTATGCAATATACAGGTGTAAAAATCGTCTTTAATAATTATTAAATTTTCAATTTCAACTGTTAAATGAGCATTCAACCTTAAAAAATCTCTTACACCTCAAAAATTAAGTAAAATTTGCCTTTTCTAAAGTAAGAATACTAATTAAGAATACTGTTACTTCCAAGAAGCAATAATTAAAAAAATGATGTTTAATTCACTCAGGTAGAACAAAACCTCATAACTCAACACCAGCCGTAATCCATATAAAATCAATTAATATCACACTGATTTGGGTACCCAAGCAATCAACAAAAACTACTACTACTACTATCCCTAAAGTAACGGTCCATCAAACCAAATTTAAATAAAATCGTCCGTGCTTCCGTATGTATAATTAAAAAAGGAAAAAAAAACTCAAAATTCAAATCACGTCCGAAATCGAATCAAAACAAAAACCGCGATCAAAATTGACGGTCAATATCGCGGCCGAGACCGCTAAAAACGCCCGGCGATCGAAGAAATGATACCTAGAGGATCGTCTTCGAATAGACAAGGGCAAGAACTGACTGAGTGAAGGAATCGACGGCGAAGTGGACCATGAAGAAGCGAGAAGCCGGTGTAGTGGATAGTGGATACCAACGCAACGGTGGGATACCTTCGGAGCTGCTGCACCGGCTTCGCCCGTGTTTGTTTTTTGCACTTGTGCAGATTATGCGGTTGCGCTTTGTGCAAACATTTTTACCAAAGAATATCCACTTTTTTTGCGTTGTAATTTTTTCCCTGTTCTCATATACCTTCAACTTTCTAATTGAGAAATACACACACAAGAAAAAAATATATTTCGACTGGGAACTTGATTTTTTTTTCACCAGCTTTAAATATCATACAGCATTTAGATAGTTCATATACAGGATGTCCCGGAAAATGTAGGAAATCTCTTGGATTCAGGTAAAAAATAAAAAAATAATATGGACCTTTTCTATAAAAAAAAAATTCTTTAGGCCCGCCCTACGCAGATACGGTTCCTTAAAGACGCCGCTGGAAATCGGTTTTTCTTCAATAACATTTGCAGTACTTGGTATAATTTAATAAAAATTTTACGTTGATTAACACTACTAAGGACCTCTTAAAACGGAGTCCTTAAAACACATTTACTTTACTTATTTGACCAGGGGCGGACTAGGTAAAGTCTACTTCAGAGATCTATTAGAATCTTTGATGTGCCGCGAATAGTCCTTGTGCCGGTGCTGCTTGTATTGTCACACGGCATGCATGTTTAAATCGCAAAATTTTATGTGGAAAGAGTCATGAAGTAATATTCTACGCGATATTAAATCATTCCATTAAATATATAAATGTTTTATTTTTTTTTATTTATACATTTGATTCGTAAAATTTGACTACAGACGGCCACGTACTATTGTCTCACCTCAGTCCCAGGCACTAAAACGTGAAAAATTGCACAGGTCCGGCCTTAAAATTTATTTGTATTTAAAATGTTATTTTTCGGGATTTTTGGGTTTAGTTTTATAAAGTTAGAAATTTAGGATAGTTGATAGCAAGATAATATTTAATTTAAAGATAAGATTTAGTATATCTAGAAGTATATTTTTTAAAATAAACTTTTACATTAAAAACCATCTAGCTGTAGGGTGGGGTTTCCTATATTGGACCGGCTCCTAAATTGGACCTTTGAAGATTTGAGCAAACTGACAACAAGTGGTGCCATCTGTCAATGCCAACTAAAACTACACCTCGAAAACTGTTAGAGTTTCAGCACGTGTGCGTCTGTAAATAACGGTTGAGGAAATATTAGTGTTTTCGTGATTTTTTAACTTCCGATACAAATATACTAGTACTTACCGTTCAAGTAAGTAATCACAACATTTATAATATCATTATTTCTCAAGATTCATTAAACAGGCCATAGTTTAGGGGTTATTTTAGTGACCTAACCTCCAAATTGGTAAAATCCGTTGTGGGTGAAATTTGATATTGTTTAGTTTTGAGAACAAGGTTCCTAAATTGGACAGCAATTGACTTGTAAATTGGACCGGTCCAATTTAGGCAACCACTTCCATTTACTTAGTTCTTAATATTTTTCTTCAGAATGTCATCACGTGGTAAATACGGAAAATGGAGCACAGAATATTTGAGCAGTGCTATTTCCGCTTTTCGTAATGGTTCTTATGGGCTTAATGAATGTGCAAGATTGTTTAAAGTACCTAAAGCTACACTAAAAAGACATCTTGAAGAGAAAAAAACAAACGGGCAAATCATTCAATTAAAAAAATGGGCAGGTTTAGTGTATTTAATGAAGAAGTTGAAGCAGAATTGGCTAGGCATATTTTGATTTTCGAAGAGCGAATGTTCGGGATGGGCATACGAGACGTCCGCAAACTGGCATTTGAATTGGCAACAAGAATGTCTCGTCAACATTCAACGTCGACGAGACAGGCTGCTCAACCGTACAACGGCAATGTCAGAAAATATTAGCCAAGAAGGGAAAACATCAAATTGGGAGTATTTCTAGTGGAGAGAGGGGGGGCAAATACTACTGTGGTTTGTTATGCAAGTGCAGCAGGGCAGTTTGTACCACCCATGATAATTTTTAAGAGGAAACGTTTTCAAGAGGAACTTTCATTAGGTGCTCCGCCTGGCAGCATTGTCACTATTAGCTATACTGGATATATCAGTAGCGATCTTTTTGTGACATGGCTTAAACATATCATTGAAACAGTTAGGCCAAGCCCTGAGGCCCCTGTTTTGTTATTGTTGGACGGCCACAGCACCCACAGCAAAAACCTAAAAGCTCTACAAATTGCCAGGGATAATGGAATTAGGTTGTTGCAGTTACCAAGTCACACAACACACAGACTCCAACCGTTGGATGTTGGATTCTTAGGAGCCTTTCAAAATGTTTATGGACAATGCATTCAAAAATGGTTGCGAAATAACGTGGGTCCAACTGTATCAATGTTTCAGGTTCCGGGATAATTGGAGAGGCTTATGGCTTGCTGCAACAGTGAGAAACGCACAGAACGCTTTTCGTGCTAGTGGCATTTGGCCTATAGATGAAAATGTTTTTAAAGAATCTGATTTTGCAGCTTCAATGATGTTTGACAGTGCATCAAACTCTAACCATGAATCCCAACAGGAGGCATCCTCTTCTGAAGAAGATAATATTCCATTGGCGCAAGTCGTTAGGTCGCAAGGATTACGAACGAAGAGAGCAGCATCAACTTCCCTAAATATTTCAGTCCAGGATATTTCGCCGTTAATTTTTTTCACCTATAAAAAAATCAAAATCATCAAAAGTTTGCCGCACCCAGGACGCAGTTGAATTGACTAGTTCCCCGTACAAAAACGAACTTGAAGCAAGAGCTAAGACATCTAAAGCAAAATCGGTTAAAACTACTTTAAAATTTTCAAAGATTAGTGATAAAAAAAAAGGTAGCAAAATTAGGTGGAGCTAAATCGGACAGCTGGTATTGTGAAAAATGCGAGTCTGAATCAGTCAAAGAAATGATCCAGTGTCTTAAATGTAAAATTTGGTTTCATGCAAAATGTGTCAATTTATCGCTAAAAACTAAGATATTTTATTGTTCAAACTGTAAAACTTAAGATTATGATTTTTAATACTACATAATAATAAAGATTTTTTACATTTAGGTTAAGTTTATCAGTTAAAAAACGTTGAATATTAGTTTATGTTATGCTAATATATATCTTTTTTCGCGGTCCTCATGTTTAAATATAGGTTTTAACATCGGTCCAGTTTAGGGCGCTAATGGTCCAATTAAGGATACCGGTATCCCAAATTGGACTTTTGTTTATATTTTTTTCATTTGAAAAATAAAATATTATAAAGTACCATGTATTTATTAATAATAATAATAATAAATTTACAATATATTTTTTTGAAATAATTACAACTAAGATGTAAAATAGCCTTTTTTCTTCCAGTGAATTATGAAACAAGTAGTCTTGCCTCTCTGGAACAGAACAAGTGTGGCAGTAACTGTAAAAACAACAATTAAACTGGTTTTATAATGTCTCCGCAAAACAAATCATAGACAAAAAACCGTAAAAAACAAAATTTTAAACTTGTTTAATTAATAAAAATAGGAGTTTCTTACCATATGAAACAATAACTAGTTTAGCCCCAGATCTTCAAATTCTACCTCAGATTCATTATTATCCAAATGTATAATGAAATGGTCCTCTCCATTCAAAATAATCATGCACCTTTTTTTATCAATTATTCTTATTATTATATCTTTATTATTTTTCCTGTGAATTCTCCTTTTTAGTTGTCCCCAACATATACAATAATACAGAGGATGTCTGAGGACAGTATTTTTTAGCTATGTTATCTACTACATACTGCTTTTCCCATGATTTGGTATTTATAACTTCCAATAATTGTCTCTTTGTATGAGATTCGTGAAAAGTGGGATCATGTTTATATAAAAATGTCTCAATTTCAAATTGATGTGAAGATATCAGTCCAACCCTTTTTTGCCGTGTCATGTGTATCATACCATGTTTCGTCTAAATAATATATGGATCTTTCTTCCAACCAAAATCTTTAAATTTTCTCCAAATATTCTATACACCACCTGACAATTCAAGTACTTTCCATTACAGCAGGCCTTTTGTTAACTATCTTAAACTTAAATCCAGTCTTATCAGGTATCTCCGCAAGGTGGAGATTGAGAAATGTTTGTCCCTTGCCGATAAGGTGTCCTTAACCATCTCTATGGTGGAAACCTCATTGTTTTTGTATTTAGAATACACAACTTCCCTTAGCAATTTAGCAATATCCGTGTCAAGTCCCTTTGATTGTCCTGCATCTGTCCTTTTTTTTTCTGTCCTTAATCCCTTTTTTTACAAAATAGCATATTATACTATAGGGAAAAAAACCGCTGTTAAAACCGCTGTTTTTTTGCAAAGCACTACAATAATTTGTGAACTGAAGATCATTCCTTAGATTGTTATAGACATTTAAACCAATTTGTTTGGCGTTAAACAATTACGTTTTAAAACTGCTTGATTTTCCCCTGTAGCTTCTACTTCCCTTGCTTCTGAGTCTAAATCACTGTCCAGATCACTCTTATTGTTTTCATCACATATGTTATTGTCTTGCTTGTGCACCCACGGTCTCCATAAGCCCCCACAAACACTTTCCGTTTTTATTTGCCAAATTTTCCTGCTTATTTTCCCAGGGTCGAAACATTTTAAGGTCTTTAGGTATAATACCAAAACAAATCCACAAACACAAATTAAAAAAAACACTTCCTCACAATAAAAACTGCAAAAAATGTAGACGAATACAGGCCAAATTCTAAATTTTCCACTTCCATAAACGTGTAGTGTAAAAAGCAAAACCCATCAACTAATAATAACCTCACATGACTCCCCTCGCAACTATTAAAGGTGATAAACCCATCCTTAAAGATCTTTAAAAATACAACAAACGTGATACAAAAACAGCCCAAAAATTTATCTGGGTACGGCCCCGTAATCGTCAAAATCAGTGGGATAGAGAAAGATACACAATCACTTACACAGCCTAAAGTAAGAATCGCCAGAACGCAGGTGTTTTATCTTTGTTTAATAGACTGGCTAAAAAGAAGTGAGAAGTATGTGAGTGCTGGTAGTGTTTAAAATGTTTTGTAAGATGCTTGGATTTTAGTCCGCGGTCAATTTTTTGATATTATTTTCTTTCTAAAAATGGACATTATCGAAACAAAAATAAAAAATAGTGTAAAACATGGGGTTTTACGTATATTTAAAATTATTTCATAGGTAAATTATATGAAATTTTGGCATTTAAACAGACAAAAAATACGACATAGGCGCACCGACTATTTAGTGCGGCATCTGCGACACATCAAAGATTCTAACAGATCTCTGAAGTGAACTTTAACACCCTGTATGATAAAAACTCTGAAATAATAAATATGGATAACTTGGTCCTTAAACTAAATAAAGAAAAGGCACTCTTGTTCATTATCGATAAAATGAACCGGTTTGTAGAAAAAAAGGATTCACGGTACCCATCACTGTGTACATCTTTAAAAATACAGTGTGGTTCTTAAAAAAAACAACCTGAAACAGAAAGTGAACATAAATGTTTTTTCATGTTTTTATCGGAATTTTTTGTTGTTTGAAACGCACGATTCTTGCAAACGTTTCAAATGTTTCAAAACTCGCCATCTTTCACGTTGTTAATACATTGATCCAATGTGCATACATCGCAGGTTAATCTAAAGAGATGGCGCTGCATATGCTGGTAACTACGGTAAAAAAGACTCTGGAAACCAAAGAGGTATTACTAGCTGCTTTCCTGGATATTGAAGGAGCTTTTGGCAATACACTATTTGAGTTTATTACAAGGCCTCAGGAGAACTTGGAATAGACGCAAAGCCATGCAGGAGGATAGACTGCATGCGCAGAAGTAGGACAGTAAGATGCGAAATGCTGAATGAAACTGTGGAAGCCTCTGTAACTTAGGGAAGTGTTCTGTGGCCCATCCTGTCCAACTTTATAATACGCAGATGACTTATTGATACTGGCCCAAAAAATGAATGAAATTGAAAAGATGAATTAAAGCTGCTGCGAACATCGTGAAAAACTGGACAAAAAGAGAAGGTCTTAAGATAAGTCCCCTTAAATTCGCAATTGTGCCATTTACTAAAAGGCGAAAGATTGAGAACCTTGGGCCACTATTCTTGCATGGTAAAGAAAATTCTTTTTTGTTGGGAGAGATAAAATACGTGGGGGCTATCTTGGACTGAAAGTTAACTGAAAATTAGACCTGGTGATTTAAGGAAAAGCAAAGCTCGGACTGGAGCGAATAGCAAATAACAGTCAAGCTAACTTGACAGGATACCAAGAAATATCAATAATTTTTCAGGCAAACAAAATCAGATGATGAAGACATGCCACACTTTTTTAGACAGATATATTTGCGATACTAGAATGTGCTAGGAAAAACATGAGGAGAGCATACACTAATAAGCAGATCTTAATAATAACAGATAGACAAACCGCCCTAAGGATCTTAACGAACCCTAGAGTTACATCAAAGCTGGTTTGGGAAAGCCTTATAGATCTGAAAGCTTTGGGAGACTGCATCTCACTTAGGCTTATACAGTGTGTGTCAGCCAAATGGAATAAATTAGCTAATAAATAGACGATAAATAGATTGGTTGTTATAGTTGCGCATTTTTTTTTCATAAAAACTTTTTATACAGGGAGTATCAGATAACGGTGGCCAATACCAACTTGCTTAGTTTAAACATAATATTATGTAAATTTATGTATGGTAATTAATTTTTAGATTCCTCAGATCATTTCAGACATATTTTGTATACAATATCCTATACCTATCTTTGACGGTTTCGGAAATATTAAGTAAAATTCAAACAAACATTTAGAAAAGAAAATTATTTATTTGCCGATAATTGTACAACATATTCAAAAACTTATACATAATACAAATCTAAACAATCATGTCAATGTAGGAGATGTTCAAAATGCTCGCCACGAACGTCTTGGCAACACCTCACCCGTAAATAGAAATTTCTTCTAACGTTACTCAACATCTCAGGTGTGATCGATCTAATTGCCAGGGTTATTCGTCTTCGTACGAAGTCAGCTAAGTTAGTGGGTTTAGTTTCGTATACAATAGTTTTCACCTATCCCCATAAGAAAAAGTCTAATGGCGTCAGATCGGGAGACCGTGCTGGCCATTCCATCGATCCTTGCCTCCCTATCCACCGATCTGGAAATATTTGGTTGAGGTACTGCCGGACATTTATTTGGTAGTGGGGTGGTGCTTCATCTTGTTGAGCCCATATCATATTCGCTGGAACTTGTGGGTTTCCTGGATCAGGATACAAGTTGGCCAACGTTGGCACTACATTATTTTGAAGCAATTCTAAATAATTATCGCCATTCAAATCGCCTTCAATAAAAAAGGGACCTATGATCTGGTTTTCAATAATACCTGCCCACACGTTTTTCTCAAACCTTTTCAGGGTATTGAGTATTGTCTTCTCTCATCCAGCGAGGATTTTCCCTGGACCAATAGCGGCAATTTTGACGATTGGCATGACCGTGAAGAGTAAAGGTGCACTCATCAGAAAACATAACATGTTCTAATTGGATCACATTGCTGTCTAACATTGCCATCATTTGTTCACAAAAATACATTCTCCTGTCAAAATTGTCTTTCGTGAGCTCCTGGGTGGGTATAATTTTATAGGGATGCATTTTGTTTTCTTTTAATATTCTAATAACTGATGAATAGCTAATATCGAGTACTGGGGCTGCTTTCCGAGTAGATGTATGTGGGTGTTCCTCAAACTCAAGCATAACAGCCAATTTGGTATCCTCACTTATTGCATTAGCAGCCGCTTTTTTTACCTGCCTAACATGGCCCAGCTCGTGGAATTGCTTTTCTATTTTACTAATTGTCCCTTGGATTAAAGGCGGCAAATTTGAAAATTTTTCGTGAAATAAGCGAGATACTTCCATTTGCGTCCGTGTATTATCTCCATAGCCAATCATCTGTAGAATTGTTATTTTGTGCATTTCTGTTAAATGAACCATTTTTCTGGCTTGTAGTTGATCAAATTCAAACGACTCTAGTACTGACGACTACTTCTGTCATGCAACATGAGTCAACATTAAGTCTGGCATTTTAAACCAAAGTAAACAACAATTTTTAGTTTTTTTTTATTCTCATATCAATAAAAAGGAATGTTAAAATAGTTTTTGTTTGCTTTATCATTACCAAAACCTAAATGGGCAAGAAGTATTAAGTGAGTTGTAGAGAGTCTTGAAAAATAAACAATTTTCTTTTCTAAATGTTATTTTTTGAATTTTACTTATTTATTCGAGCGTTTTTTCCAACACGCTCCCATCTATTTATTAGCTAATTTATTCCATTTGGCTGACACACACTGTATAGGTTCCAGGACATAAAGGTATTCCAGTAAAGGAAAAAGTTGATGAACTAGCAAGAAAATGTTTTACGGCATTTTACATCGGGCCGGAATCTGCGCTGCGAGTTCCAAGAATTGAGATCAGGAACTGGGTGAAAAGAAAACATCAAGCTCACTGGACAGAAATGAGACAGCTGAATAGATGAAACATGTTTATAAACTTTAAAAAGATGATAAAATTACTAGAGACCTCTTTACATTTAGAAGGAATAAACTCAGAACACTTATAGATATCAGAACCGGACACATGGCCGTTAAAGGACACCTGACCAGAATTGAATGTATAATGAAGACCTTAACTGACTATTGTGCGAAAAGAAACCAGAAACAGTAAGACATGTCATTTGTAACTGTGAGACCTTGTGGCCAAAAAGCAACAAATATTTGGGAGACTCATACTGGACCTAGAGGCACTAGGTACCACAGACGCAAAAGATCGGTACTACTGGGTAGTATCGATGGAATATCGGGGTAAAAATAAGTAGTCTTTAGGCTGCTGTGGACAATGGACAAACCCGAAAAGAGAAAAAAAATATACAAAGGCTGGGACGTATTCCCAAGTATACCCATGTTGTATATAGTATATCCAGTGACTTATGTCCCATCCTCCCTGATGAAGGGCAGCAGCGACTACCAATACCAGCTAAGACGCATAGGAAAATATGATCCTGGATCGGCTTAAAACTGGACTACCACAAGTATGACTGGAGCAGTTTTTAATTTGTTGGTTGAGGTACTGCGAAAACCCGTAGCGTCTGATCTACCGTGGGCAGCTACCAACAGCGTCGGTATCCAGAATGAGCGGCTGAAATATATAAACTCGCCAACACGTAGGGCAAGCGCGAAGTTTTATTTTGACAAAACCTCTGTAAATTAATAATTAATTATTATACTCTCCCAGGTGAGTAGAGTAAGATACTCAGAATCTTACACTGCTCTGTTAGTTAGCCCTATGGATTCTAGGGAGGGCAAAAATTCGACTAATTGGCTAGACACATTCACGAACCTATATATTGCGAGCTACAATATACGCACCCTGAGAACGGAAGATCATCTCGAGGAACTGTAGCAAGAGATAGAACCCATAAACTGGGACATAATAGGATTGTCCAAAACACATCTCTCCGTTGAGAAAACAACAACGTTAAAGTCAGGGCCACTGAAATATCAGAAAAATCAAGACGTACGTCACCCTAAGGAAGGAGTCGCTCGCCTCGTTAATAGAAAAATGAAACAGAGTGCCTAAGTTCTGAGCTATATCCAACCGAGTTATATACCTAATGCTGAAACTGAACAAATGTTTTGTAATTCAAGTTATCAACGTATACACGCCTATTAGCGCCGCAGAAGTTAATAGGCGTACAAGTAGAACAACTATATGAAGACATAGACCTTGCAAAGCAACAGGAAAAAGCGCACTTCATAGTCATAATTAGAGACCTTAACGCCAAGATCGGAAGGAGAAAACTTGGGGATTCTGACTTTATCGGTCACTACTTACCAGGAGACAGGAGCATCAGAAATGCTAGCAAATTTTCTAAACAAGCAAAATCTTTTCTGTTTAAACACATTCTTCAAGAAAATTGAAACGAAAATGGATTTCATGACAACTCAACAAAAAACGAAATCGATTTTATTCTCTCTTAATCGAAAATACTGTAAGAATGTTTCAGTTTTGAATAGAACCAACACCGGAAGCGACCACAGAATGATTCGTGCACGATTTATTTTTAACATTAGGATAGAAAAAAAAAACTTTTTAACAAAAACAGCTTTGTGACAAATTAGAAATTCAGATCAAAAATATCAAAGAGAAGTATCAAGATATTTACCACCAGAAGAAGCTCTAGAGAAGATAGACATCAACTAGTTAACTAAGAGAATTATATCATCTGTACATGCAGCAACAAAAAAGGTATACTCTAAATTAAAGAAGAAAAAAGACAATAGACTCAGCGAGTCAACAATTAAAATGATGCGATTTGCAGGATATGAGAAAATACAGAACCAAAATAATTCAAAACACGATAGATAGAGACAGTGATATGAAAGTCCTTTAGTGTCGACTGGATTTTGATGACTTCTAATGGAAAGAGACGATTCAACAGTTTAATAAACAAACACGGCGTTTTGTTTAACAGGTTACCCAAGTTATTGAGAGATTTTACTATGAACTATACTCGTCTGTGATGCCTAATATGGAGGCTGTACATCAACATACCCTAGTGTGCAGCGCAGGCTGAGAAGATATACCAGAAATATACTTAGAGAAATAAAAATACCTTAAAAAATGAAGAATGGAAAATGCCCCGGAGAAGATCGCGCCACGGTGAAAATGCTTAAACTTGTAGGAAATAGGCTGGTAAAAACAATTCAAATGTGGTCTTGTCTACAAGACAGCAAAATGCCAAGACTCCTGGTACAATGTGAAAGCGGTATTACTATTTAAAAAGGGAGATACTACCAGTATCGAGAACTATCGTTCCATCAGCTTGCTGAGCACCTTTACAAACTTTTACTTGAGGTTATAATCAATAGTCTCTCGAGAAAAATATACTTTTAAGGAAGCAACAATACATATAAAAATCGATGAAAATATCATAACACATGAAATTGAGTTGAATCGAGCAGTGAATCAAGCAGACCCAACATCACCGAAGTTATTTACCTGAGCCCTTGACGATGTTTTCAAAAAATAAAAATGACAACAAAAATAATTTCAAATTTACGAGACATTTCGGAGCTGATGACATTGGTATGATTTCAAACAGCTCGGACGAACTCGGAGAAATGCTACAACGGTTGAACGGAGCCTCTAAGAGCATAGATCTAAAAATCAATACTAACATCCAGATATTCCAATAAATTTAAAACGAAAAGTGTTTCACCTGTGGCGACGTAGGTCTCGAGACAATAACACTAAACAAATACAGTGAAAGTCGGCTTAGAATATCTCAGAGAGCAATGGAGCAAGTAATCAGGAGATAAGGAGGAGGACTAGAGTCGTCAATATAATCAAGAGAGTTGCCGAGTTGAAATAGACCTGGACAGGTCACGTAGCGAGACGAGAGATGGACAAAGAGAGTGATACAGCGGCCTTAAGAAACAAAGAGAAACAGAGAAAGACCACAGAGAAGATGGACGGCTGACATCAGAGAGATAGCCGGTAAAAACTGGCTTAGAATTGCCCAAAGCCGTCACGAATGGAAAACTAGAGGGCTATCTCCAGCAGTGGAATGGAGAAAGTTGATGAAGAAGAAGGGAAGAAAAAGAAGTGTTCCGACTTTATTTTTTTTAATTAGGTGCACTGACACTGCTGCTGATACACTTTCTAAAAAAGCAGTGAATTATATTGTAAATATTGTATAAGATCTAAGAAATAAATAGTAAAAACTGTAAATTAATTTGGCGATTAAGTAGGTATTGCATTAATGCAATACCAATTGCATTAATGCATTAATGCAAGTAGGGAATCGTGGAAAGATTATCGTTCGTGCTTTGCCTATAAATTTCTGTTACATGTTAAGGTATGGGTTTCGGCAGCCAAGCGAGAACATTTTCAGGGTTGTATATAAAAACAAATTCAGGCACATCAGGGTTAATCAGGGCTTATAGAAATATACACTCTTGCGAGCCAGTCATTTAATATCGCTGTGCACACTGGAGAGAAAACCAGTTTTTAAAGAAGTACATGCCTTATAGAGATGAGAATCTTTAGATAGCGATAGTTCATTTACAAGTCTGGCAAATTCTGATCTTGGATGCGGAAATCATGTATGATAAACCTATCTGCTATTAAACATATTTTAAGCTATTCTCAAGTAAATACAAACGTCTCTTAATTACGCACGAACGTTCTGCCCAAATTATACGATTATTTTTGAAAGCTCGGTCAGAACTCGAAATACGGCTTTTTAGGTCGTCAACCTCCGACGCCAATTATTGTCGAATATAAAAGATACAATTGCGACAAAACGTCTCGACAGTGTATATGGTACCTCACGATTTGAACCGAGATGGGTTCCACCTGCTGCCAGATGCTACGAGACGACGGACCAGTTCTTTTTTTTCTCTTTTTAAACGTAAAGTCAGTGAAACCTAATCGTTTCAGTCTCGATTTTGGATGGTGACTTGGTAGTTTGTGACAAGTTTTTTTTGTTTCTTTCGGGTACATTAACAGAGAAAGATTTATTTTTAAGAAGAGTACATTCATTCTGTTGTACAAACCATATTGTATTATTAAAAATTACATGCAAACTTAGTAAAAAATTGAGACTTGTCTAAGGCCTTTGATATGGTATCCACGGGAGCCATTGGCGATTTTCTGAACCTGCCAAATGCTTTTGACACTAAGTCTTACCTTGCCAATTGAAAAACTAACTAGTCAAACTTTAAAGCAGGTATGAAATAGTATCTCCTCAGCTTCGATAATTAGGAAAATTAGTTTGATTTTTCGACAATAAAGATATTTTAATTATAAAAATTAATATGGTACAAAATTTCTGATGTGATCCACTGCATTATGAGTAGAGGGCAGGTTTTAATGCTGATTATAAGCTATTGGAGGTTTTTCTGGACCTGCCAAAGCCATTTGACACTGAATCTTACCTTATCCATTAAAAAACTAACTAATCAAATTTTAAGGCAGGTATAGAGTAGTCCTCTTTGAATTCAATTGGGAAAATCGGTTTGTGTTGCAGACGATACAGGGATTTTATTTGAAAATTTCAATAAGGGACACAATTTCCTAGTATTTAACATAAATCGATATCATTCTGGTCATAATCCACTGCTTTACGAATAGATGAATGTTTTAATGATGATTATAAACCGTTGGCGGTTTTTCCTGCCAAAGGCGTTTGACACCGAGTATTACTTTACCAATTGAAAAACTAACTTAAGTCAAGGTTTATGGCAGGTATAGAGTAGTCCTCTGCCACAATTATTCAAAAAATTAGTTTTCTTTGCAGATGATACAGATGTTGTAATAGAAAGCTTGCATAAGGGACAAAATTACCTAAGATTTAACATAAATCAAGGTCAATTATGATCATGATGCACTGCATTATAAATAGGTGAAGGTTTTGATCGTGATCATTAGCCATGGTCTGTGTTTCTGGATCTGCCAAAGGCTTTTGACACTGAGTCGTACTTTCGAGCTGAAAAAATAACTAGTCAAACTTTAAGACAGGCATAGAGCAGTCATATACCACAATAATGAGGAAAATCAGTTTGCTTTGCAGACTATATATACATTTTATTTAAAAACAATAAGGGACAACATTTCTTAGGATTTACATAAGTCGATGTCAATTCTGATTGTGATATTGCAGTGTATATAAGAAAGGTTAATGAAGCAATTTGCTTCATGGTAAAATTGAAAATAATAATAAACAATAATTCAGTTCGTTTTAATACAAATTCTTCAGCAGGCGCGTTCACTAACGATAATAGAACCCCATTTAATTACAAAGATCATCTGAAGCAATTTATCTATGGCGGTTGGAATGAATCGGAAGTATGCGTTTGGCTATCTATCACAGATATTGCAAAAGCCATGTGGGCGTGTTGCTCTTCATTTATCTTTGAAATTACTTAATATTTTCTGAGTGCCTTATAATTCTCGATGACAGGGCTATAATAGCGGAAAACGATGATAAGTTTGAGTATCATGCATCTCTAGGGAGTTCGTTTAACGCTCTTAACGATCGGCTACATATACAAACACCTGTTCATTATTTTTTAAAGAAGATAATTAAATATGCTTGTTCAAGAGGACAAGCATATTTAATTATTATTTATATTCTTTAAGTTTGTAAGGTACTTGCTCAACTACAACCAGTTCGTTGATCCATCTAATTTAGAAATAATTCAAAGTTAGAAGATAAGATTCACAGAACGGCTCCTAAAGAACATAAACTTACTTCAAAGACATTTACTATACTCGAGTACCAATACCGGATGATTGGAGCTTTTGGACAGTGTATACACTGATGTCAGTAAAGCTTTTGATAAGATTAAATGCCAACTACTAAATTAAGGTCCCTGGGCCTCAATGGTTGAGACTTGAACTGGTTGGCAATCTTTTTAATTTTTCTAAGCAACTCAACTTTCTTCAACCTTAATGATTGCACTTCAACTTTAGGGATCACGCATACTGTTAATTACAAATGATCTATAAAGCTTATCGTTGCTGGATCAGAGGCAATTCGCTAATTACTATCACTGTTAACAGGTATCCACACCGGTCTGGCTTTGGATGCGGACCCAAATTAATAGAATAGCAATAGAATAACAACCAATAAAATAGCAAAACAAATTAGGAGGTTACTTAACGGAGTGTCTGGGATCCTCTATTAGTCAAGACAATTTTAGTGAATCTTAGCATATAGAATTCTTCTTCAAATCAAGAAACTTCACAGGTTTGACTACAGAAACGAATAGATAGTGTTCCCTAGGACTCCTGAAGACGAGACTATCGAACACATACTTTGCAATTGTCCTGCTCTCACGTCCATCCATCCCTTGAAAGAGATAAGTTGATGATCGTTGTGTTGTGTTTCGTGTTGTGTGTTGAGTGATCGTTCACCTTTACGAACATAAACAAGAGAAAAGTTGCTCATCAAAAAGTGCTCAATATTTGTGAAAGTAGACCCAGAAGAAAAGTAAAAAGTGGCAAATATCCCAACCTAGATCAGTAAAAACGTATGTACATAGTTATAATACGTAAAAATAGCCTGATATACGTTCAATAAACAAAAATAGGATGAACAATAACAATCAGTATATTTATTATACGTATTGTTCGCTCGTCCCGCTCAAATTCTTATCAAATTAAATTCGCAACTAAAGCAAACCATACACCTAGCCGATTTACGGCGTTTTAAAACAATTAAGAAAATTAATATAATTTTTGAGCAATAAAGTATGGAAAACAAAACAACCTGGAGCTGGTCCAAAGTTTAGTGCAAAGCAAGGAAGAAATTAAAAATCAAATAAACAATCAACAAAAAGCTCTTACAAAAGAAATAAAAGGCCTAAAGCAGGAACTTATTACGACTGTTTCTGAGATTAAAAAGGAGAATATAGCACTTAAGGAGGAGATAAAAGATTTAAAGAATAAGTTGGAGAAAGTTGAGCGAGAATTGAAAAGGTTTAAACTTACTGTGCACGATCTTAAAGAGGACCACGAAAGGGACGAGGTTTCTAATCTGCGAAGTTGTTTTGACTTAATTAATCATAAACTAGGAGTTGAGTGCCGTTTTGGCGATATAAGAAACTTCTTCCGATTAGGCAGATCTGTACCAGAAAAACATCGACCATCAGTGTCCTTAGAGCTCAATAACTATTTTTTGAAAAAGGAAATTCTCAAACATAGTCGAAAGTTAAACGGAACTACAATTTTTATCTCCCCGGATTACACAGACGAACAGCTTTCAGATCAAAGGTTTCTCTACAGTCGCCTCAAGGCAGCAAGGCAGCAAGGCAAAACTCGCAAGAAGCATTTATTAAGGGCAGAACCCTAATAATTAATGGTCAACAGCGAACTCTTAAAGAACTTAGAAAAGAAACTAACAAATCAGCCAAGATCCTAAAAGAACCTGCTTTCAATTCTCCAGGACCCATCCCAGAAACATCTGGCACTAATACGAGGAAGGCCCCAACCCACGGCAGTGAAAAAATCCAGTCAACCAGCACAAGTAATACTATAGGTTGTTGAGGGTGTTACGTTAGGAGTTAAAGCATATTTTCTTTTAACTATTATTTTTGCTCCGTTACACTCTATAATAATTTACTTAAGTAGCTACATTATATATATAGTATATATATATATAATGTAGCTTAATAAACATTATATATTATAAGTAACTACATATACAGGGTGTTTCACTTTTTTGTAGCAGGACTTTAACAGTATTTAGAAAAAATAATTTTAAGGTAGGTTTCTCATATAAATATTGATCGTCAAACTTTTTGTTTCTGAGATACAGGGCGTCAAAGTTTCCCAAAAAAAAAGTTTTTATTTTTTAATATCCGAACTATCAAAGATATTGAAATCAAAATTGGTATAAACAATTTTAGGATGAAGGGTCAAAATCGTAAATAATGTCATGTTTCTATGTTGGCCAGTGGCGGAGATATGACTAATTAATAATGTTAATGTGACTAAAAAAGTAGCACGCCACTGGATTAAGTCGATTAAACGATCATTTCTAAATAGTGCATTTAATTGTAAACAAAAATGCCCTCTATTTATAACAAACAACAGATTACAAGAACACAACAAACAATTAACAAATTTAAAGAATGTGTTCGAAATGTGAACCATTTTCTGCAATACATAATTCACATCGACGAATAACCGAACGTGAAATGTTATTTATATTAATTTATTTTAATAATTTGAATAGTGTGCCATGAAATAAAAACAGTGTCATAAAATGTAAATGTCATATTAGTATTATCGTGTCAAATTGCAATTGCGTTCTCAAAAAGTGTTATTTGTTTATTTCTTCTTATCGTTTTTGTGTCAAAATGCCATTTATGTTTTCAAATCAAGAGTTAGCGGATATCCACTTTATTTATGGGGTTGCAAATGGAAACTCCGCAGAAGCAACCAGATATCCGATTAGAAGGCATCCACATCCTCCTGTATTTGTAAGAGTCCATCGACAAATTATTAAGAATGGTTTAGGCAATGTACGAGGAAATGAAAATAATGTAAATTTTCGAATAGAGAGAAATAGGCAACAAATTTTGCGTGAGTTCAACAGAGATCCTACAACAAGTATTAGAAGAGTTTCCGCTGGTTTAGGAATTTCAGCTTCCCGTGTTTACCGAGTGTTAAGACGGGATCATAGACGTCCTTATCATTTGCAGCCTGTTCAGGGATTACAACCAGGAGATGAAGAACAAAGAACTGCATTTTGTCGTTGGATTCTTAATGCAGCTAATAATACTCCAGGTTTTTTAAATAACGTGTTGTGGAGCGATGAGTCGTGCTTCACTCGGCGTGGAGTGGTCAATTTCCATAATCAGCACATTTGGGCGCATGAAAATCCACATGGAATTCGACCAAGAAACTTCCAGCATGAATTTAGTGTTAATGTCTGGATTGGTATTTATGCCAATCGACTTTTTGGACCATATTTTTTGCCACCAAGGGTAAATGCTGCAGCCATCTTGGAATTTTTAGAACGGGAGCATGCGAATATGTGGGAAGATATTCCTTTAAATTTAAGGAGACGGAGTTGGTTCCAGCTTGACGGTTGTCCTGCGCATTATGGGAGAATTGTGCGAAACTGGTTGGATACCCATTATCCAGAAAGGTGGATGGGTCGTGGAGGGCCAGTAGCGTGGCCTCCACGATCCCCAGACTTAAACCCCTTAGACTTTTCAGTATGGGGATTTTTAAAAGAAAGAGTGTATGCGACACCTGTTCCAACAAGGGATGACCTTATAAATAGAATTAGGATTGCTTGTAATGAAATAGTACCATTTTTAAATAACATTTCACGTTCGGTTATTCGTCGATGTGAATTATGTATTGCAGAAAATGGTTCACATTTCGAACACCTTCTTTAAATTTGTTAATTGTTTGTTGTGTTCTTGTAATCTGTTGTTTGTTATAAATAAGTTATAAGTATTTGTGGTATTGTTCTATGTTGCGATTTATTAGACTTAATTGAAACGAACTAGGTTGAAATAAATTTATCTTCGAATCTTAAGTGATTTTTACAACCCAATTTGAGGAGAAAACGGAGTCAGATACGAAAAAATATCAAGAGGGCATTTTTGTTTACAATTAAATGCACTATTTAGAAATAATCCTTTAATCGACTTAATCCAGTGGCGTGCTACTTTTTTAGTCACATTAACATTATTAATTAGTCATATCTCCGCCACTGGCCAACGTAGAAACATGACATTATTTACGATTATGACCCTTCATCCTAGAATTGTTTATACCAATTTTGATTTCAATATCTTTGATAGTTCGGATATTAAAAAATAAAAACTTTTTTTTTTGGGAAACTTTGACGCCCTGTATCTCAGAAACAAAAAGTTTGACGATCAATATTTATATGAGAAACCTACCTTAAAATTAATTTTTCTAAATACTGTTAAAGTCCTGCTACAAAAAAGTGAAACACCCTGTATATATATATATATATACAGGGCGTTTCACTTTTTTAAATACAATACACTTTTATAATATATATATATATATATATATATATATATATATATATATATATATATATATATATATATTTATTTTGTACTACGACAATACGGGTAACAATTTGGTATATAAGTTTGAGAGTTGGTCAGAAATCGTTGTTATGGATAACTTTCATGTTTCCCACATTAATGTTAGGTCATTGTCAGGAAATTTACCGTTCGTTAGGGACTATATTGATAAATATAATACCGATATTATCGGATTGTCTGAAACCTGGTTGACTAATAATATTTCAACAGATTCTATTAACATTGCTGGGTATGCCTTTGCTAGATGTGATAGATTTTTGGCTAGGGGCGGCGGAGTGGGATTGTATATTAAGAAACACATTAGGTATGACATCATACTTGCTGAGAGTACTGACATTTTTGAACACATTTGGATTAAACTTCACATTAAAGGAGAACATTACATAATTGGATGTTTATATAGACCGCCTAATCCAAGTAGGTCTACTTTTTTGGATCAAATCGAAAGTATATTAATAGATATTTATTCTAAGCACAAAGACATTTTTGTTATGGGTGACTTTAATATAAATATCCTTGACCAATGCCAGAATATTACCTTTAACTTAATTTCTACATTTGATGTGTAATGAACCAACTCGAATAAGTAATAATAGTGCTACATTGGTCGATTTACGTTTTGTTAATTTCTCTATTTTTGAAACTGTAGTAATTGATTTTACTGGTTCTGAGCATTAGAACATTATTAGAAATTCCACAAAAAAATATTCGCAATATAAAAAATATTAATTTGGAGAACTTTACTCGAGATTTGGACCTTCTTCCTTGGGATGAAATATATAATCTAAACACAGTTGATGAAAAAGTTATACACCTAAATAACATTATTATTTCTCATATTAATATACATGCACCTTTAAATAAAAATCATTTAGGAAAAAACTGAACCCACCATGGATCACACCAAATATTAAACTTCTACAAAAACTACGTGATGCAGCATACCGAAAGGCAAAGAGGACAAAAGAGATGGGCCATTGGAATTAGTACAAACAACTGCGCAATTTTACTTCATCTGCAATAAAAAGAGAGAAAGCTGTATACTTTACCCAAAAATTCTTAAATTGTTCACCTTGCGAAATCTGGAAAGAAATTAAAAAACTCCACATTGTAAAGGACAATAAAGCAAATATTCCTGAGCAATTAAGTAACGTTAACGATATCAATTATTATTTTATAAATTCTTCTAAACGTAATTTTTCTCCTAATGATGCACTTTTAAATTATTACAAGAACAATATAAGAGAGGGTATAACAGATCGATTTACTTTTGATACTATTACAGAGTATGATGTAATTTCCATTATTCTAAAACTTAAAACTAAGTCTGTTGGCTCAGACCAACTGAACATCGATATTATTTTATTGTTTTGCCCTAAAATAATTCTTTATATCACACATATTATTAATCGTAGCATCTTAAATTCCTTTGTTCCCACAGAATGGAAACACGCATTTGTTGTACCAATTCCGAAAAACTCATCTCCTGTAGAATTTAAAGATCTTCGGTCAATCAGTATATTACCCACATTTTCAAAAGTTTTGGAAAAGATTTTGGAGTCTCAAATACGTAGTCACCTCCAAAAATTTGCAATATTACCTGCAAAACAATCTGGCTTCCGATCAGGCTTTTCATCCGCCACAGCAATGGCCGCAGTGACGGACGACATACTAAGATCCTTAGATCAAAGCAAAGCTTCCATTCTTGTACTGCTGGACTATACGAAGGCATTTGATCTTATCAATCATAAAATTTTAGTTTCTATTCTTAATTTTTTTTGGTTTTTCCGACAATTCATGTAATTTAATTTTCTCGTATCTTTCAGGTAGAACACGGCAAGACAGTATCTTAATAACTTAATAATAGCCTTTCTTTATCACTTCCGGTTGAGCAAGGCGTTCCTCAGGGTAGTATTTTAGGACCCCTTTTATATACTTTATATACTGCAAGCTTTTACTCTTGTCTAAATTTTTGTGATAACCACTTATACGCAGACGATACGCAAGTCTATATTTCTTTTAAAAAATCTGAGTATGCTAATGCAATTGAAAATCTTAATTCAGATTTATAAAATATTTATTTAAAATCTAAGGAGCATGCTCTAAAAATTAATCCTATGAAGTTGGCTTTTTTTATCTTTGGTGAGGAGTTTCTTCCATATAGTAACCATAGTATATCTATTGGTGGCAATACGATTCCTTCTAAGACAAGTTGCAAAAGTTTAGGTATTTTATTAGATAAAAAGCTGAGATTCAAAGATTACATTTCATTATTATTGAAGAAAGCCTATGGATCATTAAAAATTATTTATGGACAAAGACATTGCTTAAGTAAAAAAATAAAAACCATGCTTTGCGAGTCTCTAGTCTTATCTCATTTTAATTTTTGTAGCCCTATCTTTAGCCCTTGTTTAGATTATGCTAATCGAAACAGAGTACGAAAGCTTCAGAACAGCTGCCTTAGGTTAATCCTTAAAATTTCTCGCCCAAACCCGATTTCACATAAGCTTACAGAAATTAGGTGGCTAATAACAGGTTTATTCTAAAAAAAAATGCTTCTTCTATAAAAACCTAAAGGAGAAAATTCCAGAGTATCTGTTTGATAGACTAACATTTCGAACCGACATTCACAATTTAAATTTAAGACATAGAAACACCATAACTTTACCAAGACATAGGAAAGAATTATTTAAAAGGTCTTTTACTTACAATGTGGCTGTGGCTATGGATAATGTTGTCGACTATTCGTTTTCCTTGGATTGGTATAGGAAAAGCACGTGGAATATATTGTTTTCAAGTCAGACTCAGCAAGTATGATCTACATCGTATTAACATTTTAAGTTTATTAAGTACAATTTTTATTATTATTATTTTTTTTTGTTAATATTTAATGTGTTTTATTTTATTTCATTTTGAGAAATGGTCGTGAATTAAACTATTTTAACTATTTCTGTTTTTATCTTTGTTTTGTTCTGTTCTCGAGCTATATAAATTTTGGTTTTTGTCTTTAAGTAACAACGTTTTAAACCTATATACAGGGTGTAACATAAGTGATGACTTTAATTTTAAGGGGTGATTCCTTGTCATTTTTTAAGTAAAAAAGTTCATATAAACATATGTCCGGAAACGCTTCGTTTTCGAGATACAGGGTGTTAAACTTTTTTTTTAAATCGATTTTTTATTAATATCTCATAAACGCATTTACCGAATTTGTTGAAATCTTTACATTTTGTTAGTTATAACGTACCTTTTGGAATTCTCACATCTCGCCTAGAAATTTCAGAGGCGTGCCCACTGGCTAAATCGGATGATTTTTTTGTAAAAAGAATATCGCCCGGTACATTTTTTGTAAGTATGATATTTTTTTAAAATAAAGCATCTAAAAATGAAACTTTTTTGTTTCTTAATTTTTTTTCGTATCTTGCTTCGTTTGGAAATAAATTTTAAAAACCATATTTTAGCACATCTCGGGTCTCCATAAAAAAAACCTAAAATGCTTCAAAATTGATTTTATTGGGAATACTACATATTTATGCAGGTATGTATAAAAATTTCTCTGATAAGAACATTCCTATGTCTTACATTAACATTTACCAGGTACTGGGTACTGTTAGTTGAATGTGTTTTACTGTGCAGATAACTATGAATAACGCCGAATTAGCTCAAATGCATTTCATTTATGGCCTTGCAGATGGAAATGGTGCAGAAGCCCGTCGAATTTATTATGAACGCTTTCCCGATAGACCAATTTCAGCAGAAAGAACTTTCATAAGACTCCATGCCCGTCTGTGTGAGACTGGATCTGTCAATGCTCATGCTGAGCGCGTTGGTAGACCGAGGGTAATAATGACACCACAACTAGAGGAAGCAATTCTGCAAGCAGTGGAAGACGATCCGTCAACTAGTACGCGAAGATTATCCTTACAGTTTAACATCAGCCACCAAAGTGTTTGGAGGGTTTTGCACACAAATTTACTTTATCCATTCCACATTCAGCTGGTGCAAGCACTGTTGCCAACAGATTTTCCTGCACGATTAGAGTTTTGCCAGTGGTTTCTTCAAAAAACTGCCCAGAATCCAAATTTTACGGTTAAGATTCTTTTCACAGATGAGGCCTATTTTTCACGGGAAGCCATCAGAAACTTCCACAATAACCATCTTTGGGACTTTGAAAATCCCCATGCCATTGGAAAAGGTGGATTTCAACAACAGTTTTCTGTGAATGTTTGGGCCGGAATTCAAATTCAAATTCAAATTCAAATTTATTAATCATTTTGGTTATATTATAACAATTTTTTTTTAACTTAATTATACTCAATAATAATAGTTAACAGTCATTTTTTGTTTTTAACATACACCTAGATGTTGTAACATCTGTTTGTGTATGCTGAGAAATCACAAAATTTTAGTAATAATATAAAATATAACTAACCATAATCTACAACTAAACAAAAATTCTCCAATAAGGTATCCCTTCCCAAAACTATTAAAAAAAAAAATTTATCTATATTTGAATAAATAAATTTTCTACAGACCTTACTAAAGTTTTTAATATTATTTATATTTTTTACGCTGTTTGGTAAGATGTTATAAAATTTCGGGGACAAGTATCCTAAAAATCGTTGCCCTATAGTTTTTATGTTTGGTATTTTTAGGTGTCTGTTTATATTATTTCGGGTTGTGTAGGAATGACTAACATAATTCTTGATTTTTCCTGATTTATGTGTATAAATGCATTTTGACAATATGTAAATTGAGCGTATATTAAAAATTTCTTCAGAATATAATTGTTGTGTAGGAAATCTTTTTTTTGTTTTTTGTATATAACTTTTAAAATAAAGTTTTGTACTACATTAAGTTGTTTTAAACAATTCTTGTATAGACCTCCCCAGACAATCACTCCATACCTTAACAAGGACTCAACCAAGGATTTATAAATTAAAATTAGTAATTTTTCATTTAAAATATTTCTCAAAATATGAAATCGATAAATAAGTTTACGGATGTTTTGTGTTAATTTTAGAATGTGTTGGTCCCATTTTAAATGTTTATCCACAATGATACCCAGATATTTAGTAAATGAAACTTCCTTGATATCAATTGATTCAAGTTTAATTTGTTGAAAGCTGGGGCGATTAGCAGCTGTTATAGAAAATGCAATATAGTTTGTTTTTTGACTATTGAGACTTAATTTAAAAGAATCCAGCCAGTTCTTGACTGTTGCTAGACCAAGTTCTGCAGTTTTTTTTGTGTCTCCCCAAGAAATTCCGTGAAACACCGCAACCGTGTCATCTGCATATGATATCAGTGACCCATCATGAATTTTAAGATTGGTAAGAGCGTTAATATAAGTTATAAAAAGTATAGGTCTAATAACTGTTCCTTGTGGAATTCCAATTTTTATATAAGATGGTTCACTTATCTCATTATTTATTTTTAAAGACTATTTTCTGTCCCCCAAGTAACTTTCAAAGACCCTTGACACTGGACCTCTAATACCATAAGATCTTAAAGTATCTAGCAAAAGCTCATGCGGTACAGTGTCAAAGGCCCTTGCTAGGTCCAGAAACACTGCCAAACACTTTCTATCACCATCAAAAGCCTGATTCACTCGCTTTGTTAATTCGCAGACAGCATCGGATGTGCTGAGCCCCCCAATGAAACCAAACTGACTTTGTGTTAATACGTTATTTTTTTGTAAATAGTCAATAAGTCTATCTTTCAAACATTTTTCGAAGAGCTTGGAAAAATTATTGATCACACTTATAGGACGATAGTTACCTATTTCACATTTATCACCTGATTTATATATTGGAGTGATTATTGATACTTTAAATTGAGTAGGTACTGTTCCTGTTTTTAAATATTAGGTTGATAATGTGAACCAATGGTTCAATAAGGTAAATATGAAATTTTTTTATAAATTTTGAGCTAATAGTATCTATACCAGGCGCGGAATTGTTTTTTAACGAAAAAATATGTTTAATTATTTTATTCCTATTAGTTGGTTTTAGAAACATTGAAGATACACTGTTATGATTAATTTTGAATTGTTTTTTTTTTGGTTTTTTTATTTGATTTTGCATATTTACTTCTACGTTTATAAAATACTGATTACAAAAGTTTGCCATGTCTTTGTTATTTAAAAATTCTTTGTTATTATTTTTTATTTTGATTATGTCATTTCCTTTAGTAGTAATTTGATTTGTAACCTCATTTATAACTTTATACATTTTACTCATATTATTCTTAGATATTATAAAAGACTACTGTAATAGTCATTTTTACATTTATTTATTATTTTACCCAATGAGTGTCTGTATGTTTTATATTGTTGTTCTTTTTCCAAACTATAATTTTTATTCAATTTTCTTTTCATTTTGTCCCTATTTTTTATTGAACATATAATAGCAGCAGTTATCCAAGGTTTTATTTTTTTAATTATTTTTTGTTTTAATATTTTTGTCTCTTCAGAGCTTTGTATAATATGTTCGACAACATTATAAAAAATTTTGGTTGCAATTTCGACATCATTAATATTTAAAATAGTGTTTTCCCAATTTTGTTTTATAAGTAAATCTTTTGCCTTCTCATTGTTGAATATTTTTATAGTTTTAATTTTTATATTATTGGAAACATTACCTGCCCGAACCTCGTCTCTAGCAAAATTAAGCAACACAGGGTAGTGATCGGTGACGTCATTTTCCAAAATAAAAGAAAGATGTTTATTTTTGTTTTCCAAAATTTTTTTTTTAAGGAAAATGTGGTCAATACAGTTAGTTATAAGGGAGTAAAATCCGTAAGACATCAAGAGAGCTAGGTAGTTATTTGTATCAGCTGAATTTTCAGATAGAATATTTATGTTTATATCTCCCAGAAGTATTTCTGTTTGCTGATTACATTCACGTAATAAATAATTTTCCAGGTCATCGAGAAAAGACGATACTACCGTCGAGGGAGGTCTATATATACACGTTATGCCATATTGTATATCAGTTATAGCTAAAGTTATCCTAATCAAAGTAATTCCCGACCTAATTAGGTTTATATTTTCTACCTTGTTTATGTTTAAATTATTTTTTATATAAACAACCACCCCATCATTCTGGTTACAGTCAGTCCCCCATTATAATACATTTTAAAGCCCTCTATAGTAAATTCATTACCAACCAATTGCCATGTTTTATCGGTGATCATCTTATCGGACCGCACTTTCTCCCTCCTAGGCTGAATGGTGATACTAGACAATTTTTAGAAGAAATATTGCCAGATTTATTAGAAGACGTACCACTAGCAACAAGAAATACCATGTGGTTTATGCACGACGGTGCACCTGCTCATTTTAGTCTTGTCGCTCGAAACTATCTAAATGATACTTTTGCTCAGCAATGGATAGGTCGGAAGGGACCTCAGCTATGCTCCAGACCTGAATCCTCTGGACTATTTCTTTTGGGGATATCTGAAATCGCTTGTTTATGCGACGCCAGTTGTGGATAAAAATTATTTGAGAAACCGGATTGTAAACTCTTCTAATGTTATACGCAACACACCAGGAATTTTCGTGTGCGCCAGTCTATTGCGTGCTTGTATTAACAGTCGTGGTTCTCATTTCGAGCATTTGATTTAATAAAACTTTGATGATATTTAAAACTAAAGTAAGTTTTTATTATTTTTCACAAAAATTAAGCGATCGTATTTTTAATTGCTTAAATTTGTACAAATATCTCGCACAAAAAAAATGGTGGCGTACACAAACAACAAATAAATTTTAAATAGGTAACCATCTGCGACGCCATTGCATTAAAATTTAAACATCAAAAATAGCATCTTATTAAATTTTGTTTTCGGTCAAGTATGCGTTTTGCAAAAAAATTTATTTAGGGTTTTTTCTTAGTTGTTAAATAATAAACATGCTGGTAATTTGTCAGTTAATTTTAAAGCATTTTATTTTTTTTTATGGAGGCCCGAGACGTGCTGAGATATGATTTTTAATTATTTATTTCTAAACGAAACAAAAAATTCTATGTTATACGCAAAAAATTTAAGTTTAATTTTTAGATGCTTTATTTAAAAGAAATATCATACTTACAAAAAATGTACAGGGCGATATTTTTTTTACAAAAAAATCATCCGACTTAGCCTGTGGGCACGCCCCTGACATTTCTAGGCCAGATGTGAGAATTCCAAAAGGTACCTTATAAAGTGACTAACAAAATGTAAAGATTTCAACAAATTCAGTAAATGCGTTTATGAGATATTAATAAAAAATTGATTAAAAAAAAAAGTTTATTATTATTATTATTATTATTATTATAAGGGGATCTTCTCTGATTAATTTGTTGTCATGCAGACAAGGTGACGATAAGTCGTTTCCTTCGGCTGTTTCCTTAGGCTTAAGTGCCGTACCCTCATCATCACCCTCTGCACCCTCATCAAATCCAGATAAAGGCACAAACATGATCTAGAAATCGAATAAATTTCTTTGATGTAAACGAACTTTGCGTAAAAAAAAACCTCCGATCGCACATAAATTTATATCGTAACCGATGTAGCAATCTCATCAACTTTTATTTCGAACCGTTCGAGCCTACCATATGTTGTTATACGTTCCTGCTGCAAGTTACTCGCTATGGTCCTAAGACGCTTAACGTCCATCTTTCCTGTCCGAACCGATAATGTTAAAAGAAATAATTATACATTTAAGAAAAGAGGCACTTTCCTTTTTTGTTAATGATTTTTTTTATGGTGCAGTGTTAAGCATGACAGCTCTAGGTACTTGGTTTTTTCCTTTTCTTGCTGAGACTTGAGGGATAATTAAGGTTTTCTCATTAAACTGTTAGACGCGGTTGGTAAAAGGAAATAACGTATCATGATAACTAAGGCTTAGTATTTTTTTTACTCTAAAATCTACTATTGAAGGTTTTATCTTAAATAAGACCGTTTTCAATTGATGCTAGAAAAAAAAGCGTATGGAGGCTTTAGATTAGAGAACTGAGTAGCTTTATTTTTAATTTTCTTTATTGATATTAAGGACTATACATATTGATGAATTTTAGGAACAGTGAAAAACCAACTGATTTTTTATAATGTTATAGAAGTTTATTAATTTCAATAATTACAAGCAGCAAATAGAAACGCACGCCATGTACATCAAGGAAATGACAATTTGCCACACAGACTTATCATTAAATTATTGACGTTTTACAAAAACACTCCTATCGCACTCGAAGATCGTTGTTAAGCAAAAGATCGGGCGAGGATTAGTAATTTCACTTAATTAATGTCGTAATTAAGATATTCCGATTTGAGATGGTGGTAAATCAAAAGAGTTTATGCCGCTTTCATTTTTTTTTTGTTAAATGGCAGGTATTTGTGGGTTGATTGCGAATATTTTATGACAAAATAGGGAATAACAACTTTAAAACAACGGTGTTAAATTAATTTAATAAATAATTCGTTTTTTTGGTTACTTTGTTCGGGTTAGAACCCTAACCTGGTTCAGTTTTCTTTTTTGTTTTTCATAAATGTGTTAAGGGGCAAATAACAAGAAAAACGTACAATCACTTAGCCAAGGTGAAATGTACTCCTTGAGGTCTCTAAACAAAGTCTTTGTGTAAAAGTAAAAAGAAAACATATAAATAAAAACGAAACAAACCATACATTTTTGATGTTTAAAAAACAAAGAAAAACGTAAAAAATAATCTCGCTAAGGTTTAAAACGATAATCTTAGTCCAAGTCCTGCAACCCGATATTTAGTCCATTAGACCAACGAGTTCCTTACGAGAAGAAAACAAATAGATCATTGTGATACAAACTCGAAAAAATGCAATTATTGCAACACAAAGAAATCAAAACTACACTGAAAATCGAACTGTGGTAATTTTACAGCAAATTTAGTAGGTCATATGTTGCCAGCAAAAGAAGTGGTAAACTTATTTTAGTACTGTAAATTTAAAATATCTGTAAAAATGTGAATTTTTTGTTTTGTAATTTTACTGCGGTCTTCTGTAAAATGTAAGCAATAATTATAGTAATTTTTAAGCAATATTACTAAAGATTTACTGTAGTCTTGTACTTTTACAATGGTTTTAATGCAAATTCAACGATTATATCCATAAAAATCCTGTAAAAAAGTTAAGCATTTTTCAGAGATCCTGATGTAAATTTACTATAATATTTTTGGTTAAAAAATGCTGGTATGTTTTCTGTGTTTTTATTTTATATTTAGATATAATATATTTTTGCTGTAATATTTCTTAAATAAAATTCGTTTAAAAATTGTGGGATTATCCCTTAGAACATTGAAAGGCTAGAATTAGTAAACGACAACTTTGTTTGAGTCCAACATGTGCACAGGAGCAAGAGGGGTGTTTTGTTTACAAACATATTTGCCGATTCTCTGTTGTCAAGTCGACGCAAATTTCCAACGGAGGAAATTTTTAGCTATATTTTAACAACCATTATAACGTTAATTTAACTTATTTGTGTTGTATTTTATAGGAAAATTTAAAATAAAAAGTATAAATACTACAATTAACCTATTTTAAAAATAAATATAATATCCTTAAGCAAAAAAAAATAAAATTATTACCATTCTTATCCCTAAAACTGCTTCTAAAAAATTTGACGCGACAACACCGGAGCTTAAGCGCCTGAGCCATACGCGTAGTGTCATCTGTCAAACGGCTTTTTGTTTATTTTCGGGATTCGTGTATTTTCTTTAATTTTCGGTTTCAAAAGGAAAAAAGCCGCATTTTTGTGTTTTTTTAAATTGCTAGGATGGGAAAAACTTGTGTCGTTTGTGCTGCATCATGATAAAAAGGTGATTCAAGCCGATCTTTTCACAAGTAAGTACCGATACTTTCATAACATCACATCATGGAGTAATCATCATCATAAACGTAGAATAGGGGATATTATAGATAAACCTAATAAAAACTTGAATGTGAAAGTGTGCGTAAAATACCAAAATATTTATATTTTTAAATCTAAATATTTTTTTGAACATATTCATCTATCAATACGCTATAAAAAATATAAAACTAGAATTTTGTCCCTGGTTTTATTACAGGACTTTTTTTTGTTGTTTTGGCAGAAAGAAAGCATACCTAATAACTCTGTACCTATCTATGTATAGTTATGTTTTTTTAATATAGACATTAGGTAGATAGATGAAATTACTAAATTTTTATTGCCTTTAAAGAATTTTGAAATTTATTTAGATATTGATATCTATGTATAAAGTTAATTTTGTCTTTCCCTAAAATTTGGTCGATAATTTTTTTTTGTTTTACCATATTACAACTTACAATAATATATAAATTAATTGGCACCACATATTAATTCATTATTGTAATTTTTTTTGCTTTTTGATTAAATATCAAATACTTATTATAGATTGCCTAATATATGCCCAAAGGGAACAATGGATTTCATTAATGGAAATCAACACAATTAAACAGAACATATTTGTTTGTTCAGATCACATCCTTAGAAGTGATTTCTTATATAAGGAAGATAATATTATCAGTAGCCAGACTTTATAAAACAAATCAGCTCTACCTCAAAGGTAATTTTTTTTAAATATATTTTTCTAGTATAAAAAAATCGTCACAAAAAGGATGATGATAGTGTTACTCATATAAGCTTTATTTATACCTAATACTTATTAAATTAGGTATGTATGTAAAACTATTTTTTTACTAGGATTTCTGATGCACTATCACGATAATTCAGTTAATTTACCAAGTGATTTACCCTTCAAAGCTGCAGGGGTAGCTTTCCTGAAGAGTGCAAAAACTTCTTTAGCTTCCAAAATGGTATATAGTACAAACAGGGAAGCTAATATAGACAAGTATGGATAATTAAAATAGATTAATATTCTTGATACACCAAATTTTGTATAATTACAGATCTGATCATTCATCATCAACAATAACTGCATCTGAGATTAATAGTTCTACAGTAACCGTGGTGTCTAGGTCAACAATTACTATTTCTCATCCAAGCCGTTTTTGTTTAACTGCTACACATTCCCTTTCTCTGCCAAGGAAAAGGTAAAAATACACTCAAAATAGACTACTAGTTTTACGCCATGTATCATTCCTATTCTCATCCTATTCTATATATCTTATTTAAAAGTGATATAGTATTTTATTGTATTATATTTGTTTAATTAAATGCAATTAATCAAATGTATGATATTACAAAGATTCTTTATAATAACATACATTTTATTGATCAATTGGATTATCATAATACATTTTTTTAATTTTTTCTTTTTAATTTTGGTAATACTATATTTTTATGTATATTATTCTAGGGTAAAATCTAAATGATATCCTGAGGACCTAAGCACTGATGATTCCACCGTTTCAAAAGCTAAATCACTTGTTACCAAATTATGGAAAAAAAATAAAGAACAAAAAATTAAAATTCGAAGATTGCAATAAACAAATTTGCCCCAAAGAAATTGAATTAGATGTCTCAAGTCATTATTAAAATACTTAAGAAATAATAACATGATTTTCGAAAAAGCCCAACATACTACATATTTTATTTGACTTGTAAAAAGTACTTGTTTGTATATTACTACTAATAAACTATCTAATCTAATCTATTGTAGATAGTCTTTATTCTTAGGTAAGCTTTGTTTTTTAGTATAAATTAATATGATATTTATACTAACTCCTTCACAATTTAAACATCCTTGTAGTTTTAACTCTTTCCGCTGAATCAATACTGTCCCTTTGAAAAAGTCAGCACCATAGAAGTATATATTATGTGATATAAAGTAAGTGATGTAAAACTGAGTTTTGTCCAATATAATAATAACAATAAAATCTTGCAAAATGTTAATAATTTGTGTCTTAAAACATGATTTATTAAGAAATCTATAATATTATATTAATAAAATATTTAATTTCCATAAAAATGCTTTGACAAAAATGGTGCCTTTTATTAGGACCTTCCTCTAACGAAGTCCGTTGAAAAAACACATAAATAGCTCATAAATGGTAATATTACTTATACTCAAACTCTATAATAATTAATAAAAATTTATCAGGTAAATATTTGTTGACGACGTCACTGGTAGAGAGTGCTTGTATCAGTGGCATCAACAATGCGATCAAGCGGCGTTGCGATGCCATTACCGTTTTCTCGTTTTTTCGTACTTTATTTTCATTTATTTAAAGTTAATATTGACTTCGATATAGAGTATTTTATCAAATTTATTTTAAAAAAATGCTTGATATTTTATTAGAGGGGAGCAGTAGTATTGTTTTGAGGCTCCGGAAACAACTGAAAATTTTTATGATACTATAAAGTGATTTTTGCCATTTCTCAATAAGCATTTGGCATCATTGCATCAGAGATGTTGCAAGCAAACAAACTTGTCCATAGTTCCACGGCATGCTACTTCTAGCCTTTCAATGTTCTAAGGATTATCCCAAACCAAAAGCTTTTATGAAAAAATAAAAATATATACATTTATTTAAACATTACAACAATAACATAACATAACAAATTTATTTTGTAGTGAACAAAGGATAAAAGATAAACTTAATAGAATTAACCTTAAAATATTAGGATTTATTAAGCTATAAACATAAGTTTATTTTTAATGGTACATATACTAAACGAATGTAAACAAAACAACGTTAAGATCCATATTAATACAAATTTTAATATAATTCCAAAACTTATGCGATTCCATATTTCTTGACTTTCAGGTTTGATGTTCTTCAAAAAAAGAAAAAACCATAAGCTATTAACAAATTATATATGTACAGCCTGTACTTACGTCAAATTGATAACAAAAGGTCGACAAATCTTCTTTAAAGTAATGTGCCAGTATCCTCAGTGACTGCAGCACGATTTCGTGAAAATCTGATCTTCGTCAAAAATGGTAAACTTCTTATACTTAGCTTTTTGGGTCAGCTTTGGAAAATGCCAAAATATAGCTTTTTTAGTAAAAAGCACAGGTCATTCTTTTTTAATACTCTCAATTGTAGGCGGATCAGTATTTGTTAGGAAATCTTTTTGTTTGTTTCTTCTAACAAATCTTTAAACTTGGTGTGGTCCAATACTATTAATAATTACTTTCGAATTACTAACATCATTTTCTATTAGTGGTTTCCACGTTAATGCAGAGCCCCAGCATTTCTATTAATGAGTTTCTCTTTGTGAATTTTTTTGCAGGAACATTTGGTCTAATAAAATAACCTATTCTCTTGGGACCTCTATTCATATGCCAATTTCGATCTTGCATTTGGCTTACTAAGATGCAAGCTGCCTAACATTCGAATTTATAGGTACCTGTGATGTTATAATAATGTAAGCAGGGAATTTTAACCGTATTTCAATCAGTTTTACGGGCTTCTGTAATTTTCGTGACGTTCTGTAAGAGTGCCGGGTTTTTTAACCATATGGATTAGTTTTTATGCAAAATGACTATATCGACAGTAAAAAAGCTGTGATTTTCCTAAATCTAGTATCATTTAGGTTAATTTAATAAATATAGTAAATTCACATTCTGACATGGTAAATTTGCTTTAATTATAACAGTTAATACTGCTGTAAGATTGACGGACACATTTAGTGTGTATAGGTAAATAACTAAATAGAAAGAAAAAAAAATTTACCTTTAAAAAAACCTTTTGTCGCTAATCTATTCTTTCCATTTTCTTCAAAAGATTGAGTTTTTACCATGGCGAATTTGGACTCTAAAATTTGGGGAAAAATGGTGAGAGGCAGCAGATTGCAATTGATTTGCAAAAGCCGACTTCTCATCCTCCTTCTTAGTCTTATATCCCTTTTAGGGATGTGGTGACACTATACATTTTTATAATTCTTATATAATTCCCTTCCATCCTTTTTTTTATCCTGGGCCTAGTTGTTCAGCTTCGTGTAACCCTCGATTAATCAGTATTTTTGTTTGATCCACCCAACGGCTTAAGGGAAAGATCTTCCCTAGGTCTTTTTCCTTCAACTCTGTCCTCGATTATCAGTTTTTCCATTGTACCTGCTCTGGCAATGTGTTCAATACTGAAAATATCTCTGTTGTATTTGTTTAAGTAGTCTATCTTTTACTTTGAGTTGTTGCAGAATTGATACATTTGACCGATGTTCAATCCCAGATATTCTTATTCTTAACATCTGCCAAAGATATTCTTAACTTAGTAGAAGCAAATCATATAAGGCACTGTATCAAATGTCCTGGCCAGATCCAAAAAAACAGCAAGACACTTTTTACCAAGAAATCTAAGTTATTTATAATTTATTCAATCGAAATCGGAAACCCGAATCGGAATTCCGATAAGATATGATAAATGTTAAACAATTAAATTAATCGATCCTTTAGGCATTTTTCTAAAATCCTAGCAAATTTATTTATAATACTAATAGGTCGATAGTTGCCAATATTAGATTTATCTCTAATATAGTTATCAATAATAAGATACTTAGTTATCAATAATAAGGAATTTTACTTGTATGAAATACTAAGTTAATGTGAGCCAATGCGAAAGCAATAACATAATGGCTTTAAAGAAGCTATTTGTTTTATTATTTCGTTTTTATTTGTAGACCTTAAGAACATAGAACATGGTCCGGTTGATTTGATTTCCAAGGGGTTAGGAGGAGATTTAACTCGCTTGTACACATGATATCCAATATTTATGAAATTATCATTACAAAAATTTGCCATTTCTAATTTCTTTTCTAATAAATGTTAATTATATATTAAATTTAATTATATTGAAACTTCTTTACGACGACATTAGTTCTCTATGAATGCTAATTTAAACTTCATTGCAGATACGCTCTTAGCCATAGAACATAAAAGTTATACAAATATCAATTGGATATTTTTTACAAGTAAACTTTTTAAAGTGACATCAAATTTGCTATTTTTTCCATGTAATATACAAATTACTTAAAAGGACAATAAAAACAGATTTAAGATACAGGGTGTCAATTTGAAAACTTTCAATGCGAATATTTCTCAAAATAAAAAAATTAGAAAAACCAATTTTGCAGGCCGAACAAATTGCTTAAAGAAAATCAATTATATATATAAATATTTTTAATTCAACAATAAAGGATCAAAAAAAATAAACTGAAAAAACTTAGTTTTTATAAAATGCTATTTTATTAAATAAGTTACTTAAAATGCATTATATTTTTGAATAAGCAGAAAATTAATCTATTTTTAAACTCATTTCTTACGTTTTGAAATATTGTTCTTGGAATAGATGTGCATTCTATTATAATTCGTGGCCGAAGATCATCATGTTTTTTAAACCCGACAGTTTTCAAGTGACCCTAGAGAAAAATATCGAAGTGTATCAGATCTGGTGATCTTGGCGGCCAGTCTATTGCTTGTGCTCTTCCAATCTAGAAATTTATCGTTTAAATATTTTTTCACAGGAAGAATATAGTGAGGAGGTATTCCTTCTTGTTGAAAATGCATTAGATTTTTGTTAAGGTTCCTATTTTCATTAGTATCTAACTGATTTTTTTAACTATAATAGGATAAATGGTGCCGACATTTCCAAACATGTTTCGCCATTAAGATTAACATAATAAATAAGGCCCAATAATAGTATCACTCTATATTGCCAGCAAATATTTACTTTTTCTGAGTACTGTGCGTGTCCTTTTCTGAAAATGTGTAGGTTTTCATTATACCAGTACCTACAGTTATGTTATTAACAGAACCATTAAAAAAACATTTTTCGATAAAATAAATATATTTAAGCATCTCTTATTTGTCATTCCCTCGCAAAATTGAATTCCATTCGGGTTGTTTTTACACAATTCCTAAAGTATTTGTTACCTTACTTGTAGTACTGTTACCTTATGAACAGATTTATGAGAAATTCATGTTAACGTTAAGCCTTGCCGTAAAGACATTGTAGGATATAGTAAAATGTCGTAATACTTCTACTTGAGCTCTTCATCAAGCTACGCTGGAGCCTTTTTTTGTGTGACACCGATCCTGAACTTTTAAAATCAGTTAAATCACGTAAGGAAGACTTATATTTTTTCCACGAATGCTCTCATTAAATACATTAGCAGTGCTAAAGGCACGACCATTTTTAAAACTCATAAATAAAAACGATTTGAATTATTTCAGCTAAACTGTACACCAGGTCCGATATCGGATTAATAAAAATAAATAAAACGTTAACCTTGATTTAACGTTTGAAATTATATTAAATTAGCCCTGTATAATATCTTTAAAATACAATTCAATAATGTGAAGTGGGTAGTGTTTATCTAAGGCACCTAAAACCTGACTCACTTTACTAAGTTTTAATATTTTAGGATAATAAAAATGTTTCCATTATTTTATATAGCGTATTTAATTGTGCTTTTTGTGCGGCCCTGTATCGAATTAAAAAAAAATGGCCAAATGAATACTACTAAGCAAGAGGTATAACTTAAGGTATCACAAAAGGGGTGGTGCCATTTAAAATGTAGAGGTTGGCAATGATCTATCGGTACATTATTTGAATCATCATTAAACTCGATAGGTATTATGTACTGTATTATATACTCGTATGCTTAAATCAACAAACCGAATATATGAACCGAAAACAGTAATTGCTAGTTTCTCTTTAAATTAATTGCAAGAATTGCAAATTTTGTATGCCTGTATCTGATTAAGGCGCAAAACAGAGTCGGGTCCAGTAAGTTTTAATCAAAGCTCAGTATTGTTCTAATGTTATTTTCTATTATAATGGTTTCAAGTTCTTAGGTTCTTTTAGTCGGTTTAAGCTAAACTGCCATATTCCTGTAGGTCCTAAGTTCCATTATATTTAAATTTTTTAGGGAAGATTCTTGGATCTTCGCTCACTATAGCCTCTGATGATTCTCAAAACTTAGTTCTCTTAAATGACGAGTTTTTTCTTGAGTAAACTCAACTTTTTAATCACCAATCTAGTTTATTTGTTTACTTTAATTTTTTGATCTTTTGCCATTGCATTTTGATGGCTAGTGTATGTACCCACTTGGTTGGTTTAACAAACACCTGACACATCACAGTGTAGTGAAAAGATTTATTTTCTTATGCAAATTGAGTCAGCCTTACTGGTTTTTGATGTATTTGAGATGACCTTTTCGGTGTGTAATTAGACTTTAGGTCTCATTTTTTGCATGATCCCAAAAAGTTGATTTTGCAGTTCTCAACATACACATATAAACTGACCATTTTTTATAGTACCTTAGACTGAGATGGAGATGTAGTAATACAAATTTAACTTTTCTACTTTGTCTATTATTATCATCATTGTTTTTCGTAGATAATAAATTAAATTGTTTCCTTTCTTTTGGTTCAGAACAAGAGCATTCTTTTGAAACCAGCCCTCAGCCCCCAAGTAAGCATCGCACGCGCTCGAATCTCTTCCAATATCTTACTATCAACAGATACATAAGTATTATTAGCAAATAAGATACTTTCCCATTCCATTCCACTGGTCATTAATATATACGAGGAAAAAGAGGATGGATACCAGAAGCAAGATACCAAGTCTATTATTCCAGAAGTAGTACTTTCAATGAGCGAAAATTTCCATTTCCTTTAGCAATCTTCATAAATAATTCAGTATATTTCAAATACACTAAGTCCGCACCTTACTGCGCAAATATCCAATAACTATCAAAGATGTCAATACTCGACAAATAATAATTTTTAATAGCCTCCCAGTGATGCATCGCTAATTAAAAGGCCGTGAAAGTGTTCCCGAAGAGAATGAAAATGTTGTTAACATATTCCTTATCTTTGCGTTTAGTTACAGTTGATTTATTGTTAGTTTCTACAGGTGCATAAGTAATACACGATAATTACATTAGGTTTTTTAATGTAAAATTTAAAAAACTGCCACTGCAGCATACTCTAATTAAATAGTGTTTGTATCGACTTGCGACAAAACAAATCTTAATTTCAACGAGCGAGATTTCCTGATAAGGAAGCAGACTGCATGGAATCCGCTGAGAAGAGTCTGTTTTTTTGCTCGTATACATCTAAAGTGACTATGTTCACATAGTTCTATTTTATAGAATAAAATAAAGTGGACAGCTTGCACAATAAGAAAAAATTGTACAGGTGCATACTTTTGACGTCTTTGTGAAAAGTCTTCATTGATTGCTCAGATGAAGAAGCAAACATCGATAGGTTTGTTAACATCATATAATCAGTCGACACATAATTAAGTATTTGACCAGATATTGTCTATCCCAGCAGTAGAGGAAATGCAGTTTTCAAGAATATGAACGACAACACGAAATCAAGCAAAATGGTTGATAGTGACCAAGCCTCTCGGATTTACTCAATGAGAGTTCTAAAAGAAAGTCGCTCTCATTAAAATAACATTAAAGAATGAGTTATGAACTGGTTGGTATTGCTAAATAATCTCTAAAGATCACAGAGACTATCACAATCATGTGATTTAACATTCTTACATTATTTTGTTGGGGAATATCTCCAGAACCCTAATAATTTAATCAAATATTGACAGGTGCATAAAGAGTGAGAATGAAATTAAACGAAAAAAAAGCTGAGAAGAGCTTAAAAGCTTTTAGCTAATTACCAAGGATAAGTAGAATGAACATAGATGATGACGATATTGAGAGTGTAGATGTTTTGAGTTCAAAAAGAAATAGAGGATCAATATATTTTGATTTGAAAAATAATTAAAATCTATATTGTTGTGACGAATTTAGACTAAAAGAAGCTTACACAAACATGAAATATAATATAGCTGCTAGTAGGTAACTATTTGATACTAGAGGATGAGGTATACAGATTTGGAAAGGAACTGTGTATATTTCTTGCCTTGAACTCCGAAGACCTAAGGAGACAAATCGGTATTATGATTATTAAGGTTAATGATTTGCGTAATCATCAACAGTCAAGTTTTGAATATGCGATTCGCTGATGGTACTATTGTAAAGGCAGATAGTCTCAAAGATCCCCAAACACTTTTACAAAGCTTAAATGATGCATGCAATTCCGACGGTCTAAAAATGAATCTTAAAAACACTAATTAGTTAATGATCATAACCATAAATTATGATCATTATAAAACTCCTCAAGTGAATAATATGCCTTACCAACAGTTTTTCAACTTGCATATTGAAGTGAGTATTACTTTTTACATTTTTAATTTCCAGAAGCAAATTGTTATCTTGATTCTTGGGTTGAGCAATACTAAGCTAGTACTAGACGTGTAAATAAAATAGGGCGATATTAAGATGGATCTTCTATATTTAATTTAAGGCTTTACTAGAGAACTCTAAAACTCTCTAATCTCGAAAAATACCTCTGTGAAAAGAGAGATTTATAGCATTTGAAAAAACCTTTAGGACACAATTAGGCCACCGGCTTTATACTTTTAGTAAAATACTATCAAGATCCGATGAATTTTTATTTATTGTATTGTGTTCCATTGCTTTTCAGCCTGTGCTCAACTGCTATTCAACCTGTATGTCAATGACCTACTTCAAGAATATCTTGAGACAAACTAGCCTATGCTGACGATCTGAACATCTTCTGGCGTGGCATAGATGAGATAGATTACTTATTGCTGCAAAGCAATATCAACCTGTAGGAAATAGTGCGCGGACAGGTGGTATATAGAACAACAGCCTATATAGAATGAAATAATGAAGAGGCCAACTTAAATCCAAACATAGCATAGCGCGTCGCGAAAAAATAGCAATCAAATTCTAAATATAGACTTCGCCGAAAAAGGAGGTAAAATATGATTTTTGTTAGGTATTGGTTTTTGCTTGAGTTCTGAAAGAGAATTAGTAAAGTATCGTGCAACTCGAGTATAATGAAGTATTACGTTCATCTGTTATTTGAGCTAGTTATTTTTTTGTAATATTATTTATCAACCAATATATAGAGCAAACAAGTACGAACTTGTGTATTTTTATTTATCCCGGATCATTACACAACCTGATTAAGAATTGGTGTGGTCGCAATCATCTAAATCTTAACGTTTTTAAATGCTGTGTTATGTCTTATCATAGAATCAAAACCTCAATAATATTTAGGTATACCATTGCCACTTTCACTTTAGGCAGAATAAAATTGTTTAAGGGCCTAGGAATTATTTTTGACGAAAGGCTTACATTCGGCGCTCATATTGATTATATAGTAGCTGCTTTCTCAAGACTATTGGAGTTTATTGTTCGGAACTGCAGGCTTTTTAGCAATTAATTTTTTATGATAACGCTATATTTCCCTTTGTTTCGATCCAAGCTCGAATATGGGTCTCTGGTTTGGTATCCATCTTATGAATGCCATATTAACTCGTATGGTGGCTATCCAGTTAGAGGTTATAATCACAATCATCTGTTATCCCAATAGCCACAATTATTGACATATCTTATACATGAATAATAGCTGCCAAAAACTGAAAAGATATTGTTGTTTTTAATTGTGGAAAGTTACGAAAGTATGCAAAACTAATATTACAATTTGTTGGTGAACCGGCATTAAATTCCAAAAAGATTATTCGGAAACTGCAACTGAAGCTGAAACAAGGAAATATGATGAGAAGTGCATGAGACACATGAGTTACTACTTGTATCCTCTTGGTTTTTTCTAGTTAGCCTCCTCTAGTTTGTGAACAGTTAAGAGGTGGTGATTTAAATCACGTGAAGGCTTCAACTTAGAAGCTCTTGTTGTGAGGAGAGACTCACTCTATAGCATTCTTGTGGAAAATGCTTAAAGGCTGGAAAATGCATTTGCTCTTGCTCGTAGCAGAACTAACATTAAAGATTCTATTTTTATCATGTACAAAAACTTCCAACAATTTTGCTCCTACTTGGGATATCTTTCAATACTCTCTGAGGCACTTAGTTCCACACGTGATCTTGAGGATGGTTGGGAAGTCGCTGGAGGATGAGTTGCCTTTTTTTTCTGTTTTGAATGTATCTTTTTTTCTTAATATTACTCAAAATTTTATTTTTCTTTGTATTATATTTTAAAATTTAATTTCAATTCTGGCTATGTTGAATAATTTAGCCCATAATTAGTTTTTCCTTTTGTTAGTTTTTACTTTGTGTATTATATTTTACCATTGCTAATTTTGATTTTCAATTACAGGAAAATCAAAATTGGGGCTCTGGCCTGTAGGAAAATAAATATAAATAAATAAATAAATAGTTTGGCAGCATCAAGAAAAACCAATCGGAACAAAGACGAGTGCCGAATCCTATAGTGGAATGTCTAAATGCGGCCGCAGATCGATCGATAATGCGAGTATCATACGACGGTGGATCAAATATTAACCGACCTTTAGTCACTGTAATTTATATATGTCATTGATCGAAATGCCATCTCGTGGAGTGTTGGCTGAAAGCCTAAGGAACTTTTCTGCAATACCGACTATTGTTACTTCTCAGTAATTTAGTCTCCTTTGCGATGAGTGAACAGAAAGTACATCCGCGTGTTGCGCAACGCATCATTATCAAGTTTCTTGCGAAAGAAAATGTCGGGCCCATTGAAATTTGGAATAAATTTAACTCTAAGTTTGAGGAATCCACTCTCTCAAAAACTGAAGTGAAAGTGTGTCTCCCACCACAGTACAACATAGCAACATCACCACAGTGAAAGTATAGCTCCCACCCACGACGCCCACGGACAAGCATCACAAGTTTGAACGTAGCCGCTGTCAAAAAGTTTATTTTGAAAAACCGCCGTACTACAGTGCAGGACATCTGTCAAAATCTTGGAATCAGTTATGGAAGCGTCCAGTTAATAATTAAAAATTCCTTAAAAGATTTTCGAAAAATTTGCGCTAGGTGGGTTCCAAGGTTGCTGACTGCGGAACAAAAAAATTATCGGCTCTAAGTATGTGAGCGTCTTTTGGCTCGATACAAAAATGAAGAACATGATTTTTTGTAACGCACAGTGACTGTCGATGAAACCTGATGCCATCACTGCACTCCAGAGTCAAAAAGAGCGAGTATGAGCGAGTGGCGGAAAACAAATGAACCTTGTCCGGTAAAAGCAAAAACGCAACCTTCGGCCGGTAAGGTAATGGCGACCGTCTTCTGGGATTATAGAGGAAGCCTCCATATCGACTTCCTTCACGAACGGAAAACGATCAATGCAGCCTACTATTTCGACCTTCTTGAAAAAGTGCGACAGTCTTTCCGATCAAAGAGACGTGGTTGCAGTGTAAAAAACATGCCAAAATAACACACCAAAAAAATACTCAAATTGGGGTGGACTACTTTGGAACACACTCCCTACAGTCCGGAACTCTCTCCCTGTAATTTCTACTTGTTCGGGCCTCTGAAAGAAGAGCTTGGAGGGCAGCGATTCAGCAGCAACCAGCACGTCAAAAGCTTCGTGAGTAAATGGCTAGAGAGCCGACCTCGTTCATTCTACCAAACGGGCATGAAAAAACTTCCAATTCGATGGGAAAAAATGTATTCAAAAGGGAGGGAACTATGTGGAAAAATAATGTAATTTCTTTTTTGTTGACAACTTTTTGCAATAAATTTAAAAAAAAGGTCAGTTAATATTTGATCCACCCTTGTATATACGGTTTGTATGGGATTTTGTGGGGGAATCATGGCCCTAATTCGGTTTGGATTTTTGATTGTCACTAATTACTAATTATTTGCTGACATGTACTATTTTAGTGGCAGTGTTTACTTTGGATGACTGACCAATATGGATTCTTATTGTTGGTGCAATGGTTTGCCAATTAGTTTATAACAAAAAATACATGTTTATAGGCAATAATTAATAACAATTAATTGAATATTACATATTACTTAAATTTCCTAAATCTACAACGGTTTCAAAAAACATATAAAATAAAATATACTTACATTTCTAGTAATAAATACACTAAGGAAAAATAGATGGATGCAAAAGGACAGTGACATACCTGAAAAGAAAAAAAGACGAATAAAAAAAAAATAATAAACATAAAATATAAAAGTGTTATAATAAAAAATAAACTATTTAATTTGCGCATGTATTATATATAAAATAATATAAAAATTAATTTTTCTCTTATATATTTTATAGTAGGCCAAAAGTCGAAATTGGAGAAAGGTACCCACGTCGGTTCTTACACCTTCAATCGCACAAAAAAGATCCAACGGTACTCAAAGTACTGCAATACTACGATGCGCCTCATCACCGAACTAGTCGGACCGAATTAACCAATTTGGTCGTATTCAAATGATCGTCAGGTTAAAATGACTATTCGTGTTTGTGGATAATGCAGAACAAAAGTTCCTTTATGATTGAATGCTTGTTTATAAACTTTTTACACCACAAAGTATAAGAAATTAAAACATTGCGGTTGGGTATAGAGAGAGGATCACTAATTAATAAAAAAAAATAAATATCGCTAAGAGAAAAACGGGTATTTCAAAACAGAAGCGAAGCCAAAAGGAAACCAATACAGCTCCATAGAAGAATAAAATCAAAATTATTTTTACTGAACGTTTGATTAGAACATACATAGGTATGCATTGAAGCCTTAGTGTCTAATAAAATCCATTGTCACCGCAGTTAAGGCGTATATTTATGTTAAATTTAAATTTTGCATTGCAGTATGGATGCATTGAGCCACCATGACACCACAAAGATTTATACGTAAGTTCAGCCAAGAGATATAAAAGCGTGAGTTGGCAGCGGCACTGATTGTAAATGTGCATTTATTTTGCACAACTACTTGTTATAGGGTCTGAAAATTAACTGACAATACAATAAAAATTATAATCCTTCCAAAGTGGCTTTCATTTACAGAGAATTAAATTACTTTGCATAGATACCTGTAGTCGGATAACCGTAGTATTTCTGACCTACGATTTTTGCAACATAACTTAACCGGCTTGTATGTTATTAAGTTCATTTAGAATGAAAGAACCGATATCAGAGGCCAGAGGCTATATTTTAATTTGTCCCAGAATCACTTCTGGAGATGCAATAACCGTTACGTATGTAGATTTGCAGATGTAAGTAAATGATAAAAAGGTAATTTAATTGCACCATAAATTAGTATCTTATATTATTTTTAATTATAAAGAGGCATGTTGTCTTCTGAGTTAGGGCAATAGGCCACTAGTTAAAAAAAGCTATTGAGTTTTTATTATTTTATTCAAATTTTATTAATAATATGCGGTTCGTGTCTAAATTATGCTCTAATCTGAACTTTGTACTTATATTAATAATAAAAATCAACATATCTTTGGCTGTATGGAAAGAGAAATATTAAAATTCGGCATGTCACCTCTCAAGACATTGAGAATAACGAATCAGTAGAAAAATTTTAGCCTGAAGTCCTCGGCTCGATTTTCTCGACAGAGCTCGATTTTAAAATTTGTAAATGGCTTGAAATGGGTAGGCCTAAAAGCCTACGGGATGATTACTGCATAATAGTATTTGGAGCAGATCGCTAGACAGGATAGATCATTGTGAGGCAACCAAAGCAATTAAAAAAATGAATTTAAACTGCCCCAGGCTTAACGGTAGAGATTTGATGAACTTCAATACATTTTATGATAAAATAATATACAAGTTGGGGAATCGATTACTATGTATAGAGGGATTGTTCAAAGGCGAAATATGGCAAATATGGCGGACGCATATATTTTGTGTGGAGACCAGTCGTATCAGGCAAGAACTTATTTTTCAGTACGACGCTAACACTACGCGCCTGACTTTGAGAGGGTAACTATATTACTTGTAATAAATTTTCACAAAATATTACACGTTATTTCGAAAATATTTTTCTGATACAAACATTTTATTAATCTAATTTAAAAAAGACTGAAACAGACCTCCTTCTTTGGCTATGCAATAAAACCCATTTCGTACTTCCAATTTAGAGACAATTCTGGAGATCTAGAAAGCCATTTAATAATATCGCCAATCTCCCTAATAAGAGGGTTAGGAAAAGTATTTGTATAAAAATTCATTAACCATAACTGCATTATGAGCAGGATAGCCGTCTTGTTGAAAATAGACCGATCCCAGGTCTATGCAGGAAAACTTGGTTTTGCAGCAACTTAGGGTATTTTTGGGCATTTAAAGTACCATCAATAAAAAATAGCCCTATAATTTGATCGCCCAAAATGCCAGCCCAAGCATTCAGTTTTTTAGAATAATGAGTATGGAAAAGAAAACGAGCACAAAAGTGAGCACAAGAGTTGTGCTCGTTTTCCTGAGACCAATATCGAACAATGGAAGGATTGCGTTTCCCATGTAATAAAAATTAAAAGAAGATTAATCTGAAAATAGAATACTTTAATAATGGTCGAAAAAAATACGAAAATAATGGTCTTTTTCATTTGCTTTTTTCATCATGGTTTTACAAAATTCCATAGTGGATCATGCAATCACACACGAAAATAAGGCATGCCGATATTGTTATTGTTGTTCTGTAAAAAATAAAAACAGCAAAAACCTACCAGATGGCCGAAGGTGAGAGGAAACGGTGTTGCCATTAAGTTAAGCAATGCAAATTTTGTAATGTTTAATGTAATAATAAAATAATCAATGTAATTTTTAATTCCCCAACCTGTATACAACAAATTAAAAAAAGGTTCCTTAAAATATTGAAACGCTAGATTTAGTAAACAAGTAACAAGGGGGTATTTTGTCTACAAACTTATTCATCTCTGTTGTCAAATTTAAACGCATTTTCAAAAGAGAAAATTTTCAGCTATGTATCAACACATATTAATAATATAAGTTCAGGCTCCGTCTAAAAAGAATCTACCACCAACGCAACAGGATCAACATGACGGAAACAGCCAAACGGCAATTTCAAGAAGAAATACAAAACAAATTGGAGGCCGAAAAACATGACATAATGAATAAACAAGACCCAGACCAAGAATGGGAAGCATTGAGAAATGTTATTAAGACGACAGCAGACCACCTTCAACTAACACATAACTCCATAAATCGGCCAAACAAACCCTGGATCACACAAGCGACCATAGAAACAATTAACAAACGAAAAGAAATGAAAAGGAAGGGCACCCTAACGAGAGAAGACTGCGACCTGTACAAGAGGTTAAATAAAAAGATACAGAGACAATGCAGACAGGATAAAAACAACTACATTAAAAAAATATGCAGGGATATAGAGGAACATCAACTCACCCATGACACCAGAGACTTGTATCAAAAAGTAAGGGAAATAACAAGCAAATTTAAACCAAAGACTTTCACAATTGAAGACAAGGACGGAAAGATCGTATTGGAAGATGAAAAAGTGATCGAACGATGGAGACAATATTGTGAGGAATTATACACCGAAGAAACCAAAATAGCGATCGAACAACAGAAAGAAAACACACAATTTGAAATGGAGCCCAATATTCTTATGTCTGAAATTAAAGAAGCTATAAAAAAACCTAAAGCTAAACAAGTCCCCAAGAACAGACGGAGTTCGTGCTGAGCTCATAAAAGTACTAGGAGACCCGGGAACCAAAATCCTACATGATATATGTAATAAGATCTGGCAAAGTGGTCAATGGCCTAAAAATTGGACAACGTCTGCATTTATACCTATTCACAAAAAGGGATCCACCAAAAAATGCGAAAATTATCGAACGATATCTCTAATCACACATGCCAGCAAAATCCTGCTTAAAATAATAGATAGACGATTGCAAAACTACTTAGAGAGTCAAATCCCTCCAGAACAAGCAGGCTTCGTTAAGGGAAGAGGGACTAGGGACCAAATATTCAACATTCGCCAAATAATCGAGAAAGCCCGTGAGTTCAATACCCCCATGCTCTTGTGCTTTATAGATTACAAAAAGGCTTTCGACTGTGTTCGATGGAGTAGTCTCTGGAACGTATTGAAAGAAATGGGAATCCCTCTGCATTTCATATCTCTAATAACCAACCTATATGAAAATAACAATGCCATAGTTAGTCTCGACAATAAAACATCAAACATTTTCAAAGTACAGAGAGGCGTCCGTCAAGGATGTATCCTATCACCGAGACTCTTGAATGCCTACGGTGAATTCATAATGAGACGAGCCCTGGAAAATTTTGAAGGAGGTGTGTCAATCAATGGTAGAAAGATATGTAATCTCAGATACGCGGACGACCCTACCCTAATAACAAGAGATGAAGATGAGATGGTTACACTTATTGATCAGGTCGCTAATGAAAGCCGAGCTCTAGGCCTCGAAATAAATCTAGACAAGACCAAGTTAATGGTCATTGACAGGAGTAACACCATACAGTTAAGAAATCTGCAAAATAGAATTGAAGTAGTAGATGAATTCATCTACTTAGGGTCCCTAATAAACAGCAAGGGAGGGTGTGAAACAGAAATAAGAAGGAGGATCGTTTTTTTATACATGTGTGCCTTTTTGTACACAATACCGCCAAAGATGCATAAGTTATTCACAAGTTACCAGAAATAGTGAAAACAATTGTTATTCTCTCTTTCTAAACATTAGGAATATGTATTAATTCGAAGTTTTTTGACTATTTGGTCCAAGTAGTATTATAATTCATTAGCAAACTAATGCATTTAGAAATTAAAAAAAAAATTATAGCATAGTGAATACAATATATTTATTTCAATACTAATAAATTTAAATCTTGCATCATAACCTAAGTATAAATGTAATATGTACATTCATTTTTTAAGTTGATTTACCTTGATTATAGGTGTAGAATCATATTTTGAGTTATCTCTGTTTGGTGGACTTTTGAATCTTTGTTTCTTATTTTTTATTTATATAATATTTTTTTTACATAGATTGATGCTGTTATATCTTGTTTTACTAAGTGAGGTACAATAGTTTTGTTTGTAATAATTTAAGGCTCATACAGGTGCCCAAGGTATAATTTATTGTATTAGGCATATATATAATATATTGAATTGAATTGAATTTTCAAGTAATTGGAGGTATCAATCCGCATATTCAGAAGATAATAATGGGAACAATAATATCAAACTGACTGGAAAAATTTGACATTGTGACAGGTCGTCGGGACTCGATTTTTTTTTGCAAAATTATTAATGAAAATGAACCGGAAATTGTCGGAGATTGACTTTCAGAATATACAGGGTGTTCCTTAAAGGACGTGCTTAAGGGGGTGATTCCTGGACCGATTTTAAGAAAAAAAGTTCCTATAAATATATGTCCTAAACGTGTTAACTTTTGAGATACAGGGTGTTAAAATTTTACAAAAAAAATCAGTTCTTTAATAATAACTTAAACAATCTGTTTTTGAAGGTGGTAGACAATGGTACAGTGAAAACATCTTGTCGAACTTGCGTTCTGCGAAGCTTTGCGAAGCTGGTAAAATGTAACAGTTTACACTTGATAACGGTTGGAGATACTTACCAACCGAAACGTCGTGTTACATTAAATAAATAAGACAATGCAAGTTCGATAAGATGTTTTCAACTTAAACAATATTGTAGACATTTTTATGAAATTTGGTACATGTATTCTATGCATCAAGACATTTTTTGATGCTATGGGCAACGAGCAGTGATTTTAAATGTCAAATGTTAAAAACTATCACAACGCGTCATTTATTTGATTTTTAACTATTTATTGAAGTTATTTCGTTTCCACGCTATTTTTTTGAATATCAGTAATGGCAAATTATACCAATGAAGAAATGGCAGTAATGCATTTCGTATATGGCCTCGCCGATGGTAACGCAACAGAAGCCAGACGTATTTATCAGGAAAGGTAAATACGTCTTAGGGAAACTGGTTGTTTCAAGAAAAGTACTCCGGAAGGTAGACTTCGAACTGTCAGAACCCCTGAAATTAAGAACGCGATGCTACAAGTAATCGAAGAACAACACCCTGAGACGAGTACGAGAAAGATCGCTGAAACTCTGCATATCTGTCATCAAATTGTTTGGCGCATTTTGGTTGATTTTTTATTATACCCATACCATATTTTAAGAGTGCAGGCATCACTATCCGGAGATGTTCCGCAGCTAGTGAACTTCTGTCAGTGGTCTGCAGAATATTATACTAAATCCGCAGTTTGAGTCACAGATTTTGTTTACAGATGAAGCAAATTTTCTTCGGAACGCTATTCAAAATTTTCACAATAATCATTTGTGGACAGAAGAAAACCCCCATGCCATAACGGAAACCCATTTTCGACACCAATGTTTGGGCTGGAATTCGGTTAATGTTTGGGCAGGAATTACTGGTGATTACCTAATAGCCCCATTTTTTCTACCAGGGCGCTTTGATGGTCGGTCATATTTTCTCACAGTTTCTCAAAGAAGAACTACCTGGGCTTCTTGAAGATCTGCCACTTTAAACACTGTTAAGAAATCGAATATGGTACATGCACGATGGTGCCTCTGTTCGTTTTAGTTTCATTGTCCGAAACCATTTAAATACTGTTTATCCGAATCGATGGATCGGTCGCGGAGAACCACAACAATGGCCAGCAAGATCCCCGATCTCAATAGCTTATATTTCTTTTTTTAAGGGCACTTTAAAACTCCCGAAAAAAAAAATAACTAGAAGATTTAAGAGACCGAATAGTTTCCTCGTGTGAAACGTGATACGAAATACGCCGGGAATATTTGAATATTTGAACATGTGCGTAATTCCATGCGTAGACGAGCGAAAGCATGTCTACTTAGTGAAGGTGGCCATTTTCAACCTTTTTTTGTAGTGCAATTAAGATAAAATACAGCCGATCATTTAAGCTTAGTTTCATAAAATTTAAAAAAAATCGTTTTTTGCACTTAAAACCCTGTTGTTTTTAAAATAAAATTAGATAGGTATTTTTGAACTAATTGTCTATTGATATTAGTCATTTAGATTAGATTAGATTAGATTAAAATAAGGGTGAAGTTTCACTGCGACCTAAAAGATCTATTGTGTGCCCCTTTCTAATTACTGCTTGATGTTATTCTCAAGTCAAATTACTTCGTACAATCCTATGGCTTTAATAAAGGCTAGTAGTTGTGACGGTTCCAGTAATGAGATATTTCCTTCTGGAATTTCATAATTACCGAGGTGCATGGCACGACTTTCGGCAACTGTTTCGCATGTAGTTACTAGGTGTTCTGGGGTCTCTTCCTCTTCCCCACAGAATCTGCATTCACCTGTCTGTTCTAGTTTTAGTTTCCTGCGGTGTTCTCGAAGGTGACAGTGCCCTGTTAGGAATCCTGTTACAATCCGTAGTTTAGTTTTAGTTAAACTTACTAGAGCTTTAGATTTTTTTGGGTCGAGGGTTCCAAGGAACATCTTGGAGTGTCTCAACCCTGGATGATCATCCCAGAGGCTTTCTCTGAGTTGATCCTCCATTTTTGTAAGCTCATATAGGTAAGTATTCTTTCCTATGCCGCAGAAAGGTTCCGGTCCTACAAATTGAGAACCAGATCCCTTTTTTGCCAGAATATTGGCTTCTTCGTTACCTTGCACGCCTGTATGTCCAGGTACCCACAATATTGTGACTTTATTTCTCTTTCCTACCTCATTAAGTTTGCCCAAACAGTCTCTTACCATTTTAGAACTGATGACATGTGAACTCAGTGCTGCTATGGCTGCTTGACTGTCGGTGAAGATTGCGATGTCCTGCTTGAGGTAGTCTTTGTTCAGGATTAATTGAGCGCATCTTTCTATAGCGTGTATTTCCGCTTGAAAGACACTGGTGTATTTTCCCAGTGGCTCTGAGTATTTGGTGCCAGGCCCAAATACTCCAGCTCCTATTCCTTTTTCGGTTTTAGAACCATCTGTGTACCATTTGATAGTATTCTGTTTAAGTGAGCGGGCGACAGATCCATTTTCCCAGTCACTTTTGCTGTCAATTTTTGTACTGAAATTCCTAACAAAGTGATATTCCCGAGTTATATCGTCCTTGGGAAGATCGAACAGGGGAATGGATCTTGTTTGAGATACCCAGGCTCTCTGATCAATGTCCCTACTGTTCGTTCTATCCCTTGCTAATCTGAACATGGCCCTTTTAGCAGCTCCCTCTACTGCCAGGTGAAGAGGTGCCAGGTCAACTATGACCTCCAGTGCTGCTGTGGGGCATGTTTTCATAGCTCCTGTGATGCATACGCATGCAAGTCTTTGAACCTTGTCAAGTTTACGCCTTACTGTACTTAACTTTGTAGTGTTATGCCACACCACTGCCCCATATGTGATTATGGGTTTAACCATCATGGTGTACATCCATCGCAGTATTTTTGGGGAGCATCCCCAGTTTTTACCCGCTAGGTTCCTACAGATCATAATGGCTTTAGTGGCCTTGTTTACTGTGAATTCTAGATGCTTGTTCCAACTAAGCTTACTATCCAGTGTCACTCCTAGATATTTTACTTCATCCGATGTATGTACAACTTGTCCGCCCAGGTGGATGTCCCTGGTGGGTTGCATTTTCCTTTTACGAGTGAATGGTACGATAGTAGTTTTCGCTGAATTTATGCTCAGCCCCACTGATGTGCACCATTCTTCCGTGATGCTTAGGCTTCTTTGTATGAGGTCGTATAAAGTGCCCTTATACCTGCCTTTGACTATAATAACGATATCATCAGCATATCCTATGCAGGTGAAACCGAGATTTGTCAATATTTCAAGTAGTTCATCGACTACTAGACTCCATAGTAAGGGTGAAGTTACCCCTCCTTGAGGCGTGCCACGAGTAGTTTTGATGCCTGTGGTCTGTTCGCCCACAGTAGTCTCAGCCGTACGCGTGGCAAGCATTTGACAAATCTATCGGATTATGGTTTTGTTCAAATTTCTTTTTTCCAGGGCATTTTTTACCGCTACATGTGACGTGTTATCAAATGCCCCAGATATATCTAGAAAGGCGCAGATGGCTGTTTCTTTCTCATTCAGGCTTTTCTGGATGATTTGTGTCAGTTGATATAGTGCGGTTTCTGTGGATCTGCCCGCTCTATAAGCATGTTGACACTGATGTAGAGGTGCTCTCTCCAGAATGTTATTCCTGATATGGTTGTCTACAATTTTTTCTATTGTTTTCAGAATGAAAGACGTAAGGCTGATAGGTCTAAAAGATTTGGGGTCAGTCCCATCTTTTTTTCCTATTTTCGGTATGAAGGTGACTTTTGCCCTTCGCCAGCTACTGGGAATGTATCCCGACGCTAAGCTCGTCCTTGCTATTCTACTCAGGTGAGGAAGGACTTTCTCTTGTCCGTTTTGTAGGAGAGCAGGAAAAATTCCATCCACTCCCGGTGACTTGTACGGTTGAAAGGTGTTTATTGCCCATTTCAACCTTTCTGTCGTAAAGACGGTCCTTGCAACTATAGATATTAGTCATACTCAATAGCTCAAAAAAGAAAAAGAAACATTTAATGGTATTTAACACCAACAACTTAATTTTTAAGACAACAGCTATTGCCATCATCGATGTTTATGTACAAAAACGTCATTTATTCATGCATATCTAGTTAAGAAAAATTTGACATTTAAAATCATAGCTCGTTGCCTATAGCAACGAGCAATAAGAAAGATGCATATAGGCGACTCCGCGACTTTTATTTGCGTTAAATAAATACACGTTACGCGAAGTAAAATTGTTTTTATTTCTTTAAGCAAAAACCACGCGTCAAACGAAAAAAAAACAAGAAATCAAACTTGCTAAAAAGTGATTGAGGATTTTAAAAATAATTTTTATTTTAAGAAAAAGCAGTGGCGTAGTATTTTTTTCACTAAAAATATTCAATAGAAGACCTGTAGGGACACCACTGATAGAGAAAAAATTTTTTTCCGCATCAAAAAATGCGTCTTGATGCATAGAATACATGCACCAAATTTCATAAAAATATCTAAAATATTATTTAAAATATTATTTAAAAACTGATTCTTTTTGAAAACTTTAACACCCTGTATCTCAAAAGTTAAGACGTTTAGGACATATGTTAAAAGACATTTTTTTCTTAAAATGGGTCCAGAAATCCTCCTCTTAAATATTAGCACGTCTTTAAGGAACACCCTGTATATTGGAGTTTGCTCTCATTAGGCTGGGCGAAAGGTTACTCTTTGCGCCGATAAGGACGGATTCACCATTTACACTACAGAAACCACATCGGACCGTGAATTTCCTAAATGACTTCAGCAAGTACAACCGTATTATAATATGCTTTATCCTATTAGAAGAAGAAAAATTCGCCTTTGGCCGTTATAAGATTGCCAACGTTTACAAGTTACTATGCACATCTGCATGTTAGTTTTTCTAGGCAACATTTTATCTGCCCACTTAAGATGTCGCGTATTTCAGCACAACATGCTATTAAAGGGGCTTAAAAATCGCATCCTCACCAAATGACCATGGCATGCATAGAAATCTTCTTCATGCGGCCGCTCGCGGATTTGCATATGAAACTTTTTCTGCCATCGTTTATGTTAAATTGTTGTTTTATTGCTGTATTTACATGCCGAGGAGAAACTATTTTATGCTATTAAACGAGCCGACTGTCCCGTCTATGATTTCTTTTTAAATTTTTGTAATTTTATTTATATGAAGCTTTACGAATATTTGCTTGTTTATTTTATGTTTACCGTCTCATTTTTCACAACTCCAAATAAAGGTTTTTGCTTTAAAAGACCTTAAAAATTTGCCTAAAATATTTTTTATTCTTTAATATACCCAGTATTAAAATATTCCTTTTTTCTAAAGAGATGATTTTTGAATGCCATAATCTGTATAAAAAAGGAGAATTTTACACACCACTAAAACATTAAAATAAAAAAAATAAATTTAATCCTAAATCGCTTTAAGAACTAATTTGTAAAAAATTTTACGATTAAGCAATAAATTTCTTTTCACAACTGATTCAGAAGCATCATTATTAATCTGCCCAGCAAAATATCAGCGGGCTGCTTCGCTCTTATGGTGGCAACTGGAAAACTGGTGTATCTGTAGATCTCTGTATTTTGCATTAATCTACCACTGACATTAGGGACGATACTTTTCTAAAATGGTTTTTGTTTTATTAAAGCAGGTACATCAGAGCTTTTCGGAATTTTACAATTCATGTGTTTGATGTGTACGTCTGTAACTTGGAATACATTCAATAATAAATAAATGGGGGCGTGTTCGGAAAAACGCTCGGACAGGCCAATTGAGATTGTAAGTTACAATAAAAAGTTTTTATTCAAGGTGTGCTATATAGGCGGGACTAATACCAACTTTCTTATTTTAAATGGGACATCCTATATGCTATTATATTTTTGGATTCTCCACAAAATTCCAAACATTTTGATGTACCACATGCTATACCTTTATTTAGTTGTTTTTAAGATACAGGGCATTAAAGAAAACCTTTTTCATAAACTTAAAGAGGGTTCTTTTAAACTTTTTCTTTAATAAGTGTTCAAAATGTAAGCCACTTACTATTTGGCAATGCCCTAAACGTACTACAAATTCATTTTGAACGTTTCTTATGCATTCTGGAGAAATGTTTCGACACTCTTGCCTTATTCTAGTTTTCAGCTCCTCAATATTTGCCGGCTTGGTCACATAAACTTTGGATTTCAAATATCCCTAAAGGAAAAAATCCAGCGGAGAAAATTGGTGGCCATTCAAAAAGTCCTCTTCTGCCAATCCATCTGCCTGGAAAAATAGTATCCAGATAGTTTCGAAAAGGTCTTGCAAAATGGGGAGGCGCACCATTTTGCTGAAACCAGATGTTTCTTTTCGGCATATCAGCTTCTATTGGATCATGGATTAGAACAGCTAGATTTGGAGTTAGTTCTTCTTGTAAAAACTGTAAGTACCTTTCTCCATTTAAATTTTCTTCGAAGAAAATTGGGCCTATCACTTGCTGACCTAGAATTCCTGCCCAAGCATTTACTTTTTCTGGGTGTTGAGTGTGGCCTTGCCTCACCTAACATGAATTTTCTTGTGCCACCCAATAACGGCAATTTTGACGATTTACTACTCCGTTCACCATAAATGTCGACTTATCGGAAAAGAGAATGTTTTCTGTAATAAGATTATTATTTTGCATTAATTCCATAAATTGTTCACAAAATTCAATTCTTTGATCTGCATCCTCTTCATTGAGTTCTTGGAGAATTGTTGGTTTATAGGTATGAAATTTTTCTGCTTCAAGAATCCTTCCTTACTACTGAAGACTGGCTCACTTCCAATTCGCGCGCTACCTGCCTAGTGGGAATATTAGGATTTTCTTCAATGGCTAATAACACATTAATTTTGGTGTCTTCATTAAGCGCAGATCGACGAGAACGTATACTCCGTACCCAATCATCATTAAGATTTCAATCTTGTGCTTTTCACTTAAATAGCCCATTTCGTAAAAAAAATAAAAGAAACTTAAATCTGATGATCCGACAGTAAAGGCACGTCTTGCAGCGATGTTAAAATTTATAAAATGTTAAAATTATAAAATGCCACATTTTTATAGGACATTCATAAAATACATTACGAAAAAAAAACTGTTTACTGAAACGCATATTTTTTGAATTTAACACATTTTTAAAATAAAAAATCAAAACTTAAAAACAGGTGAATAAAGGTTGGCATGTGATACATCAAAATGTTTGGAATTTTGTGCAGAATCCAAAACTATAATAACATATAGGGTGTCCCTTTTAAAATAAGAAAGTTGGTATTAGCCCCGCCTACATGGCACATCCTGTATAAAAAGATTACAACATCAATTGACATGTTCGAGCGTTTTTCCTAACACACCTCCATTTAGTTATTATCGTATTTATTCCAAGTTACAGACTCGCACTGCGTATAATACTAAATGTACTTATAATATAATACTAAAAGACAAATAAGGAACATTTTACGATTATGGATAACCGATACGCCAAATCATCACCAGGATAAATGGGTGCGAAATGATTCTACAACCTAAAACAATTAAAACTAAAATAACATGAAGTACAAAAGAAGATATTTCAGCCACGAACAGGGTAGTATTGACTTGTATCCATTAAAAAATAATACTGTAGATTGGGTACAGGTCAAGGGCGACCAGGAAAGACTCAGGAGAAAATATGCAGGAGACAGCGCATGTTTCGCAAAAATGCAAAAGTTAAATTTGATATAGTGGTATTTTAGATCGTTGTGTGGAAAATTATTCAAATAACTACAATCAATTATGCTTAACTTCTCAATGAAATAGGATATTAGAAATGGTTAGGAAACTAAGTTAATTATCTAAAATTACCGAAACCGTGATAGCTAAATATCAACATTCCACCCATTCAACAATAGCAACTTTATTGTTTTAAGGAAAAGGGGAGAATAATAAAATTACAAAGTGGAACAATAACACCCAACAGATCCTCGGGAACATCCATAAAACATCAATGTCAGACGAGGGCGGGTGATACAATAATAGGAAAATAGATATTGATCCAACTAACGTAAAAAAAAATAAAAAATTATGTAAAACGTTAAGGGTACCATAACTACAACATGATTCAAGCAAAATATTGTCGAATAAACATGTGAATTATTGATCACGATGAAATTAAAACAAATTTCATGTGGATACAAATTTTTACAAATTATAAATTTAATGTTAAAAGTAACGTAAAGTTTATTAAACTATTTAAAGTACTTTACGCACAGGCGTAAGATTTATTAAAATATCCATCATTCTTGAAGATTAAAAGGGAGGGGAGGATTGGATTTTTAAATTTTTGTTTTTTTTTTGCAATTTCTGGTCCTGTTACCAAATTATTATTCCTAAAATATATTGTAAATACTTTCAAGTCATGCGTATTTTTTATTATTTCAAGTCATACAGTTATGCATCAAAATGCTTAAAGTATAAAACACATACACTAAGAGTGACAAAAATCTCGTGAAATACCGAAATATTCACCTTTTAGATCGGCCCGCTCTCTTGATAATGATTGAATCTCCTGTAAATGTACGTGAAGAATTTAAAATTAGACTTTATTATTGTATTCAAAATGATAGAAAGAAGAGCCTTAAGATGATGTATCACTTGATCCCCCCTTTCTATTTAAGATTTTAGGGCTCACCCTGTCCAAGAGGTTGCACATAAGGAAGAGATAATATGCTTGTTTTTGTTTCCCTTACGTTTTATAAAAACTGTTTTCAGCGTTTTTTATTCACTTTTTCGTTCCTAATATACAGTATCGGACAAAATTAGAGAGACTTCTCTATTTGCCAACTCCAATTTTTTGTACTTGAAATAAAATTAATTTGTTAAGCAGTGTATACCGGAGTTGACAAGAATTCTATTATTAACAATTCATTTTTGTAGCTTATGTTTACATTTATTTAAAGAATGTTTTTAACATTGATAAAAAATTACTGCGACAGAATTAAAGAGACTCATTTTGTATTTAGTTTCGCTGAAGTCGCGATTAGTTTAATTTCTGTTTATTAGTTTGAGAATATCATTAGCAATGCCTCGTGGTAAACATTATTCCATAGACCTAAAAGAAAAAATTATAGAAGCCTATAACTCAGGTCGCTCACAAAAATTAATAAAAGAGCAATTCAACGTCAGTAAACAAATGGTTTCCAGAACAATAAAAAATTATCAGCTCCGTGGAAGAGTGACAAACCTTAAAAGAGGTGGCCGCAAGAGAAAAACCTCAGTACTGCTGGACAGGAGAATTAAACGACTAAGTCAGAATAATCCGCGTCTATCTTCAACACAGATTTTGGCTGAATTGGAGGCGCCTGGGGTTTCATCCAGGACTGTGCAGCGGCGATTAGTGGAGGCGGGGCTTCCTGGAAGGAGACCAGCAAAAAAACCGTATCTATCAAAAAAAATGTAGCTGCTAGAATGTTATTTGCAACACGTCACCGTTACTGGACAGCTAAGGACTGGAATAAGGTTTTGTTTAGTGACGAGTCTAAATATAATATTTTTGGAAGTGATGGAGCGCAGTTCGTACATCGCCCAGCAAACAAAAGGCTTGATCCAAAATATGTTTCTGGTACTGTGAAGCACAAAGGTGGCAATTTAATGGTTTGGGCTTGTTTTTCGGGTTATGGAATGGGTCCTATCCACAAAATTGAGGGCACTATGGATAGTTTTATGTATCGGACTATACTGGAAGATGTAATGTTGCCTTACGCCGAATGGGAAATGCCGCTAAGATTCACGTTCCAACACGATAACGACCCCAAACATACGGCCAAACTTGTGAAGGAATGGTTTTTGGCTAACAAAATTCAAGTTTTAAAATGGCCACCGCAATCGCCGGACTTGAACCCAATTGAAAATCTTTGGGAGATTATAGAGAAATTCGCACTAAAGATTCGCACCAAAAACATCGGGAATTGTGCTCAATTATTTGAAGAAATCGAGAATGCCTGGAAATCAATGGATCCGGCTGTAATTTCGAATCTCATTGGATCGATGCCGAATAGATGTGAAAAAGTTATCCAGAATAAAGGGTACTGGACAAAGCATTAGGTTAGTTTCATTAGTATTTTAATGTACTTTAGGGATAAGTCTCTCTAATTTTGTCGCACAGAATTTTTTGCATTTTTTTATTTTTCCTAATAAATCTTGAGAAATGTTTTTTTTTTAATTTATTTTAGTGCCTTTTTAAACTACTTCAAAACATAACATCCTTCAGCACAAAAAGAGGAATTTAATCATTTTTATCTTACATAAAAGACGTAAGTAGTCGAGTCTCTCTAATTTTGTCCGATACTGTATATACCCATTTCAAGTTTTTAAATTGTCGCTCTGTATGAACACACAACCAAACTTTATATGGAATCACCTCAAATTTTGGAGTAATTTTAAAAAAATATTAATAAATATGCTGTTCGTTGCTTACAAAGTGTTTTATTTAATGGCAAAACAAAAGAACATTTCTAAATAATAAAAAAGTAAAAAAAAAATATGGTAATAAATATTAGTAGTCCGTATTGCCTCCTCTATATCAATGGTGTTTTTGCTCCATCATTATTCCTTTCAAAACATTACAGTTCCTCCTTCTTGGAGTCTAGCACGTCTTCCTGGGGCTCTGAGAACCCTGATTCGACGATCATTTGACCTCTCTCAGAGGTCCAATGATCAGAAAAAGTAAAAAGAGAAAGTCAGTGAAACTCAGAGTCCAACTCTGGTCTCATCTGGAAAAGGGACATTTTTCCAATTTTCAATAGTCCTATTTTGGTGTTCAAGGACCAATTTAACCGGTTCGCTTTATTTTGGATAGCTTAGGAACCCGTAACTGCCTATATAGACCTCGCGCACGAAGCCTTTTTCGTATGGCTTCAACCTTCAACTAACACCGTTAGCTTCTAGAGGTTGGTGTTTTAGCTCTGGATGCGAAAAATTAGGATTTCTCCTAGCAATTTGGCATACGAAACGGTCCTGTTGTTTGATTGTGAGCCTTTGGCGACTTTGTCTTAAGGGTTTCTAGTTAATAACTGTTATAGGTTTTGGAAACTGCTCCTTGAGTCACACTCACTACTGCTGTTGGGTCCGGTAAAGTTAAAGGGACGTCTAAAAACCGATTTTTTTTGAAAATTTTCACATAGAATGTCGAGTGTGGTCAAAATATTGACAAAAAAGGGAGGATGATTGTAAAAAATACAAAACTTTGGAAATTATGAAGGTTTTTCTACATACGTTAAATAAGTAATTATTATTGCCGGCTTGCACAAGGTTTTTTAGGTCTTGATTTTGCTATAATTAAAAAATATATATATTGGGGCAATTTTGGAACTTTTTGGGGGCTATAATTGTAAATTTATAGCATTTTTTATTGCTTTGTACCCCTTTTAATTACATATTTTGTAATTTACACACAAGAAAAATAAAACAACAACCTTATTGACAAAAATGGCAGTGGCTTCGCTATGTCCTCAGTAGTATTTTTTGGTTTTGTCTGGAACACTTTTTAGTTAGATGGGTTGGCTGTGGACTCAATTTTAGATAATAAAGGCATAATATAGTTAGATTTTACTTTACATAAACAAAACACATTAATCAGGTGTTAAAAATAGGTATTATTTATTTAAATTATTTCATATTTTATGTAATTTAATATATAATAAGTATACATTTTGAAAAAAAAACATAATTTAAGATATTTAATTATTAATAGGTAAATAATAACGATGAGGTTTAATGTAAATTAACTTATAGTCAAAATAATAAATATCTTTAAATTCATTATAGGCATTAGGAATAAGAATAAGGCATAGGAATTATATAATAAGAATAAATAAAAGAATTATATAATTCCCATTTTCTAACTATTATCCTATTCCCTAAGTAGGGCTCAGACGACTACCTAACCCACTATTTAGCGCCAACCCAAGATTCCAATCCCAACTCCACATGTGCGCCAACCACACAGTCCCATGTGCGCACACGGGGCTACCGCCCAGTGTGCATATTTTATGATTATATAAATAAACAAATACTTACCTATAATGAGACAGGACAGAAAATTACGATAATCGTACTAGTACAGTAGCCACTGCCAATAAATAATATTCGTTGACGTAAGTGACATTTGACAGTCTTATTTATTTATGAATTAATTCGTATTTACATATTTGATATTCCTGATTTGCGTGTAGAAATTTGTTTATGCCTAAAGAAGTGATGTAAATCCTTCTAAGTTACAGAATTTTGTTACTTAAGGCTTTAAATTTAAATTAATACCATATATAATGGTCAATGTGATGCCTAGTGGCAAATAGAGTGTAGTTAAGCCGGGTGTAATTGTAAATTATACAAAAGTAGAAAACCCTTTATAACTTTTAAAATTTTGCATTTTTTTACTTCATCCTCACTTTTTTATCAATAAAATGTCCAAAATCCACATTCTATGTAAAAATTTTCCAAAAAAAAAATCGGTTTTTAAATTTGATACACGGTAATGCCTTTCGCAAATCATAAAATGTGGCAGCTGTATATTCCCCATTTTTTTAACCAGAATGGTCGAAAGTCATTAATGTTGATTTTAAATTTCTGAACCCAAATTGTTAAAAAGATTATGTGACTCAAAAATTGGATAAAAACAGAAACATACAACTCTACAGAGAAAAACTGAATGACCTAGACATAAATTTCAAATTTTTGTAAGAAAATTTTGGTAGAGAAGAAGGGACATTTTTGGTAAACAATAGTGTTTGACCAGATGAATATTTATCACATAATATTCTCTACTTTGTTGTATTCTTAAATGAATTGATTATGAAATTCAATGAAAGTTATAAAATAAAACTCCTGTTCTCAATGTTAGATTACAAAAATGACACCTAACTCGCGTTAACTGGTATCTTGAATTGTTTCCAAGATAAACAATAATACTGATTTAAGCGTAATGAATAATTGAGGAGTTTGGGTGCAAAACCGGATGTATCCAAATTTTGATAACAAAATCGGATATATTGAAATAAACAAGTTGTGCGTATTCTATTGCACTTTTTATTATCTATTCTAGTAGTTATTTGGACGTTGAGTTGGGATTCCATGCGCTTTTAACTCCTATAAGACCAGTCAAAAAAAGTGTTCTTTTAGTGTTTTAAGTTCATAAAACATCCATTAAACATCCAGTTATTGGGCCTTGACTGGCAAATGTATAATGTTAAAGAACTGGAAAAGGTATATAAAAAAAAATAAAGGGAATTTCAGAATGCCAAAGAATTCATGAAATGAACATAACAAAACCACTGTTAAAATTAAGATGTCTCAATTTTATCGGTTTACATCATTGGGTGACACAGTTTGGGAATCACTTCTTAAGAAGGGAAAATCAGAAGACAACATACAGCTTAGCACCCTACCATTAGGTAATTCCATGCCAGAAAAAAGTGTATATCATTTGATAAAGCATTTTGGGGATGATTGGCGAAACATGGAAGATTTTTTGTGTTACAAAAATCTATCACATAGTAACAATACCGGAGCCAATGTGGATACTTCAGTTAATTTTGAAACCCAAGAAAAAAATTAGCTTTGCGATTGCCTGCATGAAGAAAATGCAATTCATATTTAATTTTCCTTTTATTAGTTTTGTCAAATAATTTAACTTGATCCAGTTTGTTTTAAAAAAAATAAATATATATTTTTCCTTACTATGTCTCATTTGTGTGCAAAAACGGATATATATACAAACTTTTATTGCTAATAATGACGAATTGGTATTTTTTTTTGTTTCTTTTTGAGTTAATAAATTGTCAACCCTGCTTAATTAAAGTTATTTTCTTAAAATATTACTATTTTTAAATATAAATACACAGGGTGTTTTTCGAGTTTCCTGAAAATTTTCTGAAAGTGGATATATCCGGTTATGCACGCGAACTCCTCAATTTAGAAATGCTTGGAAAATTCCATATCGCTTCTACTGATGCCAAATATTTCTACGGAGACCAATAATTTGAAGAAAACACTGACAGTCAAAGCAGGCATACCAATTTCTTTCCCAAACCAAATCACACTATAAAAAAATATATAACAATGAGCGAACTTCAACCCAGGACTAAATCTCTCCGTTTGAGCATGTCTAGCATAAGATTATTTTTTTAAATTTTGACCTAAAACAGTAAATATTGTCAAATTTATATTTAAAATAATAATATATTGTGAATACAGTTTACAACAAAAAAGTCACTTCTGTAAATCCAGTATCCTTATGCTAATGTTTTTCTCTTTTAACATAAGTAACATATGTATATTACTGACAAATTGAGTGAACCTGGCAAGATGAGTAATACCACAGATGTAATAAGACAACCCCGTTATATATGTGGTATTACTGCTCCAAATTCATTTTCTATATTTTGCAAAATCGTTTTCTATAGTTCTCACAATAATTCAAGGAAGAATCAACTGATTACAATAAAACTTCGAAATTTTTTCTGAGAACATGAAGTGCTTTAATCTTGGTTGTTAGCTTCTGAGCCGTTTTATTTTTAGCTTTCATTTGTCATATCACCAAAACCCTAGAAGCATGTACAAGGTGTCCAACAATGGAATTCTCTTTTTAAACTAAAATAACTTGGCAACAGTGTAACGTAGCGGGGTCGTTCAATAGTATATCAATTCCGATTATTTAGTAAAAAAAAAAGAGATAAACAAAAAAAATTAGGTCATATTAGAATTACGGTACGCACTTTTTTGAGAACCAACGTGCTAAAAATCTAATTAAATTCAATATCCTGTAAGTTAATAACTCAAATAATTTAATATTCTAAATTTTACGACCACTATTCCACGCATATTATAATGGATATGCCGGCAATCCAAGAAAATCTAATTAATTTCGTATAATCGCGAATCAAGTCTGCCTGGTACTGCCTAGGGTGGAACTATCTTTCTGTGGGCTTTAAATTCAATCTGATTAAAATCCAACAGGTTTTGTTGCTCCAAACAAAATTAAATCGATTATTGTGTTCGTTTATACCGGCTGTTCCATCTTTGTATCAGAAGAATTATTTGATTAAGTCTCTAAAAGGGGATGCCACTTAACAATATAGAATAAAACAATTAATGATGAGCTTATGTCAACAAATTGAAATCTTTTTAACGAGTTAACTAGGGTACTTTTATGGAAAAAACTATCAGACTAAGAAAGCATCAGATCAAGATTTTCAAGACAACCGGTATAATGTGTAACGTAATGAGCCATTAAGATACTTGTGTAAGATAGAAAGACATCTATTGTAAATAGGTTTCACTCGGGAGGTTGTTGACTTGGGAATTAAACTTGATCTCGAGAAGACCTCGCCCAATGTATCTTAAATTTTGTCAAGAAATTATTTATCAAATTAATTTTAATAAAGGTGTCGCGTATTTGATTGTGTATGTTTTGAGTTAGACGATGATTGATTCTTATGGTAATTGTGAAATTAATGTAGTCATGTGACTTAAGCAAGCATTTGACTGAGTGTCTCTTCTTGAGTAAGTTGGTAACTTCAGAATTAACAAAGAACTCTTGGATATGATTTTCACAAATCCAAGTAGTATCCTCATTTTTTCAACGCATGCTAAAAAAGGGTCCAAAGAAACTTTTAAAGCAAAAATCAAGCTGATCTAAGGAATTAAAATGGAGGTTCCCCTTTTAGACATACTGTCCAAAAATCTGAATCAAAAAGCTTCTAGTGCATAGTTTTCTCCAATGGAATTGAAATAAGTGTCTTAACTTTATCATTATTTTTATAATACTATGGCGCTTGATCTTAAAATTGAGCCAAACTAAACGGAGTTACTCTAAACATTTCTGAAAAACATTATAGGATTCTGTCTTTTATAAAGCAAACTGTCTTATTAATACTTCAACATTAACAGCAAAAACCTTGGTGTTTTCTGCCCGAGAAAAGGTGTATCCAGTTTGGAAAGCCTCAAATGTCTGTCAAAAGTCAATACTATCCCCTATACAGGATGTCTACTATAAAAACCGCCAAACTTTAAGAGGTGATTATACAAGTCATTAGCAACAAAAAAGTCGTATAACATTTGTTAGTTATTCTGGTATTTAAAAATTTTTGATTTTATCAAATTTCTTTGTTTTTTTTTCATATAAACAAGAATATCTCCGTTATTCTTACCACCACATAAAATTTAGATATACCATCTGAAAGAGAATGAAATTTGCTATGATATGGTTATATTTAAGTTTTTGAGTAATTTTTTATACCGGGCGTTATCAGATGTTAAATGTAACATTTGGGAAATATATCTTCTTCGTTGTCATTTTTCTAGACATGTTTTTTTTTTCAGCAAAACTACTGCATTTAATATGCTTTCCAGTGATATACTTACTTTTGTGATAGCTATTTGTTTTCACAGCAATATCATGGTTGCCCATGAAAGAAAGAAAACCACAAAAATTGAAATTTTTCAAATTTCATATTTCTTCATCTTTTGAGCACCAATACTTGTAGATCTATGTTCCCTAACACAACTCCACAAATTTTCATCAGAGAAGCCGTAAACAAATAAAATATCGCGATATTCATTCTTTAAAAAAAAAGACTGTAGACTCTTTTGTAAATGGCAGTGAATCCGCAAAAGAAGAAAATTCACAAACTATGTATTACTTGATTTTAAAACAAAAGCATAGATATTTACAATGTGACAAGAACTGTCATTAAGTTTTCACTTTAACATAAAGTAATTAAATAAGTAATTTGATTTAAACGTGCTTAAAAAAATAATGCCTAGTTTCACAAACATTGAATATCGGGACATCTTGTTTATTTACGGTGTCGCAAATGGAAACTCGCGGAAGGCAGCAAGGGAATATGCACTTCATTTTCCTAATAGACGGAACCCCATAGAAGTACATTTGCAGAAGTGTTCAGACGCTGTGGCGAAACTGGTTCCTTTTGAGGTTTGGGGATTACAGAAGGTGGTCAAAATGGTCAATGCTGAAGAAAAGAATCTGCGATTATGAGAGCTGTTACAGAAGATAGATCTAGAAGTACTCGCCGCATTGGTGCTGCATTAAGCATTCACCATTCCACTGTACATAGAGTTCTTAAAAAAAAATAATTTGCATCCGTTTCATTTGAAAAAAGTCCAGGATTTATTGCCAGTGAATGGTGAGGTGGAATTCAATTCTGTAGGTGGTACTTGAATACGTTGCAAGAGTGGGGAACAGATCAAATATTTCGGACAGATGAAGCAACATTTATAAGAGCCGGAATAATGAATTTAAGAAATAACCATATATGGCATACAGAAAACCCTCATGCGACTGTTGTTTCACATTTTCAGCATGAGATAAGGATCAACGTATGGATAGGATTAATGAGAGGTCGCCTTTTCGGGCCTGTAATACTTCCTGATCGGCTCAATTCCAATGAGTTTTCAAATTTATTAAATAATGACCTTGTTGACTTTCTGGAAGAAATCCCCTTAGCTGCTAGGCAGGAACTTTGGTTTCAAATGAACGGATGCCCAGCCCATAATGGCAGAATTGTGCAAAATTCCTTGAATCAATGCTTTAGGCAGAAATGGATCGGAAGATACGGTCCGGTAAAATGGCCGCCCAGAAGCCCTGACCTTACGCCCCTTGACTTTTATGTCTAGGGCACATTAACATCTAATGTTTATAGTATTAACATTAATACTCGAGAAGAACTAATTAATCGAATTAGTGTGTGTTGCAATGAAATGCGACAAAAACGCGTTGAACTTGAACGGGTTGTTGATAGTGTCAGAAGAAGATGCAGCAAATGTATTGAATAAGAGGGAAGACATTTTGAACAATTGTTATAATTTTGGGTTTGTTTAATGAAATTTTGATGTTTTAATTTTGGTCAATCAAGGAATATAAAATTTGAAAATTTTAAATTTTTGTGGTTTTCTTTCTTAGTATTTTTTCTTTTCATTTTTGTAGTAGACACATTGTATACATCCCTTATTTACATCTTTCATTCAAGCCTGGTAACTAAATAAATATACTCTTTTTGCGGATGACACCACAGTCTCCCTGTCAGCGAAATTAGTTGACTAGGCACGCTTGACTCTTGAGGACGTACAGAAAACGTGAATTACTGGTTTATTATAATGTTCAATACATTCCTTATAAATCATGATAAAACTATCGAAATTATACAGTGCTTTTCTTTGAAGTCCCCCCCCCCCATTTATTTTTTGAACGGGTCAAAAAAAAATTTTGAAACTTGGCATAAGTAAATTGGTCTATAGATACTATTTTTCACTGTAAACTAGGTAGTTGTAAATTCCAAGATGGCGGCTGGGCGAGATCTTGAGAAAAAATTTTAAATAGAAAGGGGGGTCGTGTGGTACCTCATTTTAAAGGTCTCAATGACCTGTCTAAAAGTAACAGCCAAAAAAATACACTGTTGCGATTTTATTAACGTTTTTAATAGAATACAATGAACAACTAATTTACAATTAGCAAATAAACAATTTATCAAAAGAAAAACAATATTTAATTTAAAAGATGCTGGAAATGATTTCCTTGTACCTCTTGACACATAAATAACCTATCTGAAAATTCACGTCGAACATTTTCAAATACATCTGCCTCAATATTTTGACAAATGTTAGTGATTCTTTGTCGTAGCTCAAAAATTGAGGCACGTTCTGTTTCGTATACCTTTTGCTTTAGGTATCCCCACAAAAAAAAGTCTAGCGGCGTTAAATCTGGTGACCGAGCTGGCCATTCAATAGGACCCCGACGACCTATCCAACGACCAAAATAATTATCATTTAAATAATTTCTCACATTCCTGGCAAAATGCGGAGGAGCACCATCTTGTTGAAATGTAATGTCCATGTCAAATTTATGTACATTAGCCTCAACAATTTCTGTTATGAGAGGATCGATAGCATTTTCCAGCATATTTAAGTACAATTCACCTGTTAAATTTTCTTCTAAAAACAGCGACCCTACGATATGATTCCCTAATATTCCTGCCCATACATTGATTTTTTGCGGATACTGAGATCGGGTTTCACGAAAAATGTGTGGATTGGTATCACTCCAATATCGACAATTTTGTCTGTGGACATTACCATTAAAAAAAAAGTACATTCGTCGCTAAAATAAATGTTGCGCACGTACGTAGGTTGCCTTTCTACTCTCTCTGCCATAATTTCACAGAATTGCACTCTTCGGTCAGGATCATCTTCAGTCAGTTGATGGACCATTTGGATCTTGTATGGGTAAAACTTATTTTTTTTTAAAACTCTCCATGCCGTCGAAGTTGAAACTTCACAGATATCAGCAACAGTTGGAGTAGAATGTTGGGGATTTTCTATTATTTCGCCCAATTATTTGGACTTGCTTTTCTTCTGAAATAGACATATGGCCTGGGCGTTTTTTATCCTGGACAGTACCAGTAGTTGTAAATTTATTTACAAGTTCCCTTACATATTTACGGCAAATAGGACGATCAGGAAAACGTTCGTTGAAAACCCTTTCAGTCTCATGAAAATTACGCGTTGCTCCATAAATAAAAATTGCTTCTACTTTTTCCTCCAATGGACGAGAATTAACCATTTTGAAAAAAACAATAAATTCAAACTGCCAAACACACTAAACAATATCTAACAATGACCGATACAAGAGTAATTTACCGGTTAAGGAAAAATATCTTCAAATTTTTTTCGAATTTTTTTAATAGCTATTTGGTTTTTGGAATGTCTAAATAATGTTCAATAACCTTTAACGTGAAATGTGACATACGAGGGCGGTTCAGTAAGTCTTTAGAAACCAAAAAGTTAATCTTTAAATCCAAAATTCAAAAATTATAAATTATTTGTATATTATTATTAAAAACGTTAATAAAATCGCAACAGTGTATTTTTTTGGCTGTTTTTTGGCTGTTGCTTTTAGACAGGTCAAAACGGAGTCCACCGAGTCCATGTAATAAATATTAAAAGTACTCAATAAAACCTTTTAAATGAGGTAACACAAGATTTCTATTTAATGCATTTATTCAAGATGGCGCTTATGTGTTATTTTGACATTTAGAACTGTCGTTTTTATGTCAAAATAAAATAGTGACGCATTTATTTTCGTACACTGATTTTTACCTATTCAAAAATCATAAAAATGTAAAACGTTAAAATAAAAAAAAATACTTTTTTATTAGGCCGCCATTTTGAAACGAGTTAAGATATGGGTCTAATATTTCAGGGTTATAAAGTACTCATTGAGACCTTTAAAATGAGGTACCACACGACCCTTTCTATTTAAAATTTTTTCTCAAGATGTCGCCCAGCCGCCATCTTGGAATTTACAACTACCTAGTTTACAGTGAAAAATAGTATCTATAGACCAATTTACTTATGCCAAGTTTCAAACATTTTTTTTGACCCGTTCAAAAAATAAATGGGAGGGGGGACTTCAAAGAAAAGCATGGTATTTTCATTCATACAAGAGACAAATCTTCTATACCTCAAAAACAAATCTAACTTTCAGAATGAAATAACAACCAGCTTCTGTGCCTTAGATCCTTCGCGATTCTTTTTCTAAATTTCTACACCCTACTGTGTAGAAGAGTAAAGGTTCTTCTATTCCAGTTAGGCCTCATCCAGACTAGATATTTGCACGAACAGGGTAGAAGAAGGGTAGGTAGGAAGGGTAGAAAAGAACTTTCTGATGATGAACTTTTTCAAGTTGTATTCATGTAAAGATTTTGGAATGTCTCAGAGGTCTGTAATTAAGTCGACCTGACCGAATGTATATCAGGATCTTCCATTCAACTCTGATAAGGAAGTATATATTTTCTTTGCGGATGACACCGTAGTCGCCTATAAAAAAATTAGATTAGTCCGCAAGTAGGAAAAGTAAATAAAGGTGGTAATCGCCGATACATGTTTCTGCTTATTGGCTTCTACAAGGCGAGACATTTTTAATCACAACCATTAAAAATCAAAGAGAAAGAAGAAAAAAATTCATCGAAACACTCGATTTTTTTGCTATTCTTGTTCATTTGCTCGTTATTCTAAATTTTCTTTTAGATTTTTTATTATTCTTTTGAATTTATTTAATATTTGCTTTGATATTCTTAACCTTTTTTTCCTGGATTGTGACTTTTTTCTTAGGTTTACTCGTTTTTTTTTTGATACTCATGACCATTTGCTTCGGTTTCCTCGAGTTTTTTGCAATTTTTTTTGGATTTTTTGCCACATTCTTGGATTTATTTGATATATCCTTTTTATTATTTTCTTGGATTAACTCAATTTTATGTGCTAAATATGGGGCCATTTTCATAAACAATTTGTACACCCTAAAGTGTCCCCACCCCTATAAAATTTTAGTTTTTTAACCGATTTTCAAAAAAAAAAATTGTTGGATACGGCTCGACAAACACTTTTTGGGTATATGAAGGGTAAGTATGAAGCTTCAACCGTGACCCCCCGTTTCCCAAAAACAAATTTTACCCCCGTACAAATTTGTAATGTACAGAGTGTCCGAATAAAATGGTATTAATTTTAATAAAAATCGTTAATTAGACCCATTTGTCGAGCCACCCTGTATTAGGTATCGTTGATCTTCGTGTTTAAAACACCTTTTGTTTGATAAACAAACTTCAAATCTTACAATTATGTCGTAAAATGTTAAAGACAGTAGTATTCTTTTAAAATATTTTTTTGCGTTTAATTTTAACATAAATTTTATCACAATCATGTCTGGTTATACTTCAAATCAAAAAGTTGAAATCATACGAATGTGCGGAGACGGCAATCGTAGTTTCCGAGAGGCTGCAAATGAATTCAATCGGCGCCATCTTGGAGCACAAATCAATCACAAAATGGTTGCTAACATTTATAACCAACCCCCTCGTCAACGTCGTCGACTAAGAAGGACGAAATTGTTAACTTCTTTGCAGTTAACCCAAGATCAAGCGAAATTTAAAGGCATCTTAAAGTTGGCTGTCCAAAATTGAAAAAAAAATTATAAAACCTTTTAAACCAAAGTACCTGCGTGGTATATCCCTGTAGTTACAAGGGATGTAAATATTTTGTACACGGATGAAGCCACATTTACTACCAACGGCGTGGTTTCATCACAACATATTAGGATGTGAAGTGAGAACAATCCAAATTGGGTAGTAGAATGTAAAAGACGGATTCTTTTAAAACAAATGTATTTTGTGATATTGAAGGATAAAATAATTGGTCCATTATTTTTTATGGAAACCTAAACCGACTCGTTTTTTAAACTTTTTCAAACTGATTTTTCGAATGCTATTGATGAACTTCCATTAGAATATCTTCGAAACTTGCATTTACAATTGGATGCAGCACTAATTTATAATGCAAGGATTGTTAGAAATATATTCAATCAAAATTCCCCAATACCTGAATCGGAAGAAATAGTCTTTTGGTTCCGCCGCTGTCCTCGGACCTCACTCCGCTCGATTTTTATTTATGGGGTACGTTGAAAAATAAAGTGTATGTCAATAGACCTCAATCATGAGAAGAACTTCGCGATGCTATTACTGTAGCTTGCAGGAGCATAACGCAAAAAGAGTGGCAAAAACTTGTAGGCAATAGAGTTGAAAAGTGCATTCAATAATTCGGTAGACATATCGAAATGAGCGCCATTTAATTTGTCGTTACTGAGCTGTTATTGAGCTTTCCTGTATGTTTGAATTTATAATAAAAATGTTAATACATTTCTGAATAGGTGTTTGAAACAAAAAAAAAATCAACGATACCTAATACAGAATGGCCCGACAAATGGCTCGATTTAACGTTTCTTATTAAAATTAATACAATTTTATTTAACCACCCTATTGGTGGGGTAACAATTTGTACAGGAGGGTTTTTGATGATGCTAATAAAGATTCCGTCATAATTTTTTTTCTAAAAAATGCCGTAATATGTTTTTCTAAAATTTGAAAGCCCTATAATTAGGGGAAACTGGGTAACAGTGAGACACTTTTTTTTTTCTTTTTACTATAAGATCATTACTATTAAATGTATAAACAAAATTTTTTAATGACTGTATATTTACATCTTTTTATTAACACAATATGTATAGAATTTAGCAGTACCTGTTTTAAGATCTCTGAATTTGACACATAAAATTCAGTTGTCATTTGTCTCAGTGTTCCCCATGCATGGGTAACAGTAAGACACTATATATGTAATTGCCCAAATATTAGTGATTAAAACAAAATAATAACTCCAACCTAATTTGTTTCAATTTTGATTTTAAACAGAACATCAACGGAAATTGTGGCTTTAAGCTTACTTTAATTTTTAAACTAAGAAAACATGCTTTAAAAGAAGATTAACGCATATTCATTAAATTAAAATGTAATTCAAACGAAAAAAATTAATTTTGTCGCTTAGTATGACCGTAATTAACTGCTATTGTGGCAATGTCTTGGATAACGAGAAAGTAACATTTTGAATCAGTCTTTTGAATCAAAGTCTTTTGGCTTTTCCTCATAAAACTAATATTCGCCTCATTTGTCTCAGTAACACAAAAAAGCACCTTTCCTATGTAGTAAACAAGCTTTGATTTTGTGTTTTCTGTTTTAAATTCAACCGGAACATAATCCTCAACCTCTGGAAATTTTGACAGATCTTCAAAAGCTGTGGGATCCACTTCAGGTTCAAGATGTTCAGATGATGCATCAGAATGCCATTCTTCATTATCTTCATCACTGTCCTGAATCTTTCGCTTTACACTTTTCTTTTTCTGTACATCTATTGAGCTTGAAGGTATTGTTTTTCAGCCTGTCTTTCTTCTAGCTCAAGTTTTTCGGGAGTATCGGTGGGTATCATGCTTTTACCCTTTCGTATACCTTTGGATGTCTCTTTTCTCGGCTCAGCTTTAACAAACTGGCGAATTTCTTCCGGGGTTATAAATCTATTTGCGTTTAGTTTAGTTTGATCATCAATTGGTTCCCGAGGAGGAGTTTGATTACCCAGTTCTAGTTGAGGTCTATCAGTGACTGAGCATGGCAAAAAGTCAATATCTGTAAATATTTCTCTTCAAAGGGAAATATTCCGCATTTTTTTAAAGCGGAGGTAATATTTGCTGAAGTCATTGCTTTTGATATGCTTCTCTCACACAACCTGCAATTTGATAAATGGTAACTGGCTTTCCAGGATGATGCATCAGCCAGCTACCTATACGCTTACTATAAAGGCTTAAAAATGCCAACGTCTAAAGGTTGCATCTTATTGGTCGAGTGTGGTGGAGATGACTCTCATGATTGTCATAAAGTAAAGGACTTGGATTTTCTTTCGAACTAGAGGTGTGCTTAATAAAGTGCTCCATTACTTTTAAAAACAAGTCGGCATTCATCCAACTAGACGGAGGCGCCAGACCTAAAGTACCAGGCGGAACACCAACAATCATGTGTTCTTTGAAGTGAACCCCCATAGGAGGAGGGAGATGATTTCCTGCAGCACTTACTATTGCACATGTTGTTACAAGAACGTCCTTTTCTCCACTTGTAACTTTATTGACTTTTTTTGCTCCTTTTTCGGCTAAAACTTTAGCCGATTTTTGAACAGTCACTGTAGCCGTTTCATCAAGAATAAAAATACGCGTCCCATCGCTAAATCTTTCATTGCGTTTCATTGCTTTGCATAAGTTATTAAAAAACAAATTAACGTTATGCCTATTAAAGGATGTGGCCCGTGACAGACTACATCCTTCTGGAGTTCTTAAAGAAACATTTGCATTTTTCCTTATGAAATTTCTCATCCACTCCTCTCCTGTCATTTTATTAACGGACCATTTCGGAGGCATCTTAAAATGGTTTATGAATGCTAGCTCATAAGCCAATTTACGGCAATCACGAAGAGGGAGCTCATAAAACATTTGAGAGCATTTAATAATATAATCAGCCAGCATTTTTTCTTGCTCGGTATTAAATACTTTATTTACTGCATAATTAGGTGTATACCGAATCAATTCATCCTGACTGGATTTTGTCTTTCGCACATATATAAAAAAAGATATTGTATGTATTTGGTAAGTATGATTAACTTTTTTTACCTAGATAAGGTCTGGAAACTTAAATTTTCTTGTTTTGCAACAGATCTAGTGCTACGGCTAAGCAAAGCTTCAACTGCCCTTTTCATAGTTTCCTCGGAAAATATTCCATAGTTTGTTTTCCTTGGTGGATTCCTCGGCATTCTGAACACTTTTTTTATTAAATTCTAAAAAAAAGAAGCGAGTTCTATATTTTTTAATAATATCTGGGTAACAATGAGACATGTCTCAATGTACCCCGTCTCACTATTACCCATTGTTGCTAAAGCTAAAAAAACATCATAACCCTAACCTCAAATTTCTTTTGCTCTATGAAACTGCCTTATTCTGAAAACATCTTGTCGGACTTGCATTGTCTTATTTATTTAATGTAACACGACGTTTCGGTTGGTAAGTATCTCCAACCGTTATCAAGTGTAAACTGACAGCAAACTACTATTCTATAGGCTTATATACTAGATATGTGCAGCGATGTGGAAAGGAAAGTCATCCGTGAAAAGAGTTGGGGGGGAAGGACACGCCTCTCTCTAGTTCCTACACTGTCCTGAGAATAGAGGCTTCCAGATGTTGGGTATATCGACGCTTGGCTGGCTGAAGATCCCCTGATTCTGTGAAATGAAAGCTGCCTCTACGAACTTCCTCTTCCGCCAGTGCGGTTCCTTATGCAGAATCTTGGCTTCTGACCAGTGGATATTATGTCCATTATGCCACGCGTGCTCTGCTATTCCGGATTTGGAAACCTCTCCTCTTTGGGTCCAGCTGCGATGTTCCTTCGCTCTGATTTCTAGGGGGCGCTTCGTTTCACCTATGTATGAGTCACCGCACTCACATGGGATCCGGTAGACGCAATTTTTGGTATCCAACAGGCCATCTGGTTTGGCCTTTCATACCACGCTTCTGATAGTGGTGCTAGATCTAAAGGCAGTTCTAATATTGTACTTGCTGGCGATGCGTCGGATTTGTTCCGATGTACCTCTAATGTAAGGTATGGGTAGAAGTCTGGTTGTCGTGGTGGCCTCGTCTCTGATTTGATTTGGATGGTCCTACTTATTAGCTTCTTTGGATATCCATTCTGTTGTAGGTCTTTGTAGATGGTATCCACTTCAGTCTTGAGATCCTCGTCGTTTCTACAGATGGTTCGAGCTCTATTGTAGAGGGATCTTATGATGCCTACTTTGGTGGTTGCAGGATGGTTGGACTCATAGTAAAGATACTGGCCCGTGTGTGTTGGTTTTCTATAAACGGAAGTTCGTACATTTCCACCGACCTTTTTAACGAGGACATCTAGGAAAGGTAGAGCTGAGTCCTTCTCTGTCTCCATCGTGAACTTGATTGTTAGTCTGAAGCTGTTGAGGTGAAGCAGAAACTCTTGAAGTGCTTTTTCCTCTTTGTCCCAGATGATGAAGGTGTCGTCCACATATCGAAGCCAGAGCTTGGGTTTACAATGGGAGGCATCTATTGCATGTTCCTCGAACCATTCCATAAAGATGTTTGCTACTATTGGGGAAAGAGATGAACCCATCGGAAGTCCTTCGTCTTGGGCGTAGAATCTATCCTTGACCTGAAAGTAAGAATTACGAAGATAGATCTCCAAAAGATAGAGGCAGTGTGGTCCGAGTTGAGAAAGCTGCATCCTTGCTTAGTTTGTCTCGGATGATGTTAAGAGACTCTCCTATGGGTACATTGGTGAAGAGACTTTCGACATCAAAACTCACCAATCTGTCATTGGTCTCGACTTCGATCTCTCCAAGAAGGTCTACAAAGTGGGCAGAGTTTCGCACGAAAGACGCTGCATTTCCCTGGATCGGTCTAATGATCTCCAAAAGGAATTTCGAGAGTTCTGATGTCGGCGAATTTCTAAAGCTCGTGATGGACCGCAGAGGCATTTGCTCCTTATGAATCTTGGGTAGTCCGTATAGGTGTGGAGGTTTGCTATAATGTGGTGTCAGCCTAAAGCGTACCGCATCCGACAATGTTGAGGAGTACTTTTTAAGTGCTCTGTAAATTCGACCTTCTATGGTTGTCGTCGGATCCTTAGATAGTAGCCTGTATTCGCCTTTGTTCAAAACTTCCTCAACCTTGTTTTCGTAGGTTTCCAGGTCCATAATCACAGTTGCATTGCCCTTATCTGCAGGAAGAATTTTGATGTTCTTTTTACTTTTGAGATTCCTGAGAGCTGTTTCCTCTTCTTTGCTGATGTTCTGCGAAGGTTTTTGTTTTTTGAGTGAGTCCAGAGCAACCCTTACCTCGTGTCGAAATTCATCGGCCTCAGGACGTGGTAGGTGGATTGATTCTACTGAAGACACTATGTCTATAAAGGATGGTTTTGAGGATATGGCGAAGTTTAGTCCTCTGTTTAACACCTTTTGTTCAGCATCGGTAAGGGTTCTTTTTGACACAATGATGGTGGCGGGGAGGTTAGAGGTTGGTGCTGGTTGAGTCCTGTTGGTTCGTGTGGATTTAAGGTTTTGGAGTTTTGAAAGGTGGCCTGCTCTTAGCTTTTCTCTTAGTTTCTGGCAAGTGAAGTCTATGTTGTCAAAGATTAGTTGGTAGTCTTCCTCCAATGTAACTTCTTTGATTTCTTCGAATCGCTGAATGCATTCGATTTCTATTTGTGCTTTCTTCCAACGGTGGTAGCTAAGTTCAGATCGCAGCAGCTCCATACTAGCACGTTCAAGAATACGCTCTGATCTTCCACCTGGTATAGCGGTTTTGACGCGTAGACCAGTAGGAATGACATTGGCGTCTCTCGCCTCTCGCAGGAAGCTGATGTGTTCCTCCTCCTTAATCATCTTTATCTTGGTTTTCTCAAAGCCTCTAAATAGGTTGCTGGTTCCGGGTCCGTACCGGTTATCCAATCTGTTTTTGAAGGTGGTAGACAATGGTACAGTGAAAACATCTTGTCGGACTTGCATTGTCTTATTTATTTAATGTAACACGACGTTTACATCTGGAAGCCTCTACTCTCAGGACAGTGTAGGATCTAGAGAGAGGCGTGTCCTCCCCCCAACTCTTTTCACTGATGACTTTCCTTTCCACATCGCTGCACACATCTAGTATATAAGCCTATAGAATAGTAGTTTGCTGTCAGTTTACACTTGATAACTGTTGGAGATACTTACCAACCGAAACGTCGTGTTACATTAAATAAAATAAGACAATGCAAGTCCGACAAGATGTTTTTACTGTACCATTGTCTACCACCTTCAAAAACACTGCCTTATTCTGTTAGCTAATCTACACATAACTTTATGGTAATACTAACAAACTGCTAAATATTCAACTTAATTTTACAAAAAAGTCTCAACTTACCTGTTGATATTTACTTTTTGCACACGAAAGGCACGTGAACGCGACAGAATTTAATTCAAACACGAATGAAAATCAAACGGATAGGAAATCGGCAACTGTCAATGTAGCTAAGATACACAAGTAGTGACATCTTTTGACTGGACAAAGAACCGGAATAATTTCGAATCTCTTACTGTTCCCCTGTTTCCCCTACCTATAAGTACGATCCTGCAACTAATTTGCCATTTGCCCAAAAATTGTTTGTCGTGCCCTAATAATTTTTTTTGAATATCGATTAAAAACAAAAATTTTATAGGAATTTTTACACTTTATGGTAGACACACTATATTTTCTATATAAAAGTGCCTCATAATAATAAGTTTCTTTTAGCGTTTCGGCTTTTTTTTTCAATTTATTTCACATTCTGCATGTCTTTTTTCTTTCATTTACTACTATATTAAATATTCTTGGCTTTTTCCTTTGGATTCATTTGACATAATTTGATACTTTTGGCAATTTTTATGAATTTATTCGATATTTTTGGCCTTTTCCCCTGAAATTTTTTTGCAAAATCTTAATTTTTTACCTACAGGGTATTAAAGTTTTAACGAAAAAATAACTTTGCTAGCATAAATTTCTTAGATATTGTTATTAATTTTTGTTAAATATCAAATATCCAATATCATTGATGGAAAAAACAGGTACCAGATCAATAGCCTGAGGTAACACAAAGTTAACATCAATAATAGTCGAAAAATATCCCTTAACCCTTCTATTTGCATTCTATCAGTTGTCTATGAATGAAGCCACATCAATATCATAAGCATGTAATTTCTCAGATGGTGAATTTCTCAAAGCGTTATGATTGACTCTTTGATTGAGCCCTTTTATACAGTGGCCGCCTATTTCTAAAGCTCCGCATAAATTCGATAAAAATTATAAGACATGATTTTTTGAGAAAACGCTCGGACCCGTCGATTTTTATTTTAAGTTGCGTATTATTTCACATAAATTTTTGTATACAGGGTGAAAAAAAAAGATATCGTCATCGTTAATTTTTTTAAATGGAATGCTATATTTTTTTATTGCATTTATGAAATATAGGCGAAATTGCAAGCAAGTTTCGTATAACACACCTTATCTCAACTGTTTCAGAAATATTTACATTTAACCAACAAGAAAGCAAGTAAGTACGTCTATTTCAAGTTAAGGTAAAATCGAGGATAAAAATAATGGTATAAACACTGCCAATTGTTTCTATTTCCATGGTTGCACTACAAAATATGACGTAATTCTATTGCGGAGCCATTTACTTTTACGTAGGTACAACTAAAGCTTGTTCGAGCGCTTTTAGTGTGTTATTTACGGTTTAATAACTTTTTTTTTCGGGAGTTTTTTTTTGTCTGCTTACTTAATATTAACCATCATATCTTTGTTTTGTCTTGCCAGAGATAAATGATATTACCTACAAATTGTACTAAGGGTATTTTTGCTAATAGATTATATTAAAATAGAGTTTAGCATAAATGAAGTTTGCACATCTAAATATCAGGTCTTTGGTACCCAGTTTTAATGAATTTGCAACACTATGAAACACAAAGGAATACGATGTTATTTTCCTTACGGAGACATGGCTTAGGAGTGACATTGCCAGTAATATTTTGGAAATTGCAGACTACATATTTGTAAGGGTCGACAGAACAATTTCTCGGGGAGGCGGAATATGCGCATACATAAAAAACACACTTTCTATGACGGTTTTGAAAATCGATGCTCGAATAAATTCTCATCTTAACTATTTATTTTTTAAATTTAAAATTGGAAATTTGACTCTTATTGCGAGCGCTTTTTACAAGCCGCAAAATATTAACATAAATAAATTAATAACTGATTTCGATAATGTATTATCCTATATTTGTCCTAAAGCCGATCATATTATTATAATGGGAGACCTAAATATCATCTTTTTTAATCTTAACAATCCATTATCTGTATGTTTCGAATCATATCACTTACACAAATACTTAATAAACCTACGCGGACTACAGAACATAGTAGTACCCTTATTGATCCAATTTTTATCAGCCAACCCGATATCGTAACTTCCTGCGGTACATTGTCTACCAATAATTTGTCAGACCATGGGTTAGTATTCTTAGAAATTAATTTGAAAACATGTAAGCCGCCACCAAAATTCATTAAATATAGGTGTTAATAATTAATTAAAATTTTGATATACGCGCATTTGAACATGACTTACATGGAGCAAATTGGTTTAAAATTTTGCAAACTCATAATATCGACGAAAAAATTAAAATACTTGAAAAAAAAATCCTAAAAATCTCTTAAGGGCTAAAATGAAACAATTTTAGCCCTTAAGGGAGGTTAAAGTCTCAAAAAAAAACAGCTCCGTGGCTTAATAACTAGGTCGTAACGGCACAAAATAAACGAAACTTAGCTTAACAACAATTTAAACAAAACCGCTCAAATGAAAATCGCCTCTTATACAACCGATTTCGTAACAACCTAGTTAAAATAGTAAAAAAGGCTAAAAACAATATATTGAATACATATGTGCTCAAAATAATCCATCTAAAACCTGGAAATCTCTATCCAACATTGGCGTTACGACTTCCAAGAGCTACAACTTGCCTTCTCATCTATCCAACCCTTATTCTATAAATAATTATTTTGGATCATTTCTACACAATGTTTCTACCAAAGGTACTGAAAAAATCAACTTTAACAAAAATAATACATGGAACGAAAACTTATCTTTTAATTTTACTCTTTCCACTACAGAAGCTATCCATAAAGCTATACACTCAATAAAAACAAATGCGCAAGGTACGGATAATATACCTGTTTCCATGTTAAAGGTATATAGCCCCTTCTTAGACACATATATTCTACATATAGTCAATTGCTGTATTGAACAACAATATTTTCCCAATTCTTGGAAAAAAGCAATTGGCAAACCATTAGCGAAAATTAGGAATCCTGCATCTTTATCAGATCTTCGAATTGTAAGCATTTTGCCAGCACTTTCAAAGGTATTTGAAAAAATCTTATACGATCAAATGTATGCGTTTGTGACCGATCATCATATTATTCCGGATAACCAATGTGGCTTCCTCAAAAAATCTAATACATCTACTCTGCCCTCCTTAGTTAAAACGTCCTAACTACAAAATTCTCGTTTTTTGGGCTTATTACATTTTATTAACCTATCAAATGGTATCTACGTCCTTGGCTAAATTAGAAAGTCCTAACTACATTTTTTATGCCTTAAATTCACCTAAATATATTGTCCTATGTGTAGCAAAGACGATAATCCCAAATTAAAATGTCCTATCTATCTTTTTCTAAGGTAAAATGTCCTAAGTAGCATTCCGTTTGTAGAATATTCATTTGTGCCAGTAGGGGCATATTCAAAAAGCCGGTGGCAATAATATGACACGAAGGAGTTGTAGGTCGATATAAGGAAGATTTCATTTTAAATTTTTTTTGATTTTTTTTTATATAACAGAGACATGCATAATTTTACGATCTGGCTTGACAACTGTGCAGCTCAAAACAAAAATTGGGCATTATTTTGTTTACGTTCTAAACTCTACTGGGACTGAACTGGAGAATTTGGAAATAAAATACTTTCAATCTGGTCACACTTTTATGTCCGCGGACTCGTTCCATCAACAGGTAGAACAATGATTGAAAAGGCACGGAAAAGTATTCGATTTTAATGATTTTAAATCGGCTGTAGAAAAGGCAAACTCATCTAAGGTCCATGTAAAAGAGATGAACATACAAAACTTTTTTGATTGGAATGATTGTTCATCCAAGTTTAAGCTTCAAAAAATTGTTCCCAAACCTCAATTGCAGAATATGGGACATTTGCACTTTAAAAGGGGAGAAAATGTGTTGTACTACAAAAATGTCTTTTCGGAAGAATTTAAGCTCTTGAACTTGTTGTGCTAAATATTATAAGGATAGGTTACCAAAACCTTCTTGCCGAACACAATGTAGAGGTGTAAAATTAGAAAGAAAGCAAAATTTGATTTCTAAGCTTCGTCCTATTATTCTGGCTATAATCGAATGATATTCTGGGAGGAATTAGTCGTTTCCCAAAATAATGATACTTAATACAATAAAGAAAAGGTAGATTTCCAGTAAGAGTAAAGCACTTTTTGAGTAACTGATTTCCATTCATAATGATTTCATGATTTACTTTCATACTGTTTTTAATGTTCTAATGTTTTAATAGTTAGTAATTTAGTTATAATGTTAATTTGAAATTTTTTTAATAAAAATCAGTCCAAAAACAGATATATTTTTTTATTATAATTACTTTACTAAGTTAAAAAGTCCTATCTAACTTTTTTTTCTAAAATTTCACCAAATTTTGAATCTAGTCTTTTACTAAACGTTACCCACAAATGTAAAAAACAAATTTCTAAGCGTATAAAAAGAATCGGATAATTATTTCAAAATATGAGGACTGCATATTAGTTTTCATAAAATTTCAATTTGCTCAGCTTTATCGATTTGCGAGTTAGGATGTTTTAAATAAGGACGGCAGTACTGCCCTAGCATCGGTTACAAATAGCATTATCGAGTCAAACGATAAGGGACTGGCCAGACTTTTGGTCTTATTAGATTATTCAAAGGCTTTCGACACTTTGGACCATTCACTTTTTTGCGCCAAACTTCACTATTACGGGTTTAGGGATGAGTCTGTAAACATTATTTCTTCTTTTCTGAGTGATCGATCCCAAAAAGTTTCGTACAATACACGTTGCTCTGAAACTATAAAAATTCGATCTGGTGTGCCCCAAGGATCAATTCTGTCTCCGCTACTTTTTATATTATACAGGGTGTCCCGGTTCATGTGGAAACTCTCTCGGATTCAGGTAGAATATCGAAAAATAATATCGAACGTTCCTATAAAAAAAATTCCTACAGGCCTTCTTTACTAAGATACAGCCTCCTAAAGAAAGCTGTTGGAAATTGGTTTTACATAAATTACTTTTAAACTACCCGGTAGAATTTAATAAAAATTTTAGGTGATGAACACTATTAGGGACCTCTTAAAATGACATCCTTAAAATACATTTACCTTGTTTACGTTACCAGGGGCGGACTAGTTGTACACTTTAATGCGTATATTTTTAACACCCTGTATGTTAAAGTCTAAAAAAAATTAATTTGGATACCTTGAACGCTAGGCTAAAAAAAAGGTACTCTTGTTCATTATCGATAAAATGAACCGTTTTGGAGAAAAAATAATAAACGAGCCAATGTTTTTTTTTTTATTTTTTTTTAAATGAGATAAGTACGCTAGTTATTTAAAGAACAGAGAAATTTCGATCTAAATCATTTAATTTAAAATAATACATGTTCCTAAAAATACAGTGGTGTCCTAAAAAATACTTTGACAAAATAATAAAAAAAAACCTATGATGAGTGTATGTTTTAAATTAGAAAAAACAACTTACAAAAAAATGCCAAAAACCAAATATGTAAACAAAAGTTAAATTTTTCAATACGGGCAATAAACAATTAATTATTAAAAACTTCATAACTAGGTTCGACGTGGGCTCCGTGAACTCTAACACATTCGCGGGCACGACGAATCGAGGACTGCTGCACTCGCCACAATAACCCAAGATTATTTTTTATATTATCACAATGAAATGTTATTCTTTGGAGCAGTTCTTCCCGAGTATCGACTGGGGTGGAATACACCAAGGTTTTGAGGTGACCCCATAGATAAAAATCTAATGGCGTTAGATCAGGAGACCGAGGAGGCCAAGCAACAGATCCTCTTCTACCTATCCAATGGTTTTCAAAAGTATTATTTAAGTGGTGTCTTACAGCAAGGCTAAAATGGGGTGGGGCTCCATCATGCCTAAAATACATATCTCGGCGGGTTGCAAGAGGCAAATCTTCTAATAAATCTGGAAGATTGTTCTGGAGGAACTTCAAATAAAGTTCTCCGTTTAAACGTGGTGGCAGTTGAAATGGCCCAATCAAAAAATTGCCATTAATTCCTGCCCAGATATTTATTGATTGGAATTGATGTTGATGATGAGAAATAATAGTATCACGGGGATTTTCATCAGCCCATACATGCGAGTTATGTAAGTTTTCAATTCCATTTTTGGTAAACCCTGCTTCATCCGTAAAAAGAATCGTGCTAATAAAGTTAGGGTTATTTCGCTGCTGATCTAACAGCCAGTTTGCGAAGTGTATTATAGGAGCAAAATCTCTGGGCAGCAGTTCATGCACTTTTTGTAAGTGATATGGGTACAACTGTTGTTCTTGAAGTACCATATGTACAATTGTTTTGGACGAATGAAGCTGAGCGGCTAATTTTCGAGTACTCGTTGTAGGAGTGTCAGCTACAGCGTCTAAAATATTTTTTTCCAATTGCACTGTACGTGCTGTTCTCCTTCGACCACCATTATTCTTTTTTTTTTAAAACATCCTAAATTGCATTAAGGAAATTTAATAGTATTACCTCATTAAGTGGAAAACAGAAACCTACCAGTTTCCCTTGTAACGAAGTTACAAGATTTTGTCTTTATTTTATAGTAATAAGGGTAAGCCCAGGCAATCTTTTATAAGACAACTTAGATAATTTTGCTCCGTTAACATTTTAACCTCTAAATTTATAATTTACATAACAAAAAGATACATTTTAAGCTTTACCCGTGAGTCATGAGTTGTTTATAATTGTAAACATATATAAAGAAACCAACTTAAAGAGGTTTCTAGCCTGATAGTATCCTGGAAAGGTTTGATTTCTTATAGGTTATGCCTAGTTCTCTGTTGACTATGTTGTAGTCTCTGGCCTTATTGTTTTCAGCCCTGGTTATTCTTAGGATAATAAAGAACCACAAATGGCTAAAACTGAGAGGGTTTTCATCACTATGCTTCCAGTTTTCTGGTTATTTTCATGAAATTTTCCTTTCATGCTGTTACATGTTCTATTTTGCAAGTTTCAAGGTTTACCTACCTTGGGAAGCCCTGTTAAATGAAGGGACATGCCCGGTGTGGCAAAATATAATATAAATCATGATTCAGTTTCCCGAGGTTTTCCTGGAAAGCCGGTTTTCTGGTACACGTGTGGCCAGCTTTTGTCCCGCTGTTTTCACCTAGAAATACCCGGTTTTGAGAGCTGAAACTAAGTTTGTTTACCATATAGGGTCATAGCCTATAAATCCGTACCGTTTTCACGAGGAAAAACTCTATTTTCATTAAGTTTTCCCAATTGCATTTTTATTCAACGATTGGTTCCGAGGATGTTCGTGAGTCGTCGGCACCCAAAATCGTGCGATGGGTATAAAAAGGTTCCAGGTCCACCAAAAATTCACATTCGTCGCAGTAAGGTCGTACCATACCTTTCGAGCGAAGTACCAGTAATTTTTCCATATTTCAATACCGTTGTTAAATTTTCAATATTTACGTTTAAATTTGTCTTGACGTTGACAGTGTGGATTGGGTCAGGTAAGAGCCACCTGTTGATAGTTGACCGGCCGCTTCCAAGCTCGCGTATTAACATCTTTATCGAATCCGTTGCTATTGATATCGTTCCGTCCCGTTCCGTTTTATTTAATTGTAAAACTGGTTTGGACACTATCTTTCTTCGTGTTTTGTAGGGCAGGCAGCAGCGCGTTTTTGTTAAATTACTACCTGGACACTATCTTTCTTCGTGTTTTGTAGGGCAGGTAGTAAGCGGATTATATTAATGAAATTATCGTAAAATTATCCGCGTTACGGTATTTTAGTTACCATTTTTACAAGCTTGGAAGACGGTGGTATTTTATGTTTCCGCTGTGAGTTTTTATCTGTGATTAAATTATTGGAATGTTCATATTGATTCCGTTCCGCATTATGAACTTTTAAAACTGTGGTTTGGACACTATCTTTCTTCGTGTTTTGTAGGGCAGGCAGCAGCGCGGTTTTGTTAAATTACTATCTGGACACTATCTTTCTTCGTGTTTTGTAGGGCAGGTAGTGTAAACGGGTGATTAAACCAACGTTTCATTAATTCCGTTCGCGAAAAGTTATATTCTTGTTTGCAACCAGAGAAACACTCACTGCGGATTTATTTTGTATTTAATTGATAATTTTTATTGTTGACTTATTATTTTCTGCTCTGTCCGCGGCCGCACCGTTCCGTTTAATTGTTTGATTGATGATAACTACTGCTTGGACACTATGTTTCTTCGTGTTTTGTAGGGCAGGCAGCAGCCGCGTTTATTAATTATTACTTGGCTTCTCAAGATGGTGAGAGACGAGTAATAACCGAGTCCATGATGTCATAATTACTATTCGTATAGCAACAGAGCAGAGGTAAATGTTGACCGATTGATTGAGATGGCTTGGCTTGATTGGTGTTGAGTTTCCGGCTTTGCTTAACGAATGTCATCCGTAACCGCTTGTACAAAACATCATAACCCCGTCCCTTAAATCATACTATTTTGCGTCATTAATAGAGTGCTGAATTTTCCGGTACATTTTCCCAAATAACTGCCTGTGCTTAATCACAGAAATTGATAATGGGGATTGTTAGATTTTAAGGACACTTTTGTTCATTTAGTTTTAAGCAACCAAATCTGTTACTTATTAGTATTTGTAATAATAAAGATTAAGAGCAATAAGATCTCATTATAACCGTACAGTCTACTTTCAATCCTTACCTGGTTTCTCCACTGTCTAAAGGCTTACCCGAGAGGCTAGAGGGGACTCTAAGCTCCTTTAATTACTTAGAGTGGGGCCCGAGGCATTTTGTCGACTTTTTCTCCTATAACTGTAAAGAAATAGTGAGGGGGGTTGACGGATACCCTGCGACGTCAAAGGTTAGAGGGTGGACATACGGCAAGTACGTAAGTACCCTCCGCTACACCCTTAGACGTTGATCAACACGTTGAAATGTTTTGTGATCCGGAATAATGCGATTGGGAAATCTTTCTTCGTACAATCTTTTTGCTTCCAATGCATTGCAAGACGCCACACCATACATAAGATGCATATCTGCATACTCAATAAAAGTAAACTTCATATTTTGACGTAATTTAAATTAAAAGTTACCAAAAAATACAAAAATAAAAAAAATATTATCAAATAAAGGATGAATATGTTGACAAAGATTAGGTTTAAATGATAGGTATTTGCTAAATTTGGAGTATAGCAACGTTTGTAACAAAAATGCGTTCAAAAATACAAAAATGCAATATTCCGTTAAATAAGTCTGTACCTGATACAATTGGTTTACATTATTTTTTTAGTTTTTTTATGTTTAGTTTTTATCTTAAGAATAACAAAAAAATAAAACGTTAATAAATAAGAAATATTTTGTAAAAGAATTTTTTAGGAACATGTATTTTTTTTAATTAAATGACTTACATCGAAATTTTCTGGTCTTTGAATAACTGGCGTACTTATCTCATTTAAAAAAAAATAAAAAAAACATTGGCTCGTTTATTTTTTTTTCTCCAAAACGGCTCATTTTATCGATAATGAACAAGAGTACCTTTTTTTTAGCCTAGGGTTCAGGGTTTCAAAATTTTTTTTTTAGACTTTAGCATAAAGGGTGTTAAAAATATACGCATTACGTGTACAACCTAGTCCGCCCCTGGTAACGTAAACAAGGTAAATGTATTTTAAGGATGTCATTTTAAGAGGTCCCTAATAGTGTTCATCACATATAATTTTTATTAAATTCTACCGGGTACTTTAAAAGTAATTTATGAAAAACCAATTTCCAGCAGCGTCCTTTAGGAGGTATCCTGTATCTTCGTAAAGAAGGCCTGTAGGAATTTTTTTTATAGGAACGTTCGGTATTATTTTTCGATGTTCTACCTGAATCCGAGAGATTTCCCACATGAACCGGGACACCCTGTATACTGCTGATATTCTTCAATCTACTAGTTACTGCACAGTCATAGCTTTCGCTGACGACACACAGCTTGTATACAATTTTGACACATCTAACTATGTCGATGCGGCGCAGAAGGTCAATCTGGACTTGGAAACTATTAGAACATTATCTTATCAGCATAATCTGCAACTTAATTCAAGCAAGTCAAAACTTTTATGTATTGCCAATAATAAAAACAGCAACATTATTAAGAAAAACGTTGATATTCTGTTAGATGGCTCAAAACTCCCCTATGTTACTTCAGCTAAAAATCTTGGATTAATCCTCGATCAAAATTTACGTTACAGCGAGCACGTTCAGCATTTAAATAAAAAATCTTTCCTTTCTCTTAAATTAATATACAACCAAAGACATTCGCTTAATTTTAGATTAAAAAAAATACTGTGTGATACTCTCGTCCTGAGCCATTATTCGTACTGTGATTTTATATACATGCCATGTCTTCGATTAGTAGAAAAAGAAAGAATCCAAAAAATGCAAAATTCTTGTTGCAGATAATATATGGTATTAAAAGGAATGAACATATATCACATAAAATAAAAGAAACTAAATGGCTTAACATGTCAAATAGATGCAAACTTCATTTAGCAAATTTTGTACACAAGATTGTTACAGTACCAGTATCAACTTCTTCAATAATAAAACTAAAAAATAAGTTTATCCCTAGGGGTAAAGTACATAATTTGAACATAAGAAATAAAGGATTCTTCACCATGCCTACATTTAAATCTACTTTTTAAAAAAGATCTTTTCTGTTTAATGCTATTGAATTATATAATAATATACCTAATGAGTTTAAACTTTTAAATGTAAATAAATTTAAATATAAATTTAGGGAATATCTATTTAAAAAACAACCGTAGGAGGGCATGCCATTATGTACATTGTACATACAGTCCTTTAGCCTTAGATTTTATATAAACAAACAAGATTCTTATTATTTTATAAAATTTATTGTTTAATCATATTTGATTTTAAATGGGCTCCTGCATCTATAACATTTTATATTCTTTATATATTCTTAATATTAAATTAAAATACGTATTACTTTGTCGATCTCTCCCGGCAAGACTCTATAAACCTCATTATTGTTATGATTAATCTATAAGTATTATATTATAGTTTTATGGAATAGAATCTTAATTTTATTATTGTAATTTAAAAAAAAAACTATATGCTATTTTTTCTTTTTGTAATTAAGTTAGAGTAGCCTTTAGGGCTAGACTTCGCCATTACTTTAAAATCTTGTATTTATAATGTATATTTATTGAAATAAGTCTTTATTATTATTATTATTATTATTATTATTATTTCATAAATGCAATAAAAAATATAGCATTCCATTTAAAAAAATGACCGATGACGTCATATCTTTTTTTCTGTTATGTATACAAAAAATTATGTGAAATAATGCGCAACTTAAAATAATAATCGGCGGGTCCGAGCGTTTTTTCAAAAAATCATGTCTTATAATTTTTATCGAATTTATGCGGAACTTTAGGCGGTCACTGTATACAATTTGGTGAATGATAATACACACACAGACCTATATTGTATGACAGTTTTGAAAAGATATAAATTCAGTCTCAAGTTATTTCAGCAATCTGGGAAGTAACCATCAGAGAGTGACTTATTACAAGCCACAAGAGTCTAACAATTGTAAATACAATGATAGGCAGGGAGATATGCGATCCAGGGCTCTGTGTTACATCAATCTCAGAGATTTTTAAGTCATCAGTGATTCTCAAGAAGAGCGGATCTCTATTTCGAAGTAGGTGGATACAGATACAGATGAGAAATTATCTGCAAATAGTTTATTATTAAGAAAGTTTTACTAATGATAACGGGTTTGAGCTGAATATTTTTGAAAAAACATATGGTACCCCTCTGATTTTATTTTGATTAATTTAAAATCTATACAAGGAATTATTATTTTTTGTTTGTACATACTCTCACCTTAATTTACCAACTATATGCAAAGAATAAATTAAGAAACACAATGCAAATTTATCGCAATCGATCCAACGTGATTTTAAAAATAATGATTGTCGGTATTACTTAAGAAAATAATTACTGAGCCCACCGAGAAACCTACCTTTTGTTTTTCTTGGATATAGATTTTTCTAAATGTAGCGTGTCATTACGACACGTTTTGAATATTGTGTCTATTTCTCACAAGGTATTTATGTGTGTGTCAATATGTCGTTGCACTCGCTTACATAAGAGGATGTGCATCATCCATATTTAAAAAAAAAATTATTATACAGCTATTAAGAAACTGATGACTGCTCAGCCAATATTAACATAGTGGGCCTGACTCTAAGAACGAAAGATGGACAGATAAGCTATGCCACTGAATGGACTTTAAAAGAACTATGAATAATAAGTACCACCTTAAGGCAACATAGGTTTAAAAAATCGTGATGTCGAAACGGCCAGATATAAAAGATTCTCTTTTACACTATTACATTATATGGATTACATATCATGAGTGAGCAACTTCTATTCATTTTTATGGTAATGTGGCAAGCGGATATAATTTGTTCAAATTAATAGGACAGTAAATAAGGACAGTAATATAAAAGGGCATATCTAGGTGTGGTTTAAATTAAATGAAAGAGTTAAAATGAACTGAATTAAATTTATCCAAAGAAATAGTGAGTGGATAAGAATAAAATAAGAAACAGAAAGGATCACAGAAGATCTTAAAACGGAATCAGAAGAAATAGTTTTACAACTCTTTATTTCTTTTCAATATCTTGAAAATGAATGATACAAAAAACAAAGAGAAGCAAAAAAACGAGATCAGAAGTAAAAGGTAGAACAAAATAAGAAACAACAAGATCTGTCCAAGATTCTCAAAGGCAGACTGAAGAAAAAAGAACTGAATGCTGGGCACTCTCCAATGACGTGGTCGCCAGTTTCTTCCTCCTCTGAATACCAAAGACACTTCAAGGTTTCCGTAATACCTAGGGTCTGCAGATGATGTCTTAGGTGCCACTCTCCAGTTAAAGACCCATCACTAGCCGTATTTCTCGTGAAGCAATCTCATCATTCAAAGCAATTGTCTGGTAAAACAAGCAGAGGTCAGCTATATACGCCTTGGCCTGTGTAATGCCATCTCCAAAGCGTCTTGCTGTTGTGCAGACTCTTTGGTTATGCTAATTATTGTTTTGGAGCCGGAAAAGCTCTGATTCACCAGTTCCTCTACGGCCTTTATATTGTTATCGCACAAGTAGTAGCCCTAATGGTGGCTATGCTATTCGACGACTGTGTTGCAGTGATCACTATTCAAAATGTCTATTCCATTTCTTTCAGAAATGCGAGAAACGATGTAAGAAATAAATTGAAGAACAAGACAAGAAACAGGAAGGCCTGTCCACGATCATCAAAGATAATCTGAAGGACGATGAGTTGAAGAAAAAAAGTCAAGAGGGAGATAAAAGAAAATCGTAAAAAGGATCAAAGAAAAGGTTCACCGTTCTCAGGCCATTAGTTTTTTTACTTCTTTTCAGAATATTATCGTTGCTGTAAATCTCTCTCTAACTAAGATTTGCATTTAAAGCTAATGGTCTTCCTCGTCCGATTCCCTTTCGGACCTTCCCTCCGGTTGATTCTTTTTTATCATACACTTCATTTTGGTTCTTTAGGTTCCTCATTTATATTGTTAATCAAATCCTCATTTTCTTTCTTCAGATTGTCTCTGTTAGCCTTGAGAAGATATTCCTGTTTTTTGTCTCAGTTTTCTTCTTCTTTTCCTTTCGCAATGATAATTTAACATTTTTATAATTTAACAAATCTGGCGCATCAATTTGGCAAGTACGAAAAAAAACGAAATTCCTCTTCTCATCGTAATTTTTTTTTCTAATGTTATTATTCCCAATGTATCTATTAAGAAAATACTTGGTTTATCAATATATAGCATTAGCTTTTAAAACGTGAATTTTTGAAATCTCTGAGTTACCTAAGAATCTGCTTTATGATCCTGTAACTTGACCTCATCTAGTAGGAACTATTCTCTAGAAGGAAAGGAAAAAATCTTAGAATGCACGCCCTCAGCGAGGGACGTGCTTCCATAAATTTGAAATCTAGTCTCTTACATATCTATCTCTCTAGATTTGATTCATTTAACACAGTCACCTACTCCTAAGATACTACATAGTCTTTAACATCTAATTCAGTATCAATGCCTTGTCAAAGACGTTTGGGAAGACACTGTACCCCACAGTTTACCTCCTATATGCGGATGACTTGAACTCTTTAATTGAAGCTCAAGAAGATTCGCACATCGGTAAATGTGACTGAAAGCGGTGAAACCTAATTCTTCTATTTATTAGTATATGTACGAGCGCAAATTCGCACGTAAAATTACGAAACGCACTGGCGATACGGTTTATTGCGGAAGTAAAACACAAGTGCTGAATAACTGTTTATGGTGGTACCACCATTACTAAAAGCAAATAAGACAACTCCGATGGTTTACGGCATTACTTGGCTCAGATGATACACCGCGCCGCGCCGACTGAATTTAAATATAATTGAAATAATCGTAGCACTGGCAAGAATGGAAACTGTAAGGTGCTAATTAGGTTTAATTCTGTTAAAGAATTGATTGAATTTTGATGTGGAGTGGCTATATGAATAATTTGCTTGCAGAGTCATGATGATATCAAAGGCGTTACTAAAATCTACATGTCTTCATATAATACATGTAACGATATTATTAATTTTGTTTCCTCCCAAAACTGATGAGTTTTTGTACCATATAGGCCCTACAAGTTTCCTCGTAAATACAACGGTTTTGGAGTTTTATTAAGTAAGTTTTCAATCGATTGAAAAAAGCTTGATTCAGTCAGAGACTTCACAAAAATCTCAATATTTTGAAAACCCGTGTATTGATTTCATTATTATTGATTATGAAAACCGATGAGTTTCTTTTTCAAGAAGATCTTTACAAGTTTTCTTGTAAATACAACCGTTTTGGAGTTAATGAGTAGTTTTTCAATAGATTGAAAAAGAAAATGAATATGTCACAGGATTCACAAAAATCCCAATACTTTAAAAACCCATGTATTGATTTTATTGATTCTAGTTTTATATGAAAGTTGATGAGTTTCTTACATACAACCGTTTTAAAGTTATTAAAGAATATTTCAAGGAATTAAAAAAATTCTTGATACCATCAAAGGCTTTACCAAAATCTACAAATTTTAAAAACTCATTTAATGATAGTTATAAGCTATATTAGTAAGTATGTTTTGCTGCCTTGTATTATAGCTGTAGACCTCACTGTACATTTTGTAAATTCCCCCAAGTTGTACTTTACGCATAGAAGATTCTCGAGTATGTATTGCAGGTTCTTAAGTATATATTGCAAGGTAAGTTTAATTGAAAGCCTCTCAACAATGCTCCCTGAACTCTAAGCCAGGCCTAAGCTGGAACTGAGTAGAACATGGGCATCATAGGATATAGTTATTATATTTTCTGTTGTATAAGCAGTATTGAGTAAGCTTCCATAGAACAAACAAAGCCGTACTCAATCCTGATTTATGTGATTCTCCCATTTGAGAATTTAATTTTAGACTCCAATAAATTTTACATTACCTCTATAATAACCATTCACACTACCACAGTCTCTAAGAAAAAAGTTTACATCTTCACTTTTGTCCTTATTCATAACAAGCCTGTTCACAACGAAGAAGCTTTTCACCCTCGATGTCTCCAACAGAATCTGCCAACAGAGAGACAATGGTGTCATACGTAACTTATTTAAGTTCAGAGAAAGATCATCAAGGCCCAAGAACAGATTCCTTTGCAGGAAACACCCCTACCACTGTGACAACACGGGGCCTGTCCCCCAGTTAAGAATTTATGTTGTCAGCAAGAGAGCATGAGACACACACACAGTCGAATACCTTGCTCAGATCACGGAAAATGACGGCATTATATTGGAGATTTTTTAAATTAATATTTTACTTAATTAAGTTATCGTATCACCAACTAGATTCAACATGCCCTATGTTTCATACTCCGCAGGACGTTAATAATAATTAATAATAATAATAATAATAATAATAAAAATAATAATAATAATAATAATAATAATAATAATAATAATAATAATAATAATAATAATAATAATAATAATAATAATAATAATAATAATAATAATAATAATAATAATAATGTATCCTATCATTCTCCTCCATTTGTCCCTATACCTATCGTCCTACCCAAACTCGAAATTCAAAAATCACCTGACGGTAGGTCTAAAATGCAACTCTCTATGATCTACAATCTCCGGAATAAACGGGTGAACCACCAAAACTCTTGTCGCGTTCAGGCTTCTGGCAACGGTTTGAAAAATTAGCTATTGTCTCCCTCGGCCAGCGGCAGGCACAGCGTGACGCAGAGTAGTGCTACTGCGAACCCCACCACTCCAGAGGAACACAGCAACAATTCTCCTTCACCAGCTTTTGATGTTTGTGCGGCGACGAAAGTCAATTTGCCGTTGACCACAAAAGCTGGACTGCCTAGGAAGCGCATGAAGTAGACTACAGAGATGAATTCCTTTATAATGCGCTCCTACTTTAAAATTACCAAAATGAAACAGATCTGACCATCTATAGATGCGCAAGTTGACAAGTACCCCGAACTACAACATCTTACGGAACAGCGCGTTGCTGACCAGCGGCGAGCAATTCTAACAAAGAACCTGCTCGCTGCCCTATGTTGCAGCAGATTGGAGTGGAAGTACTCCTTGATATTTGCATACAGGAAAAAAATTCAATATGACATCAACCAGATTGGAGACAATAACACCCAAACCAATATGCCCGATCGTGTGACGTCGGAGCTCTTTAGAGCACTGGCGGAATTTGACGACACCGATCCTACCCGCAGGCCGAAACTACAAGTAAGAACACTAATGATAATATTACGGCTGTAAATGCTCTCTTACGGGATAACACCAGGGGCTGTCACAATCTAGAACGACTCCGTTCACTTGTGTACTGCGGAGCAGTGGCAGTGCTTCGCATTCATAATCAACCAGTTTACCCGTCTAGGAATGAGTGCAGTGGTAATAATAATAACAAAAGTTTAAAACCTTAATGGCAGCGACGACTCGAGGGCGCGATTGATAATATTCGGGGAAAATTAGGTCGACTCGACGATTTCCATAAGAACCCAAAACCATCTAGGCGCCTTACAAATCGAGTTCCGAAAAATCTTTAAAAAAGTCGGTACTCATACAAAGCATCCAGAGCATCAACAGCATATGTGTGAGTATATTGATTTGCTTAAGCAAAAACTAAAGGCTTAAGCTAAGCGGTTATCCAGATACATAAAATGCACCAAAAGAAAACGACAAAACGCCCTATTTAACAACAATCAAAAAGTGTTTTACAGGAAATTAGGATCTCAGACTAACAACAACAGTTAAGCCATGCCAAGTAGAGAGAATCTTATGAACTATTGGTCATCATTGTGGTCAAACCCAAAAGAACATAAGAATGCCCCATGGATTCTGTCAGAAATGGACAAGGTAAATACCCCACCGATGCTCTTTAAGGAACTAATAGTCGAAGAAATTTCGGAGGTAATTAAATTTACCAACAATTGGAAAGCACCAGGAGTTGATAATATCCAGAACTTCTGGTACAAAAAATTTACCAGCATACATAATTTTCTGGCACTTCAGTTCACACACATTCTTAACCACCCGGAAGACTCACCAAGGTTCCTTATGACAAATATGCTGCCTAAGAGTGAATGAACTGAAGATCCTACTCAATATACTCCTACATTTACAGGCATGTCGAACTTAACAACATTTTAGCCGAAGAGCAGAGAAGGGATGTAAGCGAGAGCACCACGGGTGTAAAGAACAACTTATTGTAGATTCTGTAATTCTCAAACAGTCTCAGAAGTAAAGCTTTAGAAATCTACAAAATTCACCCCACCATAATTACATTTCTTTCCACCCTAATGAAAACCTGGCGGACAAACCTACACCTTAACTTAAATGGTAAGTATTCAACAACGGACGAAATATCTATTCGTAGGGGAATTTACCAGGGCGACTCTCTAAGTCCATTGTGGTTTTGCCTCGCAATGAACCCACTATCTACCATGTTAAATGACACCAAATATGGTTTTAAAATCACAGCCACATTTTAGTAGTAATTTACGCGAGTTTTTCTACACCAAATCTCGAACCTCAAGCTTCCATAATACCGTTGCGAAGGCAGACAAGAACTATACGCCTCTAAACCTCGCCTCGCCTGAACTAACACCTGAAGTAAAATCGGACACTACAAAGATGAAGGAATGGGCTCAAAGAGAGTTACATGGTCGACACTATCACGACCTTAACCAACTTCATATGGACAAGGAGGCATCCAACAGGTGGCTCTCTCGAGGCGAACTCTTTCCTGAGACAGAAGGGTTTATGATGGCAATTCAAGATCAAGTCATCAATACTAACAACTATAAGAAATTTATCATTAGGGATCCAAACACCGAATCAGACAAATGCAGGAAATGTCACCAAGTATCGGAAACAATCCAGCACATAATATCTGGGTGCAGTTTGTTGGCAAATACCGATTATCTTTATCGACATAGCCAAGTCTGCAACATCATCCATCAAAAGTTGGCCAACAAGTATGAACTTATTAATACTTATACTCCATACTATAAGTATCAACCTCAGAAGGTACTTAAGAACAACAACTTTAAACTCTACTACGACAGGCCCATTATCAACGACACACAGGTGACGAATAACAGGCCTGATATAGTGGTGGTGGATAAAGGAGTCAACTCGGTCCTTCTAATAGACATCGCGATATCAAATAACAACAACGTATTGAGTAAGTATCAGGAGAAGGTAAGTAAATATGCAGATCTAGCTTTTGAGATCCGACAAATGTAGCATGCAAACAGGGTCGAAATCGTCCCAGTAATATTATCATCTACAGGGCTTGTAGCGAAATTACTAGAAGCTAGCCTCTTAAAACTAGGACTACACAGGAACATCTACATCGACCTCCAGAAAGCGGTCATTCTAAACACTTGCCGGACCGTGAGACAATTTTTATAGGTATAAGAGTTATTGACAGAGCCTAACCCTTTAGATACTTGCATCTGGGGGTGGGTGAATTTTATTCAGCCAATTGGCTGAGATAGTGTGTGTATAATGATAAAAATAATTTAAAGTTTGTCGTAGGTGACCCGACAGTACAAAGTGACATGACATGTAGGTATAACTGTGAGACAACGAAGTCTATTCAGCATGTCACCGGTGGATGTCAAACTTTTGCACCAACGGAATATAAAGAACGACATGATCTAGTTGCAAAGATATTGCATCAAGAGCTCGCAGAAAAATTAAACTTCTTATCAACCAAGGTACCATATTATAACTATAAGTCGCAACTAGTTCTTGAAAATTAGCAACACAAATTGTATTGGGATCGCACTGTACTCACAGACCAACGAGTAAGTAACAATAGGCCTGAGCTAATCCTAATCGATAAAATTTCTAGAAAGACAACCCTTATTGATGTAGCTATTGCCAATAATAACAACCTAAGAGCAAAATATAATGAAAAGATTGTTAAGTACAGGGATCTAGAATACCAGATACGAAGACAATGGAAAATGAGAGAAGTGCGGACAGTTCCAATTATTGTGCCAACAACAGGAGTAATACCAAAGAGCCTGATCGAAAACATGAAACTGCTCAACCATTTATAAGCTGACGGAAAGCATCTATAAGCTGATGCAGAAGTCGACGCTATAATTCACATCTCGAATCGTCAGAAAGTTCATTGGAAACGCAGATAACATCAACCAGTTTAAAAAACATATCATGTAGTTTTAGTCTAAGTTTATTTTTCTAAGTTAAAAAAACAAGAGCTTCATCCTTCTGATATCTGAGATATCTAGGATAAATGAACGATTCCCCCTTTCCCAGGGGGGAGTGCGATTGCCGTTTGGCATGAAATCTGATGATAATAATAATAATAATAATAATAATAATAATAACTATCTTTTTATTTCACTTTCTTTCGCGAGATCTAGTCTAGGGTTACTCTATCTAATACATATCAACTTAATTAAAGGTAAGATAACTTGCAAAGTAAAAAAGTAAATATCATGCAAGTAAAAAAATTAGATATTAAATTAATTTTAGCAAATTATTGATAAATCAGAGCAAACAAAAATTCTGATTTATACACATAATGGTTCTAGTTTTTTGCTTAAAGGTTACTACGGAGGAGAGTGACTTTCCTGCAGGCGGTAATGAATTATACACTTTCAGCCCATTACAGCTAAAAGAGCCTTAAAACTAATTTGTCACTTACACATAGATCAAATATTCAGATCAGTAGAAAGATCTAAATTTATAGCTTGCACAGACTCGTCGGTATCAATTCGGTTAAACGAATAATAAGCTTGGGTCGATATAATTTCAAAAAATTAAAGATAGCACGGAGAGTTAAATAGCAAAAGAATAGTTTTATCGGGATACTCCGTAAGACGGGAAGCAGAACAAGTAAAGAACGTACCTGCCGACACGTGTTTCTGCTTTTTGACTTCTTCAGGGCAGGGCAACCAGAGAACCAAAGAGAAAAAAGGATCACTCTTACGGAGTATCCCGTTAAACCTAGTCTTTTGTTTTTTTAATAAAATACGGTTTCATCAATGAACTGGTAGAAACGACAAATAGGGAAGATGTTTATGAAAATCACATATATACAAACAAAAAAATAAAAGACCAAGAACACTACCCTGTGGAGCTTAGTGTGACAATTTCAAATACTTGCTAATAATTGCTATAATAAGCAGGCCTTTTTGCTAGTAAGCTAATAAGTAATGCTCCCACAGGTTGACGCTAGATTTATGAAGTCCGAAATATTTCAATTTTCTTAATAATACGAAGTGATCCAGGGTTTCAAATGCACGACTAAAACTCTAGCAGCACCAATACCGCGTCTTTCTTTGATCAAAACCTTTAAATATATCATTTGAATATTACTGCAATATATCCGTTTTACAAGTAGAAGTTATTTTAGAAACTCCGAGGGTGTGTCTAGCCAAAGTATATATGATTTTGGCTAGAATTAGTGCTATTAATATTTAAGGAGTTTAATGTTTTCCAGAAAGATTTTGGATCAATTTCATAATAAGATAATATTTTGTAGAAGAAAGGCCCTTTTTTGAATCCTCACTTCTGATGACGAAATTTCGAAGTTGTTTATATTCCCTAAATTCTGGATCAGTCTAGTTTTTTTTATATTTAGAAAGAGTCTTCCGCCTTAAATTCATCATGAGCTTAATATTAGGGGTAATACAAGGAGCCAGTGTTTTGGTAAATCTGGACGCTTTAAATGGAATATGAAAAATTGTACTAATATTTAAATTTAAAAATGGCGTCATTTCGTTTAGATCATCTAAGCTATAAATGAAATCCCTTTAAACCGAATGTAAGTCGAATAGAAAATTATCTGAAATAAAACTGGAGTAATCGCGGTAAGTTCAAAATGAAATCGGCACAAGTGACTTTTCCAAATGCAGTTGAACGCACTAAGTGATGATTTAAGATATCTTCTATGTTAATAGTCTCAATTTTATGAGATAATTGTGATGTGTTATTTATATTATCGTTAAATTAAACCAAATGCACTAGAATTGACGCTGACTGGGTTAGGTTATTGCCTGGGTGGTTAATAAGATGAAATTTCACGTATTGAGAAACTAATTATCTTACAGTAATTTTATTATAATTAGTGCCAAAACAAATATACACTCTATATCTATAAATCGAGAAAGATAATTTCCATCCTAGACACCTAACAGCGGCATGTCATTATGTATAAAGTCCAAATTGGAAACATGCGTTATATAAATTAAAACTTGTACAGATCCATTAATCGTTTTAACGCTGCCGCTGAAATAAGGAAATCGACCTGTCTAGCCGAAACGAATTATCTTCTCTTCTGGTAACTTTCTCCGAGGTGTGGAAATCTTTCATAAAAGCTGCGTCGAGTGCCTTTTGCGGTAAACGAAACGCAAATATTTTAACTTTTTTATTTATTTTTTGTTCTTCGTGTTGTCGGATTTTTTCAAGTTATAATTATTTCACCCATAAGATCAAAATTAACATAATCTCCACCTCCTGTTGGGATTTCCAACCTTTCACTTGGTTGGAGACAATGTTAGCTGAAGAACGTTGGTCAAACCGCATTAGGTGGCCAACGGTATCAACAAGTTCCAAGTAAAAGATCTATTTTCAGTAGATAAATCTATAAAAAAAAACAACCAATCAATCACACCCAAATTTTTTTTACATGTAATCTCGATCTATTTGGCTTTTTTTTCAGCTGGCTTTACGCTATGTGCATACAGCCACTACAATTTGTATAAACTAAATCAAACAACCAGAAGATTTACTTCATAGAAATTGAAAAGATTTTTTTAGATGGAGCCTACCCTCTCCTGGTCAACTCGTGACCTTGATGCCTTGGTGTCATGTTCGGTAGCAAACTTTCATGAAAAAAGCTGTCGAATATCTATATCTTATTTTATCCCAGTAGCAAGCTTTATTAAAACAAAACTCTTCTGTTCGACACCTATGTCCTCCCTATCCTCACTTACGCCTCTCCGACCTGGGCCGACATCCAGCCCCGCCATTTGCAACTTTCCACTTAGGAGGAACTGCGTTTCAGCTCGTGCTCCTCTCAAATAATAGTGCTGCCGACTAAGAACCATTATTCTTCGACGCTACGAGCTCCATCTTTTAAAGTCCTCTGTAAGGACGTATACGCCTTGATAAGATCAGTATAAAACACATCCATCCATCTATGTCAAATTTTCGACACCATTAGCCAGATAATTCTAAAAAACCCCCAAAGTAGATGTGCCCTTAAAAAATCGATGTTGCCGATGAACTATGCTCTATTTTAGTATTGAATAATGTGATGCTCAATTTAAATGTAAAAAAATGAATTCTTTAAACACGTCTTGCCTGATTTAAAGTAAGGCACGCCTTAGAATTCGGGAGTTTCAGGAATAATAAGGGTACTCCATTAAAGACAGTACGTGTGGATGTCTGCAGAGTTTTAGTTTTCCATAAACTTTATTGTAAGTGAACTGACGACAACTAAGATCCACTTTGCCTATGTCTTCAATACCGCACTGTAGAAGATTTGCAAAATCCATATAGCAGGAAAAAATGTGCGATGTCTTTGGGATTACTTTTCTCGACGTAGGACCGGAAGCAATTTTTATTGTTGGGCTTCATCTGTTCGAGAATCATCTCGTCCGTTGCCTAGATCCAAAGGTGCGGCAAGGATGGAGCGAGCGGCGAGCACACCGTGCGTCATCTCAGGACACACGTAGAAAGTTGGCGAATGTTCTGGAACAGTGTCAGTTTGTCGCTAGGTCAGTTCAAGCAAAAATATTGCCCCGACTTTTAGAGTCATTCCTATCCTGTTTTTCCGATTTAGAATTCTTGCCACTTTTTGAGTTCCGCCTTGAATATTTTTTGTTGCTGACAGTTCTTCTTGGGACAAATTGGTGAATACCAACAATGAGAATTCCTAGAAAAGTTGGTAGGGGAAGTCTTTTCTCTACACATAAAATGCTAATCCTTATTTCAGGAGTGATGCATTTCGGCAAGTGTTCTTGCCATCATCAGACTCTAAAATATATTACAAACTATTGCAAAATTGTAAAAAATTTACAGAAAGAAATGAGATTGCTCAATTTGTTGTAATTTTAACTATTTACTAGTTGTCGTTCAATATACCATTCGAGTATTATTTGTTATTATTTATATTTTGTGAATGTGTTAAGTAACTTTCTGTAAGCTTTTTACGATTTTAGTCTGTATTTTTTGAAATCATTTATCATCAGAAAAAATGTTCGTAAATGTTTTTGAACTATTTGTAACATATTTTAGAGTCTGATGATGGCAAGAACACTCGCCGAAATGCATTAATTCTGAAATCAGGATTAGCATTTTATTAGTGGAGAAAACACTTTCCCTAGAACCTTTTCTATATTACATTGACTCCACTTCAGAATGGACTTTTCCTTAATATACACGGTCTCATTTACATCTTTGCATTTATCTAATGGATTCCAATTTAACTTCGATAATCCGGCATTGATCAGCTTTGTAGAAATTCTATTCTAACCTCCAATAGGTCCAGATCCGAGAGATAAAATCCAATTTCAAAGTCAAAGGATGACACTAAATTACTTACACATTTCCCATCCAAATATACGGTCAACAAACCAGTTGTATTCGTTTGGAATAATGGTAAGTTGTAGCAGAACCATCACTCCATCTGGTATATGTGCCTTGGTCCAATTTCCATTTTATTTCAGACAAATTATAATCTCTTAATTAAATACACATAAATATATATATTTTTTTTACAAATCTTTTATTTCACCAACTAGCCATAAATCTTCGGTTTCTACTCGATAGTATGTGGTATTATGTATACCACATACCAAATAAAACGTTTTCTACCCATTAGGTAGATTATCTAACTAATTACTATCCAATAATGAATAAATAACACCGTGTCAATACCGGAATTTTATTTTAAAACAAACGACGGCCCCGAGGAAGAAGCACCATCGCTAAAGGTAACATCGAAACCGAGGAACAACTTTCTCCGAACAGGCGTGGAAACAAATGATGCACTTAATCAAAAATGTCGTTTGTACAATTGTTTCCGCATCATCTTTGCATTGTTCTAAATCGGTGTGACTTGAATTAATGTTAATCTAATGAGTACAATTCAAAAATGGTCAATATGCTATGCAAAATACCTCTCTGATTTTTTAGGCTCAGAATAGAATAGAAAGGTTTATCAGCATAGAACGGCAATATATCAATCTACTGAGTTTTAACTCATCGAAGAAGTGCCAATGACACACCCAATATATCCTGGAAAATAATTAAAATACAGCAATCTGATCCATATATCCACAACTTTTATGTCATGAAAAGGTGATGCAAAATAAGAAGATCTGTCAGGTTATAATTCTGGCATTACCATACAGAAAATGTAAAATTCAGTTTCCTAAATGTATATTGATGGTGATTCTTTCAAAATTTGGCTCATTATTAAAAAAAGCGAGGAGAGAGGGGTAAAAAATTCGACATCAAAGTTACACTTACACTAGTAACTGTTAAGAAGATTAATAAAAAACCAAAACATATGTGAAGTTTTCTGGAACCTTTTGATTGTCGATCACACGGTATCCACTACGCAGGTTAGAGCATATAACCGGTTTCGAAACATTTGAGTTCACACCCAGAATTCATTTGTAAAGCTTTCAAATTCAATTGTAAAGCTTTCAAATAATTGGAAATTTATACAAACACCCAAAAAACTGATTTTTTTGAAAAAAAAATCACTGACAGTATCCTTTTGATAAGCTATTATACTCGGTCAAACGCATGGGTCAGCTCAGTATTAATCACATCTATTTGCTCTCAATTTCTTGACAATATTAACCAAGTAATCCTGAAAACCTCCAGGTCTACCCGTTTTTCTGATGTCAATGGAAGCACGAGCCAGGATTGCTTCCAGAGAATATAGGAAAGACTCAAGTGCCAAAAGAGTTACTGTAATCATTTTTCAGGAAATAGTGCAATTTTTTGAAAGACAACATCATGCCTTTTAGTCAATTTGGTTTTCAAACTAAAAAAGCATGAGATATGGAGCTTTTTATGACCTGATGAAAGTTTTTGATTGTGTCGATGACAAAGTTGCAAGCTGAAGCATTACGGATTTCAAACCACTATTATTCTTAATTTATATAAATGACCTTCCAGATATCCCTGAACTTTATGATTTTTGCAGAGGACCCTACTATCGTTTAAAACAATATTTGTATATAGTAGTATCTTCCAATTTAAATATCCTTGGTGCAAAGCATTTATGTTGGCACTAAATGTAACAAAAACTAATGAAATTTAGATTCGGACCACTGAGAAACGAATATTGGTCTGTATTTACAAATATGGGCCCAGAAATGCTCTTGGCGTATGCCGACGACATAGACACAGTATAAAAGAAATATTTATATAGATAGAGAAGGAGACAAAGAAAGGTTAAGCCTCATGATCCACGAGGATAACACTAAATAGATCCATGTCCGACGTAGAGCAGGAAATAATAGAATAGGACATCTACATTTCGAATGCGTAAACCAAAACCCTGATATAATGATAACCTTGGATAACCACATCAATAGCGAAATAAAACCAAGGATAAATAAGGGCATATGCATACATGTTTTTTCACCTTACAAGAACACTTTAGGTCGCGACTCATATTTAGGAACTGTAAAATACGAAAACATTCAGCCAGCCCATAAAGCCAGTTATTATTTGCAGTTCGGAAATACGGACAATAACGAAGCTTAACGAACTAATGCTAAGACGTTTTGAATGAAAGATCTTGCGAAAAATCTTAGCACCCCCAGTAGATGAGAGAACAGGTCAATGTCGAATAAAAACGAATAAAAAGCTCAAGAACATGTACAAAAGACCGAGATTTAGTAACCGCATATAAAACCACAAAGACTCAAATTGGCTGGACACGTACGGAAATCGCCAAACGAACGTCTTATCAAAAGGATATCGAAATCGGAGGAAAACCCAGTGAGAAAGAGATCCTTTGGAAGGCCAACGCTCAAATGGGGGACAATATCGTAGAGGATGTAAAAATCTTCGAAGTACGGGACTGGAAGGGAGTTGTGTTGGATAGGGATATGTAGGGATGAGTCGTAGATGCAGCAAAACCCACGAAGAGTCCTGCATAGTTCCGTCGCAAAAAGTCGATAATTTCAACCAACATTTGGGCCTTTAATTAATTACCAAAAATAAAAAAACAGCTTTAAATACCAGTGGTGGCTCGTGATTTTGTTTGATTCAGGTCAAAAAGGTAAATGGAAACAATTTGGTTCTTACATGTAATTATTCAATTTTTGTTTTAAGTGTTTGTTAATTTTTTTAAAGTTGTTGACCAAATTATTAATAATTATTCCAGGCACTTTAAATATGTTAAGGTTTTTTCATGTTTTTGGGGAGGTCGAGGATAGAAATCTAAGGATTTCCATCAATATTACTGAGGCAGCCGACAAAGTTGCATGCAATGCACTTCGTGGCTCGTTGGAGTTGGAAGAGAAAATAACAAAAGGTGTTTACCCTGAGTAACAATTATTAAGTCAATAATTTGATTTGCGCACTTAAGACTTGAGTTGACCAGTCATGTATATTCAGATAGGACGCAAATATAATACTGTTGGGCAGTCTTGGTTAACAGAAAGCAATAACATGTTTCAGCTTCACATAACTTAAAAACTTGGATATCTAATCTCTGATTAACAGACAAGAAGATATTTTTTCCTGATATAATTTTGGTCTTTTTTGCTGCTTTTCACATCAAAATTTTGCAAAAGTAGTCATGTTATTGAAACTTTCTCTGGCTTATAAAAGGTACTAAAATGACCAAATATTTAAAAAAAAGCAGGATACAAAAAAAACCTGTGTCTTCTGTTTTTGATTTCTGATTTTCTGTGAACTTCTGTTTTTTTGTTTTCCTGTTTTCCTACTTTTCTTTTTTCCTTGGCCCTTGTATTTTTCAGAAATTTAATAGTTTATAGCTTAGTTAATAACTTAATTTTTATTATGATTTTTATTTGAGGTAACTAATTATGATTGATTGTCCGACCTTCTACTACTGTAATAACAACTCTTTGTTATTAAAGAGTATTTTCTACTTTTTAGTTCGATTAACAATAAAAGCGTGTTTTTTTAGTTTTTTTAAACTATTATTTATTTTGAATGAAAATTATTGTTTTCATTTCAGTCAGTAAATTTATGATTAGGTTTATTTGTATTATCATTAATTCCTTCCTTATCAGCTGTAAGTCCAGAGCTAGGATGGAGGCGGCTTTGACACAGAATTAATCAGAATACTCTCAGCACAGAGAGAGGTAACCGAGGAGTATACTGACACAATCAAAATGTTATCTAAAGTTTCAGTTTAGTTTTTATAATTCATATTCGTTTATTGTACTTTAATCAATAAAACTTTATGAATTAAAATATTTTGACCACGCTAATTCCTTATTTACTTGCCAAATGTTGTTGTAATTAATAAAAAGCCTTTGTAAAGCCTAAGTAACCTGCGTTTATGAGACTTGAAGAAGGTAAGAATGCAACTACCCGAAAGAAATGTTTGGTCTCCGTTGTGCAGAGCCGCGTGCCCAAGCATGTTCGAGAGAGTAAGTTGTAGACTCCAGAAATCAGTAAGAGTAACTCTGAGAGTGTAGGCATGTGCAGATCGCGCGCTAGCTCTATCTCTCTTACTCTCCTAAAGAGGATCTAAAAAAGAATTTATTAATCGTGGCAGTCCTAAGGATAATGGGAAACTTTAATCAAATTATTGCATTGTCATCGGTCCTTGATACGTGTGCAAAGTGTCAAGCTGATCAGACTTTTAGAAACCAGTGAAAATTAAGCTCAAAGATTCCGTTTCATACATACATACATACATAGATACAACCCGAGCTAATAAAAGGAAATTATTCGGTGCCTACAATAAAACCATCTTTGAAATATTTGTTCTTTTTGTTTATCGAAATGTTGCCTTAAAATGTTTAATTTTTAGTTTGGTTAATATTATAATACCATTGTTCTTTTTAATATTTTAAGTTCTCACTGGTCTAGTTTTATTTTTACAATTGTTTATACCATTGCCGAAAGAGTTGAAATGATATTTATTTATGGTTCTCAAAATCGCTGTTATCTTAGAACTGCCACAATATTTAATAAGAGGCATCCGGATAAATAGGTTGGGCATTATTACACCCAGAAGTTTGAAGAAACTAGCTCTGTAGCTAATATAAAGAAAAATCAGCCAAGAATACTGGATTTAAGGTTGTTCTTTTGTTATGGATCTTGGCATGTCGACTCGTCAAGCGGCACCTGCTACAGATTGTTGAATCCAGACAGACCGACCGAACTTTGTAAATTAATGACACAAAAAATAGTAAACGAACCACGTACTGTAAAAAATGCAGAGTGCATTTTTTATTTAAACGGTAAGCAAAATTGCCCTTACTGAAGTAATGAGAATCCTTATATTTTTAGAGAAGGACACATCCAATTTCTCCAAAAAATAAATGTCTGGGCCAAAATTCTAGGCGATTGTTCATTAATAATAAGTGAAGTTTTTAGGAATATTTGTGAAGAGTTCGTAAAGAGACTGTACTTTTGCTTGCAAAATAATGGAAGCCACTTTAAGCATTCAATAAAATAGTTAAGTTCAATGAGGAATTCAATTGTTTTAGAAATAGAATGACAAAACTCAATGTTGCAGAGTGTCTTACAGGTTCTTAACTATTAAATATTTCTAGAAATTTTCAAAATCTGTTATTATTATTATTAGAAATAAAAAACAGTGTAAAAGCCTTTAATAAAATATTAAAATTGGCATAGAAAAATGAATTATAATTATAATTATATTAAGTAAGGGCGCAAAATATAGAGAATTAGTAGACCTTTCAAACAAAGTATCACTCGACTACCCTTTCAATTTGAAAAATTTAAGAGGGTCTGGAGGCTAGGATCGTGCTAATACACCCTTAAAAAATTGATCACTTTGGTTCCGCCTTGTCACTATAGAAACAGTTTTAAGTATTTTTTTTATATCTTTTACCGTTTCAAAATTATGAGCTATTGCTACTTTTCAAATTGCCACTCTGTATATGTTTTAGTATGAATGTTCTAGGTACCCCCTAAGTTATGCCTAAAAATTATTATTATTGAATAAAACTCTCCATGTTATAATATACAGTTTCAAATTTGGACCTTGTTTAAAAAAATTGCCCCTAACTAAGAAATTGTGAGCCAACAAAAATCGCTTTAATGTGAAAGAAACGAATTTGAATTTCATGCAGTTTATACTCCCAAAAATTAAATCGTTTCCATACAAAGAATGCGCTGACCTTATCGAAACGAGGCTACCAATTCATCTTCCGCGAAGACCTCGAAATCTACCGAGCGATACACGCGGCTCAATAAATTTCACGTGATCGTGCACTGGTGCACTTGACTTTTTCAAGATCGATTTATATTTATTGGATATTTTTTTTAAGAGTGAAAGCGCAAGATCGTTTGCTTTGTCGGACAACCATCGAATCATTAATAAAGGGATTACCTAAAAATAAGATCGGTGAAGGCCTTTGATCTATTTAAAGTTCTGCAAGATCCGAACCTTTGGATACCTCCGCTGTAATATCCAAATCTTCCAAGTTATGTAAAGTTGAAACATGTGAGTTATATTTTATAAATGCCTGTAAACCAAGAAAAACGTACTGACCATTTAAAGAATTGTCCAATATTATATTCGGGATCTATCTGAATATACACGTCTGGTTAGCTCAAATTTTGAGTGCGCAAATCAACGCATTGACTTGCAAAAAAAGAGATATTAATGTATCATTTGACCGTAAGTAATATTTTATGCCTAGCTCATGTTCAAACAGTGAATTTTTTTACAAATATTTTCCCTGTCGCACCTATAAAATATAACTAACATGTTTAACATTTCAATCCTATAATTAGCTACGTATTCATTTATCAATTAATATGCGAACATAAACATTAAAGAAACCGTAGCAAAGAAGGCCGACTAAGCAAAAACTAATTTATTTCAATAAAAAAAACTTGCATCCCTACTTCCCGCATCTCAACGTTTCAGTTATAAACAATAAATTAACAAGATATATACAGTCATAAGGAATGTTTACTGTAAAATGAATAATAGCAACAATAAAAGAATGAACACGTCGCGGCTGCGAATGAATGAAAATTTATAGGCAGGCTCGGCATTATAAGAGCGGGATCGACCATATGCGCATCGGTGTTGATAAATGGGGTTAATTAGCCGATGCAAACAAGGTATGAGGTACGTTTACCTTTTATAGGTTGTGTGTTACCCCCGAGACTATTATCTGTTATATTAAATTTATTACTTGGGTGAATTGCCAGGTTATATTTTATCTCAGTTAAGTATGTTGAGAGAGCCGACTATCTAATTTAAAATAGATGATAATCTTCTTGCAACAAAACTTCAAACTTGAGTTTAGATAGATGCTGCCTTCTGGATCAATGAACGTCTTCTGCAGCAGTGTTCTGTAATCTATATAAAGGACAAAGTAAACTTATGTGCTAGGTATTTTGAAACTACATACAGGCAACCTGTCAGCAAGGCTCCTGACTCGTATAAATTTCATTACAGTCTAGATTTAAATCGCATCTCTTTTTCTTTATTGAACATATTTGATAAAATCTTACGCCTTCCTAACAAAACTTCTTTTGGCTTAATGGTATCCCGTCTGTTTTTCTTAAAAACTGCGTGTGCACTCTGAGTAAGCCTCTGCATCACCTTTTCAATCTTTGCTTGACATCAGGCAAATTTCCTGATTATTGGAAGGTAAGCTTTTTAACACGAATTCATAAAAATGGCCATAGAACTGATATTTCTAACTATAGAGGTGTGTGTATTCAGTCTGTATTTCCTAAGCTGTTTGACAGGTTGTTTTCTGTGCGATTTTTATGGCACTGTAGGCGACTGCTTTTTGTCAGGATAGATCTACGGTGGCTAACCTGTTGATTTACCAATATGATTTGATTGGTGCTTTTGAGAGGTCTGTTGTTTTTATAAAAGGAGTTGATTAGGCATCAGCGTTATGAATGGTTATTATGCTTTAATCACTTATTAAATATAAAGTATAGGCTTGAATAGAGTTTTTAGTAGATAAAGTCGCGCAGGTACCTTCTAAGTGTTTCTCACTTACAGTAATGAAATGAAAGTAAATAAATGTTAATCAAAATAGAAATATTTCAATTTTATTTACCCCAAATAACCAATAGGTTATGGGCCTAGTGCACGCCGCGAAAAATTAAATACCTCGCATTTGCCGTTTAAAAAAAAAAAAGACTTAGGACTTTTGTTTGCTTGGTATTTGCTGTTCTTTTTACTTACAGTGATAATGGAACATAAAAGTGTAAAAAGAAACATTAAACTATTTGATGGTTAAAAGTATAGTGTGTGGAAGTTTCGTATAAGAGCTATTTTAACAGAGCTTGACGTGATTAAAGTCATAGACAGTGAAATTCCTATTCCGCTGACCGATGAAAGGACTAGATCGGAGCGTATTGCCAAAAGTGTAATAATGGAATATTTGTCAGACTCCTTTCTAGGTTTTGCAAAAGAAGAAAATACTGCTAAGGAGATTTTGCAGAACTTGGACACTATTTATGAGCGCAAAAGTTTGGCTTCGCAGTTAGCGCTTAGGAAAAGGCTGCTAAGCTTAAAACTGCAAGGTGACAAGTCCCTTATTCAGCATTTCACCATATTTGATAAGCTTGTTGGTGAGTTATTGGCTGCAGAAGCCAACCTGGGAGAAACTGGCAAAATCTGACATCTGTTGCTAACTCTTCTAAGCTCCTACGATGGTGTAATAACAGCAATTGACATACTGTCCGAGGATAGCCTTAATTTGGCCTTTGTTAAAACTCGACTTCTTGACCATAAAGTCAAACTTTTTTCAGAACAAAGTCCTGATGAGTGATTGAAAACCTGATTTAAACGAAGAGAAGTTAAATGACTGAATGTTCTGTACTGTTCTGATGTTCCCTACAATTTGCTTTCTGTGTCAAAGATGCAAAATGCTGGTATGACGATACTGTTTAATGAAACAGGGGTGACAATATCAACAGGCGGTAAGACGGTAATAAAAGGTAAGCCGTTAAACAATTTAATTTCCATCGAATTAACCATTAATAATTGGTCAATAAATAACAATTTACATGCATTTGGAACAGCACAAACAAATTATCAAATTTGGCATCAACGGTTAGGGCATATTGGCAAAAATAAATTTATTGAGTTTATGAGAAAAATTATTTTCTTTTATTTGTGGATCAATTTACTCACTACTGTGTAACATATCTAATTAAAAATAAATCAGATACGTTTTTAAGTTTTAAGGATTATGTTGCAAAAAGTGAGGCTCATTTTAATTTAAAAATTGTTAATTTATATTGCGATAATGGAGGGAAAATATTTGTCTTCTGAGATTAAACAAGTTTGTATAGACAAGGGCATTAGTTATTACTTAACTGTTCCACGAACCCCACAAATAAATAGTGTGTCAGAGCGTATGGTACGAACCATAACAGAAAAAGCACGATAAACGGAGCAAATTTAGATAAAGTTTTTTGGGGTGAGGCAGTATTAACTGCTACTTATCTAATAAATATTTCACCTACTAGGGTTCTTAAGGGTAAACACCATATGAATTGTGGCATAATAAAAAGCCGCAAATAAAGTATTTAAAAGTTTTTGGTTCAACAGTTTATGTGTATATTAAAATTAATAAAAGAAAATTTGATGAAAAATGTTTTAAGAGTATATTACGAGTAGTTGGGTATGAACCAAATGGGTATAAGGTGTGAGAAGTGGAATCAGAAAAGTTTATTGTAGTCAGATGTTATTGTTGATGGCACCGATTGATTATTTAAAAACGAGGCCTTCGTGTAAAGAGGTGAGTTTGCAAAAACCTCTAATTAAAACTAATCTTTCTGGCTTGTCAAAATCAGTGATTCAATTTCATAACTCTGATAGTGTAAAACCAGATATAAATAAATCTGGAGGTGCTAAAGCAGATATAAATAAATCTGAAGCCCAAACTGATATTTCTGACCTCTGAAATCAGTAGTAAATACAAATGGTTGTTTATCTCAAGACAAAGAAAAACAAAATTTAAAGAGTGCCATCTTTATTTTTTATCTCAGTTAAGTATGTTCAGAGAGCCGACTATCTAATTTAAAATAGATGATAATCTTCTTGCAGCAAAACTTCAAACCTGAGTACTATAGATGCTGCCTTCTGGATCAATGAACGTCTTCTGCAGCAGTGTTCTGTAATCTATTTAAAGGACGGAGTAAACTTATTTGTAAACTTATTTGCTAACTATTTTGAAACTACATACAGGCAACCTGTCAGCAAGGCTCCTGACTATAAATTTCATTTTATTTTATTCAGTCTGTATTTCCTAAGCTGTTTGACAGGTTGTTTTCTGTGCGATTTTCATGGCACTGTAGGCGATTGCTTAGTGATCATCAGCATGGTTTTTGTCAGGTTAGATCTACGATGGCTAACCTGTTGACTTACCAATATGATTTGATTGGTGCTTTTGAGAGGTCGATAGTGTGGATATAAACTTCTCGAAGGCCTTTGATAGGGTTGGTCGTGAACATCTGTCTCGGAAGTTTGGGTCCTTGGTAGGACTTTGGTCGAATTTTATCACAGTTTTTTGACTGGTCGCACACAGTTGGTCAGGATAAGTAATTATATTTCTAATGGTATTGAAGTATCTTCAGACGTGCCTCAAAGTTCGCATATTGGACCGGTCTTTTTTAACTTGTTCATAAGAGATTTGAGTGATGTAATTGTTCATTCAAAGCATCTTGCTTTTGCTGATGATTTTAAACTGTACAAAGCCATTGAGTCATATCTTGATGCTGAGCTACTTCAATTGGATTTAAATAGTGTTGCTGAGTGGTGTAATAGCAATAGTCTGGAACTGAATGTAAAAAAGTGTGTATGTATTTCGTTTGGTCGTTCTAATAAAATTATTAATTATCAATACACAATCAACAATAACGAACTCAAGTCAGTTGATACACTTAAAGATTTAGGTGGTCTTTTCGATACCAAGCTAACTTTTTTGCCGCACATTTTGGATATTATTAACAGGAGTATGCGTAGTCTTGGTTTTATTACTAGAAATAGTGTACATCTTTCACCTTACTGTTTTAAATTACTTTATTACTCTTTGGTGCGTTCCTTGCTTGAGTATGCGTCTATACTTTGGTTCCAATATTATGATTCTCATATTGAACCTCTTGAGGCTGTACAAAGAAGATTTCTAAGATCCGTTGCTTATAGAGCTGAAGTTAATATTTTTCGTAATTATTACATCGACTATAATGCTATCAGTGTCCAATTTAATATCCCTAATCTTGACAGACGGTAGACGGCATTATTCTGATGATTTAACATTTATAAGATCTTAAATGGTTTATATCATTGTCCTACCGTCTTTGAAGCAATTCCTTTTAACACCTGTCAAAGAAGAATCAACTCTCCTATGTTTCGTTTACCCTTTTTTTTTCTCCACTGACTAGGATTTTGCGTTTCTTTAATGAATATGGTTTGAATCAATTTTCCAGCGGCTTACGGTCATTCAAATCAAAAATAAATATTCTTAGACTTTAACCTACGTTCCTTGGATAGTGTTAAGTTTTTCAGAGGTTTTATCTTGGTATATATTTTTTTTTAATTCTAGTATTATATTTATATTTTTATATCATCTAGTATTTTGTATCTATCTATATTATCTATTTTGTTTTTGTAAACTGGCTCTGCCGTATATTGAAATAAATAAAGAATTCCTAATATGTAACTGAATACTGCTATTGAAGTATGGCATCCATGGTGTAAATCTTAAATGGATTTTTTATGAGAGTAATCAGCACTAAGTCTGTATTTAGCTCAACAGTATTCCTCATTTACAACACTTACTTGCTCCATCTTTAGAGAGATAATGGAGAATTTACTGATAATTGCCACATCACAATGGTAGTGTAGACTTGGGAGGATGCTAATCAACCCAACCCCTCACCTATCATAGACTGATATTATGTCTTTTGGAGTTAAAATTAATGATTATGCATAAACAAACATTAAAAACGACTATTGTCCGCTAAAGCCGCAGAAATTGCTTTGATATTTGCCGACGTATAATCATGTGCCCTTGGTCCAACCTAATCCATAACGACCTATGATAAAATGCTTCTAGCGATATACACGTCTGGTCAACTTAAGTCTGGAGTGCGGAAATCAATGTATAGATTTGCAATAATTAGGTTACGTATGTTAAAAAGGGAGATAGTGTTCTGATAGGCCAAGGCGTGAGACATCTTGCATTTCTTCTCTCAGAGACAAGCGAAAGTCGGTGAAGTGCCTATGATTTTTGTTGCGTGGGTTTTTCAGCATTCAAAAATGAAACTGGCCAGTCGTATATAGTGAATATAAAGATTAAATTGATATAGGGTGTTACAATTTAAATTGTCAGTTTAAAGTAATGAACAAAAAAATATATTGATTTGCGATTGACGATCGTTATCAAATTATGCCTCTCGTCTGTATTCGGTCCAAATACGCCTGGAAATGTGATTTTTCTTCCAGGCGATCCAGAAAGTTATTGCAAAGTGAAAAAATTGATATTTGATCCTTAAATGAACATGAATGTCCATCTAAGATCCAGAAATCGTGGACGATTGCTATAAAACGGTAAATAACGTCTGTAGTTAGTCTCAATATGTCAGGAAAATTACTTTGCTAGGCGATCCAGAATGTAACTGTAAAGTGAAATGCGGTAGAAGCTGAAAAACTTGACTTTTGACCCTTAAAACGCCATAAATGTCCATCTAAGATCCATAAAATCGCTATAAATTCGCTATAAAATTGTTCATCTTGAATTAAGTTTATGACATTTTTTATTTTCGGTTACCAAAAATTTTCTTTTTTTTCTTAAAATACAAGCATTTAATTCTTAGAACATTGAAAGGCCTTTCAATGTTCTAAGATTTAATTAGTGTGTCACTATACTGAAGAGCATTTCCTTTCATTGTGGTGTTAGTTGGTTGTAGCACCTAAATTTTATGATTAGTGCCCGTTTTAAGTCAATAGGTGCCTTATAGTATCACTTGGTGCCTCATTTATATCACTAAGGAGATCGTCTTGTGTATAATCTGTCTCATTTAAAAAGTTTAGTAAATTCTACTGCAAATTTTCACATAACCTAAAAATGTCAGGCACATGTTACAAGTGTTCCCAAAGCTGTATCTTCCAGGAGCCTAAGGTTAGTGGAGATGTATTTAGGTTTGACTTGTATTTAGGTTAACCTCGTGACTTCTGCAAAAGGATCATATATTGTAACTGCTCGAGGAAAAGTTCTACTGAAATCCCGACTCTTATATTATCAACCCGAATCCTGCCTTAAATGACCGAAAGACAAATAAGATCGAGTAACCTCATGATGTTTAACCTTCCAGCAAGGAGTGAATAGGATGACCTGATTAAAGCTAGGAATAAAACTTGTCATCACTCACTTCGTGTTACTATCTTGTGATGATGTCCTCTTGAACCTTTAGGAATAAAAGAAAATTGGATCGAAGCCAAGCAGTATACCTTGAATGTGATCTAACCTCAGAGCAAAGATTTAAAGTCAATAACCTAAAGACTGACTTATAAAGAAGACAATGTGATGGTGAAAAGAATTTATTATTGAAATACATAAATGGCATCCCTAAAGTAGTTTCAAAAAAACTAACAGCTTTTCTGAACAAAAGTATACTTGCTCTTTGAAAATGTTCCATATTCTATTTATGACACCTTGACTTTTAGTTATCTAATAAGTTCTTAGATGGTGAGTTACAGATGGTTGATTACGATCTATACCACAAGGACAGATCATCTGAGACTAGTGTTTTCTTAAGAGCAGGGAGCGTTGATAGCAGAACATAAGTCTCTTACTAGCGGAGCATTACCTGCTAGTAACAACATTCAACATTTGTTCATTTAAGTTGATTTCCAAGGTAACCAGTTTATTTTAGCAATAATAGCCTACTTTCTTCACCAAACAAAGTTTGATAAGTATATTGTGTTTTGACCTCGAATCATTTGGGAAAACTTCCTAACAACAAGGTCTCTGCTCTGGAAGATTTTAATTTTCACCATGATCAGTGATCCAGAGAAGAATTTTCTTCGTTAGCCCTTCCATCTCCATTGTCATCCCCTTATGAGATGAAGGCCATTCAGGTGATTTCACTTATGTATTCCTCTATCATAATTTGTATCAGTTGATCTTGGTTAGAAATATAAATGATAAGATACTGGACTTGATTTTTTAGAGTTTGGAGAAAGAAAGATCTTCCTTGCAGGCGATTATTTATTGCCTGTGCATCCACACCATCCTCTACTTACTTTTGCTCTTTAATTTAAAGCTCGATTGTTAAACAATGTTGGATTAACTGGTAGTGGGTTTCATGGTAATTGCCATACTATGGATGTTGAAACGGTAATGCATTTTCTTTCTCAGTTTCATTGGGATTCTTTGCTCATCTCCAAGTCTCTTAATGATATGTTAAATATATTTTATGACATCTTATATTTGCTAGTTGAGTTTTTTGTACTTTTGAAGAAGTACGCCACAAGAAAATTTCCCATTTGGTTCCATTTTCATCCCATTTGGTTCTCAAGAGCTTAAAAATGCTTTTATTTGAAAAAATAACCCTCATAAGAAATATCTTTCTTTATAGTTCCTATATGCATAATAATCAGTTTTCTGTATTAAGATCAAGTTGTAAAGCTCTAAAGAAATATTGATATCAAAACTACATAACCTCTACTGAGTCATCTTTAAACAATGTTAAAAACTTTTGGAAATTTGTTAATGATAGAAGAAAGAGTTCCAATATTTCATCTGTAGTTCACTACAATGATTTAAGGGGTTATTCTGGTAGCAAAGTATTTTGCCCAAATCTTTACTGATAAAGTGTGTCCTACACCGGTTGACATGGATTTTTTTGTTGATGTGAACTTGTCCTACTTTATAATATCTATATCATTAATTAGAAGTGGTATTTTGTATTGGTCAATTGTTAAAGAAAACTATTTGTTTCAAGCTAACGTTTTGAATTTATTTAATTCATCTTCAGGGCTCAAAGTCGTACTTCTCTCTCTAGTCAAATTGAAAAAGTAGGTACATATCACAGAGATAAAAACGTAGATATCATAGTTAACGTTAAAATTACAATTAAAATATAGTAACATATATAACGTGGAACAAACCGGTAGACTAGAGAAATTTACTACTAGCCGTAAAAACGACAGAAGAGATATATCTTTTCTTCAAGAGCAGTCAGAATGTGGAGAATATTAATTACCGCAACATTAAAAGATTACTTAAAATCACTTCACCCCAAACTCGTCGCACACATCGAGATCTGGAAACTTTTTATCACTTGGTTCATTCGTACTCTTTCAGCCCAACACTGAGCAAAAAATAGTCTGCATGTCTCTTCTCGTAATACCAGGTTGAACTACTCTTTTTATGTTCCACACCATCGTACCAATTATGGACACAACTCAATCCTTTCTAGTTGATTATGCTAACCATTTTGATTATTTCTCTGATCAAAAAGTCTTCAAAAGGCAGCTTAAGGACTGTGAATGAATTCATTTGTATATACCAATAATTTATTTGTATACGTTTATATTATTGTGCTATATTATAATCCTATTATTTAACTGTTTTGTATTTAACTGGTATTTATATTGCGCCTTTCACCCGTTGATAAATTAAATTAAAATAAAAAAAATAAAAATTATGCCTCTTGTCTCTATTTGACCTAAATACGTCATAAAAGTAAAATTTTCAGGAGAGCCAAAGACTTTTTGCAAAATGAAATCTGGTGGAAAGTAAAAAGACAAACTTTTGACTATTAAATCAGCATCAAATCAAGAAACCATTGAAAATTGCTATAAAAACATGTTTCTTATCTGTATTCGGTTCAAAATCGGCAGAAATACTATATGTATAGTAAGTATGAAGTATAATTTTAAAGTTTTTTTAGAAATATGTCTTCTTAAAATTAATTACATATTTTTTGAAAGAGCACTTACCTGACTTAATCCAACCCTGTAGCTGGAAGGTTCCAAGTCGATAGCCAGCAGCATATCTTCCACCGCTTTCCTCTCGTCAAGTACCGGACTGGTTGCCTTATTTTCGCCGGCCAATATTCCAAATTTACGTCTAAATTCGGCCAAGGGCATAAAGGTGGGGTATCCTTGCTTATAAAGTCGCACGGCGTCTAGTATTTGAGCACCTCTTATCTAAAAGAAAAAAAAAGTAGAAATAAAGTACCCATTTTTTGCTTAATAATTGAAAAATAGTAAACGTGGTTGTGGATAGTATTTAGGAGTGTGTGAAACCAACTATTAACTATTGCTGACCCCTAACTGCGAGAGCAGCTGATGTGTTTATGCTAAATGTATTTTGTATGGTTCAGCCCAAAATCACCTTTTAATGAAATTAAACATGTGGTTCTTCACAGACTACTATTAAATCAAATATTCTTCAAGAAATGAAATCGACATTTATCATTCATCTAAGATACTTAAAAAGTGTCTGGAGTCTCTCGGAAAAAAAGTTCTATAATTCCTATAAAACAATCTGGTTTTCGTTCCATTTATAGCTGTATTTTGTGATGAAGCCGATGAGATTTTTAGATCTTTGAATGATGTTGATGTTGCTCATGTTGGATTAGAGCAAAGCTTTCGATACGCTTAATCATCTTGTCGCCAAACGATCTCGTTGTCAATTCTTGGTTTTGTAGAATTTTCTAATAAATAGAGTGGATCTCATGAAAAGCGTTGTCACTGATAGGAAACAGAGGGTCTGTTTGGATGGTAAATATTCAGAGGATGGTAGTCTGTCAAGCAGTGTAATATAAGGAAGTATTTTAAGGTCCCCTTTTTTATTCCATTTATATATGTCAACTTTTAAAAAAACAAAACATCATATTAACGGTGACGAAACCCAGTTAATTTTTTCCTTTGATCTCTCTAATCCTGAGTATGCCAACAATTGTTGAAATGAAAACTTAAAAGGTAAGGCCAATCATTAAGGCATTCTTTCCAATTACATACGAAGAAGACTATCGCTATATTATTCACTATTTACACTTTAAGACAAAACCTAAATTAAAACCTTCTTAATCCCATTCACTCGCACATCAATAATAAATTAATTTCATTTTCTTATTATTTAGATTACACTGTATTTTGGCATTAAATTTAAGAAAATTAATGTTCTCCCTACCTAAGTGCCGAGTTGTTACTCACGGTGTGTGTATACAATATAGGACATCGAAATCTGTCGGACACCCGCAATGGCACGACATCGCGAAGAAATTTTTAAGTGCAGCTTTTCCTATGACATCGCGACATTTGTAAATAAACATGTAAGGGGAAATGCCTGTGTATAAGCCTGATGATGAGATCATCGACTTGATTTTGGTTCTTTGCAAGCTCAGCAAAGCTTGAGGCCAAGGGAACACGGGAATGGGTCGCGCGTTCTGGCACCGTTGCATCAGTCTGCGCGGGCACCGTATAACTGTAGCGTCAAGTTATTTTGTATAAGTTTAATAATAAATTATTGTCCTTTGTTTCAAGATTTATTGTTTTATTTAGGGTTAAAGTAACCCTCGTGTTTACAAACATATACCGAACCTCTCGCGATCTATAAATGTTTTTTGAATTAATACAAGGAAAAGACTTATAACTGCTTAATATTGTAATTAAGTTTAATTTAGTAAGGATAATTCAATACTTTTAGATAATTTTTTTTAGTTAAGTTTAAGTTTCGCCATATACTTAAGTAGAACAGAATTTGCACTTTGTGCAAGAGTCTAATACATTGGCTTTCGTTTACTATAATAGTTAACTCCACATAAATTTGTATGTAGATTATTCATTTTTGTCTGCTAAATAATAAACTTTATTATTAAGGTGGTTATTATTTTTTTTTTAATTATTATTAATTTATTATTATATTAATATATTTGATGAATTCAGAATTTTCATAGATGGCACCACAATTGAATTGTTGATCTGGATGTCCTTTTAACACTAAATGTAGCCAAAACCAATATTGTATCTTTTAAATGGCAACTTTCTCATTTTATTCTTAAGCCTGAACGCCTGAAAGTGCAAAATGGTCACAAGTTTATGAGAATCTTTATAGATGGAATTCTAAATCTTCTGATGTTCTTGTTTTTCATGTTAGAAAAATAATATTTGTATGTATTAAAAATTGAAGACACTGTAACATTCCATCAATATTATTACTGCAGTAATAGGGCAGTCAATATAGCTTAAAAAAGGCCCGATTTAAACAAAAATTATTAACTTTTTTATATTTTCTGGATTGCTTATGAATAACTCAAATTAAGAGTTGCGGCTGAGATTCATGCCGTTTTTTAAGAAAATTGTAGAGCATAAATTTCTTTACATTTTATCTCATGCCTCACGTCATCGCTGTACGACCAATTGCGTCGAAACTGGAAGGCGCCAGGAATGGTACCAAACAAATTTTTTTTCGTTTTTTTCATATTAAATCATTTTTCTGTGCGACTGATTACTGTTGCAACGATTTAAGAGTTACAGAGCGTAAAAAAAAACATGCTGAACCAATATTTAATGATATTTTAAAGATAAACCTTTTACAGCTCGTTAAACTCTTAAATTTGCCAGTGGGAGTGTTTACTTTGGATGTAATCAATTATTTATGCTGACTCGTCCCTTTTTCTGAACCAAATGTACCTAATTTAGAGCATGTAACCAAAAAATGGTGGCGCTGGAATTCAAAAGTACGAAAGAGGCGGCTATTAGTGGGCATAACTAGTAATGTGTGCAACCTTTTTTAATTGGCAAATGTAGTATAATATAAAAATCAGAAATAAAATTGATGTTAATTCAGCTTATACGGAGCTTTAACCTCTAATTGGTGTATTTACCATAGCACTTTTTATGTAGAATCAATGCCATACTTTTATCAAGAATCAGTGATTCAGTATTTGAATCTGATCTTGCTATACATGATAAAATTAACCTGTCTCGACTTTCTTTGTAAATAAAACAAATAATAATTTTTAACGAGAAAAAACATACATGTACTAACGTCAAAATCATAATGGTCAGAGATAAGCTGATCATCTGGTCATAAAAGTCAAGAAGCTATAGAATGAAATTTATATACAATTTCAAAAAAAAATTAAAGGTGGAAAAATCGAAAAAACCTACAAATGTTCTACAATTGTTTCTCTACGACGCGACGTATGATTTTTGAGAAAAATCGAATTCAAAAATTTTTTGAGTCTTTCAAAAAACGGCATGGATCACAGCCCCAACTCTCCGCTTTTAGGCTTTTCACACGACCTTTAAGCAATACTCCAAAAAAATGTGAAAAAGTTAATAAATATAGTAATAGTTAATAATACAAATAAAAATTTAATATAACTTCTTAATATCAACGTAATAGCATTAATTTTAATTACTACAAAAAAAATGTTAACGCTTTATTTTGGGTAAACGTAATTATCATTTTTGTGTTTTTATTTATATAAAATAAGTAATTTGTATCTGTTTTTTTAAATGCTAAAATTTCTTTTTAAGAATGTTTAAAACATAATGAACTCTATAATAATTTAAACATAATTAAAAAACTGTAATATCCTTACCCAAACTTAAGTAAAAAGTAGATATAGGCTTACTTAGTACATAAGAAATTAAAACTTTTTACATTCACTGATCTTAATAGTATACTGGATAATTATAAACAAATCTTTAGAGTTACTTATACCTGTGATAGTTTGTTACAAATAAATTATTTTGATAATCATCTATATGATGTAAACACAAGAAGTGTTTACAAAAATTTTGATCAGTTTCTTGTCTTTTTGGAATCGATAGATAAATCTTTTGATATTATTGTTATGTCTGCAACTCACAACATATACTCTGAGAGTGATTTTAACATACCTAGGTATGCAGTGTTTTTCAGTGAGAGCATTTTAAACCGATGTGATGGATGTCTTGTTTATGTTAAAAATTAATATTTTACTGAATCTCGGGTAATAGTTGATGATAGTCTAAAGATTCTTAAGGTCTCACTGAAAAAGAACTGCAAAAATGTAAATGTTTTAGCTACATATAGAACGTTTTCTCTATCACCGGAAAATTATCTTGAGAGTTTGCCCAGAATACTTCAATCTCTAAAGTTAGATCAAAACAGCATAAATGTATGGGTTGGGGATTCATGTCCATCAATTGATCGACTGACTTATTAGCTACTGAGTCTGATATAACAAATAACTATCTTACAGTACTTCAGGGAAATGGTTTTGGAAGTATAATATATAACATAACAAGAAAATCTGAGCATACAGGCACATGTCTAGACCATTGTTTTATTAAATGTCAAAGCGATTTATTTGAAAATATTAATTCTGTTATTTTGGAGAACGATCTTACAGATCACTATCCTATTCTTATTAATATACCACTGAACAATAAAAAGAAAGACTTTCCACACAAAAATTATATTATCAACACTATTAATTATGAAAATCTTTCCGGGCAGTTAAAAAATGAGAACTGGGATGATATTATGAGGGAGACAGACATTGACATAGCTATGAATATCTTTATAGATAAACTAAAAGTTATGATTTCTAAGTCCACCCTTACTAAAAGAATTAAAAGTAAAAATAGGAGATTGAAAGCTTGAATTACTAGTGGTCTCTTAATATCAATTAGAAATAGAAATAAATTGAAAAAAGAATGCACACATAATCAAAATAATATTATGCTAGTCAATCGATAAAAAACCTACAGAAATATGTTAAGTAAATTAATAAAAAATGCTAAATATCTTTTTTATAAAATATTAGCACAGCAAAATGCTCATGACTCCGGAAAGTTGTGGAAGGTGATCAAGGAAGCCACAAATGATCAGGGTAATAGATCGGTAATTAATTCTATAAAAAATGATTTAAATGTAGAAATAACCAATAAAAAGAAAATTGCAAACGAATTTAATTCTTACTTTTGTAGTTTGAAAGACTGGCTGAACAAATGCAACATAATGATTATGAGATGAACTGGAGGGAGGAGAGAGGGACGTATTCATTCTTTCTGAGCCCTACATCAAATGAGGATATAATAGAGGCAATATTAAGTTTAAATAAAGGGGTGAAGGGTGGTGAGGACAATATTTCCTGTGATATATTTAAATTAAACTAGAACTCACTAATTAAACCACTGAAACATCTAGTTAACCTCATCTTTAATACAGGTGTCATTATAATTCCTCCTAATCATTATAATTCCATTACATAAGCAGGGCGATAAAAAATCGGTATCAAATTATACACCAATAGCATTGACTAGCAGTTTAAGCAAAATAGTTGAAAAATGTCTCAAGGCAAAAATATTGAAATTTATAGAAAAATACAACCTTTTTCATGAAAACCAATTTGCCTTTAGAGAGTGCCTAAGTATAGAGAACGCATTAGTAAGAGCTACAGAAAGAATTTTGAGATGTTTAGATCGAGGAAAAAAGGTAGTGGGTATCTTACTAGATTTAAAGAAGGCCTTCGATACTGTGTCACACCAAATTCTTCTGAAGCGTCTAGAACAAATTGGGATTCGAGGTACGACTAACAAATTAATAGAATCCTATTTAAAAGAGAGAAAACAAAATACAACTATTCTAGATCAAGAAAGTGACAGCCTTCGAATGGAGTTTGGTGTGCCACAAGGAACAGTTCTCTCACCCCTTTTGTTTATTATATATATTAACGGAATTATGAAGCTGTTAGACAATAATGCTATATTCTGCTTTGCTGATGACACAGCAATTATTTTAAGTGGAAATAGTTGGAATGAGGTAAAGATGAGAGCCGAATCAGCTCTATAGAAAATTAAAATGTGGCTAGACAATAGTCTTCTTTCATTGAACATAGAAAAAACTATATTCTACTTACTACTAATTTATGACCTTCTTCCTCTCTATTCGTTCCTTGCCTGACTTTCAAGAGCTGAAAATGCATGATTCTTTGTGTAGTAATGGATTTAACTGTAATTGTGAACAATCAATTTCTAGAAAACCTTTGTTGAAGCATCTTGGTGTAATCCTTGATGAAAACATTACTTGGAAGGAGCATATAAATTATGTTACAAATAAAATCAGAAAATTGATCTACAAATTCTATGAACTCAGATATATCTTAACATTCAAAACCTTAAAAACTGTTTACTATGCTCTTGCTGAATCTATTTTGAACTATGGCTTAGTATTATGGGGGAATGCTGGCTCATCAATACTCTCTAAGCTGCAAGTTACATAAAACTGGATTCTAAAGATAATACTCCACAAAAAGAGAACATTTCCAACAGATCTAGTATTTAAAGTGTAAATAAAATGTGCTAAATATAAATCAACTATATGTTAAATCAGTAATTAGATTTATGCTAAAAACCAAATATTTCAGAGATGATATAACGCATGGTCTAAACACTAATCTAAATTTATCACAAGGTAATGTACAACTAGAAAATCCAAAATACACTAGATGTAGAAATCACATTTATTGTGTTGGTCCAAAAATATTTAATAATCTTCCAAGAAATATAAAGATGCAAAAGTATTCTAAAGCTAAGTCTATAAAAAACATGTTTAGGTTAGATAACAATAAAGCGATATTTGACGTCTGATCCTGATCTTACCTGTGATCTTAGAAGTGGCACATTTATCAAACTATCGTCAGCATTTCCTGTAGATGAACGGAAATTAATAAGAGAACCGTTACTCTCACAAAGACCGGCGTTATGTTGAGGTAGAATACACTGCACAAATCTGGATTTGGTTCTTCTCAGAGTCTCGATTACTGCGTCAATCGTAAACTTGGTCTGAAAAATAAATCAAGCTTAGGATTTGCACCCTTGGTAGCTAAAGAAAATATTTTACCTGTAAGCAAATACTCTTCTTCTTAATGGCAGCAGGACCACCAGTAAAGGTTCTTCTGATGCTAGAGGCTCTCCTTAAAGTTTGAGAACCATCAAGGCCGATCGCAGATGCGCTGAAATTTGACGCACCTAGTCCTCTTATAGCTACAAAAAGTTTGCTAATGTCCTCTCTGAAAAAGAAAAATATATATACAAACAATATACATGTTGTTACTAAATGTAAATTTATTGGGAATATAATACAAGATCATTATCATTAATCAATTAAGCTGCGTCTCCACTCAATAATGTTGGCGACTACATGTTAGACTTGATTTCTGTCTCTTGCCATGCTGACCAGCTTTTCGAACGTCTTTAGGCCGTGCTGCTGCCTGACATCTCTGGCCCATGACAACGTTTTCTCTAAATTATTACATGAACGCCGTACTAGCCATCTAAATTCTATACCTAATATCTTTCTCCGAGTACCAGTCGGTGTGCAGCCAGCTTCACATATTTTTGTACTGTATTTGTCTTTCCATATTTCATATTGTGATGATGTATATGATTTGCGTATGTATCTCTTACATATACCTGATTTTTCCTGATATCTTGCGTTGTAAGGATGACATGATGATTTTTCGTCTTGTTAAGAGTCGTCATGACTGCATGCAGGTTTAGGCTGATCTTGATAGGATATCTGAATGGTGTGAAATTAACAGACTCCCACTTAATTTTCAAAAATGTAAGAAGATGTCAATTTCCGTGCTCAAAGAAGAGATTGACGTCAGTTATGTAATAAATGATACCACACTCCCAAATTGTGACTCTGTTCGTGACCTAGGGGTCTGTGTTGATAAAAAGATTACCTTTAATACTCATATAAATACCATCATAAGATCTTCTTTAAAGATTCTAGGCTTCATTATAAGATCAACAGAACTATGTTCTAATACTTCAAGCAGGACAATTTTATTTAACTCTCTAGTAAAATCACGCCTACTGTATGCCTCTCTAGTATGGTTTCTTAATTATGCAGTGCATATTCACAAACTGGAATCAGTTCACCGAAAGATGAATTTTTTTACCGCAAAATGTAGTCCTTCCAACTATCCAGCCTATGCAGCTTTGGCACGACCAAACCACTGCACTTACTGCCAGATAGAAACTGGATAAAATACTGTAACGATCTTAACAGCCGCGAATAAACCTGCGATTCTCCGGCAATCGGAAATCATCTCGTCACTAGACCCGTACGAAATCCGACGAAGTGGGATCTCGTACATCAGGACAGATGTACAAAGTTGGCGAATGTTTCGTAACAGTGCTCTTCCATTAGGTATGCTAATTGCCATGAATATTAATACAATCGTTTGCCTCACGTTTACGACACTCATTCATTCTAACACTTAAATTTCTATTGACGGAGCCTTCCTTAGGATTGGTTGCACTTAAATAGGGATAGCTCCGCTTGTTTACGTGTCTATGGAAATGAGCTTCACCCAAAAATAAGACATTGGTAAACGTTTTTAAGCGCTGAATTATATAGGTTTACGAAATCTAGCCTCTAAATTTCATTCTGGGGTTTTAATTCTTGCACTAATTAAATTTTATAGGGGTGCGACTTTAGGGTTTTGTGCAAAATAGGGTGTAGTGATGATCTAAACATGTTTCGACTACTTGCACGCTTTCGAATGGAGAGGTTAGGATCATCACGAACAAACTGATATATCCGTTCTACGTATCTGGTGTTTTAAAATTCGCCTACGCAAAACGCGCAGTTCGCTCCCGTAGCAACTAAATTTCTAAAAGCCAGGCTATTGATTGACATATCTCCCGCGCCTCTCTGGTGCGCTCCGTGTAATTAATCAGTTAACCGTCAAAGCTGGTATGGAACTGCTGTATTGAAACTGGAAAATGCGGGAAATTCGCAACAATGTAATAAAACTTGTGTGAGTATTCTGGGATTCAGCGGTGTACCAAAAAAAGATAACTTTCTGGAAGGCGAAACAGTCCCACTCGCAGATAAATAATAACTTGGATTAAGAGAGAACACCACAGAAAGAGAGCCTTAAAGAAAGACTTTCAAATGGGTTCTATTTACATGGACTTGTTCAACGCTTTTGACAGGGTGAACTACGGATTGACTTGGGCAAAACTAAGAGCTATAGAGTTTAGGTACGGTACTCTTGAGCGACTTAAAAGTTACTTAAATGTCCGTCTGAATCGGAAGAGTTTACGGTAAACTTAGGTAATGCCACAAAGTTCTCATATAGCTCCATTAGTAGAAACTTATCACGACCAGTTAGCTTAAAGAACTTTTTCCTTCAATCTTAATCAATACTTACTTGCAGCTCTCTTGTAATAGCGTCACTGCGGCTCTCGAAACCGGATTTTCTCGGCTTTGTTTTAACCATCCCTTGGCACAGTAAAGTACAGGGTTAGTTCCTTGCAGATGTTGCAAAATAAACTGGTTGTTTCCGGGCGCTTTTCTGAGCAACAACTGATGGTCCCTATCGCCGTAATGGTTAAACAATCGATCTAAGAATGAATCGTCGCTACCTAAAATAACCTCAATGTGAGTCTGACACTAAAGGACCAAGAATATATTTAAAAGAAATTTAGGACGTGGTTTACCTCCAGGATAAATAGATTCCTCGTCAAGTAGCCATAACATCCCTCTTCTGTCAGCCTCATGTAGATCAGTTTGCGAAGTTCTAATCACGGTATTTTGGGCCGTTTTATCCAACAAATTGACGAGGGGTAACGGGTTAATTAAATTTTCATTTTCGTTTTCGTCGTAAGTAAACTCAATATTTTCTTGAATATATCTGAAACGGCATTGATTAATCAAGAATAATTTATTTACGGGTATTTTATATCTATAGTTACCTGTCTTTAGGTGCCACAAGGTTGGTGTGATGGAACAGCAGCTGCAATCTCTCCTGGAAATAATTGTGACACAAATCGTCGAATGTTGCTCCGGTCTGTCGACCACACGTGGCTGGATTTTGAAAGCCGGGAGCATCGACTAGCAGGATGGAGGTAGTGGTGTGGGTGTTGGCAGTGATAGCTCTGAAAAAAAATTGGGGTTTAGAGCCCTGTCAAAGAAAATAAAAAATTTTACTCGTATGTAGGAGTGCCCTCCCCTACGAGTATGCCTATTCTCAGCCTCGACAGTCACGCCTATTCTTTAATAATAAAAATGCTTATTGGTTAGAACATTACTCATATATCCTATAAACATTAAAAACTAAATTAAACAAGGAGAACCATCCGCAGACCATTGCCTAAAGAAACCCAGATGGTGGCTGTTCCTTGAAATCAACCTTGCTAAAGGTGATGATAGCCAATAAGTAAAACCGTTGGAAAAATATGAGAAGCCCAGGCACCACCAGTTGGGTATAAAATGGAAAGACAGACGCCAGCCAAGAACCTCTGCCTTTAATCCTCTTAAACAACAAGTTTAGAGGGATCCTTGATGGTGGTCGCTTCCTTAGATAGAAGCCAAGGTGGCAACACCAGTTAAGAACCTCTCCTTCCTGACTGATGTACAAAGTTGCTGGTCCTAAGGTCATAGACCTGTTCGACACTTAAACATAGCTGCTTCCTTCGATTGAACGTTGGTAAAGTGATGACTAACAAGTAAATCCATTGGATATGCTATGAGGACCGTGGCGACAGTTAGTTAGGATACTTAAAGTTGGGATACTTAGAGTTTGGAAAAAAGCGGGCGTTTCTGGTGGCACCCAGTGTTCTGCGCACAAATACCAACAGATAATAGAACAATAACGGCGACACGAGCAGGAGCAACTTGTCTCTTACTTTTACCAGGTCCCTACGAGTGTAAACACAATCAAACCCTTTAATAGATTGAACCACTGGAGCACCCCTAAAAGATATCGGACGGACGTGTTGCATATGTTTTGAGCCAACGTTGTGGTAGTTCCCATTTATTCAATTATATTTGTGTTCAACTGTTGAATTCACAACAGTATTACATAATTTCAGTAACATATACAGGCTGTTTTAGAACTACGGGATCAAACCTCTAGGGGTTGTTCAGTGCAACAGTATAATCCATTTGAGTATAGAAACCCATGTCCGGAAATGTGTCACTACGCCACCACGGCCCTAAGACGCGTTTAAATTTAGAAAAAATATTAATTACCTAAATAGGATCTGATGCATTTATTTTTACCTTTTGTATATGATACCATCACAACAATTGTTCAAAATATCTTCCTCCAACCTCAATATGATTCCGGCGGACTACACTAAAAATTTGATCCTCGTTTTGAATGATTTCAAATGCTGCTGTTATTCGTCCATATAAGTCTAGCTCTCATTCTACTGCAGTTTCGTAGACTAAAGACGTTACATGTCCCCACAAGAAAAAATCGAGCGACGTTAAATCGGGTGACCTAGGAGGCCAAGAAACTGCTCCACCTCTGGTAATCCAACGGTGCCCAAACCGCTGAGCCAAATACTCGCGTACTTGTACAGCAAAGTGAGTCGGCGCTCCATCATGCTGAAACCACATTTGCTGTCTAACGTTTAGTAGAACATTTTCAAGGAGTTCTGGGAGAACTTCCTCCAAGAAATGCAGATAAATAGGTCCTGTTAACCGTTCCGGTAGAAGGTATGGCCCAATTAAATAAGCATCAACAATGCCTGCCCATAAGTTGACAGACCAACGATTCTGATGTTTTCTTGGAAATATTGCATAAGGATTTTCTTCGTCCCAAACATGGCTATTCCTACTATTAAAAATATCGTCTCTTATGAAAGAGGCTTCATCGGTCCACAAAACATATCGTAAAAAATTTGGTTGTGCGATGATGTGATCCAGAAGCCATCGAACAAAATTGAACTCTAGGATGATAATCGGCTGCAGTCATACCTTGAACTTTCTGGAAGTGGTAAGAATGGAGTTGTTGCTCGTGTAGCACCCGCCAGACAGAAGCGTTACTCGTATTCATATTCTTAGCGACGTCACGTGTGCTATTTGATGGTTCATCAGCAACTCGCTGAAGCACCTCTTTTTCAAATTCGACCGTTCTTACGGTTCGAGCAACACCAGTATCATGCATCTTGGTCTTAAAGATGCCTGCCTCAGCGAGCCGCCGATGAACCGCAATAAACTTTTTGTATCCAGGATGCTGTCGTTCGGGATAACGTTCATGATACAAGCGCGATGCTGCTCGTGCATTGCAGTTTGTTGCTCCGTATGCCAAATGCATATCCGCCAATTCTTGATTGGTAAGTTTTCCATTGAGAATTGACATTGATAAGCATTGATTTTAAACAATTGTTGTTATGGTATCATGTACAAAAGGTAAAAATAAATGCAGCAGATCCTATTTAGGTAATTAATGTTTTTTATAAATTTTAACGCGTCTTAGGGCCGTAGTGGCTTAGTGACGCATTTCCGGACATGGGTTCCTATACTCAAATGGATTCTTCTGTTGCACTGAACAACCCCCAGAAGTTTGATCCCATAGTTCTGAAACACCCTGTAGAATCAAATAAAATTACAGCTAATAATAATTAATAAGGTCTAAGTAATATTTAATTGTTCATTAAAACTTAACCCAAGATATTGTTATAAAATTTAAAAAGCTCAATATTATGATATTGGTTTGCTAGTCTGATGCTCTAGTGGGGAAAATATTAAGATCATACGGTGGATTAAGTAGTAAAAACTATCAGTTGCTCTTGTTCTCGGTAAAGCATGAATATTGATTTTTTCCAGCTGTTCTATGTAGGAAATTGTAGAAAGTGATAAGATCCCTCATCTTATAGCGGGATAAAAAGTTTTTGAGCAGGTCCTTAATTCAGCATCATACTTTCTTATGAAACATCTTATAGGCACTATACAGCATGGCTTCATGAAGGTCCACTACTTCTAATCTTATTACGATCGCGGAATTTATATTAGAATCATATTAAAATGATAATTCTCAAGTTGATGTAGTCAATATAGATTTCTCGAAAGCTTTCAAATGTCTTGACCATTTTATTCTTACATCAAATTTTTCTGACCAATTTGGTTTTTTGTCTCGTTTGACTGCTCTTATCTTACTAAATATCCTTAACATGTTGAATGTTTTGGACACAGCTCAAATGAAAGAATAGCTCTTTCAGGCGTACTCATTTATCAATATCATTTCTAAGGACCTGGAACTAAATAACTTATTTTACTATAATGACAAAGAATTATACTGTAGAATTGATACTATTGAGGACTGCATTAAACTCCAAGAAGCCATTAACTTAGTTAATGAATGGTGCAAGAATAACAAGAAACCTCTAAATGCGTTTAAATGCAGTGAGGTTTCCTACTCTAAAAAAGAACTGTGCTACTTACCAGTACAAAATTGATAATGTGACACTACCAAGATAAATTCACTTCAAAGACTTAGAAGTCATTTTAATAATCGTTTGCTTGAAAGATTTGAGGTAAAATCTTTACAGGAAAGAAGGGATTCGACAGAACTACAATTCTTTTATAAATTAATTAATGGCTTAATTGACTTGCCAAAGATCTTAAAACTTCTAAATTTACACACTGACAGTCGAGCAAAGACTTAGAACATTACAACATTACAAAATTTTCGCCTATACCTCGAGGTTGCATTACATACAACTCTATACAGGATCAATGCGATATATTTAACTGTAGCCTAGCCGAAATCAAAAGAATTCACTAAGTTTAAATCTCGTTTTCTTTTTTTTTACTGTTTACTGACAAAATAAAATAATAAGTGCATCAATGTAGTTACCCAATATATTCAATTTATATGCTAGTTGTTTTAAAAATTTGTGTTCAACTAGTTGAAGAGCTTCAATATGTACCCCATAAAAAGCAAAGCATACTCCAGATGCGGACGGACCACGGCACAGTAAAGAGTTTTTGAAGCGGCAGTATGTGTAAAGTTTTGAGTACATATCAAAACAAAACCAAGCATTTAGAAAGTTTAATCTAAGTGACAAGCCTTAATCTAAGTGGCAAGCCTACGGTTAGGCTTGTATTGAGAATGACACCCACCTCTTTAAAAAGAGAAGTTCCTTCAGGGGTATAGTGACAGTAGATCATGTAGTCGAAATTAAAAATATTTCTAGAAAGTCATAATTTTACATTTAGTTGGATTAAATTCCATACTATTTCTTTCGCACCAAACTACCATGTTATTTAGATTATATTATAATTTGTCACAATCTTTAGTGGGTTTGATTATACAACTCACTTCCAGATCATCGGTAAACAATAAAATAGACGGCTAATGGAAGCATCTTTCTTTATATTTAATAAACATATTAAATAGAAGTGGTTCAAGGTGGCCTTAAGGCACTCCAGATGGAACCTGAATAGTTTTAGAAAGAAAAGTACTAGTTCAACAATCAATCTACGATCAGACAAGTATCTTTTGAACCAAGACAATAAAGGTTTATAAATCCCAATTATTTTTAGTTTATGCAACGAAATATTGTGGGGTACTCTGAACGCCTTAAAGAAATGTGTATATTATGATATCCTTCTACAAGACATTCAATAATAAGTCCACCTAAGTCAGAAGGTTCCACTCTATACGGTAAAAAAATTATCAGTAAACATGTTACAATTAAACTAGCAACAAACAGTTTAAACAAATCAATTGCAATAAAGATAATTTCATAACCAATATTTTGCAGTTTCAAGAGGCTTATTTAAAAGTAAAAAATCCCAGTTAAACTGATCCAAAAACATTGAATTTTTGTGAAAATCGGCAGACTTAAAATCCTTGTATAATGCAGTAAACCCGAGACCATCTTCAACGATTTAACTTAATATATAGCGGTGGAGGAACAATTGCAGGAACTAAAAAATAGTCTGCTTGTTTGACATTTGTTAAGGGGTCTTATGTTATTACCAGATCAAGAAGGCTTTTGTGTGAGGTTAATAATTGTGCTGATGATTTGATTGGAATACATAGTATAGCTCGAATGATAACATTCAAGTTAACAGATGCAACTGAAACAAAAATGTGTTCAACATTATCAGGAACTTGAAGACGTTTACTAGGTATAGATTTGTGTATGGAAATTAAGACCTCTCCCCCTCTTGAAGGCCAAAGTCTGCATCATAAATGCCGCCATGAAACCACGTTTCTGTAAATACAATTATGTCATATTCACAGGATGATGAGTTATTTTGTAGCACATCCCATTTGGTACTTAAGTCTTGAGTGTTCTGGTAATATAGCAAAACAATTTTAGTAAACTTCTTGAAAATATCGAATCTGTCCTTTTTTAAAAAAAAAAAGTCCCTTTTTCCATTCGATAATCTTTGATTAAATTTAGCTCATTTAGGTCGCTATATCTTGTTGCTGCATTTCTACCTTTTAGTTTGCTTCTGGAGACACAGGCTGTGCTTCCTCTTGCCTTTGAAGAATGACTTTAAAGCCGAGCCCGCACTATAGACGGATGGAGAGCAGCTTGACGGGTAGAGGGTGAAGGTTAATGGGTAGAGAGTAATATACCTTATGCGCACTAATTCGATGAAAAATTATTTGATTAGATTGGTAATATTATTACAATGACCAATTTAATCAAGTTCAGTCGTAAATTGTAGCTCCCGTGAGTGACTTTAAAATCATGCCCCTTGATTTTTGAGTTTTTTCTTAATTCGTCTGCTGGGTATCATATAGCTTTGCGTTTAAAAACAGCCGCAATTAATTTTTCCTCTATTTTGCGACCAAACACTACCTCGCGCCTGGTTGAAAATATCCATTATGACTGATACATGAAGTGGCTTGCTTGGCGAGTTGCTACGCTGCTTAAGTTGGTAGGGACTCGAAGTGCGGCTGTTCTGGTTAAAATCGCTTGTCGGAAACATACCTCGCGGGTTACTTGGAGGGTTGCTTAGCGCCTGGCTACCCACTACCCTCCAGGTAACTGGCTTGCACTGCGGCAACAGGTTTAGGGCTCTGTAGCCATTTTTGTTAGATTTTCCTATTCGGACTGTGTTTTTCACTTGTACATTGGAAATATTAAGAGAGTTCAAGAGCGTATTTACATTGTCCAAGTCCTGATTTGGCTCAGGCAAGCTGTAAACAATACTATTATTGATACGGCTTTGGCAATCTTGTTCAACATAAAAATCAATATTCAATTCAGTAGAGCTAGAGCTAGTGTTTACGACACGTGTAGGTGTAGATGTCCTTTTTTCTTTTTGAGGTACTCCTTTAACTGCCTCACTTCCTCATTTACTTGATCAATAGCTTTTTAAATTGAGGGTATTTGAAACAAACCAGATTGGCAGTCCTCACAAAGAAATTTCAGAGTACGCTGGCCTTTGGCTTCCACTACCCTAATTTGAGATGAAGTTAAGTCAGACTAGAAATTTTTATAGATAGCCCTTTTAAAGTTTGTAAGAACTTTTAAATTAGCGTCATCCACTTTAAATTTCAGGAATTTTTAGGAAGCGAAGAAAAAATAGTATTTTTTTTCTTGGTACATTGAAAGACTAGAATCAGTAAACAACAACTTTGTTTGAGTTCAACAAGTGCACAGGGGCAAGGAGAGTCTTTTCTGTTGTCAAGTTTACACACATTTTCAAAAGAGGAAATTTTTAGTTATATATCAACACATAAAATATATTAATTTTACCTATTGGTGTTAAATTTTGGATTAAAAATAAAAAGTAAATAGATATATTTTATTCTATGCGCAAAAATAACATCTTCAAAGCAAAAAAAAAATATTAACATTATTATTCCTACAATCGTATTTAAAAAATTTGGAATAACAACATCGCAAGCAAAAGCTGAAGTAATCTTGCGTAATATCATCATTGTCATCTTATCAAACGGCTTTGTGTTTACTTTCAGAATTTGTGAAGTTCTGTGTTTTTTTTTTAGTTTTTGGTTGAAAAATGAAAAAGGTCTCATTTGAGTGTTTTTGTGAATCGTTACGATGGTAAAAACTTGTGCGGTTTCATGAAAAAAAGGCGATTCAAGTCGATCTTTTCACAAGTAAATACCGATACTGTCATAACCTCATATCAAGGGAGACACGTCATCATAAACGTAAAATAATAAAAACTTATTAAGAAATCTATAATAATTATAAAATATTTAATTTCCATAAAAATGCTTTTTTTAGATAGGTACCTTTACTTTAATAAAGTATGTTAAAAAAAAATGCATTAAGAGTTCATAAACGGTAATATTGTTTATAATTTAAAGCATAATTTATCATTAATAAATATTTATCATATATTTTTTGACGACGTCACTGGTAAAGATTTCTTGTGTCGGTGGAATCAACAATGCGATAGAGCGGCGTCGCGATGTTGCTGCCTTTCCCTCTAATATACGTAATTTGCATTCATTTAACATTCAATATTGACTTCTTATAGAATATCTAATATTATTTTATTGTTTTGTGCCTGTCAAATTTTTATTATATTACAAAGTGTTTTTTTTTTTCATTTCTACACAAGCATTTGGCATCATCGCATCAGAGATATTGCAAGCAAACAGTCGATAGGTTCACGGCAATCCTAGTTCTAGCCTTTCAATGTTCTAAGATTTTTTTCTTGTTTTAAGTTGGTTAAAACCAATATATAAATTATATGAATGATTACCTATTAATTAAATTTGCCACACAGTTAAAGACCTCGGAATACAATCCCATCGCGATGCCTTCCAAAGCCTCTATACCGACAGCTTCGCGTTCTAGGCCCTTATCTGTAGGCGATGGTGTCCTAAAGGGAGCTCTCGGCTGATTAGGGGTTACCTATAAAACAATTTTTGTAGAGAAAAACAATTTCGCTCACGTACCGGATTCTTACCATTCCGCCGGAAGATAAACCAAATATAACCCTTGAAAGTTCCTCCACAGTGGTGCCTAGAAGGATTGCTGCACGCTGCGCACTTTGCGGGTTGCTAAATTGGTATCTGTTATTATTGTTCCCCGCTAAAATGTAATGTTATAAATAAACATTAATTTCTCCATCAAAAAAAATATAGTACCTTTCACAGCACCGGCACAGCCTAAGTGAAAGATAGCAGCCAGTACAGAAAATATCACTTTCTGTTCTGTGTCTGTTACACCCAAAGCATTCAGTGCCAGACAAGTTTTCTGAAAATCTTGTTGTGCCCTCTGCTTATCCTCGTGCTTCTGTAGCATATTCATCAGTGAATTATTTTCGTTGCCCGAAAGATTATCGAGGAAAAGTTCTTTACGTAAAGGTCCCTCTACACCACAAAGAAGTCGATTCATTATGTGAAAAGTGGTTTCTCCGTCAATCTTCTTGGCAATCCGATTCTTTTCGAGCAGTAACACCTGAATGCTGGCAGAAGCTATGGCACCGCTCTGGTCAAAGTCCACACTAAAAATCTGGGTGAATCTGGTGGCGTTGGTGTTCATCACGGTTTTACAGTTGCCGAAACTCTCCAATAAGGTCCACATGGCGGTGAGTTTCTCCAAATTGAGCACGTTGTTGACCGTGCCGGCGGCAGTGACAAAATACTGAACGCAGTGTCTGAAGCTGGATGTTTTTCCCGAGCCAGATCGTCCTAGAAATACTATCGACTGGTCTCTGCGGCTTGATTGCATGTTGTGGAATGCGGACTGGGCCATTGAGTAGATGTGCGGAGGCATGTCTTCGGATTTACAGCCCTTAAATAGAGCCACCACCTAGAAGAAGTTAAGAAGTTAGAATACAAGCATAGAAAGCACTGGTTTTAAGATAATAAATGACATTGAAACAACAATTACTCAAGTCCAGATGCGAAAGTCTGAAGAAAACGCGAACCGATTTTTGTGACCTTGGGACAGTGGTCTCAGACAAATCGCAAAGCTGACAAGTATTCTGGACTGGAGCAAACGGCTGCAAACAACCTGCATGAATATTAAGAATCGTTTTGGGATGCTCTAGCACCTAACGGGAACGAACTTTCATGCAAACTTTGAGAAGATATCTGTTATATCTACAAAACCAGAGTTGTAAAAAGATAAAACATCAGGAGAGGGAGGCACTAAGAGATAAGGAAAAACGTAATCAAGTGTAGCTAGCATTGCTTGTCTGATTCACTAGATATCCAAGTCCAGAATAAAATGCCATAGCAGCTATGGAGAGTTTCACTGACCCCTATGAGGGCAAAGTGCGATGTTGAAGAAATCATTCTACGAAATCAGAAGCAGGATTCTTTATTTAGGACGTTTACATTCCTTAACAAATTGAGGTGTCTTTGTTTGGTATTGAGGTACAACTGGAACATTGTTCTGGAAAGTATGGTTAACGTAGCAGTTGTATTTCTTTTTAAAGATGTGGAAAACTAATCTTCAATGATTTTCTTGTATGGCCAACAGAAACCGAGATATTTTCCAAGAATAGTGTTGACAACACCATTATGTCTTCAAGTCGAGGTATCTCGAGAATTTGTCACTGTACAAAAAAAAATGCTTATAATCATTTTGATAACAAAGCGTCTATAAGTTTACTCTCTAATAATTTTCTTGAATAACTAATAGAAAACGAGATATCTGGCAAAAATGGTGTTGACAGAACCACTGTGACTTAAAGATATCTCAATCATGTGTTTCTATTTTTCTGTTTCTTTTCAAGTGTCTGTATTTTCGCTCCCATAGACGTTTTGCCAACTCTTATCCTGTAATTATTCATTTAACAAAAACTACAATATACAGTTAGCTTTTCTCTTGGAACATTCCTGGATTTGTCGAAAGCCCTTGACTGCGCAAATCATAATATATTATTGGAAAAAAAGGACATGCCCTATTTTAAAGTAGATCATACCTATCATCCCAGACAAGAAGTTGTGTGTCAAATGTGTCAGATGAAGGGTGTGCTCTAAGGTAGAGTGTGGATCCATGCTGCTTATTTTTTATGTGAAGGATGTGACAGGTGGGGTCCTGAACGAAAACACACTTATTTGCCAATGACACCAACTTGCTTCTTATTTCAACCCCTTGGAAACTTACTAATGGTTTAAAAAGTGAAGTTTTTCAATAATCTGCTTATGACCAAACATTAGTCTTTTTTTTTTTGATTTCTGCAGCTTTATCTTGGTGATGATCTGATGTGAAATCTAACTAATCTTCTTTGGCTATGAATGAATGACTAGAGAGGAGATAGTGATCAAGCCATGAGCGGTGAGAAATACTGGATTAACTACAATTACTACAAGAAAGGAGTCTATCTCCACGGAAGAAAATGAGAGGGGCGGCACGAAAAAAGCGGCAAGAAAGTAATCAAGTGATGAGTAGAGAAAGTTACAATGCGTATGTGTAAAATAAAGACAATCATGATCGTTCTTACCTTTTCAGAATATATCGCTAACGGGGCCATAGGATTAATGACTAAAAGCGTTCCACATCCAGCGTAAGTATGTATAAGATTAGTGGCGTATCTTTGTCTCAAGGTGTGAAGAACACTTGACTCGTTCAAATGTCGTAATGCCGCCAGGTCTTCAGCTCTATCAAATTGTGGAGGATTTGCCTAAAATACGTAAATAAATTCTAATTTCAATTATATATAAGCATTAAGAACTAAATATGGTAATTATGCTATCTACAATACATACTTCCAATCATTAATAATTATATATTGAATTGAACACCTGTTGCAAAAACGTAATTGCTATAAATCGACTAATAACTTTATTATTCAATAAGACACCTGACTAGTTAGATTTTAATCACTTATGCTGCCCAATGTGGTTTGTTATCACAGAGAACCTTGAAGAGAGAATATCAGGTTGATTGTATTTTTACGGATTTTCCCATCTGAGGCATTTGATAGAGTGACACATGTGTTAATTGAAGAAGCTATACAATTGGCAGTTTAGGTTCGTTAAGGTTCGTGCTGCTACTTACCGTTTCTATATCGTCTTCGTCCACCACAAGTAGCTCCCCAGATTGGTCCAATCTGATGGTAATTTTGCCGGGATCGGGGCTCGGATCGTCCTCTCGTCTGGCAGCCGCGAATCCGCCCCTGTGCATCAGCCAGACTTTTTCTGAGTCCAGCCATAACTTTTCTTGCTCGAGATGTTCCTCGGATTTAGCCTGAAATTAAAAACGAACGTTTAGTTAAATCCATGCTGATACAGAAGAAGATCAAGGAAGCACTGTAAAATGTATTTCTTTTATTGAGGTTCTTCTCTCTCAATCTGAGCCCAGTATGCTTTTAATTCTGGAGATTTATCACAATATGCCATTTCTTTTTTTTTCAAGTTTGATAGTAATACTAAATGGTAATACTACCAGGTTTATTAAATCTATTAAATTATAACATACAATATATATTTCAAAGTAAATATTTTAATAGTAATAAATAAATAGTTTTTTAACTAATGCTTAGGTATACGACATCAGGTGTGTATTATTGAGCATCCTTATTAAATTTAATAGTTTTAAATTTAATGATCTTCAATATTTAGCCTTAACATTTAAAGAACGCTACAAAAAAACATGCTGGAGTTTCACAATCAACGAGGAAAGATTTTTTTTCAGTAGTTGTATATCCCATCATTATATATAGTAATTATAATAGTCGTTAGAAAAGGCCTGAAAATTCATGAAATTTAGTATGAACACACTTATTACAATGCTTTTAAATTTAGCCTGTTTTTCAATTGTTTCATTTAGAGTGGGAGAATATTATAGGCCTTTGGAGCGAGATAAATAAAGAATTTTAAGTTAATGTTTTTTTACATTAATTGAAATGTTTAAATAACCTCTTCCAACGTTTTTAATACAGTCACGAGAATGAATGTATGAACAAATTGTGGTAATATATAATGATCTTATATTGGCTGTTTATTCTGTAAAAAGATTACTAATAGAGAAGAATTTTGGTTTTTTATATATATTTTTTAAAATATTTATGAACAAAATTTAGTTTGTGTAAAACATTATTATACAGTGTTTCAAATTCGACCTTCAACACGGGGATCTCGGAATCTATAGGAAGATGATTAACTTGGGGCAAAGTTGACAGTATTTGAGCTGAACAATATGTCGTTTAAAAAATTTATAAATTCCGAATGGTTCCAAAGATATTCGAGAAAATCCGAAATTTAAAATATCGAAATCAGAAATATCGTAGTCTATACAGAAAGACGATAAAAGCAGAAAAGGTTAAATATTATAGTGACCGCTTGAATATGTCCTTAAATAGGCAGGTTGGTCTATTATAAATGACTTCAGGCATTCTCACAAGAAAGTTTCAGAACCAAAAGTAAGACCAAATAGTTTAAATGATTATTACTGTAATATTACTCGTTTATTGTTCAAGGATGTGAATACTAATATTGATCCTTTGCATATTTCAAAATTCTTTTTTCTTTTATCCTGTTAGCCTTACTGACGTTAGAGATGCAATTAAAAGCTTAAAAACCCATAAATCAGCTGGAGCTGATGGGATATCATCAAAATTACTACTCCTTTTGCCTGACTCAGCATTGAATGCCTTAGCTTCTGCCATAAACAATTCCTTTTCATAATGGCATCTTTCCAGCATCTTTGAAGGAGGCAGTGGTTATCCCTCTTTATAAGGGTGGAGATTTGAGTGAGCCTTGTAATTTCCGTCCAATTTCTATATTATCTACCCTCTCCAAGATAGTTGAAAATGTCTTTTTTGTAACATAATTGCATTTTATCTGTAAATCAGTTTGGATTTCAAACGGGAAAAGGGACTCATGACGCTGTTTTCGGCTTTTTGGAGAGTGTCTATGTGTCCTTAAATTCTGGAGAGTCCGCGGCGGCAGCGTTTTGCGATTTATCCAAGGGATTTGATTGTGTAGATCATGGAATACTGCTGTCTAAGCTCAATAATTATGGCTCAATAATTTAGAGGTGTGGCATTGCAATGACTGGAATCCTATCTGTCTAATCGTACCCAAAGAGTTACAGTATCTGGATGTTTATCCAATTCCAGATCCCTTAAAACTGGAGTACCTCAGGGTTCAGTGTTAGGACCATTATTATTTTTGCTCTATGTAAATGATTTGGGTTCATCAAAACTGCAGGGCAAAGTGGTTCAGTTTGCTGTTAATACCACCATTTTATGGAATCATAGAGATTCTGATAATGTTAGAGCCCAGGTTTTTAAGGATCTTAAGAGTTTATCGGAGTGGTGTGCTGCAAACAGGCTTGTATTTAATGTGGGCAAAACCTTTAATATGGGATTTAAGTGTGACGTTCAGGGGCTTTTGATAGTGGAAACTCCCCCTTGCAAAACAAAGAAGGCTGTAAGTTCCTTGGTATTACCATTGATGGTCGCCTTCGCTTCGAAGATCATATCCTAAATCTTGCATCAAAATTATCCTCTGGATGCTTTGCAGTAAGAATGGCGGAGCATGAGCTGGGAGGGGTAGTTGCAAGTTCAGTGTACTTTTCTCTTATCGAGTCCCATCTTCGTTATGGCTTGCCTTTTTGGTGTTTAAGCAACAAGGGATTATTAAACATAATTTTTGTGATTAAAAAAAATGCAGTTAGATACCTATGTTCTGCTGGGTTAAGAGATTCTTGTAAACCTCTCTTTATATCTTAGAAACAGTTACTCTTATTCATGAATGTCCTAAACCTTCCTCTAACACTGGTCATATGACTCGCCAGGTTAACGATTTTCCCTTACCAATCCCTACATCCTCCCTCACCAAGAACTCACTTATATACCTTAGCAAAAAAATTTACAACCATGTTCCTCTATGTATCAGACAAATTTTAGAAGTTAAGAAATTCAAAAAGGAATTAAAATCACTTTTATTATCCAGGGCATATTATAGCCTTTTTTAGACGATTTTTTTAATGAGACCTTTTAACCTGTGCTCTGACATCATTTTAGTGTTTTAGTTTTGTTTCCTATTAAATAATTTAATTTACTTCCTCTAAATTCTGTTTTATTGACAGCTTTACTTATTTTTTAATCAAATTTATCAAAAAGATGCTTTTTTTTTCTCAATCTGTTTTGTTATGATTAATTTTGGTAATGTGTATAAATTTTATGGTAAAGTGTTTTAGATGTTATGTTTGTTTGAAATTTGAAATTTAAAGTGAATTTGGAAATTTTTAGTTTTTAGGATGCTTGTACACAAGATTTTGTTGTCTTACGTAATATAGCACATTTTCTTTCTTTCTTTCTTTCTTTCTTTCTTTCTTTCTTTCTAAAAAAATCGATTTTATTTTTTTCTGACCTTATTAATTATTACGATTTTAAAATGATTTGCACTTTTTTCATTACCACTTTCTTCGTGCTGTATGATGGTGTTTTTAGATTGTTAATACGACGTTTCGTCTTTTCCCAACCATGATCAATTTTGTTTTTTCTATGTGCGCCATATTACATTTTTGCTAAAACTAACTTTTGAAAAAAATTAATTTGCCGCTATAGGCTGTGATAAACTGAGAAAACAATATTTAAACTGTCATAAATATTTGTTAGTTTTTGTAGTAAAATCTATAAACAAAACATACATACATACAAACGGTATTTTAAAAATCATTTAAGCAATTATGTTTTTTACGAATGAAGAAAAGTGAGATTTGATTTAAATTTATTATAAATACGATAGAAATGCCATTAGAACGTCAGAAATGTATTTGTTGATGTACAGAGCGACAGCAACCGCACCATACTTTATTTAAAACTTTGGATAAAAATCTTGGGATCTTTGGTTCTTTTAATCAGCCTAAAAGTAAATATGGAGATAGAATGGATTAATAAACTAAAGAAAACCTAATTAAGGAGGTATAGATTAGCGATATTGCACTACATAAAAAAATACTTTGTAGATAAATATGAACCAAGAAAAGTCTACAAGGTTCCCAAAATATTATTGCCTCTCATACAAGAGTTTGGAGATTGAAAAAAGTGGATTTAGGCCATTTAAAATTCATGTAGCTCAAAAACTGCATGCTGGTGATTCTGAAAGAAGTGTGTTTTTTGTAACTGGCTAGCGCAAAAAAAATACTCTTGAGCATATGAAATGGACCAATAAAAGTACATTTACAAACTGTGGAATTTTTAACAGAAACCATAAACGTATTTGGAGCCAAAATAATCCCCGACAATTTCGGAAAATTCGGGCGCAAGTGCGATTTAGGATTGTTTTGGCAGGTATTTATAAAAAATCGAATTCTGGGTCCTTATTTTATTAATGAAAGTCTTAACGGAGATTCTTAAAACCAGTTTTTAAGATCGGATTTTGAAGACTATTTGGATAACATGATTTCTTTAGAATACTACTATAGAGTCTGGTTTTATCAAGACAGTGCTCTCCCACACAATACACAAGTTTCAGACTAGCTTACAGAAAGGTTCCGTGACAGGTGGAAATAATGGTCCTGTCGGATGGCCGACAAGGTCTCCTGATTTGAATGGGAGTTTAACAGATTAAGGGCCTGTATTATAAAACTATTTTGACAGATCACTTAAAGTTAACTTGTGGAATAACGTCACATGTTACGGTTAACTTTAAAATGTAGAAATTAACTTTATCGGGTGGATGGGGTATCAGTTAAAGTTAACTTAATAAAAAAATCCTGGTTTTTGACATATTATATTCTGTCAATAATTTTTAATATAACCTAATACTGAAAAAGCTTCTATTCCTCGACATATAGATGGCGGTAAAAAAACGAAATTATCTCCTCGAGACTTCAGGATTGTCAAGTATCTGATATGTCATATAAAAAACCGTCATTTGTTAAAGTTCTTTAGCTTGTAGGGGCTTTCTTTCTAGTAGTACATCTGCTGAAAAATGATAAAGAAGTCTGAAGTTAATTCATATTTATATTGGGAAAAGGGAAATAATACGTGTTGTCGATTTGTGTGGAATTGAAGAAAATTTGATCATGTGTCCATATACATCTATCGATTGCAGTGGCGAAATATGTCATTTCTTTTTAAGTTTCATTTTCTTACATTTATGTATCGGCTCTATAAAAACCAAAAACCAAAATATCTGTTTATTAATTCCAAGAAATGCGATTCATGATAGAGATATAAGACATAACACTCCGACATTGCCACAACATAGCACAGCTCTTTTCTCACGTAGTTTACTTACATTGCCGTAACAATTTAGATTCGATTTAGACCTAATTTTTCAATTCCAATATCTCGCTTTAAAAATTATTATAAAACTTTGTTCTTGGAGGAACAATTTGCACAATGAATTTTGTTCTCTGCGGATTTACAATGTATTTAATTAATTTTTTTTTCTCTCAATTTGTTCTTTGGTTAATTTTTATATTACAATTACTGCTTGTTTGTCAAAACATTTGTAATTATTATTATTAGGGTAAAGAGATAAAAGTAGCTTTAGCTAATCTTCGCCTTTTTGGGCAAATGTAATGTAATGTACATTTGATACCAAATAAAGACATATTTATTTATTTATTTATTTTAAATTGTTCCTTTCACATGTGTCAATTGTGTGATCCTTCTAAGTTATAATATTTATAAAAGACGACTTGTGAAGGTATCTATTATCGTATTATTATATATTATATCGAGTATTGCATACCAAAATTAGGCTTTTTTCCTTCATTTCTTTAAGGAAAATATTAATAAAAATGCGTAATTAAGTATATTATTATAATCTAGCAAATTTATTGCTAGAACCCGAAATGCCGCAAAAATGAAGGTAGTGTTTAGTCGATAACCAGCAACCAAATTGGGAACGCAGCATATGTCGTTTGCCAGCAACATCTTTATAGTCCGCGCCCATTGTTATTTAATCAATATAATGCCCGTATATCCTAGAATTCCAAAGGAGTTTTAATAATTTTTTGTCTAGATATTAACAATGGATAACTAAATTGGTTTATAGGGGGTATAAACGTCGACAAACTAACGTTTTTTTGTGAAAATATTATTTCTTCTGTAATATATAATAAATATCTAAACGGATTTGAAATGGTTCCAAACCTCTACGAACGAAAGTTTTTTGATTAAATCTTATTGAGTTAGATGTTATAAACGACTATAATTTTTTTTTTTTTATGGTAAACACACGCAGAAAAGGAAAGTCCTATGTCACTCTTGAAGTGGTGCTTGGCGTAGATATTTGTGGGCATTTATCATGAATCGCTGCAGGTTGTATGCGTCGGGAAATATGTGAGGTGGAAGCCCGTTCCACAAAGAAGATGTTCTCCAGATGAATGAGTCCCGATACAGCGACGTCCTTGGGGTAGGCAGGTGGACTCGATGCTGATGAGCCGCAACTGCTAGACGCGTCCTTCTTGCCGGAACAGCCCTTGGTGGAATCAGGTCTGCCAGCTCAGAGGAGCACTTACCGTGATAATAACGGTAGAATAAACAGAGATCAGCCACCTTTCTTCTGTGCTCCCGACTATCCAGACTCTTTGTCAGTTCTGGTTTGTCAATAAGACGAATAACTCTCTTCTGTATAGAATCTAGCAGCTTTAAACTATGCTTGGGTGCAGAGCTCCAGACATGCGAGCATTACTCGAGGGAAGGGCGTATTTGAGCCTTATAAAGAGTCAGTAGCTGTTCTGGTGTATACAGTTTTTTCGTTTTGAAAAGCACTCCGAGTTTTTTGGAAGCTGCCCTGGCGATCTCGGCAACGTGGTCATGCCAGGACACACTGTTGGTAACTTCGACTCCTAGAAGATGTAAAGATGATTTTATTGGCAATGTTTTCCCTGCCATAACCAGCTCCGGGCCATCAACGTTAGTCTTCATCGTAAATACTGCAGCCTGCGTTTTTTTGGCGTTAAAATTGACCAGATTGTTACCGCCCCACTCCAAGATTGCTCTAATATCGTTGTTGGTTGAAGCTACTTGTGGCTGCCTAAGATTCTGAGAAGTTGCGGCTGTCGTTGGTTTGGTGGACTTAAATGTGGAAATAAGTGTGCTATCGTCCGCAAAGCTGTAGATTGGATTAACAGTGGTTCCTAGCAAATCGTTGATATATATCAAAAAAAGGGTGGGGGATAGAATGCATCCTTGAGGGACTCTAGCGTTAATGTTAAATTTGTCGGAGAGGTGTCCATCGACGGCTACTTGGATTGTTCGTTGTTCAAGAAAACTTTTAATCCAATTCAATAATGAGTTTTGTATGCCGATTGAGGAGAGCTTGGTTTGTAGTCCCTCATGCCACACTCTGTCAAATGCCTTGGAAATGTCAAGAGCGACTGAGCGGGACTCGCCGTGCTTCTTCATGGCCTCCGTCCACAAGTGTGTGACGTAAGCCAGAAGATCGCCGGTGGATCTAAGCTTTCGGAAGCCGTATTGATGATCGCTGATTAGTCCAGATGATTCCAGATATCTTAACAGTTGTTGGTTGACTGCTTTCTCCATAATCTTCGATATTACTGGAACTAGTGCAATCGGGCGGTAATTGGTCGTCTTCTTACCCTTTTTGGGTACAGCTTGCACTTGAGCAGTTTTCCAGCTTGTTGGAAATGAGCCCTGTTTGTACGATGCCGTGAACAGTCTACATAAGGGAGGAGTCAATTCGTCTGCACAACGTTTTAGTACTAGGGCTGGAACTCCATCGGGTCCAGAAGCTTTGTTTGTGTCTACGCTTTTAAGAATTTTATTTATAATTCGTTGGGGAAACGAAATTTCTCCCATCGATGAATTCACCCTTGGCAAATATGGCGGTGTTTTGCCTTGCGAGTGCAGAGTAGAATTGGACGCAAAGAGTTTACCCAGTAAGTTGGCTTTTTCCCTTGCTGTTACCGCGATAGAACCATCATCTGCTGTTAGGGGTGGCAAGGCCGACTTAGCAAATCCTTGACTAACGGCTTTCGATACCGACCAGAAAGATCTTGTTCCATTTGGGCAGTTTAGCAATTTGTTTTAGATCCTGTTGTTGTGACTCTCTTTGCATTCATCAATAATTCGCTTGCAGCTATTTCTGGAGGTTAAAAAGTTCCTCCAATTTTCGGTGGAAGGATGTTGACGCCATTTGCGATATGCTGCGTTTTTAGTGTTTACTGCCTTTTTGCAATTCAGGTTGAACCATTGCTTGTTGTTTAATCTGCATTTTGTAGAAAAAGGGATATAAGCTTCCATTCCTGCCAAGATCGTCTCTATAATTTGGTTTGCACATTCTGAGATGTTATTGGTTCTAAAGCAGACTTCTTTCCAAGGGAATGAGCGATAAAATTCCCGAAGATGGTTCCACTCTGCTGATTTATAGTGCCATACCTTCCGCGGCATCGGAGGATTCTGCGTTTTAACATCCAACTGGCAAGAGACTGTTATCAATTTGTGGTCCGATGTTCCTAAGGGGGCCTGTACTGATACAGTGTACGAGTCAGGGTCTGAAGCCAAGACCAGATCTAGGAGACTCGCGAACTCGCCGTCTCGATCGGGGATTCTGGTAGGTTCCTCCACGAGCTGCGTAAGCCCGCATATGGTGGCAAATAGCTCAGCTTCTCGTCCTTCATCGTCGTTCTTGTTGCAGAAGCGCAGCCAGTTGATATTGTGAACGTTAAAATCACCCATGACGATGATTTCTGCGCTTGGGTAGTCAATTTGGAGTTGGTTAATGCAATCAACCAGGTTCAAAAAGAGCCGCCTATATTGGGTGTCGCTTGGTGGTCTGTAGATACAGCAGATAAATTTCGTGGCTCCACTGGCTATTATTTTGAACCACATAACGTCAAAGTCCGCAGGTTCAAGCGTTTCCTCCCGCTGGCAACTCAAATCGCTCTTGACAAATTGCCAAAGGATATGGATAAAACTTTTCCGTTTAGCCGTCAGGAGTTATAGTCCTTTATATTTTGTAACATCTAACAATTCAGTAATTGTTTACCAAAAAACTTCTGTTTGTAGAGATTTGCAACCATCTCAAATGCGTTTACATATTTATTATATATTATAAAAACACAGATTAATTCAAATCCTTTGGGAGTCTTTTTCATTTCCTTAACATTCGACTTTTTAAGTAATTTTCTCACAAAAATTGTAGTTTGTAGAAGTTTATAACTACTATAAATCGATTTAGTTATTGATTGTTAATATCTGGACAAAAAGTTATTAAAATTCCTTGAGATACGGGCATTATATCGATTAAATAACAGCGGGCGCGGACTATAAATAGTTCCCGGCAAACGACATATGCTGCGTTCTAGATATTTAGTTGCTGGATATTGATCAGGCGCTAGCTTCATACATATGAAAAAATATCTAGAAAAAAACACAAAGTGGCAACATCGGATACTTGCATTGTAAACATATTGTACGTTGCCAAGTTGTTTTTTTTTCATCAACTTTTTGGTTAGGAATCTTGTTTTTGTTCTGAAATACTTGTTGATTACTCTCAACTATATAACTCTCAAGTATATATTATTAAATAACAAATGAACGAATTTTTTAAAGAGAACATTATTTACCTGTTAAAAATTAGAACACATTAAAAAAATATGCAGTGCATTAAGAAAAATATATATTAGATGTAAAATTGAAAAGTCGATTTGCAACCACATTGCCTATGGTTTGCAGCTAGGCTTATTCTAGGCATTCAATGTTCTAAGTTCATATAATTTTTGTTTCTGTTAATGTTTTCTTATGATTGGCAATAATTTCATTCAATCGATTTCTGTAATCTTTATATTAAATTTCATGTACCACGTTTTTATATTCTTATAACAATATTGTCGTCTGCATACTCATAAAGGTGACTACAGCATTAAAGTGAGTCACTAAAGAATACTAGGTCTCAACAAAGTACGCTGTAAGGCCATTTTTTTTTCCATAATTTAACATAATGGCTTACTCTCTTTCATGCAAAATACAAAAATAGGTTGTTGGTTAACTTAAAAGGAATTTGAAAGAAGTAATATTTATCCATTTAAGTAGTACTTGGAACGTATTTGGTCTGATTCGCATTATACAGCGCCCGTTTTGTCGTCGGTACTAATAATCCCATTGAATTGATTATTGAAAGTGCATGAGAAAAGCTATTTATTTGATCTCTTGTTTATAATTAGACGCAACATTAAATCAAACCAGCATTTCAGTATATATTACAGGGCAAGTCTTCTATGTTTTTTCTCAACTTTTGCACGCCATAAAAATTTAAATAAAAAGTTTATGCCGTTCAAGGTTTTCAAAGAAAAATAAAAATTCCAGTTCGTCCATCGTCCGCTACAACTTAAATGCAATAATTTACCCAGACGACCATTTTTCTGTCAAAAGTAACACAATTTACATGACGGTTTATTTTAAGGTTATAAATAACGTAATTTACATATAATGTGATTAATGGTTTGCCTTTCATTGACGGAGAAACAAACCACTTATTTTCATTTGGAAAATGTAAACATAATTAGTATTAATGATGGTTTTAATTTTTTTTTAATATACCACTCTTAAAATATAAAATAATGTGTCGAAACACCATTTTTATATACTTTTTAACAATGTGTTTGAAATACCAATGTTTTGACGCTAATTGTCCCATCTGCAGGGCTATAATAAAGACGTTTTGCAGGCAACTAAGGTCGCCGTTTGCCTTATAGTAGTCATTGGATGAAAAAAATTTCATGAATATGTGTAAATTGCCATATCAGTTTTAGGAAATGCCAAGAAAAAACGAAGCAAGCAAAATATTTTTAACCCATTTATGGCCAGTGATGCGTATACGCAACACTGCACTAATGATTTATTTACAAAAAAATAGTGCTTTTTTCGCCTGAAATATGGGCTGGTACCATTGACGCAAGGTTGAACAAAAGTGACAGAATTAAATTTGAACCATTTTTTTCATTTGCTTTCTTGTACGAATTTTTTAAAAAGCCGGATTTTTTCTTATATATGGTCCCACATTTTTAAAAATCATATACTCCTATTTAATGTTTTTATTTTCAAAGTTTTGTATTTTTTTAACACTAATTACATTCCAAACTACACCATAAAATTGAAAATCGGGGCCTAGTTGAACCAGGGTTTTCCTAATTAGGTCATAAATTATGCTGTTGCGTTCTCGCATCACCGGAATAACTGAAATTGCCTGTCACAAGTGTGTCTAAATTAAGACAAGTTTTTTAGACAATTTTTTTAGGGCAGTCGACTACTATGTTTTATTTATACAATATTTAGTCTGAGTCTGCATCTAATCGAGTGCGTGTTATTTGTAATAAGAGTTGTTTGTTGAAAAAAATGAGAAAATTTCTTACGCAAAAGGAGTTAGAGTTGGCCTTGGAGGAGGTTGTAAATGAGCTTGAAAATGAAGTTGGTAAGTATTTCTTGTACCTTTTTTTTTAATTATACATACAATATTATACACACAACAATAATTTGTGATTTTTAGAACAAGTCGACGCTGTCTACATTCCACCCGTAGATTTATTTATTCCACCGGTAGATCAAGTCACAGACGAGAATTTTCAGAGGACTCGGAAAATATCGAAATAAGCCAGAATGGAGATATAGCGGGAACTTTCGAGATCCACACCATTCGAGACGAGATTTACGATGAATCTGACGAAAAAGATTATTTGGCAACAAAACGCCGAAAAGTCCTAGAAAAAAAGTGGTAAGTTACAACCCGACGTGGAGATCTGGATCATTCATACACAAGAATTTACCTTTATCCAAAGAAGAGGAACACATTCAAGAACTGAGGGGCGAATTGGAGGGTTTGTCACCGTTGGACATTTTTTTCAAATTTGTCGATGAGAATCTTATGGATTTGATTATCCAGTTTTCAGAAAAATACGCACAGGACAATAACAGATACGAGTTTCATCTATCACGAGAAGAACTGCTGAATTTTCTTGGGATCCTAATTTTGCCTGGATATCACAGCTTACCCCAGACAGATATGTATTGGTCTTTAGATGAAGACAAAACTGTGCATATTGTCAGAGACTGCATGAATAGGAATAAGTGCAGATCGATAAAGCGAAATCTACACTTAAGTGATAATAATAATCTGGATAAAGGAGACCAGTACACAAAACTCCGCCCTTTTTTTGATACAATGAATGAAAAATTCTTATAGTTTGGCATTTTTTCATTCAACTTATCTATTGATGAGCAAATAGTTCCCTATTTTGGACGCCATTCTTGTAAGATGTTTATAAAAGGCAAGCCTGTGCGTTTTGGTTTCAAACTTTGGTGTATCTATTCTTCGAGTGGATACCTCTACAGGTTCATTCCTTATACGGGAGCAGCAGAGAAGAACAGTGATATTGGACTTGGTGCGACTGTAGTTGTTGAACTTTTGTCAATTATGAAAAATCCGCAAAATCATAACGTCTTTTTTGATAACTTTTTTTCATCCTACAAGCTCTTATGTCTTTTGAAAACCAAAGGCTATTTTGCCACAGGAACGATTCGCGAAAACAGAACCAGTCATTGTCCTTTGGTTGATAATAAAGTCATTTCAAAAAAAGAAAGAGCACCTATGATTCCTAATTTGATAAATCCACACAAATTTCATTGGTAAAATGGAACGATAATTCTATTGTCACGGCAATTAGTACCCATTATCATGTAGAACCTGCTTAAAGATATAATAGAAAATCGAAAAAAGATGTGTAAATCCCACAACCAGCTGTAATTTCAAGATATAATAAATACATGGGAGGAGTAGATTTGCATGATAATGGCGTGGCAAATTATAGAATCGGTGTGATGGGTAAAAAATGGTGGTGGCCACTATTTAAAAATACAATAGACAGTACTCTTGTTAATTCCTGGAAACAACACGGTGAATCACAATAAAATGTCACAACTGAATTTTAAATCATTCATCGCCGTACGCTTGTTAAAAACAAAGAACTTTGTCGCTAGACCACTTCTATTAGAACCACCCAGTGAAGTGAGGATTGATCACTCTGGACATGTAATCAGTAGGACTGACTCCCGAAGAAGATGTCGTGTATGCAGAAGTGAAACAATTTATATTTGTGAGCGTTGCACTATTTACTTACACGCTGACTGTTTTCGGCAATAGCCCTTAACTCTATAAGCCGTTGATGCGTTTACGCAACACCACTTATTTCAGAAAGTAGCAGATTTATTTCTTTTTAGATTTCACATATGTATGTGTTTCTGTAATGTGTTTTCATAATTAAAATATATAATTTAAAAATTTTAAGTTTTATTCAGTTAAGTTTTATTAAGTCTAAAAAATACTTCGATGACTTTAATTTCAGAAATTAAAAAAAAAATAAAATTGTTTTGAAAATTCCTACAATGACTCCTCATATTCCCTCAACTGCTTTGAGCATCACTTCAAGGACTCCAAAATTATGGAAATTATGTTAAAAAATTCAATAAATATTTTGAAATCTTCAAAAAATTACTTCCATGACTTTATAAGAAATTCCTTTGAGTGCTTTGAAAATTTCAAGAAAATTATTTACATGAATTCAAATTTCCTTACAATCAGTAGAAGAATATGGAAAATTCTCTGTAAAAAAATCTCCAATATCTTTAATTTCTCTAAGTTAAGAAATTGCTTCAAGTGATTTGAAAGACAAAATAATTTCCATGACGCCAAATTTCAGAAAATTATGAATTTCAAATTCTTTCAAAACTTCCTTTAATGACTAACATCTTTTAAATTATAAGAAATTTTTAATAAGCTACTCATATGTTTGAAAATCATAAAAAATCCATCCAGACTGCTTTGAAAATAAAAAAAAATTGTGATTTTAAGTGCCTGAAAATCGATAAATACCATTAAAATTATTGAAAATCATAAGAAATTCTATCGATTATGTTAAAATTTCTTCAATGACGTTTAAGTTATTTTAAACCCATATACCTGGAAATCAATACATTAATTTTCAAAACTCTCGAAACTTTTACAGAATTCTTAAAAAAGTCCCTGAAGTGCTTTAAAAATTTCAAAACATTATTTCTATGATTGCAATATTCTGGAAATCATAAGAAAGTCCTTCAACTATTTTTAAAATCACAAAATGATTTTACAAAATAATTTTGCAAGGTATTTTAAAAAATGCTAAAACTGCTTTGGGATTTTCAAAAAAATACTTCTATGACTACTTAAGCAATCGTAAACATCAAATTCCTTTAGGAAATTCCTCTAAGTGCTTTGAAAATTTTAAGAAATTAGTTCCATGACTCCAACTTCCTGGAAATCATAAATTTCTTCAAGCGCTTTGAAAAATTCAAGAAATTATTTCGACGATTCCAAATTCCTGGAAATCATTAAAAAATCCCATCAACTGCTTTACAAATCACTTCAATTCCTTAATATTATAAAAACCTTGTCCACGCACTTCATTAAGAAAAAAAATTAAATAGAAGAAATTAAATAAAAGAAAAAAATTAAATAAAAGAATAGCAGATATTTTAGATAAGTTGTAAGGAAGATTGACCAAGTTCATTTACCTTTTTAGTTGTGAATATACGGAGTAGAAAACTGCTTGGTTCTGGCTTGTGGTCTCCCAAATTTCGAGACTCACTTAGTTATGCTGAAACGTTTTTTCCTCCTCCTGCCAGAGATCTATGATTTTTAACTTAATCAAGGGTTGTTAAGGTCGCAGTTTTTGCCACTTTCATTCTTGCACCACTTATCCATCATGTTAGTGCACCAAATTTAACTGATACAAAATTTTTTGAATATTTATGGCAGACCGTGCATGTAAGTGAGAATTAAACCCATTTTATTAAAGTAAAACACAACGGGATGCGTATTTACGAAAGTATTTTCGCCGTAAGTGATATTTTCATTCTGTTTCCTTATTAAACGCGCGTAGATAAGAAACGGCACATTTACTAGAAACCAATTAATTGCAAATACGTGCGCTAATGCATTTAAGTGATTCACTTTTGAATCGCAGCTCTGGGGTTTTAAATAGAAATTGGTCTATCTCCGATTTCCAACTTCCTTATGATTGTCTTACATTCAAGAAAGCAATCAACTAAATTGCCACATACTGTTTACATTTAAATTATTCAAAAATAGAGTTGTGCAAGCAAAGAATGGCCGTAAAATATTCACTCTAAACAAAAAACATGTATTTTTTGTGCCCCATATATGGTATTCGCGGCATGTACACAATGTTAATCGCCAACAAATTAATGAAAAGTGGGGTACAGTCAGAACCCTGAGGTGCCCCTTATTGCACATCAAATGATGTGAAGTAAGTCCATTCTATCTTTAAGTTTGCAGCAAATTAATGAGTGAGACTCAAAAATGATAGTATTAAAAGCTTTAGAAAAGTCAGAAAAGATACCATCCAGCTAAACTATCCTCACCAAAGCCCTATTGCACCAAGCTTTTGATAGTTGTAGAACTCTTTTAATATCTTCATTATTGCCTGGCTTAAAGGCTGAAATAATGAAACTATGCTTCCAAGCTTCTAGAAAAGTTGACGTTTGCAAGTGAGCTATATCGAGCACTCTAAAGAATCTGCTATTCTGGAAATCATCATGCAAACATAACCATATAGTAATAACTCATTATGTCCTGAATATTAATCACAAACAAAATGAAAAGAGGTGGAAAACAGTGAGAACCGTGAGGTGCTCCAGACTTAAAATCGGAAGGATATGAAATAAAGCCACTCTATCTTTAAGTTTTTAGCCCATTAATGAGCCACGCCTCTTATGATAGCTTTAGCTCGAAAGTAATACTGTCAAAAGCCTTGAAAAAGGCAAAGAAGATAACATCCAGTTAAACTCTCACCACGAAGGCACTATTGCAGCAATTTTTAGGTAGTCGTGTAGCTTCTTTATTAAAAACCTTACTGTCTGTCGTTATTTATTTACTATTGCCAAACTTAAAGATTGGCAAAATTAAACTATGCTTCCAATCTTCTAGAAAAGTAGATGTTTGCCAAGGAAAGAGAGCTGTATTGAGCACTCTAAAACATCTGCTGCTCAATCTGCCTATAAAGCTGCAGCTTATCAACAAACATAACCACATATTCATATTCATTATGACCGCAATAATATTCGCAAACAAATTTAAGATAAGTGAGGCATAGTAAGAACCCTAAGATGCTCTTCAAGGAACATCAAGGGATATGAAGGAAATCTATTCAGTTTGCAGTCAATTAATGAGTGATAGCCACGGCCCCTCGTAGCTTTGCCAGCTTTAGTTTAAAGTTGATATTGTCAAAAGCCTTGAAGAAAGCATCGAAATAAACTCTTTTCAGCAAATCACTACTAATCGAAATAAAAGTTAGATATAATGAAGCTATGCATCCAAGATCCTAAAAAAGTGAAAAATTTACAAAGGCAAGTAACCTCTATCTAACACTCTAAGGCATCTGCTGCTCAATCTGCCAGTAAAGCTTCAGCTCATCAGCAAACACATAGCCATACCCCTTATGTCCTCAATAATAATTGCAAGCAAATTGAAGAGAAGAGGGGCCTAGTAAGAACCCTGAGATATTCCAGGAAGGAACATTAAAAGGACGTGAAATAGATCCATTCAGTTTGCAGTCAATTAATGAGTGACAGCCGGTCCCCTTTAGTTTTGCCAGCAAAAGCCTAAAGTCGATACTGTCAAAAGCCTGAGGAAGTTCGTGTAGATAGCATCGAAATAAACCGCTCTCAGTAAATCCGTATTGCACTTTAGATAGTTGTAGAACTTCCAAAGGCTGATTAAAATTATAATTATATGCTTCTCAGCCAGAAAGGTAAGTTGAAAAATAATTTCAGCTATAAAATTTATATTTATCATGAGTGTATTTAAGACAATGAAATTAAAATATAGATAATATATTAGTAAACATATTTAGAAAACTTACCTCAACGTTTTTCGCTCTTCGAGCAAACCCATCAATGGTCCTAAAACAATTGGCCTTATCATTGACATTAAAAAATCCTACAAACTTCCTGTCGAGACTCATCTGAGCAATTTCGTCAAAACCAACACACTTCGCTTTATTTCTCTTAAAACTTCTTCTGAAACTATTTCTTGAGGGTACTCTTGGAGAAAATCCATTCGTTTCAGCCTTGGCACCATTTTCAACTTTACTGTTTCTACGAATCGAATTGCTGCGTGATCTTACGATAGTACCATCAGCTTCATCACTTTTACTTTTTTCAGTGATCTTCTTTTTGAAAATATTTACGGTACAGTCTTCAGATGTCTTTCGCAAACCGCCTGCCCAACCAGCTTCGTCCACGTCAAATATATCCAAATGCCTCATTTTGGCAGTTTTAGCCTCAGAAGCTTTGGTGCCACTGCTAAACAATCTAGAAGAGACATCGTTTTGCTTCTTAATAGCTTCTTCGGAGCTTTTTGTTTTATTATCCGAATCAATAGAATCTGATTCACTAAAATTCTCAGAGCTAACACTGGCACTTTTCGGTTTTGGTGGTATAGGAGGTGGTTTCCGCACCATTTTACTTTTAGAACCTCGAAGCGAAGAAGTTCTCTGAAATGGAGAATGTTTTGCTGTACCGTCAACCTCAGAAACTTTATCGGTACTGTTGGTAATAGTTTTTCGGGCTTCATTGTTTGTCAGAGATTTGGCTGGACTTGGCTGGCGTTTGATGGAAGGCCATCGTTGAAGCTGGCTAGGTAATTCTGGATTCTCTATGGGGGTGTAGTTTCCATGGCCATGGGCACTTCCTTTACATCCGGTGTGTTGTACGTTACGTTTCTTAGGAGTTGGCGATAAGACCTCGCTGCTTCTTAATGAGTTAACGAATGTTGAAGCGAAATTGATCATTTTTATATTGTTTATCGTTTGGGGTATTTTAGAGTTTATGTCACAATCATCTACAAGAATTTTAGAGTATCTTTGATATTTCTTTTCCTCTGATAGATTCTTGCACCACTTATCCATCATGTTAGTGCACCAAATTTAACTGATACAAAATTTTTTGAATATTTATGGCAGACCGTGCATGTAAGTGAGAATTAAACCCATTTTATTAAAGTAAAACACAACGGGATGCGTATTTACGAAAGTATTTTCGCCGTAAGTGATATTTTCATTCTGTTTCCTTATTAAACGCGCGTAGATAAGAAACGGCACATTTACTAGAAACCAATTAATTGCAAATACGTGCGCTAATGCATTTAAGTGATTCACTTTTGAATCGCAGCTCTGGGGTTTGGGGTTTTAAGAACCCTGAGATATTCCAGGAAGGAACATTAAAAGAACGTGAAATAGATTTATTCAGTTTGCAGTCAATTAATGAGTGACAGCCGGTCCCCTTTAGTTTTGCCAGCAAAAGCCTAAAGTCGATACTGTCAAAAGCCTGAGGAAGTTCGTGTAGATAGCATCGAAATAAACCGCTCTCAGTAAATCCGTATTGCACTTTAGATAGTTGTAGAACTTCCAAAGGCTGATTAAAATTATAATTATATGCTTCTCAGCCAGAAAGGTAAGTTGAAAAATAATTTCAGCTATAAAATTTATATTTATCATGAGTGTATTTAAGACAATGAAATTAAAATATAGATAATATATTAGTAAACATATTTAGAAAACTTACCTCAACGTTTTTCGCTCTTCGAGCAAACCCATCAATGTTCCTAAAACAATTGGCCTTATCATTGACATTAAAAAATCCTACAAACTTCCTGTCGAGACTCATCTGAGCAATTTCGTCAAAACCAACACACTTCGCTTTATTTCTCTTAAAACTTCTTCTGAAACTATTTCTTGAGGGTACTCTTGGAGAAAATCCATTCGTTTCAGCCTTGGCACCATTTTCAACTTTACTGTTTCTACGAATCGAATTGCTGCGTGATCTTACGATAGTACCATCAGCTTCATCACTTTTACTTTTTTCAGTGATTATCTTCTTCTTGAGAATACTTATGGTACAGTCTTCAGATGTTTTTCGCAAACCACCTGCCCAACCAGCTTCATCCACGTCAAATATATCCAAATGCCTCATTTTGGCAGTTTTAGCCTCAGAAGCTTTAGTGCCACTGCTAAACAATCTAGAAGAAACATCGTTTTGCTTCTTAATAGCTTCTTCGGAGCTTTTGGTTTTATTATCCGAATCTATAGAATCTGATTCACTAAAATTCTCAGAGCTTACACTGGCACTTTTCGGTTTTGGTGGTATAGGAGGTGGTTTCCGCACCATTTTGCTTTTAGAACCTCGAAGCGAAGAAGTTCTCTGAAATGGAGAATGTTTTGCTGAAGCGTCAACCTCAGAAACTTTATCGGTATTATTGGTAATAGTTTTTCGGCCTTCATTGTTTGTCAGAGATTTGGCTGGACTTGGCTGGCGTTTGATGGAAGGCCATCGTTGAAGCTGGCAAGGTAATTCTGGATTCTCTGTGGGGGTGTAGTTTCCATGGCCATGGGCACTTCCTTTACATCCGGTGTGTTGTACGTTACGTTTCTTTGGTGTTGGCGATAAGACCTCGCTGCTTCTTAATGAGTTAACGAATGTTGACGCGAAATTGATCATTTTTGTATTGTTTATCGTTTGGGGTATTTTAAAGTTTATGTCACAATCATCTACAAGAATTTTAGAGTATCTTTTAAACAAAATTCATTCTTGGTTGGAGGATTACGTATAACCTATTATTAATATTTTAGGGTTAACGAGTAATGTTAGACGTAGTAAGGTCTGCAGATGTGAAGCAAAATTTAAGTGACGATAACTCGTTCACTGCATTGAAAGAAAAAATATTTCGATTGTACCTGGAGTCTGTCCCTTAAGAACTTTCACGGGATCTATCCATCGCAACCTCTTTTCACAGTGCAACTGGATAAAAAAAATAGATCTATGTAAAGGGCCACAGCTAGGCCTTAAGACTAAGTTCAACATAGCCTTAAGACTATGTTGAACTTTCCACCCGTGGACGGGACGTGAGACCATGCTAATATGTGATCGCAGGCTGTACAGTATACTGTACTCTCCTTCTGATGAGCAGTGACTATCTGGAAGCTACGACAGTCGACTAAAAGAGCTTCGTGACCAATCTGACCTCAAATAGGTCTGCATTGGTAAACAGAACCATCACATGCACCGGGTATTATACTAGCTAAAGCACACATAGCTGGGACCTCTGCCTGTCTCAATAGACCATAACTGCGTACAAGGAGACGTGAAGCCCTTGGCTGCCCAATATACTTTAAATTTAAATTAAGGCGCAGTTTCAGAGAAGAAATCAGCTACGAATGATTTTACAGCAAAAATGATTACGGCTCTAAATGAGACAACATTTTTTGTTGGTCTGAGCAGATCCTTTAATCAGGGACGGATCCAGTGGGGGGGAAGGGGAGGGGGGAGGGGGGCGGTTCTAGGGTCCAGAAATATCGGTCTCACGAAAAATACCTCTATCACGAATTCATAAAGCATTTTCTGCAAAATCATCTTGAAAAACTGCATGAGTACAAGTTCGTCCAGGGATCACGCATTGATGACTTTACCTCACTTATAATAATGATAATATTGATCCATCCATGTGATATACGTATTATTATACAGATATATAATCCAAAACGAGTGTGAATCTTCGGCAGCGGTTATATTATACAGCGAATACAATTTACGATTTATCTATAATACCATTATTCGAATAGCGCGCCAATGTCACACAAGTCCGCAAGACAGCTACTATGTCAAAAATGTATACTACGTCTTTGCGCTTAAAATGTACTATGTCTTTGCGCTCATCAAAATTGGTTGGAAAAATTGGAGAAAGGCTTTAGACAGGTTTAAAGAACATGCGGCGACAAAGTATCACGACGACGCGACGCCAACACCGATGCGCGCAACTTCAAGCTCATTTATGAAAACAAGAAGAACGATGTCATAACTGACATTGATGTAAGACGAAAAAATTGCAGATCGAGAACAGAAAGAAATTAGTGTCAATTATCCGTACAGTCTTATTTTTTTGTCGACAAGAAATGGCCCTTCGAGGTCGTCGAGATGATGGTGCTATGTCCATGGATATGCCGGAAGATAACGACGGAAATTTCAGAGCTCTCCTACGTTATGCAGTAGAGTGCGAGGATGAGTTTCTGCGAAACCACTTGATGACGACTGGTGCTAATGCAACCGATCTAAGCTATAAGACACAGAATGAAATTATCGAGGCTGGACGGGAGATAATTACGAATGAAATAGTAAATCGTGTAAATAAGACAAGGTGTTTTGCAGCCACTGCCGATGAAACGACTGATATAAGTGGAATAAATCAATTTTCTATTGGAGTCCGGTATGTATGTCATACGAGAAGATTTTTTGTGTTTTGTACCTGTAGAGGATGTGACAGGCGCAGGACTGGCTAATACACTGTTAACATCGTTGAAAAAACTTAGCATTGAGATTCAATACATGAAGGTGAATTCGCATTTCAGTGGACTTCAATGTCATAAATAATTTTCAAAGGAGAAAATAATACAATACTGACGATGATCTTTGTTGTAGGTTATGATGGAGCACGAGCTATGAGTGGAGAGTTCAAAGGATGTGCAGCTATTGTTCGACGGACGGTCAAAAGAGTCGTGAGTTTCTTTTGAAATTGTAACAAGGCTGGAATTATTTAAAAAAACAACCATTCTTAAATCGAAGACTGGCGCCAAGCAAACTCGTCTTCTGAAATTTTGCGAAACGCGTTGGGTCGAACACCTCGCATCACTTAGCCTGTTCTACGATAGCATAAGATTCATTGATTCCACTCTGGAAGAAATGGACGAGCTGAAAGTGAAATCTGATGATGTGCAGCCAAATGAGCTACTTTCTTCTATTCGAAAGCCACAGTTCATAATTTAATTGGCAGTGCTCAAACCTATCTTTAGATTAACTAAAAGTTTGAGTCTCAATTTACAAAAAGAAGATTGTATCTAATTAGAATAATATCGATTGTGTGTTGTATCTAAGTAAATGCATTGAATACGCGAACGATGTCTATGATGATATAAAGGACATGCGTACAAAGGTAGACAAACGAGAGAAATTTTTGAATCACAGATTGCTGAATCGATTGAGACCGTGCTGACGGTTCCTCGATGAGCAGGACGTCAGAAAAATCGAGACAACTATGCTGGAAATGCTGAAGAGTACTATAGGCGATCAATCTACATTCCATTTTTGGACAAGTACTCTGAAGAGCTTGAAACAAGATTTTTAAAGCAACGAGATCTGCTTTCCATGATACAAAATATTATCCCAGCAGAATGTGCAGAGATTGATGAGGTTGAATTGGACAAGACCATCTCTGTTTACAAAGAAGTATGGCCAAGTGAATTTACTGAAACAACTGAAGAAACAAAATCGGATTTGAAAATGTGGAAAAGATACAGAGTAGTTTTCGAATTTCTGCAACTTTCATTTGAAACTTTTGAATAATACAAAAATATATGTATTCTTTCAGATTTTGCGTGAAACTTCCTGTCAGGGAGCGACCGAAAACATTTCTCGACACTCTCGACGTGTGTGATGAGCAGTTTTACATTGCGTAACAAGACTGGAGAGGAACGACTCAATGGGTTAGCCTTACTCAATATTCATCGTGATATTCCAGTGACTAGTGACCAAATATTGGATATACTTGCAAAAAAGAAAAGAAGACTAGATATTACTTTGTAAATGCTTTTGTTGACTATACATTTTATTTTTCAATGATCATCGAGTCACGACAATTCTATCTAGATGATCATTGAATTATATTGAAGGTTTTTTATTCATCTCACGTAGGCCTGAAGCTTGATTTAGAAGCACACTCAAGACGTCAACCTTTATGTCACGATACCCATAAATTATTTACCGAAAAAACTGATTTGTATTGAAGATTGTAATAAAATTATGAAAAAAGATATCGAATTTTGTTGTACTTCGCAGTATCATAGTTTTCCATTGAACTATAGGTTAATGCAATATCGATGAAAAATCATCGAGATTGAACACAGAGAAATGAGTTACAGAAAATGCAACAGAACACAGAAAAAAATAGTCGTAGAAAATCACTATACTTTTAGTGATTGTCATTTTGTTTCTTAATCTGTTGAAATTACTGCTATTGCATCTATTCTTGCTTATTATTCAGGCAGTTAGCCTCAAACAATAGCAAGTGTTCCATGAAGTGTCAGAATACGCAACACATAGTACTTTTCTCTGGATTACTATGGAGTATGTAGACTGCTCATCTCTTACCTTAATATCTACAGTGCACTTACATTGTACTCAGCAAAACAAAATGGTCATTCGTGAGGGGATAATCTTAGATTTTTTTCGATGGACCCCCCTGAAAATATTTTTTCGATCGTCCCTGCCTTTAATACAGTGAACTATGAACTACTTTGCGAAAAACTTTGTTTTGAGTTTAAACTGAAACTAAGTTTTGAGTTCTGTCTGAACCTTTTACTAAAATATGGATGATCATTTCAACCAAGCAATAATTGAAGCAAGTCAGCGATACTATTTTTTTAGCATTTTTATACATAGGAATATTTCGATCCCTGTAGACATCACTAGCAAATTTATTCTGCAATGGCCAAATATCCAAGCATTCGCATGTAATAGAAAATCATTGGCATTTAACCTTAAAGAGAAACCGTAATGCTTTATCGATTTTCTATGTTCAATTTGGTGTTCGTTCAATAGGAACTTTTAGCTACGGTTATCTTTTTAACTTGTGCCCTTAAGATTTGTTATTATAAGTTAGTACATTGATTTCCCGCACGCAAGAGCTGAGTTGGACCAACTTGTATATTATTGCTCTTTAAATTTGTTAAGAAAGATGAACATATGATCCTGACAAAAATTATATTAATATTTAGACACTGCATCCAAATGCAATTACCTTTTAATTCACTACTTCTCAGAGCATTTTTTCCTTTTTCTTTAGTTTCGTTCCTTCTCGTCTTAGGCACTAGTTCTTAGATACTTTAAAGCAGATGACCGCATAAATTTCAAAAAAGTTTTGCAACAATTATTTACTTCAAAATACTGAAGACGGAAATATAAGGGGCATGGAGTGGAATGGTTTCAAAAGATTCCATGCAGATATGCCTCTCTTTCTGTATTAAATCTGTAACTAGTCAAGACCAGGTGAAGTATATGGCAGATAAAGATGACTAAACGACCCTTGACAAGACTACACCTACTACTGCCCTATCCTAAAACCCTCTTAAAGGCCAACAAGAAGATTGGTCCCAATTTGCCATTCAGACGTGATTTCTATGGATCGGCATGGACAAGATTATAGATAAGCCTATAAGAAAGAAAGCACTAACTTTGCGACCTCTAAAGGTACATCAGTATGCCTATTAGGCATGTAAATCAATAGTCACCTAACACACAACAATTCTACAAAGTGAGATGGGAAAATTCACGGGGGTGCACAGAAAGAGAAGGGAGGTTCTTCGTCCTCTTTTGCAGGCCCTTTTGGTCGATAACCTGCAGGTCACCCGGTAATCCTTGTCATGGAAGACAATTGGCATTTATTTAATCTTGTTTACACTGTGCTTCACCGTCATCACAATTCAAGCAGATTCATTATTCAAGTTTTCAGGCGCCAGACATGATCCACCTTCTTCAACGGCAGTCATCAGGTTTCTATGTCAAAGCAATCAATGCAAAACCATTCTTACACGGTGAATAATAAATAACTTAATATTAAAAAAAAGAGTTGCGTAAAGTTGCCAAGGTCGTTACCGGTATGACTTAACTCTTATGGAACATATGGTCTAAATTATTTATTAAGAAGGAGGTGTACAGAAGTGTGGACAGAAGAGGTAAGACGATTATTAATTTATTTTGGACCGGTACGTGTTGGTTTTGCAACAGGTTTATTAATTTATTAGTGTAAACAGATTTTGTACTTGGGAAGGTTCTTATTTGGGTAAAGATTTTATAACCGGTTCATTATCAGTGGGTCAGTAGTGTATATTATTCAATGAGTTCTATTAATGAAAGTAAAAAAGTTTAGTTATAATGATACTAAATTATTTATAGTTTTCATTTGTCTCAGAGGTTCCGAATAATTGTTAGCTGACCAATTGGAATACCGTCAAACTACCAATGATGAGATTCTTAATCAGAAAATGACAAATATTTACTGAGTCAGACCCACTCAATCAAAATACTTAGTGTCAGGGTCAACTTGAATCCCCTCCTTCAAAAATCAGCGATAAAATCGTCATTAGAGCATCAATGACGTGATGACAATCCATGACAATGACAATGACAATCCATATTTGATCACTCGAAAAAAATCTAGCAGTTATGGAAGTTTCCTTGGATTATTTTAAGGCATTTGATATGTTTGGACTTCGCATTGGTTTATCTTAGGTTTAGAGAGAAAAATAGAAGATAACAAGTGTGTTGGACAATTGAAGACTCAGGAAAGTAGCAGGCTTCTATAACTTTATTTTATATTTTCATCTGCAATTTATTGTGTTGCCTTGACCGATCATCGTCTTTCTTCTATTCTCGCCTCCTTGTTTTGGATCATATCTACGTGAAAGTAATTTGTAGTAAACAGAATTTATCGTTAATTACTCAATCGTACACCTGTTACATAACAAGAATTAATATTAGCTTTACGTGAGACAACACAAATATGCATATCTAGTAAGAATAATAATTACTTAAATGATGCTAGTTCTTGTAGAATGTAGAAGATAAGATTTTTGTTCACGTAGTAAATTTCACTTATTTCTAGGTAGTAATATAATGGAGTCAATAAGTCAAGAAAGCATTGCTAATTGGTGCCGTGAATTGGTTAAAACGTGAAAATAAGCTGGGTAAATATTGAGGTTTAATGTCGTGCTTACTTTCCTTTTAGAGATCAGGAACTAATCGAAGTAAAAAATGCAAATTTTGATGATTTTTCAGATTTTTTATAGGGCTCTCTGAAAAACAAAATACAGTGCATCCCAAAAGTTATGTCTAAATTCATTTAAAATTCAGGGGTGTATTCGAAAAAAAAAAACGCTCGGACCCGTCAATTTTTATTTCAAGTTGCGCACAGACACATCAACTTCATTTTTTCAAATGAAAGCACCTTTTTTTATTTCATCTTTGAATTTCGCGTGGAATTCTCCGTATGTTTCATGCATCATGTCCTATACCTAAAGTCAACAGTTATCGGAAAAAAGACGATTTATGTAACAAATAAAAAAAGAACAAAAATTAACTTAAATGTTCAAAATGGTTGCCATTCACGGCTTGACAATATCCACGGCGATCAATAAAGTCTCGTTGCACATTTTCAATCATTTCCGGAGTTATGGCGCGCACTTCTCTGCGAATTCTCTCTTTCAAGTCGTCTAGATTATTTGGCCTATTAACAAATACCTTCGACTTGAGGTGTTAGGTCAGACGACCTAGCAGGCCATTCGATGGGTCCTCTCCTTCCTATCCACCGATTGGAAAAGGTTTCATCCAAAAATGTACGCACAGTGGCAGCATAGTGCGGAGGAGCGCCATCTTGCTGGAAAATTAGTTCTTCGTCAACATAGTCTGGGTCCAATAGATTTGGAAATAAAGCTAGTAATGCTGGAACTAATTCAAATTAGAGAAAATCGAGATACACTTGTCCCGTTAAAGTCTGTTCAAAGAAAAAGGGACCTATTACTCTTCCGCGCACTACTCCACACCACACATTTAGTTTTTGAGGGTACTGGGTGTTTACCTCCATCATCCAATGCGGATTTTCTGTTGCCCAATATCGACAATTTTGTCTGTTCACACTACCATTCAAACAGAACGTGGCTTCATCGGAAAAAATAATATTTGTTACTAAATTATTATTTAGATTGCACATGTTTTGTAAGCGTTCACAAAACTCATTTCGCCTATCGAAATTGTCATCAAATAACTCTTGCACAGGAATAACTTTGTAGGGGTGATATTTGTGCTTTTTTACTATTCGGTTAACTATTGATTTCGCCATGTGTAAATTTGCCCCAATCTGCGACAGAGGAGTGCATGGATTTTCTTCCAAAGAAAGCAAAACGTCAAGTTGTTCATTTTCATCTCGAGCAGGACGACCAGACTTCGGCAGATCTCTAACATGACCGAATTCTCTAAATTTAGCCTCTATTCTACTCACCACCTTTTGACATATCGGAGGACGATCAGGATGGATTTCATTGAATAATTGAGCAGCTTCTCTTTGAGTACGTGTTCTATCACCAAACCCACCCATGCACAGAATTTCTATTTTTTCTCGTTCCGTTAACTTTACCATTGTGAAAACCGCAACTTTGCTCGTACCCTTCACACTTGACAATATCTGTTTGGCGAACAACTATCATACAGTTTCTATGAAAATACACGGTCACCAGCCAACAATAAAAAAACACGAATGAATGGAATCTTGCTCTGTATAAAAATTCTCAGAGATAAGGTGACTCGTGAGGTGAACTTCAATATGTGAACTTCAATAATGTTTGGTCGTCTTTTTTTCGATAACTGCTGACTTTAGGTATAGGACATGATGCATAGAACATATAACAAGTTGATGGTCGTAATTTATTTTTGAGCAACCCTGTATATATAAACTTCACGTACAAAAATGCGCAACTTAAAATAAAAATCGACGGATCTGAGCGTTTTTTTTTTCAAACACACCCCTGAATTTTAAATGAATTTAGACATAACTTTTGGGATGCACTGATAGATGTTAATGTAAATTGGGATTTTAGATATGACTCGACCGATATTTTTTTCAAATATACCATAGGAGAGAGATTAGAACAAACTGTTTCAAGACAACCTATTGCATACCTGTTGACAGATATATGCTGGATCAAATTATTAAAAATATTTCTTTAAGAGTAAGGAGTTTGTCTAACCTGGATCGAAGTAAAGACCATGTGATGTTTAATCAAATATCATTTTCTTGACACCAGCATGTGAGTGCATTTACTGGTCGTTAAGTGGAGAATCTCCTAGTCTTGACCTGATGGCTGACGTATCATCTGCAAATCTGCGTTACATGACATTCTTCAATAAAAGGAGTGGATCCCAACGCCCTCCATTAAAGAACTCCAATTCCACCATAAAGACATAACTAATTTAAAAGCAAAATGTGATTTATCATGTCAAATTTATGAATGAAACAAACTTTAATTTTGATTAAAAGTTCTGGTATATAGCGATAATATGGAATCTGTTTTAGCGACAATAGTTGCAATACAAAACAGTTCTTATCAGTATTAAATTTATAATTATAGCAAAAATTATTATACTTATTGGTTTGGTAAATATTTATTTAAAATATAATTGATTTATATGTGGTCGAAAATTGGAGAAAGAAATCCAATAGGAAATTGAAAACATTGACCCATTTATTGAGCTGAAAATCCATCTCAGATCAAAAGATCATGGCCGATCCTAATAAATTATTGTTTTTCAACTGTAGAGAGTATAATTATATAAGAGAAATAATATTTTAGGATGATGAGTTAAGAATTAAAAACTAAAACGCCATATTAGGGCTTAGATTTTTTGAACATTAAAATTAAATTTTGCCTTTTGCCTGCAGAGAGTCTGATTACATAAGAACAATAACATTCAAAATTTAATCGTAATGAAGGGATTAAATGCGTTAAGAACCCAAAAAGTGGACTTTTGACCCATTTTGTTACATAGAAACCCATTTGAGAGCCAAGAATATTTGACGATAATAATATAAATGTTACTTCTCGTCTGTAGAGGGTCTCAGTACATACAAAAAATTACATTTCAAGATAATTTAGAGAGCAAGAAAAAAGAATAAATGCAGTAGAATCTCAAAAAGTGCAGTTTTGTCCTACAACCCATGAGAGTGCCAAGAATCTTTGAGATCGTAATGAAATATTACCTCATGTTTGTAGAGGGTCTTATAACAAAAGAAAAATAACATTTTAGAATAATTCAGAATGTAATAAAAAAGTTAAATGCGGTAGAAACTTGTGGTAGAAAGTGAACTTTTGGTCCATTAACCTAAAACCCTATCTGACTGCCAAGAATCTTTAATGATCGTACTGAAATGTTGCCACTCTTTTGCCGAGAATGTTATGAAATACTTTTCAAGGCGACAAAAATTCTCTTTAGAACTTTTTTGTTTAAAAGTACAATTAGCTTGGACTAAATAGAGTTAATAAAGTTTGTCACGATTAAGAGGTTGATGAAAATAGTAATACGCCCTTGAATATTACCAATAAATATCTAAAAAGGTTCCCATCACATTTATTAAGAAATAAATATCGTGTCTATTATATGCTAAAAAACCCACTATTTACTTCTTATTGTGTTTATTTATTTACAATTACCCAATCCGCATAGTTATTGTTGAAATCGTGATTTATGATTACATAACTAGCGATATTAACTGAACATTTTTCTCATCACGATAGAGACATTTTCATTCCGATTTTCGGAAACTATACAGACATAATGACCTCTTCGGCTTTTACACGCGCATAAATACATCGTTAATAGCTGTGACATTGACAAACCAATCTGAATTAAGAAAATTACCCCTACACTCTTTATGTATGTTTCTTTTTAACTTTTATGGGTTCACGTTTTATTTAATGTCGATTTATAGAATCACCGATTCGGACATGTCGACCTTCGAACGGTTTCTGTAAAAAGACAAATAGGGCGGTCTATTTAAATTTTGCTTTGCGAGTTGTTCTGATGCTTGTTGGAGTTTTTTATTGGTAGGTAACAATTTTGAAGTTTGGATCAGAACTCATTGTTAAAAAATAACAGAATCATTGTATAAACTACTATCATACCAATTCAATAAAATTAAAGACTTTAGTAATTAAAGATTAGAACATTGAGGGGCTAGAACTAGCATTGCCGTGGAACTATGGGCAGTTTGTTTGCTTGTAACGTCTCTGATGCAAAGTTGCCAAATGATATTTTGATAGGCACAACAATACTACTGTTCCTCTTTAATAAAATATGATAAGATACTCTATAAAGAACCAAATATTCAACGTTAAATCACAGATATAACTAGATATATCTGTGGTTAAATGAATGCAGATAACGTATATTAGAGAAAAAGGCAAAAACATCGCAACGCCGCTCGATCGCATTGTTGATTTCATCGACACAAGGAATCTTTACCAGTGGCGTCGTCAAAAAATATTCACATGATAGATATTTGTTAATATTAGTTTATGCTTTAAATTATAAACAATATTACCATTTATAAAGTCTTGTCGTTTAATGTAATTCATTAGAGTAAAGGTATATACAGTTGTGGCCAAAAAAATAAGAGTGCATATTAAATTTCAAAACAAACTGAATTAGCTTCCCTATATGTTGGAATTTGCAAATAAAATACTACGCATTTTCTTCCAGCATTTAATCTGCTTACTTGGTAAAATTTATAAATAAATCAATAATGCCTTCAAAAATCTTGTGACAAAAATCTTGTGGACAAAAAAATAAAAGTATTTCTTTATTGTAACTATTTGGTCTCTGTTTATTCAGATAAAAGATTTGTTTGTGATATTTTTCATAAATACAAGTCAGTTTCAACAAGATCGTTGCATCGCTTTGATAAATATGGGTCGCCCAAAGCATTGTAGCCCAGAAGAAAGGCGTCTAATTTTGCAATTGAAGAGTCAAAATAAATCCTATGAATTTATTGCAAATGAAAGATTCTTCCTTGTGAAAGGAAGAAGAACTGTAAAACCTTGTGAAATCTCTAAAACTCTAGAGATTTCACAAGGTGAAATCTCTAGAGTTTTAAAAACACAAAGTAAAACGGAAAATGTTCCTGAAAATCGAGGCCGTCCAAGAAAAACTACACGGAAGACTGATAAGCTTATTGTACGCGAAGTCAGTAAACAACCTTTTTCCACATCTACCTCTATAAAACGAAACTTAACGCTAATTATTAGTACTAGGACGATAAGAAGACGTTTGCAAGACCAAAAATTATATGGTCGAGTGGCCAGAAAAGTCCCATTTCTAAGCAAAAAGAATATAAAACAAAGACTGGCATTTATTAAGAATAATTTTAATGAAAATATTTAAAGAAATTGGTGCAATATTCTTTTTAGTGATGAAATGAAGGTCAACTTATTCAGTTCAGATGTAAAATGATTCGTTAGAAGGAGGAAGAATGAAGAATTAATCCTAGAAATACAATAAGTACAGTTAAACACGGAGGTGGAAATATCAAACTGTGGGGCTGTTTTTCCTACAATGGAATAGGTCCCATATTTTGGATTAAAGAGACCATGACAAAAGAAATTTATTTGGATATCTTGGATAGAGTCGTGGCTACCATATGCCGACCAAAACATGCCTATAATGTGAGTGTATCAACAAGATAACGACCCTAAACATACGGCACGTATTGTTAAACAATGGTTTACACAAAATAGGGTTTCGGTTCTGGAATGGCCATCACAATTGCCAATCCCATCAAAATCCTATTGAAAACCTGTGGAAGGAGCTGAAAAACCGAATAGCTTGTAAAAAAACAAAGTTCAGGAAGCTTGGTATTCCATCCCAGTTGAAACATGCCAACAGTTGATGGATTCGATGTCACGAATATGCGCAGCCGTTCTCAAGAATATGTAGAATAATATATTCCATAAGGTGATTCTACCAAGTACTGACTCACTTATCTAATGCTGTTTGTTTTGCGGTACATTGTAATTATAATTTTTTATGGCCATTTTTGAAAAATACTCATATTTTTTTTTCACCATAAAACATGTAAGAAATAAATTATTTATTTATAATTACAAAATTAAACTGGAAAATAATAACGTGTATTTATTTTTTTATCACTGATGGCATATGTTTGTGTATGCGTATGTGTTTCAGAACTATGGGATCAAACTTCTAGGGGTTGTTCAGTACAACAGTAGAATCCATTTGAGTATAGGAACCTATGTTCGGAAATGTGTCACTACGCCACTACGGCCCTAAGACGCGTTTAAATTTAGAAAATATATTAATTACCTAAATAGGATCTGATGCATTTATTTTAACCTTTTGTATATGATACCATCACAACAATTGTTCAAAATGTCTTCCTCCAACCTCAATACACCGATTTAAACGCCGCACATGATTTCGGCGGACTACACTAAAAATTTGATCCTCGTTTTGAATGATTTCAAATGCTGCCGGTATTCGTCCAATTAAGTCTAGCTCTGATTCTACTGGAGTTTCATAGCCTAAAGACTTTACATGTCCCCACAAGAAAAAATCGAGCGACGTTAAATCGGGTGACCTAGGAGGCCAAGAAACTGCTCCACCTCTGGCAATCCAACGGTGCCCAAACCGCTGAGCCAAATACTCGCGTACTTGTACAGCAAAGTGAGCCGGCGCTCCATCATGCTAAAACCACATTTGCTGTCTAACGTTTAGTGGAACATTTTCAAGGAGTTCTGGGAGAACTTCCTCCAAAAAACGCAGATAAATAGGTCCTGTTAACCGTTCCGGTAGAAGGTATGGCCCAATTAAATAATCAAAAATGCCTGCCCCTACGTTGACAGACCAACGATTCTGATGTTTTCTTGAAAAAATTGCATAAGGATTTTCTTCGTCCCAAACATGGCTATTCCTACTATTAAAAATACCGTCTCTTGTGAAAGAGGCTTCATCGGTCCACAAAACATATCGTAAAAAATTTGGTTCTGCAAGGATATGATCCAGAAGTCATCGACAAAATTGAACTCTAGGATGATAATCGGCTGCAGTCATACCTTGAACTTTCTGGAAGTAGTAAGGATGGAGTTGTTGCTCGTGTAAGACTACCCGCCAGACAGAAACGTTACTCATATTCTTAGCGACGTCACGTGTGCTATTTGATGGTTCATTGGCAACTCGCTGAAGCACTTCTTCTTCAAATTCGAATGTTCTTATGGTTCGAGCAACACCAGTATCATGCATCTTGGTCTTAAACATGCCTGTCTCAGCGAGCCGCCGATGAACCGCAATAAACTTTTTGTATCCAGGATGCTGTCGTTCGGGATAACGTTCATGATACAACCGCGATGCAGTAAAGTTTTCCATTAGCAATAAATGTTTAAAAATTGTAAGCTATAAGATTTTTAAACATGACATAGAGAATTGACATTGATAAGCGTTGATTTTAAACAATTGTTGTTATGGTATGATGTACAAAAGGTAAAAATAAATGCAGCAGATCCTATTTAGGTAATTATTGTTTTTTATAAATTTTAACGCGTCTTAGGGCTGTAGTGGCGTAGTGACGCATTTCCGGACATGGGTTCCTATACTCAAATGGATTCTTCTGTTGCACTGAACAATCCCCAGAAGTTTGATCCCATAGTTCTGAAACACCCTGTATATGTAGATTTCTTGATTAGTTTTTATTTAGGTTTATTTCTACGATCCAGGGTGATTGATGGGTGGTGCTACCCTAGACGTTTACGGAGAACGGAAAATGCATTTTTTTTGAAAATTCGGCCTCATGGGTTTTAGCTAGTGATCTAACGATTAAAAATATTTTTAGCGATGCAGCGTTGTCGCTTATACCAAAAAGTAGTAGCAACTTTTATTTTAAATGGAATGCCCTGTATAATATTTCATTTTCTGGTCCGCTATCGCTTTATGATTGTGTCCGCCTAACCTTTCATGGCCGCGTGAGGCAAATATGTCAAAATATTCCGATTTTTACAGAAACTTGCTTTTATTTTAGAAACCGAACTCTTAGATATAGGAACAAGAAACCTCGTTAGAAAGGGATTTCAATTTCCTTTTAGAATATGTTCAAATATACAGGGTGTTGCGTTTAAAAAAATGCATTTTTTACATTTTTTGTATCTAGCGCTAAAATCACTTATTTTGACCGACCCTGTATAATGTAGAACAAATTTTTATAGTGAAGCCTAATGTACAATACTTCCGTAAATTACGCTCATAATTTCAATTTTCTGCGCGTTCCAGTGCCATAGTAATAAAAATTTATTTGGAGCTATGTTTTGGTCAAAAAAAAATAAAGAAAATACTTAATTTCTCGAAAACCACTAAAAACAGGTATAGGAACACCTTATACAAAAACAATCATAAAGCGATAGCGGGCCGGAAAATAAAATAATATACAGGATATTCCTTTTAAAATAACAAAGTTACTACTAGTTTTTGGTATAAGCGGCAACGCTGCATCGCTAAAAATATTTGTAATCGTTAGATCAATAGCTAAAACCAATCATGCCAAATTTTCAAAAAAAATCTATTTTCAGTTCTTCGTAAACGTCTAGGGTACCATCAACCGTCAATCATCCTGTATATTATGGCATTTTTACAATATTTGCGGATGATGCCACCATAGCATGAAGCCATAAGATTGAGAAGGAAGTCAAAGTATGGTAGATAATAATATCTGTTAGGTAAAAAAAATGGTGTGTCTTAAATTTGTCGACTTTAAACATGAATAAGATATGTGTAATGAATTTTTTACTTTTGATGATCGTAAGCTTAATTATCTAGATCGAAATAAATTTGTAGATATTCATATTGTCAACAGACACTGTTAACTAACTGTTTTAGATTAAAGGCCCTTAAGTAGTCCTGTAAGGGTGGCCTACTTAGGCTTATTGGAACCTCACTTAAGATATAGAATTGCTTTTTGAGGTAATCGCTCAAAGCAACGATTTAATATTCTTCAAGAACAAGCAATTAAATACATGTGCAAGGCTTCTCCTCAAGACACATGCAAGCCATTATTTGTAAAACTGAGGTTACTGACTCTGGTATGTTTGCTTATTGTAGAAACAGCTTTTCTAATCCAGAAGAAGTTTTGTGAAGATATACAAACCCTAAATACAAACAATACCAGGTCATCATATAGACTTGCATTGCCAATACCATCAACAGGCATTTTAAACCATCTGCCTCTAAGCATTCGATTAATTTCTGTAGCGGAAACATTTAAGAAGAAATGAAAAGAGCTAATGCTTGTCTACCCTTTTTGCAGCTTAGATGAAGACTTTGAAAGAAATTCATTTTATTGACTCAAATATTTTGTAATGGGTCTTTTTGTTTCTAATCATGTTATATGTTTTATTTTAGGCTTTTAAAATGTTTATATGTATATAAAGATTTTTCTATAGCTTCGGCCTGTGCTTTGTTTATAACATTATTTACATATAACACAAAAGATTGGGAAAGAACTTTGGACATCCGCAAAACAGTTAAACATAAAAAAAACCTAAATCTTATGATTTGCCATCATCTCTGCAGGAAAAATTAAATCACTTTTTTCTAAACTCAAACAACACAAGCACATCGGCATCTCCGGATAAAATAACATACTATAAATCAAATATACATGAAAATTTAAGCCAATCAAATTTTCATTTTCTATTATAGATAAGACTACAACCATCGATTTATTAAATAAAATCAAGACAAATGCAGTAGGGAAAAATAAAATTTCCATACAAGCATTATTGCATTGATCCCCTGATCAATATTGTTAACTGTTGCATTCTTAAGGTAGATTTTCCAGATATCTGGAAAAAAGCTATTATCAAGCCAACAATAAAAAAATGACACAAAAAAAGAAACAGATCTTAGGCCAATAAGTATTCTGCCAATGCTATCGAAAATAATAGAGCGATATTTATATAACCAAATAACTGGTTTAGTTATTTTTTGATAAGTTCCCGATTGTCAGTCGGGTTTTAGGAAAAATTTCAGCACCACTACATGCCTTGTGAAAATTTCCGCCGATATTAGATTTAACGAGGAAAAAAAGGATCTAACCTGTCTTACTTTGTTAGATTATAGTAAAGCCTTTGACACTATAGATCACAACTTATTACTTTCCACATTACATTATATTGGCTTTTCGAGTTACACCATTAAATTATTACAAAATTAACTTTTTTGATCGATTTTGTTCTGTAGTTATTAAAAATAAAAAAAATATTCTAAACTCAAAGTTTAACAAGATAGAAAAAGGTGTTCCTCAAGGTTGAATTCTATCACTATTAGTTTTTTCAATTTATGTTGCTGACGTGAACAAATCACTAAAATACTCTCAAATTCTTCAGTATGCAGATGACTCTCAACTGTATTTACTATTAAACTTTAATAATATTCAATAAGCAGAACTAAATATAAATACTGATTTAATTAATATTGCTCTGTATGTACAAGAACACAATTTAAAAAATTAATCCCTCTAAATCTTAAGTAATGTTCTGTCATTCAAATTATCAGATTAAAGTGCTCGTCAAAGACAATATAAATATTAAAATTGAAAATGTTTTCACATCAATTACTGATGAGGTAAAAGATTTAGGAATGTTTATGGACTGCGAACTAAGATTTGAAAGTCATATAAATAATAAATTAAAATTGGCATATCTTAGATTAAAAAATATTTTACACTTAAAAAAATATCTTTCCTCAAAAACTAAATATTTACTTTGCGAATCCCCTGTAATCTCTCTCTTTGATTATGGAGATGCTGTTTATACTATCTCGATTTCTGGTGTACTTTGTAGAAAAATTCAAAAGTTACAGTATCAGTAACTCATGTATGCGACTTGCTTACTCTATACCCTATAGACATATCACCGTATCTGAAAGACAATGTATCTTTTTATGTTCAAGGTTATGAAATCTCATAAACCACCTTACATTTTTAAAAATTTCAATCCATTTGTTCATAATCACAATACTAGGAACAAACATCTATTTAAAATTCTGGGTCATCGAACAGCAAATTTTCAGAAGTCTTTTCTATATAATGCCACAACGTTATGAAATAATCTCTCAATAAATCACGAATACAATTTTTTCTACCAGAAATGTTTTCAGCTTTTCGTTCTACTAAGTTTCTAAGTTTATTAAATGTTAAGTCTTAGTACTAGTATTAGGGTTGTATCACTCCTGGCATACTTAATGCCAGGTGTCAACGGCTTTAAAAATCGCGATACCATATACTTTTTGTCTAAAGAAAACTAGGAGATTCTTCTGCAATTAGCTTTTAGTTAGAATTGTTTTTCTTTTTATAGGCAAATAAAGTATTTTGAATTTGAATTTACGTGGAAACAATGAACTTTACTTTGACACTTATAAAATTTTAAACTGAACATAATTTATAGTCTTTTAAATTTTAAAAGGAGCTCTCTGATTTTCTAAACTACTTCGTCAGGCTGTCAGTCTGTCTCATCTGGTTAATTGTCATTTTTAATTCTCAGGTATTTGATAGAGGGACTCCATTCTGGAATATCATGCTAGTTTTAGGCTTCTAAATTTCAGGAGAAAGTAGCTTGCAAATGGTATATATTTTATTTTTTTCTATATTAGGCGTTAACTTATTGAATCAGTTTGAATTGAAGCATGTATAAGGTTTATTTTTGGTATTCGCAGGCCATATGAGGTGTCCCACAAGTTGAAAGATCTTGAGTGGCTTAATATGTCATCGAGGAGAGAGTTACTTTATGTGGTATTTTGCTACAATATTCTTATGATGAGGTGCCCAAATTATCTTTTGGATAGGGTGGTATTTAGAGCTGATATTCATCATCAGGCTAATGTTAAAAATACACAGCGTTTAGATATTCCACGACATCGAAAAGAAATTTTTAAACGATCATTTTCTTATAATATTGCATATGTAGTAAATAAATATATTACTGATCTTTCTCTAACGACAAATGGCTTCCGAAAATGCATGAAATCTAAGCTTCAGAATATTATTTAAAAACAGAGCAATGCATTTAAAAATATGAATTTTGGATTTGTTATAGGTTTTTATTTTTGTATATTCTCTTTTTCATTTTATTTATGTAAAAATGTTTTAGATGTGTTTCCTCGATTTTTGTGCACGATTTATTTATTTTTCTTTGGGTACTTACTATTAGATACTTTTTTTGGATAAATTATTATACTTTATAGGCTACAACAGCCCTCAACTGCGTTGAGAAGCTGAAAATATGACTTTTAATCCGCGTTTTGTCTGTCATTTTTTGTTACAATGATGTTTTTTTACAGCTTTGTAAACATATGTATATGTGGATTAATAAACGTTATTATTATTATTATTAATTTTAATTTTTAATAATTCTCAAGATTTTGCTTCACAAAATATTGTCGTATTATCTGTAAAACTAACAAGTGCAACTTGTAGTCTAAATTTAAGCTATTGAATTTTAATAAACTTAACAGGTAAGGTGGCCCACTAAGGGAAAGCAAGAAATCTGCGCAGTTTTACTTAATACTCTCTTCAATATCAAAAATGCAAAATATTCTTTCCAATAACCAATTTGGTTTTAGGAAAGAAATGTGCCAGTAGAGAGAACAGTTTGCCTTGGATCTGGTAAAGGATAACGATGGATATACAAAATTATTTATTTTCTCTACTAGTTGCTGCCGTACATATCTTGCATTGAATATTTTTGAAGAAAAAACATACGTCAGCTTTCACAGCTTTCTCTTAAAATAAGAATTACCTTTAAATCCCCATACATTTTTAAACAAATTTCAAGAGCCTCAAAGAAAATCGGTTTACTTACGGATCATTTTCCTAAAAATCCGATGCTGTATGGAAATGTTTGAAAGTTAATTAATAGATCAGATTTGTTCGAAAATTATAATGAATATGTACAAATACTTTTCTCCTAATTATTTAAAATTAAGTTCACGCTCTAATTTCACGACTCATAATCATAATCGTAAAACAACTTAATTAAGAGGTCCGTCCTCCGCTCACGATCGCCCAAATAACCTCTACTAACCGCTATGAATAATTTATCGAAAATCGTTTTTTCCTCTTGATACGGCTCCCACGGTACCCAGAAAACAAAAGGTATAAGTAAAAAAACCACGTTATAACTACTTGCTGCATATTAAATTTTTAGGTGTGCAATAAAATGCAACTACCATATAGACGGGGATACAACCCACGACGTTCAATTCATTCACATAATATTAATAATGATTTAAGTGATGTGACTAATTAGAGTTTGAATATTTGTTAATGGAACACTTTTTTGTGTTGAAATATTCATTTTAAGGTCGATACATTTAAATGTGTAGGCGTTGAAGTTCTCGAAACATTGGGTTAGATATTCAACTGTGATTATAATGTTCTTTAACGAGTTATGAATGAGAATTTTACTGAAAGTAATATTACCGATTTTTCGTTATTATTCATCACTTGATTTATCCAAATTTTCAATTTGGTTGTTACAGGCCCTCTTGAGGTTGGATTAACGTTAGGCCTAGTAATTCTAAGCCTAAATTATTATAAATAATTAATCAACGTCAATTAGTCATCATATTTACATTGTTTTTTGAATTTACTAGTACTAGTTAACCATCATCTACAAAATGATTCTGAATCAAAGAATCTATGGATCAGAAAAAAACTGTGGTAGATTAGAACAGGAGGGGCAGAATTAAGAGCTGGACATACACGTGTCGTGTGTGATACCAGTCTAAAGCCTATGATTAATTATATCAGAAGCTTTTGTCAGATCAACGTAGACACCACCAAATGTTGACCTTTCTCGCCTCCAAAGATTGCCCCTGTATATTATTAGTTTTATATTTGATGACTATTGGGTTTGAATTAGCACGTATGCTATAGGACAATCACTTGAACATGATTAATTTGAGATTAATTTGACAAATACTACTGGGGAATATAAAGTGAATGTTTTTCTGTATTCCTTTGAGAACAAAAATAAAAAACCATTCTAGGGTGGTATTAGACATTCAGTAACCATTATTGCCCTTGTGTTGCCCAAAAGTTGTGAATGATATATACCACATTTGCAGCAAGCAACTGACTTAATCCCTGGTTTTGGTGCTGCTGATACTACGTTAGTTAATTTCAAACGAATTTGGTTAAACAATGAACGATTTATTAGTGACAGGATTGAGAGCGTTACACAGGTTTAAACGCTATATTGAGACTTTACAAAGGCTTCCGATAAGGTCAATCACACTTAAAAGTTTGGATGTTAGAGGTTCAGTTTTGCGTCATGGTAGCCCGAGCACAGTTGGCCAAACTGCAGTGTGGAAAAGTTTCTCAAATCATTGAGTTTCTCCTTCGATTTTCAGCTTCTATCTTCACCAAATTTGTGATGTATGCTGATGACATGAAAATATTTCGATTTATTGCTTCTGCTGATCTCTTGGGTGCCTGGTAGATAAGAGATCTACGCCGCTGAACTTAGCAAGTGAGGAAAGACAAAGAAATCAGAAATATGTAGCAACAAGGAGGAGAGAGATCGGGAATGGCGAGGACGGACACTGCTTGGAAGACATTCGTATGTATCATCATTTGTCAACCGATTAACCTTTGTGGATAAAATAGCATCCAACGCGAGGTTAAACAGAGGAGAGCTGTTTCCTGAAGCTTTGGCGAAGGCTTTGCTACAGTTATTCAAAACCAGATAATGAACACAAGGAGCTACATAAAGCATATAATAGAGAAAATAGGTATAGAAAGTAAAATAAAGATCAGAGACAATACAACATGTCACAGAAGACTGCAGATTGCTTGCCGAAACCGAATATTTACACCGGCATAACCAGGTAGATCCAAGATACAATATATCTCCTTTAAAAAAACAGTCACCATGAATACAAGAAACCATGAATCAAGATTGTTAGGCGATTTTTAAACCACGGATAGGAATGCCATGGTTAATACCAGCATCATATTTTCCAATGTTGAGCACAACATTGTATAATTATTATGGTGACATGGATGCAACCAAGAGACCTTGGATTCCAAAACAGACACGTTAAATACCAAAATATTACCAGCTAAGCTAGATGTTGAGAACTTCATAGAGCTCCATGAACTCATTTATTGCGCAGCCTTTACAGCAGCAGTTGCTCTGAAAGATCGATAAGGAAAGGATTAAGAGAAAAACCAAGGATTACACGCCACCTTGGAAGAACTAATTAGGAAGATTGACATTAAAAAAAGCTGAAATCGCCAGATTGAGAGAGTACACAAGAGGTAACCCTAGTAATAAATCGAGGACAAAGGTACAAGAAATATTAGGAAAATACAAAATTCACATCCTCAGAGATCGACCTAACATCGTACCTCAGAACTTTCTAAATATCCTGCAACAAAAGTTAGCAGCATTTAGTACGAGGCTCAGAAAATACGATACGAAGTGTAACAAGACAAAATAACAAAACAATAAATTTAATGCAAATGGGAAAAGATTCTACAGAACACTGAAATCTAACACGGCGGATAATATAGAATACCAATCAGAAAACATGCTTAATCAAAAACAAACCCTAACACCTACTGATCATTAATATGGAACCAAAATAAATTATATCATCTTGGAGGCAACTGGATACAACAAGAAAAGGAGTAAAACGCAGAAATAATATTAATGGAAGAACCAAATATCACTGAAGCCATAAAAGGTACCTATAGTTGAAAAAGTCCGGTAAGTAAAAACATATATAACTTTTGGTACAAAAAGCTACCCAGCACTTACACAAAACTGACAAGAGTATATAAATGACTTTATTCAACATTCAGAGGTTGTTTTATTGTTGTCTTAGCAATATTTATCACTGAAGAGAAAACCTACTTATTATCCAAGAGCAAACCACGCAAATAACCATCCAAGTACCGACCGATTACATGCTTGCTCCTCAATTCGCATGTAAAATAACAAAAGATAATGACTGGAAAACAAAAAGCATGCCGAAAGAGAATCAAGGAGCGCAAATAGCGGCTCATCATAGACTCGGTCATTTTGAGCGAGATGAAGAGGAAAACCAGGAAAATATCATGCTGCTATGTCGATTAGTGAAAGGCCTACGATTCCCTCCCTCATCCCTGGTTAATCAAGATATCGGAAAGATATAAAATCCATCCAATTCTTATAAAGTGCTTACGCCACCTGATGCTGACCTGGAGAACAACCGTCCAACCTAACATGAAGTCAGGCCAAAATTACTCAACAAGCAAACGAGTTGATAAACATGAATCAAAAAAGCAGGAATGGCGAAGCAAAACCCTCTATATGTCGACAAAATAGTGTCGAACGCATGGTTGAGGAGTGGGCCCACAAACGGAGGGCTTCCGGATAGCTATCCAGGACCACACTATTCCAGGTAAACACTAGGAAATACTTAAAACACATCGTCAAAGATCCCCAGATACGAGATGACAGGTATAGAAAGTGCAGGGAGGAGCCAGAAACCATCCAACACATTACAGAAGCATGCAGCCTACTATGTCAAAATAACTACCTACACCGCCACAATAAAGTACCTGCTGTAATACATCAAGAGCTGTGCTTTAGATTAGAACTATGTCAACTCAATCCCCTATTATAAGAACGATTCACCAGCTATTACTGAAATGCCGCAGTACATCATCTACTAATTATATCATTATATATCATCATCTAATTATAACCGATCGAAATATTCCGTACAACAAACCGGTATCATATTTCGAGACAAAAGGACCATAGAACTATAAAGAATGAGCTGAGTACTAATTTCATTACAAGAATGCAACGACTCCTTAAAACAAGTCTTAATAACAAAAATTTATTTAAAGCTATTAATACATATGGAGTCAGTTCATTAACTTACTCTTTTGGTATTATAGGATGGACTAAGACGGGCATCGAAAGGCTAGAACTCTCCTTACGAAAGCCAATAAGCATCATCCGCGCAGTGCCGTAAAACGAACTACGCTATCTCGACATTTAGGAGGAAGAGGAATAGCCGACATAGAGAAGCAGCTGACTCAGCAAATCAGTAGCTTGCGCTCCTTTTTCTTAAGAAAGGCTGAAACAACAGATATTCATCGTGCCATATGTGAAGCAGACGACTCAACACCACTTAAAGTACAGGAGCTTGAGCTGTCCATCCACCATAACACCGAGCAAGAAAAAAAGCAAGCTTGGATTGGAAAACCACTACATGGAAGGCATGTTCACGAGGTTTAACAAGAGAATGTCGACATAGCGACGTTGAACTACTGGTTGACTTCGGGACAGCTTTTCCCTGAAACTGAAGGGTTTCTTGTGGCTATACAAGTCAAGTAATACCAAAAAGAAATTATTTAAAGTTTGTCGTAGGTGATTCGACGCTACAGAGTAACAGATGCAGGTATGGATGTGAGACAACGGAGTCCATTCAGCATGTTACTGGTAGATATCAAAATTTTGCACCAACGGAATACAAAGAACAGCATGATCGAGTTGCAAAGATACTACATCAAGAGCTCATAGAAGAACTAAACCTTTTATTAGCAGCCAAGGTACCATACTTGAAAATGAGCAACACAAATTGTATTGGGATTGGACTGTACTTACAGACCAACAAGTAAGTAACAATAGGCCTGACCTAGTACTAATCGATAAAATTTCTGGGAAGACAACCCTTATTGATGTAGCTATTCCGTAGGTAAAGTACCCGTGAAGTACAGGGATCTAGAATACCAGGTAAGATAAGAATGGGAAATGAGAAAGTGCGGATAATCCCAATTATGGGGTCAACAACAAGAGTAATACGAGCTTGATCAAAAACATAAAACTGCTCAACCTTATTAAAAGCATCTATAAAGCTAATGCAGAAGTCGACGCTATTATCCACATCTCGAATAGTCAGAAACTTAATTAGAAACGCAGATAACATCAACTAGTTTAAGAAACATATGTAATTTTAATTTAAGTGTATTATTTGTAAATAAAGGTAAAAAACAGAGTCCGATAACAGGGAAAGGGATCCATCAGAGCTTCATCCTTCTGATATCTGGGATACGTGAATGAGCTTCCTTCCCTATGGGGGAGTGCGATTGCCATTTAGCATGAAATCTATAATAATGATAATAGTAATGACTAATTAACTAAATTGTGTCTGTGGTGGGTATTACATCAAGCTAAAACAGAGGTGATTTTCTTGCAGAGCTTCATAAAGAGTTGTCCATGCACCACAAAAACATTTGCTTCGCTGAACGTGAACAACTCTCCAAGCTTACTACTGACGAGTATGATAACATTTAGAAGTATCATGGGCATATTGACAAACACCACCTGAAGTCCCCACCCGCTCGCAAAGGTTCATTCATATACAGAATGCGCTCAACTAAGAAGCTCTAAGGCACATCCTACTTTAATTGCAGCATTTCTTACATAAACACACTGTTTGAGGTCCATTTTCCAAGTAGGATTTTTTAAGAGATACCCCTCAGGACTTAACCACTCTAGTTTCTCATGCTTAAGTCAACAGTGTTGAAAGCCTTAAAGAGATCAAAGAAAATTTCTGCAACTTTGTTCTTCATTATAAAAGAAAGTGTTTTAAATTGTGCAAGCTCAGTACGCAGACTTGCTCTGAAGCCAAATTGTTCACTATCTAGTATGTTATTGTGTCAAAGGCGTACAAGATGTTAGGATTTGTTCGATTTTTGTCAGTAAGAACTTTGTCGCAAATGTATTGCTTTTTTGTTCGTTCAGTGTTGTGAATATTAATTTCCACGTATTTCATGCATTTGGAATGAGGAAACTAAGAGAAATTCTTCAGGGTAAGGACTTATTGTAATTGTATCAGGGAGGAGGCTTATTGGAGAAGATAATTTTATATAATAATTTTTTTACATAATCACGCTTTTCTCCATTTTTGTTAGCAAGAATATCGTTTCGTCTAGCTAAAGACATCATTGATTTAGTTTTTAAATTACAACTTTACCGCAAATTTAAGAAGAATGAGTTTTGTTACACTATAGATACTCTAAAATATGGTATGAAATAAACCTTTTGCCGTTAATCACAGATTCATTTACACTGCAATAATTTCACTGCTTCACTTTTTATCAATCTTATTCCAAATTAAAACCCCATTGATTTGTCACAAGTTTAAAACAACCAAACAGCGATAAAAAAAACCGACGATTTCGAACGGCGGTCGCGCGCGGTCTTCGCACGTGAGCCTGAGCGATCGCGAAGTGACGAAAAGAGTCAATGAGAGGGAACGAGCATAATATGAATAAGGCAACTTAACTTACTTGCCGGAATAACGAAGTGGGATCGCTACTAGATGGACGAGATTAGAATTTTTTTAATGTCCGGAAATACTATCGTAGATCATAAAGACCTGAAATGTAATACACTATTTAAAAGTATTATCGCATATCTTTTATTTTATTTTTGTTTACCTGAAAAAATTAATATGTGTTTTTATTTATACTTTTTTGTATAATTTACGTTTTTTCAAAATTTTAATGAAAAAAATAGGTGGCCCCCTAAATAAAATGAACGATTCTTTCGATTACAATTACAGTTTATAATAAATTAATATCCAGTATCGCTCTTTGCTGTTAGAACTGCCCTGTAACGTCTTTGCATACTTATAATCAGATTCAGACAGATAGGTTTCTGGTAGAATTAATCTGATTCTAACACTCATTTCTAGTGCATACCACACGTGTTCTATTGGATTGAACTGAGCAATCACTTACATCTATATGAGAATGAATGGGGTTGGCAGATTACTCAATTTGCTCGAGAGGAGTTCCTCTCCATGGTGGCACTATGATATTGATGCATAATGATTTCATTTCTAGTTATTCTTTTCTCCCAATAGTAAATTTTGATTTCCTTCTTAAATAAAAAGATTTGAATTGTCAATAGCCTATTGCAAAAAAAATAATTTGTACATTTTGGCGATTTACAGATACTCCCTCTGAACGTTGTGATCCTTTTTTGAAAAAAATAGAATCTTGATGGTCACATCTGTCAGTCAATGCTAATATTGTTGTTTCGGGTGATTTTAACATAAACTTTCTGAATCAGTACAATGATCACACCATGTCATTGTGCAATCTTTTGCAGTCCTTTAATCTGAGCATGCATGTTGATCAACCAATACGCATTACAGGTCATTCATCCTCTCTACTCGATTATGTTTGGTCAAATTTGGGCAGTGGTAATATTATTAATCAGTGCAGAGTGACGTCATTGACAGCGCGGCCATATTTGTTGAGGGGCACACAATTTGTAAACATAACGTTGTTGAATGCAGAAATAGGAGTTTGTTTTTTAAAGTTTTGTGAAAATGCCTTCGTTTTGTTCAGTTGTAAAGTGTTCAATGAGAGCGGAGAGGGACAATGTAAGGTTTTTTTGGAATACCCGCTGCTTTAAAGTTCGAGGAGATATGTTAGATGCCTTGTCAAATGAACGCCGTGATCTTTGGATTAAGTCTTTAAAAAGGGGCTCTTTGACAGACACGTTCCTAAAAAATGCTCGAATATGTTCTAGGCATTTCATAAACGGTGAGTAAATAATAATGCATAGTCACAGAAGTAATATTTGCCATAAAGATATTAAATTAAGTTAAGAATATTGGGCTTAACGTTGTGATGGGAGGAGATGCTATGATAGTTTGTGTATTATATTTTCAGGTGCTCCCGCTGAGTTAGAAGATAAAGGCAATCCCGACTGGGTACCTAATCAAAATATGGGTTATGTTACAAATAAAACTGTAACTAAAAAAGCAGTAGAGAGACATGACAGAGCATTAAATGGGAGAAAAAGGGTTAAGTTAGAGGTATGGAAAAAGTTTCTGATATTTATTTAGAGTTTTAAACTGACTTTGTCTGTAATCTGATTAAAATATAGGCATGCAATTTTTAGATAAATGCAGAGGAAAGCAAGACAGGAATCGACCCAGGTATCAATCCAGAAAGTGTCAATACTCCCAGTAGTAGCACCCAAATGGAGAACATGATTGAAGAAATTGCGGCTACAAAAGTTAGTGAAACACAAACTAGTATTGCAGTGCAAACTGACCTATCAATTGACGATTTGGGTAAACTTTTTGCAGATCTTAAGTTTTGCAATAGTCAAATACACGAGCTAAAACAAAGGGTTGAAAGCTGTGATTTAAATGAAGAATCATTTAAAAATAATGACTCTAAATGTTTATATTTTACTGGTCTTAGCTGCAATATATTTTTTACATTATATGAAGATATTAAGCCATTCTTGTCTGTGAAAAAAGCATTGTCACCTTTCCAACAGTTGCTGCTCACATTAATGAAATTTAGATTAAATTTACCCTTTAAATATATGTTATATCGATTTTGTGTTTGTCCAACAACTGTTTCAGAGACCTTATTAAGTACTTTAAATATCTTATACTTAAGACTGAAACATTTTGTTTTGTGGCCATCTCGAGAACAGTCACTCAGAAAAGTTCCGGCTTGCTTTAAAGAGGCATTTAATGACACAATAGTCATAATAATCGACTGTTTTGAGGTTTTTATAGAGACTCCATCTAATGTATTAAATGCCTCACAGTGGTGGTCAAATTATAAACATCACCAAACCATAAAGTTTTTAATTGGAATTACTCCCCAAGGTACAATAGCTTATATATCAAAAGCTTGGGGAGGGAGAACAAGTGATAAATATTTAGCAGAAAATTCAGATTTTTTAAATTTAATTTCACCAGGGGATGTCATTTAGGCAGATAGGGGATTTTCAATAGAACACTTTGTAAAAATTTTAGAAGCCAAACTGGCAATAAAACTGCACTAAAGGAAAAAGTCAGCTTCTTTCAAAAGACCTAGAAAGCACTAGAAATATTGGCACTGTGAGAATATATGTTGAGAGAATAATAGGTTTATTAAAGAAAACATTTAAAATTTTTCAACAGAGTATTCCAGTAAGTATGTTGTCAAAAAAATCTGCTGTTGATGAAGTGAGTGTTGTATGTAGTGCATTAATAATTTTATGTAACCCTGTAATACCAAGTAATTAAGATATATTTATATAGTTTAGATTTAAGAAACATGTTCACGGTGGATGTTTGTCTAATATAACCGACACACTTATGATAAAGGTGTTTATTTAGTTTAAACATATTATGTAGTTAGCATTAGTATAAATATAAGTAGCTAAAACGCTCGATTTACATTTTTTCTATCATTTAGAAGTTGGAAAAAAATTCTAAACTTACTATTTTACTGTTTGAAACTCATCTGCATTAAAGAGAGTCTTTTAGAAATTTCATAACTTAGAAATAATAGGATTTAAATAACTTAATTGAAAATACTTATTATGTTCTTATCCCAAATGTGCTTATTTAAGCAAAAGGAGACGGAAAGCAGCCAAAAGCCATATAATTTTAGCCATACATATTAAAAAATATATATTACTGGGATATTTAATACAATTGGGACCAAATAGGTTTCTTTTATATTGGAATACACATTGTAATTAATTATTCATACATTTTTTTAAAAATTTAAGTATGTGAATATTCAGAATCTATTACTACCTCTGTATATGGCATTAGGACTATTGAAATATTACCTATAAACTTTATATACGACATTAGTTTTTGTTAATACATTAATTTGAAATATGCATAGGTATAAGCAAAATGTTATATTAATACTCATATTGTATATTATGGTCAAAGGTTATTTTTTAAAGGTTAATATTTGAAACAGAGCTTTATTTTATTCACATTTACAATCAGGGCAAAACCAATTTTCTATCGGAAACTCAGATAAGGTCGTAACAATGGCAAGCTCCCTCACATTAAAATTACAATCACCAGGTCCCAATTGGTAGGGGTCAATATTGTTTATAATCCCAATTTTCTGGTCATAACGCCGCTTTACGTCCCCAGTTAGGGTTTCATAATATCCTCTGTTAAACATTTTTAGTAAAATAAAACGTTTTTAACTAAAAAGCAAAGTTCGAACACCCAAAAAAGCACAAAGAAACAGAACAAAATCACACGAAGCACACAAGAACACAATGGAAATGAAAATAATTGTTTGCCCCTCAGCTAAAATGGCCGCCTGTCAAATGTCACGTGACCTGGAATGATCAATTTTGTCACTGTACAAATGCAGGACTATCTGACAGACCATGAAGCTGTCTTATTTTATATGTCGTCAGTCCTGGATTTACACTAGGGGCAGTCAGGCCTAGTCTTTGCCTAGGGCGGCAAATCTCAAGAAAGAAAAGAAAATATTTTCAACGGTTATACTTATAAATTACCATGGGGAATATTTACATGTCAAATATTAATAGTAAAATTTGCTTTAATGAAATAATTGCGAAGATATCATCGAACAGTTCGCCACACAAAAAGTCAGACGCGTCTTTCGATGAAAACGACACGCTCATATACATCTTTAGATTTCTATAGCTGTAAGATCGTTTTTAGAAACAGTTAATAATATTTTCATTGTCTACATGATCAAAGAAGTTTGTAATTAAAAATTTGTCTCCATTTTACAATTGTATTAAATGACAGAACATTTTACATTTTTCAATTCTTAATAAAAAGTATTTGTCTCCTGTTATTTTATATATTTTTTGTCTTAACCTCACTTCGTGATAAAAAAAAAAGAAGACTATAGCAAATTATATTTAATTGGATACAAATTAATTTCTAAAATAAGGATTTTACTAGTATTTCAATATGATAGTTTTAGATAATATGCAATCTAATATTCTATTGATCTAGCAACCGCACTCGTCAGGACAATAAAACATATATAAACACCTTAAAAAAAAAGAATGATAAGCGATGTTGTATTACCATAGAGGTCAGATATAGAGTTTTCCTTCAACTACAGTAGTACGCCACGTTATTATATAAGTAGTGTTACAGATTTGTGAGTTTTTCTTTCAAGTTCTTCAAAAGTTATGATAAATTCACAGGCAACAAATATAATCTTGTCACTTGTTATTGTTTATTTTGCTATTCCTGTTTTGCAGAAAATACAATAATATGTACCGGGTGGCCAACTAAGAATGAACGTCGGCGATATCTCAGGCCCTAATAGTCGTAGCGCCTTGAAAAAAAAAAATTTGTAATAAAAGTGGCCAAAAAAAAATGCTGGAAATTATTTTGAAGTTTATTGGTCAACCGCTAGAGTGCGCCACAGGTTCTTTAAATCTTAAAATTGCATTTTTGCCAAAAAACTTTTAATAACGTACACCTCAAAATATTATATTAATATTCTGGGAAGATTTTCTCACAAAAAAGTTTTTACAAAAATTTCTGTCAGTTGTCAAATAAAGTGGTGGGGGGCGTTTTTAGCTTGAATATAGAAAACAGCTGAAAATCAGCTATGACTGGACCGATTTTTTTTAAGCATATTTTTTTTTGAGTCTATTGTTGCCTTATTTTTTCAACCAAAAAAAAAATTCAAATTACTTTTCCTAAAATCCGCTAGAGGACGTTGACTTGTGACTAACCATTTCTGACGGATTATTTCAAAAACCTCAAATGCAACTATATGTATTTTTTTACGTCATTAAAAGCGGGGAAGAAAACTAAAGAAACTGGTGAAAACGGCACTTCGATATCATTACTTAAACAAAAGTTATAAAAAAAAGTGTCCCTTCGAAAATAAAAATGACGAAAATGGCGATAAACTCCTATTTGCTTAGACAAACTGAATAAACTCCTTTTATATAAGTATTTTTTTAAACAAACAAACTCAGTACTCTTTTAGAAAATCCGACATACAGGATTGATCGTTATACGTTTATTTATACAGGGTGTTAACTAAACCAAGTTGACCAAATGGGCCTATTTTGGGAAAACTGTGCATAGGAAAGTTGAGTTAGTAGGCTATGGAAACAAAAGTGGCAGGTAACCATGGAAGCAAAATATGTAAATATTTCAGTTAAATGTCATTTTAGCGTCTCTTCTTGGGATTGTTAAAGCGTTTTTAAGTCTCGCTAATAACATCCAATAGTTTTCTTGTTAGTTCGCCGTATTGTGAACTTTGTTTTTCCAGTTTTCCGTGTTGTTTCAGTTTTTCGTGTTGTGCCAGTTGTTCGTATTGTTCCAGTTTTTCCTGTTTTGTTTCGGTTTTTTGTGTTTTGTTCAAGTTTTTTGTTCCTTAACTTTTTATCTCTATTTTTCGTATTGCTTTGTTTAACAATGCTTTACACAAACGAAGAGGCGTTTGACATAATAGGTACTTATTTTGAATGTATGAGAAATGCCACAGTTGCTGCAAGGGTGTATGCGCATTAGTATCCTGATAGACGCCATCCTACTGCAAAATTTTTTCTTCGAATTACACATCGTTTGCGAACGACTGGAAACGTTCGGCTGCCCGTGTTTCGGAGACAACGCAGGGACACATAATAAATGTTTTAGCCTACGTCGAGTTTAATCCTCACTTAAGTACTAGAACAATAGCGCACGACCTGGGAGTAAGTCGAACTACTGTTCAGAATATTCTTAAGGAGTACAGGTAAGCGATCTTTTGGATATTAATCTTCACTATACGCGATGAGACTTAATTTTCCCAATGAGAGTTCATTTTTTGATGATGATGCTTTAAATGTAAAATTAATTAAATTTTACACGAAAAGCACCAGATTGGTCTATTCTGTTGAATCAGCAGTCATCATCTTGTTCCAGGTTTCATCCATATTATTTAGTCCTGCATCAAGAATTAAGTGCACAAGATTTTGACCGAAGGCTAGACCATTGTCACTGGCTTTTGGGTATGATTGCAGAGGATCCTCAGGTGCTTTCAAACATATTGTGGACAGATGAGGCTACATTTCACAGCAATGGAGGCGTGAATCTCCACAATATTCATTACTGGCCACCAACGAATCCGCACTGGATGCGAGAAGTCCAGCATCAAGGCCGTTGGTCTTTAAATTGTTGGGCAGGAATATTAGGAGGTCGAATTATCGGCCCATTTTTTTTAACAACGCATTAAATGGTGCAAATTATTTGCAGTTTTTAAGGGAGGAATTGCCAATTTTATTAGAGGATGTGCCACTTGAAATTCGCCAACGAATGATGTTCCAGCACGATGGCTATCCAGCACATTTCGCCCGAAATGTTCGGGAGTTTTTAGATGCTACCTACCCTGGTAGATGGATAGGACGGGGCGGTACCTTTCCATGGCCGGCTAGATCACCAGACCTAACGTGCCTGGATTTTTATTTATGGGGTCGAGTTAAAGAAATTGTTTTTGCAACAAGACCTACGACGCTACAAAATATGATTGGCCGGATTAGGGATTGCATGCAGACTCTCTCATTTGCTGAGGTAGAGACTGCAGTTCTGTCTACCCAACAAAAGATGATTCAGTGCATAGAAAATGATCGAATGCATTTTGAACATTTGGGGAGGCACTAAATAAATTATGTGCATAACATATTATTTATTATACCACCTAAGATTTCTTAAAATTGTATGTAGAATTTAAATATCAAATAACATATTATAGAGTGTTCTATTTAAAATAAGCAAGTTTTCATCTACATCCGGTATCATCAAAATTGTTACAAGTGTCAAATTATTTTATTGTTGTATCTTTAATTAACTTTTCTATGGTATGGTATGGTGCCAAATTTTCAAAACTTTCCTATAGAACAACTATAAACTGTATGCACAGTTTTCCCAAAAGAAGGCCAATTTGGTCAACTTTATTTAGTTAACACCCTGCATAAATAAACGTATAACGATCAATTCTATATCTCGGATTTTCTAAAACACTACTGAGTTTGTTTTTTTTTACAAATACTTAGTTAATACGAGTTTATTCAGCTTGTCTAAGCAAATAGTAATTTATGGCCATTTTTATCACTTTTATTTTCGAATGGACACTATTTTGTTAATAAGTTTAGTTTAACAAGTGATATCGAAGTGTCGTTTTCACCACTTTCTTTGGTTTTCTTCCCCACTTTTAATGACGTAAAAAAATATATATAGTTGCATTTGAGTTTTTTGAAATAATCCGTCAGAAAGGGTTAGTCACAAGTCATCGCCCTCTAGCGGATTTTAGGAGAAGAAAATTGATTTTTTTTTTGGTTGAAAAAATAAGGCAACAATAGACTTAAAACAAAAATATGTTTAAAAAAAATCGGTCCAGTCATAGCTGATTTTTAGCTGTTTTCTTTATTGAAGCTAAAAACGCCCCCCCCCCCACCACTTTATTTGACAACTGACAGAAATTTTTGTAGAAACTTTTTTGTGAGGAAATCTTCCTAGAATAATAATATAATATTTTAAGGTGTCCATTATTGGAGGTTTTTTGGCAAAAATGCAATTTTAAGATTTAAAGAAGCTGTGGCGTCCTCTTGCGGTTGACCAATGAACTTCAAAATAATTTCCAGCATTTTTTTTTGGCCACTTTTATTACAAAATTTTTTTTTTTCAAGGCGCTACGACTATTAGGGCCTGAGATATCGCCGATGTCCATTCTTAGTTGGTCACCCGGTACATCTGTGATATAAACGTAAATGTACAAAATAAATCAGTTGACAAGCAACAAATAACAAACCTCAGCATACGATTTTACCTACCCTAACTTCGCAAGCTAAAATCACCTCAAAAAAAAAGGCGGCATTTTTCACAGTGCCCAGGGCGGCATTTTTTGTAAATCCGGGCCTGATGTCAATGTTTAAAACCCAAGATCAAACAAAAAACAAACGTGGCAAAATTTATTCTAAGAGTAATTTTACAAAGTTTAAGTCTCTGCTAAAGAACCAATTGGAATAGAGTTTTGGATGCGGATTTTGCAGATGTAAAGACTGTTGCGGAGTCTCCCATGAAAAAAATGAAAACTTGGCTTGGTTTAAATTATTTAACACTAAACTCTAAATTATATATCACTAAACTCTAAACACTAACTAAAAGCTTTTTATGCTTTTCTGTAGATTCAAGAACATCTAGCACATTACACGAAAACGACTGTGACATAACAGAATGTTCTTGCATCCAGCAAATAAAAAGGCAGACTAAGGTTAAACATTTAGGTGTTATTTTCGGATGAAAATCTAAAGAGGCACCACCATGTTGAGTATATTTCCACTCGAGTTCGGTTTTTTACTTATTTTTATTTTTTAACTTATTTATAAATTTCATCAATCAAGACAATTTATGCAAAAAAAGACTCTAACGACCATTTATCGGTTGAATCAATTATAAACTATTGCATAACAGCATGGGGCGGAACAAGTAAGACCATCCTGAAACCTCTTATGATTACCCAAAAATATGTTCTGAAGGTAATGTTTAACAAACCAAAATTGTATTCCTCGGATATTTTATTTAGAGAAGCGATTGTTGCAAGTAAATCAAATTTACTTGAAAGCAGTGGTTAGGCTTCTGTGTAAGAATCCACACTATTTGCACTTAATTTTTTACAATCAGAATACTAGACAAGCCTTAAATAAGAATGTATCTATCCCAAAGACCACAAAAACTAAATGTCAAATAACTTTAACATATACCTCAGCAAAAATCTATAATCAACCTCCCGTAGAACTCAGAAATAAACCCTATAACAAAATTAAAAGTAGAATCCACAACTGGATAATAATAAAAATTTTGAATCGAATTTAGACATTGGCGACATTGCATTTATAAGTAGGTCTTGTAATAAACTTTTATTTTGTGAAAATGGTGAGTGCAAATGTAAATGACAAAAGTCATAAATGGATTCTGAGAAGAAGCTGCTGGGTTAAAGCTGTAGACAACAAAAGACAAATTTCCTAGTTTCATTAACAGCCCTATGTTTAATTCTTGTGTTCATATTCTTTAGGCCGGTCGCACACTGCACGCGTTTTCGTACGAAGTTTACTCGTGCGAATACGTACGTACACGCCCGAACGATCCCAACCTTTCAAGTATTATGACAGCGCGCAGACTGGACCCGAATTAATCGTACGTATCCGTACTTCTAGTTCCGACGTCCGAAGTCAATCCAAACTTGTTGGGATTTTTCGTGCGTTTATTACATTAATTAAATAAAATATATAGACATGGATGTAGAAAAACTAATTAACTTGGTTCACAATCACAAATGTTTGTGGGATCAGAAAGATTCGAGTTATCACTTACGAGATCTTCAGCGCAAGCCATGGCTAGAAATATCCACAGAAATAAAAATATCTGGTAAGTAAATTAATTAATACGGCTATTAACAATTAACAGATAAATTAACAGTTTTAATGATTAAGTTAATTATATTAGTTTAGTTATTTCTATTATAATTATTTCTTTAAGTGTTACGACCAAAATAATTTTTACGTGCATCCCTGATGTTGTGGGCTCTCGTTGTGGTTCTATTCTCTCCTGCAGTCATGAATGTTTTTAATTTTATTTTGTGGCAGTGGTGTTTCCATAAGCAAATCATAAAAACCTTCCTTATCAATTATAACATTATGAAGTAAACATATACATTTTATTATGATACCAGCACGATCGGGATTTACTTCAATTGCTTTTAATAATAATCTCCATTTGCTGCTCAGAATACCAAAGGCACACTCAACAACTTGCCTTGCATTTGTTAAGCGTTTGTTAAATATTTCTTCTTCCGGTCCCAAATTTCTTTGGGGATAGGGACGCATGAGGTATGTCTTTAACGGATAAGCTTCATTCACCAACAAAGAAGTGAGGCAAAGCTATGTTACTGCCTGGTAATACTTTTTCCTGGCTTGCGTTGAGAGCACCATTTTCCAATTGTCTTGAGAGATTTGAATGAGAGAATATTCCACCGTCACTCTCTTTGCCTTAGGCTCCCACATCTATAGTAATATATCTGTAGTTTGCATCTACAACAGCTTGCAATACAATTGAGAAAAATTACTTATATTTACGAAACATGCTACCAGAGTGCGCTGGCGCGTTTATCCGTATATGTTTACCGTCAATGCTCCCAGAACAATTAGGAAACCTCCATTTTGTCCAAAAATCATTAGATATATAAACCGTAATTTCCTTTAATGGAAACGTTACAAGTTTCATGTACAATACAACCAACAGTATTGTCTGAAATTCTAAATGAATATCCAAGAGTCTTGAAAGATGAACCTGTCGCTAGGTAGCTGTAATAAAAGACAAATTTTATTTTATTTTTTAGTTGATGAGCTAGAAAAAGAAATGGCGAGGTCTACGAGATACTTTTGGGAAGGAGCTCAAAAAAGTCAGCAACAAAAAATCTGGCCAAGCAAGTACTTCAGATCCCGATTCCAAATGGACACGCCAATGACCAATGGTCAATCTTCGGAACCAAATAGCGAACAAATTCCAAAGAAGACTTTTAAATCTCCAATTAGAAAAAAAAATAAAACACGTCAGTTGTCGTCTTATTGACGATTGGGCAACATGAAAAATACGTGCAATTTATTTTTGATTAAATCCTTCACTGGACAACGTAATAACAGGTTGGGTAAAGGTCTAGTTTAGCAACTTAAAAGCAACTTTAGCACATTAGAAACTTGCACCTAGTTATAGGAACCCATGTCCGGAAATGTGTCACTACGCCACTACGGCCCTAAGACGCGTTTAAATTTAGAAAAAATATTAATTACCTAAATAGGATCTGATCACAACAATTATTGTTCAAAATGTCTTCCCCCAACCTCAATACACCGATTTAAACGCCGCACATGATTTCGGCGGACTACACTAAAAATTTGATCCTCGTTTTGAATGATTTCAAATGCTGCTGTTATTCGTCCAATTAAGTCTAGCTCTGATTCTACTGCAGTTTCGTAGACTAAAGACTTTACGTGTCCCAAAAGAAAAAATCGAGCGACGTTAAATCGGGTGACCTAGGAGGCCAAGAAACTGCTCCACCTCTGGCAATCCAACGGTGCCCAAACCGCTGAGCCAAATACTCGCGTACTTGTACAGCAAAGTGAGCCGGCGCTTCATCATGCTAAAACCACACATTTCAAGGAGTGGAACATTTTCAAGGAGTTCTGGGAGAACTTCCTCCAAGAAACGCAGATAAATAGGTCCTGTTAACCGTTCCGGTAGAAGGTATGGCCCAATTAAATAATCATCAACAATGCCTGCCCATACGTTGACAGACCAACGATTCTGATGTTTTCTTGGAAAAATTGCATAAGGATTTTCTTCGTCCCAAACATGGCTATTCGTACTATTAAAAATACCGTCTCTTGTGAAAGAGGCTTCATCGGTCCACAAAACATATCGTAAAAAATTTGGTTGTGCAATGATGTGATCCAGAAGCCATCGACAAAATTGAACTCTAGGATGATAATCGGCAGATAAACTGCAGTTTGACTGACCAATTGACCTTTCTGGAAGTGGTAAGGATGGAGTTGTTGCTCGCGTAGTACCCGCCAGACAGAAGCGTTACTCGTATTCATATTCTTAGCGACGTCACGTGTGCTATTTGATGGTTCATCGGCAACTCGCTAAAGCACCTCTTCTTCAAATTCGACCGTTCTTACGGTTCGAGCAACACCAGTATCATGCATCTTGGTCTTAAACATGCCTGTCTCAGCGAGTCGCCGATAAACCGCAATAAACTTTTTGTATCCAGGATGCTGTCGTTCGGGCTAACGTTCATGAGACAACCGCGATGCTGCTCGTGCATTGCAGTTTGTTGCTCCGTATGCCAAATGCATATCCGCCAATTCTTGATTGGCAAAGTTTTCCATTAGCAATAAATGTTTAAAAATTGTAAGCTATAAAATTTTTAAACATGACATTGAGAATTGACATTAATAAGCGTTGATTTTAAACAATTGTTGTTATGGTATCATGTACAAAAGGTAAAAATAAATGCAGCAGATCCTATTTAGGTAATTAATGTTTTTTATAAATTTTAGCGCGTCTTAGGGCCGTAGTGGCGTAGTGACGCATTTCCGGACATGGCTTCCTATACTCAAATGAATTCTTCTGTTGCACTGAACAACCCCCAGAAGTTTGATCCCATAGTTCTGAAACACCCTGTATAATAAATTGAATAATTTAGTAACTGTTAAAACACCAGTATTGTAATTTCTTATATATAGCTTTACTTCGGCTCACACTAATTCTATAGGGTTTAACTCGCACATGTAGGGTGGTGCTCGTAGAATATGTCCTTGTTCTTTAAATAAATTGTATATTTTATAATTGTTATATAAGTGTTATTACTTATTATACTTTGATTCGTCAAATTTAATTTTGTTGTCTTTGAGCTAATAGTAGTCAAACTGTGGTTCCGTGTAAATTTAGGAGTGTATAGCATTTTGTAGTGAAAAAGAAAAAATGTGTAAACGCTTATAAGTGCAGCACATTTTTCATGTACCAGGTCGGTTTAATTTAAAAAAAAGGATATTGTTGTTTACTAAAACAGCATTTAACAATTTTAAGATTAAAAGGCCTTATACAGGGTTTTCGAAAATAAGCGATAATTGTTTTGGGTAGTTTATTTTGAGTATCAAAGCCTTAGTTTTTAATTCCTCTTGAATATAAATAAATCACCCGATGAAAGTTACTTTCCTACGTGCCTACGACATGAAAATAGAATTTTAGCTATGTAAGTTCTGACTATTAATTGGAGGCAGTCCTTGGCACTTTCATCCTACTATATGCCACTTTTCTTTCCTGGAGTATACTAACCACGATAGGAGGTAAAGAATAATTATGTATCACATGGTATTTCCGCTATAATTTTTTGATAATATCATTCCTCCTAAAGTTTCATTATGTCCTACAAATTCATGTAATTTTTAAATACGTAAATACCATTCAGTATAGAGCAAGTGGGCGGTAGAATAATGCAGAAATAAATGTTCATTATTCGATAAGAATAGGTTTATGCATTTCTTATTACTGGGTATAATATATTATAATATGCTGGTACCACTCTGTGATTTATGCCATTCCATTGCTACCCTACGTTAGCATAAGTATACGGTCAACAGCTGCATATAGTTATAGTTGATATAATTTTTCATTCAGTTCTTATCTGATCACTCAACTTTCAGTTCGTAGTTTACTGCTTAAGAATTTTCACATTCCTATTCTATTTATATAGTAGTTATGATGGTAAAAATATGGTATAATACCTCTGAGATGGTTTCTTTTCTTCAATATGTATCTAAAAAATGTTATTAAAAAAAAGTTAAGCATAGGAGCATAACTTTTTTTTAATAAAAAACCAGTTTATTGAATCAAGTTACTAGCAATATTCAAATATTTAACGGTTTTGCAGAAGTAATTGATAATGGTAATCAGGTTGCTGCTTTATAGTTAGATTTTACGAAGGTCTTTGATCAAATGTTACTCTTCAAGAAATTGGCCAACTTTGGGTTTTCAGATTCATTAGTTCCGTCACTATACAGTGTGTGTCAGCCAAATGGAATAAATTAGATAATAAATAGACGGGAGCGTGTTGGAAAAAACACTCGAACACGTCAAGTGGTTTTTATAGTTGCGCATTTTTTTTCATAAAAACTTTTTATACAGGGAGTGTCAGATAACGGTGGCCAATACCAACTTGTTTAGTTTAAACATAACACCCTGTATGTTAATTAATTTTTAGATTCCTCAGATCATTTTAGACATATTTTGTATACAATGTCCTATACCTATCTTTGACTGTTTCGGAAATATTAAGTAAAATTCAAGAAATAACATTTAGAAAAGAAAATAATTTATTTACCGAAATTTGTTACAACATATTCAAAAACTTATACATAATACAAATCTAAACAATAATGTCAATGTAGGAGATGTTCAAAATGCTCGTCACGAACGTCTTGGCAAAACCCTACCCGTAAATAGAAATTTCTTCTAACGTTACTCAACATCTCAGGTGTGATCGATCTAATTGCCAGGGTTATTCGTCTTCGTAAGTCAGCTAAGTCAGTGGGTTTAGTTTTGTATACAATAGTTTTCCCGATAAGAAAAAGTCTAATAGCGTCAGATCGGGAGACCGTGCTGGCCATTCCATCGATCCTCGCCTCCCTATCCACCGATCTGGAAATATTCGGTTGAGGTACTGCCAGACATTTATTTGGTAGTGGGGTGGTGCTCCATCTTGTTGAACCCATATCATATTCGCTGGAACTTGTGGGTTTCCTGGATCAGGATACAAGTTGGCCAACGTTGGCACTACATTATTTTAAAGCAATTCTAAATAATTATCGCCATTCAAATTGCCCTCAATAAAAAAGGGACCTATGGTCTAATCTTCAATAATTCCTGACCACACGTTAACCTTTTCAGGGTATTGAGTATTGTCTTCTCTCGTCCAGCGAGGATTTTCCGTGGACCAATAACGGCAATTTTGACGATTAGCATGACCGCGAAGAGTAAGGGTGCACTCATTGTTTTGTTGCTGTCTAAAATTGCCATCATTTGTTCACAAAAATACATTCTCCCGTCAAAATCGTCTTCCGTGAGCTCCTGGGTGGGTATAATTTTATAGGGATGCATTTTATTTTCTTTTAATATTCTAATAACTGATGAATAGCTAATATCGATTACTGGGGCTGCTTTCTGAGCAGATGTATATGGGTGTTCCTCAATCTCAAGCATAACAGCCAATTTGGTATCCTCACTTAGTGCATTGGCAGCTGCTTTTTTTACCTGCCTAACATGGCCCAGCTCGCGGAATTGCTTTTCTACTTTACTAATTGTCCCTTGGGTTAAAGACGGCAAGTTTGGACATTTTTCGTGAAATAAGCGAGCTACATCCATTTGCGTCCGTGTATTATCTCCATAGCCAATCATCTGCAAAATTGTTATTTTGTGCATTTCTGTTAAATGAACCATTTTTTCTGGCTTGTAGTTAATGAAATTCAAACGACTATAGCACTGACGACTACTTCTGTCATGCAACATGAGTCAACATTAAGTCTGACATTTTAAACCAAAGTAAACAACAATTTTTAGTTTTTTTTTTATTCTCATATCAATAAAAAGGAATGCTGAAATAGTTTTTGCTTGCTTTATCATTACCAAGACCTAAATGGGCAAGAAGTATTAAGTGAGTTGTAGAGAATCTTGAAAAATAAATAATGTTCTTTTCTAAATGTTATTTTTTGAATTTTAGTTAATATTTCCGAAACAGTCAAAGATAGGTACAGGACATTGTATACAAAATATGTCTAAAATGATCTAAGGAATCTAAAAATTAATTAACATACAGGGTGTGATGTTTAAACTAAGCAAGTCGGTATTGACCACCGTTATCTGATACACCCTGTATAAAAAGTTTTTATGAAAAAAAAGGCGCAACTATAAAAACCAATCGACGTGTTCGAGCGGTTTTCCAACACGCTCCCATCTATTTATTAGCTAATTTGTTCCATTTGGCTGACACACACTGTATAAGAATTCATGATGAAAAATCCTTACCTTATAAGAAGGCATCCGGAATTCTTCAGAGAAGTGTACTTGGTCCACTACTTTTTAATTACTTTATTAATGATATTAAAGTGCTCAATATTGATTGCGATTTTTTACTTTAAGCTGATAATATTAAACTGTATACAAGAGTAAGGAAAGATTTATTGCAATAGATTACAGTCTTATCTCTAAATTTAGTTGGCAAAGAGAATTTTGCCAGGTTGGAAGGAAAAAATTTGGAAAACATGAAGGGATTAAAAAAAGAAATTCTGAAAAAAAAATTGTCACTGGAAAGGCGGATTCTTGTATTGATGGACAACAGAATCCAGAAAGTCTGACACAAGATCCCAATATTGGAGCTCAACACTTTCGATGACCTACCATGTAAACCTCTAGCAGGGGAAGATAGGAACGAAATCTGTGGGATTTAAGTGCCTCAAACCGCCTCAATTTGATGGTACTAAACAAAAGCAAACTGTAAAAAAAAAAATCAAAAGTCTACGACTACTTGTTGACGCATTTGGAGTTATGGCCAGTCAAATTTCGACCATGTCTACCCCATGTGGTTAAAAAAACCCGGGCCAGAAGTCAGGGTTTGCAAGAATTTGAAGCTGATATTGCAGGTTTGGTTCGACTGGCATATCCAAATGTCCAAAAAAGGATCAGGGACCGTTTGGCATTCCTGGATAGACTGTGCGATGGTGAAATGAGGCAGGCCTTACTACCCCCTAGCAAGAACTACAAGCATTATGAGCGGGAAGAGGAGAAAGATGCTGATTTTATACAAGACTAATAGGAAGATCCCAGACAATCCTAAACTAAGTAAAGGAAGCCAACTTAGGAAGCAGTTGCCATGTATTAGAATTTATCGAATTTTCATGCGATACAGTGTACTGGATATGACATTTTGATAATGAAAAAAAAATCTGATCAGGATTTATTCTAATTATTAGGTGAGCCCATTTATTTAGAAATTATTATTAAATGGTCTCAATTTTTTGGCGCCTTGGCTATATTTGGTATTTAGGGTTTATTTTATGGTAAAATTATTGAATTTTTACAAGCTTGGGACAAGTTTTAGGGTCACGTAAATTTTCCTATAGGTCTGATTTGATCGAAAATTGATGAAGACTTTAACACACCACTAGTTCTATCAATTTTCCATATTTTAAAGGTTGTTTCAAATATCTTTCGATGGAAGCATCAATGGAATGTAGTATAGCAGATATTCAGAAAACGAGACGTCACTTTGGTGTTAGTGTAACAAATTAGCCCTACGGGAATGATCACGCACCAAATTGGAAAACCCGATAGAACGCACAAATAAAATCATTACTCAGTATTTGACTAAAGCAGTCTCGAGCTAGACTGGGATGGCTTTCTTCATTTATTTCTGCTGGCTTATCAATCGACTATAAAACGACATGAGAGTCCCCAGCTCGACTACGTCAGTAAGCTGTGTAGAAGAATGGATGTCATTCATAGTCGAGTTCGCATTTTGCAGGACCATATGAGGTCAATTCCAAAGACCAGAGGTAGAACAACGGTGCCATGATTTGGTTCGCCTCAGAGACGATAAGGTCTTTCAACAAAACTTTAAACACCCTGGGATAAGCCATACAAAATTCTAGAAGTCATCTATAATATCCCTTACAGGATTCAAAAGCCATCCCGTAGTAAACCTCGAGTCATTCACTTTAACCCATTGGCTCCTTATTATAGAAACCTCAAAGACGCTGAGCTGCGGAAAATCTAACCAGAGCCGAATGTGACATTCAATAACTTCATGGCCATCATTATAAGGGCCGAAAGAGTCGGAAGGGACCTGTGAAGGGCAGTGAGACCTGTTTACTGCTTCAGCTGAGTATGTTCTGGTACATTGTGCGGCTAAAGATTTGCCAATGTCTGAATAGCTAGCCGAGGTTTTTCGCAGAAAGTTCGGAAAAAATTTAAAGAGCTGCTTTGGTCCAACCCCAGAGTCGGAAAAAGCACTCGAGATAAGTGATGAAGAGGCTGGTAGAAAAAGAGGCATCACATCTGAAGCGAACCTACAAGAATGTTTGGGACGCTTTGTGTTTTCTAAAGGAGGAATTACTTGTCGACGATCTGAGACGCCTAGCAATTCCCAAGCTGACATGCGGACGCGATAATTTCGATTAAAAGGAGATAATTCGCAGCATGTTACAAACGGTTTTCGGTTGTATAGATGTGCAAGTTCTGGTGTGCTTTTATACTCCTCAACGGCGATCTTCTGGCCTACGTCACACACTTGTGGACGGAGGCCATGGAGAAGCATGGCGAGTCCCGCTCAGTCGCTCTTGACATTTCCAAGGCATTTGACAGAGTGTGGCATGAGGGACTACTAACTAAGCTCTCCTCAATCGGCATACAAAACTCATTATTGAATTGGATCAAAAGCTTTCTTAAACAACGAACAATCCAAGCAGCCGTCGATGGATACCTCTCCGAGAAATTAAACATTAACGCTGGAGTCCCTCAAGGATGCATTCTATCCCCCACCCTTTTCTTGGTATATATCAACGATTTGCTAGGAACCACTGTCAATCCAATCTACAGTTTTGCGGACGATAGCACACTTATTTCCACATTTAAGTCCGCCAAACCAACGACAACCGCGGGTTCTTAGAATCTTAGGCAGCAACAAGTAGCTTCAACCAACAACGATATTAGAGCAATCTTGGAGTGGGGCGATAACAATTTGGTCAATTTTAACGCTAAAAAAACGCAGGCTGCAGTATTTACGATGAAGACTAACCTTGGTGGCCCGGAGCTAGTTATGGCAGGGAAAACATTGCCAATGAAATCATCTTTACATCTTCTAGGAGTCGAGGTCACTAACAGTGTGTCCTGGCATGACCACGTTGCCGAGGTCGCCAGGGCGGCTTCCATAAAACTCGGAGTGCTTTTCAAAACGAAAAAATTGTATACACCAGAACAGCTGCTGACTCTTTATAAGGCTCAAATACGCCCTTCCCTCGAGTATTGCTCGCATGTCTGGAGCTTTGCACCCAAGCATAGTTTAAACCTGCTGGATTCTATATAGAAGAGAGCTATTTGTCTTATCGACAAACCAGAACTGACAAAGAGTCTGGATAGTCTGGAGCACAGGAGAAAGGTGGCTGATCTCTGTTTATTCTACCGTTATTATCACGGTAAGTGCTCCTCTAAGCTGGCAGGCCTGATTCCATCCAGGGCTGTTCCGGCAAGAAGAACGCGTCTAGCAGTTGCGGCTCATCAACATCGAGTCCACCTGCCTACCCCAAGGACGTCGCTGTATCGGGACTTATTCATCTGGAGAACATCTTCTTTGTGGAACGAGCTTCCACCTCACATATTTCCCGACGCATACAACCTACAGCGATTCAAGATAAATACCCACAAATATCTTCGCGCAAGCACCACTCCAAGAATGACATAGGACTCTCCTCTTGTGCTTGTGTTTACCATAAAAAAAAACTTATGTCCGCGGGAATTTGAAAACAATTTTTTGTCAGCAATGTAATTCACAAAATAAGCAGTTTTTGTAAGGCTATAAAAAGCAAATTACATGTCAAATATTTTCTTAGTATTATATTATGCATAAACTGTTTTTTATATACAGAAAATATTTAAAGTTTCTCCACTTTTGGCCGCTACTGTATATAAGGTAATTGCACCAGTATTCGTCACTGTCCTAGTGTTCGTCACGTTGCACCAATTTTTCTTTTTAGTAAGGCAATGATCATTTACGTTGCATAAATTCTTTCGGCATTTATTCAGGAAAACTATTTATTGCCTAATCTGGCAACATACAAAGAACTGATGGGATTCCGCCATTAATCGTGACACAGTCTTACTATGACAGGCTGTAGTAAAATACCGCGTTAGTGTCAAAGTGCTTAAGGTGTGACAAGTAAGTAAGTAGATTAAGTTATAAAGAAGGTTTTTTGTAGTTGTTTTCTTTAAAACTCTTTAAATTTGTGTTAACTTTTTTTAAACTCTTTATATAATGTTAGGTAGTTTACCAATTTACGTTAAATATTTAAAGGTGACGATTACTGGGACATTCTAAAATGACGCAGTCTCAATAATCGTCACATATGACGGACACTGGTACATATGCAATATAGTCTAAAATCCATGGGAAACTAACACATTATTGGTATATTTGTTATCCTTATTGCCGATTAAATTCTTTAGATTATCATGTTATTGAGACCCATTATTCGTCATAGGTACTATTTTCTGCTAAATAAAATACTTACAAATAAATAAAGTCGAGGTGACGAATTCTGGTTCTTTGCAGAAATGGCTACAAGATTTAATTATTCTCAAAAAAATCTGATCAAAGCTGTCGTTACTGTAAAAAGTGGTTTTTCCATTAAGCTAGCAGCTGAAAGATTTAACGTTCCCCGAACAACATTGAGTGACAAAATTAAAGGAAAAATTCCAATACCTAGAAAAATGGGTCCCCAATATATACTGTCTGCAGAAGAAGAAATATTGTTCCAGCAATGGATATTTCACCTAGTTGAAAGACAATTTCCAGTGAAAAAAGATCAACTTTTAGATAGCGTTCAAGCTTTAATAAAAAGGTTTCAAAGACTAAATCCATTTACTAATTGTAGGCCAGGACGACATTGATATGATTCAATTGCCACATCCTTGTATAACGCAAAAAATTCGCAAATATATAATAATAAACGCTCATCGCCTGATGAATATTCAAAAGATGTAATTATTATAAGTTAATCTGGAAAAGTTACATCGCAAGGTAAACAAAATGAAACTGCTGCTCGTATAGCTTTATATTTATTTCATCTTTAGGTACTAGAAGCATACAAAACCAAGAAGAGCAAGAAAAAAACGCAAGAGATGTAATTCTAAGTGAACGAGTCAAACTCATATATTTATCAATCACATAAATGGTTTATTTTAAGATAATGCAAATCATGAGACGTATCAGGCAAATTAAAAAAGCGATACGTCTACATTAGATTCAAATGACTAATGAACAGACATTTCACGATTTACAATCCTTTGTTTTCTACAACACATTTATCAAAGAAATTATTACGAAAATTTCGGAAGATGCAAGTTCGAATAGGCCTTCGCGAAACAAAATCCTAGAAGTCGATAAGTCTATTAAACCAAAATTCCATCTAAAAATTCGACCAGTTGAGAATGAAGGATCATTAGTAAATATGAAACAAATAGACCAGAAGGAATAGTCACCAATACCAGAACTTCCAACACAAACAGAAAAAATATTGAAAAAAAAATCTGCTTCAAGTCCGTTGAAATCTGCACTTTTTTGGCCTAAGCCCACAAAAGTTGTAAAAAAAGTAAAAATTCCGGCAGTGGCAACGTCAAAAAAGTGGCTGGAATTCTACCGGAAAAAAGAAGCAGTTAAAGCAAAAGAACTTGAAGAAAAGGAAGAAAGAAAACAAGGAAAAATAGAAAATGCCAAAATAAAAAAAAATCAAAAGGAAGAAAAAGCTGCAAAAAGGCAACGAACACTGGTGCAATTACCTTATAGGCTAAGGCTACGTAGTTAAGCGAAAACGAAACGGCGGTCATGTCGAACTCGTAAATTTAGGTTACTGGGGGGAAACATTTTCAGGATATAATACCACCCCCATCTGTCATCCCTTAACAAGGGTGGAACTAACCTCAAATATTTTAGAATTGTGGGTCGAGTTGTAGCTTGTTGGCAAGGTCTTTCGATTCTCTTTACGGCTATACCTAGTTTAAAGGATTTTACTTAAGCGTTTCTCAAACTATTGACTATTTTAACATTTAATACAGTTTTTTGTAAAACCTGTATTAAATGTTGGGTTTTTATAAAATTGTATTAAATCGCAAATTTTTGTTAAATTATTAATTTATAACAGTCATACATAAACACTAGTCCAACAAATGCTGAAAATGGCCATCGTTAACCTCCATGCAATAATATAGATTCTGTTCTAATCGACGTTTAGAAGGGGAATAAATAAGAATATCAAAATACAACTAAACAATAAATAATAATGTCACTCTCAGTCAGTTCTTGGTCAAAGTAATATCGGATCATTGATTCTTAATTTATCGTGTTAAACAAAGTAATAGTCAAAATAGTTTATACCCTACAACAGAGAATAGCGAGTTTGCAATTTTGGGACATGTTAATATGGATCCTACTCTAAGCACTCGACAGTTAGTTTCTGTATCTGGGATCAATCGGGGAAGTATCCAAGGGATTATAAAAATTAATGATTTCCACCCCTATAAAATAAAGCTGGTACATGAAATAAATGAAGATCATGATCGGCCCTTGGAGCTTTGTGAATCAATTGTGAAATAATCCCAATTATGGCTTTAACATTTGTTTCTCAGATAAATGTTCGTTTTTCTTAAAGGGCACTGTAAATATCAGATCACGTTATTGGTCGAACCACAATCCACACATTTATCACGAAGCACATACGCAACATGTGCAAAAATTAAACGTTTGGTGTGACATTTATGGCAATCATATTATTGGACCATTTTTTATACCCGGTAATCTTGATGCGGTGTACCTCAGGTTGTTACAAAAAGCTATCGATCCGGCAATAATGAACATTATTGAAAATGACAATAACAATCAATAAGTTGAAGTCGAGGTGATGTTTCAGCAGGATGGTGCGGCCCCCTCGTTACGCAATAGCTGTCCGCAATTATTGAAATGAGAAGTAGCCTGGTCGCTGGATTGGACGGAGAGACTCTGTTAAATTGCCTGCGCGGTCGCCTGATCTTTCACCTCTGGATTTTTTTCTGTCGGGTTACCTAAAGAATAAAATCAATGCTATCCAACCATCTTCAATACAAGAATTGCGCGAAAGGATTACATTTGAATGCCAACAGATAACTCCTGATATACTACGAAATCTGCGACGTTGATTTGAACAAAACCTGTATTATTGCATGGTGGTTAACGGATGCCATTTTCAGCATTTTTTGGACTAGTGTCTATGTATGATTGTTATAAATTAAGGGTTTGAGAAAGAATTGCGATTATTTTCCAATCAACTGTATTAAATGTTAAAATAGTCAATAGTAGAAGTAAAATCCTTTAAACTGGGTATAGCCGTAAAGAAAATCGAAAGACCTTTCAAACAAGATATACTACTTTCAAACAAGGTATAACTCGACCAAGGTATATATCGACCCACTATTCCATTTAAAATTTTTGAAGTTAGTTCCACCCTGGCCAAGCGATGACAGATGGGGGTGGTATTATACTCTAAAAATGTTTCCCCCTGGTAATCTAAATTGACGTGTCCGTGTTTTTAAAATCTTTACGATCCCGACGTGGCGGCCGTTTCGTTTTCGTTTAGCCACCCTGTATATATTTTTAGCTCCTAGATCCTTATAAACTACATAATATATTATTTGCTATAGAACTGTTTTCTCTTCATTTAATGTCACACATTCGTAAATAATTGCAAAGAAATGGCACGTAATATATATGTGATAGGGCGCTGATATTTGAAGCATTACATAGTAATTATCTTACAATAAAACTTACACAACACCCACATGCATACATACGATCGATTCTAAATTCCTTACAAGGCTCAATATCGAATTAAGTGTGTTAAATTATGTAGGCTCACGGCACTTTTTATGTAATAGTTTTTATGCAAATTCACCCGCTTCGGGCGTTTTAACATAAAATATCGATAATTTTTACTAAAACTATATTTACACGGCATTTCTTTTTTTGTTAAAGTAATAATTATAATCGTCATTATATGAATTAGTCAAGTGCATAGAAAACAAATGTAAACAGGACTGGGAAGTTTAAGGAAATAATTAATTCATTAAAGTTGGTCAACCTAGAGGCAGGCAAGTATAAATGAATTAGCCATCAATTACTTTAAACTGACAGGTTAAATACACAACATTCTGTGTAAGAAATTAGGTGTAATTATTTTGTTGAAAGTATACGTCATGCCGCAGATATTTCAATTCAGGGAGGACATTTTATGAAAGATGCAGTAACGCCACGTCTAATTTAATTTGAAAAATGATTGGATTAACCAACCTCGTTAAGTTTATATACTGTAATTCTTGTTAGGAAATTATTATTAGTCTGTTGTACGATTTTTTCTTGGATTTTAATTTGATACCAGCATTAATTACTATTTTTATAGAGATTACAGAATAGATGAATGCATTGAAGTTGAATGAATTTTATTGCTTAACACCTATATCTAATAGTAAGAAAGCCCTTCTCAATAAAAAAACATTCAATAAACCTCTCTAAAAATAGATAGTAAATAATTCAACTGTTACACAAGCAACAAAATCTGCTGGCCCACATTTCATTCTATAACATCGTTCTTGACCAATTAAAATAACAAAATGAATGTATGATTGTGAACTTTTACAATCATAGTTTAAAAGACCAACTCTGTTTAGATGTGGTGTGCATCAGTTGAATGACACTGTAAAATAAACACATTTATACATATTTTTTATGTTATTTGTTCTACTTTTGTGGTTTTACTATCTGTTTGAGTTATGAGTTGCACAAATAACCTTTATACGACTTCCGTCTCTGAGGAATGATTATTGTGAAATGTTTCTGATGGTGCATGCATAACAAATATTTGATATGTTTGTGTGATGGATGTCGTTAGGAAATGAAGTGTAAATTTTGCTATAAAAATCAATGACTATAAGGATGAAATAAGTTAATTTTTTTTAGTTCACAAAATAGCTCTTGAAATTTAAAAGTTCCTTAAATAACACACACTTGTTACTGAGTTTTCGAAGAAAATAAAATATTGAAAAAAAAATTAGAAAGCTACAATAATAAAATAACTGAAAAGAAAGAAATTTTACATAAGGGTTGTTTAAATTAATTAATGGGCCACTGATTTCAGTATTTTTAAGCAATTTTAAAATATTCAATAAAGAGCAAAAAACATGCATAATTCAAAACCAAAAAAATCAGACTTTAAATAAATGAATTTTATTGTTGCAAGTCGTCTTTCAGTTCTTAATGGTGTGCCCCAAAATAGTATATTGGGGCGAGTACTATTTAGTATTTATATTACGCTCAATAGTCGAATTCGGGCATTGCCCGAAAAATATACGCAATTCTAGTTTTGAGCAAGAAATATTTCCCAAACCCGAAAAAAATATTTTATACGACTATTGAGCATTTTAAAATAAACAAAACTAGTTTTGCGCAATATGAAATGAACAGAACTAGTTCTGTATATTTCTGTGTTATCAGCGCTAGTATTTTGCAGCCTCCCAAACCCAGCTAAAAAGTAGGGTTATGTTTATGTTGAATTTATTTCGTTTGTGCTCGTGAAATTATAAATATTACAATTATTTTAAGTACGATATTTAACCATTTTCCTCTATAAAAATGCAAGCTGAATTCGAGTCACAATTAGTTCGGTTATTGAAGGCTTCAGGTACTCAAAAACATAATCTTATGGGGAAGGATCATTGCCTCACTATACTTAATGATATAAAGGAGGCAAATTTGTGCAAAGCCCAATCAAAACCCCTATCTGCTAAACAGTACAGAAGAATAAAGCGTTTTGATATAATAAGTTTAAGTGGCGTGGAAAAGTTAATTAAAAAACGCAAAGATTCTGATGCCATACTATATTTTCTTTCCACGGATGAAGTATTTCCTATCGTTCACTAGGCATATATTTCTACGGGTCATAAACAGCATAAAGATATGTCTCGGAACACCAATAATTATTTACTAAATCTAATGTTAATATTGTACAATGCAAGTACCGCCTATTGGCTAGACAAGGCGTTAAAAACAGCTACATATTACAAGATCCTATTGGCTGGTTTAGTATACAAATTAGTTTGGGTTAGTTCAGGTTGGTTCGATTACCTTAAGTTGGTTTGATCTGGTTTGTTTTGATTTAGCGTGTCCAATAATTAAAAAAACTAACTTAAGCTAATCAAAACCAACCTGGACTAACACAAACTAATTTGTAAACTAAATCACCCAATAGAATCCTGAAATATGTAGCTGTTTTTAACGGCTTGTCTAGCTAATGGGACGGCACGGTATGGTGCGTCCGGGCGGTACTTGAGTTGTACAATAATAAATTAATTTAGTAAATATGCCTCCCGCTACTGGTATCCAAACAAATGCCAAATGCACATAACTTATAAGGTTAGTTAAAATTATAAGCAACCAATAAACTAATATTTAGGTTATTGGTTGCCTATAACGTCTTATTACCGGGATTTATTCGGATACCGGTACCGGCACGTTAGATCTCAAACTAGAATTTTTTTATAACGCATGCAGTTTGTTTCAGCATTGGAAGAAGAGTTAAAGAAAAAATACGCAAACATTACTAGAAAAACTATTAACATATACCTAAAACGTGTGTGAAATATGTCAACTGAAAAAAACGGCACCTAGAAAGGGAATCGTTGTTAAGCCTATTTTAAGTAAACTAAAGAATTCTCGGTGCCAAGTTGATCTTATTGATATGCAGACCGACCCAGATGGAGACTACAAATTCATCTTGAACTATCAAGACCATTTGACTACGTTTTGTGTTCTACGCCCAATGAAAAGTAAAACTGCTGTAGAAACTGCCAGAAACCTAGTAGAATTTTTTTGTTTATTTGGAGCTCCGTCAATACTTCATTCTGATAATGGCCGTGAATTTTCCAATCAGGTCATTAATAATTTAAAATGCCAGTGGCCACATTTGAAAATCGTTCATGGAAAACCGCGCCACTCGCAGAGTCAAGGTTCTGTGGAACGGTGTACCAGAGATATGCGAGATGCTCTTATATGTTGGATGTCCGATGAAAATACAAAACACTGGGCCGATGGACTGTGTTTCGTCCAGTCAAAAAAAAATAGAAGCTACCACAGTGCTATTAAGCGATCCCCATACGAGGCTATGTTTGGTTGCGCTCAGAGAAATGGTTTAAAGGATACCGACTTGCCCCAAGATTTAGTTGCTTCTTTGGAAACTGACGACGATCTCGAAAAACTGTTAAATGAAAGCAACGAACTTCAAAATACTATAGGATCTATAGATGAAACCGAAACAGTTGAAGATGACGTGCAAGTTTCTATGATTCATAGGGAAAATATGGCAAATAGTAAAGTGCAAGTTCTTATAGTCAACAAGGATAATATGGATGATACCGAAGTGCAACTTTCTATTATCGATTTAAAAAATATGGCGGATAGTGAAGTGCAGGATTTTATATAAGATAGAGAAAAAGGAGAAGAAGAAACTTCTAAAGTTAATATAGCTATTGAAAACGCGAAAAACGAAAATGAACTTTCGTTATGTACTGTGTGTCAAAAGCCTAACACCATCGTGGAAAATTGCTCAAAGTTAAGTTTTGACAAAAATTAATTTTAAAAGTTAACAACGAATTGGAATCAGAGTTTCAATGTTTTCTTTGCCAACGTTCCTGCGATATAATTACGAATCGTAAAAACGCTAAAAGAGGTTTTGAAGTACAAGCCAATTTAATGCTCGCACAATCAAATAAAAAATTTAAACCAGCCTCAGTTGGCGACAATGTCCTTGCACGCATACCAGACGTGGATCGTGGCAGATTAGCACCACGAAATGTAATGGCAGTTGTTTAATCAATTGATGATGGGTTTTACAAATTAGCAACAAAGTCTGGAATTTTACAAAAACATTTTTGTAGAAACGAGTTTCAGTTGGCTGATAATAATATTTTTATAGAGAGCAACAATTTTGGCGACAAGAACGACGAAGAAATATCACTTAGAACAGCATCATCCAATATATCAGGGTCTAAACAAGGATTTATTTCATGTATGTGCATTAAAAAGTGTATTAGCAGATCATGCTCTTGTCGAAAAAAAAATGTCCTCTGTAATTCTAAATGTCATCATTTAAGCTCTTGTTTAAATAAATAATATTTTTAAATTAACTGGATACTTACCAAAGAATAATTATTTATTTGATTTTGTATTTGTTAGAATATTTTTAATTTAAATAAAATAAATTTAAATACCATTTCCACTTTTATATCTAATTTATTCCGATGCTGGCGCTAATTGAATAAAAAAGCAGAATTAGAGCTGGTCATTTAGAAATATTCAAAACTAGTTCTGTGCATTTTAAATTGCGCAAAACTAGTTTTGTTTATTTTGTATTGCTCAAAAGTCGTATAAAATATTTTTTTCGGGTTTGGGAAATATTTCTTGCTCAAAACTAGAATTGCGTATTTTTTTCGGGCAATGCCCGAATTCGACTATTAAGCGTAACATTTATACAACATGGTTTCCTCAATATCTTGAACAGTGTAAGTATCACTTCTATGCAAATGATACGCAGTTATATCACTCCTTTTTACCTTCTGATTATTTAACTGCTTTGAACCATATAAATTCTGATCTTGATGCGCTTGTTAAAGTCTCTAGTAAAGATATGTTAAAATTAAACCCTAAAAAATGTGTAGTTATTCTCTTTGGAAGTAAAATTCAAATAAGGACTATATAATTATGAAGAATTTTTTTTTCTTGTTGGACATCAAAAACTTCAAGTAGTTGAGAGCACCAAGAGTTCGGGTTTAACACTCGATTCACAGCTAAAGTTTAGTGGTCATTAATCAAATAATCTTAAAAAGTCGTATTGTGCTCTAAAAACCATGTACCCTCATCGACATTACTTTCTTGGCGACTCTCTTGTGTTGTCAAATTTTAATCACTGTGATGTGGTTTATGGACCTTATCTAGATGATCAAGACTCCTATAGAGTTCAAAAAATACAAAAGGCTTGTATTCGTTTTATTTACGGTATTAATAGGCGACGTCATAAGCTTAATGATCTTAAGTGGCTTAATATGTTTAATAGACGTAAGCTAGATTCCAGTGGCTGTTTTATAAAATTATTAAATACCGCAGTCCTCCCTACCTATACAACAAAATTACATTTCGGACAGACATTCACCACTTAAATTTAAGAAGTAAATCTTGAACTATTCCTAAACACGAAAATCAATTTTTCAAAAAATCATTCTCTTATAATATTTCTCATATCATTAATGCATCATTAATACTCGATATAACTGATATTTCGAATGCTATTTATAGATTCAAAACAAAAGTAAGGCAAATCTTATTAGATAATCAGTAACATGCATATTAGAGCTACAAGATTTATTCCTCATTTTTCTTGTTTATAAATTGAAATTGAATGGCTAGTATTAGATACCTATTCGTTAGATTCTCCCGTATTTAATTGTTGTATTGTTGTAATCTATACCAAATCATCAACTACTTAGACATGTATGTACATTATATCTACTGGTTAGTTTAGTTTAATTTATTAGTTGTTAGTTTAATTCGTTTTAAAAAAGTAGTTTAGTCCAAAAGTTTTTTATGTTGTAGGTAGAATAGAACCTGCATTTTCCATGCAGGAGTCAGATACATTGGCTTTTATTTACCTTAATTATTAAACACACCTGTAAGTTTATATTCTATGTAATTTCCATGGTAAATGATAAACGTTATTATTATTATTAAACTTTATAAAAAAATTAAAATTTTTTTTTCAAAAAAGAAAAAGAAAAAATCCAAAAGATTCAAAAAACGCACAAATCATAAAATGTACATTTTTAAAAATTTTAGTGTAAAATAGAAGTTTGTTCAATAAAATGGTTTGTGAAAAATATAATATATCAAAAATATATCTACAACAAGGTTTGAGGAAGCATGTCAATCAAAGTAGTAACAGGGGCTGGTTTACCCTTAGGGAAACCAACCAAAAATTGGGTTGTTATAATCAGATATAAGAATTACTAGATATTCACTCTCAAATTCAAAAAATATGGGTGATAATTGTGTTGAAGTACCACAGATCTTGAAACATAAAATTAAAGTAATTCGCACTAATGAATCGGGTTATAACCTTACAGACAATGATGAAATTCTGTCTAAAATCGAAAATGAAGATTGAAAGGAAATGTCCTATGTTTATTGAATATGAAAATCGAAGGTATTTTAAAAGTTGTCAGTTCGTTTACCTGTTAAATGAATGCAAAGGAAATGAGGTATGTGTAAAGTGTAGTAGATCACATAATGTTAATAGTGTTAAATGTATAAATTGTGGTGCTTAAAAATTGTTGTTAAATTTACTTAAATTGTGTGCTGTAGTTAAAAGCTGAACCCTTGTATACTTTTGACTTATTTGTTAAAAAAAATATAACAAAAAAACTAAAAAAAAAAAGAAATTCACCAAGTGACCAAAATTAAAAAATTAGACCAATCAATTAGTTAACATTAAAATTAAATTTCTTATTATTTCCAAAAAATTAAAACAAAAGGAAAATAAGTTAACAAAATTGGCGTAACCCAAAAATAAAAAAATATATACATTTTTAAAAATGTGTATGCTTTAAATAAACTCGATGCTCCTATATAAGTGTTATTTATTTTTTTAATATTAGGTAACTAAAAAATTACTCTAAAAAATCACAAAATGGCCATAAATTAAACCGGAGATCTCAGCTATTGGTTGATCAATCAGGTTGATGTAATACGAAAGTTCTCAAAAAAAGTTGGCTTTATAACTGGGGTAAAATGGGTAAAAATCTATCCATGTACACAAAATTACAACTTAACTATGCTCTATCGTACATTTTATCTATTATTGTATAATTTACCATATTACAAGATCTACATCATCTACAAGATCATCTTAAAAGATCTACAAGGTTATCAAACAAGATATCGTACAGATTTTATTTTATTAGATCGGTGCAATTCAACTCAAATGCTTAACTCGGCACAAAGGACTATCCGAAGTTAACAAGATATATGATAAAGAACTCTGATAGCCTAAACCCGTTAGAGCGGATCCTAAGAAAATTTGTTTTAGATAAGTGTTAGTATTATAGTTTAGTTTATTTTTGTCTAGTCACTTCATTTGTACCCCTTTTATTCTTATTTTGTTTTGTTAGGTTGACTTTTCTTTGTTTTGCACACTGTGTGTATTGCAAATTATTTATTTTGTATTATGTAAATATTTTCACTTTTATTGTAATAATGCAAACATTTTTATTGTACTTATACTCTGATGCTAAATAAATCTTTTATTATTACTATAGGTTCTTTGATTATTACAAAGAGACATATTTAAACAAAATTAATATACATTGAGAATATAAAAAATATATTTTTTTATTATTAAATTAAATGAAAATGGATTACAGAATTTTTAAACAAAAAAATATAATAATTCAGAAACTAAAAAATTCTATTTTTTTTTCAAAAAAAATCAGAAAATTTTAAGCAAAAAAGAAAAAAGATTGAAATTTATAAAATGACCAAACAAGCAAATCAATTATTTATTATTTAAGTTAAAATAATGTTTTAAAAAAGACATTAAACAAATATAGAGAATCAGAAGATGTATCCTTTTAAAACTTGAGTTTCAAAATAAATATTTGAAAAAAAAAGCCAAAATGACTCGTAATATTTGAAAATTCAGACTGCTTAAACATTTAAAAGTTTATCCAGATATTATTTAAATAAATTTATTGGAGACCACAGAAAATTCCATAACTCAAAAACTAAACAAATTTCACTTCTGAAAATATGCATAGGGTATTGAGGTTCTACGATTCAATTGTATAATTTTCTTAATCCACTACATATTTTTTTAATGTGTTGTATTTTGTAACAGGTAAAAAGTGTACCCCCTTTAAAAGTTTCATTTATTTGCTGACTAATAATATATACTTTCAAAGTAATCAACACATTTTTCAGAATAAAAAAAGATTCATTTCATTAACTTTTTTGTCAGGTCATGACCTGACAAAAAAGTTAATGAAAAAAAAGCAACTTGGCAACGTAGAATACCTCTATGTTTACAATGCACGTACCCGAAGTTGCCACTTTATGTTATTTTTCTAGATTTTTTCATATCTGTGAAGCTAGCACCCGATCGATATTCAGTAACCAAAATCTAGAACGTAGCACATGTCGTTTGCCAGCAACCTATTTATAGTCCGCGCCCACTGTTATTTAATCGATATAATGCCCATATCCTGAAATTTTCAGGAAATTTTATTATTTTTTTGTCCGGATATTAACAATTAATAACTAAATCGATTTAGAGAGGTTATAAACCTAAAAGTAAAGCTTTTTTCTAAAAATTAAAGATAGATGTTAACAAATATAAAGGCCTATGTAACTCCTAATGGCTATAAGTAAAAGTTTTATCCATATCTTTTGGTGGTTATAGCCATTTATAACATATTACTCAATAATTCTTAATCAAAAAACTTTCGTTTGTAAAGGTTTTCAACCATCTCAAATCCGTTTAGATATTTATTATATATTACAGAAAAAAGTTTAATTCAAATCCTTTGGAAGTTGACTATTTAATTAATTTTTACAAAAAAAACCTTAGTCTGTCGCGGTTTATTCCCACTATAAACCGATTTAGTTATCCATTGTTAATATCTAGACAAAAAATTATTAAACCTTCTTTGGAATTCCAGGAGATACGGATATATTGATTAAATAATAATGGGCGCCGATTATAAATATGTTGCTGGCAAACGACATATGCTACATTCTCGATTTTGGTTGTTGGATATCGACCAGACACTAACTTCGGGTTCGAATAAGCAAAAAATTTGCTAGATTATAATAATATACTTAATTTGACATTTTTATTAATATTTTGGTATCCAATACTTAATACCCACATAGCAAACATAATTATATTATATGTAAATGCTATGTATATTCATAATATCCTGAGGTATATACATACACTGTCTATTTTTAATGTTCTGTTTATTTTATGGAGATGAAATAAATTTACATTTGTCACACACTAGGTAATACATGGAATATACTATTAGTATGTATAGTGTATATCCTGAATATACTAGATATTTAAACTATATCCAAGGGTTATATTCTAGGGATGTCTCATAAACATATATTCTATGTATCTGTTACATGTATCTTTATAAAATATACAAATACATTTTAAGGATTCCAGGATATATAATAAATATTCCTAAGGTATATAGGTACCCATATCCATTAAACGTGTTCCGGATATACCATATATGCATAATTTCCTAGGTAACAAAATGACGCTGGAATACGTCGTTTTTCGTACTTTCTGGTCTATAAGATGAGTCATTTTGACGTCCTTACTACCTTAAAATTACGTACAAATGTAACATCCAAAATAACGTCCTAAATAAAGGCTAAAAGACGTCTTAAACGGAATTAAAAAAGGCTTCTGGAAGACGTCAAATATTTACATAGGACGATGTTTATTTTAGAACTTTTAGGACTTTAAATATTAAGAATATTAAGAAAAAACGTTTTTACTTAAATTGCAAATATATATTTATTTATTCATTTGTAAGTATAACATAATAAAACAGATATTCTTTGGTCAAGAAAACCTTAAAAGAGGAGTAAGGAACAGGAAACATTCGGTACAAAAATACTGACAACTCTTAATCTTAATAAAAGGAAGTGCGCTCCCATAAAATATGCCATGTTTCCTATCATTTTTTTTAAATCTATAAATATTAAATTAAGGTGACATGCTGTACACGCTGCATAAAATAAAACTTTTTTGTAGAAAAAAGTTTTATTTTATATGGTATATATTTCGGGCGGACATTACCTCTTGAGAAAATGTTAACATTAAAAATAGAAGTAAATATGGCATTTTTTATAAACAATGTGGTTTTTAACATACACTTATAAAAAGTAAATTAGTTTTATTGAACAATATGGCCGCCTACCACAATGCCATGTCCATAAATACATGGCAGAAGCAAGTAAAATAGCCATTAAAAAAATTAATTCTTGTCGATATACCCTTAAAATATGAAATAATATACCTAATCTAATCCAATTTCGCCATTTCTTAAGATGGTAAGCAGGTTCAACACCCAAAACGTGAAACGAACACCGAACACAAAACGAAACACAACACCAAACAAATTACAAAACCGGGTTGCCGTTAATGCCGGTCGTCGGTCGGTAGCGATGGTGACGCCACCGTCTGCGCCACCTGTACCACCAATTGCATATCTTATTTTAGTCACGTGATAGTTTATTTAAGTTAAGTTAAGTTTAATAAGTTAAGTTTAATAAGTTAATTGGCTTTTGTTTAAAAACCCAAGCCGCCTTAGTATGTATTTGTTGTACAGCAAATATGGTGCAGGTGATCCCGGGTTCAATTCTCGACATTGTTTATTTTTCATTTTTATTTTACTTTAAAATTTTGATTTTGTTGACCAATCAGGACGACATAAAGACGTTAAAGTGACGTTCCTGAAATGACGTCGCCCAACGTCATTTGACGTCATCTTGCTACCTGGCTAGGGCTATATGTATATCGTACATATGTATATCTTCTGTATGTACGATGGATACAGGGTGTCATTGAAATGGTGTAAAAAAATTCGGGGGGTGATAGTACTCCTAAAAATTTTAAAAAAAGTTCCTATAACTATAGGGTGGAAAATGCATATTAAGGGAGTTAGGGGCACTGAAAGGGTAAATTTAAAAAACGGTTTTTTGAAATTGTAGGCTTAAAAAACGAGATAAAATTTCGAAGAAAATCCTCTGCCATAAATTTTGACCCAAAATCAAATGGTGATATTGAAAAATAATTTGGAAAATCGGAAAGGGTAGTTTTTGCAAGGGTAGGGGGTTAATTCGTGAATAACTTTTTTTAGGTTATTTTCTTCGCAACGTGGGTTCATTTTTTAAAAACTACATACTTTTTCCTACAAAAAAGGTACTCTTGTTGCACATCGCCCAGAACGATGGTTTTCGAGAAAATTGAAGGCAAAAAGTTTGCTCTGATGGGCTGCTAACTGGTTAAACAACATAAACTTATGAAAGTAGACTATCCCGCTCGAGTCATCTTCTGTCGTTGGTTATTAAGAAAACAGGTACAAGAACCCCTTTTTTTGGCAAATATTTTATGCACGGATGAAGCTGGGTTTACAAGAAATGGAATTTTCAATTACCATAATACACATCACTGGTCCGATGAGAACCCTCATGCTGTTGTGGAAAGTCGACACCAAATTCGATTCTCAGTTAATGTTTGGGCGGGAATTCTTGGCGATAGACTTATTGGACCATTTTTTCTACCCCCGAGGTTAATTTGACACCTTTTGAAAAGTCGCTTGTTATTTATAATAATAAACATTTTAGGCTAAATGGTCAAAGTTACCTTAATTTTCTAATACATGATCTACCAGCACTTTTGGAGGAAGTTCCCATAGCACAGAGGCAGATCACGTATTTTATGCATGATGGTGCACCAGCTCATTTTCCGCTAGCGGTGAGGAATCATTTAAACCAAGTTTTTGAGAGGCGTTGGATAGGACGTGGTGGTCCACAAGCTTGGCCAGCAAGATCACCAGATCTTAATCCATTAGATTTCTACTTCTGGGGCCACTTGAAAACTTTGGTTTACTCAGTGCCGATTAATACTGAAGAGCAACTACGTCAACGCATTATCGACTGTTCCAATCAAATTCGTACAACCCCAGGGATATTCCACAGGGTACGCAGATCATGGAGAAGAAGAGCAGATGTCTGCATTGAAATGAATGGTGGTCACTTTGAACATTTACTATGAATGAATTAAGAAATGCATTATTTTAATAAGGAATTTTGGTAATTGGTTTATTTCGTTTTTTAAAGCAATAAGATGTTTTAAAAATCATAAAATTTAGATTTTTCAATTAATTATTTAATAACTACGTGTTTACTTTTGAAACCCCATAACTTTCATAGGTTTATGTTGTTTAACCAGTTAGCAACCCATCAGAGCAAACTTTTTGCCTTCAATTTTCTCGAAAACCATCGTTCTGGGCGATGTGCAACAAGAGTACCTTTTTTGTAGGAAAAAGTATGTAGTTTTTAAAAAATGAACCCACGTTGCGAAAAAAATTACCTAAAAAAAGTTATTCACGAATTAACCCCCTACCCTTGCAAAAACTACCCTTTCCGATTTTCCAAATTATTTTTCAGTATCACCATTTGATTTTGGGTCAAAATTTATGGCAGAGGATTTTTTTTCGAAATTTTATCTCGTTTTTTAAGCCTACAATTTCAAAAAACCGTTTTTTAAATTTACCCTTTCAGTGCCCCTAACTCCCTTAATATGCATTTTCCGCCCTATAGTTATAGGAACTTTTTTTAAAATTTTTAGGAGTACTATCACCCCCCGAATTTTTTTACACCATTTCAATGACACCCTGTATATCGAAGGTATAGAAATTAGCAGACGACTGTAATGTTCACAAGATATATACATATAATATTTATACTTGAACATATAAAAATAAAGTGTCATCTCAATGTGTAATGTATTTACATAAAACATACACGATATTTTTTGCACCTTCTGGAGTTAATAGGTAGAATTCTTCTATTATGGAGTTATTATTATCTTATTCTTCTATTATGGAGTTAATAGGTAGAATTCCTTCTATATACAGTGGATATCGCATACTATGTGGGATAGGTAATTCACAAATATGCCGTTTTTTATAATATTATAACCTAGAAGGATGACACCATTGACACCTAACTCGCCTGTGAAAGGAACGATTTGAATTACCTTTTTTCCAATATATGTGATCTACTTCAGACTTCTTTATCAGTTTATAGCAAAAAGGGAGTTTTTAGTCTTAATAATAATTAAAAAAACGCACTGAAACCACTCAAAACATTCTTTTAATACTAATACTGTACGAAAGGTGCACCATCCAAAATAGTAGAGCCGCATAGGGCATTTCGCGTGCCAAACTGTGATGAAAGCAAACAACCTATATAGTTAGATGGTATTAAGTTACTGATTACGAAAATCGATGTTGCCCCCCCACCCCCGCGTCAGTCACCCCCAACCCCTCTTTACAGGGTAAAATTTTTAAATCGCTATATCTCGAAAACTAATAATGATAGCGGTCCACTTTTTTTACTGTTATATTCACAAGTACTTGTAGAAAGAAAAAGGTCATTAGAAATATTTTCATATCTCAAAAACTAAAGGAGCTATATTCAAATTTGTATCTTTTTTTGTTGGAAATTTTAGTTTTTTTCAAATATTTTTTTAACATTTCATCCTACAAAAAAAACTTCAACTATTTTATTATGCAAATTTCTTAAGCTTTTTAAAAAGGTGCATATTGTTTGGATTACGTTAACCCCTCCCCTCAAAAAAAAATAAAATCGATCATAAAACCAAAAAAAAATATACACACACTAGATTTAACAAAATACTTAGTATAATGTACCGACCTTTTTATACAAATTTTGTTTATTTATTATTTAGGATAGTAAAAATATAATAATTAATACATATTTTCCCCTCCATCCACGTTTGAGTCACTTCCACTCTCCCCTAAGGGGTAAACTTTTTAAATCTCGGAAACTATTGATGTTAGCGATTTAATTTTTTTGTGGTTGAATTAGAAACCGAGAAGCCTAACTCCCCTTTAACCCAAACTAATACCACCTCCCCCCGATTCTTTTTTTTTTAATAAAAAAAAAACACATTTATTTATTACTTTAATAAGTACAGATTGGTATAATAAATTGCACATAAAAAACTAAAAATTACTTTACAGGTAAAAAAAAAATTATTCATCATCAGAACTCTCATTTTCAAAAGAGTTGTGGTTCTCACAGAGTTCGTCCACACACATACAACTCTCCGTGCATTGAAGTTTATTTTGAACACACTTGCACTGTTTTGTGGTGCATCTATTTTTTTTGCAGGCACATGAGATTAAATTTAAAATTTCATTTGGCGCAACATTTGGTAGATCAGAGAGAACTGGTAGAAATACATTCTCTTCTTTTCGCCAGCCATACTCGGTTGGTTCTAATTCTACTTGAGTTTTTTTATGGGCATTTATCCAAATATAGGCCTGTAATTGGGGTCTTCGTAAAGCTGGTAATAGTGAACTTTGGGTTGGAGGGAGCTGCTCACTTTCCAGCTGCTGTTTGCGCTGCTGATGTGAAAAATGTAATATGTTTCGGGAAAATGAAACTACTATGAGTTATTTGTACGGTGCCTAGATTTTTTAATTATTATTTTTCTTTGATTATATATTTATTATGAAATTAAAAATAGAGACCTGCTCGTATTCGCGAAATACGAGCTTTTTTCTTTGTTCTTATTTGCAAAAAAAAATTCAAGTTGGGGCTGGGAGTTGGGGGTTGGAGCGAGGGGTGGGGTTAAAAAAGGTTTTTAATTTGTTAGCCATTATATAATTAGGCAGGTATAATATATTGTTTGTGCCACCTTTATGTAACACCCCTTTTACCGACCAGCAGCGCGAATTTATATTTTTAAAATTTTTAGGGGAGGAAGTGATTTTACCCCCATTAATATACATTTCTAAAAAGCTTATGAAATTTGCAAAAACTTTTATTTTAACCTTTTTTCCGAGAAGGTCACTTGTTTTCAAAATATTTACAAAAGAAAGATGTGTAATAAATAATCATACACTATATTTTTATACATCTCATTTAGTTTTCGTGATATTGATTTAGTCAATATAACATTTGTTATGCCCCTCGCACTTGTTAAAATAACAGAGAATTTTTTTTTATTCTATCTCTATTGATATCCGAGATATTAACAATTAAAAAAAAATACATTTTAGGGGTTGGGGGATGAGAGAGGGCAACATTATTTTTTGTAATCAGTAACTTAATACTAACTAACCTCTATATGTTGTTTGCTTTCATCACCATTTGGCACGCGAACCACTTTTTTTTGCCCTATGCGGCTCTACTAAAAGTAAACAATGAGCGCAGTTGCCAAATACCTTTATCGCGAGAATATTTCTGGGCAAAATCTAGAGCGTTGCCGCTGTGTGCGGAAATTTGGTGATTTAAAGAATCCAAATTAAAAATATTAATTATTATTAGTGATAAGTGTAAATATAGTACAAAATAGTTTTGGTTATTAAACGAGTTTCACTCTTTCTTTTGCTTTATAATAAAGAATGCAACTTAATTTCTGCTAATTATTATAACTTATTATATCACTTTATTTTCTTCTGATAAAATTGATTAATCACTGGCAACATGAAATACTAAGCATGTTTATTAACAAAATATCCCCTCTGCCCCCTGTGTAGATGTTGCGCTCTATCCAAAGCAGCCAATGTTTATTCTAGTGTATTCAATGTTCTAAGGTAAAAATTATATATTTTTATAATTAAATAGTTGGAAATTGATTTCAGCGTTTTTAAAACATTTTACAAAATATTGAAAAACAAAAAATATAACATAACAAAATTCACACAATCATCATAAAATTTTTAAAATTTTTTTTGCTAATATGTGGAATTTTCCTATTTTATCTACTTTTGCAGTAAATTTCTATTTTTTAAATATGGGAAAATTATACTTTTAAACGTGAGTATTTAAGCGTTTTTCCAAAGATTCACATAATTTTGAAAAAATAAAAAAAAAATCAAAAAATGTTCGTAATTTAATAAGTTAGTAATATGTTTGTAAATTTGGATAGAATTTCCTTTAATTAAATTAATTTAATCTTATTTCAAATTTTTGAAAAAAAAAATATTAAAAATATATTAAATAATAACAAAATTTAAAATTTAAAAATCGGACAAATTAATTATTATTTAAATTGAAATAATGTTTAATAGTTCGTTCAATAAAATCTTTAGTTACCTATTTTAGCGTTTTTTAAAAGAAGAAAAATAACATTAAAAATATTTTAGAAAATCTAAAAACTTCGCTTTTAAAAATCATATAAAAATTTGTTCTTTAAATAAATTGATTACAGTTTTTCAAGTTTTTTTTATTTTTCTTTTTAATATTAACAAAATAAAAATAATAAAAAAAAATTAACATAACTTAATAACCAAGAAGCTCACTTTTAAACACTTCTGCAGAGCTCAAAAATTAGGCAAATTACAATATTAAAAATATGCAATTCGATTACAATAAATTCAGAATTTTTTAAAAATTTAATAAATATTGAGAAAATAAAAGAATATATTTTTTTTATAATTAAATTAATTGGTTCCTAAATTATTTTCAAAAATTAAAAAAAAAAATATCTAATAAACCATCAAAAACTAAAACAAATTAATAAAAATAAACATAAATGACCGAATTGGCGGAACTCAAAAATCTGAAAATTAGACTTTTAAAAAAAAAAACGTTCAATAAATTGATTGTTTACGTATTTCAGAGTTTTTCAAAAAAAAAGTAATATAGTAACATTATAACATTATTGTATTTTACATAACCTATTTAAAAAAATATAAAAAAAATTCACAGGTACCATATTTCAAAAACAAAAAAATACACAATCTAAAAATGTGTTCTATAGATAAATTGATTACACCTGTTTAAGCGTTTTAGATTTTTTTTTTAATTATTAAAAGACTGAAAAATTTAAAATAAAAAAATCATAAGTTTATTTAAAAAAAAAAACTAAAAAGGCCAACAAATGAACATAATTCCAGAACCAGACAAATTACTCATTTGAAAATGTAGAGACGTTCTTTAATTAAATTTGTTAGAAAAACAGTAAAAAATATTAAGACAAAAAAGGTCATTCAAAAACATTGTTATGGTAAACAGAGCTTCTGATATTCAAACAAGGTAAAAATCCCATTTTTGTAAAAACAATGTGTCACAATGAATCGTCTGAAGTTTGCCGACGGCGCGCGGCGTCTTGTTGACAATTTCCGATTACTATCGAAAGTAACTGCTTAACATTCTCATTTCCTGGGAAATTCTTGAGTATTATTACAACTACCACGGACAGAATAATAAATCATTTAATGTAAATTTTTAGTATAACATAAGAAATATTATTTATTTATTAATAGAACCTATTGGCAAACAAGTAAAAAACAAATCTATAATATTAAAGAGAAACTTCACAAAATATTTCGTACCTTTTAGACCTGACAAACACTTTTGATTGTGTAACACGTCGTATTACATTATAATTATAGTATATTTATAATATATTAAATAAATTGTAATATAATAATAAATATAAATAAATTGACCTTTTACAACCTTCAACAGGTTTATACTATTATGCTCAATTTTCAGTACTCTCATAACCCTCAAATTTCTTCTCTTTCATATATTTAATATCATACTAGCCCATGATATCAGCAAATAACTTCTCAGCTTTCTTCTAGTCACTCACTCATACAGTCAAACGCTTTGTGGCACTCTAGATAGACAGTTTTGTGAACTAAATACTTGAGTCATGTAATTTTTTGCACGATATAAGAATGATAAACGTATTTCTTGACAAAAAACCAGCAATTAAAGTCACTTAATATTATTAACCCATTACTTAAGCAAAAATATGGTAAACAGGTTGCTCCATTAGTGAAACCGCCCATTTAATTTATTAAATCCTTTTTCGGAATAATTATTGATATATCAGAAAATCATAATCGATATAACTGGACCGGTTCGTCGATGTTTTAAAGTGTAACGAACTTGAAAACAAGATATTTATTATTTGTCAACGTGCTTATTTGGAGAAATCGTAAATACCATAATGGAGCAGTTTTTTTTTTGATAAAATAGAATTAATCGTTCGTAAAGGTTGCGGCGCCTACGCCATCACGCGTTATTTTACCAGAAGACCTTGCAGATTTGGGCAATTTATTTTCACTTTGGTATAAAATAATGATGACTGTGACGATATAATACTTTTTTGATTTTTAACAAAAAAAAACGAATTTTTAAATGACAATCGCTTAGGCTACATTTTAATTTTCTAAAGTTTTTTTGGATAAAATTCAGGAGTATTGATGTAATGAGTTTTATTTTTAAGGCTCCGCTTCCCAGGCCCACGAAAATTGCTTTTTAGAGGTTTTGCATATATCGTTTTATTTGGACACCGTTGCATTTTCAATTAAATATTCGGATACTTCAAGGCAATTCAAAATATAATAGTAGACTTCACACCATATTTTAAAGTAGTTTTCGGCATCCAGCAAAGCTTTTTCTGTAAGTTGGTACAAAAAATACATTCGCAAAAAAAACGATATATTCTGTCGCACGTTTATTGGAATATTTTTAAGAGGTTCTGGAAGAACTTTCTCCAAGAAAAGCCGATAAATAGATCCTGTTAACCGTTCCGGTAGGAGTATGTAATAACAACACCATGCGCCGGTAAATTGTTTTAAATCATCAGCTATAAAATTTTAAAACATTGACATTGATATTTTGAACAATTGTTGTGAGGATATCATTTTTTATTTTATTTCTCTTCCAACGAGCAATATACCCAATTACAATAATATAAAACATTTTACATTTTACAAGAGAAGTAAAACCTAACCTACACTACACATTGCACAAAAATCATAATACCTGATAAAAACCTTAAAAATAGATAGGGTACAATTTGACTTAAATCTTTTCACATCGCAGAATAAATTCATAGAACAATGGCTTTCAACAGTCTTAAAAATTCTATTCTATTAGTAAAACAATCCAACTGATCCGAGTACTGGTTAGCAAGTTTGCCTGCCCTGGTAACAAAGAAATTATTTCCATAATTGGTTCGGTGGGATGGAATATGGAATGAGGGTGTCTGACGGGTCTGCCTTTAAGGAACATGTAGACCAATTTTACCGAGTATATCGGGGCAGCAAGATCCAGAATGAAGAATGTCATAGAAGACTGACAGGTCACGATGTTTACGACGAGTTTGGAGAGTATGAATATTAAGTTCAGACTCAAACTTGTGGTAGATAATAGGAAGTGGAACATTCCTTTTGAATGCAATGTATCTTAAAAATTTGTGCTGAACCTGTTCAATCATCTTCAACATGAACCATACTCTAGGTGAGGACGAACTAGTGTACAGTAAAGAAGCTTAATAGAACCAATGTTCTGGAAATCTCTGGTCCACCTCTTAATAAAACCCAGCACTTGCATAGCCTCTAATACAGTTGTTGTGATATGAAGAGAAAAATTTAACTGTGAGTCCAAAGTTATACCAAGGTCTTTTACACTAGATAACACCCATTAATAGTGTTTCGTCATCACATGCTTGTAGTAATTATAATTATTAACTTTAATTTTCTCTTAATCAATACTTAGTGATACTTTAACTTTAATTTAATTCTTTAGATGTATTTAATATTAAATTTATGCATTCAAAAATACGCGTTTTGCTAATAACTTATTTAACTTTACATAATTTGCCTTACATCTTTTCCTTTTGCCACCTTTTGTATATTCCTGAACTATACATATCTTTCCTTATATTGAATACGAATGCGAAAAGAGTGGGAGAAAAGGAGAAGGTTGTGCTAAGTTGTGAATTGAGTAGCAGCAATTCTGGCATTGACCGAAAACCGATTTGATCGATAAGTGTCGACACTGTTTTACGCGCGTATTTTTCGGTACGTGACCTACTAAACCCATCCCCAAAATATCCAGGGTAAGTTACTTTATTTACTAAGTTACTCTCTCTTTACGTTTACGAATCAGCAGGTGAGAGGTTTAGATTACCGGTTAGATTCGAATATTGAGTCAGTGAAACCTATGACTTAAGGATTTTACTTAATTCCCTCGGGATATACATATTTCGAAGGAGTTAGCCCAAATAGTATAAATAGATTAAGCTGACTTGTACCTCGAGTGAAAAGTATGCAATGACATTTACTGGTATTCAAGACCATATTATTAGCGGTACACCAACCAGCAGGCCTATTTAAGTCAACCTGAAGTTTGAGGCAATCATCCAAAGTTGAGACTCTACGGTAAACCTTAAGGTCATCCGCAAATTTCAGATAGTAGCTATTCATGAAACAACTTCCAATATCATTGATGAAGATGTAAAGCAACGGCCCCAAGTGGGATCCTCGGGGAACACCAGATGGAGTATGTACTTCATTTGATTCAAAATTGCACAGTTTAATAATCTGCCTACGGTTAGATAAGTAGCTTTTTAGCCACATATATAGGGGACCGGTAAGACCGTACTAACTTAGTTTGCTAAACAAAATTGCATGATTGACGCGGTCAGAAGCTTTATTGAAGTCCGTATACACTGCATGTATATGACAACCCTCCTCAAAAGACTGAATAACAAACTCAGTAAAAGTGAGAACATTCAGCTCAGTAGACCGCCCTGACATAAAACCAAATTATCTGTCATTAATTACAACACCAAGATGACGCACCAAAAAACCATTAACAATCCTCTCAAAAAGCTTTGGTATAAAACTAAGGATACTTATTGGTCTATAATTCTTGACCTGAGTGCTGTCATCAGACTTTAAGATGGGCGTCATAAATCTTGATTTCCAAAAGTCAGGGAAAACACCTGTCTTTAGGGAAAAAATGAATAATATAAACGAAGGTCTTGAGATAATAAAGCTGAAATGCTTGAAAAAGATAGGAGGCAACCCATCAAGACCAGGATTCTTGCAAGCATCCAATGTACTCAGCTCAGAACAAATTTCAGAGATTGTTATGCTTAACTTAGAAACATTCAAATTATTTGTAACTTGATTTACAGATACTGAATCGTTCCAGTTAGGTGGTGCATTGCTATACATTTCAGAAAAATACTTAGAGAACAGATTGACTATATCAATACCAGAAGAGCATTTAACATTTTTCGTAAAATATCTCTTGAGGGACTGCACTGTTGCCTTTTTTTGTTGTTTACAAATTTCCAAAAATTTGGCAGATTATTCGTAAAAGATTGCTCTGTAAGAAACACATATTCATCATAGCAGTGTTTTTTTTAAATTTTACATCTTGACCGTAGAACCGAAAAAGCATGATAATCGGCATCCAATTGTGAGTTCAAAAATCTCTTGTGTGCCCACTTCCTTCCTTTTGAAAACCAATATGGACATTTTTTAGCGGAATATTTCTTTAAAGGAATAAAGCAGTCAATACATAAATATATAATTTCATAAAATACGTTTAACATATTGTTCAGAGCTAAATTCGTTAACAGTGTATCCCAGTCAAACGAAAGGAATTCCAAAATGGCATCCCAGTCGACCGAATGAAAGTCCCTATAGGAACCACAGCCAGTCAGTTCACTTGAATTTCTGTTAATACCACACTCCACACAACAGTACACTCGAGGGTGATAATTGCCTGTTGGAAGCAATGCAAAATCTGCCATGGAAACAACTATATCTGAGGAATATGCAGAATTGAGCCAGTATCGTTTGAAATATGGTTGCCCTGAAATAAATTATATAGGGCACAAAGGCCAGGAGAACAGCAGTTGATCCGAACTCCTCATCCAACCAACGGCAGTGAGGCAGATTAAAAACGCCCACAACCAACAATTGACAATGAGGGAGTCCGTCCACCAGTCCCTCCAAATCGTCCACAAAAATAGCATACTTGTTACAGTGGCTTCTGCCACTAATAGTTGATGGCTTTCTGAACCTACACAAACAAACAGTGCCTCAATTTCCTTACTTAATGATAAAACCCGACTGGTTACACTCTTATGCACTGCAATCAGCACTTCCCCGCCACAAGAACATTCGCTAGTAAAAGCCGATCTATCCTTTCGGTATACAGTATAATCGTATAATTGGAGTTCATTATCAAAGTACTCACTGGTTAACCAGGTCTCTTTTAAGACAATTATGTGATATTGAGAGTTGTAGGACACATTCTGGTGCAACAGGTCAAGCATGGTTCGTAAACCTCTCACGTTTTGGTAATAGACCATCAATTGAGGTCTATCAATTGACACTAAGTAAGCGGCACATTCAGTTTTTTGACGGTTTTTTGGAAACAATTTTAGGAATCCCTGCAAAATACTTAATAAGTAGATCCTTTTTCACCTTTTCTTTGTCTCTTCTTCAAGTTGGTCTTACACTCATTTAGATCCTTTCTCTGTTGAAGTGTAAGATCAGCTCCAATGTAAACCCGTGTAGTCCTGTCCAGATTTCTTTTGCTTCTCAAAACCCTTGCTACTTAATTCGGCTCTAAGAGACCTATGCCCATTCTTATTTTTCTGGCCAACTCTGGTCACACTACGAATCTGTGTTGGTTTTTGGCGCGGGTGCTATCATCATTATCTTCGGAAAAATTAAAAAGCATGATGTTTGTTTGCTTTTTCTGTCATTCGGACATTTCCTGTATGAGATTATCACTTACTGATGGAGTAGTAGGCAAGCTGATTGGTTGAGGCTGTTGTAATAATTTAATATTGTTCCTGATGCCATTCAAGGATACGAAAGCAACATTTAAGAGTTTCACCTCTTCTTTAATTTCATTGATCATGGAGCCAAATTCTAAACACCTATCTGTTTTGTTTTTGATATCCTGAACTTCCGTTTCCAAGTTAGAAACACGATTCACCAAGCCAAACAAGTCAATGAGCTTAGGAGAGCAATTCTTACACACATAAGGCATAACTCGACTGGAGAGAATAAGTGTTCTTATTTCCGTAGTACTTATTCCGGAGCAAGATTTACACAAGACATTCTTGCACCATCATGTTCAAAATGCAAAAATTAAACGCATTAAATCCTATTTAGGCAATTCATCGTCTTTCTAAATTTTAACGCGTCTTAGGGCCGTAGTGATACTTTTTTGGACATGGGTCCCTATACTCAAATGTTTTCTACTGTTGCACTGAATAACCTTTAGAAGTTTGATCCCATAGTTCTGAAGCACCCTGTATAATCATATCAAATTTAAATAAACAAAATGTTTTATAAGATTAGATATTAACGACGAAACCAGCTGTTATTTATGCATATTATTTTGGAAAACAATGATTTTTGAAAACAATTTCTTACTGATAAGTTGTGTGGGGTGGGTGGGGGGGGTAAAGGTAGGGTTTATGAAAAACGTTTTTTTTTTACAGAAAATAATTGCCTGAGAAAAAAATGTTTTTTTCAAAATTAGGGATTATAAAAAATCTATAGTTTTTGTATCTAGGTATACTTTCTCGCATAACCTTAAGGTTTTCGAGTAAAACGTGAAAAAACCCAATTTTATTTCTCGAAAGCAAGGTGTATCGTCATGAAAATTACAATAGTGCCATTTTTTTTCACGATGTCAACTGGTTGACGTATTCTAACAGGACTAATGAGGTACGTCTTGACGAAAACTGCGATTAGTAACGGCCTAACCTCATGAATCTGTTTCTCGCGACTGATCCTGACTCGTACAATATTACCGTATGACATACATGCACCACTAGAAACATCAGATTACAAATTAATAACCGCAATATGTGAACTAGAAATAAAAACTCAGGATCATAGTTTGGCATTATAAATCAGACAACTGGAGACATTTAAAACAGTTTCTCCTTTCGTTTCTTTGGAATTATGTCTGTTTGAGGACCAATGATCCTTCAACATGTGCAAGCGAGATTTCAGAAGTGATTTTAACAGGTCTGGAATCTTATATTTCGAACACATTAAAAAGCTCTTCAGACATAAACCGTGGTTCGATAGAAGTTGCACCAAGGCAGTCAACAACAAAACTGCTGCTTATCGCAAATGGCGCCAAGACCCAAACTCGTGTCAACTTTGTTGCGTTGAGAAATGCTTGCAAGCAGAGTATCCATACGTGCAAAAAAATATAATGAGAGTTTAAAGAACAAACTTCTCAATTGTCCAAATGGATCAAGATCGTCTGGTATGTGGCAAAAGCAGGTTGCCAAGATTTTCTGTAGATCAAAAATGCGACCATTGATTAAAAAATAGGTTTGCTGGGTCAGGAGTTCGCATCAAACTCTACCGTAGATCCACAATGAAAAAGTCAAAGTCAAAATATACTTTATTTGCTAAGTTTACAAACTTGTGCTTAAAACTTCCTAATCCTAGAATTTATAATACTAGTATTTATTTGGTTATCCAGAATAAAAACAGAATACAGAATCGATTTGATTGTACATAGAAGCATATTTTATATAATCAAAGAAAAAACCAAAAAAGAAGAAAAGAAAAGGCAAGAATCAACATAAAACAAGAATAATAATAACAAAAAATCTGATCAACAGACATATAATTAAGTTTAAATATTAAAATGAGTCGTTAAAATACTCTTCAATGCTGTAGTAAGCTTTTGGTAAGATTAATTTCTTTAGTTCTCTCCTAAACTTTTTAAGGTCTGTAACAGTCCTAATTGAAAAAGGAACATGATTAAATATTTTACGACTTATAAATATAAGAGAGTTTCTCATGTGAGGAGGTGGGGATCGGAAGAGATAAGTTGTTTACTTGACGAGTATTATGACTGGTGCAGAATGGTGGACTAACGGACTGAGTGTTGCAGTTTCCAATATAAAGAGTGAGAAAACTGTTAAAATTCTTTCAGCTACAAAAAGAGGTTTACAAGAGACTCTCAGACCAACACCACACAGATACCTTAATGTATTTTTCTAAATAGTAAAAATGATGTTAAGGAGTCCCTTGGAGCACAAACCCCAAAATGGCAACCCATAACGGATATGAGAGTCTATTAAGGCGAAATAAACTGAACGAGCAAACAACCCCTCCAACTCATGCCTGGCAACCCTGACTGCAAAACAACCAGAAGAAAGTTTAGCAGTGAGGCCCAAAACGCGGTTGACAAACCTTAAACTCTCATCAATGAAGAAGCCCAGAAATCGACAATAATCCCCACCATGTAGTGGGCTCTGCTCGTCAAACAAAAAACCCTCCACATTACACTTAGAGCCCAGAACAAAAGTCTTATCAACATTGAATACAAGCTGATTGTAGATGCACCACTCTTTAATTTTGTGAAGGTCCTCTACTATGAGAGATCTGACTACTTTTTGATCTTTGTTATGCCACAGAATTGTAGTATCATCGGCAAACTGAACCACTAGTCCATGCAGTGATAGACAGCTTAAGTCATTAACGTATAATAAAAATAAAATAGGACCTAACACTGACCCTTGAGGTACACCACATTTAAGGTGTGCTATCCCTGACGAAAATGCAGATGCAACCACTCTCTGGGTGCGACCAGACAGGTATGACTTCAACCACCTCAAAGCCACTCCCCTAAATCCATAAAAATCAAGCCGTCAAAAACCACCCAAAACACCATCGACTATGCCAAGAAAAGCTTCTTCGTTGCCAGAGATAATTCTCCGTCACCGAGAGAGTCTTGAAAAAGTTCTTAAAGGCTTAAACACTAAAAAGGCAACCGGGTCGAAAGGAATACCGCAAATTGTATTAAAAAAATGTGCTGCCATGCTGACACCACCGTGCAAACCGTTTTCTCCTTCATAGAGAAGATGTCTGTTCCTTCGAGACTAAAAACTTGGGTGAATTCAACCGGTACCCAAAAAAGGAAAAAAGAGGGTGCCCATCAATTACTGTCCGATTGCTTTAGTCACGATCACCAAAGTAATAGAAAAAACTTGTCAACAACAAATTTTATCATAAAGAGTGCGGTGAGTGCAATCTGATTGAGTTTAACGCAGCTAAGACTCAGGGTGCTGTATTTACAAAGAAGGCTGCCTCTGCCACCTCAACCCTATATTATTATGTCCGGGCTTACTTTGCCGCTGTCTTCGTCAGTTCTGCTTGTTAGGACTGAAGGTTAAAAGCAATATGTTTTAGCACGATCATGTAGCTAGAATAACGCAAGCACAATCTTGGGACTCTCTTTAAAGCGAAAAGGCTGTATACTGTACGCTTTACAAGGCTCAGATTCGTCCATCTCTTGAGTATTGCTCTTACATATGGAGCTCTGCACTCAAACATACTTTGAAGTTGCTTGATTCCATCCAGAAGACCATACTTCTTATAGAAGATCCACAGATAACCAGAACCTTCGACAGTTTAGGACATAGAAGGAAGATGGCGGATCTTACTCTGTTTTATCGATACCATCACGGTAAATGCACTTCTAGCCCATATCATTCCACCTAGAGCTATACAGATAATAACTACTTGACAGGCAGATGCGACTCATGAATATCGAGTGCATCTGCAACGTCTGTGGACTTAACTCCCATATTACAACTTGCAGAACTTTGAGGGAAATATCCACAACCCCTCGTAGTACTAGCGCTATTCGTGATGTGATACTCGAGTACCATAAGGTTTGCCCTTTTGTGACAGTATATTCCCTAAAAAAACGACTATGTACTATAATAATTTTTTTTTTCTACGTAGAATTTTTATTTCATTGAACAAAGACTTAGACTATGTATTTATGTGTATTGGTTTGTTTTTTTTTTATTATTTTACTAGCTTTGTCTACAAAATTTCTTTTTTTTATAATAAAGCAATTTATTAATGAAACTATATAACTACATTAAACTAAAAAGTATATTCAAAGCTATACGATTTAATGAAAATTAAATCAAAAAGAAAATGTGTTCAACCACGGATTAATGTAAAGCTTGTTACGTCTCTTAAAAATGGATAAGCTAAAAAATTAACACTAAATCCAAATTATACCACTATCACCTAGGTTTTGAGAATATAAAAATAAGGTATAAAGTCTAATAAAAAAATCTTAAGGTTGATATCTATAAAAGATTTTTTACTCAATGCTAAGGAAATCCAATGAAGCCAATAATAAATAAAAATGGAATTGAAATTTCTGACGCATTGTTAATGGCAGACGAATTTAATAAATAAAAGAGCAATAAATTAGCTAGCAAAAGTATGGTACAGAACAGAGATTCCATGTATCTTAGTTCAATCAGAGAAAATGTTATATAATTACTCAAATTAATCAAAAGCAATCATACCTAGTTATTAAGACTATTCGTAAATTTTTAATTATTATTTTATTTTATATTGATGAAAATTAGTAAATTCTGTATTTAGTACTAGTATATATTCTAACATTTTTAAAACATCATATAATTCTCGCACACAAATCCGCCAATAAAAAAGAGGTAAACATCACACTTTTATTAAAATCCTAAAAAAAATTATTAAATTTAGAATATGTCCGTTAGTGGATAATAAACATTTAATTTTAAAGTTTCAGTTTAAGTTTAGCGACGAAGACTAGAGATAGGCAGGTGCTATTTATAAGGGAATAATGTTTACAGTTTTGAATAAAGATATAGGCGGTTTTCCTGGACCTGTCAGGAGTTTTGATATTGTGGAACAAATAGAAAAAGTTTTTTTAGATCCGACATCAAAGAATATAATTAAAAGTACACGATGCACCTGTAGTAGATCAGATGCCAAAAAATCAAAATCTCGACTTTTTCTGATAGATTCGTTATATTATTATAGCGAGTTTCATACAAAATACCCCTGATACCATATTTGTTAATCTAGATTTATGTCATGCGAATTTGGACCTTGTTACCTATATAGGAATATTCTAAACACACATCTAGTGACATAACGGGGAAACCAATTAATATTTCATACGATTTTTTTTACTGAAGGTCGGCCTGCTATTATGTATGGGCATATCGCATTATATGCTAAATACCTTCAGCGCGAGGTACGGTCAGAAATATTTGTTCCTTGAAACTTAAATAAATTACGTACTCATTAATTAATATTGCCGCAATAGAGCCCAACGGTACCTAGAAACAATATGTTATTTATATGAGGTTTAGGTTACATAATTGATGCTCCACCTTTAAAGAAATTTGTTCCACAGGCAGTAGTGAAAACTGTATATCAGTTACAGTATTGCCTAAAATTATTAAGAGATACTCAATCCTTCTCTTTTTAATTTATGGTCTAGATTTATATGTTTATTCTAGTGTATTCAATGTTCTAAGCCAACGCCCTAACCAGAAATAAAATTAAAAAGAAAAATTAGGAAATAATGGGGGAAATTATTAATAGGAGCCGAGATTGCACTAAGGGCGCATAGACCAGATTAAATATTAAACTACGAACACCATACCTAGTTAGAAATTCTGTGTACCCTACAATGACATGTTCAGCAGTTTTTTTCTGCTCCTAACCCCGAATGTGAAGTTGAAACAATTGTTTGCGTTCACTATTTGGTATTTTATTATATTATCCCGGCGATTTGTTTTAATTTGTCAGCGAAACTGGATGGATTGTTAAATAAAGACGGTTTTTTGCCCTACCCCCCTCCACCTTAGGGGCGATTTACGTTCTTCCCTCGATTAAATATTTCTAAGGTTAATTAAAATTCTTTATACAGGCACTCCAAGAGCAAAGAAGAAAAGCCGTGAATGGAAAAATCTGCAGACAAAGCCCTTATATCCAGCTTTTTAATAAAAAGTTCTTTAAAAGAGCTGTGAATTTATAAGAGACCGAAAGAGAAAGAATAATTCAACTGCTTAATATCGAGTCACTTAGAGCTGCCCCAAAAGCTTTTCCAGAGCATTTGGAAATAAAAAATATCCGGAAAAGCACGTACTAACTCGTTTTGATGTGAATTGATGCAAAAATATCAATTTAAAGTTTCAAATACATGGACCACAAATTAAACTAAAAAGAATAATCATGAGAAAATGTGGAAAATTATTAATAAGCTGGACCATGAGACAAGACAGCGCTGCACTAGAGCGTTAAGACACAATGTTTTCTCTATCCAGGTTTGTACATACCTAATTAATTAACTACCATAAATGCTCTGTTACTCGGTGTGGCTCAGTAACATGCATACGTGAAACACTGCACAAAGGCACAGTTTGTGTGTTTCATTGGTCATGAAAATTAATATCAAAATCACCTGAAATAAGCCTGTTAACGCTGACTAGGATACTAGTAAATAAAGCTTCCAAAATATTTCTAAAAAGTTCAGTATTTTCAACAGGAGACCTATATTCCTAACACATACAAGTTAAAATGTCTGCAATAGAGCATTGAGAATTCAAAAAATGTCTCTTTAAGAAGAAAATCAAACTTTTTTATTGGAACAAAATTATAAAAGGATCAAAATTTATTGCGCACCAATATAACAGCCTCCATGAGAAAACCTGGAAACAATGGAATATTAAGTTAAATTAAGAGACTCATCATGCCTTGACCAATGCTCTATGAGAATTAGAATATCTGGAAAATCTACTCAATATTTCCAATTCTTGTACCTTATTTCTAAATGACTGAATATTCAATAAAGTTATACTAATACCACCTTCGGCTGACCTTCATCTAAAAAATTATTATTATCGCAATCAAGTTGATAAAGAGCACAATGAAAATTACACCACAAAATAAAAATCACACTAACATAATAACAACAGTAAATGCTTATACTTTCTAATTTTTAAGTAAATTCTTGACAGTAAGTGAATAATAAAAGTTTTAGTCCTACTTGTCAAGCAAACACTTGCTATCACGAGTTATTACTCCTAAAGCAACTATTTTAAGTGTTTACTTACGGTCGGGGTGAATAACAGCAAATGAAAACTTAACTTATTAAGTAAATACTTTTATTTTCGCAAGGTTGATCGTAGAGATGTAAGTCCAAATAGTGCAAAACGTCTTTTAAGGTTTGAAAATGAAACTACTGAGCTCATTAAGAACTATTTCTTGCCATATAGCAACGAAACTCGAGGTGGTGCACTTTCTTCAACAAAATATATAATAATAATAATAATAATAATAATAATAATAATAATAATAATCATAAACATCTTTTATTTAACAAACAAATAGTTTACAGTTGTGATTATTATACATACATTTCTATAGAGATATAAGAGAGGTGAAGTCTCTTACTTAACCTACCTAATCCCTTTGAAGTGAAAATAAAACAATATCATGCAACTTATTAGCGAATAGCTCTTTAAATGTACGCACATATTGTAGAAAGAAAAGAAAAGTTACTTAAAGAATTATTATACATAACGACAAACTGTGCGATACAAAAGACCGTAATATAGCTTTATCCAGTAGCAGGTAGAGATTTTCTTTAAAAAGTAGATAGTTATATTTTGAAATAATTTCAAAGCCTAGTCCAGTTCAGCATACAATGCGAATACCTGTTTATAAATTCTTCAAATATATTATAAGGTTGGTTTATTACACAAGTCAGATACACTTTTCCTGGTTATTCTCCCATTTTCTTTAATTTACTCCTTTATTTTTTTTATTAAGTATTGCCTCAACATGTTCAATTTAAGTGTCTTTTTGTCTTTAGTAAGAAAGAAAAAAAATCCTTTCTTATTCATGGTGAGTTTGTTGATTAAATAAAAACAAACGCATTTTGTATTTAAATTTGTTAATATTAAATATTTTAAAATTATCAGGTATGGAATTATATAAGGTGATTGCATTATATGAAAAGGATCTTTTATACATAGATGTTTTATGTAACGGGATGGAGAATTTGTTTTTGTTTCTAATATTTTGTCCATGCATGCTTGTCCTTGGCAGAAATTTATTTTTAAGAGTATTCGAGGTGTTAGTGGTATTGAGAAGCTTATGCACAAAATTTGAAAGATGTAGTTTTCTACGGCTTTCCATATTTAGCCAGTTAGATTCTACAATTTTATGAGTAATATGGTCATGCTTCCTAATTTCGTATATCAATCGACAGCATGCGTTCTGTACCCTTTGTATTTTTTGTTTATCGAAAGCAGTAAGACGTGGACCGTATATAAAGTCACCATAGTTGAAATGTGAGAGTACTAATGTGTCGCATAAACTTTTTTTCAACGAGTAGTTAAGAATGTGCCGATTATTATATAATAATTTCAGCGCACAGAAGCTTTTTCTTGTTATATTCTGAACGTGTGCACTAAATCTGAGATCTTCGTCGATAGTTAAGCCAAGATTTTTTGCGCTGGATACAAATTTTAATGTAGTATCATTTATTTTTAATTTTAAGTTATTTTTAATAGAGTTTCTTTTGATTTTGCTGCCAATACATAATAGTTTAGTTTTGTCAGAATTTAAGTTTAGGTTATGTTCAGCAGATAATTCTTTAGGTGCGAGAATTATATCAATAGTGTAAATAATAAATAGAAGGGGTGATAAAATAGCTCCTTGTGGCACACCCGACAGAACATCCAATGCATTCGACGTAATATTGTTATAGACCACCTTTTGCGACCGTTTGCTTAGAAATGAATTAATTAATTGAACAGATTCCGCGTGGAACCCATAATATTTTAGCTTAGCTAATAGGAGACGGTGATCCAGAGTATCAAAGGCCTTGGAGAAGTCTAGAAGTACCAAAATATTTATGTAGCCTTCATCGCAGGCCCTGAATATATCATCAAGCACAGATGCTAAAGCAGATACTGTACTAAAATTCTCTCGAAATCCACATTGATTATCAGGCAGGATTTTATTAACAGTGAAATAAGTGAATATTTGGTTATAAAGGATTCGCTCAAAAATTTTTGACAGGGTGGGAAGAATACTTATGATCCTTAACTCAGAAAAATGGGAGGGTTGACTATTCTTTGGTAGTGGGATTCCCAGAGCAGTTTTCCAGATTGTTGGGACTTGTTTCTTCTCTATGGCGGTGTTAATAATGTGTAAAATTATATGATCTATTAAAGGGCTACATATTTTTAGCATTTTTGCATTAATTTGATCTGTACCAACAGCGTTAGTTCGGATGTTATGTAGAGCGGAGTGTATTTCATCTATTGTAGCTAAAGAAAATTTGAAGTTTATTTCTGGGTTGAATATATGGGTTTTATAATATAAAATTTGATTATTTGAAGGATTTGATATGGATTGCAAAAAAGGATGTAAAATAACTATTAATTTCATTAGGATTTGAGAGGTTACTTGGTATAATGTTTTTTTTTTGTGAGCGAACATTTAAAGCTTGAAGAGTTTTCCAGAGTTTAGCTGTATTGTTTAATTGAGAAGTACTTATAATATCTCTTTTTTGCAGCTCTAGTGGCAGATAATGTCTGGTTACGAATATTTTTATAGAGGAAATGGTCAATTATATAGAAATATTTCTTCAGTATATTAGTGACCCTGGTTTTCAAAATGTTGTTGCAAATGATTTTGGTGTTGATAGAACAACAGTTTGTAAGACTGTAGATTATATTGCACAAAATTATGGAGAAGGCAGATCAAAGGATAATGTTTCCAACAACTGAACGACAGTTAAATGAGGCTAAGACAAGTTGGATGGAAAAATACAGAATTCCCACCGTAATTGGCGCACTTGATTGTACCTATATACAAATTAAAAAATCTGGCGGGCAGTTTGGCCATGAGTACATAAATAGAAAAAATGTTGCTTCATTAAATGTTCAGATGACATGTGATGCAATGGAAAGAATCACAAGTATAGACGTGCAATGGCCTGGAAGTGTGCACGATAGTAGGATTTGGAGACAAAGTTCTGTTCAACAAAAACTTGCAATATTTCAAGGAAATGTCTGTTTGCTGGGGGACAGCGGATATGGTACATCTCCCTTGCTTTTAACACCATTTAGACAGCCACAAACTCAATTAGATTGTCAATACAATACATTACATTCAAAAGAACGAGTAGTAATAGAACGGGTATTTGGCCAAATAAAACAGCGCTTTCCAATACTCGCAAATAGGATTAGACTGGCAATAAAGAAAGTACCTAAAATAGTCATATGTTGTGCTGTACTTCATAATATTACTAAGTATTTGCAGGATGAATGGGACTATGAAATAGAAAATAACAACGACGACGATCCTGATGACACAGAAATTGAGGAACAAGGAGACATTAGACGTCTTGGTGAACAAAAACGCTTGGAAATAATGCAGATAATAAATCAGTTTAATTTAGTTTAATTTTAATAACAATTTTTTTTTCTAAATAATATTAAAGGTATCAAATAAAAATTAATTATGTACCTCTTAAATATATATAGTTATTTTAATTAACACATTATAATTTATATTATATCTACTTATATCAATTTAAACATCTTATATCTACTTAAATCAAATGTTTAATAAATGTGTTATAAATTTTACTTTAACAAAAGAAAATCTTGCAACCTATATTCCTTATTAAAAGGATCGTCACAGTTTTGGGTATTATTGGCTTTGTTTTCTTGCTCACGTAGGATTTTTAATTGGAGTTTTTTTTTCAAATTGTAATCTCGTTACTTTAAGCTGCTCTAGTAGTACTAAGCGTTGGAGCTCGGTTATTGACAAACTTACAGTTTCTTCTGTTTCGGCTGCTAACAATTTTTGTTTTTTAGTTTTGTGGTCACAGGATACCGAAGAAATATCTTTAGCATATTCTTTGCGTAAAAGGTGTATGGGAGGTAAAACACTTTTATTACCTGAATCTAGCCCAACTGTTACTCCTCCTGGTATTTTACTGTACACAGGATTTTCTTCAGCATTTAAAATTTCTAGAAAATCTTTTTTCCATTGCAGTAGCTTAACTGGTTTATTTCCTGTTGCTGACAAGTCAGTTTTCTTCTTTACAGAGCTTTTCATATTGTTAAGAAGTGTTTTCAACTTATCTATAGTTACGGTTTTTCCTGCATATTTAACAAACTCCTCCCTCATTCTAGTCCAGGCGTTCTCTTTTGCCGAAACCATTTTTGGTACCATGGACTTATTTAAAACAATTTTATTGTTTTCTTGCTGTAGAATTCTGACCAACTGCGCTCGGTTATCAGAAACAAGCTTCGATTTCTTTATGCTTTCTTCATCACTGGAAGACATCTTTGTTAAATATCTTGACTTTTTTTAATTGTGTCCGATTTAAAAATAACTAATTTAAACAAACATTTACCTAAATAGGACGTAAAGAGGTCTATATAACACGTGCTTTACAAAGTAAATAATCGTAAATAAGATGATTCAAATATGTGAATAAGGATAAACAAGCTTATACTCGCAAGTATTACTTCAATATTAAAAAGTAAACTTTTTTGAGTCATGCCTTACTTTTATTCACTCATTGACAAGCATTTGCTTCAACTTTCAAGGCAACACTTTTCTTATGAGTAAATGCTTATAAGTGCTTACTTGATTTTATTCACCTCTCCCTTTACGAAGGTATCACTCTCCCCACAATCAGCAGTCCAACGAAAAACTTTCCTAGAAAAGTGATTATATCTAATAAAATAAAAAATCACTATATCTATTAACTTATCCTAATGTAGAGAAAGTAGGCTCCAACATTTCACTGACAACCCCAGAATAGTTTCTGGCACTGGAGGCAATATATATGACGACCTTTCTTTTATAAACCATTTGCCTATTAGAAGTCCTGGAGATCTTATTCGGTTCATTGTTTCTCATTTGGTCAGTAGTGACCATTGACAGTTCATTTAGCAAAGATATTTCTGGATGTTTCTAAGAGCATAAATTGAAATTTTCTTCCTTAAGTTGAGAAATTTCATCATACTTGTCAAAATTGTCAGTTTCCAAAATGTACATTCTGGAAACTATAGTCTTGTTTATGTCTGTTAAGTCAGATACCTTTTTTTGTAGATCATCAATTGACTTTACATGATTGTCACACTACTTCTCCTCCAATGATGCTCTTTAAGTCACTCATATCAATGCGCACCCAGCGCATTTGCAGTATTATAGAGAACTAAGAAATTACACAAAAAAAGCAATCATTAGAGAAAAAAATTACTTTTTTTAATTAACTGTCAGATAAAAAAGGAAAGATTTTTTGTAGAGTAGCAGACAAACTTGATCTAACAAGAAATAAAATTCAAAATTCTATAGCAACTAATATATTAAATCTATTAAATCTCATAATTTTTTTAATAGTATTAATGCCCTTCCGGATACAGTAAGTAGGGAAGCAAAAGATTACTATAAAAATAATCTAGCTTGTAATGAAGTGTTAGCATTTTAGCTTCTCGAATATTATAATTTAACTAAAATAATCTCTTCAATAAAATCTAATGCAGTGGGAATTGATGGTATCTCAATTAAGAATATTAAACTTTGTTCTCGGTTTTACTCAAGTCTGTTATTACATATAATTAATGAGTGCATACTTAAGCAAAAATATCCAAATTTATGGAAAAAAGCAATAATCAAACCTATTGCAAAAAATTCAGTACCTAAAGAATACAAGGATTTAAGACTAATCAGTATATTGCCTGCAGTGTCCAAAGTGTTTGAAAAACATATTTATAGCCAGATTTCTAATTTTGTTGAAGCTTATAATTTAATTCCCGATTGCCAGTCAGGATTTAGAAAGAATTTTAGCACGTCAACATGCTTAGTTAAAATATTAAATGACGTAAGAGCGAATGAAGAGCAAAATCAAGCGACATGTGTGGCCCTGCTCGACTTTAGTAAAGCTTTCGACACACTTAACCACGAAATGTTGTTGGCTAAACGAAGGTATTTTGGAATCTCTGAATATGGTATTAACTTCTTTAAAGAATATCTATATACTCGTGAAAGTTGTGTTATGACAGTCCAACAGTTAGAAAAACAATGTTCAGAGTTTAGGCAATCAAATCAAGGCATTCCTCAGGGTTCTATACTATCACCCCTACCTTTTTGTCATGTCAAAGTTATAAAACATTCCACATTACAGCAGTATGCTGACGACTCACAACTGTATATTCCTGTCTCTATTAAAGATATGAATAATAATTAATTTCAACATAATTTCAGTTCGATTTAATGAATCTAGAAAACTACGCAAAAAATCACAACCTCAAATTAAATGCTGAAAAATCTAAAATTCTTTTGATGTGTTCGAACAATAATTTTGAAAATCGTATAAATATTCATATAAATAACACTCCAGTTCCAATTGTCCCAGAGGCAAAAAATGTGGGTATCATATTTGACAATTCTCTCTCTTTTGAACCCCATGTAAAAAACAAAATTAAATCAGCCTATTTACGCCTGAGAAACCTTTTTAAATTTAAATGAAACCACTAAACAAAAATATTTACTTTGTGAAAGCCTTCTTTTATCTTTATTCGATTACGGTGATATAGAACCGCATCATTTCAGCGCTCTTTTAAATTTGCGGAGGTTAAAATGTGGAATAGTATTCCATCCAGCATTAAACAACTATCTTTAAACATATTTGCTAAAAAAATTAAATCACAGTTGCTAGTTAAGCAAAGAATAGCTTAATTAACATCAGATACTAATTAGGGTAAAAATCTAAAAATAATAAATCTAAAAAAAATAAAAATAAAAATCATTAATTGCCATTAGTTGAAAACTGTCTTTACCCCTCGTGGACATCGACATTTTGCATCTTTGCTTTTTTTAGGGTCTTAAATATTGGGCGTTATCCTCCTTGGTTCTTTTATTCGCTGCCACATCTGCGGCTCTCCCGTTCTGGATTAATTTTCTTTAAATTAATTATTTTTAAGGGTTATTTCATCTGTACCAACAGATTAACGGTTTTTATAATCGAGAATTAATCCTTTTTGTGAACTTTTAATTAGATTTATAACTGTATTTTATAATTTTTATATATGGGCAAATATAGCATTTGAATTTGAATGAATATCAGTTTTATTTAACTTCACTTACTTTTTCGGTTTTTTTCTTTATAAATTTAATGATTTTTTCTCAGCAGCTATCGCTCGTTTTCCAAAATATTCTGTTACAGGTCGCTGCTTTTGATATAAGGATTTTATGGTGTTTATTTTCAGTTTAAATTCATCACCGTCATTCTACAGTTGCATCCCTATCTGCCAGTAATCCCTTAGTGTTCAATTTTTAATTTCAATTAAAAATTTGAATTAAAAATTTTTTTATTTATATTTTCCATATAAATCAAAGATTATAAGTTCTTGGCAGTGTCAATGTCATATACAGAGCAATTCTTCGAGCATAGTACATTTTGATGTTCTAGCTTAATATATTGTGACAAAAAAGAAAAAAAGGTTTCAATATAAATAAAGAAAAAAAGGGTCGAGTATGGAATTTCAGAGGCGACATTGGAATTATGGTTCGCAGGCAAAAAGTGGTGGCGTGGAAGGATTAGCGCGAGGCAGTATACGGACGTTAATTTCAGTATAGCTGTCGTTACCGAAAATTGTTATATTTATTTAGTGTATTAGTGTATTATTGCTTTATTGATATTACGTTGAGGATAATTAAACCGGTCAAAGTATTCCCGTGTCTATAATGTTCCTTTGACGGGTCAGAAGTGGAATTGTCCACCGCCGAGCCGTCATTCGTTGAAACCATGGGAAAGACAAAAAACCGCAAAAGGCGGAGCCCTTTCTAGCTCTTCTTCTAGCTCTGAGGCATCCGGCTCAAGTCGTCAACATCAGACAGCTCAAGAGGTGCAAGACGTCGCAAGCAGCTTAAACGGTTGAAAAATGAGTTAAAAAGAAAAAATAAATTATTGGAACAACGGACTGTAAGTACAACATATAGTGGCCTTAACATTGATGAAACTTTGGTACCAGAGTTTGATCCTAATAATAAACAGTGTATGGAGTGGGTTGATAAGGTAAACCAGTTGCGCTCTATATACAGATGGAGCGAACAATTAACTGTTAAATTGGCAACTGGTAGACTACGTGGTAATGCTAAAAAGTGGTATAACTCTCAAAATTGATCAATTTTCCTGTTGGAGTGATATGAAATCATCGGTGTTGGAGGTTTTCCTGTCGATCGGAAATTTTGGAAAATTATTTGTAGAGGCGGCAAATTGTTTTCATTTGCCTCATCGGAGGTTCAGCGATTACTGTTTCGAGAAGTATTCAAGGTTAGGAGGATTAAGTTTGGATATTGGCGATGTGGACATTGTTGATGCAATGGATTGTATTGTAGAAGGCATAATTAACGAGGTGGTGGAGTTGTCTGCTAGAGCTGCAAATTTTCGGTCTCTGGGTCCCTTGGGTGGCTGTTTGGATAGCATTAAAACTGCGTATCCATCCAAAAATGTTAATATTAATAGTTATTGTAGGAATTTGTCCCCTAGTACATCGAAAGGATTAAACTAGGCAAAGACTGCTCAGGTTGAAAAACAGTTAAATTATTTTGAGTTGGGAGTTAATGATAATAAAAATAAATCTATGTTGTGTTATAATTATGAGGGGCCACATGTTGTGGAAAATTGCCCTAGACCTGTAATAGGTTGTGGAGGGTGTGGAAGGGTGGGTCGCGGGGCAGACCAATGTATATTGAATGGGAAGGATGATGAGTGTAGTCAGGTTGACAGATTGCTTAGTCGTCCTGGTAGCAATGATATGTGTTTGGTTGTTGCTCGTTTAAGCGAAGGAGAGGTTGATGGGTGTTTGATTGATACCGGAAGTTCTTGTACAATGGTTGGAACTTCTGTGATCACCCGTTTAGGTATGATTTTGAATGAAACAGGGGAGCCATTGTTTTAGGTTGTTTTCTTGGAAATTTAATGTATTGTGATTTAAGCGCTACAGTGAATGTAAGCATTGGTGATTCATCTGGACAAGTGAATGCTTGTATTTTGGAGGACAGATATTTAACACATGATGTTGTTGTTGGTTGCGATTGTTTGGATCAGTCGCGTGTTGTTGTGCTTGAGTTTGAAAGTACCCCTTCATTAAGAAATGTTTTGGTTTTGGATGAGGTGCAGCTGCAGCAGTCACAGAGGGATGTTGGGATTAGTAATATTAATTTTGGGGATATTACAAGGAGGGGGAATGTGCCATTCATGCTCTTTTAAAAGAGTATGGTGATGCCATGGCATTGGCTTTAAGGGACTTAGGTGGGAGTGATTTTGCTGCTATGCACATTGGATGCACTACCAATGTGCCCGTAGTGTGTAGCCCTTATCGCATGTCAATTTGGGAGGGAAATGTTTTGGATGGGTTATTCAGGGAGTTGCTTGATGGTAGTATTGTTCGTGGATCTAGTTCTCAGTATGCTAGTCCGGTATTGCTCGTGAAGGGGAGGACAGGTGACTATCGAATGTGTGTTGATTGCAGACGTTTAAATCTTGTACCTGTCAGGGAAAGGTTTCTAATTCCGTTGATACAGGCCCAGATTGGTATGTTGGGAGGACACAAATATTTTATTGCGCTGTCTTGCATCTGGATATTATCGGGTTTCAGTGGCGGTTGACTCAATCGACAGAACCGCATTTGTTGGTCCAGCAGGACATTACGAATTTTTAGGGATGCCTTTTGGGTTGGTGAGTGCCCCCGCAGTCTTTCAAAAGCTTGTTAGTGGTGTATTTGGTGGGCATTTAAATAGGGTAGTTCATGCTTATTTTGATTGTCTGATAATACCCGGACACGACTTTGACGAAGTTTTGACTAGGCTAAAAACGGTATTAACTATTTTGCGGGAATCTGGCTTAACTTTGAAGTTGGGCAAGTGTAGTTTTTTGAGAAGTAGTGTTGATTATTTAGGCCAAGAAGTTGGTGAATGTGGAGTGGAACCAGGGTTACAAGGGAACTAAAGCAGTGCTTGGTATGAAAATTCCAACTAGTGTTGGGGAAATTAGACAATTTCTTGGCCTATCAGGGTATTTTCGTGGGTACATTGGAGATTGTGCTCGTGAAGTAAAGCCGCTTACTCGTTTATTAAAAAAAGATGCCGTATATGAGTGGACACCGTTACAACAAGCAGCATTTGATAGTGTAGGAGCGGGGTTGTCCTTAGGACCAATACTTGCAATTTGTAGTCCAGAACTTGAAACTGAATTACACACTGACGCCAGTAGTACTAGATTTGGGGGAGTGTTGGTTCAAAAGAGGAATAAGGAAAACTATGTGGTTGTCTGTTTTAGCAAGCAAACTAGTCCGGAGCAGGAGAAATACTATTCATATGAACAGGAAACACTGGCCATTGTATTATCACTTCAGCTTAATACGTATATACGTGGTACAGGGTGTTTGGGTGAGCTTCTGAATTTTGTCTAAGGTTCAAATATTGGAGTGGGAATGTGTCTCTGATGCCCGTTAGACAGTTGAACTGTAAAGAGATATATTGCTAAGGCATCGTCTATTTATCTTATGCGTGTAAATAAAATATCTTAAGCGTAAATGCCATGAGACCCAAATACTAAAGCAAGGGCTTTGTATCTGTTGGGAAATGGCAATGAAGTTTTATTGTCTGTTGGGATTAATGAAATATTTGCTATAGTTCCAAATACTAATAAAGTTTGAATTAGTATCTGTTGGTTAATAGCAACAAAGGCCCAAGCAATAAAAGACTTTGTTGGTGTGAACAGATTGCGTTTACAGACCCAAATACTAGAGTATCTGTTGGAAATAGACTGCAATGAAAAAACAATTAAATTAAGTGTAAGTAAAGTATCAAGATTGTTTTAAATGATTTTGCTATTTCCAGATGAAGAGAGCATCGAGTCTGAGGACAGATGTTAACGCATGATGGTCGAGTGTGACAAAAAAGAAAAAAGTTTTCAATATAAATAAAGAAAAAAAGGGTCGAGTATGGAATTTCAGAGGCGACATTGGAATTATGGTTCGCAGGCAAAAAGTGGTGGCGTGGAAGGATTAGCGCGAGGCAGCATACGGACGTTAATTTCAGTATAGCTGTCGTTACCGAAAATTGTTATATTTATTTAGTATATTAGTGTATTATTACTTTATTGATATTACGTTAAGGATAATTAAACCGGTCAAGTATTCCCCCGTCTATAATATTCCTTTAACAATATGTTGTAAAATCCTTTCAAAACAACTCTGGTGTAAAAGGGTTGTTGCATCCAACACATATACAAAAAGTTTATGTGTTGTAAAAAAAATAGTCTAATCTAATCGTTAACACTTAAAAATAAAGCCAACCCAACTCTCAAATAATAGGAATAGCTTATATGTGCTCTTTGCAAAAATAAATACCAAAAATATTTATTTTTTAGAGCATTGCAGCAAATTCATGTGCGGATTATCTATGCACCTGAATACCAGTTTTGGTATGAATTTTAGTTGAACTGCGACTCAAATACGGGTGCCGTGGGTACACCTGAATCTTTGCCATAATATTGGAATGGCAGCCTTAACGTACAAAAGTTTGGTGGAATGAAAAAAGAAAAAGATCACAATAGGGCAAAACGAAGTAGCAACTGTTCTAAAAATCTACAATCAGATAAAAAATCAGCTGCCCCATATAACTGAGGAGAATCGTTACAAAATGGTACAGGAAAAAGTGTTTAAGGAATACAGTCTTAAAGTGACCGATGAAGACTTATCAAAAATCGTAGGGGCTCAGAAAAAACTGGTTTCTCGCTTCAAAAAACCCGAAATGGAGATAAGTAACAAGTTACCCCAGAGACCTGGTTTCCAGTTCCGAGAAGATGCCATAAAAGAGTTCAATTCAGCTCCTATGTTCAAGTTTTCACTTTCTACAACTCGGAGTGCAAAGGAGGTCTCCAATAAGATTCCATTTATGAGTAAGATTCCTAGGTTAAGTCTTAATTTTGGCCACCAAAAACGTGCAGAGAACCCAGACGATTCTTCCAAAGATGATACAATAGTTTCTCCACAAAAATGTCCTGAAAAGAATATCTACGAACGCCTATACGAGTCGCGAGTAAAACCTTGCCCTAAAATGGTTCAACGGGTACAACAAATACGTCAGCAATTAGCGAAACCTCAAACACCAAAACAACCTCCTAAAACACAACTGTGTACAGCTAGTGAACCTCCAACTAAAAAAAGTCGATATAGCCAAGCTTGTCTGAGCGGACAACTAAGCTCATCGGTATTCGATAGATTATATGCTGAAAGGAAACAATTTAATACTAAAAAACTCACTGATGTCCAAAAAAGGGAGCTATATCTTAAAAAACAACGCCAGGAGCTACGAAAATCCCAAATCCAAAGAAGAGGGAAAAATTCCAAACCGAAGAATAGCTGCGAATGTGGTTGTTCGTGCGCTACAGAGAGTACAACAAGTGACTTTGACACAGATGAGTTTCTAGGAAGTGAAAGTGATATTAGTGAGGTTTTAGACGCTACAATTACTAATAATAGTATCAACATTTTTAATTCCACTACCACCGATGAATCTCATGATCCTTTAAATGTTCAAAGTGTATTGGACAGGTTGGCTTCACGCTTTAATGATACCATGTCACTTTGTCCAATAGACGAAACCGTTTTTGACGATTAATTGACGTATTAAAAGTAGAGCTTAACGTTTGTTTTAATTTTGTGTTAAACCAACAGATTTTATAATATGACTGTATTATAAATGTTAGTTGCTTTAGTTTACGACACTATTTTTTTATGGTAATCATTATTTTGCTAGATAATTATGTACGTGTGTATGTACTAGTGTTTTTTTTTAGGTTTGTATCTATACAGTTAATTAAAATAAAAAGTTATTTTGAATATATATTGTTGGATTTTATTTTTCTCCTTACTTATCAAATTGCATTTTTGGGTAAGTAAATAATTAAGTAGTAATAATAATGTTTTTTGAAAATTTGTTAATGTTATAGACAATTTGTCAAGAAATTTGTACTTTGTAATATTTTTTTAAATCAACAAATGAACCTCAAAAGCTGAGAAAAGTTGATTAAAAAAATTAATTTCTGAAATTTATTGATTTGAAAAATATTTTGTCCAAGAATTTTAATTTCTTTTAACGAATTTTGTTTCAGAAGAGATAACAGCTTGATATGACTTTAAAATCAAGAAATTAACCTTGAAAATTAGAAAATAGCTTGAAAAATATAAAACCAACGAAATCAGCTTGAAAGTAGGAAAATACATTAAAATATTGTTCAAATCAACAAATTATCCTTGAAAGTTGAAAAAAAAATTAGAAAAAATAGTTAGAAGAAATTAAAGTTCCTGGACAAAATTTTAATAAAATCAACAAATTAACCTTACATGTTAAAACGCCTTGATATATTAAAATCAATAAATTAACCTACAAAGGTAAAGAAAAATGGATAAAAAAATTAAAATTGGTGGATTTTTTTTTATGAATAAATTAGCCCTGCGTTGATATTTAAAAAGAAGATTTGGTCCAGGAATTTTCATTTTTCTATTTTTTTTTTAATTTCAAATTAATTTACTGATTTATATTTTATCCAGACATTTCAATTTCTTTTAACGATCTTTGTTTAACATTGAGAGTTGAAAAATTATTCTTATTCTAATTAAATCGATAAAAAAGTGAATTTTCTGGAACAAGAATGGACTAAATCATTTTAGAATCAAAAAATTTCCCTTGAACATTGGAAAAAACATTGAGATATTTTTATTAATTTATAATTTATTATTTTAATATTTATAATAAATTATTCAAATATTTGGTAGAAAATCGAATTTCTGGACATTTAAAAAGCACCATAATTTTTTTTGTAATCAAGAAATTAACCTGGATAGTTAAAAAATCATTAGAAGAAATTAAAATTCCTGGACAACACTTTTTTTATTCAACAAATTAGCCCTAGAAGTTGTAAAACACCTTGAAATCTTTTTAAAATTAATAAAATAACTTAAAAAGTTAAAAAAGACTCGATTAAAAAAACTTCCTTTTTCTGGAGTAAATCTTTAAAATCAATAAACTATCCTAGAAAGTTGAAAAAAATGCCAATGACATTATATTTCTGAAACTGAAAAGCTTAAAAATTTGAAAGTTGAAAGACATTTTTACAATAAAACCATAGGACACCTACTTTACCACATTTTCCAAAAATTAAAAAAAAAAAGTAAAAAACTGATCTTAGACGTTGAAAAATGTTCTTAAAAAAAAATCCAACGAACAAAATATCAGTGATTGTCTGACTTACAATTTTTATTTTTTTATGGTTACACTAAAAAAATCAACACTCGGGAACACGTCTGGCAACACAGCGGTCGAATGCGCTGTCTGCACGCCTCCTAATATAGGTCTTATTTTTATACCATGCAGGCAGAAAATTGAGCCACGATATTGCCATTTTCAGTTTTATATTTCAAAAAACCATATTATTACGCGATAAAGAAATAAACATCTTCTTACATCCGGGAATCGAGCAAAACTTGTCCATATATAATCTGACAATGTAGCGGTTCAGTATGCTGCCTACATGCATCTCATATTTACCCTCTTAAAACCATTCAAAATTAACAATAAAACCAGTTATTTTTCGTTTAAAAGAGAGATTATGTATTGCTAATGCCTACAAACAGCCATCAGGCTATTTCAGTAATCATTAATGCGCAATCAGCAATGAGCAATGCCGCTATTCAATATTTTAAAAACATATAAACAATACAATCATAGTTTTCCTTACATCTAGGTCCCTAAGTAGGTATATAGTAGTTTTTAGTGTACGTGAAATGCTCTAATAACACTCTAAAACTCTTCTAAACAATGCTTCATAAGCATTGGAACCAAATTTACTTTTTTTTATGTAGTCATAAGGGTACAAATTAGACTAATTTTAAATATGTAATCCAATTAGAAACGTATCATCCATTTTTCTCTAAGAGACCAAACAAAAACAAAACAAAGGTAAGAACACAAAGTCACGGTCTCATCAAATCCATATAATTTGTTCAAAGCTACACGTGTTTCATCAGACCTAAAAAATACATTAAGATATTTTTCACAAAAAGAACGCTTATAAATTATGATAAAACTCATTACCTAGACCTACACAGATCACATTACAACTAACAGCAAAGGAAAGCTAGGTTAAGTTAACAATTCCCACCATAAAAAAACATCTTGTCGGACTTGCATTGTCTTATTTATTTATTGTAACACGACGTTTCGGTTGGTAAGTATCTCCAACCGTTATCAAGTGTAAACTGAAAGCAAACTACTATTCTATAGGCTTATATACTAGATGTGTGCAGCGATTTGGAAGGGGGGGGGAAGGGAGGGAAAGTCATCCGTGAAAAAGAGTTGGAGGGGGGAAGGACACGCGTCTCTCTAGATCCTACACTGTCCTGAGAGTAGAGGCTTCCAGATGTTGGGTATATCGACGCTTGGCTGGCTGAAGATCCTCTGATTCTGTGAAATGAAAGCTGCCTCTACGAACTTCCTCTTCCGCCAGTGCTGTTCCTTGTGCAGAATCTTGGCTTCTGACCAATGGATATTGTGTCCATTATGCCACGCGTGCTCTGCTATCCCCGATTTGGAAACCTCTCCTCTTTGGGTCCAGCTGCGATGTTCCTTCGCTCTGATTTCTAGGGGGCGCTTCGTTTCACCTATGTATGAGTCACCGCACTCACATGGGATCCGGTAGACGCAATTTTTGGTATCCACCATGCCATCTGGTTTGGTCTTTGAAACCACGCTTCTGATAGTGGTGCTAGATCTAAAGGCAGTTCTAATATTGTACTTGCTGGCAATGCGTCGGATTTGTTCCGATGTACCCCTAATGTAAGGTATGGGTAGAAGTCTGGTTGTCGTGGTGGCCTCGTCTCTGATTTGATTTGGACGCGTCCTTTGGATGGTCCTACTTATTAGCTTCTTTGGATATCCATTCTGTTGTAGGTCTTTGTAGATGGTATCCACTTCAGTCTTGAGATCCTCGTCGTTTCTACAGATGGTTCGAGCTCTATTGTAGAGGGATCTTATGATGCCTACTTTGGTGGTTGCAGGATGGTTGGACTCATAGTGCAGATACTGGCCCGTGTGTGTTGGTTTTCTATAAACTGAAGTTCGTAGATTTCCGCCGACCTTTTTAACGAGAACATCTAGAAAAGGTAGAGCTGAGTCCTTTTCTGTCTCCATCGTGAATTTGATTGTTGGTCTGAAACTGTTGAGGTGAAGCAGAAACTCCTGAAGTGCTTTTTCCTCTTTGTCCCAGATGATGAAGGTGTCGTCCACATATCGAAGCCAGAGCTTCGGTTTGCACCGGGAGGCATCTATTGCATGTTCCTCAAACCATTCCATGAAGATGTTTGCTATTACTGGGGAAAGAGATGAACCCATCGGAAGTCCTTCGTCTTGGGCGTAGAATCTATCCTTGACCTGAAAGTAAGAATTACGAAGACAGATCTCCAAAAGTTCCATCACCCCGTCCAGAGGCAGTGTGGTCCGAGTTGAGAAAGCTGCATCCTTGCTTAGTTTGTCTCGGATGATGTTAAGAGACTCTCCTATGGGTACATTGGTGTAGAGACTTTCGACATCAAAACTCACCAATCTGTCATTGGTCTCGACTTCGATCCCTCCAAGAAGGTCTACAAAGTGGGCAGAGTTTCGCACGAAAGACGCTGCATTTCCCTGGATCGGTCTAATGATCTCCAAAAGGAATTTCGAGAGTTCTGATGTCGGCGAATTTCTAGAGCTCGTGATGGGCCGCAGAGGCATTTGCTCCTTATGAATCTTGGGTAGTCCGTATAGGTGTGGAGGTTTGCTATAATGTGGTGTCAGCCTAAAGCGTACCGCATCCGACAATGTTGAGGAGTACTTTTTAAGTGCTCTGTAAATTCGACCTTCTATGGTTGTCGTCGGATCCTTAGATAGTAGCCTGTATTCGCCTTTGTTCAAAACTTCCTCAACCTTGTTTTCGTAGGTTTCCAGGTCCATAATCACAGTTGCATTGCCCTTATCTGCAGGAAGAATTTTGATGTTCTTTTCACTTCTGAGGGTCCTGAGAGCTGTTTCCTCTTCTTTGCTGATGTTCTGCAAAGGTTTCTGTTTTTTAAGTGAGTCTAGAGCAACCCTTACCTCGTGTCGAAATTCATCGGCCACAGGACGTGGTAGGTGGATTGATTCTACTGAGGACACTATGTCTATAAAGGATGGTTTTGAGGATATAGCGAAGTTTAGTCCTCTGTTTAACACCTTCTGTTCAGCATCGGTAAGGGTTCTTTTTGACACATTAATGATGGTGGCGAACTTCGGTCTTGAACGTGCTAGTATGGAGCTGCTGCGATCTCAACTTAGCTACCACCGTTGGAAGAAAGCAAAAATAGAAATCGAATGCATTCAGCGATTCGAAGAAATCAAAGAAGTTACATTGGAGGAAGACTATCAACCAATCTTTGACAAAATAGACTTCACTTGCCAAAAACTAAGAGAAAAGCTAAGAGCAAGCCACCTTTCAAAACTCCAAAACCTTAAATCCAGACGAACCAACAGGACTCAACCAGCACCAACCTCTAACCTCCCCGCCACCATCATTAATGTGTCAAAAAGAACCCTTACCGATGCTGAACAGAAGGTGTTAAACAGAGGACTAAACTTCGCTATATCCTCAAAACCATCCTTTATAGACATAGTGTCCTCAGTAGAATCAATCCACCTACCACGTCCTGTGGCCGATGAATTTCGACACGAGGTAAGGGTTGCTCTAGACTCACTTAAAAAACAGAAACCTTTGCAGAACATCAGCAAAGAAGAGGAAACAGCTCTCAGGACCCTCAGAAGTGAAAAGAACATCAAAATTCTTCCTGCAGATAAGGGCAATGCAACTGTGATTATGGACCTGGAAACCTACGAAAACAAGGTTGAGGAAGTTTTGAACAAAGGCGAATACAGGCTACTATCTAAGGATCCGACGACAACCATAGAAGGTCGAATTTACAGAGCACTTAAAAAGTACTCCTCAACATTGTCGGATGCGGTACGCTTTAGGCTGACACCACATTATAGCAAACCTCCACACCTATACGGACTACCCAAGATTCATAAGGAGCAAATGCCTCTGCGGCCCATCACGAGCTCTAGAAATTCGCCGACATCAGAACTCTCGAAATTCCTTTTGGAGATCATTAGACCGATCCAGGGAAATGCAGCGTCTTTCGTGCGAAACTCTGCCCACTTTGTAGACCTTCTTGGAGGGATCGAAGTCGAGACCAATGACAGATTGGTGAGTTTTGATGTCGAAAGTCTCTACACCAATGTACCCATAGGAGAGTCTCTTAACATCATCCGAGACAAACTAAGCAAGGATGCAGCTTTCTCAACTCGGACCACACTGCCTCTGGACGGGGTGATGGAACTTTTGGAGATCTGTCTTCGTAATTCTTACTTTCAGGTCAAGGATAGATTCTACGCCCAAGACGAAGGACTTCCGATGGGTTCATCTCTTTCCCCAGTAATAGCAAACATCTTCATGGAATGGTTTGAGGAACATGCAATAGATGCCTCCCGGTGCAAACCGAAGCTCTGGCTTCGATATGTGGACGACACCTTCATCATCTGGGACAAAGAGGAAAAAGCACTTCAGGAGTTTCTGCTTCACCTCAACAGTTTCAGACCAACAATCAAATTCACGATGGAGACAGAAAAGGACTCAGCTCTACCTTTTCTAGATGTTCTCGTTAAAAAGGTCGGCGGAAATCTACGAACTTCAGTTTATAGAAAACCAACACACACGGGCCAGTATCTGCACTATGAGTCCAACCATCCTGCAACCACCAAAGTAGGCATCATAAGATCCCTCTACAATAGAGCTCGAACCATCTGTAGAAACGACGAGGATCTCAAGACTGAAGTGGATACCATCTACAAAGACCTACAACAGAATGGATATCCAAAGAAGCTAATAAGTAGGACCATCCAAAGGACGCGTCCAAATCAAATCAGAGACGAGGCCACCACGACAACCAGACTTCTACCCATACCTTACATTAGGGGTACATCGGAACAAATCCGACGCATTGCCAGCAAGTACAATATTAGAACTGCCTTTAGATCTAGCACCACTATCAGAAGCGTGGTTTCAAAGACCAAACCAGATGGCATGGTGGATACCAAAAATTGCGTCTACCGGATCCCATGTGAGTGCGGTGACTCATACATAGGTGAAACGAAGCGCCCCCTAGAAATCAGAGCGAAGAAACATCGCAGCTGGACCCAAAGAGGAGAGGTTTCCAAATCGGGGATAGCAGAGCACGCGTGGCATAATGGACACAATATCCATTGGTCAGAAGCCAAGATTCTGCACAAGGAACAGCACTGGCGGAAGAGGAAGTTCGTAGAGGCAGCTTTCATTTCACAGAATCAGAGGATCTTCAGCCAGCCAAGCGTCGATATACCCAACATCTGGAAGCCTCTACTCTCAGGACAGTGTAGGATCTAGAGAGACGCGTGTCCTTCCCCCCTCCAACTCTTTTTCACGGATGACTTTCCCTCCCTTCCCCCCCCTTCCAAATCGCTGCACACATCTAGTATATAAGCCTATAGAATAGTAGTTTGCTTTCAGTTTACACTTGATAACGGTTGGAGATACTTACCAACCGAAACGTCGTGTTACAATAAATAAATAAGACAATGCAAGTCCGACAAGATGTTTTCACTGTACCATTGTCTACCACCTTCAAAAACAATTCCCACCATAGATAAAAATGTATGCTTAAAAAATAAAAAATAAAAAAATGAAAAATGTAAAATGTCACCAGTGGGGAAAGATCCAGCAACCTTTAGATTCATAGGCGCGCTTCTAACCCATAGGCCACCAAGTAACTTAATCAAACATTGTATGTATTGTATTTTCCTTTATTCTGGTGGAATTTTTTTTCCCTGATTGCTCTATGTAAATGGCATTACAGTCATTACATCTTAATGAATATACCCCTGATTTTAAAAAGAAATCCGCTTGATCTATTGTACTAACTAGCTGCCTTTTTAAACTGTTTGTAGTTTTAAAAGCAATTGTGCGATTTGTAGACTTGACAAACTTTGCAAGCTGAAAAGAAATATTACCAAAAAATTAAATTGATCTAAAAAGGTGACTATTTTCATTATTAAGATGGATTAAGTTGTAACTGAGTTTATATTTATTATAGAATTTAGAATAAAGGCGATTAATTATATCAAGTGGAAAACCAGTATTAAAAGAAATATGTTTAATTACATTTAGTTCATCAAGGAAAGCTTCTCTAGAAAGGGGGATGTTAAAAAGGCGATAGAAAAAGGAATTAAAAGAGGCAAATTTGTAGGAATAAGGGGAGTTTGAGGAATATTGGATGACATTGTCCGTAGTGGTGGGTTTGCGGTAAATCTCAAATTCAAGTTTGTTGGTATTTTTTTAAACAAGCACATCAAGAAAAGGCAACCTTCCATCTCTTTCTTCTTCAATGGTAAACGAGATATTTGCGTGAAGAGAGTTTATAGAAATGAGGAAATCCGCCAATTCCAGATCATTTCCATTCCATACCACAAAAATATCATCCACGTATCTCCTATATACAGTGAAAAAAGTACCAAACTTCCGATTGACAATCCTGTTCTCCAACTGGTGCATAAAAATCTCACTCAGAAGAGGCGAGAGGCAAGACCCCATTGCCAGTCCAGTAACTTGTCTAAAAAACCTGTTGTTGAAAACGAAAAAATTCTGATCAAGTACTAGCTTGAGGAGTGTTAAAAGATCATCAACAATAAATCTGTCAAGCGGTGACTTAAGCAAAAGGGACCTGACTAGATCAAGGCAATCACCAGGTGGAATGCTTGGAAATAAGTTCTTAACTTCTTGAGAAATTAATTTTGAACCGTCTGGTATGCAGATATTTAAAAAAAAAATGTCAGCTCTACTGAATTTTATGTGGAATAAGTACTTCTGAAACCAGTTACATCTTTGAGTGTGGTATTTAACCAAGCTGGCAAGTTATAACAAGGTGAGTTTACAAACGATACTACTGGCCTAATAGGGAGATTGGGTTTATGGATTTTAGGAAGGCCGTAGAGGCGAGGAGTTCTGGGATTCATAGGTTATAATTTTTCTTTCCTAGTATGAACAAATTCTAAAGTCAGATTGCACCTATCAAGGGTTTGTTTAACCTTAGAGAAAAAATAACTAGTAGGGTCTTTGTTTACATTAACAAAGTCACCGGAACCCAAAAAATCCAAAACCTTCTCTATGTAATCATCCCTCTTTTTTTTATGGTAAACACAAGCACAAGAGGAAAGTCCTATGTCACCCTTGGAGTGGTGCTTGCGCGAAGATATTTGTGGGCATTTATCTTGAATCGATGTAGGTTGTATGCGTCGGGAAATATGTGTGGTGGAAGCTTGTTCCACAAAGAAGATGTTCTCCAGATGAATGAGTCCCGATACAGCGACGTCCTTGGGGTAGGCAGGTGGACTCGATGTTGATGAGCCGCAACTGCTAGACGCGTCCTTCTTGCCGGAACAGCCCTGGGTGGAATCAGGCCTGCTAGCTCAGAGAAGCACTTACCGTGATAATAACGGTAGAATAAACAGAGATCAGCCACCTTTTTCCTGTACACTCTTAGGTATAATCAGGCAATTACCCTTGTCATCTTTCGAAAGGTATAAATAGTGATTCTTTTTATTTTATTTTTAAGAGAAGTTAGATGTTTATTATTAAAATTAGATTTATTAGAATTTAAGTTAATATTAGAATTTAAAAAATTTATTATTTTAGCACGCAAAATGTTTTTATTATGAATATCAGTAGTCTGCAAAACACTCTCAGCCTCCACAGCTAAAGGTCTCCCGCGTGCGCAAGTAAGTCTTCTTAGAAAAGTTATACTTTAAATTAAGATTCAAAAAACTTTCCTCGTCCGGTGTAAAAGCCACATTTGTTAAATTCAAGTACCTTTTATGAAATTAAAAGTGACATTTTCCTAGCTGCCTACGGTATACATTATTATTATTTTGTCTTAAAGATTGAACTTGAGATGTCTTAAGGTGATTTAATTTGCGGTTTAAACGAAAAAGGGAGTTTTTAGAAAATATTTTAACCTCATCTCTAAGTGCTGAATCTAAAGTACAAAACTCCCAATGGGTTAAGAATAAGTTCAGCGTAAAGAAAAGGATTTATTGTTGACGATCTTTTAACACTCCTCAAGCTAGTACTTGATCATAATTTTTGCGTTTTCAATAACAGATTTTTTAGACAAGTTACTGGAATGGTTTTTCTTTAACTAAGGAAGCGGATATTTTGCATGAGTGCTCAAAAGGCAAAAAACTGGACTTGTTGGAAAAAATGGAAATAACTAAAGCTAAGAAGAGCCCTGTCCTTCGTGTGTGAACGATATTTTCACGTATATATATATATATATATATATATATATATATATATATATATATATATATATATATATATATATTATATAATATTTTTTGGTTTTTATTGTTAAGATTGTTTACTTATATTCACACCTATTAATATAGTTCGGATTGTTCCCCATGTTTTATTAAGTTACTTGGTGGCCTATGGGTTAGACGCGCGCCTATGAATCTAAAGGTTGCTGGATCGTTCCCCACTGGTGACATTTTACATTTTTACTTTTTTATTTTTTATTTTTTAGGCATACATTTTTATCTATGGTGGGAATTGTTAACTTAACCTAGCTTTCCTTTGTTGTTAGTTGTAATGTGATGTCTGTAGGTCTAGGTAATGAGTTTTATCATAATTTATAAGCGTTCTTGTTGTGAAAAATATCTTAATGTATTTTTTAGGCCTGATGATGCTCCGATAGAAGCGAAACACGTGTAGCTTTGAACAAATTATATGGATTTGAGAGACCGTGACTTTGTGTTCTTACCTTTGTTTTGAATATGTAATCCATTTTCTGATGTAGTTATAAATTTACTCATTAAAGGTCTGTTTAAGGTTTTTTTCAAAAAAATATTTAAAAATTATTCCTGTTTTATTTGAGTAGACAATTCATTATGTGCTTGTGCATCAATAGGGTTTCTTAGAGCAACATTTCTTCTAGCACTATTTAGTCGAATGTTGTTATTTCTTAAACTTTATGCATGTACATATATCATTTGAATACACTACACTATAGTATAGTTTGACTTTTGTAGCTTATTAATTATTTTAAACATTGGTTTTGTCTGTTCTAATTTAAGAATTTGTTTCAAAGAATTAATTTTTAATAATGTGTATTGTATATCATTTGAAGGCATAAGACAGTCTATGATCTAAGATCAAACAAAATTTTAAGTACCTTATTTTGTAATATTTCTACTTTTTGAAATTTTGATTTAACAGGTTCCGTACGCTGGTATAAGATATCGCAAGATTGATATATGCGTTGCATATTGTATATTTAGCTGCGTTACTTAGGAAATGTTTACATTTGTAAAAAGCCCCAGTGAAAGATATTAATTTTATTTTTCATATGTTTTTAATATGGTTATTCCAATTAAGATTCTCATCCAGCGTAAATTCCAAATATTTTTTATTGCTGACTTTGTCCAAATATATCCCATTTAGACTTACTTTTGTCCAAATGGATTTTAAGGTTATTCTGGAGTATCCATTGATCATTATTTACTTTAATTGATAGTATATCGATATATACGGACCCCTGTGGCACAATTCCATTCCCTCCAGCTTGTTTAATAGTATGTCGTAGTTCACCACATCAAAAGCCTTAAATCGACAAAAACATTAGTTATAATTTTACCCTGGTCTAGGCTAGTTGAAACATAGTTCATTAGGTCAATGGTTGCGCATAATATGCTTTTTTTAAGCAACCCATATATAAATCATATGAAATATATTTTTCTATGAATGATATGCGTTTTTTTATTACTGTCTCCATAATTTTTCAATATACACTTATTATTAATATAGGTCTGCAATTATTTGCGAGTTTTAGAGCCAGATTTATAGATTGGGCACACCTTCGAAACATTTTGTTCTAAGGGGAATTCACCTGCAGTAAAAGCATTATTTATAAGTTGCACCAGAATATTTACCATGTTTTCTTTTATGTTAATTAAATCACGTATAGTAATTTTACTTTACTTTTTTAATTCACGTATAATATCCCGGTGCTGCATTTTGTTTTAGGCCTAATAAAATATTTTTTTATTCATGCACATCCGTTGGCTCAAAGGATAAACTATTATTACATACAATTTCATCAAAATTTTGCTTTAAATTTACGTGTGCCGTATCACTTTGCACTTTCCTGACTATGGTCGTGCCCACCCCTGTAAAGTATTTATTCAGCCCATTTGCGATTCTCTTATCATTATTTTCTATAAAGTATCAGTTTCTCTTATCATTATTTTCTATATTTATAGTAGGCTTTATTATATTAGCTTACTTATTTCGATTGCGTTAATACCGCATTTTGTAGAATTATTAACTATAAATATATTTATTGTATCTCATTGTTTTTTTGTATTTTGTGCGGCTTGGGTCCATTTATTTTTAAAATACAATTTTTTTAACGATTTTATTTTATTATTTATAGAACCTTTCAGTTTTATGAAATGTGTCTGAAAGTCGTGACTTTCTGGGTGTTTTTTATACGGCTTTTTTTGTTCTTTAATTAGAATTATTAGGTCTGCTGTCATCGACTCATTGTTTTGTCTAAATTTAATTATTTTAGTTTTTGCTGATTCCTTTTTACTTAAGTTCTCACATTAGTTATTAGTCTCACATTGGTTGGAGTGTCGCACAGCTTGAAAGATCTTGAGTGGCTTAAGATGTCATCGAGGAGAGAGTTACATTATATAGTATTTTGCTACAATATTCTTAAGATGAGGTGCCCGCAATATCTTTTGGATAGGCTGGTATTTAGAGCTGATATTCATCATCAGGGTAATGTTAGAAATAGACGGCGTTTAGATATTCCACGACATCGGAAAGAAATTTTGAAACGATCATTTTCTTATAATATTGCATCTGTAGTAAATAAATATATTATTGATCTTTCGCTAAAGACAAACGGCTTCCGAAAATGCATGAAATCTAAGGTCCAGAATATTATTTAAAAATAGAGCAATGCATTTAAAAATATGAATTTTGTATTTGTTATAGGTTTTTATTTTTGTATATTCTCGTAAAAATGTTTTAAATGTGTTTCCTCGATTTTTGTGCACTACTTATTTATTTTTCTTTGGGTACTTACTATTAGATACTTTTTTTGGATAAATTATTGTACTTTATAGGCTACAACAGCCCTCAAATGCGTTGAGAAGCTGAAATTATGCCTTTTAATCCGCAGTTTGTCTATCATTTTTTGTTACAATGATGTTTTTTTACAGCTTTGTAAACATATGTATATGTGGATTTATAAACGTTATTATTATTATTATAGTTAATTTATTAAATGAATCTATATTTACGTTTACTAATTTATTCTGATATGTTTGTTTATATTTTTGTATGTTTATTATAGGCTGTTCAATAAATACCTTAGGTTGATATTATCAGACATTTAAGTATCTTCCACAACAACAACACAATAATTATTTAATGTAATATATATTTATTAATAATATATGTCTATGTGTATGTATAGTCTTTGATAACTGAACAGTTTTCATTTCTAATAGATCAATGTTAAAGTCGTCCAGTATCACGTGGTTTGCTGTATATTGACTTATCACTGATTCGAAGTTGACTAGAACTGAAAAGTTCATTAACTGGATAGAATGGAGGTCTATAGATATTAAATAAATTATTTAATTCCACACACATACCCAGTTATAAGGTTCTGTTGGCTCACTACAATCCATTTTATTAAAATTCACTGCACATCCTTAATTTTAATACTCATACCTCCGCCCCTGGAATCCCTGCAAAAATGAATCGCCTAGTATCCGTGGATATTGTAGAAGTATGTTTCGTTGGGATATAACCATGTTTCTGTAAGAACAACTACATCGCTAGATTATGTTTTTTAGGATTACTTGAAACTCCTCATACTTATTTCGTAGACATTGCATATTATAATAAATTATCGTGAGATTATTCTTTGGGTTAGTTAGTTTATTTAGTTATTTTATTTTATTTAGTTACCAGCAGTTTTAAAAAACTATAAGTTATATTTAGTCAGATCATGTTATATATATATTTTTTCCTCTTTATTATTATATCTTTTCATCATGGTAGTACTTAATTTTTTTCATATGGTAGTACTTGAATTATTACATTAGTATTTGGTTGTTTTTTAATAGGGTAAAAGGATGGCAGATGGACCAGGAGGGTAGACGGTCCACTCAAAATATCCGGCGAGGTTTGGCAACAGGGCAAGACTAACCTGTCCCGTTCTGTTTCTTAGCGTCAGTTGCCTTTGAGACGGCGACTGGAACGCGTTATAACGCACCTTCGCGAATGTTATTTACGGTAGTTGAAATCACCACGTGCAAAAATTTTATAAATCAATTTGGAGAATCTTATTTTTTTTTTAAATCAGGTAAGTTTAACCGATTTTTGTTGGATTAGTGTTTAGATACCATATACAAGGTGTACTAGAGAGCACCAATCGTAGCTCTAATCGGAAATTTTAGAAGCTAGACACTGGTCCATCTATCCTCCTATTTGAGGATAGATGGCCCACTTAAGTGGAGGAGAGTTGGACCAGCCTATTTTGTTTTAGGATTATGCCCAATAAATATATCCGAAAACAAAACGCACTTAAAAGAGGTTCTTGGACGGCTAGAGCATTAGGTGATGGAGTTGATGCTGTGAAGAATGGCGGTATGGGCATTAAAGATGCCGCGAAAGCATTTGAGATCCCAAAAACAACTTTAAGCGCAGATTAAAAGCAAATAGCATCGATAGCTGTAATCGTCTCGGGCCCGATTGTTCTTTGGGCTCGAACGTCGAAACAAAAATAGTCAGTCACATAAAAAAACTGCAAAAGGCAGGCTTTGCACCCACCCTGGGCGGCTATTCTATAATTTTCGAGGAAGTGACACTTCCTCCTGAAAGAAGGGATCTCACATCACGTTCCTCTCTCTAGGTATAAAAATAAGTATTCTGTAATAGCAGTGACCGTGTGGTGAATGATCATCACGATCATGTAATTCTTACAGCGTTGTCAGATTCTTGACCAATAGAATACGCGCGCTCATACGTTCGACGCGCCGCTGACCTGACAAGGATTTTGACATTTGACGTACCGGATGCCGGGTATTTATTATTTATTTTTTTGTACAACGGATTAAAAGATATTGATAATTGTCTGTGTTAGTGTTACCACTTTAATAAATTAGAAATTAGATAGAAGTAGTATGTGGTATTAAAGTGGCAGAGTGTAATTGATCGACCCCCATGACCAATGGACAAAAAAAAATTCTGAGTGGATGAAAAAACACCCCCAGCTACAAAGTGATTTTGACATTTTCAAATAGTTTTACAAAGAAAGACGACCAAAACTTGTGGGAAAATATCACTGTAACGTTAAATGCATTCCCTGGGGCATCCTGTAAAACTTGGACGCAATGGCGAAAAGTAGGTGAAACATTAGGGTAAATAAAAACAATTTTGAATATACCTTTCATTTTTAGTCTTGGCAAGATTTAAAGAAAAACATAAGGCAACAAATCCATAAATAATCCATAAATAAAAGCAAAATCCATATTATGGTTAATATTATACACAATAATAATAATAGGAGGGATTTTTTTATAATCAGAACCAACAAACCAAACAAAACAACGCTATTTTTTTTTTGGATTTTCATCACCTGTCTCGAAAGTTAGGTTAGGATACCCTTTTCCCTCACAATTTAGCAGTAGAAGTGTGATCACGCATTTCTCGCACGATGTGAGCGCTCCCCTGTTTACAGAATAAACTTTTAGTAATTTTCGAGTGAGCTCCGCCCACTTCTCGTGTGAATGTTGATATTGATTGATTGTGTGATGAAGATATAACTCCTGGAAAGGCTCTTGATGAAGTAACGCCTGTACCTGTTTTATCTGCAGCAGTGAAAAGAGTTCGTAAAAAAATATCCGGAGAGATAACAGCTAAGGAATTTATAAAAAATAAGAAAGATGCACAACTCAAAAAGAACGTAAAACCTATAAGAAAATTAAAAAGTAAGAGAAAGGTGAGTGAATCTTCAGTGTCTGAAGATGGCGTTACTCTTGATGACAGTTCCAGTAGTGAAGAAAACTTTGGTGATTTAGAAAATGAATGTGTCGGTTGCAAGGAGGACTATAACCAAACGTCTAAATGGCTGCAATGTATCATTTGTAAACGTTGGTTACATGAAACTTGTTCTGGCTTCGTTAACCTTTGCAATAAGTGTGAAAAGACTGTAGCCACCAAAAAAAAGAAAGTATAGCATGGTCCGTCTATCCTACCCCTAGTGGTCCATCTCATTTCCACAGAGCAGGATAGATGGACCAATGGCATACCTGTCATTATGTATATTTTTTAGTGCCTAGAATTAATATTTTTAATTCCTAATTATACCAAAAGTAATACCAATGTTATGTTATGTTATATATATTTTTTCCAATTTTGTTATTTTTTTTATTAAAGAAGCACGTTTAATTTTTTAAAATGTGGTCCATCTCTCCTCCTTTTACCCTACCTTGAATTTATTCTTTAAGTTCTTCATTAACTTCCATTTGTTCTTTATATTTTTGAAACAACTTTTTGTACTTGTTACCCGTTTCATTTAACTTTGCCATAATGTCTGCAATTGTGATATTATCTTGTTTTTTGTTTTTACATTTTTCACATTTTCATTCAGAATTTGGGTCTTTCCAAAGCGCATATAAGTAGTTTTTATTATATTGTTTATATTTGTATATTGTTTTTGGCATTGCTTCAAAAAGTCTCTTAATTTTCCCCAACTACTTTTCTACAAATTCCACAGTCATCCAGTCATAAGGTTTAATGTTAATAGTTATTTTATCAAAAATGTAGACCATAAGCACTAGAGCGTTCGACCGCTAAACAATTTTTTAAGCAGCTCTTTCACCACTTCTTTTATAAGAATTTAAGATAAACAAAATCTTACACCATGTTGCCACGATTTGACGATAATATGCTATCTATATATCTTTTTTAAATATGGCGCATGGAGCTATAGGATTTAGAATGCAGACACAGCAAATAGCACTGTTGCTTCCATGATCTTCAGTTGTATATAAAATTATTTCCTCTATAACCCAGATATTCAACTGAAACTATTTGTCACGGTTCTGTATGTTACCTATTACCATCTCCCTTAAGACATGCAGACAGCATCTTGAAGTACGGCGCTAAGTTCCAAGAGTCATACCAAGATTAACGGAAACATGGGACAACCGTTCATGCCGGATTTCTTTAATAAAAGACAGGTCAATACGCTGTGGCGAGCTGTAGATCGTTACCAATGAAATATCTATGAGGTCCAACGGAGGACACAACGGTCTGATGTTTTCTCTTGGGGTGAGAAAGGAGGCGAGGCCGAACACCCGTTTTCTATCCAAAAGCCATACAAATATTAGGAAAAGATTACTTAACTTTGGACATAAGCTCATGAGAGTTTTTTTTTAAATAAAAAACACGAGAATACGCCATATCAGGGGGTGCTGTAGATTGTCATAAATCAAATAACTATGAGGTCTGACGGAGAGGACACAACGGTCTGATTTTCTCTTCCGAGTGGAACCGAAGACCTGGTCTCGAACCTGAACCCTTCCTCCAAGATCTTTTCCCACCTTTCCCCACTCAGCACCGAGATCCATCCATTAAAACGAAATAGAAAGAGGTCTATAACTCCCATAGGGTGCATTTAGAAATATGGCAAGGGCAACCAACCAGTCTTGAAAACAGTAAAAACAAACAAGTGTGCAAAATAACTGAAACTTTTTCACGCCCATTGTAATCCACATCAATTGCCCATTGTAATCTCCACCCAATCTGGAGATTGGAATGGCCATACGGTATAATACCTCATCCAGAAAAACATTTCCAGATACTCAATAATTTATTTCTGACAATATAAAGCCGAGCTATTATTAGGAATACAAGATCTCTTTTATATAAAACGTGTTCTTTCGAGCCGTTGACCGAGGCCGCACGATGACTAATCCCAAAATAAAATCAGAAAAAACTCCGATCGGAATCGCTCGTTTCTAATAGCACACTTAATGGTGTCTTATTTTTAAATTCACCCCATCAAAACATATAGCATTTCAGAGTCACCGATATATACTTGTACCGGCCAATAAATAAGTGGAAATAAAGTTAGGTTTTCTCTTGACAATTAATTGCATTCTATAGGTAAAATATCAAGATTTCAGTAATTGAGGTATTCATCTATACCAGAACTTTTTAGTATAAGAATGTTGTGTTCTACTACCTCAAGTGCCTTAGAGGGAACCTCGGAAAGACCTACACCTATGACACTACAGTTCACGCAGACTCAATACTAGGTTTTGTAAATTTTTATTTATTTTCTCATGTTAAGAATCAAATTATAAAATATCAAATTATAAGAATCATAATTCGATATCAGACTTTACACCACTATAGTCCCTTCAGCCGGCCAAGTGATTATTTTATAACTGGATAGCATGATTCCTTTGAAAGAGAGCAAGTGCAATATCATCAACTTGGTTTTTGAGCGCCTTGAAAGAAGATCTATAGTATTTACACGGATTTTTTCAAGGCGTTGGACAAGATCAAATCAGAGGCTTTAAACAGTAGGCAACCCCTACTGTTTGGCTGCATTGCGGTCCCACCGTTCTCTCAGCGGAGTAACTTTAGGAGTCCTACAGGAATTACAGTGTGGCCATTTGAATTTTAAACTTCAGATTATGTCGATCCCAAATTTTAAAATAATTCTGCATATTATAACGGTCTTAACCGCCGCGAATAAACCAGCTAGCTGTTGCGTAGACCTGAAGGTGCGACAAGGATTGAGCGAGCAGCAGGCACACCTTGCGAGATCTCGGGACACACGTAGAAAGTTGGCGAAAGTTCTGGAACACTGGTAAACTTAATATATAAGGAGGCCTAATATATATAAGTATATAATAAATACTGATACATCTCCAACCGTCTCAGTTTTTCGAAACAAGAAGTCTACGACCACCTGGTGATGCATTTGGAAATGGTTTTGAAAGGAATCAAGGAACATTTGGCAGTTCAAGCATTCCTGGATAGATTCCGCGATAGTGAAATGAGGCAGGCCTTACTAGCTAGTAGATGCACTAACACGAGCTCTTAAATTCGATAGCTGTCAAGAACACGAGCAAAGGTCAGGCTCATTAGGGAGGTTAATGGAGGAAGTAGCCACCCGAATCGGAAGTTGAAGTGCTGGAAATGTAGCAAAGCAGGTCACATAAGAAGACACTGTCTAGAAGATTGTAAGCATTTTCAGCGAGCAGAGGAGAAAGATGCTCATTTGTTAAGAGCCACCATCGTAGATGATACATGGCAGAATCGGGATCTTATAAAGACCAACAGGAAAACAGACAGTCCTAAACTGGATAAAGGAAAAAAAGAAGCCAATTTGCCAGGAGGGAGTTGCCAAGTATTACCCAACCTCAAGTCATATTGGGCACAATGAAACTCTAACTTTGGAAAATAGTTGACCACAACGGCATAGACGAAAAAAAGCAAATCATTATGTCTACATATCAGTGTTCGGAGTTGCTAGAGGCGATCCATGCCAGTCTGTCAGGATGACATGCTGGAATAACAAAGATCCTGGGAAAAGAAAGAGAAAAAATTTACTGTATCAGAAACGACCGGAAAAACAAAAGCCATGAACAATAAAAACGCTACAACATAAATACCCCAAGCGGAACTAAATATAGTTGGGTTCTAATGGAATCATTTTGTTTTATAAGTAAAACCTCATATGTCGTGACTATATATAGAACAAAAAACGCCACAACTAATTTTTTTCTCAATTTGACGTGGTAAAACACATTTAACACCTTCGAGGTGCATGCTTAGAAATTTTAATAGCCCATCCTATAACGTTATTTCCGCTCATGACAACCTTATTTATAGAATCACTCGTTCGTGGTCTGTAAATATTGTTAATATAATCGACATTATATGAATCATATTATTAAGCATAGGGTATCAATTGGATTATTAATATTAATAATATTCTTAGCTATAGAATAACCCTGAGGTGTTGGATTTAATGGTCAGCCATCTGAGAAAATAAAGTATATTATCCATTATTAGTATTTAGTGATATTTTTTATGTACAAATTCTTCATCTTCATCATTCTTTCATATTCTTCATCTTTTCCTTCTCGAATTTGTCAAAAGGTAGGTAGCCTAAAGACAATTTCACTTGTGGAATTCTTGTTGCATTGAATTGGAAGATGATGAAGTTTTGGTGATTGCTGCTTGATTTGTATAAATAATAAACTTAGTTATTTAATCCGTGCAGGAACTCGTAGTGAAAGTAGGTTTATAAGACTACAGAAGATAAGAGATATCCACTATCAGAAAACGGTACGAAGAAATGGTAGATAGTGTTGAAAGTTAGTAACTATGATAAAAATCTAGACTTTAGAAAAACTTCCACTTATCTGATTTAGTAGCAGAGGCCACTAAGAGATTAAGAAGGAAAAAAAAACTCTAACCAAATTTTTTTACAGCAGTGGAGTCACATCATCAAGTTATGTCCTAACTACAGTAGTTAAAACACTTTTTTCTAAAATTCTGTTGGTTTGTATCTATTCACTTTGATCTTTCTCTTAAACTGATTGTTCTCGATCCTGTAACTTTCATGTTATCAACTCATTTCTCCATGATTCACTTAGCAGGTGGACCTTTCTGTTTCTCTTTCTTACGAAACTGGAAAGTATTAGCGATAAGCCAATGTTTTCAGTGTACTTCTTTCTTAGGCGAGGAGAGAATTTTGGGAGTTAGCATTTGATCTGGATATGGTATACCAAGCCTCAAGTAAGATTTTGGAGTTCTGTTAAAAAGTTGAAATTGAGACATAGGTTCATTTGACTCTGTAAGCGTGAAATTCTACAGAAAGATCATTTCTTGCATTCAATTTTTGAATTCAAACTCTTGGTATAAAAGCCTTGTATAATCTAATAAATATCGTGTCGATTACGAAATTATACAACGGAGGCATGTTGTCTTAACCACCTGCCTCGGTACACCTCCGGCAAAGAATAGCATTAGGCACCTAAAGATCGTGTAATTGATAATGCCATTTTATGTGGCGTGGTGTATCATTAGACGGATTTAATTTTTTCCTACTTCGTGGGTAACGTTAGTGAGAGGTTACGTGTTTCCCAGATGAAAGCAAATCATAGAAATTAGCATCCCATAAATTAGCTTAAGGGTAGGGTGTTATATTGTGCAATAGTCAGTTAATATGCTATAAAACGTTTCAACTTTTTGTTGATCATTTTGCAACTGGAATTAACTTAACTTGTTAATCCTGGCACTTCCATTTTCTCTAGATGATGCATGAGAATCTCTTCAGTCCCCCGTCTTCAATATCCATCCGTTTTTGAGCCTTCATGAAACTCCTCTCTCGAGTTCGATCTTCCCAATAAATCACCATCTCCAGGATCCTAATTGGGATGATGTTTACAATTTTCATCTTCGTTGTAGGGAGTTACTGGATACAGTGGTCCCCGATATAGAAAGAGAAACACTTTACTCTCAAAACCTAAATCCAAAATAAATTCTCCCTTTATTACACTGGTTTCTTCCGGACTAGCTGTAACTACTCTTGCCGGTCTTCTCACTTGCAACTGTGTGCTATGGTACTTTTGGCTCCTATACTACTTTTCTCTGTAGCATCTGGGTGCTGAGGTTGGATTAAAGGATTTTTAACTTGTTTCAGGATCGGGAAGAGTAATTAGGCTTCGGGGAAAGGTTGCCAGTTATCTTTGGGCAGAGTCAGAGCCCGAGCCCCACTCCTCGCAGAGAAAACAAAGCCTGAGTGAGTCGGACGGACGACTGAACGATCTGAGTCCTTTGGTTTCAACTTAGATACTAAAATAACTGTTTTAGTAATATATATCGGAAAGAATTCGGAAAGAATCGGAATAGAATTCGGCGGCTAACATCACATTACGCCTTTCCATGGCCGGTTTTCTCTTAGTCTCAGGAGAAATTCTCCTATTAGGGAGTTGTCTACACTTCTGACTCTTTCCTTGAACTTTGATTGTTTTTTAATTATGTATTCTTGAATTGTATCAAGTTTGCAGTCAGAGTTCAGATCAACATTCCTTACGAAGAAGGGTGCATTAGTGAAGGCTCCTCAAACACTTATTCTGAAACACCTGAAACTTTCTGATTTTCGTCTTCATGGTATTCCAGAAAATGTTTGAGGCGTAAAGCAGTTCAGGACGTAGAACCTGTTTATAGACCATTAGTTTATTAGTCAAAGAGAGCTTACTGCTCCTGCAGCGAAAGGAGTAAAGCGCATGAATGGTTCTGTTGCATGAATTAATTTGCTTTATAATGTGCGTTTTAAAGTTATTTTTTTTTATCGAAATATACTCCTAGGTACTTAATCTCATCTTTCCAGGGGACCAGGGTGCCCGAAATTGCCAAATTTGGGATGTTGCGGTCATGCTTTTTTGTTATTAGAATGGCCTCTATTTTCTTACTATTTATTTTGATTTTCCAATTGTTTGCCCACTCTATAGTTTTATCTAGATGACTCTGCATGTACGCTGATATCTGGATTAAATTTTTACAGCTCGCAAAAACACAAGTGTCGTCCGCGAATAATGCGACTTGCGAATAGTGTGTGCTTTTTGGAATGTCCGCTTGGTATATGTTGAATAAAATTGGTGCGAACGGGGAGCCTTGGGGAACTCCCGCTCTCATCCTGTTATAGGAGGTGATAGTTCCATTTATTTTAACGGTAAGTTCCCTGTCTTTCAGGAAATTTTTAATAAATTTAGTGAATCTTGCGGACACCCCAAATTTCTGCAACTTATAGATCAAACCGTCATGGCACACTCTATCGAAGATCTTTTCGATGTCGAGCGTGATCATGGCGGTAGATCCCTTCGCATTAAATGAATCCACCAGACTCTGTTGTATCCGTGCAAGCTGCAACTCAGTTGATAATCCTCTTGTAAATCCGCACTGCTCTTCCGGGATTATTTTGAGTTTATCTAGCTCCTCCCATAATCTGCTAAGTACCGTCTTTTCAAAGATTTTTCCCACTGATGGCAGCAGACTAATGGGTCTGTAACTTTCCGGTGTTTTTATGTTTTTACCCTGTTTAGGTATTACTACCACAATTGCTTTTTTCCATTCGACCGGAAAATAGCACAGGCTAATACATTTGTTATAAATGGTTTTTATGTCCAAGAGTGTATTGTCAGGTAGTGTTTTCAGCATTTTGTTGTTTATTTCATCATGGCCTGGTGCTTTTTTATTCATTTGGTCTTTAATTACGTCTCATTTCTTGCAGGCTTATTCTTTTGTAGTTTGGTAATGCGTTTAGTGGTAGGTTTTCGATTTGTACGTTTGATAGTTCTATTTCTTCACGTAATTCGGGATTATGTGGTATATCGTTTAGGTCAAATTGTTCTGTTAATGATCTGTTAAAAGTTTTCGCGGGTGTCTTCTCTACAAAAAGTGTCTAATGTTTCTGTTGTTAAGTATTGAGATGGTGGCTTATATACTGAGATGATAGGAACCTCTTTGTTTCCTAAGAATACTTTAATTGCTGTGTTTTCTATTGCCGGGAAATAATTCTCAAGATGAGAGAAATGGATGAAAATTTCAGATGTATTGCAAGACACGCATTCTTTGTGCCTCAAAGAATACGTTCTGGATGATCGTCTCTGGACTATAGAAATTGAAGAAGAAAAAGAAAATGAAGGTGAAGATGAAGAAGTAGATGGTTGCAACAAGATTAGACATCTCCTGACTTTAGAATCGCAATCAGACAATTTCTTTAGGCAATTTTTTATTACAAAAGTGGCCCGATTTGTTTCTTTTATCAAGAAAGCACCGTATAATAAATTATTTTTTTTTACATTAAATATCATACGACTTCCAAATCACGTATAGATATGGTAGGCGTTAGATCATTTTCATGTTCCGTATAGGTAACAGTAAAATACACTTCCTTTCAAGACAATGTTTCTAAACGTAGACCGGATTATTTTGCATTCGATTATGGACAATGGACATTGGTTACGAATTATGAATTCCGTTTTGGATAAAGAGTGAAAAAAATGCACAGTCGGACCGGTAGTTAAGGTGGTATCGACTCTATTCGATCGGCCCACGGCGTGTTTGCGATAATTTGCATTTCGCAAATTATGTTGGTTTTATGTGAGAGTAATGTAACAATAGAAGGTTGTGCGTTGGTTTAGTTTTGTGGTTCGTTTTGACGTAATCGGATGCGTAATCTATAAATACTTGATAGTAATATTACTAGTGATACATTGATCCACAAGTTGAATTTTATCGATACACGATGATGCTGCAGATTGAAAAACAGAGTTTCAGCTTCTCTGGTCACCCTTAAATGCTTAACTCTCTTTTTTTTGTAGCATGTGGCATTTAACCATGCAGCCAGTTACAATTTTTATATTTTATTTGATTTGCCACTATTACGTATCGCATATTTCTAACTACTCTGATAATTGATTTAAAAATATTCTTTATCCTTTATGCAAATTATAATTTTTTATGATGTTATCTTATTCTTAATATCTAGATATATCTAATTTATATAGGACGGTTCTTAGCTACATTATGCTATCCTAAGACATTTAAGACAGTGAGACACACTTCACGCCGCTGAGGTCTGTCAGGGCGACTTAATACAATACAAGGGATATTGACCACGGAAACATAAGGGAATGAGACTTGGAACTAGGATAACTATTCTAACTAAAAATCTAAACTAAATACTAAGTCTTACATTTCTAAGGAAGGTAATTAGATAATTAAGTATATTTGCATTTTCCAGTGCCAATAAACGAATAATATTAAATGGACTAGCCACTTTACATTCCACGGATAAATAAACCACTACCATCTCGATTTCTTGAGTATATTTTTTACATTCAAAAAATATGTGATTTAGGTCACCTCACCTGTAACATTACAATTTGTGCACAGATCAGTAGGTAATACTTACGTAAGGTGTGCTGGGTAGCAAGCATGTCCAAATTTCATACGAATTATAGTTGTTTTAAAACGCTTTGGCACGTTTAGTTCACTCTGCCAGTATGCAGAAGGTATTTTTGGAACTAATTTGCAATAACTTGTTGGAGATTATTTGCAAATACAGGGTTATGCATTTTATGCTTGGGAAAGTAAAGTTAAATAAAACACACAAGATATTGAGATGGGGACGAAATTTTTATTTTGTTTTAAAGATCATTCCATTATATGTGAAACACAATATCATTTAAATGTCCACCGCGGAACCTCTGACAAACTTCAAACCTTTTCAGAAAATTTTCAATCACTTTTCGGACATTTCAGGTGACATCTCGGCTAGAACTTCACGAATGTTGGCTTTAAGTTGTTGAAGAGTTTGAGGGTTATTGGCGTAGATACGATCTTTCGCATAGCCCCACAAAAAAAAATCCAAAGGTATGAGATCACAGGATCTTGGGGGCCAATAGATATCACCTAATCTTGAAATTAAACGTTCTGGAAACTTCTCTTGCAAAAGAGCTCGGTTGGCCTGTGTTGTGACTTGTGGCCCCGTCCTGTTGGAACCACATGTCTTCCAGATCTTCTTCTTCGATTTCTCTCCAAAAAGAATTGGTCAAGATGCTTCCATACCGCTCAGAGTTTACTGTTAAGGCTCTCCCATGATTGTTTTCAAAAAAATACGGACCAATGACCAGACACCAGACCATAATGCACACCATACAGTCACTTTTTCGGGATGCAAAGGCCTTTCTACGATCACCTGAGGATTTTCAGAACCCCATATGCGGCAATTCTGTTTATTTACGTAGCCACACAGCTTAAAATGAGCCTCATCACTGAAGAAAATTCTGCTCGAAAAATAAGCATCAGCAGCTTGTTGATCAAGCACCCAATTTCCGAATGTTCTGCGTTGTCCATGGTCTGTAGGCTTAAGTTCTTGTGTGAATTGGACTTTGTAGGGATGGAGGTGTAAATCTAAATGCAAAACTTGCCACAGTGAGCCGTAAGACAAACCCAAATTTTGAGCACAATTGACAAATTTGGGTCTTCCTCCACACTTTGAGCCACAGCAGCGATATTTTCAGCTAAACGAACGTTACGGTGATGCACGTGCCTTACAATATCAGTAAACGATCCAGTCTCTTCAAATTTTCTTACTGTATTCGAAATTGTTTGCTCTGTAGGACGATTATGTCGACCGTAATTAGCTCGTGAAGCTCTAAGCGTTGACGCAGGAGAATCACCATTTTTATAGAACAATTTAATAATTTTAGTACGTTGTTCGACTGTTAAACCATCCATATTTTATAAATGACAAACCTTCAACTAAAAAAAAAACGCTTCACATGACGTTTATTTCTGACAGGTGTCAAACGGCAGGGATGTACTTAGCCAACCTCGAATTGGATAACCCGCTATTTTCCCAAATATCATTCCACTTAACATTTGTATTATTCCTAATTATTGCGTTTATATCAGTGAGATAAGGAAGATCAGGTATGTAGATGCCGACGGAAATACTACTTTTGGCTAACAAATCTACCAGCTCATTACCTTTAATACCAGTATGAGCCTTAAACCATAGAAACGTTACTTTTTTGTTAAAAAAAGGATAAACGACGTATAAGTTTTTTGTTTTCCCATATTATGGGGTTAACTTTATAAGACCAAGCATACCTCCTTTCATTGAAGAACAGACATGGAGTCCGATAGTATAACATAGTTTTTGTTACTCTCTTGTAAGGCAAGTTTAAGTGCCTCTCTTAAGGTATTTGCCTCAGAAGTAAATATGCTACAATTTTTGTCAATTTTAAATTGATACTGAATGTCTGAGTCAGGGATGTATATTGCTGCTCCATTGCCTTCTTCACGGTCTTTGATGCATCTGTATATATATGTATACACTTATTATACTGTGATAATTCTAATTTAAGTATGTTTTTATTTAATATGGAGCTCATTAAACGAAGGATATTTAACCACACATGTTTCAGCAGCGCTGAAAAAATCAAATTTTGTTAATTCAAAGGGTACAATTAAATCTAACATTGGTTGTATCTCCCGAAAAACCTTCCAAAATGGAGGGGAGTTTTTATGTAGCCAATACTTATTTGGTAAATCTTGAATTTTTAATTTCTTTACCTCATATAGAAGATCTGTATTTAAGAATTTAGGTTTAATAAGGAACTTAGCACTAAGCATGCTTAGGCGCAAATAAAGAGGAGGTTCCAATGCTTCAACTAATAGTGCCCGTGTAGGGGTAGAACACGGGGTAGAAGCACCTAAACTAATGCGCAGAGCTTTATATTGTATGATATCCACTTTCTGTAACAAACTATTGGAAGCAGAACCATAAAGACAGGATCCATTGTCAATAATTGATCTTATGTAACTCATAGAAAGTTATAGAAAACTAAGGTTGTTGATACATCACAGCCCCACCAAATTTTAGTGGCATATCTTAGAAAATTTAATCCTCGTTCACATTTAGAATCGATGCTGTTGATTTGTTCTCTCCAATTATATTTTTTGTCTAAAATTATGCCTAGATATTTTACTGCTTTTACGTAAGGTAATCTATTATGTTTTTGAAGGTGGTAAGCTCGTAATCTATTATCATTCGTTAAGTAAATATAACTTATGTTAGGAGTACTGTGACGTGTAAAGATACATACACTTGATTTTTTAATAGATATTTCAAAACCATTTATGACTGACCAGTTAATAATATTAAACATGTTACACAAACTGTTCAAACATTGGTCATATTTTTTATCAATACTGTATATACAAAAATCATCAGCATACTGTACCAAACTATATTTACATAATAAAGTGTGTAAGTCACTAGTGTACATGTTAAAGTGAAGAGGGCTCAAAACTGAGCCTTGGGGTAAACCATATGTATATAAGTACATATGTACAAATCTATTTCATTCTGAGCATTTCTTATGAAAACTTCTCTTACGCAATATAATAAAATAATAGATTGTGCGATATTTTCTGGTATAAGAAATAATGTTATTAATTTGTGTTTTAGTATATTTAAGTCAAGAGTCATATGCACCCTCTATATCCAGAAACAAGGCAGTTAGATATTCATTTGTTGAAAAACAATTTTGAATATCAGTGGTTATATGTACTACCGCATCTTTCTAATGTCTTTAAAATATAAGAGAGAAGGGATATTGGCCTATAAGAGCTACCACCATTAAGGTCCTTGCCTGGCTTTTGGATAGGAACAACAATTACCTTTTGAAAATCCATCGAGTCCATAGCTATTTAAATAAATATCATTAAGTATTATATATTGAATGTTGTCAATTCCGGGAGCTGTGTTTCGAGCGTTTTTTATCGAACTTTCGAGTTTATTCATGCTAAAAGATTTTCGCAGGAAATGGTTTTTTGGGTACTAAAAATAGGTTTTTTGCACCTCTCGGCTGACTGTTAGGGGGGGACACTTTGTCAAAAAATTCTTCAAACCATTTATTATTGGTGGGTTTTAAACAAGTTGTTTTTCTAGTAATTTTTTTGCTTGTAGCCATAACTGCTTCGAATTTGTATTTTTATTTAAATTTGAGCTTCACTCTGTTGCCAAGCCATAAAATGATGCTGTCATTAGCAAGCATTTCTTTCTCTCCCTTCATTGGCAGAAAAGCTGTCATCGATTTAAAATATATAAAGGCCCCAGAGCTTTAAGGTATCCCAGAAGAAACTAAACGGGTGCCCTGTTACTCTCCCCTGGTGACTAAGTAGAAACCTAAGCAATCCAAGAAAGAGCCGTTCGAATTTTCGTATTCTGTGATTTGCACAGTCAAAAACCTTAAAGATCCACAAGTCATATTTTATCAATAGTTAATGATACTGCAGATAGAGATGCTCTCGCCCTGGCGACCAGTAAGATCCAAATCAATCCCAGGAATAGCTCTCCAATTTACGTATTCTGTGATGCATACCTTCTCAGTCTCTGAGAAGGTTGACTCTATTTAAGAAACAAATCATTCTCTCCAACCATCGTCTCTATGAACTTTAAATTAAAGGAGAACAACACAAAGTCTCGGTCTCAAAAATTCTTTAATTTGTTAGAGTGGTGACACGTATTTCGCTCCTAAGAGCATCCATCATCAGATCTAAAAAATAATGTAAACAAAACCAAACAAAATTACAAAAAGACCTTAAAGTAAAACAAAAAAGTATACCTCAAGAAGGTTAAAAACACGCCCGACTGGTTTTCTGAATTTCGTAAATTCTCTTTATAGTAACATAATTAATACTTCGGAAAAAGAAGTTAATAAGACTTTACCATTTTTGGATTTACTTCTGACTAGGTACAACAATGGAATAACTTTTGAAGTGTACAGAAAACCATCCGCTACGGATAATATTATCCATTTTAATTCCCTTTCTCCTGGCCAACACAAGTTTGCTGCTCTGAACTCATTCTTCTATAGATTATTTAATTTACCTCTCTCCAATGTATCAGTTCATCCCACAGTAATTCCATAGGATTGAGGTCCGGTGATTGTGGGGGCTACCATAACTTTCAGAAGATGTTGCCTTTGTAATTGACCTAAATATTGCTTGCACAATTTCGACGTGTGCTTGGGGTCATCGTTATGTTAAAAGATGAAGTTTTCCCCAATTATTCGAGTACCAGAAGGAAGTACATTGTAACTTAAAATTGTTTTGAAACCCTCTTTTCGAAGAATTCCCTCTATTCTAATTAGATCGCCCACTGCAGATCCTCCGAAACAACCCCATACCATCACCGAACCACCACCGTGTTTAACTGAGGCCACCGTACAGTTCTCAGCGACCCTTTCATTGACATAACGGCGAACAAACACTCGCCTCTTCGTTCCAAAAACCTCGAATTTCGACTCGTCACTCCAGAGAACTTTCTTCCAGTCATCAATGGTCCATTCTTTGTGTGATTGGGCCCACTCAAGTCTTTTCTTCTTATTAACATCCTTCAGTAGCGGTTTTGATACAGCTAAACGTCCTTTAAGACCAGCATTATAAAGTCGCCGTTTTACTGTCGAAACACTGACCGCTTTTTTACGCTCCTTGTTGATTTTTGCTGAAGATTTGCTTTGCTCAACCCTACTAAAAGCTTTCAAACAGTCTAAATATATTAAGTCAATATATTCCTGTCTATGCTGTCTATCAATAAATCTTTCATTGGTTGCGGTTGATCTGTCTCAAGACCGACTTATTTATGACCTAACTTAAAAATTGATTTTAAATAGTAGTTCTACGGGAGTATACCAAACACTATCACATCTATTAAATAGCATATGAAATGGGAAAACTAGAGAATACAAACATTTTCTCATACAAAGAGCTGGAACACCATTAGGGCCAAAAGAGAAACAATATAGCAAGGGACCAATTGCATCAGATAATGAGACTATAATTTTTTCGGGTAGAGCATTTCTTAATGAGTATAATTTAGGTATCAATTTGTTTGGTGTATAAAAAATAAATTACAAAATTAAATGAAAGGAACCATTGGTTGAAGCATAAACTTGGGATGGGCACTACAAGTTGAGGTGAACTTATCATATTAATATGTGCCACTTATTAGGAAGACTAGTAGGCCTCAATTCGATCCAAGGAAGAGCCTCTTCAATTTCCGTGTTCTGTGATGCACAGAGTCTTGGACATATCACAGAACACTAATACAAGCATTTTCTCAGGCAAATAGTTAGAACACCATTAGGGCCATCAGAAGAGAATCGTTATAACAACGGACGAACTGCAACAAAAACCTCTGATTAAGAGACCATAATTTTTTAGCTAGAGCATTTCCTGATGGCTAATTAGCAACTTGCTGGGTAACGAAACCCAGCAAGTTGAAACTACAAAAGTGATGGAAAGGAACCACTCGTTGAAGCATATGGGCACTTGGGATGAAAAATTGTCACTTGGAGTTAAGGTAAACCTGGATATATTGATATATGTCACATAATAAGGATACCAGTACCCAGACCAATCCAAGGAAAGGCCGATTTGATTTCTGTATTCTGTGATGCACACAGTCAAAAGCCTTGGAAATATCATAAGACACTGCTACAGCCTGACATGGAACTTGGCACTAAGAGTTTAAGCGCACCTCATCATATTAATTCCTGTCACATAATAAGGAGACCACTAAAAATTCCAATTTGCAAGTTGGAATCATGGGTAAATATAGAATCCAATAAATTTCACTCCATACAAATCATATGGGACGTCAACAAACCACGTTTGTGTAATTAACGTTCATTATTTATACACCTGCGAATATCATTAGGAGGCTGACAATTCAATGATAAAATCTTAAGAAAGACTGACCGCAAAATGTTTATAGTCTTTAGCGAAATGTCACGGTCTACACTATTTGCCATATCTTGTGAACATGACTTAATTTATCAGCCACAAGTGCAAAGTCTATGCAAGTTAAACATGTTTTTTAGGATAATATGTTTCATTTATTTTATGTTTCATTTATTTATATAATATCATTTATTTAATTTAGAAAATATGTTGAAACATTTAGTAGCTTATGGGTTTAGCATTAGCGGATTCATCTGAACTTAAGGCCTAACATCTATTTTCAATTTTTTTTCCCACTATACAACCTTTGACATCATGAAACACCAGAGCTGAAGACAGAGACAGGGCTTCTAGTCATTAACAATACAGCTATATATTATATATTATTATTATACTCCATTAGAACAATCATGTCTATGGCTCTATCATGTCATGGTGTAATCTCCATTTTCAGTTTAATATTAAATTCCGGACAGGTTTCCTCCATAGCGTGAGCACATATTCAATAAAATCGCGCCAGGCGGCCAGGCAGAATGCGGATGATAAACCAAATAGTAAATTCTCAATATAACCAAGCAGCGCCATCTATAAACGTAGCACTAAAAAGACGTGAATGCGTGATGTAGAAATTTATGCTAGATCAAGATCTGGTACGATCGCGGGCCCTTGGGCATCGCGAGATGGCGTGTCGGAGACACTTTCGCCATTTTATCAGTAAATTCGATTATTAGGATGCAATTTGTTTTTTTTTGTTATTTGGGGGTAGTAAAGTGGTTATTAGAAATAGTTTACAGTGCTTACCATATGCTGAATTTATGGCATTACTTAGGCTTACCTGCAAAAAAAAGAAATATTAAAATATGTAATAAAATAAGGTGAAGTGGGTTTTAAAAATCACAAATTAAATAAATAATAATTAAATTTCTATCAATATTAAAAAAATAAATCGCATATCTTAAGCAGCTTTCTGACCATCTGTCCAGCTTTTGAATATGTAAAGATCAAAGAGCAATTAGTATTACCTTAAAGAATCGTAGAAATCTTAGTACTCTAAAGTACTCTAAAGGGTCACTGGAAATTTAAGGAATAATTTAATTTAACAGGACATTTTAGGAATATTTTAGGTCGTCGAATATCTCAGTAAATGTGATAGATACGACCTTGCGGATGATCTCAGTGTATTCACAAGAACGTAAATATGAAAAAAACCGTCGAGTCCATAGGTGCTGAAAAATCGGACTTTAAAGTTGGGGATTTCTCATTTTTTATGAATCCTTGCCACTTTTTTTTTCAAAACACTGCGTTATGATAGAATCTGAGTTAATCTAAGGGATTTTTTTCAAAGTTGGTCTCCAAAAACGCCATATTTTGAAATGGATATTTTGCGGATGGACTCATTAAAGTTGATTTGATTAATTCAGAAGGACAAAATCATGAAAAAACTATTAGAAATTATGAGGATAGAGCTAATTGTTCGTGAGAAATCGGTCCGCAAAATCCGAGATTTTTAATTTTTGTATTCCAATTGTTAGACATCCTGATAGTAGTACGTTGCCGTAAAGACTTAATTATGGATAGACATTCTTCGTACTGATCCAATATTGAATGGTTAAATTTTGCTGTAGGAATAGCTGACACTGTTTTGTTTGCCCAGCCGCACTACACGTTGGTCGTTCATTCTTTAAGTCCTTGAAGTCTTATTGGGCTCAAACTGGACAACCCTGGTCGAAAACTAAGCCGATCGCAGTTTGCTCAACTTATAAATATTTACTGCGTGGTGTAAGGGGACAACAATTTAAAATGGGACTTGTGGCTTCAGAACCTGTGGGCTTTAGCCTTTTGATCCCGAAGCTTTATTATCCCGAAGAGATTCTCAGTGAGGAGCAAAATGACTTCAGACCACATAGCAGTTAATAGACCAGATATAAATAGCCTCTTGAAGTAGTTTTAGCGGTTCAACGTTCCGAAAACTTCGAGATAAAAGTACAAAATATTAATAGAAATAAGAAGAAAATGGTCACTGTAAAGAAGAAAACTAAAAAATCTCTCAGAATTCCGAAAATCGTCAGACACCGAAACAGAGGTGCTAACTAAAGAAAGTGACGTTTGGGTTCATGAAATACGCAATAAAACTTTTTTAAATTTCTGGTAAAAACCTGGAAAATTACTATAAAAAAAGCATTTAATTTTTTATATAACGTGTATAAAAAGAGCTTCATACACTGAACAAAAATTACGCTAATTATTCAATTTTTGTTTTAAATTTCCCACTAAAAAATGCAAATTGGAGAAAATTTCGCTAATTAGCAACAATTGTCTAATTTATTAAGAAATTAACTTTTAACTTCAACAAATTTTAACATCCTACAAGCATATGCATCAACCTCAGAATGTGATGACGAACAAATAGAGAGCTTTTATAATGATCTAGATCAGGTACCAGCATTGACAAGGGGCCACGAAATAACCTATAGTTATGAGAAATTTTATCGCCAAGATTGGCAAAGGAAAACAATAGAACATTATAGGAGACTATGACTTAGCGTTCTGCTTATAAAAACATCTAATAATAACCAACATATTCTAGAAGTTACCAAAACGCCGCCTATATATATAAAAATGGAAATAGAATAAGATATATAAAAACTGTCTTATGTCTACAAAAATATATCCCGGCGCAGATGTACCAACAAACCATATTCTCCTGATAGGAAACTTAAGAGTGCGTTTTAAAAAAGTCAGTCAGAATAACTCTGAATAGACCACTAGTAACTCTGTTTGTCTTTATTTTACTGAATAGAGTCAAACTCAAAGATGAGACCACGAATGAAATCCGTTAAAAAAGAGTAAGGTTGTGTGAAAAAATGTGGAGCAAATCTAGAGACATATTGAAAGGAGTACGGGAGAGTGAACAGAGAGAGGAAAGAAGAGGAGAAAAGCAAAACTGGATGAATGATGACATTCTATACTATCGAAGACGCAAATAAGACGAGCAAAACCAGAGTGGCATACTAAGGAAAGTAAAGACATTGAAAACTACGAGGCGAAACACGACTTGCTTAATTTGCATAAAAAATTTAAGTTAGCGGCAATAGTCGACTGACTTTAACCCACTATCTAGAAGACCCAGATGGAACCAAAATAAGAGACATAGGTCAACAACTGGATAGATGAAAAGAATATACTTGTATTGTGGAACTTTTTGATGATAAAGATCTGGATTTAATATGATTCATGCTACATAAGGATAGAACAAGCCATAAAACTCGCCACAAATGGGTATGCAAGTGGCTCTTACGAAGTGAGCACTGAATTTTTTAAATTTTTATGCAGTGAAGGATTTACAGTCCTCACAAAACTTTTTAAATTCATCTGCGACACCGGAATAATACCGACGGATTGGCTAAAATTAACATTTGTCATGATCCCGAAGAAGAATAGAGCAACCTAATGTAATGACCATCGAACAATTAGTTTAATGAGACACATCTTTGTACTGTCATGAGAGAGCTGCAAATCGGGTGCAACCCCAACTATCGGATGAAATCAGCATCAAACCGTACTCCTCACGGCAAAGATGCATTCTGTCACCCTTGATATTCAACCTTTATTCAATGAAGCTCTTACTAATGCAAGATATTAGATTTTAATGGGGTCAATGTAAATAATAGCATTATAGCAATAATAGCAAGTCAAAAATTGATTTTAAAAAGTAGTTCTACAGGAGTTTACCAAAAACTAATGATCTATTAAATAGCATATGAAATGGGAAAACTAGAGGATACACCGATACAAGCATTTTCTTAGGCAAAGAGCTGGAACACCATTAGGGCCAGAAGAAAAACAATATAGCAAGGGACCAATTGCATCAAAACCCTCGGATAATGAGACTATAATTTTTTCGGGTAGAGAATTTCCTAATGAGTATAATTTAGATAGCAATTTATTAGGTGTATAAAAAAATTAATTACAAAATTAAATGAAATAAACCATTGGTTGAAGCATGAACTTGGGATGAAGAATGAGCACTTCAAGTTAAGGTGAACTCTATCATATTAATATATGTCACTTGAACCAAAAGGCTTCAAACCAACTGACTGTGTGTCAAAAAACTTTAACACACAGTCAAAAGCCTTGGAGATATTACAGAACACTAATATAAGCATTTTCTCAGGTAAACAATTGGAACACCATTAGGGCCAAAAGAGAATGGACTAACTGCATTAAAAACCTCATATAAAGAGACCATAATTTTGCAGCTAGAGCATTTCCTGATGACCAAGATAGGTAGCAACTTGTTGGATAGCGAAACCCAACAAGTTGAAACTACAAAAGTGAGGGTAAGGAACTTTAGGAACTAAGGAAAATTAGCAATTAGAGTTGAGGTGAACTCGGACATAATGATATCTGTCATATAATAAGGATACCGGAACCCAGACCAATTCAGAAAAGGAACCATTGGTTGGGCACTTGGGCTCTTACTAATGCAAGATATTAGATTTTAATACGGTCAATGTAAATAATATCATTACGCCCATGATACACTTATTGTCACTGATAACGAAGAAAACTACAAACGAATAAGATAACCGAAAACTGTACACAGTTTGGCTTGAGACTCAATACCAAGCTTTATTATTAGCAAAGAACCTAATATCAGGGATAATGGTATCACGATCAATGGCACAAATCTAGAGATTTCAAAAAAGCTATCAATTATTCTCAAAGCGACCTCTGAAGAAGGTTTTAGAGGGTGAAAGAACACAAAGTCAATGGTCTCAGCGTAAACTAAGAGAGATTTCATAGTTTAGTGTATCTCGGTAGCAACATCAATAATTTCCTTGCAGAGATCAAAACAAGAAAAGAGAAAGCTCGAGTCGCGTTTGTGAAGATAAAAAGAGTGTTAATCATTCAATATTTGACGTTGAAGTTGCGAATGAAGATGGTACGCTGCTATGTCTTTCCAGTTCGTTTATACGGTATGCAACCATGGACACTCGTCAAGATAATGCCCAAACGTCTAGAATTATTCGAGATGTAGGTGTACCGGCGATGACCAAAATCAATCGGATAGATACATAATTAGTAACAACGCATAGTTCTCAATTGCATGGCCAAAGATTTAGAAGTAGTTAAAATTATGCAATGACGCAACTAAGAATATTTTGGTCATATCATAAGACATCCCGGAAATAATACGAGGTCTTGCATTTTATTATACAGGAAAAAAACCTAGGCAAGCGTAGTCCAGAAAGAAGGAAAACATCTTCGTTAAAGAATTCGAGGCAATAGTACGGGAAATCTACAAATTTTTTAGTTTTATAGTCTAATATGACCAATGATCATTGAATGGTCAGGGTAACAGAAGAAGATTAAGAAGGGTCTGTGTCTTCTCTGGCCTGGTGCTTGTTTTCCAGATTTTCTTTAGCTTTTAGCTGTAAAGCATACTAAGATTAATTCTTTTATCTTTTATTGAAAAAAAAATTTAATTTATAGGAAAAAATCGAAAAAAGGGTACTTATAATTTTTCTTAAACGCGTATACAACCATTTTGATTTTAGCTCCTATAGATCAAGAGAAAGTCCAACATAATCTTAACTTAAGAATACTGCTATAATGATCATAACAGCCACGAATATACCAGTTGTTCTCCGGTATTCAGAAATCATCTCGCGACATCTCGGAACACACGTAAAAAGTTGGCGAATCTTCCAGAACAGTGACCTACCTACTATCTAAGAAGCTCTCACCTATAAAACTTGATTTGTCAAAGCGGGATTTCGATCGGCGGCCATCTTTTACAATTTTTTAAATTCCAGGAATTTCTCCTTTTTATTTGGGAATGTCCTCGTCTCTCAATCTTGTGTATCTTTGTTAATAATTGTCAAGGAACTTATAGAATAAATGTTTTTTCACATTTCTTATAAACCTCGTGTTAAAGAAAGCATCGATGGAGGTATGCCAGGTCAGTCCATTAAAGGATTGCAATAACTTTAAAGTTTGTTTCGACCATCTTTCTGCATCCAATTAAACTAACCCTGATTATCCCTATAAATCAAAGCTTAGATTTGATGCAATAGCATGGTCTCCTCTAAAACAACCGGTTCTTTTTAGAACACGTTTCCAAAAAAACCAAGAAAATGATTTTGAGATGACCAATTTATTAATAATAAAATTCAAGTTGCAAGTTTAGAGAACGTAGACTCAATTCTTAAATCTAGAGTCAAGGCAAATGCTTGATTAACTATTTAAAAAAAATTTAGAGACACGAGTAATATGACTACTGTAGCGTTTTATTTTTCTATTCCTTATGTTCACTAACGCTCCATTGACATTTCATTAATTTCAATAATTACATTAATAATTTCAGTCAACTTCTTTTATTCATATTTCTTTAAATTCACACTGTCAACGACACAGTACTACTGTAACGCATCACTCTCCTGGTTTAATTATCCATGCTTTCTGTTGACGGTCCGTCACTTCTCTGATTGGTCATAATTAGTATTTTCTCTGATTGGCTGATATTGACAGCTCAGGCGACAGGTGGGGTCGTTATTGATTTAGTCAGTACTGCGTCGATTTTTCGAGGACTTGTTCCCGTGTTGCAGGTAGGAGCGTACGTAAAAGGCCAGTTTTTTTATTTCCGAAGTTTGTGAAGCAGGAAGTGGCCAATATGGTTTATAATTTATAGTCCTTAATCTTGTTCCTTTAGGGAACCGTTTATTTTATAATTCTGGTGCAGGATGCCCAAGATTTCGATGGATAGATAATGAAACTTAGCAAGGATTTTACTTTTCCGTTTTCCTCCTTATGCTTCCTCAATTGTTGATGGCTGCAGGCTTTTAATTTCCCCGGGAAATTGCTGGAAGCGATGGAGCTGGAGCCAGAGTTGGAGCTAATATTAGAGATTCCCAGTCCGGATGGCTAAGCTACAAATGGCATACATTCACAGCTTCGGTTTTGAAGGCTAGCCGTTCATTTCTTGGAGGAATATACAGGTCAGTTTATTTCATTTATTTAAATATTACTAACCATAGATTTGTCTCACTTATTTAAATTTTTATTAATATAGGTACCTTTTATTTCAATTTAACGTTACAAATATTTAATTAATATCATAATTTAATACGTCAATTTCTTATCTATAATATTAGGTATTTTTTGTTCAGTATTTTTCAGTACCCTTTTTTGGTAGTTAAGTATATATAACACGGTTAAGACTGATATGCCTTAGGTAAAAAGGTTCATGAACTTTCCCCTGCGTAATAAAAATTGTATATATTAAAAATTTTAATAATTGCAATTTATTTTTCAAATGCTGAAATCTACCTAGAAGCGAAATCATAATTTAAATGTTACTTTTGTCAAATTGTCAAGCAAGTTATTAACATTTATCAGATTAGAACATGAGGTGTGTACATATCTTTGATGTAAATATAATTTGGTTCTATTGTTGAGATTTTTTTGCCTCTTTAAATCTACCTTATCCAGGGTCATTTAATTATTAATTGAAACCTATATACCAAGTCTTTTTCTTAGTTTTCTTTCATTTATAAAAAAAAAACTGTGTGTGGCGCTCTCTTGTTTAATAGTTATAATCAAGTTTAGATTCTTTAATAGCCAGTTATAAGTGAACCTTCGAACAATACCAAATAATTCCAATAATTCTGAGCTACCGTCTGCAAACTCTTGGCAAAATAGTAAGACTGTAAAGTTAACGCCACACTACATAAGAACAACCTATTAGTGTAGCGGATGCTAAAAAACAAACAAAAATTTACAAATTAAAATTCCTCCGAAGAAATGTAAAAGTTAAATTTTAATGTCATTAATAATATGTTAATCATGTCAGTCATGTAATATTATTATGCTAAAACTCTATCTGCGGTATTTTTTTTATGTAAATATTAGGCTTTCACTAAATGGTCTCTTTAACTTACTTTAAATTTGTGGCAATACATAACACAACTTTTCATACAGCAAAAATATAATATTTTTAAACAACTAGTTGAATACTACATATTCCTATGTATAGTGTCATTTACTGGTCTATCAGATTTATTATTTCATGCTTAACCTGCCAGCTTTTACATCTTCAATTTTTTGACCTGAACCATTATTCCAGACTACACCAGCAATCTAGATATATATATTGATAATCTATGTCCTCTATAGGAATTATATATTTTTATATTAAGAATTATTGTTGATTTTAAGAGTATCTATTTATTTTATGCAGGCTTTATGTCAGCTACAGTATTTCAGTTCTACAGTTTTTCAATACATATCTTGGTATCTGGTAGTGAAATTAAACAAACGTCTGCAGTTATAATTTTCCTGTCACAAAGAGAACATGTCCAAGACTATTATTATGATATTACAATTTGTATTGTATTATAAATTAACAATGATATTTATACATGTATTATGTTAGAATACTTGTATTTTGAATGTTGTGTTTTATTTTTATACCTGTAATTTAAATAAACATTATTACTGAAGGAACATTCTTTTTTGCATTTGATATATAGGTGCCAATATAACCTGAGGACATTTCTAAAATAAAAAAAGTGTAGAACCATTTAATTGGTACAAAGGTTTTTCAATTCTATTCGTTCCAAAAAAATAAGTTTACAGGTTATATTCTCTACATGTTTGCCCAGTTTAGGAAACTACATTAAATTTCACAGTCGGCCGGTGTTCTGCTTGGTTAAAATAGATTTGTATAAGGGAAAGTTGTTTTTTTTTTGGCAAATTCTGTTTATATTTTTTGGTACTTTTAAAATAAATACAATATTAATAGTACGTGTAATAAATCAGTTGAATATTTTTTGTCTTCTCTTCTTCTTTTAATTTACACTTCAACGAACAGTAAACACGCTACAATACGTACCTGATTAATTAATCAACTACATCAGCTGTTCCTAACCGTATTAATGTCACGTGCCGATAATATCGAGTGCTTCATAACAGGATTATTGTTAAAATTTGTTTACGTCGCTTCCAGGCCGGCTGGCGTGACAAGTAAAATCAATTTACACTAATTAACATTTTTTTAACCGCACAACGCTTGCTTCGAGCATTGGTCTTTTAACCTAAATTCCTTGTAAAAAAAACATGACTCATATCAAGTATTGATGTCGAGCATAACAATTACAACAGGCATGTAATAAATGGATTCATTTAAGTTTTAAAATGTAAGAAGAATCTTTGGGAAAAGGCAAACGACAGCATCTTAGTAGTTATTTGAGCATTTGACATTTAACTGACCCTCTAAGGAGAAACTCAAGGTCATCGTTTTAGGGAAAAATTATTCATATATAGATTTTTTTTTTCAAATTCAAATTTTATTCAGTATACTATCACAGGAGATTTTACATCCAAAGACACATAATAAAATACATTTCATTCATTATTAAAATCCTAAAAAATATACTAATTACATGTTATGTTGTACAGTACACTCTCAATATAAATAAAAATTGATAAGAGTCCAGGAAAATACAGAAACACGCATCAAAGTGTAAATTCTGTGGCGTTTAAGAATTTTCCGAAGTCAAAGGCTTTGTTAGTGCCATTTTTTTTATTGTGTTAGAAAATTGACTGGAAGGTAGGAAAATTATACTCTCTGGGAAAACAATAAAGAATTTTGGACCATAATAAGTTGCAAAAATTCTAGATCTGATTTAGTTTCCCTGAGTTGTGAGATAATGATGGTAGTTTGAATTACGACTATATACTTCATAATTCATGTGACAGTACACTAGGCATTCGTAGATATACCTGCAGGGAATGGTCATGATTTCATACTGTATGAAACTTGGTCATCAGCCGTATAATCCACATCAATGACAATTCTAACTACTCTCCTTTGCAGAGCAAAAATTCTGGACAGCTGACATGAATGTCTGCAAGCCAAAAGAGCATAAGAAGCTATTGATTAAAATACAACATGATATGTCTCCAGTAAGAAAGAAAGTGGTAAAACTCTTTTTAATTGTTTTAAAGAATAATTATTTTAAATAGACGACCAGCCGGTAAATCAACATGACGATCAAACTTCAGGGACGAATCAAAATATATATTCCAGAAATTTCAATTCAAGAGGGTTGGGTCTAGCAGTATCGCTCAGACCAAAAGTCATACGTCATACATATGAAAATACAGAAATAATACATAAAATAATAATAGAAAGGCCTAGCCAATGATTTTATAATTTTTTGAATCAGGCGAAAGATACCAGAGCCCAAAATCAATCAGTAAGTCAACCTTTAGGCACTAATATTTCTATATGACTATATGACTTTAATATTTTTCACATGAATATCTGTTCGTTAAGAGACAAGACTGAGTAGCTAGAGGCTTTATTATACAGGGTTATCCAAATTAAGCATCCGCCATTGGTAACTTATAACTAAATACAAAGTTGTTTAAATTAGCAGAATAGTAGCATTTTTAACGCTGCTAAAAAATAGAACAAAAAAAACAATTGAGAATCGAATTTTTAGTTTTTCAGTAAAATAACATATTATATATTTTTTCTGTTAAAACATATCAAATTTTAAACAAAAAAGTTTATAATGGCTTTTCCGCTAAAGTCAAAATAACGATAAATATTTTTATTATTTGCAGTATTAAAATATTAATACGGCTATGAAAACAACAGGGCCTTTGCGATTTGATAGAATTAAAATAAGCGATGACAAATTACTAAACTGGACATCCTCGCAACCAAGGCTTTGGAAAACAATGATAAAATCAAATGACACACTAACGTCAAACAATAGTGTGTTAGTCAAAAGCTCGTTTATAAGCTTTATTGTGTAATTTATTAATTTTAAGAGAAATAATTTTCTCTCATAAAGACAAGTGTTATATGTTAGAATGTTATTTATTGTGCAGAAAATCCTCTTTTAGAGCAAGAGAATATTACACTGAATTATATCCCGCTTGAATTCAACCGTATGAACGATATTTTCTGAGACGGAGGAGGAAACGAAAATGTTTTTGCTAAAACAAGGGCAAAAAAATAATTCATAATAAGCGAGGTCACGGAAATTGTAGGTATTGGATATTTCGAAGCTTATCGTGAAAATTCATAACAGATGTTCTCAAGGACTAATTTTAGTAATAGTACTGTTCAAAGGATTTTAAAAAAGTTAAAATTTATTCCTTATAAGTACGAACCATTTCAAACGCCTTTGGCAGCGAATCCAGAGAGAAGACTTGTTTTTTGCCATTGGTACCTTAACTTCTGTCGCCAAAGTCCAGTTTCATTTTATGGACGAATTAATCAACTTTCTCAAATTTTGGAATGTTTAATAGAAAACACCACCATTATTGGTCAAGAGAAATTCTTTTTGTTAGTACGGTGTACATCCAAGAGGTCCACAAGTGCGTTTTAGTTTCAACGTTTGGCGCGGTATAATTGGTTCAAAAATTGTTGGCTCGTTCTTTTATAAGGATACTCTAACTGTTGAAAGATATGTGGAATTTATGACGGAAATTTCGAATAATTTCTTAGACGAATTCGATCTTATAAGTAGACATCATCTACATTTTCACTTACAACTACAGAGGTACTTATCATTTTCTAAGTACTACTTTTAATGATCGGGGGATAGGAACAAATGGCCCCATCCAGTAGCCTCCCAGGTCGCCAAATCTAACCCCACTTGATTACTTCTTGTCGGGCTACTTTAAGAACCAAATTTTGCGATGAAGATACAATAACGTCGACGCTTTAAAGACTGCAGTTAGCGAAAAGATAACCCAAATAGATGGTAGGACTATACTTTAGACTGTACTGAAGAACTGTACTGAAGAACAAGGTGGTGTTTTCGAGCATCTTCTTTAAAAAAATCTGTTATTTTATTTTGTATGATTATAAGTTGATGTTAAAAATGAAGTTTGTCGATACAATTTAATTGTTTCCGTTTGGGTGTCATAACTTCAATAATCTGTAATCTAGGAGAAAAATCATTATAAACTTTTTTGTTTAAAATTCGTTCTTTTAACTGAAAAAATATAATAGGCAGGGGTTTCAATTTAAAAAAATGTTATTTTACTGAAAAACTCCAAAATACGATTCTCAATTATTGAGAATAAATATTCTCAATTATTGAAAAAACATCTGATTTTTCTTTCTCATTTTTACCCGCGTTAAAAATGCTACTGTAAAAACGTAAAGGAATTATAACACGAAGTTCAAAACAACACACGGATTTTATTACTAATTAATACAAATAACGTTAAATAAAATAAGATGGTTATTTCATAGGACGACTCAATCATCCGCGTTGCAGGCTAAAGACCGAGTGTTCCCTTTTCTTTGTGGTTTTCCTAAAGCCATTAGCGCAACCAATACCCAAAGATAAACATTCCTGTTATTTATGGATTCTCGATGACGTGACAAATTATAAGGGCCTAGGAATGGTTCGTCTCGTCAAGAGGTTCAAGCATTGATGTTGATAACACTACTAGTTTCCTAATTTAAACAACTTTGTATTTCACTAATAAAAAAGTTACCAATGGTGGACACTTAATTTGGATAACCCTGTATAGTACTGACAAAACATATAATATCTTATTCCTGACGGAGCACCACCTCACTCCTGGAGAGTTAGATTTTATTAGTGTGCAAGGCTACACACTGATTTCCTCCTTTTCAAGACGCCTAAATGGTGGAGTGATGGTGAAAACTGGAACCGCAGCTAGAAGCATTGACAACATAAATAGCATTTCCTCAGAGATGCATTGTGAGATGGCAGAGTAGAGTTTATTGACCTCAGCTTATTAAATGTAACTGTACCAGTAGAGACAGACTTCAATGTTTTTCTTTGGCTGATTGGTGATGTGTTATCTTGTTGAGGAGGTACAGAAATGTCATAGTGGTGTGCGATTTTAATATACTATTAAACTAAAATTCGCTTAGAAAACATGAATTTATAATTAATTTATTAAATAAATAGAAAATATTTTCTAGCACTAGGCAATAAATGGTATTGATTTTTTCTTTTTCTTGAATCCTGAAATTGTTTGTTGAACCCTGATGTTTGCATTACTTTTAGCGCAGGTATAGAACTCTCTGTAAAACTTGAGGGAACTTAATGTAAACCTCAGTATACTTAATTATGTAGCAATAACTTGGAAAGGAATTTCTGATATGATATTTTTCTTAGACTCACCAGGCTGGAATTTTATTAATGATGTTGATTTGTTAAATATCTACAAATTTAAGAACTTCATGTGTGGTCTGAAACAGGGTGCTCAGCATTGTTCTTTTATCCAAATGCGATAAATCAAGGAGTGATCTAAACACACTATAAAACAATTTTTTTAAAGAAGATGCTCGAAAACACCACTTGGGCAGGTTTTTCAACTGCTCGAACTGTCTTAAGTATGGTCCTACCATCTAGATTTGGGATCTTTTCCCTAACGAAAGTCTTTAAAGCGTTGACGTTATTGTACCTTTTCTTGTAAATTTTGTTCTTTAAAGAAGTTAAGATTGACAAGAAGTAATCAAATGGGGTTAGACTAGCAATCTGGAAGGCCACTGGATAGGGCCATATGTGGTATATATCCACTGATATATGTATATCAGTTCATATCCACTAATCATTAAAAGTAGAAAAATGATAGGTACCTCGGTAGCTATGGGCAGGTGAGCGATCTTGCTGAAAATGCAGATGATGTCTACTTATAAGATCTAATTCGTCTAAGAAATTATTCGAAATTTCCGTCATAAATTTCACATATCTTTCATCAGTTAGGGTGTCCTCATAAAAGAACGGACCAACAATTTTTGAACCAATTATACCGCACCAAACGTTGAAACTGAAACGGACTTGTGGACCTCTTAGATGTACTAACAAAATATTTGCTCTTGACCAATAATGGTGGTGTTCTCTATTAAACATTCCAGAATTTGAGAAATTTTATTCATGTGCCCATAAAATGCAACGAAGGTTATTTTACATTTTGGCTACAGAAGTTAAGATTGGTTGTCTCTGGATCCCCTGCCAAAAGCGTTGAAAATGGTTTGTACGGAATAAATTTGTACTTTTTTAAAATCCTTTGACCATAACTGAAATTAGAGTGCTTGTGATAATGATCTGGTATTGAATTCTCAAGATAAGCTTCGAAATATCCAACAGCTACAATTTCCGTGGCCCCGCTTATTATGAATTCTTTTTTTGCTCTTGATTTAGCAAAAACATTTTGTGCCCTTAAATTATCGATAGTCTCAGAAAATATCAGTCATACGGTTGAATGCGAGCGGGATATAATTCAGTGTAGTATTATCTTGTTCTGAAAGGATTTTCTGCACACTAAACAACATTCTAACATATCACACTTTTCTTCATGAGAGAAAATAATTTCTTTTAAAATTAATAACTGACACAATAAAGCTTATAAACGAGTTTTTGACAAACACACTAATGTTTGACATTATTAGATTTTATCATTGTTTCCCAAAGCCTTCTGGTTACGAGGAAGTCCAGTTTAGCAATTTGTCGTCGCTTATCTTAAAGCTATCAAATCGCAAAGGCCATGTTGTTTTCATAGCCGTCTTAATATTTTAATGCTGTAAATAATTAAAAATATTTATCGTTATTTTGACTATAATTTTGACTCTAGCGGAAAAGTCATTATAAACTTTTTTTTATTAAAATTTGATGTTTTAACAGAAAAAATATAATATAGAGGGGTTGCCATTAAAAAAAGTTATTTTACTGAAAAACTCAAAAATACGATTCTCAATTGTTTTTTGTTTGTTCTAATTTTCAGCAGCGTTAAAAATGCTACTACTTTGCTAATTTAAACTTTGTATTTTCACTAATAACTAAGTTACCAATGGCGGATACTTAGTTTGGATAACCCTGTATAATAAAGCCTGTAGCTCCTCAGTCTTGTCTCTTAACGAACAGATATTCATGTGAAAAATATTAAAGTCAAAGCTTGATTCTGCCTAAAGGTTGACATACTGATTGATTTTGGCCTCTGGCATCTCTTGCCTGATTCAAAAAATCATAAAATCGATGGCTAGACCCCTCTATTATTATTTTATGTATTATTTCCGTATTTTCAATCTAATTAAGCCTCCCATAACATAGACAGACGGCCGTAAACTAACCCACTTTTAGATTTTTGTTTACGCGATGCCTTTTTAATGTTTCCGCGTTTCTTTACTTAAGGTCTTTGTGTTGTATTTTGTCGTTTTTGGTTTACCTATTTGTAAAGATAACGCTCGCCGGGAAACGCGATTTCTTAGAGATACTGCCGCCGTATGATGTTTTCTAAGGAGTTGAAGTAAACAGGAAACACGAGGGTAAATTGTGAGGTTAAGGTATTATCATAAAAATTATAAAGGAATCCTTAAACATACATATGTAAATATATGACCTCTAAAAAAAGGTAAACGCCATAAAATTGTATTCAAACACAAATAAAATTTGACATTATGTGTCTTTATAAAGACACCCTTGTTGGGCTATCACACAACACCCTATATAATGGAAGTCAGTTGGATTAATAAAATCAAATTTCAAATTGGGGTATGGTCAATAAACTGCGACCATACATTAACCCTTTCGTCCCGAACGGTACACATATGTACCAGGCAAATTTAAAAATTCCTGTTTGTAAAATAAAGCGTTTTATTTGGTATAAATGTGTACCGGTCCGGTGTATCAGGCTTCCGCAGTGTACCTACAATATGCATTGTGGTAAATGTGTGGTTATGTTGATTTAGTTAGCACGTGTATTTAGTAGGGGCAGTATTGCTGCAATAAAATTAGTTATTTAGGACACTCATAGTGTCCTTATTTATGCAGTTTTTTTATTAAGTTTTATTTATTATTCAATTGCAAGTGCAGTGCTGTTACAAAACTATGTTTTATTTTTGTATTTTTGGGTATGTTCGTGTGGTACATATATGTGCCAGTAGGTATTTATGATGGTACACATGTATACCAACAGGTCTGTACACAGATAAAAAGGATCTCTTAACATAAAGTAAAACGAGTTTAAACCAAGGCCGCTATGTCTTTGGATATAGCCAAATGAATATTACCTTAGGAAAAACTTACCACATCCTTAGCTTTAGTCTACTACTATTTTGAATTGTTAAGTAAATATGTCCTAATTGTAAGAACAGCAAATTATTTAGTTATTTGGTCTAAGAGAAGCAAAAAAAAGAATTTTCTCTCCCCAAGGTCATTATGTTTTTGGTACAAGAGTCTTAATCTTAACTTTAAAACGTGTGATCTTCTCATATGTACATAAATGTACTTGTCTGAAAGATATTTCTTTGACGGAAATAAATGAATGGCTTAAAATCTAAAAATTTAATGGATACAAGATCATTAAGTTCTTACGTCAAATATTAAATATCTTGTATTAAGAAATTATTTACTTGACCTAAAAATTATTATTTCGGTTTCGGAAGATAACTTTTCGAAATTTCGTAATATAACTCACAAAAAAATATAAAATTAAGTTAAGCCTGTCAGAAAACACTATAATATTAATTAGACAGCTTCACACAATTTTACATTTTTTTGTGGATTACGACTGTTCACAACCAAATACGTATACGAGTATATAACATCTTTATTGTATTTAAAGCCCCTTTATAAATATGTATTTTTTTATTAAAATGTATCTTATGTTTTCATTTTTCATAAACTGTTTTTGATTTTACTTTTTATATTTTATTCACTGAAATAAGTTTTCGCATTCAATATTAAATATTGAAGCAAAATTTATAGCGCTTTTTACGAGGTTTTTTCGAGGATATAAAAAAGAAAAGAAGATAAAATAATAATAACACACTTTTATTTTATATTATAGAAGTCATAAGTTTCACAAAATACATACTAATATTATATCGTTAATATTTAACGTCAACGCAAAATTAAACTCTCTATTATGCTATGAGCATCAAAAAAAAATCTGTAACACTTATTGCACTAGTCTTATTTTTTAAAATTATTTTATGAAACCAGAAGGTAATAACTATTGTCTAGGCTTATGGTTTCTAAGTTATTTACATTTCCAAAACTCTAATACTTGTAGCTAATATCTGCTAACTAGACTAACCACCTATGCATAACTTAATAGAATATCCTGAAAAAATTAACATGATGAATGACAATGAAACATTGAATTTGTTCCTTACTATTACGATCACACTGTATATTATATATATATTTTTCGATATAAGAGAAAAAAAATTAAACGTATATTTTTATAAAAAAGGATTACTTTTCACAGTTACATAAATGTTTGCGCCAAGGATATTTATTTTGTCCTAAAATGGTACGATTCTTAGCTCGAAATAATTATCTTATTTAAAGTACATAACCTTTCCTTCAAGATTTTAATTTTAAAGTAAGAAAATTCTCTTCTGCTAAGATTATATTTTCTTCTTTTAGGTAAATTTATAGCGGTTTTCGCGGAGCAGTCCTGAACTTGTCCGGGATTCTTTTCCCGAGTCTTTTCCTGTATTTTTATTGGTTTTAATATGTCCGCATTTTATCATCGGCCAATCGAAACTTAGGAAAACAATCCCGGACTAGTTCAGGACTGCCCTGTGAAAATAGCTATATAGCTATATTAGCTTCTAAAGAATATTTTAACGCAAACGTCCACCATTTTGTTTAAGATATAATAATAATTTACACAAAAGCTTTTAAAAATCAATGCATGCTTATTTAGTTATTTATAAACTAATCTAGGTATACCTATAAGAAAGTAAAAAATGCATTATAGCCCTACTGAGTATTTTAAACCTACACACGCATATATAGGTACCGGTATAATTTAAAAACAGAAATAAAAACCACATATATTTATAATATAAATATACCTTCAAACACAGGCCACAAGTGTTCCAAAGCATTCCGCTTTAAAAAAGAGAAAACTTCACTTACTTCAACTTCAAAATTCATGTTGTCCATGTTGAAAAAACCAAATTCACACACAAAAATGCGATTATACATCGTGTCGCGTTGACAATGCCGCGTCTAACTTGCTAATGACCGGAACGACCAAAGGACAAAGTTCCGACAAAGGGAAAACACCGGGGTTATACCTACGCGACCCAACGCAAGCACCTGTGACGTTAAAGCAAAAACGTACTCTTTAAACAAGTATCGATAAATTCACAATTTTATTCTTAAAGACAGTTGTCTAATAGCAAGGATTTAATTCGCTAAGATAATTAGAAAATAATGCGAAGAACGTGGATTCTCTTTTGACAAGATAACGTGAGTTTGAACTAAATGTATATCCCTTATTAAAGATAATTAACAGCCAAGATAATATATTTTCTTGTAATAAGAAGTCATTTTTATCTGTGTAATTACATTTATTTGATTTCAGCTTCAATATGGATCGCCGCCGTCCGCTTTCACGAAAAGAGCAGGAAAAGCTTATTGAAGAATCCTCAGATTCGGAACCATTTTCTGCTGGCTCCAGTGATAATTATGAACCAGATTCCGATGAAGAAGCTGGCAGTGATACGTCCGATATGTCTTCGTCGTCTTTATCGGAAACAATGCAAACCACTGTGCATCGAAACTCAGACATAAACTCTGCGCAACCACCACAGGTAATTGTTGATAGAAACCTAGTTCTTGACTGAGTCATTCCTGACGAAAAATTTGAGCCTGCTAAAATCCTTCCTCCTGAAACAGAGTGTATGCTGGCTCCAGATATCACCAAGCAGTTGACACCTACGCAAATTTTTCATAAGTATTTACTACGTCTGAAAATCCTAAACCAATTAAAAAAAAGGAATGAGAAAATGACTGACAAAGGAGAAATACAGAAATTATTTGGCTGCATGTTCATTATGTGCTACAATCGCCTTCCAAGCCTAAAAAATTATTGGAGCAAGAAGAAGTCAATGGGAAATACCACAATTCAAAAAACTTTTTCAAGAGATCGTTACATGACTTTGAGCTCAAAAATTTACTTTGCTTCTCCTCAAAAACCCCCAAATGTTTCAAAAACATATTATAATGAAGATTTGTTATCTTGTTTCAAATACACATTTCCAAAATGTCGCCAGTATAGCCAGTATCAAAGTATCGACGAATATATGACCAAATTCAAGGGTCGATCTTCTTTGAAACAAATATGCCCCTCAAACCAACCAAGAGGGGCATAAAACTATGGCTTCGCTGCGATGCAGATTCCAGCTATACGTATGATGTCAATTTATATTCTGGAAAAGAGGACCCAATTCCCGCTAAAAATCAATCCCTAACCTTAGGAGAGCGAGTCGAAACAGCTCTTGCGTCTACAGTTAAAGAAAATGATGTTGTGTTGTGTTTTGATCGCTTTTTTACAAGTGTGAATTTGTTACTTTCACTAGACTATGCAGCCTTGGGAACTTGCATGTCCAATCGCAAGAATGTACCAACTATGGGAGACAAACTCCAAAAAGGGGAATCTCAATTTAGATGCACTTCTTCTGGATTACTTTGTGTAAATTGGCAGGGCACAAAAGAAGTTTTGCTAATAAGTAACTGTCATAAGCCCAATTTGACAACAATTATCAAAAAATGCAAAACCGGTGAACAACAAAATATCGAATGTCCAGAGGCCATTTCTTTTTACAGAAAAAAAAACGCAAGGGGTTGATCGGGCTGATCAATTTATTGGGCTATATGATCATGATCGAAAATCAGCAAAGTGGTGGAAAAAGGTGTTTTACACATTCCTCAATATGTGTGCAGTAAATTCGTGGATAATGTATAATCAACTGAGACGTAAAAATGAGAGCATTTCTTTTCTTTTTGTCCTTACCACACTTGCAGAAGAATTAGTAGCCAAAGGTATACGATATACAAGCTTACTATTACCGAAACAAGGCGCTCCTTCAAAAAAAAGAAAATTATACGGATCTTCTCTCAAGAAGATGCACTAGATGTTCTGAAGAGAAAAAACAAACAAGAACAAAAACTCCTTGCCGAGAGTGCAATATTCCATTGTGCAAGTTCTGTTTTATGTTATATAATACCAAATAGTTAATTAGGTTCATTTTCTACTTTGCAAAGCCGTTTTTGTATTTATTTTTTAAAATAAATGTGGTATAGCATTTTTTTCTGTTTTTATGAAATTTTCGATCATACCTGTTGGTACACATGTGTACCACCGTAAATACCTGCTGGTACATATATGAACCACCCGCTCCACCATTCCCTGACTATTGACAAAAATTTATATTAATAAAAACTCATTGTTAGGCATCCTAACAATAATACTTTACACTATTTATTACTTAAACTAAAATATTTTAATTCAGGGATGAAAGGGTTAAAATAAATAAGAAAATTATATTGATCGCTTCTTGTAAATTTTAAGCGATTTGAAGGGATCCCGTTTAACAATCATTGATCAGACAAAGCGAGATCAATATGAATTAGAAGTGGAAGAGGCGAAGATAAAATATAGCTCTTATGGGGTTTGAATTGTGGATAAGACGGACGACAATCAAGAACTCTAAAGTGTGTACAACACTGGTTATTGTTCATCGTATCCTATAGACCCATCAATAATTCAAACCAAGGATGTTTAATCTCTTTCTGTCTGCTCCATGTGATCCACTCCCACTGTGAATTCGGAGTCCTATATAAGTGAGGGTAAGAGGAGGTGTAGGATCCGAGGTAGCAGGATATAGGTACATCCATTACCAAACTGGTGGACAAGGAAAAGCCAATTCTGCTGCTTCTCAACGCAAAGCCAGAGGAGACACTATGGCTAGGAGTTTTTTTAAAGGTTGACATAGTAAGCAGGAAAACACCTACGCGCACTCTCGAGAGGATTTAAAAATATGGTACACAGATTGTTCAAGAATGGCCAGTCAAGAGCTGGAGTATATCGTAGAGATACCGATCGAGGACAAGCTTGACAAGAATAAGCTCGCTCGCTTATTCGACGGACTTTCAAGTAGAATCGTTCGACATTCTGGAGGTGACCACAAGGGAAGAAGTTAAAGACGGTCTGGACAGCCAGGCCTTTAAGGCAGGCTGTCCAAGCACGCAGGAGCAGTTCCAAAATGGTTCAAGAGTGCCCTGGACAGGTTGGGTTGGGTAGGAGGCAGACTCTCCTGGTGTGTTGGATTTTGGGACACAGCGGAGCGGAAGGCAATGAACAGGCGATCGCGTTCGCCAGGCTCGGATAATTTAACCTGAGATTAAGTAAGCGACACATTTCCCATAACCTAGACATTTGGCCATGAGAAATGATATTGATAAATATTTGAAGTAGGAACAGCAGTTGCCGACGGGTCAAAGAATTGCTATCAAATCCAACTGACACTAGGGAAGCATGCCTGCTGTCCTGGCACAAAGACCAAGAGCATACAAGACCTGACTGTCGTCCTAACAGGTTACTGTAAAATAAACCGGTATCTACATACATGTTTTGGAGCCTAGTCCGCTCTGCCCCAGTTGTGGCATGGCGGAGGAAATCGCATATCATTTTATCGGAGAATGCAAAAGATGAACTAGGATCAGGAACTGGACTAGGAGAGAAACCATGGTTTTTCCTTACCTGCCAAGAGGAGTGTAATTGGCAAGACCTGCTTTGCTTCATTAGGACGGGGGCTACCTACTAAGGGAAACTAGAGAGGGCAGCCGGCGGGAATGATAGAGTCTTAGGGATTGGAGTAAATTTAAGGATTTTTAGTGATAGACGCTGTCCCTTCACTATTACTACTAAGTATACAGTGAACGGCAAAAATATGGAACAAATTCAATAAAAAATTAATGAGGGCGTTCGAAAAAACGCTCGCACATGTTGATTAATATTTTTGGTTGCGCGATTTTTTCAACAAAAATTTTGTTTTTGTATACAGGGTGTCTTATATAGCCGTGGTCAATACCAACTTTCTTATTTTAAATAGGACAACCTGTATATGATTACATTTTTGGATTCTACACAAAATTATAAACATTTTGATGTGTCACATGCCATACTTTTATTCAATTATTTCTAAGATACGCGGTTTTGAAAATTGCTGTTTTTATGAATTTAAAAGCCTCCAAAAACGTATTCTACTAAAAGTTGACAAAAGCGAATTTCACTTCTCTATTCTTACTTTTTAGTTCCTTTGTTTTCTGAAAACATGTAAAATAATATATATATCAAGTATGGAACAATAAAACTGTTTAAGTATCTTATAAAAAAACAAGCATTACTTAAACTATAGAAGGTATATTGTCATGGTAAGTAAATTGTCAAATTTGACTTGTGTCAATGCGTATTTAAAGTAAATATGGTTTTTTTTATTAAACTCGACGAATTGAAATTTTAATTTTTATCGGATACGGAGGTAAACAAATAACTCAAGAGGAAGTTTGTAATTTATTTAATGCAAAATATCCGGAAAAGCCCATTACAAGAAATACCGTAACTAAAATTGGAAGAAAATTTAGAGAAACCGAGACAATGAAAAATCGTATATGGCCAGGTCGTCCAAAAATTAATGAAAATACAAGATTGAATATTTTATTACAAGTGATAATCCCCATATTTTGTCTTCTGAAGTAGCCTCAAATAATGTTGTTAGCCAACGAACAACTTTGCATGTATTGAAGAAGAAAAAGTATAATCCATACAAATTTAGATTACCGCATGAGCTAAACGATGATGAGCCTGATCGCAGACTAGAATTTTCTGAAAATTTGATAGAAATATGTAACTTAAATCGATTGTTACATCGGCACATACTCCTTAGAGATGAAGCCACGTTTTGTTTAAATTACAATTGGAGCACGAATAATCCCCATTGGATGAGAGAAAATCGTACACAGCATCCGCAAAAATTTAATGTTTGGGTAGGGATTTTCAACAGGATGGTGCCCCACCCCATTTTGCTCGTCAGGTACGCGAATGTTTGAATGCGGTAATTCCCGGACGGTGGATTGGTAGGAGGGGTCCTACGGAATGGCCTGCAAGATTTCCAGATCTCACACCACTGGATTTTTTCTTTGGGGGTATTTAAAATCAAAAGTTTATAGAGAGATAAAAAGTTTATTAAGAGAAACCGCGCAATTTACATGATCTAAAATTTAAAATTAGATATGAAATTAGTGAAATTAATGAAAATACTCTTAGTAATGTTTTAGATGCGTTTTTAACTAGCAATATGCCAAGAAGTGAATGGTGGGCATTTTGAACACCTTATAAAATAATTAAAATATTTAATTCGTTGAATTTTTATTTATAATTTTAGGTACATAGATTTACATGTTTTTAGAAAAAAAGAATTAAAAAGTAAAAATAGAAAAATCAAATTCATTTTTTTAATTTTTAGTAGAATAAGTTTTAAAGGCTTTTAAATTCATAAAAGCAACAATTTTTAAAACCGCGTATCTTGAAACAGCTGAGAAAAAGTATGACATCAAAATGTTTATAATTTTGTGTAGAATCCAAAAATCTAATTACATACAGGGTGTTCCGTGTAAAATAAGAAAGTTGGTATTGACTACGGCTACATGAGACACTCTGTATACGTGTGCGAGCGTTTTTTTTAACACGCTCTAATTTATTTTTTATTAAGTTTGTTCCATATTTTTGGCCGTTCATTGTATACCTAAGAGATCTGTATATAGTGCATTCACGATAAAAGGAACAAATTCATTTAAAATTTACATCGATTAGTATTGTGACTTTTTTTAGTATTATAACGCGTTTTTTGAAATATGAAAACTTCTATACAGGAGGCCTCAAATGGAAACTACGGCGTCAGTTTTTAAAATAGAACACCCTATTATTTACCGACTTCAAAAATGCATTGAAGTTAATGGACAACAAATTGAAGATCAGTTGCAATAAATATTGTATAAAGTTTTATTTTTTAATGTCGTATATTTCATTAGTTTATTACTTCAAATTTGACAAACCGCTGACTAGTATATGGTAAAAAGATATAAAAAGTATTTGGAATATATCGTATAATTGTAAAATGTTTGATATGATATACAGGGTGTTTTATTTTAAAAAAATCATGTTGACGCCATTGTTATTACTTGAAGTACCCTGTAAAGAAAATTTTGATTACAAAAAACGCGCAAGTAAAAATGCTAATCGACGTAATCGAAAAATAAAAGACGAAAAAAACACCTGAATTTCAAATGAATTTGTTCCTTTTATCGTGGATGCACTGTATATTAAATAAGCAAATGTAATATTGATAATTATTCTGCATAAGAACTAACTGTTTTCCATGAATTAAATTTACCTCTTAACAAGAAACCAATAACCAACTTCGATTCTTAGATACTCTTGTCATCAAAAATCATAATCGGTTAGAATTTTCTAATTATAGACAAGATACAAATACTTTTAACTACATAACTAATGACTCTAAAGCCATTGTTTTCAACATAAAAGGACTCTCTAACATCCATTTCTTGGTACATCGTTTGGTCCCATTTTCTCTAAGTAGTTACAGATTAAATAAAGAAAAGAAAAAATTACAACAAATGCTAGAGTTAATGGTTATGACGAGAGAATGATTGATAAGCTGATTAAAAGACATAAGTTTAAAGTTAATTTTAAAAATTCTACCATATTTTAAAAAGATGAAAATTTTTGTTGCAATATCATTTGATCATATCTTGACAAGCGGCTTTGATAGGGTTTTTAATAACTTAGGTCTAAGATAAGTCTATCAAGGATCGGTCAAGTTAAGAAATCTTTTAGGAAACCTACAAAATGAAGATCTATGAATAATCTGGGATTTGTGAGATTCATTGTAACCATTGTGATAAGAACTAACAGGAAGATCAATAAATGAATAAAAGAGCATGTAGTTCATATGAAATAAGGAAAATGTTTTGAATACTGACCACTTTGTAGGAATGGACAATTTAAAATTCAATATTCAAAATTCAAAAAGCCATTCTTAAATAAAGGTCCAATCCCTTAGTTAAGTTATAATCTTTTCCCAAACATGCTAACATCATTAGCGAAACATGTGTCGTGAATAATCTAAAGAACTTTGGTTAGTGGTAAAACTGAATTGGGACTTCTTGTCTTTCCAATATGACAATAACCGATTGAACAGTTTTTTAGCGTACGAGGAGTTATCAGTATATATTTTGCTATAAATAATTTTAATGTATTATTGCACTATAGGTACTGACCAGACCCCAATCTGACATAATTTTTTTTTTAATAATTTTGATATAATTGAATTCTGGCTTAACGAGGTGACTTTGTACAAAACTCAAAACTAAGTGATAGTAATTCTTCAAAAGACCTTAAAGACTCATATACCATAACCTCATATACTAATCAAAACTGATCGATGTGATAGAAAATGTGTGACCATCATTAGAAAAGAATGACTTGGATGGCTAATTTTTTGGAAGAACAGTACTTTTGATACAAAAGAAAGTAAGCAGCTTCGAATAAAGGCTTGACGTCATAAAACGACCCCATCCAATGCTCCATCAATAAATTTGTCTGATTATAGACATTTCCATCACGTTCTCAGTTATTTTTTTTTTAAATTCAACGCGATTCTTCAAATAAGGCTTAAGCCCATTACTATAGCTATAAAGAGAAAATAAAAGTGCACTTCAAAGGTTTCTTAGGCGAAGTGCATTCGCTTTAGACATTACCTACTGACCTTTTACCGATTGGCGATCGTTTGATTCTCCCGATCATGTAATCCAAGCAGTAGCGCCCGCTATAAAACCGATCGTAAATAATAAGAATTTTTCAGTTATTGATTGGTCAGGCAGTAAAATTGCATTTGTCTGACGATTCTGTTTTATGGTTTACGTTTATTGCACTATAAGTTTTATTAGTAGCGGCTTAATTTGATATAGAAAATATCGGGGGCATACATCACTGTGGGTTGATCCGAGCCTTGCAAACTAAATCTCTCTAAAGTAATAAATTCAAAATGAATATAGACATTACTTGTCCAGAATAAGCGAAGAAGCGTTTATTGAAACTACAAGAAGATCTGGATGCTGTAGATCTGAATCTGGATCTCATCCTAAGATTTTATCGAACTAAACATAATAATTACCAATATTCCATTCCCTATGAGGCCGATTCCCATCGATTCCCTTGACGCCGCAATAGTCCGGACGCAAATGATCAAAGTCAAGTAAGTCTTATTCACAGTGGACTTTGGCGATCTGCGCATTATTACAGATTCTTAAAGTTGATTGACCAAAGCTTGATAATCCTCGTTTTGGGATGATGGAGGAGGGGTATGACCAGCCAATAGGAAATTTGAATAGCACTCATGTGCATCCGCGAGTTTTCTACTACGAGATAAACTTATGCCAAATTAACGTTATGTTTGATATTGCTTTCTCTCTTTCTTGGCTTCAAAATTTGCTTACACTGGTAATCGGATGTTATCAGTATTGGAGTTTATAGGTAAAGTCCAGTTCAGAGATCTATTAGAATCTTTGATGTGTCGCACATGCCACACTAAATAGTCCGGGCGCCTATGTCGTATTTATTATCGCATGATATACATATTTAAATGCCTATATTTTATATAATTTATCTATGAAATCATTTTAAATATACGTAAAACACCATGTTTTACACTATTTTTTATTTTTCTTTCGAAAATATCAATTTTTAGAAAGAAAATAATATCATAAAAAAATTGACCGCGGACTAAAATCCAAGCATCTTACAAAACATTTTAAATGCTCCCAGCACTCACAGATTTCTAACCTCGGAGGTCAGATGTCTAACAAAATAGTACGTGGGCATCTGTAGTAAAATTTTACGAATCAAATGTATAAATTTAAAAAAAAAAATTATTAAAAAAAACATTTATTTATTCATTGGTCATGATAGGAAAGCTTGGTTTCTAACAAAGTTTCTAATTGTTTAAAATCTTTGTTTCTAACCAACAGCAGTGGGTCATGGGTGTCCCTCTATCTTCCTGAGGACCTTTTAGGCACTACTATTCTCGAGGGGTCAGGAACTTATGTGTGTCAATATGCAGACTATACACAATAGTTATATTGTCAATTAAAATCTTGCTCAACTGAAAACAGTATTCTAAAACGATTTTTTTTCAGCATCTAGCTTCTGCTTTGAAGCGGAAATTTACAGATAGTTTATTGACAGACTAGTAGGCTGTTATATATCCTGTATGCAGTAAATCATGAATAATTTGGGTGTTTTTAAGGCGTAGAAGCTGGATGCTGTAAGGCCTTTTGAAATAACTGTATTAACTGTGTTTGTGTGCCGGATAGTTGTTTGATGGCTCCAGTTGTTTTAGGTGAAACCAATCCTGTGGCTCAAATCACTATGGGAACTACTATGGTCTTCATCAGCCACATTCTTTGTGCTTCTATTTGAAGGTCTTTATTTTTCCGCTTCTTTTCCTATAATGTTATGGTCGGATGATATAGCCACATATACAGGGTGTTTTAGAAACAGAAGAATCCATTTGAGTATAGGAACCCATGTCCGGAAACGCGTCACTACGCCACTACAGCCCTAAGACGCGTTAAAATTTATAAAAAACATTAATTACCTAAACAGGATCTGCTGCATTTATTTTTACCTTTTGTACATGATACCATAACAACAATTGTTTAAAATCAACGCTTATCAATGTCAATTCTCAATGTCATATTTAAAAATTTTATAGCTTACAATTTTTAAACATTTATTGCTAATGGAAAACTTTACCAATCAAGAATTGGCGGATATGCATTTGGCATACGGAGCAACAAACTGCAATGCACGAGCAGCATCGCGGTTGTATCATGAACGTTATCCCGAACGACAGCATCCTGGATACAAAAAGTTAATTGCGGTTCATCGACGGCTCGCTGAGACAGGCATAACCGTAAGAACGGTCGAATTTGAAGAAGACGTGCTTCAGCGAGTTGCCGATGAACCATCAAATAGCATACGTGACGTCGCTAAGAATATGAACACGAGTAACGCTTCTGTCTGGCGGGTACTACACGAGCAACAACTCCATCCTTACCACTTCCAGAAAGTTCAAGGTATGACTGCAGCAGATTATCATCCTAGAGTTCAATTTTGTCGATGGCTTCTGGATCACATCATTGCACAACCAAATTTTTTACGATATGTTTTGTGGATCGATGGAGCCTCTTTCACAAGAGACGGTATTTTTAATAGTAGGAATAGCCATGTTTGAGACGAAGAAAATCCTTATGCAATTTTTCCAAGAAAACATCAGAATCGTTGGTCTGTCAACGTATGGGCAGGCATTGTTAATGATTATTTAATTGGGCCATACCTTCTACAGGAACGGTTAACAGGACCTATTTATCTGCATTGGAGGAAGTTCTCCCAGAACTCCTTGAAAATGTTCCACTATACACGTTAGACAGCAAATGTGGTTTCAGCATGATGGAGCACCGGCTCACTTTGCTGTACAAGAACGCGAGTATTTGGCTCAGCGGTTTGGGCACCGTTGGATTGCCAGAGGTGGAGCAGTTTCTTGGCCTCCTAGGTCACCCGATTTAACGTCGCTCGATTTTTTCTTGTGGGGACATGTAAAGTCTTTAGTCTACGAAACTCCAGTAGAATCAGAGCTAGACTTAATTGGACGAATAACAGCAGCATTTGAAATAATTCAAAACGAGGATCAAATTTTTAGTGTAGTCCGCCGAAATCATGTGCGGCGTTTAAATCGGTGTATTGAGGTCGGAGCAAGACATTTTGAACAATTGTTGTGATGGTATCATATACAAAAGGTAAAAATAAATGCATCAGATCCTTTTTAGGTAATTAATATTTTTTCTAAATTTAAACGCGTCTTAGGGCCGTAGTGGCCTAGTGAGACATTTCCGACCATGGGTTCCTATACTCAAATGGATTCTACTGTTGCACTGAACAACCCCTAGAAGTTTGATCCCATAGTTCTGAAACACCCTGTATATTGTTGAGTTGTCCGGATAAAAGAAACGTCTTGGATATTCACGACAGGTTCTGGAGCGTGCTCGTACCACTTTTTTCCAACTGGTACATTGTATGCTTTGCATAAGTTGGAGTGGAGTTGTGCTGCTACAAAGTTGTGTTGCTCTAGTAAAGATGTACACATGGTGTGTTGTCTCCTTGGGTATCCAGCAAAGACTACATTGGAATTTTTTTCCATTTACCATTCCTTGTCTACATTGAAAAACATTTCGTTTCATTTCGTCTGTCTCCTTTTCAGCTTCTACTGTTATTTACCCATGTATCTTTTTCTCTTTCCATTTTGTTAGTTGCTCTTGATTCGTTCGTCTTATCGTTTTCTTTTTCATTATCTTTACTTTTCTTGTTGCAGGCTCTGCTGCGTTGATGTCTTCCATTTGTTCCAGGCATTTGCTCTCACTTGCTCCTGTTCTGCAGATTTCCTTTGGTTGTTCCTATGTACCATGCTGAGGTAATAGTCTTTTCCTTCTTTTAGTTGAAGGTAATTCTTAATGCCTTCTATTACTGTGTTGTATGGGTGGCATTCTTGACAAGCCAAATTTCTCAAGACTACAGAAGTTACTTAAGGGTTCTTGATCGCTGTGGTTCCAAGAATAACTGCTTTCTGCATCCAAGATAAGGCGTAGGAGTAAGCTTAAAGTTCTGACAAATATTTTACTGTGTTTGTATGATCTAGGCCATTTGCTGATATGATCAGTGGTTAAATGTCTACCGTTTGCGTCAACATGTTCTGAATTGCGTCAGTAAGCTGTGTGTATTTTCCCTTTTTAGTTCCTGATGATAAATGTTTGAGTTTGTCATGACAGAATCTGCATTTATCGGATGCTAGCTCTTGACGTAGGATAACACTTTCTTTAGTTTTGGTGCAGATGACTTGTATGGCTTGCAAAAATCCTTCCGTTTTTACCATATGGCAATTGTTTGTCCAGTTTTGCTGCCAGAAAGGATACTGCGTGCTACCATGAAGTTCCTTTGATTTGCAAGTTTATAGGAGGTGCGTCGTTTTCCAGTTTTAACAGAGACAAAAGTTTTCTATAGAAGCTATTGCTCTATCTGTGGGTTATGCCACTGTTCGTAGATAGATGAAAAGTTTGTCGCTTTCTCTCTTATGAGTTTCTTCTAGATAAAGAACCCTCTGCCGCATTTTGGTGTGCTCTGTATTTTATCCACATTTGTAAATTTGTTAGGTCTGTAGGGATGCATTTTAATTAATCAAAACTATACGTCATTACTGTTAGCTGAGATTTAAGCAAGTGATTATTATATTATAAGTAGGCGGCATATAAAATTCCTAAACGAACGGAGTATGCCGCTCAGATCAAAGAAAATAAAATGCCATTGACTACATTATTTATTTCCTAAATGCCATTTTTTGTTTATTAAAAAATTACAGTTTTCTACACCCATGGTACCTATTTACATTCTCGCATAATATATTCATAATAAGATAAATGCCTTAAACATCTGAGCCTATATGGAAAATAATTTAATCTGCAAAACCAGTTCTTCTGGTGTGATTTTTGTAGCGCGTGCAGAAATTTTCATAATTACGTCGTTTCCTACTACGGAAAGTAACCAGTGAGTTAACGTTTTTTGTCTATGAAAATGTTTACTCTTTTTGCAAAAGAAATGAGAAATGATGCTTGAAAAATATTAAAGGAATCCCTCAGCTTAATGCCGTGATCCTTTTATGGGCAATTAGCTCTGATTTATCAACCAGTTCTTTAGTATGTTGCCATAATATGAGATTATTGTGCGTTCAGAGGTTGTACAAGATTACAAGTAGTTTGAGTGTCGCACTTGCTTTATCAGTAATTATTTACTCTTTATTTCATTCATGTATGTAAAGTGTTTTTCAAATAATTCAGCTTTGAATGATATGTTCCTCACTTATCCGTTAGGTAAACGTTGCTCTGCTACTCGCGATTGACTTTCCCTACTGCATCACAAGCCACTCCTTCAATTTTAAAAATATACATGACGCCATATACATTCAGTCGATGATTGTAGTTACCTAATAATTGAAAAGTTCACCTTTACATAAAATTCCTATTTGCTTAACAACTTTTTAAGAATATCAATTTTTTTATATGCAAAACTTAATATAAGGTCAAACTTGACAAAAAACACAGTTATGTATAATCTGCTGAATAGGTCAGCCTAATATATATCCGTATACGGATTAAGCATTAGTTACTGTACTTGTCGAGCGGTGCATGTTAATTACTTTTAATTTCCCCACACAGAGAACTAACTATACTTTTCCTGTGGAAGAAGAAAGCTTGCATTGTTTTCGATGCCGCGATTAAGAGATAACGATATCAGGAAGTTGCGGAATTGATGGTTTTAATGCAATAACGACGCGACGCGTTACGTGTTGGGATCACGTAGTTATCCGGATAATGAAAATCACTTGCGTCTGCAGAGGAGCTTTCGATATCACCTGGAGTCTGTGCTCTAAGATCCAGCGATAGATCTACTATCGATAGGACTATGATAGGACAAATTTCGCAGGCAAAATTTCAACCCGAGAGTGGTTGAGATTTAAACAAAGAACCTCAACCAGAGCCCGTGACACTCTGTTGAACCTTCCACCTCTAACATAGGTTAAGAAGAATCTGCTCACACACAAGATAGAATTGCCCCCACCAATATTCAATTTTGCAGTTTATTTGTCAAAGGTACCGCTCAAAGGCTGCCGTTAACAGCAACTATACGAGGGTGGTCCCAGAAGTACCCGACCCAAGAAAGAAAACACGAAAATTTTGGAAAAAAATTTATTTATTTTTTAACATAATATTCTTTCACCTCTATACACTTTTCTCAGCGATGTTTTATAAGTTCGATACCCTTTTTATAACAAAAACTGCCTTGCGCCTCGAAATAGCCATTAACTGCAGACATCACTTCTTCATCGTTGGAAAATCTTTGACCACTGAGCCAGTTTTTTTAAGTTTGGAAACAGAAAATAATCTGAGGAGGCTAAATCTGGCGAATAGGATGCATGAGTCAGCAATTCAAACTTAAATTCGTTAATTTTGGCCATTGCAATAACGGATTTGTGAGCTGGTGCATTGTCTTGATGAAACAACACTTTCTTCTTAACCAAATACGGCCGTTTTTGCTTGATTTCTTCGCTCAAACGTTGCAATAAGTTCGCATAATACTCGCCGTTGATAGTTTTACCTTTTTCAAGATAGTCAATGAAAATTATCCTCGCGCATCCCAAAAAACCGATCCTATGACCTTGCCTGCAGATGAAACGGTTTTCGCCTTCTTTGGAGCCGGTTCTCCCTTTTGAGTCCATTGTTTTGATTGTTTTTTTGTCTCAGGTGTGAAGTGATGGACCCATGTTTCATCCATGGTTATGAAACGACGAAAAAATTCTGCTTTGTTGCTATTAAATTTCGCTAAACACTCAATTGAAACATCTTCACGACACTGTTTTTGCTCGAGTGTGAGAAAACGCGGCACCCATCTTGCACACAGCTTTCTCATGTCAAAATTTTCAGTTAATATCGGATGTACCGCACTTTTTGAAATGCCTACTATGTCCGCTAGTTTGCGGACTTTCAGTCGACGATCATCCAGTACCACTTTGTGAATTTTCTTTAAAATTTCTAGAATCGTGAGCCCATTTGGTCGACAACTGCGATGCTCGTCTTGGCAGCTCGTACGGCCTCGTTTAAACTCTGCTACCTAATATTTTACTGTTGTTAACGAAGGAGCAGACTCACCCAGAGTAGAATCCAGTTCAGCTTTTATATTGGTTGGGCTGAGGCCTTTCAAATAAAAGTATTGTATCACATAACGATGACCAATTTTCTCCATTTTCATAAATTCATTGAAAACGTTCACTATTGATGGCTGCCAAACAAATAGTGGCGTCAAACAACGTGACGTCTTCAAACTTGAAACATATGCTTTATAAATTGTATACTTTCTAATACACTGATATTTTTCAAACTACTACCGACATCTCTAGGTCAGGCCGGGTACATCTGGGACCACCCTCGTACACCGCTACATCAACTGGCATAAAAAAGGCTACATAGCTGGACTTTCTGACCGTAAAGAGATGTTACTCAAATGGATAATTGTTTATCAATTTTTTCTTTAATCAACATAAATCTCAAATTAATATTCAATTCAAAGTGCCAATACAAACCATTTAACAGAAATCACGTTTGAGTTCCGGCTCTAAGGACCAAACATCCAATGTCCAGTTGACAGTTTTCACCGAGGTCTATCTCCAACCAATTAACATAAAATTACGAATTAAATTGCATTATATTAAGAAAAGAGTGTTCTAAAATTTTGCTTAAGATGCATACCAGTCTAGGCAAAAGTTTCCAAGTTATCTGGCTTCTAATTCACTTGGTAGTTCAAAGGTCGTTTGTCCTTAGCAACCAACACCCACTAAAAATTAATTATCTTAAAAACCATAAAAGATAACATTATGAAACAAATCGCGTTAGAATGAGAACAGAATATTCAACAAAGTTGCTTATGATGCAAAGCAGTCTAGGCAAACCTTTTCCAACTATCTCGCTCCTAGTCGAGTTGACAGTCTAAACAACATTTATCTCCAATGGGCCTACTTGCACTAAAATTTAATTATCTCAAAAACCATCACAGATAAATTTATGAATAAAAGCGCAATATATTAAGAAGACAGTGTTCTACAAATGTTATTTATGGTGCAAGGAGTCCAGGCAAAAATTTCCCAGTTATCCGGTACTACTTAAGTTGACAGCCTAAAGGACGTTTATCTCCAATGGATCTATACTCACTAAAAATTATTTATCTTAAAAACAAACAAACATAAAATTATGAAACAAATTGCGTTAAAATGAGAAAAGAGTGTTCTACAAATGTGGTTTATAGTGCAAGGCAGCCTAGGCAAAATTTTCCAAGTTATCTCGCTTCTAGTTGAGTTGACAGTCTAAAGGACATTTATCTCTAACGGACCTACACTAACCAGAAATTAATTATCTTAAAAACAAACAAATGTAAAATTATGAAACAAATTATGTTAGAATGAAGAAAGAATATTCTATAAATATGGTTTAGAGGGCAAAGCATTCCGAGTAAAATTTTTCAAGTTATCTGACTTCCCAGCCCAGTTGACGATGGCTCAAGAAGGTTTACAACTTAAATTTCATTCAGACTAACATATTTTTTTCCTTTTAATTCCAGTTTGAAGGACCAAAAACGAGAAAAATTTATTGGGGCTCGAATGGTTTTCGCGTATCAAAACCTACAAACGACCTTGAAACAACTAATTAACACTTAAGACGACATCCGCACACCCTAGGCAATACGGACAGCATGGATTACCGTTAGTATTCAGGACAGAAATAAATGCTTTAAATTTCTGAGCAATACAGTTTGCTCACAAAATCTGTCAAATCACAGCGCCTTACTGGCTTTTCGAATTGATACTGAATTCGTACTGCTTTGGAGTCGAAGCATCTATGGTCGGGTCTAGTCAACTCGCAAGAAATTTTGCTCTAAATTGCAATTTAAGGACTGACATATTACAGTATTTAGTTCCTATTTTGCAGACTTCTATTCTCACATGTCTCTATTCTACCAGATTTTTTGGATTACAAAGAAGAGGTGTGCATGCATTAGGCGAGTCTAGAGAAGATTAGCCAGATATTGAGACTCATCAAGATGGTATTCTTATCTTACGAGACACAGGTTGGATGATGTACTTTCTCATAAAGTATATTAACATTATTGGCATGAAAAAAAATTGAATTCAACTTCATTCGTTAAGATTTCACCATTATAATAATATAGATTCCAAATCGGAAAACATCAAAAAGATTGAGAGAGTGTGCTTAACAGCAAGACATAGGTGCTTCCACCAATATTCTATTTAAAGAAATTTGTACAAAAATAAACTACAAAATAGATTATAGTTAACAGCAACTATACTCCGCTATAGCACCTGGCATGAGGCAGGCTAAAGCACACAGAGCGGTGCCCCCTGACCATAAAGATGTGCTAAATCTGTGTGTTGACGTATCTGTCAATACAATAATCACACCATCTGCACACCCAAGATAATACGAACAGCACGAAGTGCCTTTGGTGTTTGAAGGAGGAAGAAAAACTGCTAATCACATAATTGAGAAGTGCTCAGCACTCACGCGTGCCACGTTTATATATCTGGTCAATATAGGTGGCTCTACTCCAGGACAGTTCGATTTCTGGCAAGTTAGATTCCAAACTCTCCTGGTACGATCACGCAGACACCAGAATCAAGAAGGCCACCTACACGCTATGAGCCTGCAGGCGGGCTTTCGGCAATACCCGGGGTCTGTCTCCTAAGATCCTTCACTGAATCTACTCGCGCATTGTGAGATCCCTTCTCACATACGGGACTATCGTTTGGTGATCATGTACGGAAAAAGCGAAAATTCGTGCTTCTTTGAGTCCAACGCCTTGCATGTCTCAGTATAACGGGTTCCATGCGAACGGCGCCAACTAGAGCGCTTGAGACTCTGCAGAGCCTTCCGCCTCTGGACCTCGTTGTGCAATTCGAGGCAATGAGGACTGCGTACAGGCTATACGTCCTTAACGAACTACGTACTGGTCACGAAAAAATTTGGTCACGGGCCATACAGGAATGTCCTCTCTTTCTGATGGTCAGTGACTGCATGGCTCCAGTGACTGTAAGTATACTGTGAACTATTCGCTGTATTAAAATACCGACAGAAAATCCTAAGCTGCGGACACCACAATATAGTCGTATTAATATGTTCGGACAGCAGAGCTGCCATTAAGGCTAGCACGGCCGTAAGCTCCAAGCTTGTACTAGAGTGCATAAAAGTCCTAAAAAAACTGGTGCAGGTTGGCTGCAGAGTCCAGCTCGTCTGGGTACCTGGCCACGCAGGCCATGCAGGTAATGAGGAAGCGGACTCTCTTGCCAGACTGCGATCCGCGAATGTGCTGATGGGGCCGGAACCCATAATTGGTATAGCCAAATGCGTAGCGGTCGCGTCAATGAAGGGTCTGCTGGGCAAGTGGACCCACCAAAGATGAACTGAGTCTGGTATGAGACAGGCCAAAGCGCACATAGGTGAGCCCTCTACCAAAAATCTACTACGCCTAAAAAGACGCGAAATTCGTCTCGTGACAGATCTTTTAACCGGACACTGGCACTAAGGAAGCCATCTCCATATTATCGGTAATGCGAACGACCCGGAATGCCGGGGGTGCTGGGAGAAGGATGAAACCGTTGACCACGTGGTCTGAAATGCCCATCACTCACGCGCGGCAGGTTCAAATACTTGGGTAACACTCTCAGTGCACCGAGCGACTTTAAGTCCTTCAGACCAGAGAGACTTATCGGTTTTTCTAAGGCCATCGGGCTCTGGGAACCCCCGGTAGGGCATGACGGGTCCATCAGGAGACCTATATGCACAACTGCCTTGGCAGCCCACTGTTTTGACAATTTCAATTTCAACAGGTGTTTTTTGGCTTTTGTAACTGATACTGAATTCGTACTGCCTTAAAGTCGATGCATCGATAATCAACTCGCAAGAAATTTTGATTTATTGCGTAAGTTAAGGACTGGCATTTTACAATGTGCAGTTCCTACTTTCCCGAATTCTACTCTCACATCTTTTTATTGTACCATCTCCTCAACCATTTCACATTTTGGGATTACAAGGAGGAGCTGTGCGGAGTGTGGCAGCCTGGCAGCTACAGACGAGAAGATTAGCTAAATATTGGAACTCACCAACATGGTATTCTAATCTTTTGACGCACAGGCTGGATACTATACTTCCTCATAAGTATTAACGTTATTAACATGAATAAACAACTTCAATTTAACTTTATTTGTTAGAATTACACCAAGGCATTGCAAGGCAGACTGCCATTAAATTAAATGGAATGAGTTGATGAGTCAATTGTTGAAGAGTGAAAACAACTGAGTTGAGCTGGTTTGCAAGAAAACCATATTTGCTAATCAATAAAATGGCATTTAAACTAATAGATGGTAAAACACAGATTGAGCTCTCAAAAAGGTTGACAACAGAGCCCAGTATCCTTGGAAAAATCTTTAAGAAATTGGTTGAGATGTTGTTGCAACAAAAGTTGCAGTATCTTAGAAGATTCGGAGAAATAAAATCTAAAAGAGAAAAATACAAGCTATTGTATTTTTGTCCTTTAGCTAGCTACTCTCTTAAGTAGAGACCTTGTCAGTATATGTCTGACTGAAGTACTCTGAAAAAAGACAATAATCTCAACACCTGAGGAACCTTTTAAATCATTTTATCTCTGAAGCAATTTTACCATTTTTCGCGAACCAAAAAATGAAGAATAGTAGGCCCAAGTGATCCTGGAAAAGTGAGTTTGATAGCTTATTCTTATGGAGCCATTAAAAATGTCCCTATAACGTCCCATATAGTGCTCAAGCACTTCTAAGATTTTTCTATGTGGTACTGCGTCGAAAGCCTTGGCAAGATTCAAAGACACACCTATAATTCTTGCTGATGTCCAGGTAAAAACTGATACAGGGAAAAAATAAGTGTCCCCAAAGAACCCTAAATTCCCAATTGCCCCTCAAATGATAAAAATATTAAAAAATATAAGGATTACGAAAATATAACTTTTATTAAGTAACACATGCAAGTGCTAATTGGCGCTTTAAAACATTCATTACACCACGTAAAAGAACAGTTATCATAACAATAATTACACACTTACTAGCCGCTCTACCGTATTTACATTTTGCCGCATATTTTAATTTTCAATGTTTGTAATGTGTTATTATAGACATTTCATTGTTTTAAGAGAACATGTTTTGTTTATGTCCTGCGGCGGAGGTATTGATTTTTTGTACTAATAGTAAGGTTACAGTTGTCAAGGTTAATTTTTTTTGTTTGGTGATTTATTTACCATGAAACAGATCTATTAGTGATAATTATTGCAACAAAAAATTTGAAAGGATTAAAAAAATGGTCTATTAAGCTGCCTTGAAGAAAAAAGTGATGTAAACTCAATAACCAGGAATGTAGAAAAAAACTACTCCAGGTGCTTTAAGTATGTAAATGCCTTCAACTGTCTGACGTTGGACGTTGGTCAATGGTTTCAAAATTCAATTGTCTGAAATAAACTCTTAGACCTTACTAGTGTGAAATACAGTAAAAATTACTTTAGATGCCTGGAAAAAATAAGAAGTTTTAAGTCTGCAAATGCCTACAATTGCTCGGAGAAAAACATAAATTACTACAGTTACTACGACTTTCCACGAAGTAAAATGCATTCATATTTAACAGCCATTTCTGAATTTTTATAGGGAATTGACACTATCAAGTTTCTTCAGGAAGATTAACTTTAGAGGAATTCTTACTTTGATTAAAACTTATTATTTCTCTTCATTTTTATAATCAATCCAAGAAAAAGTGATCTATATTTTCACATTTGACATCATCTCAACTAGAAGCCATTAATTGTTAAATGATGGAGCAATTTTGGATTGATTAAAACTAGCCAACGTGATATCTCTTCATAAATGAGTTGATCAAATAAAATGTAAGATCTGCTTAGCACTTCTGAGATAACTTAGAAAATTGATGCATTTAGCTGGAAGAAAAAAACTACAACGCTTGCAAGAAGTAGCAAGTAAACTCATATGCCTAACACTTTGTCAAAAATGATTGAAAACTCAATATCCTAGAATACAGACAAAAATACTTCCTGTGCTTTAAAAATTTGTTGACTTCAACTTCTTAGGAGGAAACCAATAAATGTATGTTAATAAGACTGACCAGAAGTGGCTTCAAATTTCTGGACAAAATCATAAATGGTTTCAAAATTCTGGAAACGCTTTCAATTACTTGGAAATAAATAGATATCACTCCAGCTGCCTGGAAAAATTGATAAATGAACTGATATTCTTAAGACCCAGAAGTTATGGAAAAATGGTTTCAGAACTCAGTACCCTAAAAAAAGGAAACAATTACTTTACTTGTCTAGAAGAGTCAAGACTCTAGAAAGACTTCTTAATGGCAGAATTCCTTTCCAATTAATTAAAACTGCTCAATATGATATCTCTTCATAAACGAGTTTATGCAATACCTCCTAAACAATACTTAACAATACTTTTCTATAGGAGGTATTGGTTGATGCTAAATTAACTTTCTATCCAAAACTGTAGAGTAATCTACTGCTACAGTCTTAAAATTATAGTTTGTTGAGCAGTTTTAAGGAGAAAATCTAAGATAACTAGAAATAGTTACGGCTTCAACTTCCTAAAAGAACAAAAGAAATGACCCCAAATGCATGCAAGGGGTAGAAAAAAACACATAGCACAAACTCATGTGCCTAATACTTTATCACAAATCAATAACCTGGAATATAGAGAAAATAATCACACGTGCTTTAAAAGTCTGCAAATGACTTCAAATTCCTGGAAGAAACCTCATAAACTTCTTCTCCCAAGACTCAGAAGTGGCTTTAAAAGTCCAGAAACCCTTTCAATTCCTTAGAACAAAACAGAAATCACTCGCGCTTCCTGGAAGAATTAATAAATAGATGAACTGAAATGAATTCCTAAGACACTCTTCAGAAATCATCAAAAAATGGCTTCAGAATTCAGAACTCTAAAAAAAAAAAACAATTATTTTAGCTGCCTATACAAGAAAAAGTCATGTGCCCCTCATATCTCAAATAAACTTATGTGAATAAGACTTAGTCAGATATGGAATTTAGAATTGACTAGCCTGAAATAAAGCGAATGTTACTTTAGGTGCCTTAGATTAAATTAGAAGAAGCTTTAAAAGTCAAAAGCCAAAAGGCAGCCATTTTGGATAAACTGGCAACGGGTTGCGAATGGCATAGTTGTCACTTGTCATTGTGACAGAAGTGACGTAGCAACGTCGCAATATGTTTTAGGTTAGGATTTTTCTTTTACGTCATCTCATAGTAAAATCATTTTTACCTGTCATTTGCCATATTAAATTACATTAACCCAAAAGAAAGTAGATAACTTAAAAATATAATGGTTGATGCTAGGTTACCATTGAGCTCAATAAGCTTACTCTCTACATTTTTCCTTCAAATAATATGGCTCGTTAGATGCAGTGTGCTGCACCAGTATTTTGTATCATGAAACTATTTACCAAGTTTTTCTTCAAATCTTCAGACTTAGAATAGATAATCAAATGATTCCTAAGTTGACCTTAATTTCGTTTGTGGAATTTCTTATTGGAACGTTTTTACAATCAAAAATTTTAATTCGACTGCATTAATAAAACATAACATTAAAAAATATTACATCAACTTTCCAATAAAATTCATACTATAGATCTGCGATTACTGCGCCAACAGTTCGACCACGAAGTCCAATAGAGCGTGATTGATTTGGTGCAAATCACTTTTGTTTATTGCCATTCTTTCACTTTACTTTCTTAGTTCCTTGGCCTTAATAGATCAGAGTGATACCATTAAAAACGGTACATCAGTGTCATTACTTCCTAATAGTTAAAATGTAGATGAATTGATTGTTTTTAGGGACAACAAGAAAATCGGTGGGTAATAAATCCGGCGATCGTGAAGGCCATTCAAGAAACTAAAGTTTTTTTTTGTAGGCAGTTGAAGGCATTTATGACATATTTGACTATTACCAGAGACTCAGAGAATAATTTTTGATCAATTTCAGATGACCGAAATAAAATTAGGCTATACAATAAGAACCTTGTCTGAAAATGTTAAATCCACCAGAAAAGGTTGTGAAAATAAATATTTTGATACCACTTGTTTAGAAACAAAAATAATTAATATTACCCAATAAAACGGAAAAAGCAAAAAAAAAAATATTGGCCCATGAGGGGATCGAACCCGCGACCTTCGCGTTATTAGCACGACGCTCTAACCAACTGAGCTAATGGGCCAGTTATTACATTTAAAAATAACTTGTTTTTAATTTGATGATTTTTCGAAAATTTAATCGGAATTTTTACAAATTTTATCAACTTAGGCAAATCATACATAAAAAAATCCTTACTATACCGGATAACCACGAAATCATGGGCCAAGTGGTCAGTTATTTTTTAAATAAGCATTTTGGAATTTGGATCTTTAGTACGGTTCCCTAAAACTCATAAAAAATCATTAAAGATTACTCCCTCCCTGTAACCGAAAATAGACCATAGTCGATAATTTTAAGTGGCACCCTGTATATTTTATTACGACATAAAATAAAAAATAAAAATTGTCACCCAACTAAAGGAAAAAAAACCAAAAAAAAAAAATTGTTGGCCCATGAGGGGATCGAACCCGCGACCTTCGCGTTATTAGCACGACGCTCTAACCAACTGAGCTAATGGGCCAGTTGTTATCAAATTTTAATTTTGCACACTTATGATTTTTCGAGAACTTGATAAGAATATATAATTGCAGGTCGTAATTTATATTTGGACTAAATGATTTAATTTTAGACATTAGAAGGTACAGTCTCATACATATATCCATACATCTGAAGGTTTTTGCACTCCGTGAAAATAAGATGCACTTTAAACCACCCAATTATAGAGTTGACTGCACAAACCATATTAGCTTCACTGTTCTATTTTGTATCTATAGTATCTAGTTGGCTTTTAATTAAAAAAGGCCAACCCATTGAAACAAGGAGGACACCTTGGCACCCACTAACTCTCCATGAATTTTCGAAGTTCTGGGATAATATCATTAGAAACATTGAAAAACTAGAATTAGTAAACAACAACTTTGTTTGGGTGCAACATGTGCTTAGGGGCAAAGGGCGTGTTTTTTTTAGAAACATATTCACCGAATCTCCGTTGTCAAGTTTACACACATTTTCAAAACCGGAAATTTTGAGGTATATATATTAACACATATAATAATGTTAATTAAACTGATTGGTATTAGTTATTTGTTATTTTGTATTTAAAATAAAAACTAAAAACAATGGTAAAAACTTGTGCCGCATTATGGAAAAAAGGCGATCAACTGAGGCCAATCTTTTCACAAGTAAATACCGATATTGTCATAACATTGTATCAAATCAAGGGAGAACCGTCATTATAAACGTAGAATAGGGGATCATAGAAATAAGAGTGTGTCATTAAAATAAGACATTTTAATTTTTATTACTATTTTTTAAGTACATACATACGACGCTACCGGTTTTTATCCATATAATCTATGTAAGTTTTCAGATAGCTTTCTTAAATTTCAATGCTTCTAATGTTCATCGACGGGTTAACCTTTATTTTTGATAGAACCCTATAGAAAAAAATCCAGACCTAGGAGGCCATGCTACAAAAGGATTATTGCGACCAATCCATTTATCTTGAAAATTTTCATTGAATCATCTTCTCACATGTGCAGCATTATGGATTGGAGCGCCATCTAGCTGAATATACAAATTCTCTCTATAAGTTAACAGCAAAGAGTATAAATATTTAATAATATAATTCAAATTTTGTATAAATACGCTAAGTTAGCCATGGAAACCATAGAGAACAAGGAAATAGCACTTGCTCTTTTCTTTGACGTGGAAGAAGCATTTGATCAGGCAAAAACAGATACTATCTGCCAAGCCCTCCTGACCATTATGTATCTCTCTCTATCCCACTGATTTTGAAGATTACGGGGCCGTACCCAAATAAATTTTTGGACTGTTTTTGTATTACTTTCGTCGTGTTTTTAAAGAGACCTTTAAGAATGGGTCTATCGCCTTTAAAATAGTTGTTGGATGGGTCTCACACCTTTAATAGTTGGGAGGGGGGGTTATGTGAGGGTATTATTATTTGATGAGTTTTGCGGGTTTTGCTTTTTACACGTTTATGAATGTGGAGAATTTAGAATTTGGCCTGTATTCGTTTAGATTTTTTGCAGTAAAAGTGAGGAAGTGTCAGTGAAGTGTTTTTTTTATTTGTATTTGTGGATTTGTTTTGGTATTATACCTAAAGACTTTAAAATGTTTCGACCCTGGGAAAATAGGCAGGAAAATTTGGCAAATGAAGAGAAAAGTGTTTGTGTGGGCTTATGGAGACCGTGGGTGTACAAGAAAGACAATTCATTCAATCACATCAATGACAAGACATTCGTGATGAAAACAATAAGAGTGATCTGGACGGTCATTTAGACTTACATAGTTCTGATAGTTTTACATTTTATAGTGTTGAGGAAGCAAAAAGAAGCAAGGGAAGTAGAAGCTACAGGGGAAAATTAAGCAGTTTTTGAAACGTAATTGTTTAAGTACACACGCCAAACAAATTTATCTAAATATCAATAACAATCTAAGGAATGATCCTCAGTTCACAAATGATTGTAGTGCTTTGCAAAAAACGTTTTTAACAGGGGTTCCCTATAGTACAATATGCCTGTAAAAAAAGGGATTAAAGACAGAATAAAAAGGAAATATGCAGGACAATCAAAGGGACTTGACACGGATATTGCCAAATCGCTAAGAAAAGGTGTGGATTCTACATACAAAAACAATGAGGTTCTGATCATAGAGATGATTAAGGACACTTTATCGGCAAGGGACAAACATTTATCAGTCTCAACCTTGCGGAGATACCTGATAAAACTTGGATTTAAGCTTAAGATGGTTAACAAAAGAGCTGCTGTAATGGAATTGTCAGCTGGTGTATAGAATATTTGAAGAAAATTAAAAAATTTTGGAAGGAAGAAAGATCCATATATTATTTACCCGAAACATGGTATGATACATTTATGATTGATGTATGATTTCCATTCTCTGGGAAAAAGTCATTTTTGCCATAGTAAGAAAACCATATTTCTATTAATTAAACAAGTTTAAAATTTTGTTTTTTACAGCTTACTGCCCCTGTTTGTCCTTCAGCGACACAATAAAGTCAGTGGCGGCTCCTTCTTAGGGTCAATTGGTCAATGACCCCCCTTAAATAATCTCATAAAAATCCCAATTTTATTATAAATATCTTTTATCTAAAACTTCATTGTGAATTATAAAATTCTCTAAGCAGTCTGCATTGGCAAAACAAATAAATATATTATTAACGTCGCGCCTCGCGCGCATCACAAGCCCGTGGCTGGGCCGTATTTTAAATTGTCCCTATACAGTTCTTATGGCTTATGGAGAAATGCATGTAAAATAGAACAAAGAAGGCAGATTAGCATTTCGTGGGCGGGAGTGAGAGTCACCTTTCAGTCCTATATCGCTAACGTAGTCGACGGCCCGACTGGATGAATGTTTTCAGTTTTGTTTTAAATAGTTACTGTTTGCCGCCCGCACGAAATAATTGCCTTAAAATCTGCTGGAACATTAAATTATGATGTTCCAACAGATTTTAATTTAAATAATTATGACGGCCTGAGAAAAAGGAAAGTGGTCGACCAAAACCAAATATGAATTTAAAACAAACAACAAAGGATAGGGGTGAAGATATTCAAAAATATTTTAAAGAATCAATGTACAATTTGTGTGATTGGATTTGTGGCTGCAGTGTGAGAAATGCATTTTTTTGCTACCCGTCTTTACTAATTTCGAATGACGCTGTATGGGCGACAAATGGAGTAATTGACATTAAGCATTTAAAAGTGAAAATTACAAAGCTTGCTTCTTCCACTACTCATATAAAGTCATCAATGAATTACGCAAGTTTAGACAAGAGTCTACGTAACAACTTTTCAGATAGAGCGCACTGGTATTGCCCCGTCGCCTTATCGCCCCGTGGCCCCGTCAAGCCATCGCTGAAATTGTATTACCTGTATAATAAATAAAACGTTTTTGGAGGTTGAAAGCTGAAATGGTTGTTTTGATTTAGATAGATTTACTGGTGACACGTTAATTGAGTTATTTTAGGTATATTAGTATTAATAAAATCTGTTTTTTAACAGTTTTATTCATCTTTGGCCCGTATCTAAAATATATGTACATTTTGATTGTTTCAAATATTGCACTTTTTGACTTTTGAACTACTTTTACTTAACCGATTGTAACAAAATGTTACACAAACATTGGGTTCTTGTCTTATGACAATACTATACAATGACAATATTATTATATTCACCAACCTTATGGAATTAACCCGGCATCGGCAACCAGCAACCCCTAGGTAGGTACCTTAATAGAGGGAGGAGATAGCTTTATGATTTTAAATTAGAATAAGGACAAATTTACTAAAATACCTCGTTTTTAAGGTTTCATTTGGCCAGGTGAAATTGTGCAGTCATAGAAGTAATAAAATGCTAATTAAAAGACAAGCCAAAAACCAGAAAATAAAATCTGATAATCTACTTTTGGTATTGATATATTAAATATGTAGGTAGTATTTCTAAATAAAATTATGACCTCTGGATCAACTTTTGACAATTTATTAAAATAACGTGAGGTGCACATTCGCCAAAAAAAATTATAGCTGACGCGCCAATCTTACAAACAGAGAGTCGCCCAAAAAAAAAGGCTTCATACGCCTGCGAAAATTGGCCAAAAAAGGGCTTTTCTGGATAGATAAGATCTAAGAATCTAAAAGGTTTTTTGATATGAGGTTTTAAAATATTTGTTCTGAAAGGACAAAACTAGACTTCTGTAGTTTTATTTTTTTTAATTAGGCCTAAAATCATATAAAAAACGATGCTTAGACATACAGAAAATTAAGGTAATTTTCAACGTTATATTTATCTGTTTAGAATTTAAATTTCAAAAAATTGATTCTACAGATGTCTAGATTAATCCATTAACTAACAATTTTATAAAAAAATAATATTCAAAAAGCGCTAGTGTCTTAGATCTCATCTATCCAGAAAAGGCTTTCAACGCAGTTTTTACCGGCTAAATTCTAATATCGATGAGTGACTGCTAATCGATATCGTTGATTGATAATCGATCGTACTAAACGTCACCCCTTCTGTACTATTTTTGAAATTTTCTTGGCTGAATTGGATTACGCTCTTAAGGCCGCTGCACAATTCATGCCCGGAAAAAATCTTGTTCAGATACCTATAGGTATATAGAATCAACGTAAACAACAGGCAATATAATAGGAATTTTTATGTTATTTAGGACTTTTTTGGATCAAATTTTGTTTTCTTTTTGGTTTACTCAACAATCATTCCAACCTAAAATTAAGACAACGTCAAAGTCAAAAATAGATGCAAAAATAAATAATACTTACTTTGAATAAAAAATAAAAAATACTTTAAAAAATGCAAAAATAAAAAACACTTTTTTTCGATAATTTAAGTTGAAATGAATTCGAGTTCAAACATAATTTTGACTGTCCCACTTAATTTTCTTATTAGGATTTGTTACACACATTATAGTTTTGCACTGTATAGGGAATAAAAATAATATAATTTTTATTTAAATAATAAGGGTTTTTAAGGAAAAATGCGATATGCCTTAGTGCGAGAAAAAAAAAGTACCTACCTATCTATTTTTTTTCCTAAAGGGGCGTATATCTCATCAGTAGGAATTCCTATTAATGAAATATAGGTATAGGCCCCCAAAAGACGCTCCTAAAAACATTTTTCAAAAGACAAAATACTGTCCCAGAGAGTATGAAAGTAAATACCACACTCTCGAAACAAAAATCGACGGGTCCGACTAGACTTTAAAAAAAATTGAAACCCCTTATAAGGTAGGCGTGTAGTAATAAAACAAAACATATTTTATTACTACCAGATATATCCGTAAAATAACTCAATAACGTGTCACCAGTATAATTAAATCTATCAAAATCAAAACAACCATTCCGTTCGGCTTCAAAAACCTAATATCTAAATACAATCAATACAGGATAATTATATAAAGTGCAAGTACATATTTAAATGAATCGACGGGGCCACGGGGCGATCAGGTGACTGGGCGAAACAGAGTGCGCTCCATCGGAAAAGTTGTTACGTAGACACTTGTCAAGTTTAGGACGTGTTAACACAGTCTAACAGTTGAAAACTATATACTTTGGTGTTAACATAAGACAGCAACTTGATAGTGTATATCGTAAATCTGTGCATGACTTTAATGAATCGGTTTCTAAAAATAGGTATATTTTAAACAAACTAATCGGCTGTGTAAAATTTTGCGGAGTTTTCGAAATTGCATTGCGCGGTCATGACGAAAGTATCAGCTCCAATAATCCTGAAATTTTTCTGGGCCTTATCGATTTTGTTTCTGAACTGGATTTAATGTTTAAAGAACATATTGAAAGAAGTACAGTATTTAAAGGCACATCAAAAACAATTCAGAACGATATTTTCGAATCAATGTTAGCTATTGTACATACTCATATAATTAAGGAGATTGGCCAGACAAATTTTGTGGCAATTCAAGTAGATGAGACCACAGACAGCTTCAATAAAACGCAGATGATTGTCATATTGCAATATGTATTAACTGATTGCACATGAAAGATTTTGGAAATTTGTTAACCCTCCAGATGCCACAGCACAACATTTAACTAATGTAATATTGGAAGAACTTCAATTATCCAAAATTAATCAAGCACCTGAAAAATTAATTGCCCAAAGTTACGATGGTGCATCAGTCATGAGCGGTAAACTGGTAGGAGTATAAATAAAAATTAAAGAAATATACCCAAATGCACACTTTATTGCTAGCACTGCTATGCCCATCAACTTATCCTGCAAAAAGCGGCGAGTCAACATAAGCCGATAAAAATATTTTTTGTAAATTTATACGCATTTTCGTCCTTTTTCGGCCGATCTCCAAAACGTACGATGGTTCTGGGTAGAGTGGTTTCGATAACCTGTTTATACCCTTGTTCTTATATTTTTATTTAAAATATTTACTCTAATAAAAAGGCAAAGTTAATTTTCGGCAAACGATTTAAGCATTTAAAGTTATTTTTACCCGCTTAATAGGGTAAATATCTCGGTAAATATTATTGAGTTTTATCTAAGTCGGTATTTTTTATCCAAAATATAAATGACAAAAAGATCTTTCAAATACTTTAAAAAATCAATAGTTTGATTTGTTTTTTTCTATTAGAGTAAACTATAAGTTTTCAAACCAAAATGACCCCCCTGAAGATTGACCCACGAGCCGCCACTGAATAAAGTATATATAATGTAATGCTTTAGTATCCATTGATGCGCGATATGAAGTTGAATCCATAGCGGCAACAGAGAAACTGTTTCCTTCCTTAATGGAATAAACTGCTAAAGAACAAAGGCAAAAAAACAGAATTTAGAACTCTTTGGGCCAGATTCAAATGAGTGGTTAAATTTATAAAAGTATTTAGTATCCTCACTGTAGTTTTAGGATCCAGTATACTTGTAATTGTAGTGTTTTATATAAGATTTTTAGTTTTTAGTATAAGCATTTATTTTAGTTAATTTTCATCTAATCTCTCCTAATATAACTCTCTATCTCTAATTAAATATGAGGCAAACAAATTAATAAATATTACATTCAGGATGTAAAGTGTGTGTTTTTTTATAAGTAAAACTTGTGTCTTTTACACGCATAAGATATAGGCAGCTAGATGATTTTTAACGTAAAACTTTATTTTAAAAAATCCACTTTTCTGATTACATTATTACTTTTTATCAAAAGAAGTTGGTACTAAATATAGAGATGGGGGGTTTTCATGAGTATATTATTATAATAATATATCATAATATGTATTAATTAAAAAAAAAACAATAATAAAGGACATTGAATATGGCAGCCAAAATCCCCATTAATAATCACCACCAAGTAAAAATAAATCTCAATACCCAAAAAAAGGAAATATATAAAGCTTGAAGACAAACCAAAACATTTTACCCTTTTGTGTTAAAAAGTAAATCTTTAATGCCTTAATCCACAGAATAAATGGGTCTAAGTAATTCGTACCACCTATTCTCTCATTACTTGTTTTAAACACCCCACTGACGGCGCTAAAAACTAAACTTATTAAATTAAAAAGTTTAGTTAAACTCATTTTACGTACTTAAATCTTATAGTTAAATTAAATACTATTTTGCTATCAACTATCCTGAATTTCTATCTTAATAAAACTAAACCCAAAAATCCCGAATAATAAAGTTTTAAATACAAATATATTTTAAGGCCGGACCTGTACAACTTAAAAGCTTAAGTGGCTGTGACTGAGGTCAGACATCTAACAAAATAGTACGTGGGCGCATGTAGTCAAATTTTACGAATCAAATGGATAAAGTCTGAAAAAAAATGCTTAAAACATTTATTTATTTAATGGAATGATTAAATATCGCTTAGAATATTACTTTATGACTCTTTTCACATAAAATTTTGTGATTTAAACATGCATGTCATGTGACAATACAAGCAACACCGGCACACGGACTATTCGCGGCACATCAATGATTCTAATGGATCTCTGAACTGAACTATGCCTAATAAAACATATATTAATTTTCGTATATGTACCAGTAACACTTATAAGTAGGCGTTTCGTTTTGGTTGTTTATTTTTATCTTAGGTAATTTTATTCTTATAGGGTCCACTTTAATACATGCATTCATTTTTTATGACTGCTAGCCGAGGTTTCGCGGAGCACACTCTGAATAACGCTGAATTAGAGAGCCCTTAGAAGAACATGTGGTGCCTTATAAGCCATTTATAGGAGAACATTTTATCTGGACGCACGACAATGCTCAAGTATAGCACAAATATCAAGGCAATATTTAATCGACGTTGACGTTCATGTATTGGACTGGGTCCCAAGGAGTCCAGACCTCAACCCTATTGAGCACCTGTCCAATATACTGGAAAGAAGAGATAGGCAGAACTACGGCGAGTTTCAAACTTTGGCTGCGTTAGAAGAAGCACTGACCAACGTGTGAAAACAAATACCTTAAGATGCGATTGCTTCTTTAATTGAATCTATGCACGAAAAAATGAGAGTTGTTATTCAATCTTGTAGAGGAAATACCAGATTTTAGAAAAAATTATATATCTTAATACCTCTATTATCATTTTTTTTTTATTTTGTTGCTAATAAAACATTAATGCATTGTTTCCCTTAAGCCAGTGCTTTTTTTGAAAAGATTACAGATATTGGAATGAATCAAAAAACAAGTGTCGTTAAGAAAAGATGGAGCTTAAAAATGCAGAAAATTATTAGATTGTGATTTTTTTCCACAGGGTGTTTAAAAGTTTAGAGCAAAATTAGACTTTTTATTAATACCTGTATAATAATAAATCTGTTGGAAATTTTGTAGCTTCGATATGAAAAAATGATGACAATAAAACGGCCTAAAGTTCGGGAAAAAAAATTATCAAAATCGATGCAATAGTGAAAAAGTTATTAAGGATTAAATTTGAATCAAATCTTCGTTGTTCGATTAATTTTGCGGGCCAGTGTATATTCTTATTCATGTTGAATAATTCTGAGATGCAGTTCATTCCTGTGCGTGCACTGGACTAGGTGTCTCCCAACTCCTCCTTTACAAAAGCCCTATGTTACCAGGAATTTATTGAGTATGGAAACGAGGATATGAGCCCTGAGGCACTCCATAGATAAAGCTGGCCAGCTTAAGTCTCAATAAGGGTAGAAATCTGGTCCAAGTCTTTGGAGCAGTAAATTATGAGACACGCAGTCAAACGCCTTAGTAAAGGCACTCCAGCTTGAGGGAATCTTGAGAGCCTATTCCTTCCAAAGATGAATTTTGATTATTTCTCGAAAAGTACGCAAGATATTCTCTAAATGCTAAAAATAAAAAGTTATTTATGTTCTAGGGAACCACTCTATATACTTACAACCCACTTTACTTTTAACTTCTTTTTTTTAATCATACAAACCAGCAGGTACCATTCTTTTTTTGCGACCGACGTAGGTTTATCTAGGGTACGTGCAATTTATTTACACATATCTCTCAATCCATTACTGACCCAGTTTAAGCTGGCCTCCAGTAGATTCTTCTTGTGGGTTCCGCCTACATTATTAGGTACCCCGAGCTTTAGGTTAGGCCCGAAGGTTCGCTATATGATTACCGCGATTGCCGTTTCACCTCACGTTTTCACCTAATGTCTATCATTACGTTCGAGCCTTTGTTATTTGCTTTTTTCGGTAACCAGAGATTTATTGTCTTTTAACTGTAATGGTGCGATACTGGTAGCAATATATGTGTTAATACAAATAATGCGGAAAATTGAAAAAGAATCTCATGTACAGTGGGAAATAATCGGGGAAAAGTGTATAGTAGGCAGGAAAAATATACAATAATAATTAACCCATGAAAAATGTTTATTTTAGAGATATCTGTGAACCTCTACAGAGAAAGATACGTCTCCTTTGGGTATCAGAGCATCCCACTTTCAGCACGCGTTTTTTTGTGAAGTGCAAGAATTATCGATTTATTCATACGCTTTTTATTATTTTATTCGTTACTTAATATGATTTATGTGTAATAAAAACAATACTAAACATACATGTGATTTGTCTGCCCCGCTTTTCCCAGCTCATTTCAGTATCCATGCAGTTTGTCCGTGACCACTTTCTCGAAATCACAGTTGTTAGGAGCGTGTACACTAGAGAAGTAGTGCGATTTATTGATTCTCAGCGACCGGAAAACTTGTGAAATAAAGTTTGTTCATTGGCTTGAATATATTTTTCAGTGGACACCAATTTTGATGCAGCACATCAGCCGCTGTGCTGATTATAAAATCTCTATCTGCTTAGTGACGTTATCAAGAAACCCTTGACTGAGTCGCACGCCCCTCACACCCTCTTCATAACTGTTGAACCAATAAAATAGTTTTTGTACTTTTATTAGATCTTTACTCACTCCAAAGTGGCTTGCACCAATAAGAACCTCCTCCACTCAAGAACTTTTAGAATAAAAATTTAAGTAAGAACTGATTCGCCACTCCTTTTTTGGAAATGTGATCATTTCCTTGGCATTGACAAATAACAGGTTCTCCGGAAGCCTCGCTTAAGATTCTTCTAAGACTACCAGAGCTTCCACTCTAGATCCAGAGACAGGCTTTAAGATCCTATATAAAGATGAAAGTCCGCCTAGCACTGAAGCATCACAAAGTTACACAACAAGTTTTCCAAGCGAAAGTGTTCGCTAGAGGTTACTAACCATAGAGGAAATTAAAAGACAACGGAACAAGGACATAATTATACTCGTCTTAAATGACATCCCCAGAACCAGGTTCGAAATTGGTGCAAGAGTGCAAGGATGTTCTGAACAAGTTGGTTAAAAGGAAGCTGGGTTGCAGGGCACAATGAAGTGAATGAACACCAGCAATCAAGGAATCTTGATTGTTGGTTTTCAAAAAACTACGAACAATTTTTTTTAATTGTTCGTAGTTTTTTCCAGCAGAATGAAGTTCGTAGTTTGAATAGCAGATGCCGACAAACTAAGCCGCTGATTCTGACAATCTCAACCAAAATCGGAGGCAGCCTGACTGCTCTTTCGGCACAGGGAAATGATGATGGACTTAACTAAAGTCCCGTTTTCTCTCATTAGGAGGACAGATCGCCTGGTTGGATTGATAAAGGTCAACAGTGACGACGAGGTTACCGGGATTTGTGGAAAATGATTTTTAGGCTTAACCACTGAACCTTGGTCCTCCCAAATTACTACTACTTGGCATTGTTAATAACTTTACAAGTGTGGAATTTAGAGATTATCTTGATTACTTTTTGACAAATAATTAAAAATTTTCCATGGAAACAAGAGGTCCCAACTAATTAATAAACCCCTGGGGTCGATTGGTCAGTGACTGATGGTGGTGCTTTGTTAGATCGGATTCTTTTATTTGGGCAAATCTGGTTTCCCATGGCACATGAATCCAATTTACTAAAACATATCAACGATAATGATCAAACAATACATAATTTAAGCAGTACAATATTCCACAGAGATATGGTTATACCTATTCATCACTGCTGACAACTGATCAATTAACTCTCAAATTTTCCTTGGGGTTCCTTGATAGGTTGTTGATATATTCTTTGCTGATACGAACAGGCGTTGGACAGTCAGAGGGGTTTCATTATCACCTATTAATTGGTCATTTTCATGTTTTAGTGATATGGTGTGGATTGTGATATAATGGGATCACTCGACATTCCTTACTTTTCTACACCACCACGTCCACTAGTCTTAATCTTTTATATTACCCAAAAAATCTTATCTCACTTGCGAAAAATAAAATATGCGAGACGAGGATTGAGTTTTCTCAAGTTCTCTGAATCAATTAAAACATTTTCAAGATGGCTAAAACTTTGGCAAAGTACTACTTTCTTAGTAGTTCTTTGTTTACGTGAGTTCCAACTTTGTGTTTTGATCAAGAACAACATCTGACTTCTTTTGAAAGCTCTACCGTTTGGATCTTTTTTGTTCGGCTTCTTTCTCTTTGTAAATGGGATTAGTACAGTTTTGCTGGGATTGACATTTAGTCCTTCCTACAAGATTAAGTGCTCTCTGTATATTCGTTCTGAGAAAACACTGTCATTCTGGCATCTTATTATTATAACTAGGTGGTCTGCGTAACCTTCAACTTTCCAAGCCTGCTTCAGTCAATACTAAGGACAACTAGGAGACCAGAACAGTGGTAATACGACTCAACCTTAAGGAAATCCTTGTGACCTGACTAAAGCGATTGGCCATGGTTAATACAAATGTAATTCATTGTGTAGTGGTTTGTTCTATTTCTCTACTGGTTGTGGCTCACTGGGCGGATTTGTATGAGGTATTATCAGATGCTTCCTCTATCTCCAGTATCTTTTCTACATCGCATATGGGATTGTGGATAGCATGGTAATGGATATAATTACATTATACGTAAATTAAATTTGAAGAGTGATCTATATTTTTCCTATTACTTTCCTCAAGCATGTAAACTATGACAATTAGGAACTCCAGCTATGGTAACTGTAGTTTTGTCTATCCATACATTTTTTCTGAATACTGACAGAAGTTTCTCTTGTTGGGAATCTTCTGGATAAATATTTTGTGAGGTCTGGATGCTCTATTTCTTTATGCGATATATATTTTGTCTTTCGACCTACTACCTCTAAATTCTTATGAAAATAACCCTGACCAGCATAAAGAAAATGCGTTTGCCAAACGTAAGACTGACTTATACAAATTTTCCGAATAAAGTTTGACAAACCCTGTACAATATCTTTATATTTTCTATACATTACAATAATTTTTACATAAAAAAAAATTGTTGGCCCATGAGGGGATCGAACCCGCGACCTTCGCGTTATTAGCACGACGCTCTAACCAACTGAGCTAATGGGCCGGCGATAAACATTGTGTCGCACTTGAAGGCGTGATAAGGATTATCAGTAAAAGAAAATGGACTGCTTCAATTTAATTTAGTCCTGGAAATAAAATTTGTCCTGAGAGATTAAATAAAGTATAAAAAGTCTGGTTATTAGTCAAGACGTCAGAATAATCACTAGTGAAGTTTCATAGTAGTTTAAGGTCTTGTAAAATAACAGGAGCTAGGAAAGAATAGTTAATATAATATCTTAGTACTTACCATTGCGGATTTATCAAATCTTCTACTTCCCGATCGTTTTAGGGTTCCTCCTCTTATGTTGGAGTCGTCTAGAATAACTTCGCCTCCATCATGGGCTGATCGTTTACTTAATTCGCTAAGTTCTGCTACAGGTTGAACCTAAAAGGTATAAAATAGCTTATAGAGATGGTAGTATAATGGTAGATTTGATAGGAAATTCAAGTATTCTGTTAGAACCCTGCATAATTTAGGAAAAAATAGTTTTTGGTGATTCTGAATAAAAGTTCTCACAGGCATTTGGGTTTATTTAAGAGCGAGCTATAAACGTCCAAAGTTCGGAAAACACGTCAATTTTAATATTAAATAGCTGACTAAATAGTGCAATTCTGATAACGCAATGGACACAGAAAATTCAACAATGAAATATGCAGATAAAAAAACTTGGATCAAGGCTGAAATCTGTCGAAACTTACTACTCTTGGGTGTAGAAGTTATGTACCCATATAATAGTGTTTATGTACGTGCAGTTTAAGTGTTTTGGTATGTCTTTGCCTAGATGTATGTATTATGACAACTTTTATCTTGGATGTAAGTAAGTCTGCTGTGTGGTTGGGTACCGTATTGCTATTGATTTTTTGTTTGTGTGTAAATATATTAAGGTCCCATCTTCCCTAGTACATGGTAATCAGGATTTCATCAGAGCAGTGTTATATTAATTGATATAGTGAATATATTATAGTCCGCTAGTTTACACTCATAGAAGGTGTTCTTCGATCTTTGGACCGTTTTCAAAAGTTTCAGCGAATTTGACCAAAAGGCATTTTATACCTAAAGTACTAAATAAATCAGAATATTAAAATAACACAGGGGAAATACTATCTTTAAGAAAACTAATGGCTTAAGCATTATTTATTTAATTTGATGATGTAACTCAATGTCAACATATTGAAGCATTTTTACCGTTCGTTAATCTGTAGATTAAAATATCGATGCACAAAAATAGTCAACTAATTTATTTTACACGCATAAACTAAACACGTTTAAATAAGAATACTAGAAATATTTATTTATACTGCATTAATTTACTACTATTTGTATTCCATTTTTAAAGAAACGAAATTATTACGACTTGAACTAAACTATTGGTGGTGCCGACTCCTTATATATACGCGATGTATACTCGATATATGTATACTCGCCTTATGTATACTCGATATACTGTCAGTTCTACTTCTGGTCTTTGGCATTGGCATCATATGTGTTCTTCATCTGAATCCGACCCATTGTAGTGGACTACTTTAGCAAATGGACTACTTTAGCCCATTTGCTAAACTAGTCCATCCCACGTTGACACAACAACCACAATACTTCCCACGTTGCACTAACGCATCAAAGCTTTCTGCTTCTTCTGCGGCCTATTCAATGTATTTTTTTCTGTCCCTTACGTCTGCCTTGTTTTTGACCCAGTAAAATCTTTTGCTCATTTTTCCCAGAGTCTTTGTTACTCCAAGATGTCCTCCTGAAATCCGACATTTAGGCACAACGATTTGCTTTATTTCCTCTTTGCTATCATAGTCAAATAGTTTCCGCCGCAAGAGTCCATGTTTCAAAATGAGGAAATTCCATTGTGCTGAAGTTCCACATGACTTAACAATGGGATAGTACTTGGCGACTTCTTCCCAAGTTAGCTTCTTCCCTTCCTTTATCCAAATTAGGACTATATGGTTATTTGGAAGAGCCTATCTGCCAAAATTGGGGAGTTCTTGATTAAGGGATTCCCCCTGCTCGGGCCACTTGACCCTTGCCACTTGACCCTCCCGATTTTTAAATGTAAGAAGCCATTTTAAAGCTGCAGTCGCAGAAGAAACTTTCTTCCATACAGCTAGTTATCTTTCTTTAAGTAAGGGATAGCTCAGGATAGGTGCGCTTATCGGAATCTCTTTTAGATGATCGAAAGCTTCCTGGCAGTCTTAAGACCATCAGAATTTCCGTTCCTCTTCTGACAGCCTGGTCAATGGTTTTGCGACATTGGCAAATCACTCCACGTAGCGTCTGTAGTAAGTGCTTAATCCCAAGAAGCTGCGTAGCTCATGTTTGCCTTTGCGAACTGGTTAATATTTGACAGTCTGAACCTTTGCCTTGTCAACCGCAACTCCTTAACTGGAAACGATATAATTCGGATACTGCACAGCACTTTGAAACAGATGACATTTCTTTGGGCTTAACTTTAACCCAGAGCCTGGTAGCCTCAGGAACACTTCTTCTAGATTCTTCATGTAGATCTCAAATGATTTTCCTATCAAAATAATATCATCAAGGTAGACCAGGCAAGTCTTCTAGGACAGTCCTCGTAAACTCGTTTCCATCAACCGTTAAAGTGACAGGAGCATGGACAATCCAAATAGTTATATTGCCATAATTCAGCACTCACCGTGAAAGCCATCTTTCCCCGATCTGCAGGGGTTAACTCAACCTTTAAGTATCAACTTTTCAGATCTAGCGTGAAAAAGATCTTCAATCCACGCAGCATCTCTCGATGCGAGGAAGAGGACAGCCGTCCTTTTTAGTAAAGTTATTAGGCTCCTGGTAATGTACGCAGAGTCTGGTTCTATTTGTCTTTCTTCTTTACCAATACGTGTGAAGACCATGATATCAGCCAACAATGTTATCAGCCTCCTTTTTCTTGGTCAGTAGTATTGATTTTGTGCTAGACTATATGGTCCTCCATTTCTTTCTAGTATTAAAAACATCTCGATATCTGTGGACCAAATGCCTCAGCTTCCTTCTTCTGGCCTTAGACCTATGCCTGACGACGATACCAGCTCCTCTAATTCTTTCAGAATGATGTCCACAGCCGAAACTTTTCAAAGTATTGCTGAAACTTTAAAACGGTGTCCTAACTCCGTGCCCTTAACACAGAATTATGATGATTACCCCTACAGGAATATTCCTTCCAGCACAAGCCGCACAAATATCTTTCAGATTATTTCACAGCAAAACAAGATTTACATAGTCACATCCTAAGATACATTATAAGATTTCAAATACCAGTGCATAGAACTGAAGGTTTTAAAAACTAATTTACCTATCAGGGTGTATTTTTGTTAAGCTCTGAAGTATACAACTTAAGAAGACCACGCTCACTTTTCACTTTCAAGAAGAAATACAAGGCGTTTCTGTTAGATTCACATATAACTTTATTGTAATGTTAAGTAATTTTAAGAAACGAGTTTAGCATAAAGTAGTATTATATTGAAACTGCCCACAAATATTGTATTTTTCAGGTAGCATGGAAGAACATATTATGTGAATGTTACCTTTTATGTAATATTTTGTTGTTGCATAATAAACGTTTATTTACATACAACGGTCTGTCCAACTGTTAGACAAATAGTCTATTTGATTGTTGGTCGAAGCTATGACTATTTCACTATCTGTGGCCTTGCTATCAACGCAGCCCTTCAAAACGATCTCACTTCGTTTCGTATCAAAGTTTCCTTCGGAAGTGATACTTAACCACTGTAATTCTAGAAATATTGTTTACACTGTATTTATTTACTACTATTTATGTCCCATTTTAAAAGTTGTGCCAATATTCCGACTTGCACTCAACTCCTGGCGGTGCGGGCTCCTTATATACTTGGCACATAGACCGCAAGATTCGCTAACCTTCCACGCGTCTCCAGAGATGTCGTACGTTGTGCCCATTTACGTCACCGCGATTGACGAAGAACAGCTGGTATTCGCGCTGTTGCCACTATCGTTACAATATCTATCGTTTTGAAACTCGATAACATGCCTATTAGCCCAATGGGTTAGGGCCTCGTGCTAATAACATGAAGTTCACAGCTTCGATCCACTCATCAGCCAATTTGTTTTCCAGTTTTCAAATCTCCCAATCAAGATAATATACAACCCTTAATTCTCAAATCTTTCAATTCATGAAAAAAAATATTGTGGCTCTCTGAAAGGCTTTCAGAAAAGTCTGTAATAAACAAAGCATACCTTCATGGTGAATTGTAAGGCAGCGAATTTTTTTATTTCTCCGTACAGGGCCCCAAAACGATGGCCCCATATGTGAGAACAGGTTTGAAAATAGATAGGTAGATCCAGTGAAGGATCTTAGGGGACACATCCCAGGTGCTACCGAATGCCTTGCTACAGGTCCAAAGGGTGCGGGTGGCCTTTTTAATTCTGAAGTCTGCGTCCCCAGAGACACAACTGGTGATGTGCCACAGTTACGTCTTCTCGTATATAGGAGCTCTGCTTTTTTAGGATTGATCCTTAGGCCCTCCGAGAGGCAGCATTTACCCACTTCACGCAGGACCCTCATCATTGAGCCCTGCATTGCCGCGGCGTTCTTCCTTGGGAAAAGGTTTACCACATCGTCAGCATAGGCCTGTGTGTATATCATAATTAATTAGGCTGTCGACTACTAGGCACCCCAAGCTTGGGGACGATACTCCTTGTGGGCAACCTCTAGCTGCTGACGTTTTGACAACCTCGCTATTAATCGACTCTATCCATCTTAGCAGACAGGGTTCAGAGCTATGACATTCGAGAGCTTATTAGACAGGCCTTTCAATTTCCTAGAGCACCTTCCACCTTTCTAAAGAGGTGACGTAGGTGCAGGTCGATGAATTTGTCTTTCTGGTAGGAGTATTGTAGGAGTATTGTTGCAATGGGTTTTTAACCAATGTGCCGTTTTTTAAAGCCATTCCAAACAATTTTTTTGTGTCTTCCAGGGATTTCGAGTAAATTTTAATATAATTCAAGATAACTGACGTCATATTTCCAGAGGTTTATTATTACTTTTTTTAGCGTTTTTTCCAAGGATTTTCAATATTCAATATACAACCTTTTATATGATTCCAATCATTTTACGTCATTTCTTCATTTTCCAGGGATTTCAAATCAATTCCTCGGTGTTTTTCAGAGATAAAGTTCTTTTCAGGCGTTTGGAGTAATTTTCGATTTTATGCCAGACCCTCAAAACCATTTTCAAATTTCTTTCAAACATTTGCGGTTATTTCCCAGCTTATTCCAGGAGTTTAATTCCATTCTGAAATTCCTTTGGCGTATTTGAAGTCATTTGTTATACACATTCCAGGCATTTGAAGTTAATAATTATTTTATATTATTTAGATATCGATCGAATACTAATAAGACTGATTGGTCGGCACAATTTAGGGTCTACATGGTATATTTCGTATCTCCAGGTATCGTATCGGAGTATATGGCAGTCCTAAGATAACATTTCACTAACCGAAGCAATCAAATAGTTTTGGCATTTTAGATTATGAATCTACTGCTCTGTAGTTTTTCACATTAACTGTGATTCCTGATGTGGTAACAGACCTCTGAAAATTCAACAAATATTTTTTTACAGTCAATAGTGTACGTGTACAAACCTACCCACTCCTCTGATTGTCTTATTTGATTTGATTTTGAAAATCAGGCATCCAAAAATTGAATAATATTGTAACGATTTTGGTTGCAATATCTGTAGAGCTGTTCTCCGGCATAGACCCGAAGTTGCGACAAGGATAGAGCGAGCGGCGGGCATCTCGCGACATCTCGGGACACACGTAGAAAGATGACGAATGTTCCGAAGCAGTGTATAAGAAATATATAAGAAACCTTCGCTACTAGAAGGCTCTATTGACGCGACTTATACAAATAAATAGTAGGAAATAAATACAGTATTCGTGTGTAATAAATTAGTTTAATTTTGTGAATCGACTGTTTATGGTCCGTAATACACATACATATATTACAGTAATTAAATCTCCATAACAAAAAACCCATTTAATCTGTGTCATGGTCCGAAATATGTTCGTTTATGACAGGTTTAACAAAACACAATACAATACGTTTAACTTTTCTGCTCTGATTATTGTTGGGAGAAACAAAATACTATTGCAATAAACATTTTTAAAAGCAGAGTATATAATATGAAGAGATTAAGAGATAGATAATAACGCAAAAAAAAATGTTTAAAAAATTAGTGGCCCATGAGGGGATCGAACCCGCGACCTTCGCGTTATTAGCACGACGCTCTAACCAACTGAGCTAATGGGCCAGTTGTTCCGTGTTTGTCCTCTCTGTTTTATTCATAAATTTGTCGATTTATTTATAGTTGCCGAGCGTATGGCGAGAATTAACCCAAATAATTGTCATAAATAAAACACCTTCTTTCTGACGCTCGCAAATACTGCAATAAATATTTTGTACAAAATATTGAGGTTTGTTTGGCAAGTAAAAAAATTAACTTGATTGAACTGGAAAGTGGTAAACTACTTTGGATCGAAGAGACTGTTGACTGCGTGAATAACAACGTAGAAGTATGTCCTATTTCAGTATCTATCCCAGTTTATCTTACAGTCCCTTCCAAGTCTATGTGCCTATCAAACACATTAGTAAAAATGTGTTAAAAACATTTTATATGCTGGGTCGCAGAGGAGTGCCTCGGAAATTTCTCATAAACGTGAATCACCTACGTGAAGCTTTACTGTTGCCTGAGTATTTAAATTAATTTTATATTGATAATCCAGGATGCTAAAAGCTTAACAGTTAGATTATGTCACAGACTACTTTCGAAGTTTTTGTTATTTCTGTCCAAATTTAGGCAACGTTCAGAATGTCACAAGGAAAATAATTAAAATGACCTTGAGACTTCAATAGAACGTGAACTCGTAAAGGATCAGTTCACTGTATGTAAAAAGATCCATGACTTTAAAGATGGATCTAAAAGTTCAGCTGGCTTAGGTGCTGAAATCAAATGACTTACGAGGTTTTTTTTAAGAGGCGTGTATTCTCTCCTCTAAATAAGTTTTCACCTTGTAAATAAATAACGTGCAACCTACGGAGGAGAATCTTCGGTTCCATCTTTGGTGAAAATCTTCAAACTTTTCAATTTTTTGGTCAATTGAGTTACTACACTCAAAAAAGAAATTCCTTAGTTTAAACCTGTTTACTTCCCTTAAAAGTAATCCTGACTTTGATATATTTCTATGAAATATTTCTTTACATCAAAGTTTGTATTTCTTAAACTTTATTGACATGGCTTAAGTAGTCCTTTTTTTATAGAAAGATAAGTAAACTATTATTTGAAAATCTCCATATAATCGTCTTGAAAGATACTTTTAGTTTATCAAGTATACAAAGTTATTATTGTAAAGACTAAGTTTATTCGATTAAGCTAAATATATATTCTTTCTTTAAGATGCGGATACCATATTACTAAATACGGGCTATCTTTCTGAAAGAAATTATTAAAGTGATTTAAAACTGATCTTGAATTAAGAACTTTAATATTTAACATTATTACTCAAAAGATTCAATATAAAGAACTAAGTTCTTGGATTAATTATTATTTAGGCTTTAAAGTAAGAATGTATTTAATTGCCCTATAAGAGTGTGTTGTGCTTGATTTAAAACTATAAATATTTTATGTAAGTTTGCAGTTTGTTAATTTGTGGTCCAAAAAGTTCTTGATTTAAGGAATTCTAGAATTAGTATCAAATATCGGATCGTCGTTAACAATAATTGAAACGATTCGTCTTAGAAATGAGCTGCTCCACAATGCATTTGGTGCAGGTGTCTATCAACTTCATTCTTAAGAGGGTCTTTTGCAAGATGATTCGTCTTAATTATTGTCAATGACTTAGTTGTATAATAAATTATCTGTCTGATTCAAATTCTAAATTTCTTTAAAATATTGTAGATATCGTACTATTCATGAGGATAAATCAATCATAAATACACACATATTATGAAAAATATAACTTTATTTGAAGAAATAAATATAAATTTTGCTTATTTCTGACAACGTAACGTCTTAAATACTGAGTAATAATAAATTCCCAATATCTTAAGATAATTAAATTTAGAATACAAAAATAATAATTATAATAGATATACATATCTTTAAATTTAAAAAATAAACTTGATTCCTCAGTTACAGATAGTTTCCCCTGTGTGTCGTCTTCAAATGCAAAATCACTCAGACTTTGGGGTGTTATAGTAATTGTTGTTGTATTCTGTATCTCCTAAGAATATATTATTTATTTTCAATTTAAGTGCATACTTTATATACTTTTTTATATGATTTGACGGTTTATTAATAGTTTTCGAATTAGGAAGAAATTTTGATTTGAGGCTACATTGCTGAAAATTTAAAAGATAAGTATATTTTATTTTTAATTTAATTTAATTTTACTTTAATTACCTTGATAACGGTAGTAGATATAACTACCGAAACGTTGGTTCAAATTAGTTATTTTTAAAAAAAGTAGGTCTTCTTGTTGTTTTTTATCGTTTTTTAATTGTAATATTCATAACAAAGTTAGGTAGGATATTGAAAAGAAGAAACGAGCTCAGAGATTAATAGATTGAACCTCAGCTCCTAGGTATATAAAAAATCTATTATACCTCAAGTAAATTATTGTATTTAAAACTTATTGAACTTAAATTAAATTAAGTATATCGAACGGTATCGTTACAGATTTAAGTTCATATTTCTTTTAAATACGTGAATAAGTCTATTTTCTTCTTCTTTTCAATTGTTGAGCGTGTGAGATAAAAATTTCTAAATTGATTTTTGCTATAAGTGACGTAATACCCAATATAATAAGTAACTCATTATGAATTCGTCACAACAATACAGATTTTACTTAAAAAATAATTGGTTAAAAATATTTGGCAACGTTGGATTTTTTTCAGTTTTGTTTTGACGGAACAGGTGTTGTGTTGTAAATCATGGCGTCGTATCAGAAACTAGGTAATATTTGCATTATTTTCGATTGTTTTGATAAAATACTGATTAAAATCAAATAAATTGACTGTTATTTAGTAAATCAACCAATATACGTACAGAAAATGTAACGTCGCTCTACAGAGTGGTCGGCTTTTGATTTTGTGCAGTATTTTGGACGTCGGGACTGTATTTGGTTCAAGTTTTTACTTTTTACCCAAAAATTTTAAATTTTATTGTTGTTATTATTTCGTATTTTTTTTAAGGTGGTATGCAAACACCGACGGATAAAGATCTTGAAGAGATTCTAAATGACAGTGACTTCTACTTGAGCTTGATAATGAGGAAATCACCGCCGAAAACAGTGAATCAATTGAGGCAAATGATAATGAAGACGACGAGCCGGCGCCGGCAGACGCAGATTCGGTTTCTGATACCATTGAAGAGGAGTCTGATGACGATAATGTTCCCTTATCCAGAATAAGAGAGCAGGTTCTCCAGAAGCAAACAAAAAATAATACCGCAGAAGTAAAATGGAAAAGAAATGTTTTTGAAAGTCGAGAAGATGTCTACCTTGATCCGGAATGGCAGTTACAAGATGATCATGAATATTAGACACCCCTGAACTATTTTTAAGAATACTTTCCAGATTATTTCTGGCAAAATTTATCAGAACAAGGTAATATTCGTGCCATGCAAGCAAATGAAAAAAACCACTAAAGTCAACAGCCAAAGAATATCGAATATTGACTGGAATACATATTTTAATGGGCATTTTTGGACTTCCACGGCTGCGGTTGTATTTTATGAAGCGAAGTGAATTTTATGAAGTTGTATTTTATTAAGGGAATATCTTGCATTACTCAGCTACCTAGAGACCGTATTTTTAAATTAAGAAATTTTCTACATGTTGTTTACACTCTTAGTGTTTCAAATGAGGTAAAGCAGTCAAATCGGCTATGGAAAGTTCAACCTATCATCGATGCGATTCGTAAAAAGTGTATTACTTTACCAAGGAGTAAAGAATTGAGCATCGACGAGCAGATGATACCCTTCACAGGCACTACTGCTCTCCGACAGTACGTTTAAAACAAGCCCAATCCAGTAGGACTCAAAAATTTTTGTTTTAGCTACACCTTCCGGACTGGTTTTAGATTTTATGATTTATCAAGGTACAAAAACTTGGCCAGATGGTCCTCCCGATCAAAATTTGGGAATAGGTGGATCGGTTGTAAAGAAGCTTTCAGAAGATTTGTCGCCAGGGCACATAATTTATTTTTATCGTTACTTTACTTCAGTCAAGCTACTGGATCATTTACTAACAAAAGGAATTTTGGGAACAGGGACAATTATGAACAACAGAATTCCGCGAGACCTTAGGAGCAAAATAAAAAATGATAAAGAGCTCTTCTCGAATGGTCGTGGTTCCTTTGATGAGTTTGTGCGAGAAGACAAAAAAATGACCATTCTGAAATGGATGGACAATAGATCAGTAACAATCGCATCGCATCTTCAGGCTCTGCGCCAGTAATAGAAGTACGCCGATGGGACAAGAAAAATAATAAGTACCTTCTTGTTTCATGTCCAAACTCTGTCACTAGTTACAACCATTCTATGGGAGGAGTGGAGATGTGTGATAGACTAATATCTTACTGTCGCATTTGTATGCGTACAAAAAAATGGCCGCTAAGAGTTTTCTGACATTTTGTGGACTTGGCAATTACAAATTCGTGGGTTGAATACCACCAAGACTGCTTCGCTCGTGGAGATAGAAAAAACTCGATCATGGATTTACTTGAATTTAAACTGTATATCGGGAAATCTCTTACCCTTGGAGCACAAGTAAAAGGTTTTTAAGATCCAACTTCTTCATTAGATGAAGAAACAAGTCATCCTGCTAAAAAATGCAAGAAGTCGGAGATGCCACCAAGAGATGTCAGGACCACTGGTAATGAACATCTACCAATATGCAGTGTTAATAACAAAAATTCCTATATGCGCTGCCGTAATCAAGGCTGTACAAAGAAAACAAGATTTTTGTGTGTGAAATGTAAGCTTTATTTATGCATTTCTCCAGAGAGGCAATGTTTTTTTGAGTTTCATAATTAGAGACTTAATTCCAATCGTCCAAAATACTGGACATGTCATATTTTTTTCTGTAGTAATTTTTTTTTTGTAAAAATTTTTTTTTGCTTTTTTTAAATCCTAATAAACCTATTTTATTAAAAGTTTCACAAAAAAAAGTAAAACAATTCCTTGGGACTGACGAGGATGCAGACGACACAACTATACGGAAGGAAGCGAAAATGAAAATCTTTAGTTTGACCCCCTTACTTAATAATTAAGCACGATACAGTGATTAACATCTATTTTATGGCATAACCTGGATTGCAACAGTTTCATGAGATCAAGTTAAAGTCTATTTTGTTGTAAGACTGGTGTCATTTAAATGTTTCCCTCTTGGTACATATACAGGGTGGTCCAGTTTAAACGTCAATGATTTTAATACGTGATAGAGAATTTAAAAATAAATAGACATTCATTATAAAATTTTTCTCAGAAATGTTTAATAACAAAAATAGAGGGTGTTAAAGTTAAGAATAATTATTCGTTTACTCATCATAACTTTTAAACTACTAGCTCAACTTTAATTAAATTTCGTATGCAGGTTATTGTAGTGAATTGTCAATTACTGATGAAGCCAATTTTAAAAAAATTGTCAGTGGCGTAACATAAGGAGGGACTTGGTCCTTTTTGCCTCGAATCTGCGAGGCGATAAAATATTTTTTTATAAGAGGTCAACTGTTTTCTGTTTCAACAAAGATTCTCCATTTAATTTGGAAAAAAAAGTAAAAATAAAAAATATCTTAATTTAATTGTTCACAAATACCTGCTAAAATGTTGCAAAAATTTATAAAAAAAAGGAAATCCGGCTTTGATTTGTAAACAAGTTGAATATAAAAGATGATCAAAAGTTAACTTAAGTCATTATTTCATTTGACAGGTTTAATTTGAGATTCAAGCCTAATTTTATTTTTTTCAAAGTTTTTGCAGCAATTTAATTGGCGTTTTTCTACAATTAAACTAAGATATTTTAAAAACAGTGCCTTAAATCAAAATTCTGCAGAAGAGTAACTTTTTTTTTCCAAATTAAATGGAGAATCTAACAATTGACTTTTTATAAGAAAATATTTTATCGCCTCGCAGATTTGAGGCAAAACAGGACCAAGTCCCTCTATATGTTACGCCACTGGCATTTTTTTTTTTTAATTGGCTTCATCAGTAATTGACAATTTACTACAATAACCTGCATGAAAAATTTAATTAAAATGAGCTGGTAGTTGTATGATGAATAAACCGATAATTATTCTTAACTTTAACACCCTGTATCTTTGTTATTATACATTTCTGAGAAAAATTTTATAATGAGTCTATTTTGCCATCACGTATTAAAATTAATGACGTTTAAACTGGACCATCCTGTATAGGCATCTTAAATATGATGTCCAATAGATTTCTGGCACTAAATATAGATGAAGACCTTACATTTATTCTGCATCTCTATTAGGACTTGGACAGAAATTCTCTTCCGGATGCTACGTGGTGAAATGCATTTTGGTGCCAATCTGGGTTATACAGTGGCTTGTACAGGTTATTGTGCCCTTGTGTCATACTTATTATATAGGATATGTGGTGAAAAGTGTGAACTGATTCACAGGTCTATTCTAAATTAATAAGAGTAATAATGGGCCCCAGAAAATCTCAGATCAAAGGCCCGAAGGATGCAGAAGAAAAACATAGACAAGTCCACCAGATCTCACCCCTGACGAGTCGAGTTTACTGCAATATTTTAATAATCCTGTGCGACTCCTTAACCAGAGACAAAATTTCGTTCTATAGGTAAGAAGCCCACTTTTGATGTGAGGGATAACCAAGACGGTTGTGCAAATAGATCTCTTGGTAGACTTCTTATGCCTCATCGAGGATGACCAGAGGCCAATAGTCTTGAAAAGTCAATGAGGCGCTAGTCTAAGAGATTCTATTGACAAATACAACTTTGAATACAAGTTTGAAATACACCTTAACGGCCATAATAATTTTAATGAGGCTCTGCTGTTAACTGAGACAGAATAGTTTCGAAGACATTTAACACCTTATAAGCACAATATTACAAATTCAGACGCAATATAGATAAATATTTCGTAAAATATTGCAACAATAAATCAATCTTCTATTACACTTTCACTTCAAGGAAGTCTAAAACTAATCAAAGGTGATAAGGTTTTAAATTGATTTATTCTAAACATGCTAAGAACAGCTGCACAATATGTGTGTGCAATCGTGTGGCATACTAAAGAAAATGCGAAATCACATTTTCCAAGACTTTCTATTATTTGATAAATAACATACATTTGTACGTATGTCAAGCGTAATCTTATCAAGGTATCTCGGTAAATCCAGCTGTTCGAAAAATTTGGCATCATTGCATCCCTCCTGATCGATCTTATCTCAACCCCACTGAAATGGGGTGACAGAAACAGTGAAAGTTTCGGGAATTCCCGACTACTTTTATAAACAGGTAGACTTAGTCAGAAAATTAATGAGTTTATTGCGTGATGCCGAGAGATTACCGTCGCGCTTGGCTATTGTGTTTTAAGACGAGTTGATCTTTATTATTACATACCGACTTACTAATTTATAATGCCTACGGGAACTAAGACGTTCAAAAGGGTGAAAGTAATTTGATAGGCCATGGATTTTCTCTTTTTAGCGAAAGCTATTTTATTTGGTCAATATAGTACAAAATGTGAAGATTTAGCCTTAGAGTAATCCACAGCATCAAAAATAAATCTTTGAGAGCTTTTATATGAGTGATCACTAGATAGGCTTATTAAATGGAGACGAGAAATACAATTTTGGTCTTAACACGGGCGTGCGTGTTTATTACAAGTTATCCAAATTTCCTACGACAATAATGTCAATGTGTTGTAAAACCGATATTTATGGGTATAACATGTACCGGGTGACCCAATAAGACTGTATCGACCATATCTCGGCAAGCGTTTGTCGTATGACTTGAGGGGTAAAAAAAATCATAATATTAAATAAATCGGTAATGAAGAATCGATGGAAAATATTTTTAAGTTCTAAAAATAACCATCGAAGGACATAACTGTCATCTTACATTTTAAAATTGATAATAATAACTTTAACTTCTTAACGTTTTGACAGATTTTAACAAATTTGGCATCGTTGGAAAAAGCCAATTGCCATTCCTTGGGCAGTAATAATCAACCAAAATTTAGTTGAATCCTTCTTCACAAGAAGGCTAGTTTTGACCCCATGACCTAAAATCCTAAAAAAAATTTAAAAAATCAAATGAAATGATATGATTTTTTCTTTATAAAAAAGTAGCCAGATAACATCCAAAGAATCCAGTGAAGGTTGTTTTTTAAAATATCGTTCCGAACCTCAAATATCGAGAAAGTAATATTAATCGATCTTTGACGGTCGAGGATCGCGCGGTAAATTTCCTAAAACTATTAAAAATTTAGCTACAAAATGAATAAGATGTTAAAGCTGCCGTTGTGTTATTAATAAGTAAAGTTAATTGAGTATAAAAAACATAAATCATTAGAAAATTTATATCATCGGAACATTCACGTTGCTCCAAAGAGATTAAACGCATCCTGAACTTATTAATAATATTGTAGGTATAATCGAGGGTATTTTATAGTTAGTTTACTGACTATAAAATACCTTGATGCAAAGACTATATCTTTAATCCTTTCCCAGAGATACAAATCAAGGCAGGTAAAATTATTGCAATTGAATCATTCCAAAAGGCAACAACTAAAGATTCTTGTGTTAAATATTTTCTTTGGAGGCCAAGGGAATAGACCGAACCAATTGTTTGCACAGTGGTTTCAGAACTGATTAATATTAGGACAAAGTAGCAGTGGGCACTGGGCATTAATGATTTTATTTACCAATAAAATGTCATTTTATTTAAAATATTTTTGTTAAGATTCTTAATATGAGTGAGCGTAATAATAATAATTATAATAATAATAATTATAATATTCTTATTCTTACGTCATAAAAAAAAGGTTTATTGTTTTTTTAAGATCAGAGGATGGTAGGGTAGGGATGATTTTGTGATGTTATGTTTTACTAACTTTCTTGTCATTGGTGAGATTGAATTGAAACTTGGTGTTTAGGGTTTAATTAAGATACAATTAATGAATTTTGACATAACAAGATTTTCTGAGGTTATGTTTTTAGTAAATGTTAGTAGTTAAGTTAGGTTGTCAATTGTTACTACTCAAAACGAAAGAGGAGCCACCAAAAAATGTAAATAATTTTTTGTGGAATAGTTTTTTGCAAAACTTATCGTTTTCTGCTTTATTTGTGAAGACTACTATTAAAATTGTAAATGTCTTAAGCCCGTCGGATATGTTATTTAGGAATAAAAAAATCCAAATTTCAATAAATCAATAATTAAATATTTTTTCCGTCGCTTAATAAGGCAGTAGCTTAAAACTATTCCTAGTAGTTAGCATGCACTCCTCTGGCTTTGATAACTTCAGCACAACAACTGGGCATACTCTCAATACAGTTTCTGATCAACTTCTGGGGTAGTTGTTCCCATTCGTGCACAAAAAGTTCTTCAAGTTGGTAGATGATTTGCATAGGCTGCCGCTCCAATAATCTTTATCTTAATGTATCCCACAGATGTTGGACAGGATTGACATCTGGACTGTTGGCCGGCCATTCCATAACTTCAATATTATGGTCATTTAAAAAAATTGTTGTTATCCTAGCCACGCATGGCATTATCGTGTTGTAAAATGAAATTTGCTCCCATATTATGCGCAAAAGGAATCATGTGTGGTGTTAAAAATTCTTCTTATAAGTAACGCAATGCCGTTAAGGAACCGTGTGCAGTTACCACTAAGTCGGTACGCCCATTGAAACATATAATCAGCCAATAACATAATAGACCTTCCGCTAAACAGAACAGTGTCTTGTACAGCTAAGTCCAAATACCGTTCACCTGTTCATTGCCATACCCGAACGCGTCCATTGTTGTGATGTAAGCAGAATCTAGACTCATCCGTAAACAAAATATTACTTCATTGTGGTATTATCCAATGACGATGTTCTGCTGTCAAACGAGGCACTCTAACCGACCTCCTAGCACGCAATTGACACTGATAAAGTCTATTACGTACTGTTTGATCAGAAATTCTGATTCCTATTGTGGCTGCTAAGTCATTTTGAAGCTCTGGTGCAGTATTGGTTCGTTCCTTAATCGTCCACACACTTAATAAACAGTCTTCTCGAGGTGATGTGATCCTTTGACGTTGAGTATAGGGCCTTCTTCTGATAATGCCATAAATTAAATACCGAATCCATCCTCTGTTTATAGTGGTCGGACTCACATTGAGAATTTCTGCGACTCTTCTTCTGGAATAACCTTCCTCAAGTAACGTTACGGCCCTAGCTACTTCAACTTCATTTAGGTATACTCTATGGCGTATTCTTCTACCTAGCACATCAATATTCATGTTTTCATTGTAAAATTTCAACTTAAAATTAGGACTTTTTAAAAACAGGGGCAAGTTTAATATGCGTTGATAACAAATTCTTAATATTAAAGTGCCTACAATTTTTTCTAAGGATATCCAGACAGAAAAAATTGTTTAGAACTCTACAAATAAGGCTGAAGTCTATACATCGTGATTGGAAAATAATATTTTCGTTTAATTACAAAATATAAGCGTGGAATATAAGCTTATAAAGAGTGGCTCCTATTTTCGGTTTTAAGTACAAACTATATCATCTTATCCATTCTGTATCAAATTTTTGATAAATTTAGGAAATTTACCGCACCATCCTTGGCGTTCAAAGATCCATTAATTTCACTTTCCCAATATTTGAGGTTAGGAACGAGATTTTGAAAAACAGTTTTCACTAGCTCCTTTGGATGTTATTTGGCATTTATAAACAAAAAGTCATTCTAATTAATTTTTTCTATTTTTTTGAAGGGTTTTGGGTCATGGTGTCAAAACTAGGCCCTTGGTGAAGAAGGATTCAACTAAATTAAGTATATTTGGTCGGAAAGGGAGGCGCAGTACAAGAAATATAGAAACGTATTACAAAAACAAATTAGAAAAACTAAATATAATTACTACAAAGATAATATTAACGTAGCAGAGAGGAACTATAAAAAAATATGGGAAGTTATTAATCTATAAACACAACCAATGATAAAAATGAAATAATAATATATATAACTGTAAATAAATCATTTATTCTAAAACCAGTCCACGAAAAAAGTCCACTTCTAGGTAACTTTTCTAAATTATGGGAAAAATGTGTTAAAGCCTCGTGGATTTTTTTGAATCACAAAATCTTAGTAACAGTTGTGTTTGGGTGCAGGCAAAATAATAATAAATATATATTTTGATGGTACCGGGATATACTATCTAAAATGTAGCAAAATAAAAAATGCATGGCAATCTATATGGATTTTGCTAAAGCATTCGACACGTTCTCTCACTCCTTGCTATTATGGAAACTGGACCGTATTGGGGTGAGACGCCGTGTGTTAGATCTTTTTAAGTCATGTTTGGAAAATCGTATCCAAAAAGTACGATGTAATGATACATTAAGTAGCGGGACGGTCATTAGCAGTGGAGTACCTCAAGGCACAGTCCTGGGACCAGTTTTATTTTTAGTTTATATTAATGAATTGGGACAATTGCTAAAGAATGATTCGATTATTGGCTTTGCCGATGGCACTGCAGTGACATTTACAGACAACAATTGGGAAAATGTATTTTTAAAGCCAGCTTCAAAACATTCTAAATGGAAACACAATAAAAATAATGTATAATTCCCTTGTAGAGTCTATTTTAAGATACTGTTTGATTTTAAGATACCAATTTGGGGTGGTCTTCGCAAACCATAACCAAAAAAAATTAAATATTGAACTAAAACAGTTTATTACACGAAACTATAATAGTTTTAAAAAGTTACTGATAAAGTAATTTAAAGTGCATTTGTTAGTTATTTTTGATTATCAGTTTACGTAGTTGCCAGTTGTCCTAAAATTATAATCTCCTGAAAGTCGATTCACTTGTTATGCAATTTTGTTAAAATTTTTAATTTCCTTCTAGTTACTTCTTGAGCCTCCTCCGCTCCTCTGCTCCTTATAGTAGAATAACATATTTATTTATTTACAAAGGAAACAAAAACTTTCTTTTGTCTTTGTATCAATTAGGAAATTAAACATTTTGAACACAGGCCTAATTTGTGGTCTAGAAAATTTTTCGTTTCATTCTAATGGATTCATTATCTAATAATAATTTGAAAAATAAAAATCACGTTAATTATTGTTAAAATATCTATATTTAGTACTATGAATTATATTATAACTTTTAAGTTGTGTCTATAAATTGAATTGTGTATTTGTAAAAATTTCCGTAATATATTGTACTGTATGTAATTTTAAACTTTAGGATAGCAGTTACACCCTCTCTGGTGGTCACTTTTAGAACTTGAATATATTTTCAAGGGATTTTTCATAATCGATTTACCAAATATTTTTTGCTATCCCTAAGTCATACGAAGAACGGTTCTCGAGATATAGCCAAGGAACAGTCTTATTGGGTGACCCGGTATATTTTTTTTATTTACATTTAAGATTCCCTACCTCGGCACAAAAGGGTAATTTAGCCATGCATTATTTAATATTTCTTCTCTTAAAACGTCACGTTTTATTTATTCAAAATATACATATATAAGTGCATCCCAAGTATTAATTGAATAAGTAATAGCTAGACGGTACTGGCGTCGAAGCCCGTAAACAATGAAATCTTATTGCAATAGATATAAATGAGATTATCGAAGAGTTCTTAAAGGTTTCCTACTTATTTGTTTAGTTTTGACGTTGTGATTGTCTATGTTATAACTCCCTACCATGTAGGTAAGATAAAATGGTGTAAAACAAGGTTGTAGAGAGGAGACACGAGCTTTTTATTCATTCATTAATTCATTCAATTCATCATTTGAAAAGCATACTTGTAAGACCAGTTTTAATAGTACACCCAATCATAATAAAATATTTTTCATAATATAAAAAACGAGTATTATTTAAAAAATTTCTTAATTATAAATCATCAGACAAACAAATATTAAGAAATGCCTTTGCTAATTAACAGATATTATGTGGGCATTTTGATTAAAGCTAATTTTCCCAATTTTCTACTAACATGTGATCATTTAGACTTTAAGTGGCAAAAGGGGTGCCAGCGATCACGAAATAATAATTAAATCCAGTAATGAGGTGGTGAGTAATGACGCTTGCAACAGAAAATAGTTTGCAAGTGCAGCTTCGGTTTTCGAACCTAACCAAGTATAAAATTTAGTATATTAGTGAGCTCCACAGTAACCAAAAAAGTAGAGACTTATCTGTTTTTAAAGAGATAAGCTTGCCGAAAGGACGGCTGGAATACGATTTTGGCAGTAAATAGGCTTGCGTGTCTATTACAACGTCACCCAAATTTCCCATGATAATAATGTCAATGTAACAATGCTGCAGGGGAGTTTCAAATGATCAGGTTACCAATGGACAATTTTAAGAACATTTGACTCTCGTTTTTCATACTGCGCTCGCTTGTTCGCTCTTATAAATTCGGCGATTAATTATTTAATATATAACTTTCAATTCTAGCTGTATTCTATCAATCGTAGAACATGATGACATACTAGAAGAGGTGTAAATAAAATTATTTTAAGCAATTTTAACATAATACATAGTACAAACTCAGACAAAACTTTGTAAAAGATGCTTTATGACAAATAAGGGCTTTGCTAGCTTTTATTTTTTTTACAACTTTAGCACTAAATTGTGGCTTTGGCTTGCATGTCTACTAAAAGCAACTAAACTTTTTTATAATAATAATATTAAAGAAACGATGTTTCTGACTATCAGTTTACGTAACAAACAAGAAATGCCACTCTTATTTAATAGATATGACTATGTAGGCATTTTGATTGAAGTTAATTTTCCCAATTTTCTACTAAAATGTGGTCATTTATAAAGTTTAAGTAGCAAAAGGGCTGTCAGAGATCACGAATAATTAAAGCCAGTAATGAGATGGTGAGTAATGACTCTTACAACATAAAATAATTTGCAAGTATTCATATGTTTATTAACCATATACAGGGTGCGTCAGCAAGGCGTACGGCTAAAATAGCGCCTAAGCTATACCAAGTGGAAAAAAACTTATATGACATGGTTAAAAGGGTTTACAAAAAACTGCAAACTAAAAATTATTTTACATATACAGGTCGTCGAAAATAAGTTATGGAAAAATATGTAGTTTTTTTCAAATGGAACACCCTATATTTAATGGCGTTATGTTAATTCGTATTTTTAGGATATTTTTAGTGTTGGAAGGGGTTTATTAAAGTTTTTATAGCAACCGATGTGTTTAATCTAGACAAACGAAATGTTTAATATAGTTAGTTTACGGTATCGCAGCTTTATCTTTCAGTAAAAGTCTGAAGTTTTTTTAATACAGAGTGTCTAATATTCATTCACCAATTTAATCAAATAAAATATGCAATATCTCGATTTTTTTAAATGGAATACCCTGTATTTTTCTATTTCATAAAGTTTGCTTATTTATTGTATACATTTCTTACAAATTATGTCCTACACCTAACTCGCTTTTTTTGAGATATTTTACAATCTTTAAAAAACGATGCCAATAAAATCGTCTGTATTAACTATGTATGTATTTATACTATACTCTATTTCAGAAGTGTGTAGAGCAATAAAACCTCATTAGGTATGCAAAAGTGGTACCTGGTGATCCACCAATATTTTATGCCACTACCTTAGTTGGGTATTAGTTTCAATGTAAAATTCTTTCTTTTCGTTGATTGCAGGTAGTGCCACCCGGTTTTGGGTCAATTTATGAGTTTTGCACATTGTTACCCACTGATAAACATTGAAAACGGTTCGCCAAAGGCGTGCAACTGGGACTTGTTTTTTACCTTATAATTAATGTACTTAAATGCTATTTTATTTTAGAAAGTTACTTTTGTTTAAATGGAATAATATATTTTTTTCACAAATTTATTGAACATAATATGTAGAGTAAAACAGTTGAAAATGTCACTTTTGGATCTGGCACTTTTTGAACAGTGTATAACAATTTTAAATTATAATAGATTGTAGTCTTCTTCGTCATCTGACGAACTGTCATCACCTCTTGACATTATAATTAAAGGATCGACTGTCTGATCGATGAGGTTGTCAAGATCCCACATTTTGTCCTCTTGCTTAATTACATGCTGGACTGCTTTTCGCCAATTCTCTGGTGTCGCTTCCGTAATGGCTTGATCAAACAGTAGCTTAACATCTTTCATTTTAAAAGTCGTGTTTTGTCTTGCTACAAATCCTTTTACCTGCGCCCATATGTTCTATAGGATTTAGTTCGCAATGATATGGCGGTAAGCGCAGTACAGTTATATTATATTTTTCGGCTATATCTTCCACGGCGTATTTCATGAAACGAGTTTTGTGTAAGTTTGCTATTGCCAGCAGTTCTTTTTTTATCAAATTTGCTTCAAACGCAATACCTTTTGCAGTCAGCCAATCGATAATTTCTTGCTTTCTCTAACTTGAAGTTGGCGTCTTCTCTATTCGCCGTGAATGATAGCTTGCGTTATCCATAACCACCACCGAATTAGCCGGAAGAAATTTTATCATTTCACCAAAATAGTCCTCGAAAACGTCTGAGTTCATGTCTTCATGGTAATCTCCTGTGCGAGTCGACTCAAAGGTTAGCAGACCTTCTTTTAAAAATCCCTCTTCGCTTCCAATATGTGTGATTATAAGTCTTTTTCCTTTTCCCGAAGGTACTTTAATACCCGTAGACATGCCTTCTATGAAAGCTTGGCGAGCACTGGTTATATTTTTGTCTTGCCACATTTTTTGGACTATATAACCTTCGTTAATCCACGTCTCATCAAGATAAAAAACTTTCTTTTGCTCCCTGCGGTACTGCTTGATACTTCTCAAGTATTGTCGTCTCCAACAAACAATTTCGTCGCTCTCCAGTAAAAGTGCTTTGCGGTTATGCTTTTCCCAGGCAAAATCCATATTTTTTAAAGTTTTCCATAAAAGTGTTCTACTTATCAACGGAATACTGTCATCTCGGCCAAGCTCCATTAAAATTTTGTCTAGGGTGGGTATTTCCTTTTTAAAATAAAAAGAGTGAACTTTTCTTCGAATTATACATTTAGCATTTTCATCAAGGACTTTTGTAGGTCGTCCTGGCTTTTGCTTGGGAGATTCCACTTGACCTGCTACTTTTCTTTCCCGCAACAATTTGAAAATGGTGGACTTTCCAATTCCACTCATTCGAGAACATTTTTCAACAATTTCTTGCACAGTAAAACTAGGGTAATCGTGTTTTATGCAATCATGTACATTTAAAATAATAACTTTTTCACTCAGCGATAGTGGAGAATTTTTAGTACATCTTTTCGTTGGACTGAATACCTCCATTTTTTAAATATTGGGATAATAATATTGTGATTACACTACAGCGTAGCAGTGACTACTAACGTTTAAAATATGATTTAAAAGTATTTATAGTCTGTATATATTACCTGACCCCATTTTTGCATGTTACAAAGCGTTAAAAGATAGGTACCTATACAAAAGGATTAAAAGTATTTATTTAGTATTTAATCTCTTTCAAAATAAAGGCATTTAATCCGTGAAAATTAAATTCATAAATATTATAAGTACCTGCGCCTATGAACTACCACGAAATGTAGCCAAACAGAACGAAATTCCCCAGTTTATTGCTCTATACACTTCTGAAATAGAGTATAGCCTTTATTAGGCCTTTAGCACGAAAAGAAAACGTAGCTTTACATCGGTAAAACCAGCTTTCGTATCGAAGGATAAATCAATGTCATAATTAACAAACTAATTTAACCTATAAACTCAATTAAAAAACAAATACAATAATACTTAATTTATAATTATGAAATTACGACTATGAGAGAAAATAAAGTAAAATTAGCACTTTATACTTATTCAATTGTACATCTACATATAGGTATATATTCAGTTCCAAATATCAAATCAAATCAGTGATGGTGGCTAGATAAACAATTTTGCTAAATTCAATTTAAAATCGGTGACACTTTTTACATATTAATTCAAAAAAAAATCTATAAATTGCGGTAAGCCGATAAATCAATGCGACGTTTACTAGACAAGGTGTTTTTAATTGGAAAAACAATAATTTGTGGGACTCCGAAAATCCACATGCTCTAAAGGAACAACATTTGCAGCATCAATTCAAGGAAAATATTTGGTGTGGTGTAATATCTGATTTTTTTATTGGTCCTTTTGAACTTCCTCCTAATCTGAATTGGCCTCTCTATATAAACTTCCTTGAACAACAGTTGAGCCCACTACTAGAAGATGTACCACTAGCCTTAAGGCGGGACATGTGGTTTATGCGCCGCCACATTTTTTGTCTGTCAGTACGGCGATACCTGAATGAACATTTTCCTCACCGGTGGATTGGGCGTGAATTAACAGTGAATTTGTTTGGCCATCTAGAAGTCCAGACTTAAACCCTCTTGACTTCTCAATATGGTCACACATGAAGGACATGGTTTACAAAGATACAATTAATTCTATCGAAGAATTACGACAGAAAATTGACAAGAAGCTGCTAATATTATCAAAAATAATCGACAAATGTTATCTAATATTCAAAGATCTTTAAGGAGACGCCTTACAAAGTGTATTGAATACTTTGAAGTTTTCTTTTAATATTGTTACTGATTGTTATTTGTTGTCTTTACTCTTGTTACCCAGCATAGTAGTAATTTAAAAGAATAAATTCCTATTAAGACAATGTAATAACGGTGGCTTAGGATTTTTTACGCTGAATGTTTAAAATGCAAATAACTTAAAAACTTATAAAAAAACATGAAATAAACAAGAGTACCTTTTTTATTTAAATATGAACTGCCTTTTAGATTTTCTAGTCGTTTTAGCCATAACTGATTAGGCAAAAAAATATATGTTGTAATTTACCTAAGTAACAGGATGTAACTAACGCTCTGTATAAATAATGCTAAATTCACCACAAAATAAATAATTTTCATGTCAAAACACACAAAGTGGCCAATTTTCAAGACGATACTGCAAACCACAAAATTATTAAGAAATTTCAAATTAAAATTCCAGATTTAAATACCCTATATCTCGTAAACCTGCAACATTTGTATAAGACATGTTAAGCTCAATCGCCATATTTTGGTGTGTGTAGTATTTCCAGTGCAGAAATTGCCCATTCTTAATGAATCACCCTGTATAAATAAACTATGATATTCTTAATCTGAATTCATTTAGCTCCACGTCGTTTTTTAATGAATTCTATAAGGTCGTTACTTTGTTCGGCAATTAAAATCGCCGGCAATCCGAAACAACCGAGCGAACAGTTTGCCGACCTACCGGAAATGGAGAAACGCGGTGCTTTATGGTCCGAGTTAGTCCGTAATTGTTTTAAAATGAAATGCGCCTAACATGGCAGCTGACAAAGTAATTATATCATTAAGATAATATTGCGTTGAATCGTTTAGTTTATTTATTCTTGGTGAAAGGGGAGTGGGCGAGTAAGGATATCATTTTACGTGTTCTCTGGTGTTTACAGGGTTACAAGTAAATATGATATGCGTTATCGAGGGAAAAAAATCACTTTGTACAGAAGTTATGATATGCTTAATGTCTCATCATTTTCATAAAATCAATCTTTAAATACCAATGCTGGCTACTTGCTTTCTGTTCATGTATCTGCTGCTATTCCAATTAAGTGTTGCAGATATGCCATCAAATTAGTATTTCAAAGAAACTCTTTGATAAAATACATAAAAAGAACGCATAAAATGATTAGGTAAACGAGCACATGTTTCACTTACTTACCAAACGAGATCAGGCTCTTTTATACGGCAGAAGAATGTAGATAGGCACCAATTTATTGCATTTCTGTCGTTTTATAGCAATTTAATCCCTTTTATCGAGATGAAGTGCATTTTTTAACAGTTGTAAAGAAGCCGTTTCGGGGCAATTTATGTCGGCTTTATGGACTTTAAATTGTACGATAATATCCGACTTATTTACTAACCAAATCAGTATATTATACTTGGCATGAGATTTTTCTCAATATGTGTTCAAATAATTGTTTTGTGTAAATTTTCCTAAACAAAATCAAACTTGATACAATTCAGTTTGGGTTTTATCAATAAATAAATAAATTCATCACTTAAGGTTTATTTATTTAAGATAAAATTTATCTTGTTTGTAAGTCGATAAACTTTAAGTTCTCTATTTTTGCGTTTATATTTATATACACGTCGGATATGTTCAACTCTAGAATGCGGCATTATGCCAGTATTAACTTTCTATAATATTCTGGTGGCTTTACCAAGTTCCTGTTTTGCGTATATATTATTATACATGTCTGGAAAATTCAGAAGTGCGGAAATCAAAGTATTTACTTTTTATCATGTTCTGGTGCATTTTCCAAGGCTTTTGATATGCCTGACCGACTCACAAACCCTCCATCAAAGAATATTCTCCTTAAGATACTAAACAATTCTATCCAAAGTGAGACAATATTCATGCATAAGTGGCTGATTTATTAGCAACCAGTTAAACGAGTAGTTAAGGAATAAGGATAACAATACCGCACGGTCGTAATTCATTCATGCTATCTTGACGGGGCAAATGTGGTCATAAATCTGGGTATTATTAAAATATCCCTGAAAGGACCGAGACAATCGACTGGGCACACTCATGGCACATACATATGCCCGTTCATTTTATGTTTATATAGTATTGCATGTTGACCCAGGTCAATATTGATTTTATTTGCAGCTGTAACGTGTTACTATAATGTATACTTATATGACCTTATGTTTCTTGAGATGTAATGGATATTATACATACTTTCTAGTTTTTTCTTTGTGGAAATGTGATTAGTTTTGAGTCTTTTTTTCTAATGTGAGCTCAATTCTTAACTGCATTCTTATCTGCAAGATGAATCTCTGCTAAGAAACAGACAGGGCCACAACTAGTTGCAGACAATCTTTAACAATTTATTAATATTATTATGAAAATGTAAGTACGTTATTTATTATTCTTATGGTTTTTGTACTGTTTTCTTCGTATTTTGTAGTTTAAATTGATTACTTAACTTTCTTTAAAGTTCTATTTCCTTTTAGTTTATTATTTTCACTATAGTATCTCCTTTTTAAGTAGTTCATCTTGTTTTACGGCCTTATTTAGATCCCAATTTAGGTTTTTGTTGTTATTGTAAATTGTAGATCCCTATATATATTTTAAATTTTCTAGAATATGTATATTTACTTGATTTGATTATCAATATTCTCTTGAAATTATTGGTCTCCATTTAATCTCCTCCAAAAACAATTTAAAAAATTCTAAACATTACTAAATTATTCCATAGGTCTTTAAAAGGGACCCTGTTTTGTGCCAGTTTAATCAGTTTAATTAATTTTGTTATTTTCCTTGGAAATTAAACAACAGTCAACACGAGTCAGGTTACAGTTTTTGACGCTATTAATAAAGGTGTGAATAAAATCTATATTGTGACGAATTGATAATTATTAACATATTTTATTTGGTATTATGTTAAAATCAATTTAAAATTTTAATTTTCTTCTTCTTTTCAACAACTGAGCGTATGAAATAATAATTTTTAAATTGATTTTTACTGAAATAGTGACGTAATACCCAACAAAATAAGTAAATAAAGGTGTGTTCCCTTAGAACATTGAAAGACTAGAATTAGTAAACAACAATGTTAATTTAACATGTGAAGCGTATAAAAGCAAAACCAGACATTTGACATATAAGCCATTTTGAGTAGAACGAGAAAAACCTGCCAAAATCATAATTTTTACCTAATTAACTTCCGGTTTTGAATAAAATATTTGAAATTTTGATAGCTAATAATATTGTATCACTTATAAAAATATAGCTTATCAGTAAAAAGATATCTTGATAAAAAAAAAATGGATATGTCTGGTTTTGCACCTTAGACCAGCAAATAAATTCTATGGTGTCAAAAAATAATAAGCGTTTGCAATAAAACAAAAACGAACTTTAAAGGTAATGCTTTTATTAAACAAAATAACAAAAATTAAATTCTTAAATCTTCATTCTCATTATTAGAGGACCTCTTCAGGGTCCTCTAGATAATCTACATCATGAGGGTTTTCAAAATCAAATGCCTGTTAGAAAAAATTAAGGTGTTCGTCAGTCGTCCAGCCCAATCTTCCTCAGCTTGCTTAGCTAATAAAGCAGATATGCTTTTGATTTTATCCGGTTTTAAGCTTCTGCCTACCCTTAATTGTTGCAAATTAATTTGAGAGATTTTTCTTTCCCCTTTTACAAAGACTCTTGGCATCAGAAATATTATTTTTATAAAATGGTTCACCTTTCACCAAAACTAACCCATTACTGTTTTTTAAAAATATTAGTCTTTTCGATGGTTGAAACCGAAAATGCCAGGTTGCAGGAGTTTTAACCACTTTTTGTACTTCAGTCTTCCAGTCAAAAACTAAGTAATATAACTCTGTGGAATATTCAATATTTTTATAATATTGATGTAGGTTTCTGGATCAATAATAGTGGAATATTTTTTCACCTTTCTTTCAATTTCAGCAAATACTCGGTCAGGGGGGAGAAAAGAATGACCAACAATGGGAAATATAAGTTCTACACATTTCACATTGGGGGGAGAACAGCATTGCAGCCATTATTGAATCATCCCAACCATTGTGGTATTCTTATTTTGCCCCTACCACCATCGGCTACTAAACGTACTTGCTCGATCTCTTGATTAAAATTGAAATGTTTAAGAGTGTTAAAAAGGGCGGAAACTATCTCATTGGAGCTTCTTTGACGATCATTCTCTGTCCATATGAATGATTTTACTGTTTGAGGGTTAAGACTGGACTTTGAATGTCCACTTACTACAGTAAAATTATGGAGGTTTATCTGCATACTAAAACAAGCTTGATCTGGAATTTTCGGCAGCGGTAAATTTTTTTGGCAGTCAAACGAAAATATTGCAATTCTGAAATTTGTATCTCTTAGCAAGTCATAAAATGCTTTGCTGCGTAGTTTGTGTACGCGCTGTTCTGTAATTGCCTTTACCTTTTCGTGTGGATCGGTGATTTTTTTTATTTTCTCCGAAAATTGTAGACATTTGGAACAAACATTAACTTTTGGTGATCCAAAGCCAATGTTGTACTTTCGTACAAAAATATGTCTGAAAAAACAATGTTTAACTTTTAACTGTTCGTTCACTTTTGAATTATACATCTTCCTCAATTTCACTATGTTCAGTTCACAAGGTAAGTATCTTCTAATAACTGTTTTATTCCTCGCGTAATGAGTCTCAGAAGTTATGGATTCAATAAAATGCTGTACGGCCTGTTTTTTATGGGCTGATTTGTTTGAAACACGGTCTCCTCCCCTTCTTTCAACTGGCAAAACACCTGTCTCGTGATATTTTTTCAGTATTCTTTCAATTTGATTTTCTGCAACACCCAGTATAGCCACAAATGTCTTTTTACAAACAGAAATTTGTCCTTTTGGAGTGATAATTTTGTACTGCACGCTGACTGTCTTTGGTTTGTTTCGAACATTTTCTTTAATTTTGGTACCAGGTCTTTTTGGTTTATTCGTTACGCAGTGTTTCAATATAAACAGATCTTGATATCATTTGGAAGCCTGATGATAAAACTTTTCATTAAATTGCCTTATTTCGGTCATAGTAAGCGACAAACATTGAAGCTTTTTTTTATGACCACACGTGGGAAATTCAGAAAGGCGCTTTCGTAAATGTCTAAAAACAAAAATTGTCGCTATAGAATGCACTAATAAAAAATTCTTAAGTAAACATAACTTTTTATTTTGGCCTTTTCTCTTTTCCATTCCTGCTGCTTATTAACCAGTCTTTTTCGACCGTTGCCTGCTGGACTAGGCTCAATAGTAATGTCACTATCCATGTCGTCATGTACTTTTTTTACTAATTTTTTTTTTCGCTTGAAAAATCTTACAAAATTATTTTATTATACTCTTTGTCGTACCACGTTTTACCTCAAACTGATTAATTTAGAAAAATAATGGCGCCACGCTGCTTGCAGGTTCACGTGACTAGACAAAGTCACGCTTTGATTGGCTAAAAAGCAAGTGTTTGCTTTTGCATCTAATGCTAGATTTAAATCATGAATGGCTTTAAAATGTCTACCTATGCAACTGATGGTAACAAAATCATATTGTCAACAACTTTTCTATATAAAATCCATCTTTAACTAATTTTTTTGGAAAATGTCAAATGTCTAGTTTTGCTTTTATACGCTTCACGTAGAAATAAAATTTTACATGTAGAAATAAAATTTTAAAATGTAGAAATAGATATATTTCATTCTAAGCGCATAAATAACATATTCAAAGCGAAAAAAAATTATTAACATTATTATTTCTAAGACCGCTTGTAAAAAATTTGAAATGGTAACACCGCAAGCAAAAGCTAAAGTCACCTTGCCAAAGGGCTTTGTGTTTACAATCGACATTTGTAAAGTTCTGTGTTTTTTTTTAAGCTTTGGTTGAAAAAGGAAAAAGGTCTCATTTGAGTACTTTTGTAAACTTTTGCGATGGTAAAAGAAAAACGAACATTCATCTGAGAAACAAATGTTAAACACATAATTGGGATTCTTTAATGCTCTTTCACTAATGTCACAGAACTCCAAGCGACGATCCTCATCGTCTTCATTTATTTCATGTACCAGCTTTATTTTATAGGGGTGGAAATCGTGAGTTTTTCGAATCCCTTATATACTTCCCTGATTGATCCCAGATACAGATGCTAATTGTTGAGTGCTTAGTGTAGGCTCCATATTAACATGTCCCAAAACCGCAACAATATGCATGCACAACTCTACTATCTATCTCTCCTGTAGGATATAAACCCATTTTGACTATTACTTTGTTTAACACGATAAACAAAAATCAATGATCCGATTTCACTCTGACCAAGTTGAACTGACCTCTAAGTGACAGTATTATTTATTGTTTATTTGTATTTTGACATTCTTATTTTTTCCCTCCTAAACGTCGATTTGAACAACATGTCTATTATTGTGTGGAGGTTAACGGTGGCCATTTTCAGCATTTTTTGGACTAGTGTTTAAGTGTGATTGTTATAAATTTATAGTTTGACAAAGAATTGCGATTTAATACAGTTTTTCCAAAAACCCAACATTTAATACAGATTTTCCAAAAAACTGTAGTAAATGTTAAAATAGTCAATAGTTTGAGAACAGCTGAAGCAAAATTCTTTCAACTAGGTATAGCCGTAAAGACAATCGACAGACCTTTCTAACAAGTACTATTCCACTTAAAATTTTTCAGTTTAGTTCCACCCTGGCTAGAGGATGACAGATGGGGGTGGTATTATACTGTGAAAATATTTCCCCCTGATAATCTAAATTGACGTGTCCGAGCGTTTTCTTCTCCATTTCAGCCGTTTCATTTTCGTTTAGCCACCCTGTATACAGTTAACATGCTTATTTACCCATAAGAATAAAAATGTTCACATATTATTATATAAAACACAATCATAACACAAGTAGAGATATTTAACAACTTTCTTGCTGTTAAAAATAATCGGACAATTGGCTTTAGGTTTCTTAATCATGTAGCTCCGAAACTTTATAACTTGTTGGCAATTGTGATAAGGTCAATAAATAGCTTAAAGCTGTTTAATAAAAGATCTATAATAAATATCAACACACATTGGAATCTTCTTATTCAGATACTTAATCCATAAATATCTCCTTTAGGGAATATTGTTTTAATTTGTTAGTTTTGGGTAAAAGTGTACTGTGGTGGCGGATCTCTATTAAACCAGGACAGAAAATAAATACATAATTGCTGTTTTAAATATTATGGAAGAGTACATACAGGTACACAAGGCATCTAGGTAATCTATTTTTTTTTTACTTATATGCAATGTAATTTGACAAATATTTTTCCTGTAAACATGTATTTGTTTGTTTAATTAGAAGAATTTAGCTTTACCACGCATTCGAAAGTTTGGGCAACCCACATTAGCGTTTTATTCAGAACTCCATAATTTTTTAGCAATTGTGTTATCAGAAAGATTTAAATACTGCTTAGTGTGTGCAGAATGTTTCCGGCTTTTTTTATAAATATAATCAAACAACCAATTCAGAGCCTTTGCTGTCAGAGCTCAAAATATATTTCGTCCACTTCTACTCCAGGGACGAACCAAGATCCACACATATGGACCTATGGCGAAGAACATTTTCAAACCCTCTGACCGAGAAGAAATCTTTCACTTAATAAATACCAGAAAACGTGTATACTGACATAAAAATAACATGACTGTATCGGAGTCCCAGGTACACTCATTCACACCTCCATTCTCTATTATTAACCCAGACATAAATTTTCAGAGAATAAATTATTTCTTTGACAACAATTCCTTTAGAACTTAATGCCTCTTAAAAGTATTTAAAAAAACCGTAAAGCTCATATGTTCTTCACTAAGCTTGGACCAAATTACTACTACGAAGATAATCATAAAAGTGTATAGACGCGCACCGGGAATAACCACAAAAGATTTCGAGTTTCAACGGGCTGATTTTAGACAATATAGTTGCAAGATGTTCTCGTGTGTGTTTGTCTGTGTTTTTTTTAATATTAACGACTCTTATACGGATGTTGTTGTTAAAGCTTCTTAGGGGATTTTGCAACCAAGATTTTTTTTCCATTTAAGAATGTTGCTCTATAATTGGTTTTTCCTTTTGGTAATGAATTTCCACCACATAATGAATCTAGCCAACATGGCTTTTTTAGCAATCATAGTCACCAGCCTAACATGTTTCTGGATTTATTGGTAAAACTCTCGACGAGAAATTGCAGGTAGAAATGATCTATAATGACTTCTTTCGTCTCATGTTTTCGTCTCTTTTATGGTGCATACCTAGTTCCTCTCCAACACTTCTGCTCATCACTACACTGCTAAAGCACTGCAAACCCTTTCTTCCCGCCGTTCTATCTCCTGCACCCTTTTAATAAGTGATTCTTGAGCTTTGATGTGACAATTTCTACATTCCTGGAGGCAAAAAGACGTCTCAAAATTTGACACGACATTTAAAATAGCTTTTGCACAAGGGATCGGTCTATTTCCAAAATTTATTGAGAATAAATCCCTGCATTGTACTGCCGAATTGCCTCTATAAAACCATTTAATCAGTTGAACTTTTTCGGAAAAGGTATAAACAGCTTTAACGATAAACATTTTAAAAATTAAAATAGCGCTCTAAGACTTAACAGAGCAGTATGCAATCACACAGCAAAATGAGGTCTACTGATTGTTCCGTGCTGAAAATAGCAAATCAGATGATCGGAATCCGCCGCGCTGCTCATTAACAAGAAATTATGCGAGAAGCTGTGTTGTCATTTATAATGCCCATGTGTAGTCTTCTATTCGCCAACCTGTATATTATTCAATGTTGTAACAGTATCTCCTACTTTTAATATATCATATTTTTCGATATATTGTTTGTAATTTGTTATCAAATTGCAACACTTTAAATCGCAATCTCATTTTATTAACGTTTCCGCGCCATATTATAGATGGCGCCAATAAAACTTGACTATTTGAATAATAATAATAAAAATAATAACGTTTATTAATCCACATATACATATATTTACAAAGCTGTAAAAAAACATCATTATGAAGAGAAATGACAGACAAAATGTGGATTAAAAGGCATAATTTCAGCTTCTCAACGCAGTTGAGGGCTGTTGTAGCCTATAAAGTAGAATAATTTATCCAAAAAAAGTATATAATAGTAAATACCCAAAGAAAAATAAATAAATAATGCTCAAAAATCAAGGAAACACATTTAAAACATTTTTACATAAATAAAATGAAAAAGAGAATATACAAAAATAAAAACCTATACCAAATCCAAAATTCATATTTTTAAATGCATTGCTCTGTTTTAAATAATATTCTGGAGCTTAGATTTCATGCATTTTCGGAAGCCGTTTGTCGTTAACGAAAGATCAGTAATATATTTATGTAAGTACTACAGATGCAATATTATAAGAAAATAATCGTTTAAAAATTTCTTTTCGATGTCGTGGAATATCTAAACGCCGTCTATTTCTAACATTAGCCTGATGATGAATATCAGCTCTAAATACCACCCTATCCAAATGATATTTTAGGCACCTCATCTTAAGAATATTGTAGCAAAATACCACATAATGTAACTCTCTCCTCGATGACATATTAAGCCACTCAAGATCTTTTAACCTGTGCGACATTCCATATGGCCTGCGAATACCAAAAATAAACCTTATACATGCATTTTGCAACTTTTGTATGCGCTTTTTATCTCTGTTGTCTAAACAAGGTATCATAAAAGTCAAAATTAGAAAGAATGAAAGAGTCGCACAGCATTCGCTTAGTATCTACATTTAACTCATGGCGCTGCGGATATAAAGTTTTCAACATTGAATAGGCTTTCTGCAATTTTGATGTCACATGATATGAGAATCTTAATTCTGCATCAATGTACAAACCGAGATTTTTGCAAATATCTTGAAATACGATAGGCTCGTTAATAATTTGTATCTTTAAATTTTCCAATAGGTGCTGCCTTAAATTTTGTTTGGTAAACAACATCGCATCAGATTTCTTAGGGTTTAACTGTAAGCCATGTTTTACAGATAAATTATATAGATAGAAGTCTTCATTTAAACAGTCAGCAGCATTGCGCGGATTTGACGAATCAAAAGACAACATCACTGAGTATCATCAACATAACTATGATGTTTAGTATACATTAAACATTTGAACAAAACGCACGTATAAATAAAAAAAGAAGAGGACCAAGAACACTGCCCTGAGGAACTCCCATAACTACAGCCATGTCTTCCGAAAAATTCTCATTTAAACAAACTCTTTGCTTTCGATGTGTGATAAAGCTTTCCACGAGTTTTATTGCAGCATTAAAAAATCACTACAAAACCAAGTATCGACAATAAAAGCTCGTGGTTAAGCATATCAAAAGCTTTGCTTTAATCTAGCATCACTATAGTACAACGAATTCGTTTTCATCTAAAGATCGAATAATATTATCCGTTACATTAACAATAGTATTGTCCGTATGGTTTGGAAATAGCTAGCGAGGCGACATTTGCAATTCTTTTAGATTAAAAGTGACTTTTTTCACTCTTTTTGGTGTTATTTTGTACCAATTTGCAATGGATAATTGGAGATAAGTTTATTCGTTTCACTAAATATATTTTTTTAGTTTTTATACATTATTTATTTAGCATAACCCTTTGTTTCGCTATTTATACACAAAACCTTACTTTTCTGCTTTTTTTTATTTAGTATGTGGTTAAAGGTACGCAGTCCTTTTAAAAGGGCAGTAGGATTATATGCTACTTTTTATTAATTCGTTTTTTTCTAGGTATTGGAAAAAGCCTCTTAGTTTGCCTGAATTACTTAAACTCATTAAGCAAGACAAAGACGCTGATATTCAAGAAAGCGTAGCAATTTTGCCGCCTGAAAATGCCAATCAAGCTGATGACACTGAGGAAGATTCAGGGGATGAACACGAAGTAGATTGATTTTTTTAGCACAGCCGAAACATGTGTTGTTAAATATCCTTCGTTTACTGATAGCTCCATATTAAATAAAATCCTGCGTACTTAAATTGGAATTATCACAACATAATAAGAGCATACATATATAATATACAGATGCATCAAAGAGTGAAGAAGGTAATGGAGCAGCAATATACATCCCTGACTTAGACATTCAATACCAATTTAAAATTGACAAAAATTGTAGCATATTTACTTCTGAAGCAATTGCCATTCGAGAGGCACTTAAACTTGCCTTACAAGACAGTAACAAAAATTATGTTCTACTAGCGGACTCCATGACTGTTCTTCAAGGCATTAAGAGGAGGGTATCCTTGGTCTTATAAAGTTATACGTCGTTTATCCTTTTTTAACAAAAAAGTAACATTTCTATGGGTTAAGGCTCGTACTGGTATTAAAGCTGGTAGATTTGTTAGCCAAAAAGAGTATTGCCGTCGGCAACTACATATTTGATCTTCCTTGTCTCACTGATATAAACTCAATAATTACGAAAAATACAAATGTTAAGTGGAATGATATTTGGGAAAATATTTGCAAAGAATTGCCAACAAGTTAGTGAAAATTAGTTCCAAAAATATCTTCTGCATACTGGCATAGTGAGCTAAACGTGCCAAGGCGTTTTAAAACAACTATAATTCGTATGAAATTTGGACATGCTTGCTACCCAGCACACCTCAACAAAATTAAAGTATTACCTACTGACCTGTGCACAAATTCTAATGTTACATGTGACCTAAATCACATATTTTTTGAATGTAAAAAATATACTCAAAAAATCGAGATGCTAGTGGTTAATTTACGCGTGAAAGTAGCTAGTCCATTTTATATTATGATGATGATAAAATGCAAAAAAAAATTATAATCTCCTTTCTAATTTCCTTCTTTAGAAATGTAAGACTTAGTATTTAGTTTAGATTTTTAATAGTTATCCTAGTTCTAAGACTCATTCCCTTAAGTTTCCGTGGTCAATATCCCTTGTATTATATTAAGTCGCCCTGACAGACCCTAGCGGCGTGAAGTGCGTCTCACTGTCTTAAATGTTTTAGGATAGGATGATGTAGCTAAGAACCGTCCTATAAATTAGATATATCTAGATATTAAAAATAAGATAACATTAAAAAAAATAGATAAATACAGGCCCGTATCTCAGCTGAGAGGGGAAGCAAAGATATATGAAACCGTAGAAGAAGAGCCATCAACAGAAGATTGGGATACTGATGACGAAAAACATCTTTCGTCCTTTGTAGCGCGATCCGATTATTTTTTGATAAGGATGTCATAGACCAAATTCTGCATTTTACTAATACATACATAACGGTGTAGCAGACATAGTGCAAAATGAGATGTATTGCTTTATTGGTGTTCTCTTGCTTAGTGGGTATGTACCATTACCTCTAAAAAAATTTATTAGCAAAATAGGAGTGATACACACAATAAAATGGTGAGTGATGCAATATCACGTGATAGATTTCAATTTATTATCAGTGATATTCACTGCAGTGATAACAACAGGTTTATTAAAGGGGTAAATATGCAAAATTGAGACCATTATTTAATAATCTAAATGAAAAATTTTTTCTACTGTACATTAATGATATGGTAAAAGTTTTTGAAAAGTGTAGGGTGGTATTATTTGCAGATGATACAATGGTGTATATTATAGGCAAAAACTTACAGCAAATGCAAATCGACCTAAAAAATGAATTGAATAGTTTATTTGTCTGACTTTGCACTAACAAATTGTGTTTAAATACAGCTAAATCGAAGTTTTGCATATTTGGCAAAAAGTCACGACTTAATCAAATAGACATGGATAGAGTGAGCATTATTGTAAATGGGGATAGCATCCTTTATGAGAGTGAAATTAAGTATTTGGGTACTATTCTAGATGCCAATTTAAACTTTTGTGCACATGCAGACTACGTCATGCGAAAATTCTCCAAAAAAATGGATTTATCACCAGAGTGGGAAGAAACCTCTCCATGAGCACAAAGTTGCTTTTGTTTAACAGCATTGCACCTCCGCATTTGAAGTATTGCTCCACGTTGTTGTTTAATCTGCCACAATATAAAACATACCAGTTGGAAGTAATACAGAATAGAGCTATGAGACTGATTTTAAAATGTGATCGATATACACCAATTAAATGTATGTTAAGTGTCCTAAATATGATGTATGTGACTGAACGTATAAAGTTTAATGTCTATTTGTTTATATTTAAATTAAAACATCGTTTGTTACCCAGCTATATCTGTGATAAGTTAAAATCGTTTAAGGATATACGTACACACATACAATACTAGACATCGTCAAGATTTCGCCATAGTGGATAGGTGTAACACTGTTCAGTTACTTAATTCGATTTTATTTAGAGGCTCAATAGAATTTAATAAATTGCGTGTGATAATTAAGACCTGTGATAATGTAAACCAGTTTAGGAGGCTATTGAGAAAACATATTTTAAATAGGGATATCTAAGATCTATCTCTATTTCTATTTTTTTAATCTATCTATTTCTATTTTTTTGTATTGTACATTATATTCTTTTAAGATTTTAGTTATAAGTTTTATTATACCATTTGTTTTTTCCTAAGTTAGGTTTTATTTATACCAATAATTATTGTTGTGTACGTTTTCTTTTATTACGCTGATCACTACTCTATTATACCTAATGTAACCCTGTATGTAATGAACTTTTATTGGTTTATTATTATTATTGTAGTTTATTTTCTTTGTAGACTTTAGTACTGCTTTATATTGTAATTATAATTATTGTAATGTATGTAGCTATTATGCTAAATAAAATTCTTTATTATTATTATTAATATGCCCGAATTGAAGAATCTCATAGCATCGACGAGTCAATGATACCCTATTATGGTTGCCATGACAGAAAACAATTTATTAGAGAAAAACCTATTTACTGGGATTATAAATTTTGGATTTGATCGTTGTGGTTGGATTATATATTCCATTTTGATCCTTATCAAGGTTCTTCGTAAAAAATATAAGGATATGGGACTTGGTCCGTGCGTGGTTTTGCAATATGCAGATATTCTACAGAAAACTTCATATAAATCATTCGATTTATATTTTGCTTGCACAGTTACGTTTACGTCTCTTTATTTACTCAAAGAGCTAAAACTAAGAGGAATAAAAGCTACAAGGACAATACGAGAAAATCGAATCCCACAATCACGTTTGTCCAATGCAGCAATTATGAAAAAAAGGTACGAGGATCCTTCGAACATTCTATTGCAGATAATGAAATTGTCATATGTAAATAGAATGACAAAAATGTCGTAAATATAGCATCTAACGCTCTCTCAGTGCTTTCGCAAAATAAACTAAAAAGATATTCCCAATCAGAAAAAAAACATATCCATGTAGATCAGCCTAATCTGTTAAAAATTCTACAACAAAATATGAGTGGATAGGGGGAAACCAAAACCTCAGCAAGTATAGGATTGCAATAAGGGGGAAGAAGTGGTACTTTCTACTATTTGCGCAATGCATTGATATGGCCTTGCAAAATGCTTGGAGGCTCCATAAAGATGGTAATGGCAAAATGGATCAGTTAGATTTTCGAATGTCAGTGGCATCAAGGTTGCTGGAAACACATAGGCGAAGTGCTAAAAGAGGGCCCCCAAAACCCCCCAGAAACTTTTATAATTTTAAAATTTTATGAATTTTAATAATAATAATATTATTAATACTTCTTTATTTGCTCATATACATCCAACAGCTTAGCACTGTCAAAAGGTATTGACTGTCAAACGACAATAATACAGTGCATAAAGGGAGACATTTTTGTTCACAATCAAAAGGCATCTAAAATTTTAGACAGGAACATAAAACAAAATACAATTTTGGTTCGCATCAGATTCTCACTAAGTATATATGAAACTTTTGTTATACAGGTATGAAAGTATAATATTCGATAAATTTTGATAGACTAGGTTAAAGACTATTGTAGAATTCGTCCAATGAGTATGGACAGATCTCCAAAATCAGGTTTTTCGTTACTTGCTTAAATCTATTTAAATGTAGTTGTTTTGTGGTTTCGGGTATTGCATTAAAAAGTTTTATGGCATTAGTCATATAGCCCTTATGGATCAGACTAAGCCGTTGTTGTGGAAGTAAGAGATTTCCCCCATGTCTAGTGTCATATAGGTGCCTACTATTTACTGTGCTAAATCTAAAAGAGTGTGTTCTAGCAAACATCAGATATTGGTGGATGTATAGGCCAGGCATTGTCATGACTTTTAAATTTTTGAATAAAGGTCTACAACTATCTGTTGGTTTTTTGTTTTCTAGAATTCTGAGTGCCGATTTTTGCAACTTAAATGTTCTTTGCCAGTCAGCCGAGTTACCCCAAAATAACAGTCCATATGACAACTTTGATTGAAAAAGTCCTATATACGCCGTTCTACATACTACTGCAGGCGTCAATTGAACAATTCTGTGCAACAGAAAAAGACCCGACGAGAGTTTTATTGCCAGATCTATTAGCCATGTAATATTTCTATTTATTACTTCCATACTAATTTATTATCTAGATAAACACCCAGAAATTTGGTCGCGTCTATTCTCTGATGTCTTTCCCTTAAAAAGAAATTAACCACCTCTGTTTAATTTAGATTCAAACATAGTATATTGTCAGCAAACCATGCTTTTAACTTGTGAAGTGTTGCACTAGTTCCATTCTGTAGGGAAATCAGATCTGATCGACTGAGATTGTGTCATCCGCATATTGTACAGACATCACCTCTGAGAAGTGGGCGGGTAATTCATTTACATAAAGTAAAAACAGAAGAGGACCCAAGATTGATCCCTGAGGCACCCCTGCTGTTATTGGAAGTATGGAGGATGTTCTTCCTCCACAAGTCATCATCTGCTGACGCTCACAACGGTAGGACTGAATGAGTTCTAGGCAAATACCCCGGATACCATAAAAATCCAACTTGCTCAACAAAATATTATGCGAGACACAGTCGAACGCTTTTGAGAGGTCGCAGAAAATTGCACCCGCTGTCTTGCCCCCCCCCCTCAAATGCATTAACCAGGTAGTCTACCATTACCCTGAGTGCATCAGCAGCGGAACTTCCTTTTTGAAAGCCAAACTGCGCTGGTGAAAGTAAATTATGTTTATCAAAAAAAGATTTGAAACGTTGGTTTAGACAGAGCTCAATGGGCTTGGATAATATCGGTATTATTGATATGGGTCGATGATTTCCTGGATCATCCATATTACCTTTTTTAAATATAGGAACAACTTTACTTATTTTAAGCTTTTGTGGAAATGTACCAAATTAAAAACATTTGTTTATTATTAGAGATAGTGGTAGGGCCAAACCATTTGCAAATTGTTTCAATATTTTATTGCTCAAAGCAAAGATGTCTTGAGCAGAACTATCACTTAAACTTTTTAAAAGATCAATGACCTCTATTTCGGTAACAGGTGAGAGAAATACTGTTGAATTGTTATGTACATATTTTGCTGTAAATTGTACAGGATCATTAGATTTTTGCAGTGTATTTGTAATTGAGTCAGCTATATTCACAAAAATTTGTTAAACTCATCGGGAGTTACATTACATTTCGAATTACTAGAATTATAATTTTTTTGTTTCTTTAATGATGTTCCAGATGGTTTTGGATTTGTTATGACTATTTCCTATTTTATTTGTATAATACGAGTGTCTCGCTTGTTTTATTTTAGTTGTATATTCCTTTATACGAATTTTTAGCCATTCTGAGAGATCTAGAGTACTGTTATGTTTATTTAAGGTAGAAAAGAAGTTTAATTTATCTCTAAATCTCTTCAGTTCATTATTAAACCATTATTTTCTTTATTTTTGGTGAGAATTGTTTTAGTTTTTTTGGGAATATGAAAGTCTATAATAGACATTAGAACATTGAGAAATATTTCAAAAGAATTGTCAACGTTACAATTATCAAGTACCAACAACCAGTCAACGTTTAGTAATGAAGTAACACAGCGAGAAAATCTCTCTCCACAATACGGTCTGAACTCTAAGACCGTTGGGTGGGTATTTTCAGTACTTTCATTTATTGATTCTCTATATATTTTCTCGATATTATCAGATTAATCATTTAGTTTTATACATTCAAAACCAAAGACGTTGTTTTATGTGCCATAAAAAAAGCATTAAAATAATAAATTCTTTAAGGCGAATAAATAAGACAAGTCCTTGTCAAGTTATTCAATTTGCAAGAATTGCAATCTTATAAGGCCGCCATATATCCTAGATAGTTGGACACATTCCACGAAAATGTCCATATCAGTTGGTATTGTTATACTTCGATAACACGTGGGTATACTAATCACATCACGTATTCAATACTAATCTATACCACACATGAAAACAAAAAGGACGTCCGCTGAAAATCAATTAAATTCCACTGGGACAAATCAAATAAATTCCTTCTTATCTAAGTCGTTAATGATAAATCAAGCCGGTCTTATCTCTGCAACTTACAAGTGAAACATGCTTTGGTCTGCGTAATAATTTTGTCACATTGCCTGCCATTGAATAGATCGATAAAATGCACCGGGGGGACCACTAAGGTAGAAAACATTATAAAGTGACGGGAGAAGTTGATCCAAAGGGTGGATTCAAGAAGGCAAAAGTCGATGATATAGGGAGGGTCATATAAGAGTTTATGTACTTGTAGTATATCCAATACAGTATACAGGGTGGGCCAATCAAAACGCAAGAAGGCTGATATTTCATATACTTCTTAAAAAAAATCACTAGAACCCGTCAATTTTTATTTTGAGAGAGAAAGATTTTGTGCATGTCTCACGGGGGTGGGCTCCAACCCCAAAATCTTAAATGGTATTAGGGGTGAAGTGATTCCTTATTTTAAGGCCGGTCGCACACTGCACGCGTTTTCGTACGAAGTTTACCCGTGCAAATACGTACGTACACGCCCGAACGATCCCAACCTTTCAAGTATTATGACAGCGCGCAGACTGGATCCGAATTAATCGTACGTATCCGTACGTCTAGTTCCGACGTCCGAAGTCAATCCAAACTTGTTGGGATTTTTCGTGCATTTATTACATTAATTAAATAAAATATATAGACATGGATGTAGAAAAACTAATTAACTTGATTAACAATCACAAATGTTTGTGGGATCAGAAAGATTAGTTATCACTTACGAGATCTTCAGCGCAAGGCATGGCTAGAAATATCCACAGAAATGAAAATATCTGGTAAGGAAATTTATTAATACGGCTATTAATAATTAACAGATAAATTAACAGTTTTAATGATTAAGTTAATTATATTAGTTTAGTTATTTATATTATAATTATTTCTTTAAGTGTTACGAGCAAAATAATTTTTAAGTGCATCCCTGATGTTGTGGGCTCTCGTTGTGGTTCTATTCTCTCCTGCAGTCATGAATCTGTTTTTAATTTTATTTTGTGGCAGTGGTGTTTCCATAGGCAAATCATAAAGACCTTCCTTATCAATTATAACTTTATGAAGTAAACATATACATTTTATTATGATATCAGCACGATCGGGATTTACTTCAATTGCTTTTAATAATAATCTCCATTTGCTGCTCAGAATACCAAAGGCACACTCAACAACTTGCCTTGCATTTGTTAAGCGTTTGTTAAATATTTCTTTTTCCGGTCCCAAATTTCTTTGGGGATAGGGACGCATGAGATATGTCTTTAACGGGTAAGCTTCATCACCAACTAAGAAGTGAGGCAAAGCTATGTTAGTGCCTGGTAATACTTTTTCCTGGCTTGCGTTGAGAGCACCATTTTCCAATTGTCTTGAGAAATTTGAATGACAGAATATTTCACTGTCACTCTCTTTGCCATAGGCTCGCACATCTATAGTAATAAATCTGTAGTTTGCATCTACAACAGCTTGCAATACAATTGAGAAAAATAATTTATAATTACGAAACATGCTGCCAGAGTGCGCTGGCGCGTTTATCCGTATATATTTGCCGTCAATGCTCCCAGAACAATTAGGAAACCTCCTTTTTGTCCAAAAATCATTAGATATATTACCCAATTTTTTTTATTTGATGGAAACTTCGTATGAATTTCGGAAAGATTTTCCCAAATAACGTTACAAGTTTCATGTACAATACAACCAACAGTATTGCCTGAAATTCTAAATGAATATCCAAGAGTCTTGAAAGATGAACCTGTCGCTAGGTCCCTATAATAAAAGACGAATTTTATTTTATTTTTCAGTTGATGAGCTAAAAAAGAAATGGCGAGGTCTACGAGATACTTTTGGGAAGGAGCTCAAAAAAGTCAGCAACAAAAAATCTGGCCAAGCAAGTACTTCAGATCCTGATTCCAAATGGCCATATTTTCAGCTTCTGTTATTTCTAAGTACAATGTGTAAAAGGGAGCTTAAAAGTAGCGTGTCAGGCACTTGTAACAGTTCTGATGGAGAAAATAGTTCAAATACAAGTAGCAGTTATATGCTTTTGCCGTCCCCCGGTCAATCTTCGGAACCAAGTAGCGAACAAATTCCAAAGAAAGCTTTTAAATCTTCAATTAGAAAAAAAATTAAAACACGTCAGGCAGATGAAATCGATACAAACGACTATTACAGATTAAAGAGGAAAAGTTAAAGTGCTTTCAAGAGACTGCAAATGATCCTGATGCCCAATTTCTAATGAGCCTTCTGCCGTTTTTAAAAGATATCCCCAATCATCGCAAATTAATGGTAATATCAAAATTGCAACAAGTTCTTATAGACGAACAAAATGCTGTACCTCTTGTTGTAGTGCTTGATCAACCTAGTGATTCGACCCAGTTTAATATTAATCTCAGTATGTCACAAAATAATTCAGGACAAGGACTATCGCAAGAATACATTTGTCCACAATTCTTAACAGGTGCTCTTTCTCAGTATGCAATTTAATCCAAACACCAGTAATTAATATAATATTTAAGTTATATTTTGAATAAAGAAGAATGAATAAAAGAACTATATTTTACTTCCTTACCTCAAAGTTACAATCAATCGTTCTTCAGGTGATATTGTGTCGCGAAAGTTACTGTATTTAGTCACCTTAGGTCTGATAATGTTCAGAATATATTCAAAAGTTTCTTTCTTCATACGTGTATAACCATGATACAGTAATTGGTCATTAGATAAGTCTTCCATAATATGATGAAATTCACCGAATTCCTCTCTTTTCAAATATATTTCACGCACCCACTCGGTTCTTCGATAGTGACGACGTCTCCGCAGTCTCCGAATTAGAAGAGAATTATCTTGAAGGTATAGGTTCAATACGCTACAACTTCCAAATAAAACAAATAAAAAGTAAGAGGGTTTAATGAATACAATGTCACCGAAAGACTGCTTATCCCCTATCTTATTTGACGGAGAAAAACGTATTCAGTGTGCGCACTTAATTCGTACGACTAGCATCGTACGTTTACATACGATACAAATTCGTATCCAATGTGCGACCGGCCTAAAGGTAATTGAATTCCCTTTCCAACGCATCTTTTTTTTAATAATTTTATGCAGCCATGTTTGAGAAAATAGGGAAAAATCAATAATAAAAAATCGATTTCTCTTTATTAAATGATTTTATGTTGATCGAAAATGTTCTGACTCTTGTTACAAATTATAGACCGATCTCCTTGCTTCCCATAATATCAAAAAATTTTCAACCATCATTACTATCTGCCATGATCTTTGTGACCATCAGTTTGGATTTAGAAGGCAAAAAAGCACAATTCTGGAAGTCCTTGACCTTTGCAATTCTTGACTGCAAAGAAAGAAAAGACTGCAACTGCTATTTAAAGATTCAAGTTGTCCAAACTGTTAAATATTTAGGCATAACTCTAGATAGTCAACTAAAGTTCAACCAACAAACTGAACAAGTAGCTATTAAACTTAAAAAAAAAATCATTTTTAAAAAGTTGAAACCTATATTAAATCTAGCAAATCTTAAAACGGTGTACCACGGTGTGATTTCAGAATCTATAATGCAGTATGAATTAGTCGCCTGGGGTAGCAGCTATAATATATTATTAGATGATCTGGAAGTACTGCAAAATCGATGAATTAAGATAATTTTGAACAAGGACCCACTCTATCCAACAAATCAATTGTATCAACATTTTCTAGTGATAAGGCTACGCCAATTATATGCTTATAAAATACTATTTTCTACTACCGTGCGTAAAGTGCTCACACACACTTCCTAGGGTGCGTAAAGTTTCACTTTTTACTCATTGGAATTCATGGGAATTGTCGACAAGTTTCCCATTCATAAAAAAAGATAATTTTACAGACTTGTTACATCACTAATTATTATACATATGTAAACACCCCAAAATCATCAATGAAATAAGTTTAAATCAGTACCAAACTCGACAAATATCACAAAATAGTACTTATTTTCAGTTAAGTTTTTCTCAAAAACTCAGTGGTGAAATCAGATTTTTAACACGATTAACCCTGTTATAAAGATCAGGAAAACCTATTCAAAAATCAAAATAAACCCAGTGACATGGTACTATTTTCTAGATAAGTTTTCCCAAAAAGAAGAGTGGTGAAATCAGATGTTTGATACAACTAACCTTGTTCTGAAAATCAAAATCTTTTTTTTTAAATCAAAATAAAATTCTCGATATGGTACTTATTAGTTAACTTTTTCCCAAAAAGTAATTGGTGAAACCAAATTTTTGATACGACTAACCATTCTCTGAAAATCAAAAAACTTTTTCAAAAATCAAAATAAACTCATCGACATTGCACCCTTTTCCAGCTATTCTTTCCCTAAAAAGTCAAATGTAAAATCAGATTTTTTATATCGCTCTTCAAAATCAAAGAGATTATTCATAAATCAAAATAAATCCATCGGCTTGGTACTCGTTTGCAACTTTTTATCCAACTAACCTAATGAACTCAAATGAAAAAGTTGATTGATTGAATAGCGTCTTTATGTTACTTTAATTTTCTGTTACCGTAACTGTAACATTAAAATGCTTCCAAAAAAATACTAAAAAACAAATTATTTTGGCGTTCTTTAACTTTATCCTCGTTTCTTATACAGCTAGAAACTAAAATATAGGAATTTAATTATCTTCAATTTTCACTGAATACATTTTTGTGTATGATGTAAATTTAAGAATATTGAAACATCAGCATATGCTGCTCTAAACATCCTGATATTTGGGTTATAGAAAAGCTCAAGTTGTGTATTATTTGCCTCTAGTTTCATTTCATACTTTACCTTAAATTCTAAGTACAATCATAGTGTTTTTCTCAAAAAATAAAATTATTCATAATAACATAATAATCACGTAATACGATACAAGTGAAATTAAAAGTAGTATCATTAATTTCTTTTAATATCTGGTACAGTTACGTTATGCGAATCGCGTCATTAAATCGTAATAAATTATAATGGAAAGAATAATTTTATGTAATACTGTGTGCTTAATTATAAAGCCTCAGTAGGAAATTGTATAACAAATATATACTGGGGGGGAAAAATCTGGAAACTAAGTAAAATCTTGATTCGTTCCCATTTAGAATCGATCCCCTAGAAATCGAATATGAAGAACAATAAATGCATATAAACTTTTTTTAAATAAAAAAATACCTCCTTTATCCTTTATCAGTTAGAAACTTCAATAACTTACCTTTAATAAGACACTGTCACCGGACGCTTTGATCATATCGATGATTTCCTCCCTAGTTCGATCCTCGACGGGTACGCTGTTCACTTCCAAAAGTTTATCGCCCGGAAGCAACCCGGTTTCGTTATGGTGCTGTACCATCGCGCCCGGTTCGGCAAATATCACAGCGCGCATACTCACACCACCTATAAATAATTCATAAATAACAATAAACATAATTTAATATAAAAGTTATGTACGAATGTTATGGAAATAATAATCTTTGAAACAATAAAAAGAATTATTCATTTTATGTTATCTTCGGGATATTTAGTGAGATTCATTTCAGTGTAGTAAGTCCAATGTTTGTGTAATGTAAAGAGTAGTATATAAGGAAAAAGTTATAAACAAATAATTTTAAAACTTATTATACAGTAAAAGAAATAAAAAAATTAAAATGAAATTACCGAGGAGTGTATCACTCTGTCAAAAAATGTACATGTAATTCCAAAACATTATTTATTCATAGGTTTTCCAATGACTGCCAAAGAAAATCAATGAATCCAATGACTGTCCATGAATATAGTCGGCTCGTTTTAACCTTAACACATAACGGATTATCTCGGGGATAAGTGGACCGGTTGAACAATGAAATCCTTATCGCCGTATTATTCACTATTTATATTGAGTACCGGCTTGGACGACTGTTACCAGCGGTTTAAAAACTTTTTTGGTTTTTAATGTAAAGGAAGGCACAGACTGGCGCGATCGCGGCCGTGATCACGATCACGATCACAGCCGCGATATCGTAAGCGATCATTTTAACACAAACTAAATGCGACTACGGTGGCGATCAGTTCATCTTTTTGCCATGTAGTTATAGCTTGTTTGTTGAAAAAAAAATGACTGATCGAGATGAGGTGCTGTTACTTGCAGCCTTATGTGAGGATGAGTGCAGAGAAAGGTAAGTATTTTAATAATAATTGTTGCTTGTGTAGTATATTTGTGAATTATCCTTTATGTTAATTACTATACTGTATTATACTTTTAGAAAGAGAAGGATCTGGGTGCACGAAATTCATCAAACGCGTAATTTAGAAGGAGAATTTCATACATTATTTACTAAACTTAGACAAGACGAAGAAAGGTTTTTTGTATATTTTCGAATGCCAATAAAAAGTTTTGATTACATATTAAAACTGATTGAAGAAGATATAAAAAAGGCATATACTAATTTTAGAGAGCCTATAACAACCGCTGAACGTCTAGCAGTTACTTTACGGTAAGAAAACTAATTTATTGGTTTGTATTTTTTGTTTATTTGCATTTCGACTTGCGTATGTTTTACTTGGATACATAAAAAAATCTGTTAAATACACAAACAACATACCATTGTCAAAAAAAGCTTATAAATTCCTTCAAGAAAAAGTTTCATACCATGTGGTTGCTTCTGAGCATGTTTGAGAATTATCCGATTCCGGTGGTGAGGTGGCAGCATATGAATTAAGTGGTGAATTCGAAAACTGATTACTTGTTTGACATGCCGAATTTTGCTGATAATTTACGCCAGAAGGTGTATGAAGTCTGGTACCTGTAGTTACTGAAAAGGATGAACCAGTTGTGGTTTCCTCTATATCACGTAATTCCTCTTCCATTATTACTTGCGCAACTCGATATTTTGCAACAGCTTGACGTTTTGAAGATAGTTTTTTAATTGCTTTAGCATGTCCCAAAAATAACAAATCAAGGTCGTCATAACTCGTACCCTGTGAATTGTTATCTTTATTTTTCAAATATGACAAAACCTGAGAAACGGATGATTCATTGTTCTCTCGTACAAATTTTCGCTTAGGTGCAGTTTTTTTCAATAGATGAGGAGTAATGGTTGAATTTTCTGTAGTATTTGCGGATGACCTAGACCGATCTACATCAGAGCTATTTTCATATGTTTCGGTTAATTCATATGTTTCAGTTTCTCTTCTACTCAAGTGATTCTCCTCCTGACTACTTTGAGTATCTTCATTAACTGTTTCCTCAACATTACTTGACGTTTGAGCAAACTGCAAGAACGGCTTAAAAGCTGACATCTGAGCAGCCCAAGGCCAACTTCTATATCGATCAATATTTTTGGCTTTCTGACCTGTATGAGTCTTTTCAGATCGAAGATGCTTTGCGTAGCAGTCGCGAATATTTTTCCATCTTTTCTTTGCATCTTCACCTAAAAAATAATTATAATAACTAATAAAAAATTCACAAATGCACCTGGAAAAGGTGAATTTGCGACAACTCTGCGTAATTTCATTGATTTATATTTGCAGGTTTCTTGCAACTGGAGATTCTTTAAAAACAATCGGCCACAGCTACAGAATGGGATTTTCAACTGTGAGTCAAATTATTAATGAAGTGTGTGATGCAATATGGAAACATCTACAGCCTATTTATATGCCTGAACCATCCACAGAGCTATGGGAAAGAACAATTTCCGGATTTGAGAATTCATGGCAGTTTCCCAACTGTATTGGGAGTATAGATGGGAAACATGTCGCAATCAAGTGCCCTCCTAATAGCGGTTCAAATTATTACTGTTATCTTAAAAAAATTTCAATTGTATTATTGGCTATTGTGGACCACGAATATAAATTTGTTTGAGTGGATATCGGCGGCTATGGTAAAAACAGTGATGGTGGCATTTTTGAAGCATCCTCTTTTGGACAACGGATGTCCAGAGGATTATTGAACATTCCTCCCAATAGAGCCTTGCCAGGTCAAAATGAAGAAACTCCTTGTGTACTTATTGGCGATGAAGCATTTGCTTTAACATCCTTTCTAATGAGACCATTCCCTTACAGATTATCACGTCACGATATTCGAAAAGAAAAATACAATAAGCGCCTATGTCGTGCACGGAGAGTAGTCGAAAATGCTTTTGGCATTTTAGCTCAAAAATGGAGGTTATTTTACAGACCCTTAGAACTCAAAGTAGAAACATCTATAAAAGTTATCAAAGCAACGTGTGTTTTACATAACTATTTACGTACGGAAAAAAGAGATCTACTTTTTTCACATCTATTAGAAGATGCATAGGAGCGTTAGATCCTCTTCCAGCTGACGGCCGGAGAGCGACAAACTATTCGTTTCAAATACGAGAAAATTTTGTAAATTTTTTTAATACTTAATATTTTTTCTATATTACTTTATCTTCTTAAAGCTGCATACAATATAACCTGATAATAAAATATTACTTGTTTCATTTAAAGAAAAAAAATTCAAATTAAATAATTAAAAAAAAAACATTTTTACAAACAAGCTTTTATTAAAATGCCCTAAAAAGTGAAAAATAAATTTTAAATTAAATTAAACTAGAGTCAATTTATTATATTACAAAATTTGTATGACATAAAAGCTTGTTGCAAGATTTTGGTAAGTATCTAAATGTCAAATATAATATGCAATTTTGATCTTGACTCAAGTAATTTTGTGATAATTTACAAAATAACAAAACGAACTTCTCGCGTCAAACTTTTATGTCATACAAATTTTGTAATATAATACCGAAAAATAATGAAAATACCGTTAAATTTTTTAATATAATATAATATATACATACCATCTATTTTCAGCAAAGCTCCTATTTCATCCCAAACCTTATTTTTGATTCTGGTATTCTTATATTCCGGATGTGATAAATCATAAAGAATTCTATGTTTTTTAATCAATTCAATTAATTGTTTTGTTGTAGTATCCATATTTATCAAAAAACGTATGAAATGTACCCAAAATATTGTTGACGATCTGCGGCCAAACTCGACAAGTTCCAACTAATCGCTACCGCTGTCTGGAACGCTGTCAGGTCGCGTTTTTCGTGGAGTGGTATCGCGTCGATATGAATAAAGACGTTTATTTTCCACAGCTTCGATCAGCCGCCACCGCGGTCATGATCGTGATCGCGAACGCGATCGCGCCAATCTGTGCCTTCCTTAATATTGGCTATTATTTTAAAGGGTACTAATATTTTTTTTAAGGAAATGCTTTTTTTATACATTAATTTGCAAATAATTTTACAAATAATTTGTTTTAATATTATTATTTATTAGTGTAACCTAATATTTATTATGATTTAATAAGGTAAAAAAGAGGAAGAATTCGGTTAAGAAAGGATTATGTACCTGAAAGGTGATAATTTGCCTGATTGGACAAATAAATACTTTGGTGGTCTATACTTACATTCTATTCCTTTTGGTATTTTGAAGTGATATCATCAGGCTATTAATTAAATTTACTTTGTGATTTTTTGCTAAATATCGGTTTCTATCTTCGGGTGAACGTCGTTTAGTTTTAAAAGTACAAAATTATTTTAAACAAGAACAAAATAATATGGAGCCATTGACATATTTTTTGGCAGTCAAGAAGTAATGCATGCCAAATCTCAAGAAGCACTTTACATAAGATTTGCAATATAGAGGAAGAAGAACTGGACAAACCAAATAAAAGAATCCGTCGGCATCCAAAAAGTCTGGACCTACCCCAAAGAACTTTGCGACATTACTTTAACTAGTTTGGCAAAAGTTCTAAAGAGTTTGGGATTTCGTTCCAAAAAGACGAATAGTCGGATAGTACTGTGTGAACTTTCACATGTAGTGACAAAAAGATGGAATTTTGTAAGAAAATATCTAAAAAATAAAAACTCGGAATTTGTGTTTCTAGACAAAACGTGGATTTTTGCCAAGGGGAACTCTTCAAAATCATCATGACAAGATGGTAGCACGCAATGCTATCCCAGCAGCAGTTCTAGTTGTGGAAAAAGGTATATTGCGCTACATGCGGGAAATGACGAAGGCTTTATCTCCGAAGCTAGTTTGATTTTCGACGACTATCACGGAAATATGGATGCCGATATTTCTGAACATTGGTTTGATGAAAAACTTTTTAAACGGTTGGAAAATCCTTCTATTATAGCCGTGGACAACGCCTCATACCATTCCAAAATAAAAGATAAATTTCCCACTAGCAGTTGGAAGAAAGAGTAAATAAAAACGTGGCTAGAGCAAAAAATTATTGCTCATACCGATATATTTTTAAAGGCTGATGTGCTGCAAAGATGTAAAACGTACAAATATAAGAAGTACGTGATCGATGAGATAGCTCTTAAATATGGGCAAGTCCTGAGATTACCGCCTTAGCACTATAATCCAATTGAGTTGATTTGGGGCATAGCAAAAAATTATTATGATTCCAAAACAACCGATGAAGCCAGTGTCCTTAATTTATGAAAAGAATCCTTACATTAAATAAAGGAAGAAACATGGAGAAAATCTTTAAATCACACCGAAAAAATTATAGCTGAAAAGACTAAACTTAATTTAATGTATTTAATTTCAGACTAAACTTCCTTTAATGTTCTAATTTTTTAATGATTATATTTTTGCTCCTCTGCTTACATTTTTTTAACGTTTTTTAGCCTATTTAGGTCTTTTTTTTATTATTTTACTAGAAAATAAAATATTATTACTTACACCCATAGAAATAAATACTAATACCCATCAAATTAAAAAAACTCTTATAAAAATAAATATTAAGAAATTGTTTGAGAGCCGCTGGTTTCTTAACCGGGGGGAACTTTTATTACTTATGTATTAGGGTAAAGCGTGCCAACTATACCAATGAATTCCAAAGCCTGTCAATGAATTTCAGTAACTGCCAATAAATTTTCAAGAATTCCAATGACTGTAAAGGAGTTCCAGTTACTGCCAAGCATGCCTATTTACTGCGAATATTTCCAAAACAATCGAAGATAGTGTAATGTGACATTTTTTTTTTAATTTAACAAGATTGCAGATATGATAATTTCAGGGTGTTATAGATTGAAATAAAGTTAAATATATTATTCATGTTATTTATTATTATAAACATTTTAAAAGGTCAGAATTTAAACACTTGTTAAATTACAGAATGTTGTTTTTTGAACAATTTTTCAAAATATTTAAAAATTAAATTGAAATAATGTGCCATTTTACAGAGATTATAACTATCAGAGGTAGATTAGGCATATCTAGAAGGCTATAATTTCTTTTTTATTTGGTAATCATAAAAACAGATCTTGTTCCATTACTTTAAAATATTTTCATTCCGTCAATGATACTACTATTTTGTATGGGGCAATATTGCAAAGCTGTTAATTTAGGCGTGATAGAGCAAGGTTACCACTGTGACATTTTAAGAATATTCTACCTCCAGAGCTAGATACGCCAAGCCTACTATCAACCATGATGCAACCTGTATAGCACAACTTTCACCACAAATCATTTTCACCAAACCAATTCCAATTTTTTAAACTTCTTATATGCAAAATGCATGCTTAATTTTTCTTGCCTCTTAAAGTTTAAAAGGGTAATTTCCTAGTAATTTTAATGGTCTGTCAAAAAGATATTTATTTTCAACATTTTGAATATCAGTAATCGCCAGCCAAACTGCTTTAAGCATTTATTTTCGCTATTATTATCAGCTGTTTTTAATATTCTGCCTATACCGAGCTATTTCGTAGTAGACACAACAATATTGCTCTGCTTCTATTGGCAGTATATCAGTTTTTTTATTTGCCGCGTCATTAATTTGGGTTTTTGTTGGATCGTTCTGCTCAACGTCTGGCTGAGAAACTCTCATTTTGTATACCAATCAATAATTCAGCGTCAAAATCCGAGTCAAAATTACTTGATCCATTGCTACTGCTACTTTCTAGACTTAGTGTCCCTTTTTTTTGACAAAGCAAGAAGATTCATTACTTGGTTTGGGATTTTTTTGCTGCTACTTAAATCTTTGCATCGAACCAATCTTTCAGTTGACAATCTGCCACTCTGTTTTTGGAAAAAATACCAACACAATGTGCTTTTCCGAACTAGTTTTTTCGTACTGTTAATCTGTATTCGTAGAAAGGATTTCAATGTAGATAGTAAATAATTGTGCATCAGTAGCATCTGAATCACTCTTACTTATACCACTAAAATCTCTAATATTAGGTTTGCTCATGCCATTCATAAATTCTGCGTCTTCTTCTTTATCTTTTATGTCTTCCATGTTGGGATTTTCTGCTGTAATTATATCACCAGTTTCCATTTCATTATTTAAGAGCACATCATCTATAAATTCACTAGTTGTTTGAACCAAAACAGTTTCAATTGCATTTAAATTCAAAAAGTAGTTTTATTGTCCCAAACAGAGAAGTCAGTAAAACTTAGGACTATTGATATCAGAAAGCAAAATAGAGTAATTTTTTTTTTCAAATCATACATACATATTTGGTAATCAGGACAAAACATCATTAAAAAACTCGTCTAATGTATAATATGCCTAAGTACACCCTACTGCACACTTTAATTATGTGTTTCTGGAATTTGAGTCTGCAATCAATTGTCAAATCAAAAACCTGCAACACTGTGGAGTTGAAATCGGCCCCTTATTGAGAGTGACAGAATTCGATGAACATTTGAAACCTCGAAAACAGATTTGTTTTCGAGGTATAAAAACAAAATCGATTTGCACTGCACCATTCCCTAATCATAAGCAAGTCAGCATCGAGAAACATTTTCAGTTGGTCAATGTTTTCCATGCCAAATAATGGTGATGTCCTCTGCAAACATACTAAACCTTCCCTTTATGGGGATCAAGGGAAGATCGTTAACATAGAGAAGAAACAATAACGGCCCTGTAGTAGTCTCTAGTTCTTTAGAGCAATGACGACCAAAATTAACCCTTTGAACACGACTCGATAAATAGGAGCTAAACCAACCCAAAGAAGACCCTCTAAAACCATATTCCTTCATCTTCCATAACAGTATTCTGTAATCCACATAGTCAAAAGCCTTGGATATGTCACAGAACACTGCTACAGCAACTTTACCGGAATTAAGCGTGCTATAAAGAAATTGAAGATCATCATGTCACGATTAATGTCACTATACGTGTTTTGAGCTTTAAATATGGCATCACTTCTTGCTAAAAGGGTTCTGATTTCCTCAATTGAAAGTATGATATTAATTCCAACTGAGTTGACTCCAAATCTAGTATTCTCACTCTCTCGAGGAAAATCTATTTCATTTGATTCATTCAATGATTTAATTTTTATTTTCTTTGCTTTCATTAGACAAATCATGTTGGCTTCGACTAGGTTTATCACTCGGTTTTTCATGGTGCTTATTTTTTTTCTGACTTTGATTTTCCCAAGTTTTCGTTTTTTTCCCTGTTTTTTTCCTTGTCCGTTTGAGTTTTCTTTTTTTATGTCTTTGGCATGAAATAGAAATTATTTCTACTAATTTTTTATGACCGTCAGCTATTTTACAAAATTGGGGATTTTTATAAGATATGCCATAAAAGTTACGTTTCTCGTTCTCCTCTAAGAGAGACGGTAACTCATTTTGTGAAATACGAATTTTTCCGCCATATCATTGTAATTAATGGCAGCCAAAGAGTAATGGCTTTCGTATCCATAATATAGAAACAGGTGCTGACGATACACTGGCAGCTCTAAATCTTGTAAATGCAAATCTAAGAGAACCTATTGCTATTTGTTCATAATTAAAAGTAAAAAATCACTGTTATAACTTCGTGGACTAAATTATTGCTTTCAATATTCTAATAAAGCACCACACACTCAATATAAGCTTTTATATATTTTAGTCTACTTCAAAAATAAATATATCAACAACTAACAAAAACCAACAAAACAATCAAAACCTAACAAAAGTTTCTATAATATTAAAATATATAGAAACTAGAACTAAAAAAAATTCTATAATATGAAAATCATTGCGAGATGCGACTGCCCCGACCGATTTCCCTAAAACTGCCGTGAATGCCGCTAGACTGCTATAAACTGCGGCTAAATGCCTCATTAACTACCAAATTTCCACTGACTAGTAGGTCAAATCAAGCGACTTCCGCAGTTGAATTAGTCATATGTACCCGTAATTCCAATTCGAAATTCCTGTTCTCCGGCATTCGAGAATCATCGCGGTGGAGCGAGCGGCGAGCACAACTCGCTACATCTCAGGACACATTTAGAAAGTCATTGTGTTTAGTGCGTACGTGTATAATAAATCAGTTTAACACGGCAAAAATCCCGACTGTCAATGATGGGTCAGTTCCTAAAGTCAAACATGAGTTATGCAGCTTCTTGAAACTATGCCATTACTACTAACGCTATGTTGAGGGATTTGCCATAATTTCAAAGCTATTTACCAGACTGACAAAAGGAAAATGAAAACTTCAATGCTCCCAAGACTGTCAGGAAGCTTTCGATTACCTAAAAAAGGCCCAGACAAGCGCACATATCCTGATAGTACCGGAGCTGGCGACAGATTCGATTTCCAGATTTCATTATACTTCATAATCTCACGTATTATTCTGACTGGTATTTACAATAAGAAAAATCGAGTCTTGCAGCCTGGGGGGTGTGCAACCCTTCTCCACGGTGACTTTTAGTTTTGGAGTACGGGGACAATTTGATGACTGACCTTTAAATATTTTACTGTTATTGAGTAAAAAAACTTGCAATTCGCATTTGTGGCTAAGTCGGTCTTCCATACAATCTAACATGTCAACTGAACTCGTTCTGTTGGCTCATTTGATTGTAAATATCTTTTTCATAGATATAGATTATACCGTTAAACAGCCGAAAATGCAGGTCTTGCATTTATATCTACCGGCACAATGAGTCCTGCTGGCACTCGAAGTGGTTCACGCGAGCTCGTATGACGTATGAGGCCGATTTCCAATAGTAATTGAATTAATTAAGACCTATTTTAATTAATAGTTAATCGCCGCCAGTTTTTTGCTGATATGAATAATATTCATTTTAAGGAAGAAATCGTGCGTTATTTAATTGATGCGTGGACTGCGAATGACATGGCATCCTTCATTTCAAATAAAACACTGTATGTTAATAACGACATTTGTGTCCGAACAATCGAAAACGAAGTGTCTTGAAAGAATTTGAGGAAGCATACACGAATATAGTGTATCATGCGTGTAGAGTAGGCGATAAGGCAACTGTTATGATCCGCTTCTCCGACACTGATGTATTAATCATTATGTTAGGAAACATGGAACATGTAAAATCAAATGTGAAAATATGGATGTATGTTGACTCTGGCAATAACCACCGGTATACTAATGTAAGTTTCTTGTTGGAAAAATTAGGGAAACTGCCTCATGCCTTGACAGGTTGCAATTTTAATCCCGCATTATATAAAAAAAAGAAAAAATCGTCCTTTTGATATATTAAAAGCATCGACAAAATTCATGACGTTACTAACAGATGTAGGCAAATTTCCATCATGTCCACAAACAACATTTCAGAAGAGCTTGTTTGCAACATATACAGCTCGAAGAAATGCAAAAATTACAACCTCTCCCTAATCTGGAGAATCTAAATATTCACAAAAAATTTCATCGATATGGATGATCTTTTCCGAATCACCACATCAAACTTCGATGATTCGATCCTTCCACCCTGCAAAGATGAACTCCAGCAACACTTACTCCGGATATCATTTATTTCTTCCATTTAGCGTCCTGCTCATCTACCAAATCCAATTACTTTAACATCTGTAAGGCATGAGTCGGAGGAAAAAAATATATGATATTATTTTACCGGCGTCAATAAATGATATTATTTTGGAAGCAGAGCAAGAGAGAAACAAATGTTTTGTTGAATTTTCAATGTATTCATTTTAATATTGATCGTATTTGCAAATAACGTTGTGCCAAATAATAACAAAGTCGATATTTATTTCATTACAGACTCTACCATACTCATTACCGATTCGGCTGAAGAGAGTCGCACCACTCAAGGGCGACAGTTGGGACATGGAGTCTAACGACGATGTGTTGGACCTTTGTGAGGAAGATGATGACTGTCAACTGTTTCTGAAATACGTCATGGAGCACTTCACCAGTACTTGCAGTACTAAATAATATTCATGTAAAATTATGTTTCTTTAAAAGCGTAATGAATTATTTTTTTTTACAATTAATTCATATTTAATTATAGCAATCCTTTGATGAAAAAAAATCCCAATAATTGATTGGGTGAAATAAACTGGAGACCGAGCGATCAACCATACGTAGCATATAGGCGCGCATAGCAAAGAGCTGTCACCAGCTCCCCTACTATGTAGCTATACCCTACCTAAAAGAAAATTTGTACTGAACACCGACACTCGCAATTTAGGCATAGCTGTACTGTCTCAAATTCAGAATGGCCAAGAAGAAAAGTCATTGGCTATTTTTGTAAGAGGTTGTCAAAGCCAGAGCGTAATTATTGCGTCACTCTCCCAAAGTCATCAACGTTGTCAAAGCGATGGAGAACTGCTACAAATACCTCCATGGGAGGAAGTTCTTGCTGCCCACTGACCAGCCAACTTCGACCAGGAAGAGAATCCATGGAAAGGTGGAAAGCGTATCAAGAAGATCCTGTCCAGAGGACTGCAAACATTGTCATTGCTGAGTATTCTCCCAACGTTAAGACATATTGGTCACAATGGGACGCTCTTATTTTGAAAGATAGGCTCTTGACCACGACGACAAAGAGAAAAGAATGCAAATCGTTGTGCCTTAATATCGGATTTCGGTGTGTCAGGCGGACATGCTGGAAACAAGACTCTGGGAAAAGTGAGGGAGGGATTTTACAGGGTCAATAGCAAGGAGGACGTAAGGGATTGGTGCAGGCAATGTTGCGTGTACTGACGCAACAGACGCATGGCTTTTATGCGTCAGTACAATGCGAGAAGTTTCTTTGAAAAGATTGCTATTGACATTGCCGGTCCGTTTCCCGAATCAAAAGCAGGAAATAAGTAATTCGTGGTTCTAAGTAGCACACTTCAGAAAATGGGTTAAGGCATATCCTCTATCAAACCAGGCAGCCTGAATTGTCAGCAATTTGATCTGAAGTTAATATTGACAGGAGGTCAGACTAAAAATGTCACATGCGACTCGAGGATGGTATCTCGAGAGGTTTCGCTCATAACTTTTAGTCAAATCTAGGATTGAGTCTACGAAGTACAAGGTGTCATAGCCTTATGACATAGTATGAAAAATAGTATATCGTCGATTGTCACGTTGTCATTTGCAAATCATTTTGAGCATTATGTATTTTATCTGTTATGGAAACGGACGAACGGAACAAACTATTGATGTTTAATTATTGAACTGAAACGTGTGACAAGCCTGGAGTGTAAAGTGACACGCCGATGCGGTTTTTGGCTACAACTGTCAGACGACCTATAAATTGAAAAATCTTTTCCGTCACAGACTTTTCACACACGATGTATGGCGTTATTCGAGAATCATCGCGGTGGAGCGAGCGGCGAGCACAACACGCTACATCTCGGGACACATTTAGAAAGTCATTGGGTTTAGTCAGTTCCTAAAGTCAAGCATGAGCTATGCAGCTTCTTGAAACTATGCCATTACTACTAACTCTATGTTGAGGGATTTGCCATCATTACAAAACTATTTACCAGGCTGACAAAAGGAAAACGAAAACTTCAATGCTCCCAAGACTGTCAGGAAGCTTTCGATTGCCTAAAAAAGGCCCAGACAAGCGCACATATCCTGATAGTATCGGAGCTGGCGACAGATTCGATTTCCAGATTTCATTATACTTCATAATCTCACGTAATATTCCGACTGGTATTTACAATAAGAAAAATCGAGTCTTGCAGCCTGGGGACCAATCTTGCATATCATTCCACATAACGGCCCATTAACTGCTTAACAAGACGACTGTCAGCATTCATAATTCATTTATAAACTCGACGTACGACAATACCTTTGTCATCTGTTATTACTGTCATGACGGCGAATAAACAGCAACCACGTGATCCTGCAATCTCGCAGCAGCATCCTTTTAGATTATATAAATGAGTCGTTGCAACGAATGCTTACCGGTCAAAGATAATGATGAGATTCAATCTCGCTAATCAGTCTTACCTTCTAAAGTGCCGTGCCCGGTTCTTTCCAATACCATGGCCCTTCTCAACGAAAAACCAAAATCGCTTCTAGGTGGTTTTTGCCTTTGTACCACTAAGGTTCTAGGTTTTGGTAAAACTATCGGGACAATCTCTGGAAGAGGTAGACTTATATCGTCAAAGTTTGACGTTCTCGACCACCTGAAAGCAATGTCATTTATAAGTCAAAGCAACGACAAATATAAGACAAAATATTTGAACTCACCGATGAAATCCTTGTGATTCCCCCACCGGGCTCAAGGAAAACGGCGGCGTGGCAAACGAACTATTTGTCGTATCCGTCAAACTATCGGCACTTGGTGAAGTCGAAGTTATAACCAGCAACTGACTGCTCATACTCTGCGAACAGAACCCGTTCTGTCCAGGAACATTTTGGTATGTGATCAGCTCATTTTGTAATGTGTTCCTCGCTAAATCCACATGGTCGCCCATGTCGAAGCCATTGTTATGTCCATTGACACCGTTTGAGGTATTGTCTTGCGTTAAGGTAACTTTAGGAGTTTTCAGGATGCCTCTCTTTGGAGGCTTCGGAGGTAACGGCGGTAGGTTTTTTTGGTTTAACGAGTTCAGACTGGTCTCTGAACTATCCGATTGGGTGTAGCCCTCGAAATGACTGCCCTGATTTGGCGATCCCGGTATCGTCGATAGAGGAGAGTCAGTTCTTGCTAGACTGGCCAAGAAGTCTGCTGTATAATCTGCAGTTATTCCAGACGGCAGTTTTTCTTTGTCTTTGCGGCGACCACGGAGTTTTATTGATTTACGAATCTGAAAAGAAATTTGCTGGTTTAGACTTCGAAGATCAGGTTTCTGGAGGGTATATATTGTCAGGGTAAACAGGTTATGACCTCCTTACATATCTATAAGTAGCCACATTGTCTCTAAAAAATATGACTATTACTTTGATTGACACTGTGCCAATTACATTCTGCTGGAAACCCTGAAAGAATAATTTCTTCAAAACAGGTAAAAGATTTTTATCTGTTTTGATAAATAATGTATCGATAGTTTATTGTTCTCTTCTTAGGGATAGTATGGTGTTCTTTACACCATACTATCTACATTACTATATATTGATGACACCTGTCTTATAATTAAAGAAAATTACTAGGGTATGAATAAATGTAAAGTGGAGGCAGATAGATTGACTGATAATCAAGCATATCGTTGGGAAAATAACAAATTTACGTGAAAAATAAAATTTAAGTTTTCTTTCAGGAAACTACCAATTTGTTCCACAAGTATTTAAAACTCTGGGTTGCTTATTAGAAATTGATGAACTTTGTGAAGAATTGAGCTGCAGTGAGGTTCATGCTACCTAAAGGCCAATAGTCTTGGAAAACCCAATGGTGTGCTACAGATTGGGAGTGACTACAGTGAGCACTCTACATTTTCTTCCTTTTCGCAACGACACTGCATGTTGTCCGAAATATGCATGCCTTACTTGTCTCACGCCAGGTGTATCTTTGAACGACGTAACAGTTGCACATGCGCATTCGTGATAATCCTACCTACCTCTGAACGGCCACTATTGTCAGGGGAACTTATCAAGGTGAGAGCAGCGATATCTACATCCTATATGGTTCAACAAAAGGATACCAACTTCGTTTTAAAAAAATTAATTGCAAGGAAGTTGACAACAAACCAAGACTTCTTCAGATCTTCTTTCACGCTGAAATCCAGTGATTGGGTGTTTAAGTCCTGTCGCAGAAGAGTGGCATCTTAAGCAAAAAATGTAAAGGCCACGATATGCAAGATTATTGATAAACAGTAAAAATAAATCAGACCCAGGACTGAGGCCTGTTGAATTCCCAAAGCAACATAGAGTTTGAACAATAGGAATTTAGAGCAACTTGCAGTTCTGAGAATGCATTAAAGACTAACAAAATTGCATAAGTCATATTGTCTTTAGTTTAAACTTTTGACACTATGCCAGTAAACCTGAAAGAAAAGGTAATAATTGCGTTACCAAATCAGGCATTCAAATCATTTTTACAAAAGTTGACCTTATCAAACGTTTTTGAGAAATCACTGAATGTTAAATTTAGTTTGTGGCCATCTTCAAGGGCCTTTAATAGGGTCACAGATTATTTCTATTAAATCTTCTATTGATAAACCTATGCTGCCTATAAAGACATTTTTTAACGTAGTATATTAGGGACTTTGGTGAGTTTAAAGCTGCCAAAGCTAAAGCATCTCCACAGTTTGTAACAAAACTCTATAAATGAGTTATTTTTCATCATTCTAAGGATTTTTACCTTTTTGAAAATTTTTAAAATGTCATTTCCATCAACTATTCAATTAGACCTTCAGAGCAGCAGAACGTTTCTATTCAAACTATATATATATAAAAATTCCATACTCATCCTGATGAGAAATTCATGAACAGCCTCCAAAAATGTAAATTAACCGCGAACTAATAATTTTGTAAAGGAAATAAGCTCACGCTTCTCCGAAGACATGAATGACAGTAAAATTGCCGTGTTAATTATGTCCTGTCTGACTTTCAAGTTCAAGGTTGGAAATCAAGGTGGGACTTTTTAGTGTGATTTATTATTACCTAAAGTATATAGGGTTTAAATTGGGTTTTTTAATATGTTCAGAACTATGAGTTTGAAGAAATTGGAGCACAGATGGACGCGCAGTGTCTAGAATAATGTACAAAAATGAAAAAAAACTATATTTTTTTCTGCGTATTTTGGATACCATAGGACAGGTTAACAATTAAATAAAGGGTCCCGAGTTATCGGACTGCGCTTGTTTATCAGGTTTATCATTATTTAGCTATCTATTTTTAAATGTTGTAAATATGCTCATTATAATTCAATTATAGTGTTTATTTAGCTTTTTCTTTTTATACAGGGTGTTTGGCGGAAGGTTAGCCAAACTTGGTGGGCATATAGATGGGCTCAGATAGAAGATATTTTCTTAATAAACTTGTGTTCTAAAAGTCTCGGGTTTTTTTATATCATTGATTTTGTGTTATTTTCAGGATTTTCAAAAGTTTATGCCTTTTGACATCTTTTTTTTTTACCTTATCCTGAATCTAAAAAAAAATCAATATCAAGTACAAATAATACCGAAATAATTCATTTTGAGCTCAAAAAGTTATAAAAGGTAACTTTAACTTGACGCAAAAAAAAAAACTAAAATCTATCAAGATGTTCAGGTAACTTTAAAAACATCTTTAGTTAATACTCTTTTCAATGATATACGATGTGTAACACAAAGCCGACTAACTTGCTACAATTAATGACTTTAAAAGGACAATACAGTAAAAAAAAATATTTTTTTAATTTTATGTATTTATTTCAAAATTACAAATTTTATTAAAACTGCGCTCCCCTGGCTCTAATACATGCCCTACGTCGCCGTCGCATTTCCACTGTCGTAAGACGAAGCCGCATCTCTTTTCTGATAGTTTGAAAAGCGGCATCCATTCTTTGAATGGTCAAATGAGGAGATCGTGGAACATGCTATGGGATTGTTGTTGTGATAACAACAATATGTGCTACATATTGTTGTTGCCATTTGACATTTATCGTGATGTAACTTTTTAGCTTTCTTACGTACCCAAGTCGTTAATTTAGTATTGTATCGTTTCTGTAGTTGTTATTGTTATTGTTAATACTGTTGTTATTGTTGCTGTTAATTAAGTTTTTATGTTGTTTTTGTGACTTTCCTTATTTTCGTATCATTATCGCCATAATGGCTGCACACACTACCGAAGAATACGCCGATATTGTCTTTGTTTATGGAAGAGCCAATGGTAATACGCGAGAAGCACAAAGAATTTATGAGGAGCAATACCCCAATAGGCGTGTGCCCCACCACAACACTTTTCGTCGATTAAGGGAAACAGGCAATCTAAATTTTCAAGAACCGAGGATCAATCGGAGGCAGTATGATGTTGCTGTAGATGAAAACGTAATTCGCGCATTCGATGAGGATCCCACCACTAGTACAAGGAAAGTAGCTACTAGCTAGCTAGATCTAAATATTTCTACATGGAAAGCATGGTCAGTTGTCAAGGCAGAAGGAAGGCATCCTTTCCATTACACCTCAGTGCAAGGTAATTTCATACTACATCAACAACTTAATTCCGCAATTTTTACTGGCATCGTGATACTCTATTCTAGGTCTTCTACAAGCCGACTATAAGCGACGGGTACAATTTCGCCCCTTTTTGCTTCACGCAGACGTTGAAAATTGACACTTTTTAAAAAGCATCTTATGGACAGATGAATCCACATTTACACGTGCGGGGATATTTAACCAACATAATTTACATTATTGGGAAAACAAAAACGTAAATCCGCATTTGACTAGAGCCAAGTCTTTCCAAACAAGATTCAGTGTTAATGTTTGGGCAGGTGTGATTGGGAGACACCTCATCGGTCCACACTACTTGCCGAGAAACCTCAACGGGGACAATTACTTACATTTTTTACAAAATGATCTCCCACAATATTGGCTGATATACCCATAATTAATGAAGACCAATCATCTTTCCAGTCTTCCAGAATGACGGTGTCCTGCACACTATCGGGTCGCCGTTAGAGAATTTCTGGACAATACTTTTCCCAATTCGTGGATCGGAAGAGTAGGTCCCATCGCATGGCCTCCACGGTCCCCTGATTTAACCCCTCTCGATTTTTACATATGGGGACGTGCGAAAGAACTCGTGTACGAGGTGGAAATTGACAATCTAGACCACTTAATTCAAAGAATCAATGCCGCTTTTTTAACCGTGAGAGAAGAGATGCGACTTTGCCTTAGTAGAAATGCGACGGCGATGTAGGGCATGTCTAAGAGCCAGGGGAGCGCACTTTCAACAAAATTTGTAATTTTAAAATAAATACATAAGATTTAAAAAATATTTTTTTTTACTTTATTGTTCTTTAAAGTCATGAATTGTGGCAAGTTAGTCGGCTTTGTGTTACACATCGTATATCATTGAAAAGAGTATTAACTGGAGATATTTTTAAAACTACCTGAACATCTTGATAGATTTTAGTTTTTTTTTTGCGTCAAGTTAAAGTTACCTTTCATAACTTTTTTTGCTACTTGTATTAAGTTTTTCAGCTCAAAACGAATTCGGTATTATTTGTACTTGATATTGATTTTTTTAGATTCAGGGTACATTACAGACTAAATACAAATGTAAAAAAAAGTGAAAAATATGCGGAAAAAATTTAAAGATGTCAAAAGGCACAATTTTTTGAAAATCCTGAAAATAACACAAAATCAATGATATAAAAAAACACAAGTTTATTAAGAAAATATCTTCTATCTGAGCCTATATGCCCACCAAGTTTGGCTAACCCTCCGCCAAACACCCTGTACGGTAACTTGCGATTTAAAACTTATAATTTGGAGTTTTTTAGTTTTGTAACTTTAATCAGCAATATAAAAAAGGTTCGCAAAACACCTCGTACTTTAAACTTGAAACCACATATTTTTAAATCGAATCATATTATGCTGCGACCCAGCGATTAATTGCAATTTTTAATAATATACGGTGTGAGTCTGTAACTTGAAATAAATTCAGTAGTTCATATACTTTTTTTTCCAAAAAAATTCTCAAATTTAGTCTCAGTATCTCAGTCAATTAGTGTTTTTAGTTGGGCTCTTTTCTGTTGAAAAGAAAGTTATACAGTGTGTCCCAAGAATAGGGTATAATGTCATAATTTTATTTTTTTAATTTTTTCTAGGCCACTTGTTAACTTATTTATTTTAGTACATTGGGGTCTATCTGATAAGTAGCTTCTAAACAGTTTCAGCACAGTGCCTTTAACACCATAATTCTCTAAAATATCCAGAAGTTTGTTATGAGGCACTGTGTCAAAAGCCTTTGCAAGGTCCATGAAAACAACAATCGTTTTAAAGCTGTTATGGATGTTTGTGGAGATTTTAGAGGTAAAACACTGTATTGCATCAGTGGTGCTAAGACCAGAAAGAAAAATGATAATAAAATTAAAGAAATACCTATCTAAATTAAATATTGGTATTTTGGTTTTTTAGTTGTTGTCGTTGTTGCCAAAAAGTGAATGTATTTTGATGCAACTATTAGAAGTATTTTTACATTTGCAAATGGTGTTTATTCTTTTTGAGAGGCGAAAACAGTCATCCTGCGTTTTATTAGTAACTATACACTTTATTACCTACTGTTATTGTATGAAATATGAAAAAATTAACCGAACGTGAAATAATCGAAATCTTGTGCATGATTGGTTTCGGAGATATGTCGCGTACTCAAAAGGAGGTGGTTCAGTTGTTTAATGCAACTCATCCTGATCGGTCGCCAATTAGCCAAAGCATGGTAAGCAGAGTTGAAGCAAAGTTTCGTGAATTCGGGCATGTTTGAGATACTCAAAAAGCTGGTCGGGGTTCAATAACTGAAGAAGATGAGCTTAACGTTCTGTTAACGGTCCAAGATAATCCCAAAGACACAATCACAGGCACGGCTTCTAATGATAATTTATCGCGATCTACTGTGCATAAAGTATTGAAAAAAGCAAAGTTCCACCGTTATAAAAAATTCTTACTTTATTTATTTAATTACTTATTCATCTACGGTTCATCCATTTACAATTCAAAGTTATCAAAAGTAGCTAGCTTATATCTAGACTAAAATCATAAGTACACATATCCATATACATACATACAAGTACATTTAGATCTTAAAACATCACATACACTCTTAAACTTAAAATATTAAAATACGTAGATTAAAAGAAGAGGTCAAATATCACACAGAATGCGAAACATCGCATGTTATTTTTCGGCAAAGGGATGAATCAAAAAGGCAACACTTATTATCAAAAGTTAAGTTATTTGCCTTATGCAAAATCCTTGTAAGGGACTCATTTGGCCCATAATTTGTTGAATGGAAGGGGATATTGAAGATGCAAGTGAGACGATTTTGCCTGGTCGCAACATTATGCAAGTTTATGTTGCCCAGAATCTCAGGACAATCTATACGAGAATTGAGCACATCATGTAGAAAACACATGTCCAGCATATCCCGGCTATGTTCCAATGTGTTTAGCTTGAGTATGAACAAAAATTCCTCATAAATAAAATTCTCTCTAAATAAACCCATCCTAGAGGTCGCCATTCTAATGAACATCCGCTGTACCATTTCAATACATTGAACATGCACCTGATAGGATAGTGACCACACTACAGAACAGTATTCTACTATAGGTCGAACCAAAGAGCAATATAAAATCTTTATAGTATTTACCGAAAGACCCACTGTAAGGCGCTGAACAAGGCCCAACGCTGCCATAGCTTTGACGACCATATTGTGGACATGTGGTGTAAAAGAAAGTTTGGAATCAAGAGTTATACCGAGATACCAACTTTGTCTAATCTTGAGAGAGAAATGCCATTTAACCTGTAGTCATTTGCAGTAAATGTTCCCCTACAAAAAGAAAAAACGCTATATTTGGAAACATTCAGATCCATCCTGTTTAAGATGCACCACTGCTGGAATCTGTCTAGGTCTGCTTGCAAAAGTAGACAATCGCTATCTGCTTTTATTGGGCAAAAGAACTTTATGTCATTAGCAAACATTAATATTTTGCTCCTGACAATGCACAGCAGAAGGTCTAGCAAAAATAATATGAATAAAATTGGTCCTGAATGGGACCCCCGCGGGACGCCAGAGGAAACTTTAATTGGATCGGAGATACAATCGCCCAATTTTACATATTGAGTTCTACCTGTTAAAAAACTTCGGAACCAACCTAATAGAGCAGCACCAAAACCAAGAGCCTCAAATGCCTTTGAAAAGTACGTATAAACACCACAATCAGATTGACTCTGGATTGTGGTGTTCAAGATTATTGGTTATGAAATGCTGGTAAAGCACGAGGTTAGTGGCAGTGGATCTCCCAGACACAAATCCGTGTTGTTTCATGTTTATTATTCCTCTTACATCCAAGGCTAACTTGTGACTAATCAGAGAATCTTAACAACTTCAAGAGCTATCCGAAGATGATTTTAATCGCCGAAATGAATTTTATGAGCAAATGCAGCAATTATGTAATGATAACAATAATTTTGTAAAACGGATAATATTTTCTGACGAAGCAACGTTTACTCTAAACGGCCATATGAACAGACAGAATTGTCGATACTGGCCACCGAAAATCCTCATTGGTTCACAGAATGTCACACACAACACCCTCAAAAAGTCAATGTGTGGTGCGGTATAGTGGAAGGAAGAGTTTTAGGACCTTACTTTTTTGATGACACTCTCACTGGTGAGAGGTATTTGGACTTTCTCCAAAATGATCTTATCCACGCTGTGATAACTTTGTATCCGGATTTGGAAGAACCCGACATGCACCAACGTGATCTTTTTTTTTCAGCAAGATGGAGCCCTAGCACACTATGCTTTACCCGTTCGCCATTATCTATATAGATGAAGTTTTTCCAATTGTTCCAATCAAGACGAGGGTTGAGAAAAAATAAAAGTCTCGGTCTCAAAATAAGTCGAGTAATTATTTTGCGACCGAGACCTGAGAGAGAGTTTTTATTTTTTCTCTACTTACGTAGGTCCCTTTGAGATAATGCACGAGTTCTTTCAAGACGAGGGTTCATTGAATGGCCATCCAGATCGCCAGATTTAACTCCCCTCAATTACTTTTTTAATACTTAAAAAGTAAAGTGTATGTCACTAAACCAGTGAGGTTCGAAGGTTTAAAAAAAAAATACGCCAGGAAATTAGGAAATATTACTCTAGATGTCATTGACAACGTTCAAAAAGAATTTTAAATCGCCTTGGTTATGGTCAGGTTGTTAACGGTACTCAATTCGAACATATAATTTGTATTAAGTAATAAGTATAAAAAACATATTGATGACGTCATCTTTTTCTTGGGTCTCCCTGTACATTTAATTTCCACGTAGAAAAACCCTAAACCAAATATTAAAATCGACGGGTTCGGGCATTTTTTTTAAAAACGGTCCATTTAATTTTTTATTGAATTGATCCGCTACTTTATTGTTAAAAAAAAATAAGCATAATACCGATGATATTAAATTAAAAACTAATTAAAAAAACTATTTATAGTAGATACATTACACCTAATAAACAACTAGAACTCCACAATAAAATTATATTTTGTGTCTATAATTTTAATACATGTAAGGTTTCTATGTTGTAGTGCCTGTATGCGCTAAGTGCGAAGCGAACCAAATGAGAAAAAAGGTTTCTATGGCAAATTGTATGGCGCTGTATATATTTTTTTTTTCGATAAAGCGTTACGTAATATTGTGTGTTAATATTAAAGATGTTTTCGCGCAAAGTAATATACAAACTATTTAATCTCTCAAGATTAAAGGCAGTTTTCATAATACAATATTCTACAGGATTTCAACAAAAAAAAAATTGTTTGATGCTTAGTATTTTATACTGACATATAACTAATAGCTTTAGTTATGAAGGAGCTTTTGCTTTATTAAAGTCGATACTGTGAAACAAATGTTATGATTTTTGTCTCGTTTGATCATAAAGTCGCGGCACTGGGGAACTTACCAACATTTGAGTTTGTATTTAAAAAAAAAGATAGAATAAGGGTTTAGGACCTTCGGATAGCTTTTCTAATCAAAGCGCAGTTATGCCTCATCTGCTATGAGACATTCGTGCCAATTTATCGAATGTGCAAAAATGTTTACCCCCCAAATCCATGGTGCTGACTAACCAAATCTTTATTTATTGTTTCACCCTGTGTCACAAGTGCTTGCCTCACTCCTTCCCTTATGTTTGATTCATAGATATAAGAAATTAGTATTCAATCCCAGAGGACCCATAATAGGGAAGGGAAATACTATCAAGGTCCTAGGGTGAGGTTTACTTTGCGGGAATTGAAATCGGCTGTTTTGTTTAGGGGCTAAGGGAGGGTTATTTATGGTGAGAACTTAATTATTAGGAATGGTCCTTGGGAATATTGTGGTCCCTGATAGTTTAACAGAGGATGCAGTTTATTTGGTTTTTTCTACTGGGTGATAAGAGGCAAATAAATTTGTAAATCAATAATTAATACGTTTTTAGTATAATAATCTATACAGTATTTAGCCTTTGCTGCTGCAGATTGCCTGAAAATTATTATTATTATTATTATTATTATTATTATTATTATTATTATTATTATTGTTATTATTATGAGTATATTATTATTATCAGATTTCATGCCAAACGCACTCCTCTCCGGGGAAGGGCGTCGACTACTGCATTAGCTAATAGATGCTTTCCAGTAGTTTCATGTTTTCGATTAGGTTCTTTGGTATTACTCCTATTGTTGACACAATAATTGGAACTGTCTGCACTTCTCTCATTTCCCATTGTCCTCGTATCTGGTGTTCTAGATCCCTGTACTTAACAATCTTTTCATTATGTTTTGCTCTTAGGTTGTTATTATTGAGAATAGCTACATCAATAAGGGTTGTCTTCCTAAAAATTGTATCGATTTGAATTAGGTCAGGCCTATTGTTACTTACTCGTGGGTCTGTAAGTACAGTGCGATCCTAATACAATTTGTGATGCTCATTTTCAAGGACTGGTTCCGGCTTATAATTATAATATGGTACCTTGGCTGCCGATAAGAGGTTTAGTTTTTCTGCGAGCTCTTGATGCAGAGTCTTTGCAACTAGATCATGTCGTTCTTTATATTCCGTTGGTGCAAAAGTTTGACATCCATCCGTGACATGCTAAATAGACTCCGTTGTCTCACATCCATACCTACATCTGTCACTTTGTACCGTCGGGTCACCTACGACAAACTTTAAATAATTTCGTGTTAGTATTACATGATCTTGGATAGCCACAAGAAACCCTTCAGTTTCGGGAAAAAGCTGCCCCGAAGTCAACCAGTAGTTCGACGCCGCTATGTCGACATACTCTTGCTGAACCTCGTGAACATGCCTTCTATGTAGCGGTTTTCTCATCCAAGCTTGCATTTTTTCTTGCTCGGTGCTATGATGTATGGGGAGCTCAAGCTCCTGTAGTTTAAGTGGTGTTGAGTCGTCTGCTTCACATACGGCAGGATAAATGTGTGATGTTTCAGCCTTTCTTAAGAAAAAGGAACGCAAGTTACTAATTTGCTGAGTCAGCTGCTTCTCTATGTCGGCCATTCCTCTTCCTCCCATATGTCGAGGTAGCGTGGTTTGTTCTACGGCACTGCGCGGATGATGCTTATTGGCTCTCGTTAGGAGTGTTCTAGCCTTTCTTTGCAAGTTTTTAATGTCCATTTTAGTCCATACTATAATACTAAAAGAGTAAGTTAGTAAACTGACTCCATATGTATTAATAGCTTTATATAAGTTTCTGCTATTTAGACTTGTTTTAAGAAGTTGTCTCATTTTTGTAATGAACTTAGTAGTCATTTCCTTCTTTATAGTTCTATGGTCTATTCTTTGTGCCTGCTTCATAACTAGATATTTGTAGGATTTTTCTTCGTCCATAGCATTAACTATCTTATCATTTTCTGTTTGAAACACACCTGGTGGTAGTTCACCCTTAATAATATTTTCCCCTATTTTAAGCATTTGATCTATTTGATTTCGTGTTGCCGCAAGAATTTTTCAAGTCATCCATATAAAGTAGATGGTTTACTCTTGTTAGTTCTCTATTATCCTTTTTTAGGCCAAATCCATACCTAGTTAAATTGAGTTGACTAGAGAGTGGGTTCATGGCAGGCAGAACCAAAGTGGACGTAAGAAATCTCCCTGGATATTATAATTCCTACAAATAGGAATTGTATTAGTTCCAATGCAGTTACCGTTAGGCACCTGAAGTTTTATTGATGTTCGCCAGGATGCCATAGTGAATTCTAAAAAGGAAATTATGTGGTTATCTATTTTGTACAATTTAAGTATATTAATAAGCCATTTATGTGGAACTGCATCAAAAGATTCAGTAGTCAATGTATGCTGTGAAAAGGTTTCTCTTGTTGTTAAATTCCTGATTGCAAACTACGGAGTCGATAGTTAGTTGTTCTTTACACCCTATTGCACCTGTGGTACATCCGGTCTGTTGAGTCGCTATGATGATATTTTGGTCAAAATGTCTGTAAATACGTTCTGTAATGCAAGATGTAATTAGTTTATAGACATTAGGGCAGTATCGGGTTGTTTTCCTATCGGGATGCCTTGTCAGGAGCTTGATCCAGAGACTGTCAATTCACTGTCACTCAAAAATCTCTTAGATAGACCTGTCATGAGGCTAAGTGAAATATATAGCAATTAAGGCACCATCTAGGCATTTCGGAACACCGGAAAGATCTGACAGAAGGAAGAAAACAGGTAATCTTGTAGTCCTCTTCACTTCCATATTTTATGGTTTGCTCTAAACTCCTTCTAGGAAAGGACCTTCATAGGGGGACAGACGATTACATCAGGGAACTCATATGCACAACAGCCCTCCTGGTTGCCCTCTGTCCCTAAGAAGATCGACTGAGTCCGCTTCAAATGTATTGGTGCATCTTATTCCACAAGAGTTGGATCATATCTGAGGCTTGCAACAATCTTTTTTTGACCTCTCTCGCGCTTTTGACACTATTATTTAATATTTGCAAAAAGTAAATTTTATCGGGAGAACATCCTTTGATTTGTGATTTTATTTTTGGAAAAGAATCAAGATTAAATGTCAAATAATTGAATAACTGATGTCACCAACCAATATACCCATTGTTGGCCTTTTGTTTTAAGCTGATAATTGTGGGAATTGGACAACAAGCTAATAAGAATTGAAAGATAATCTGCGCAGAAATATGAAATTATTCTTGCGGCTTATGTTGGGTGTGAATTGGACAATTTCCCACTCTTGGTATCTTTCTTGCAGTTAAGAATTTGAAAAACCGAAAAAAAAACGTCAATTTTTAGCCTTCGTATTTCAACTCCCTAGGAGAGATAGATGTTAGCCTTAAAATCTTAAATGTGAATAGGCACCAAGTGGTAAATCGATTTCGCTATTGTCGCTACGGTAATATTGAGGATTGTAAAGAAAATAAAGTGTGTGCTAGGTGTTGCGGTAATCATGATGTCAAGGAATGTAACGTAAATATTGTCGAATGTGCTAATTGTGTGTTGTCCAATGAAAATTATGGTCTTAGTTTAAATATTAACCATGTCTCTTGGGATGTTAATAAATGCGAGTCATATAAAAAAATTGAAGATGTTCAGAGAAATAAAGACATAAAGTAGCAATTAAATTCAAATATTGTACTTAACATTACCCTATTAGTCAATGACTGGAAACCTAAGATCCTGCTTTTGAGTGAGACCCACGTTACAACTGAAATTGAAACTTGTGAGCTGGACATTGATGGGTACAGAATGGAACAATTTATTAGTAACAACAGTAGAACAGGGGAAGTGATGGCATTGGTAAGATCTGATGTACGTTATAAAATTAAAAATGTTTTGTCTTGTTATTGTCTTTGGAGTTTTCTGAGTGTGGCGTAAAGTATTATATATCTCTTAATCAGGAAAATACGCAAACTATCAGAACCTTAACTATCAAAGATCGTTTAAAAACTACGACTCGCATCTACTACAAGAAAAATTTCTTGCTATTGATTGGAACAAGAATAGCTCCGACATAAATTTACTAGCTGAGTCATTGATCACTGATATTGAGATTATTGTAGACCAAATGTGCCCTAAGGTTCAGATTATCCAGAATCAAAAATATGTGGATAAAAAATGGATAACGTCTGACCTTAAACAAATTATGCGAGAAAGAGATACTTTATATAAAAGTTACTTTATACTTTATAAAAAAACTACTTTATATAAAAGGGCCGTTTTAGATAGAAATGAGGGTGGAAAAAGTATAAAACTAAAAGAAATATTATTGTAGACAGTTTAGAATTAAAATTAAAGCAGAGAAGGAAAAATTTTATGCAGAATGCATAGACGAAAACAAAAACAATCCTAAAGAACTATGGAAAAATCTTAAAGCTCTACTACCAGGTAAAAAGCATATTTTGACCAATCAAATCAATTTCTATATAATTCTTATAGAACGTATACACATTATTTTCACCAACATCCCACAGTCACTAAATGTAATAAATAATGGTACCAGAGCCCCTGAACCTAGTAAACTATTTTCCAAGTTTGGTCAGGTATCAATGAAAAAAATTAAAGAAATTCTTTAAAAGTTTAAAAATGTTGGACGTGGAGGAAATGGCATATCTAACCAAGTCTTGCGTGATGTATCTTGTGCTGTCGGTGATCGTGTCTTGGATGTTATCAACACTTCTCTAAAAAATTGAGTCTTTCCGGAATCATGGAAACTGTCTACTGTTTTTGCTGTTCCCAAAGTACCAAATATCATCAACCACAGTGAGTTCCGACCAATTAATACGGTACCTGTCTATGAAAAGCTCCTTGAGGTATGTGTAAAAGAGCACCTCCTAAATTACTGTAACGAAAACTCGATAATTATTGAAAATCAGTCCGGTTTTCGTGAGTGTCACTCATGTGAGTCTGTTGTCGTTAATATATGTGATAACGATAGACAGAGAAATTCTACTATATAAATTAAACCAATTGGGAATTAGAGGTGATGTCTTAAACTGGTTTGAATCTTATTTGCGTAATAGAGTCCAACGTGTGAAGTATGGGAATTATATATAAATGATATGGTAAAAGTTATACAAAAATGTAAAACTGTGTTTGTGCAGATGACAGAATGATTTATATAATAGGAAACAATATTGATCAGATGGTAACTGATATAAATAGTAACTTAACCAAAATTTTCAGCTGGCTTTGTATCAACAAAATTATGTTTAAATACAAGTAAATCTAAATTTTGCTTTTTTACAAAAAATCGAAAAATAATCAAATAAATATTGACAATGTGAACATCAGTGTAGGTGGGGAGAGTATTTTTTATAAAAAAGAAATAAAGTATATGGGTACAATAATTGTGGATGCAAATTTGAATTTTATCGCACAGTGTGGTTTCCGCCATGAGAAAATTTTCCAACAAAGTTGGGTTGGGTTGGGTTGCTTATCAATGCATCCAAAGCTCCTGCTATATAATGCCGTTGCTGTTCCCCATTTACAGTTTTGCTCTACATTATTGTTCAACCTACCTGAATATAAGGTGAAACAGTTTGAAGTAATTCAAAATAGAGCAATGAGACTAATCCTAAAATGCAATCGATACACTCCTGTTATTGTTATGTTAAGTGTGCTAGGTATGATGTCTGTCAGGCAAAGGATTATGTTTAGTGTGATGTATTTATTTTTAAATTAAAACAACGTCTACTACCCACATATATCTGTGATAAAATAGGAGCGTTCGGAGACGTCCACAATTACTGCAACAGAAATAATACAGACTTTGTCCTTGATAGATGCAATACTAGTCAGATGTTAAATTCTGTACTCAGCAAGGGACTTGGATTAATTGTTACTTGGATTAATAATTATTGAATTTAATAAGTTGCCAACTGAAATCAAAATCTGTGATAATTTAAACCAGTTTAAGAGGCTATTGAGAAAATTTATTAGTGTGTGAATGTCTTATTTTATTTTTATTTTTATACATGTTATCATTTTATTCTTAGTTTTAGTTGTTTCAGTTTATTTATAAATTTTTAAACAGCATTTTTTAGTTATTTTTAAGTTTTATTTGTACATACTTTGTTTCATCATTCGTTTTGCCTTGTGTATTTATTTTATTTTTGTTTTACAATTTTAACTCGTATTTTGTTATTTTATTTTAGGCTTAAATTTTATTTAAACCTGTTCTGTATGTGAGAGTTTTTGTGTTTTTGTATATGTATGCCAATTTGTACAAGCACACAATTTTTCTAATTTATTTGCATTTTTTTATTTTTATTAATTTAAGTTTTTTTTTTAAATATGTATTATATTATCTATATTATGTATTACCTTTATAGCTCAAGCTAAATAAATAAATTATCGATTAGAAAAGCATTCAATTCTTTTTTCAGTGGTATCCTTGCTGTTTGTATAACCTTGGAGTTTTTGAATAACCGCATTTCAAAAATGCAGTAATAACTAAACTTGCCTGCATTGAGATTTTGGTTTTCAGATTAGTGTTTACCGAATGCTATTGCATTTACTCTTATTGAAGGAGACTTGAGGTGATCTCTATCGAAACATGATTGAAAATAATATTAATAGTATTAATCCTCTTATCACCCATTAGCTAGAAACTCAAATTAATACAGAGGGTAATTCAGTTTTACAGGATGATTTGGTAACATTCCAGTAGGACGGTTGTCCACCTCATTATTTTCGTCCGGTTTGACAGTGGTTGTACGAGAGCTTTGCGGATAGATAGATCGGTAGAATGGAACCTATTAAACAGCCTCCAAGATCACAGGATCACTTCTTTCTTTGGGGACATCTAACAACGTTTTGAAATTTCCCTTCCGCAAATAAAGATATTTTTGTCAAAGTAAAATAATCAATAAATAGAAAATCAATTCGTTAAACTAAATTTTCTTCCTGTCATTTTGTTCAAGGAGACCCAATGCAATCGCTTTTGTGTAAACATTAACCTGAAAGCCAAAACGCCCTTTAAAACGATGGGCCTTTTGACCTCCATTCCCATTTGAGATTCTAAGAGTGACGTTATACATCATACATTTCATTCCCTTCTAAGGAATTGAAATAAAAAAAAGCAAAAAATATTTATTTAAAGTGTCCCGCTTACAAATAAAACTGACATTTCTTTCCAATTTTACTTATTTTTAACTGCCAGAGAGACATTACGGTTGGATAGTTTTTAAATTGACACCCTGTATACATAGCTAGGATTTTGCTTCTGTTTTATGCACATTTAGAAATAGACCTAAGTTGTGTCTCATATCCAACCTTAAGCAGCCTTAAATAAAAACGATTAAGCGCCAATCCCATAACAAGCAAATAACTGAACAAGTGCACTTTCCATTGTGCAATAATTAGCATTTTAAATTCAGGGTTTATACGCATTTTACAGCCATTACCGAGTTGTAAAAATATCAATATTAACTTTATGTAATGTAGGAAATAATATTAATTAGTTATTGATTTGTTGATTGCGTGGTCGATTACTTGTGCAGGAATTTATTCCAAATTACTCATTTTAATTCATTCACGAAATACTACAAGTAATTGCCGGAAATGAGAAAGATATAGTAGTTGTAAGAACGTACATTCATACAATTTTTCTATGGCGACTCATAAATACAAAATTCCCATACAAACCTCGTTTCACTTAGTTACATGCAAAATACCTGAATTGACTCATCCTTACTGTAAAGGTTAAACGACCGAAATTAAAATCAGATGGCAGCATGAGAACGTTTTGTAATGTTAACGAATCGAATTGACTTACGGAATGTATCGACTTTTTTACTTTACACATATAACCTGAACCCATCCAGATTGGTAAGAAGAACATTGTCAGACATAATATGTGAGAGAATAAAAGCTCCAAGACAGAGTCCTGGAAATCCCAGCAATGATTTTTCCTACTTCAAAAGAATGATCGAAATCAACTTAAAACTCTAATGCTTTTCCAGAGTAAACTTTATTAAAATCTTGTAATGTCCACTGGTGTTTTTATTCCAAATGATAGCATCTACCATAATCTGGGTCTTAAAGAGACTGAGAGAAAAAGGTATGGAGCACCTAAAATACTATGGGAAATTTTTAAATGAGCATCAAATATTATGGATGTACAACAAAATGCGGTAACTATTTTAACTAACATGGCAATTTTTTTATCTCTGTATATGAAATAAATTTATCGGTGAACAAACTTAAGGCATCATTATATTTTTAATCTGCCAACAAAAGCAGGCACCAAAAAATACACAAAGCTTGCAAAAAATCTAAATGAGCATCTAATTTTCAAATTCATTTCAACTAAAATATTATATAATCATCAATTTTTTTTCTTAAACGTTTTTCTTTTGCATTCGGCAACAGCTTTCGTTAATGAATTACAAAAAAATCCGGCAACGTGTGTTTTATTCGTTTTAAACATTAAATAATCACGGAACTCGATACTGTTTTACCCAGGAATAGTTCTGATGACAATATTCAAATGGAGAATGAAATAGAAATTCCTTCATATCGTTCGGACAGTGATTCGGAGATTGAAGAATTAGAAACCAAAAAAAAGCGTGGCGAGAGTAAGCAGTGGCTCTTTGTAAGAAAATTTGCATGTGTTAAAGAAGCGGAGGAAGTTGTTCGTGCAGAAAATACTTGGTCTATTTTAATAACACATATATGACTGAAGAAGGAAAGAAAAGGTTTTATCGCTGTAACAAAGTAAAACGTCGTGGCCCTCAGTATGCGGCACAAATTTATTTACTGTTTGAAGCTACATCAAATGCTGTGTTGCTCTATCGTGTAGACGCTGCCCATAACCACGAGTCGATTGGAATTCGTTCTGATTACGGAATAAGTCAGGAAGTTACGACAGAAATAAACAAACTATTTGATTTACATTTGAAGCCTAAAGTTATTTTAAAAAGTCTTAGTAAGATGGAGGGAGTAAAATTACCATCAATGAAACAATTGAACAATTATCTATCAAGTCGTAGACGTGTTAAATACAGTTCCTCAACTATAAGTCTAGGAGAACTGGAGCGATGGATATTAAATCATAGAGCAGTTCCCGAGGACATACACCAAGTGTTTGTACTTTCTTATTATATATTCGAGGACGAACCAATGCCCTTTCGCTTTGCATTGTCTACAAAACATTTACTGGGGTTAGCAGAACGTCATGCAAATATTATCCATGCTGATGCGACATACAAGTTGATTTGGCAAGGGTTCCCGGTATTAGCTGTAGGAACTACAGATAAACATAGAAAATTTCATCCGATATGTCTAGCAGTTTCGACAAACGAGCTTAAAGATTTTACCATGTTATTTAATAGTTTAAAAGAACAGGTTTTGTTTGTATACGGACATTCTCTACAACCGTCGGTATTAGTTTGTGATGCCGCAAAGAGCATCCAAAATGCTTTTACAGAAGTCTTTGGTCCTGAACCCATTGTGAGAATGTGTTGGGCACATGCAAAAACAAAAATGCAAACCAGGGTTGAACAAACTTGCTCAGACAAAAACGCCCGAAAGAATATATTACAAGACATTGATGCTTTACAGTCCGTTACTTCTCCTGAACATTTTACTAGCGCATCACAGCTTTTTATAAGGAAATGGAAAACCCAAACTAATTTTATTAAATACTTCAAAGAAGAGTGGTTAACTCAAATCGCAATTGGTACTTAGGTGCTGCCCCAGGATCACCGGCCACAAACAACGCACTGGAATCGTTTAATAGAACCATAAAAGATAGCAATACATTACGCGAAAGATTTCCTTTGTCTCGTTTTCTGGTTATCGCATCGGAGATGGTTAACGAATGGTCCTGCAAAACTACAGAGGAGTCCTTTTCAATTACTCCGCTTATTAAACTTCCTGATTGGACAAAAGCATATCAATGGGCAAAATTAGACAAAAAGATAAAGGTGTTAGATGCTGACACGAAGAACAATGTCTATATTGTACCAGGAAGTATTGGATGTTCAGGCTGAAAAACCTTGGGAAACTTTTGATGAATTCAAAGAATTTTTTTTCCACTTGGAGAGTAACAATTCCCAAAGAAAAAGATGACTGGATGAATGGTAGCTGCAATTGTCCACAGTTTTTTAAGATTTATATGTGCAAACATCTTCTGGGCCCAGCGATTAGATTAAAACATACAGTTCCGCCTGTAGAGGCAAAAAATATCCATATTGGACAAAAAAGAAAGCGTGGACGTCCATCAAAATCCAAACCTGCTTTGGTAATTCAGTGATGTTTTTAATTTATTGAAGTCTTATTAATAATTTGTTTAATGTTCACTCTTTTTTGTTTTGTGGTTCAAATGCTGTTTTAAAATGGCATTTTTTGTTCTTTTTGTTTTATAAATAGAAGACAATAAAGTATATTTGTGATGCCTATTTTTGTTTTATTTTATGCTCACTACCTTTTGTGATATTATAAAGTATGAAGTTCAAACAGTTTTTAGAAGCTTTATTATTTAAATAGCTATCCAGATTAGTATAAAACAGTTGACAATATTAACTTTATTAGATGCTAAAGATTAAATGCTCAATAAGTATTTTTGTTGCTCCACCCAGTTTTTAAACGTGCTAAAAAGTATAAAAACTGATGTTCGATTAAATACTACCCAAATACTATCAAGAAATAAACTATGAAGTGCGAGAAATTAAATAGAAAATGACTCTAACGGTATAGAACGTACAATATACCTAATAAATGATAAAGAACGTAAAGCATTAATAACGCAAAACTGTAACTTTAAATTACTGAGAGAAAATTATTTGAATGTTTCTTATGAAACTCTTATTAATTTTAACTATTATCAAAAATTGTGTCCTATAGATTCCAAGCTATTTAAGATATTTTCGTAGTTCTTTCAAGTATCTTAGAGGACATTGTGTAGGTCAATTCTAAGTAAAAAATCTGATTCTAGGTTTAAAAATGGCTGTCTTAGAGCAATTTTAATATTTCGGATCATTCTTTTAAAAAAAACATTTTAAGGATTATTTGAAAACTTTTTGAAGTACTTAAATAGAGTTTCTGCTCAAAGAAAATTATTTTTCTGATAGGAAAGGAATAATTTGATATAAATATGAACCATTTTTGGAAAGTCAAATACTTTCTGCGCTAGAGTCACTTTTGCCCACTTCTCATCAGAATTTTTATATTGAAGATATTTTGTAATTTTTAGTATCATAGAGGACTCTGTGTAGATCAATTCCAGGTGAAAATCTGATTCTAGGTCAAAAAATGGCTTTTCTAGAGCAATTTCGGTTTCGGGTTAATTCGTTTCGTAAATTTTAATTTTTTTTAAGAATTACTTAGAAACCATTTGAGGTAGTAAAATGGAGGTTTTTCCTTAAATAAAATGCGTTCTCTGATGAATAATTTGGTATATGAACCACTTTTATGGGTCAAATACTTTCCGAGATAAAGTCAGTTTTGTTTGTCCCAATGCTCATTAGATTTGAGGATCTAACTTTTGAACAAATTTGAAACTTTAAACTTCTTAGTTTAAAGTTTTTTTAGACATTTCTCCCCATTACTTCCAACATATTTAAGATATTTTTGTAATTCTTTTAAAGCTTCATCAAGAACACTCTGTAGATTAATTTTAAGTAAAAAACCTGATTCTAGGTTAAAAATTTACCTGACTGGAGAAACTTTAGCTTTGGGAGAATATCAAGAACCCAGAAGGGCAGAGTATAGATTTTACACTAAGATACACACTTTCGCTAAACCGTGTTAACGAAGTGGCATTTCTTGGGGTGCGCGTAGATATAAGAAGAAACATGCAACAACTGCTATGACGAACTGTTTATTCCTATCATAGAGAAAGAGTCTTTGGACAGATGAGCGTCTTCAGAGCTATAGAGACAGCGGTCTAAACTTTGTCGTATATAGATGCATTCAATTATAATCTATTTTCTTTGATCTAAAGCCGCAATAGCCCGGAAGCATATTATGTTTTAATGTAATTTATTAAAGATATTACATTAAAACATAGTTGTTGTAAACATACAAGTGTATTTATTGAAGTATTCACCTCTGCCCAGGGCTATATAAGGCTTTATGATTCCTACTAGGAAAACTGAGGCCCTGGTCGGGATTTAGATATCTTGTAATAAATTATGGTAGACTCTAGAATTTCTAGTATGGATCTGCTCTGCTACCCATGAAAAAATCTATACACACCACAAACAAACTCTCCAATGCAGAATAAATGCACATATAAAAAATGTTTAGTTTTTTCTTATGGGTGATAAAATTCCCAGGTAATATCCGACATTAAAAGACATACCAGAACAAGCGGCGTCTGTGACCGTTCTATGCGGTTGCGTCACATTGTAAAACATTCAGAAGATATTTATATGAAGTCGTTTTGGACCTGACCCACCCACTTTCGTGGTGTTACCAAGTGGTTTCTTTATAAATGGAAGGCTTACATCATATAAAATGCAACGGAATTATTAATTACTACGGGTTGTACGGGCGCGAGAGCGAAGAAAAATGTAAATGGATTACGATGGCCCGTGTTTTCGTATCAGATATAATTTTTTCTTATTTGGGTGACTTAAAGTGTATTAATAATATTTTAATATTTATGTGATTGGAATGGGGAGTTCATCAAAAAGTGCATGGAACAAATAAAATATCAAAAAAAAAACTGACAGTTTCCCAACAAATCTTACGCTCAAGCACACATACCCCACAAAATGGAAGTATTGCAAGATCAGAAGAAAGGAAAAGAGGATGGTGAAGACGAAGGCTTTAAATTGTTTTCCTATAATAAAAGGAATAAAAGGTCAAGCCTTAAAAAAACGCGCCAACAGGGATGACCTCCTAAAAGTTGTCGCACCCGCATCCAGCAAATCATGGGTTTTCACCTCGGGTTTTGCTCCTAAAACCAAGGCAGTCGACGTCGTCAACTTCCTTAAAAAGCACAATTTGGATCAGACTGTATGTGAAAAAATTATTACAAAAAAGGACACCCTCTACCGTTCTTTTAAAGTAGGTGTTTAAGAAGATTAATTGTTTAAGTGTGGTGACTAGGGCACAACAATGATGCCATTATGTCCCCAGATTTGTGGCCAGTGGGAACAACAATAAACCATTTTCTTCATTTGCAACACCCCCAGACCCAAAGAAAACAGCTGTAGTCCGAGGTGCCATAACTGTACCGTCTTCATTTGGACGACCCTTTCCAAAAAAATTTAATGTACAAAGTAATAGTTTAAATGTAATTCACTACAATGCAGTGTTTGCGCCGTTCCTTTTTAGATTTGGAAGTACTCCTCAATGAATGTTCTGCAGAATGTTTATGTATAAATGAACACTGGCTAGTACTGTGAAATTGCACGCATACTTGCACGCTGGAAAGCTTTGGTGTGCAGCTTGTCACTGTGTATCGTACTCCAGATGGTGACTTAAATCAGTTTTTCTCTGTAGTAGCAAATGCTTTTAAAAAGTTCTCAAAAAACCTCTTATTATATCGGGTGACTTCAATGTCCACTTTGGTGAAAGGGATATTAAAGCTCTAGAATTCTGGAACTTTTTTAGGTCTCTTAATCGAAATCAATACCCGTGATGACAAATTTCTTGATAACATTTTCACCAATATTGACAGTACCTTCTTTACATCTGAGGCTGTTGGTCTCACATACACAAAGGCATTTTGTTTAACTGTCAAATAGCTCTCACTAACCCTAAAACTAGAATTTGCTACAGGCCTAGTACTGACACAGGACTAACTACCTTATGCAATACACTTTCATATTGCAACTTTGATTTCATTGATAGTATGTCCGTTGATATAGACATAAAGTTTCAACTGTTTATTAACTCAATAATGGACGCTATTGATTTTTTTTTCTGAGAAATCCAAGCTGATTAACACAAATGGGTCACATAAAAAGATCTCTTGATTTAACAACTTAAGAGATATGCGTGAGAGTTTAAAATTTTTGGTGTCACCGAATAAAAGGGACCCCATTCTTATGCCTACGCAAACATTTTCAGATTATAGAAAGAAATACAGACTAGCTATAAAACATGCCAAAATTCAATATAATGATGCTCTTATTATGAATTCAAACAATCGTCAGCAAGCTATGCGGAGCATAATAAATAATAAAAATCAAAATCTATCCAAAAAAAGTTCATCACTCGATGCAAATAGTTTTAACCAACATTTTTGCTCCATTGCTGAAAATGAAATAAGTAAAATCAGTAATACTAACCACATGAAATGTGTGATGACTATCTGAATTATATCCCCAATACTGATATATCCCCCTTTAGGTTTATAGTTTATATTAATAGCAAGTTTTGAAGAAGTAATAAATGCCATTAATGATTTAAAAAACAGCCACAGTAAGGATAGTGATGAAATTAATACAAAATTAATAAAAGCAATAAAAAATTAAATTATCATCCCTTTCACAAAGTTAATAAATCACTGAATTTTTTCTGGCACCTTTCTTTCTGGCAAAAGTAATTCCTCCCTTTAAAGGTAAGGGCTCGGCTGATGATCATAATAATTACCGCCCAATCCCCCTTCTACCTATTCTAAAGTGTATGAACGCATCTTAAAAACCCAAATCAATGACTATTTTGAGTCTAATGGTTTGTTTGCAATTTCTCAGTTTGTATTCCGTAAAAATAGAACAATAAATCTTGCCATGGTACATCTTACTAGTAGTGTTTTGAAAGGATTTGAGAACTTTCTCGATACCCTAACCTGTTTCTTTGATCTCACTAAGGCATTCGATTGTGTAACACATAGTATTTTTCTTGAAAAACTTCATGCCTATAATTTTCATCCTGGGGCAGTTAGGTTGATTGAGTCGTACCTGTCAAACAGAGTTCAATATGTTTACCTTAATCAGAATCTGATATTAAACCATTGAAGTATGGAGTGCCACAAGGTTCTGTCTTGGGACCTGTACTATTTCCAATTTTTATCAATGACTTGGCCTTTTTTACGAGGGGAATCAGTAAACACCGTTTTGTTTGCTGACGACACAACTTACTACCAAAGTTATCATCCTTCACATATTGATGAGATGGACTTTCAGACCTCCAAAAACAACCTTCTTCAGTGGTTTTTGGTAAATAGTCTTTCCTTTAACACAAAAACTCAATTTACTTTGAGACATACCACAGTTAAGCATCCTGTTCTCTCAAATTGTTCAAATGAAGCTAAATTTCTTGGTGTCTACCTCGATCCGGGATTAACATGAGAACAGCATTTGGTTAAGCTTTCAAAAAAAACTGTCCGGTCAGCTATTTTTATTTAGAACTTTGGCAAACATTACATACCTTCAAATCCTTCTTATAGCATACCATAGTAACTTTCACTCTCATCTAACTTATGCTATGTTATCATAGGGCCACTCTTGCCATATAGACAAGGTGTTTGGGCAGCAGAGAAAATGCATTCCTATCCTGACTGGACTGGATTATGGTGAAGATTGTAGGCAGTCATTTAAAAGGCTTAAAATCTTGACACTACCTTCAGTTTACATTCTACAGTGCGTGCTGCATGTCCATCAAAACTTAAATCTCTATAAAACTCAGGAACACTTCCACAACTATCCAACTAAAAACTGTAGAGGTCTTGTGCCAGATTTTAACTTTTTGCAGAAACGGAACCAGGTATTTAGCCACAAAGTTTTATAATTGTATTCCAACAGGTATTAAGGCTCTTGACCTATTACATTTCAAAGGCCAAGTAAAAAACTAATTTTTAATGAATGCCTTCTATTCATTTGAGGAGTATACTTTCAATAAATATGTATATGTATATGTATGTAGTAATGTTTGTAATTGCAGTTTTATAATTTTTGAATGTAATAATTGAATGTAAAGATATGAAAGGAAACAAATTTAACTTAATTTAGTCAATAAATCTACAGTTAAAGAACTCTGTCAACAAGTAAAAAGGACAGTCAGCTAACATGGTCCTAAGAGCCCTCTTAAAAGTTGGAAAAGTCTGAGCTCTCTTTATTCTACATGGGAGTTGATTAAACATTTTGAGAGATGTAATTTCCGGACCATCCTGTACCTGGGACAACCGGGTAAAAGGGATGTATAATTTATCTGCATTTCGAGTTTTATAAAAATTCAGACCTCCAGATCTCGTAGTATGTAGTTTGAAAGATTTTTATGTACTTGACATGCGCACTCCACGATATAGATGTTATTTATAGTTAAGATTTTTTCTTTTTTATAAGTACCACGGCCAGTTTCTCTGAAGGAAAGTCTAAACATCGTACGTACAATGCGCTTTTGATTTATTAGCACTCTCCCAATACTGGAGGAATTACCCGAAGCTAATAGGGCATAGGATAGAGTGGAATGCACTGAGGCATAATAAAAGCTTTTAAGTGTATATGCATCCACATAGTCTCGAAGTTGCAAGATGGCATAATTGCTGCGGGATAATCTATTGCACACAGATTCCACCTGAGGATCCCACGATAGATGTCTATCAATTACAATTCCCAAGAACTTGGTGGAGTGTTGTTGGATGAGGCTAAGGAGTAAGCTCCGGTCCTGAATAGCTCGAATTGGAGTGAAAACAATGAAATTGGTTTTCAAACTATTCAAACAAAGACCATTTTTCTGGCACCACCCCGCAATATCAGCTAGAGAAATATCATTTTGAGTGGATAGACTGATAGTCAGTACCCGAGTCAACTGCTGATGTATCGTCGGCAAAAAGTGTTATGTAGCTGTAGGAGAGGCAAGTCATTAATAAAAAGTAAAAATAAAATGGGCCCAAGAACACTACCCTGTGGAACCCCAGTGACGTTTGTGACAGTTGGCCAATCAGATATAGTTACCTGACCACTAACTCTCAATCTAACAGCCGGGGTTCTACCTGTCAAATATGATTCAAGCCATTTATAAGACGGACCCCTTATACCATAATGAAAGATCTTATTTAATAGTAAAGCATGATTAATGGTATCAAATGCTTAAGTAAGATCAAAAAAGATACCAACAGATTTTAATTTCAATTCAAAATTATTCAGTATATTTGTATAAAGAGATATTATAGCATCTGATGTAGAGTCCAGACCTGAATCCAAACTGATGACATGACAGTATAGCAAAAGAATCTAAAAATGCAAGGCTTTTAAAAGATTTTCAAAGATCTTTGAGAATACAGAGAGGAGAGCAATAGGCCTATAGTTACTCAATTCTGAAGTCTCCCCCTTTTTATGAAGAGGTATGACAACAGCTGATTTTAGCTCTTTAGGAAAATAGCCAAACTGAAATGATAAATTCAGAAGATAGGTAAGTGGAGAGATAATATGCTCAGCACATGCTAGCAATAAGTAGCAAGGTACCTCGTCTACACCGGATGACTTTTTCCTGGAGGAAGATTTTATAATCTCAAGTGTTTCTCCTTCAGTGATAAGGAATAAAAAAAGGGATTGGGATAAACTGTTGAAAGGCACATTCATTCCCATGGGTGCCTGAAAATTATCTGTAATCTTTCGCACTGACTACAAAAAAATTAATAAATGTATTAGCAATATTGAGGTTGCCAGTAACTTTCTTTCCATTATGAGTAACTGAATTAGGAACACACTTTGTTCCGCGATTTGAAAAGTTCGTGATTGCGTTAATAATTTCCCATGAGGCTCGAGTTATATTGTTAGAAGTAAGCAACTTTGTTGAATTATATAGGCTTTTTTAGCATTTACGATATTTTCTCTATGTACCTTCAATCTCCTTCTATAGGATGTCAGTAACTCATGGTCATGAACGGTCTTTAGTTGAGTATGAAGTAGTCTCAACTGCTTGCCCTCATTAATTATCAATGGTGTTATCCACTGATGAGACTTTCTGTGATATGGCTTCGATTTGTTGACATAAGGAAAGCTCATATTAAATAAACTAGAGAACGTGTCAAAGAAGAAAGAAAATTTACTTTCAAAATCCAGAGTCTCAATAACTGACAGCCAATGTTCTTTGGACAACAAGTTGTTAAAATAGCGCATGTTTTCATCAGAAAAGGATCTAGAACTCATAGAAAATTTGCTTAAATCGTGACTGATTGGGTTTCCCAAGTCAAAACTCAGTATCTGAGCACAATGATCAGAAAATGCCACTTCAAAGGTTTCAGTTGAAAACAGTGCAGCGTTAGTGAATATATTATCAATCAAGGGACAGGATGATCCCTGAGTTCTATAAGGTTTAGAAAAAACTAGTTTAAGACCATATGAGTCCACAATATGTACTACTTATTTACATCTGAAAATAAAATCAAAATGAAAATCACCACAAAAACATATTCAAATATTAGGTTTATATAAAAGCTTTAACAATTTCTCAAAGTATTCACTAAAAGTTTTAAAATCAGAGCTAGGAGGACGATATATACAAAAAACTAAAATATTAACACTAAAAACAAACCAAATGCATGAAATATGAACTCAATTGGTTCTAATTTAAATGCGGGTATTTATACTGGCCCACTTACCTCTAATCGCATAAGTTCTTCCGCCGACAGCGTTGTCCGGTCGACTTTTTGTTTTTCTTTCCGGTCCTTTTTGTCTCGCTTCCTCTTATCTTTATCGTCGCGGTCCGATGTCACGCCTTTGATGAAACTTTTGAACATTGTGACTAAAGTTGGTTTTCTGGAATAAAAATAAGCCTCATTATATAACTGATATATATATAATTATACATATTATATACAAAATTTACTACCAGACACGAAGTACTTTCCAATAAAATTGCAATAAAACTCTAGGAAGGCTTGTCTCCAGCCTGCTCTATATAGGACTGCGAAAGGTTCGGAAATCTCGAAACTGGAGATACTACAGACCAAAATATGTGAATTGATCCAAATATACCTTAGCATAAAAGTTGATAGTTTGAGAGATACAGGGTGTTTGAGTTCCAATTTTATTTTCAAATTTTTCTAATTGCCTAAGAAGCATTTCAGATTTTAGCATAAAACTCGGTATAGGAAGGATAATTTTCTAATATAAGAAACAAGGCTCTGTTATTTTTTATGTCCACAGAGAGGGCATGGAAACTTATGTGTATCGCTCATAATCAAAAGCTCTTAAAAAATTCGAGTAAAGATGGGAAAATAGCGGCATGTGAGGAGCCTGTTGCTACAACTCATTTAATGGAGCAAGATCCAGAGCAAATCCCTACACCTACATCGCAAAAAGATGAACTAAGGAAAACAGAGAGTGACTCCTTAGCCTATATATACTCTGCATGATACAGAGTTAAGCTTAAGTGAAGAAGACTTCTCTGATTTCTGGGCCCAGGATTTATTAGAGTAGACTTTAAAGGCTCATGCTTGTTTTTTTTTGCCATTTGAGTTATTTTTTCACTCATAATTATTTCAAAGAGTGATTTGTTTGCTTTATAGTTTTTATATTTTGTCTCATTTGGGTTAAGAAAAAAGTTCCTATTCCTGACTGTTCCTATGCAAGGTATAGCTCAAAAAGTTCAAAATATTTAAAGTTTGTTTTTTGTTAGCATTTTTTATTTTATTTTTGGAAATTGTTTTTAAATATTTTAAAATAAGTGGGAGCATCTATGTTTATTATAAGAGGGCAGGCTACTCATAAGCATCCTAAATATATGGTTGACAATATCACAAAAGTTTCAAGCAATGCATCTCTGGAATATTTTTGAGAATCATGAAATTTTCAAATATAGGGAGAACAATGGCAGTTCTTAACATACACTCCACTAAAAAGCTTATAAAGCTTGGTTAAGTGATTTAATCGATTTTTTATTCCTTCAATTAGGTTGGCACTTAGACCAAATGGATCCTGGCATAAACTTGTATCTTTTCCCAATAAGGGCAAGGTATGTGGTTGAGTGGATTAATACGGTTGCACTTATACAGATCCAAAGCAATGTTCAGAAAAAAACAGTTAAATTTATTAGGAGTTATATTAGAGTTTTACTTTAATTGGATTTAAAAATTTTAAAAATGAGTTGATTCTTTGCTGTCTTGATTGCAGCTATGAAGGTAATTCAGTGAATTATTGTTTGCTTAGTTCTTATATTATTAAATAAAGGTATAACATATAAACAAACTTATATTATCATTCAACAAACTCCCTTCACTGGCTTGGCTCTTTTTTTTAGTATGTGTTTTTTCAGGGAAGGAAGTCATAGAACGGAGATAAATAACATGAATAAACTGATCATTGGCATTATTATTTGTGTCATTAACAAAGACCCAAGAGATGCATGCAGTAAGAAAAGAGCTCCTCATCAAGCAAGATGACATGTCATATATACATGATGTCATCTTGTCAAACGGCTTTGTGTTTACATTCGACATTTGTAAAGTTCTGTTTTTTCTTTAGTTTTTGGCTGAAAAAGCAAAATGCATTTGAGTGTTTTTGGTGAACTGTTACGATAGTAAAAACTTGTAACGTTTGTGCCGCACCACAGAAAAAAGGTGTATCAAGTCGATCTTTTCATAAGTAAATACCGATACCGCCCTAAAATCATGATATTGTCAGCATAAACGTAGAATAATAAAAACTTATTAAGAAATCTATAATAATTATATAATATTCAATTTCCATAAAAATGCCTTTTATTAGATATGTATCTTTACTCTAATGAAGTACCTTAAAAAACGTATAAAGAGTTCATAAACGGTAATATTGTTAATAATTTAATCCATAATCTATTATTAATAAATATTTCTCATGTAAATATATTTTTACGACGCCACTGGTAAAGATTTCGTCTGTCGGTGGAATCAACAATGCGATCAAGCGGTATTGCGATGTTTTTGCTTTTTTCTCTAATATAGGGACGTTACCTGCATTCATTTAACTTTAAATATTAACTTCTTTATAGAGTAACTTATCATATTTTATGAAAGAAAATGCTTCATATTTTATTAGAAGAGGAACAGTAGTATTGTTTTGTGCCTGTCAAAATAAGTGAATAAGTTTCATAATAATATGAAGTGTTTTTTTGCATAAGCATTTTGGCATCTTTGCATCAGAGATGTTGCAGGCAAAACAAACTGCCCATAGTTCCACGACAAGGCTAATTCTAGCCTTTAAATCACATGTATGAAGCTTGTATGGTGAAAATCGGAATCGTATGTCGGCCATCTTGCTTGGCAAAATTGACAGGCAGCTGACAGACAGTTATTGAAATTGACTGATAGATCATCATTTGTCATTGTCATGCCATTTGAGTTTATCTTTCATTTTATGCTGGAAGCGTGGGTTGAGTTTGCTATTTGTTTTAAGGATGTTATTTTAAATTCATGACTTTTTTTCGAAAAAGTTCTCTTTCAATATTGGGAGTAATGTTTTAATTGATTTGCAGCAAGCAATTCCAGGTTTCTGGTAAGAAAATCTGATTTTATTTATTACTATTATGTTTTTGTATTGTCAATCTTTAGTCTTTAATAAAATGAAATTTAGTTGATTTCAATGAAGAAGTTTCACTTTTCGAGTATTTAATTTTTAACTTGATTACTATAAATACATATTACAAATGTCTGGTCTCTCATTTTCTATTCCACAATTAAAAATTCATTAAAGTTTTCCAGATATTTCCTTGATGTAAGGGTATGTATATTTTAAATGGTTCAATAGTAATAAAAGATTTTTTTATTTTCTTCAGTTCCTATTACAAGAAAAACATGGAAAGCGATATGCAATGTAAATTTTATTAAGACTTTGAGCTATAGAATTTCTTCTCATCAGTTCTCTCCACAAATTTTAATAATGCTGATACTGCTGGCTTTACACTACAATACATATTTATTTAAACATTTATTTTGTCTTTTTTTCACATGAATCATTTAGTAAATTGATTTATAAGGTTTGCACTGCCTATTTTTTTAATTTTATTTCATGCTTGTATCATACCATTTCCTGTGATCATTGAGACGAGACATAGGTATAGAGACTAAGAGACCTGAGCACCCGGAATGGATCAGAATTAAAGTTTTTCTTAAAACTTGTGTTTTTTAAGAGTTTCTTTTTATTTTATGTAAACCTCTGTCCTTGAACTAAGTTTTTATTAAAATTATAGTTCCAAGATATGTTGTTAGTATTATAAGAGACCAACAAATATATACTAGAGAAAAAAATGAAAACTCTAAGTCTCACTCTCAAAATATCTTTTTAATTAATCAGGTAACATGTTTCGCTAATAAAGTATCATCAGACCTACAATAAACAGAAAAACACACGTAACTACAATAAAACCTTACACTAAAACAAAAATCAAAGACCAAAGAGTCCTGACCATATAGAGCAGAAGCGGGAGCTGGGTAAGAGCAATAATAACTTGTTTCATAAACGTTTTCTTAATTTATCTAAGGTTTCTTTTACCACCGAGGAAGAAAATATCTTAAATTTAAACTTAAAATCAACAAATAAATCGAAATACTAGAGAGGTCCTGGCAGTGGAGGCTGAGAACATCATCCAGTCTGTTAATATTCCTAACAAAAACATTTTACGATCAAAAATAATTAATTTTCTTAACTCTGAGACATAACTCTGTCCCTAATAATTACAACAAACAACACCTTAATTCTGTTAAAAACAAAATTGAAACGCATGATCGTCTAATTTCCAGAGCAGACAAAGGCTCTTGTTTGGTAGTCATGAATAGACTCGACTATGTGGCTAAAGTGACGAAATTTCTATCGACTGACGACTTCGTGGCTATTACTAGGGATCCAACGATTATTTTTTTCTCAAAACTTAAGAATTCTCTAGATCGATGTCTTATAACTCTGGAATACTTTAACACCACTAAATCTAACCTATACCCTATGAACCCACGTACTCCTGTGCTCTATGGCTTACCTAAGATTTATAAGGAGGGGAACCCGATAAGACGTAGTTTCCTTCGTAAACTCTCCTTGCTACAAATTATCCTCTTGGCTTAACAATACTTTAAGAGAAGTAACTGGTTTTCGGAACGAATTCTCCATTAAAAACTCAATTGAATTTGCCAATTATCTAAAGCAAATAGATGTTCCAAACAATGCCATTTTGCTTTCCTTAGATGTAAAGAACTTGGTCCCTAGCATACCCTCGTCAGATTGTTTAACATTGGTTGAAATCCTGCTAAACAATAATAGTACTTTGCCAAAACTGGTGGTAGATAATCTTATCCACCTTTTATCATTAGTTTTGGAACAACATTTCTTCAAATTTAATGATCAATTCTTTAGGCAAAAATCTGGTCTCGCCATGGGTTCTTGTCTTTCACCATTTGTGAGCGAGATCTTCATGAGTCACTTGGAGGAGAAAATCATGAAAAGTCGTTTTGCGGGCTTTTTGAGAGCTTATAAAAGGTACATACGTGGACGATGTGTGCGTGTTGTGGGTTGGTGACGAGAATGATTTATTGGATTTCTTGTCATTTATTAACTCCCTTCATATTCAGATCTCTTTTACGCTGGAAAGAGAGACAAACGGAAAATTACCCTTTTTAGATCTTCTTTTATACCGAAATAATAACAGTATTTCTTTTGAAGTATATCGCAAACCTTCTGCAACAGATAATATAATCCAATTTAACTCCAATTCCCCTTATCAACACAAATATGCAGCCTTTAATTCAATGTTCTACCGTTTATTTAAATTACCTCTGTCCAAAGACGCTTTTCAAAAAGAACATAATATTATAAAAATAATTGCTGTAAACAATAATTTCTCACTTTACAGCTTAAACAAATTATATTACAAATTTTATAATAAATATAAACTGTCCTATCCGTCCACCCACCGAACAACATCACCAACAATAATAATTTTAGATGCCTTAGTTATTTCGGCGGCATTTCTCAACAACTTGCAAAAACGACTAACTCGCTAAGAAAGAACCTATTAAAGACGTTGGATAAAAGTGATCCTCTATCTAAATCGGGTGTATATTGTCTTAATTGTAAGGATTGCCCTGCTGTTTATGTGGGACAATCTGGAAGGAGAGTATCCACAAGGGTACAGGAACACCTAAGTTAATAAAGCTAACCATTTATTATCAACGGGTCATAGTTTTTCCGTCCCTGAAAATGTTTCCATTGTTCACGAGTGCCCTAAGGGTAGAAAGTTGGATCTCTTGGAGAAAATGGAAATCACCAAAGCCAAAAAGAGTGCAATGTTGACATGCGTTAATGATGTTTTCGCCTTGGAGCCAGGACTTATCTTTAATAATCTTATCTAACCTCTTGTTTCTGCTCACGATACGCATATATGCCTTTGACTCTAATATTCATAAGCAGGGCTGGCCGAGTGGTTAACGGTCTGCTGTTTCACCAAGATCAACTTTAGAGCGTTATTGTTTTTATTACAAAATATGTGGGTATTCTCAGATTTAAATTTTATTTGTCAGTACTTAGCAGGTCATCTCGCTATAAGGTAATTTTAACTAATTTTTAATATTTGATTTTGTTTTAGTGTAAGGTTTTATTGTAGTTACGTGTGTTTTTCTGTTTATTGTAGGTCTGATGATGCTTTATTAGCGAAACATGTTACCTGATTAATTAAAAAGATATTTCGAGACTGAGACTTAGAGTTTTAATTTTTTTTCTCTAGTTACGTAGGTCTCTTTGAGATAATGGACGAGTTCTTTCAAATATATACTATGTAACTGATATATGTTTATACTACAAAGTACTCCCATCTGGTATTTCCGACCATGAAGCTATTCTTGCTAAAATGCCATATAATACTGTATCATCTTCATCTCATTATATGGGAAGAATTTTCAGCAGGAGAAATTTCAATGCTTTTTCTGCTGCTACAGCTTCGGTAAATTGGAATGCAATTGAAACGGCTTCTGACCCACTTACTTTATTTTTTCAAGTTCTGTGTGATAAGATCAATCAGTGCTTTCCTAAAAAGAGGCTTAAAACTAAGAAACGAAAACCATGGGTTACAAGAGGCCTTAGAATTTCAGCTAAAAACCTCCATTTTTTGACTAAATTGTGCAAATATACCACAAATGAAAATATCCTTGTATATCATCAGAAATACCGTAGTCTGTACAGAAAGACAATTAAAGCAGCAAAATCTAATTATTATAGGGATCGCTTAAATATGTTATCAAATAGGCAAAGAGAGTGTTGGTCGATTATTAATGATTTTAGACATTGCCATAGAAAAGCATCTGAACCGGAGTTAAGACCTGACATTTTAAACGACTATTATTGTGATATACCTAATATCTTGCTCAAGGGCATTCATAGTAACATTGATCCCCTGCACTATCTTCAACAAGTGTTGGTTGAGCATTCTTTTTTCTTTCATCCTGTCGATCTAACCGAAGTAAAAAATGAAATCAAACGCCTAAAAAACCATAAATCATCTGGAGCTGATGGGATATCTTCGAGGCTGTTACTCTTTTTGCCTGATTCAGCCTTAAATGCTTTAGTTTCTGCCATAAACAATTCTTTACATATTGGCATTTTTCCTTCATGTTTAAAAGAGGCAGTGGTTATCCCTCTTCATAAGGGTGGAGATTTAGATCAGCCTTGTAATTTCCGTCCCATTTCTATTTTGTCTACCCTCTCTAAGATAGTTGAAAAACTTGCAAAAAGCAGAATTTTGTCCTTTTTACATCATAATGGCATTTTGTATGCAAATCAGTTTGGATTTCAAGCCGGTAAAGGGACTCATGATGCTGTTTTTAACTGTAACACGACTGTAACACGACGTCGTAACTGTAACACGACGTTTCGGTTGGTAAGTGTCTCCAACCGTTATCAAGTGTAAACTGACATCAAAATACTATTCTATAGGCTTATATACTAGATGTGTGCAGCGATGTGGAAGGGGAGGGGGGGAGGGAAAGTCATCCGTGAAAAGAGTTGCGGGGGGGGGGCCAAGCGTCTCTCTACACTGTCCTGAGAGTAGAGGCTGTGAAATGAAAGCTGCCTCTACGAACTTCCTCTTCCGCCAGTGCTGTTCCTTGTGTAGAATCTTGGCTTCTGACCAATGGATTTGGAAACCTCTCCTCTTTGGGTCCAGCTGCGATGTTCCTTCGCTCTGATTTCTAGGGGGCGCTTCGTTTCACCTATGTATGAGTCACCGCACTCACATGGGATCCGGTAGACGCTATTTTTGATATCCACCATGCCATCTGGTTTGGTCTTTGATACCACGCTTCTGATAGTGGTGCTAGATCTAAAGGCAGATCTAATATTCTACTTGCTGGCAATGCGTCGGATTTGTTCCGATGTACCCCCAATGTAAGGTATGGGTAGAAGTCTGGTTGTCGTGGTGGCCTCGTTTCTGATTTGATTTGGACGCGTCCTTTGGATGGTCCTACTTATTAGCTTCTTTGGATATCCATTCTGTTGTAGGTCTTTGTAGATGGTATCCACTTCAGTCTTGAGATCCTCGTCGTTTCTACAGATGGTTCGAGCTCTATTGTAGAGGGATCTTATGATGCCTACTTTGGTGGTTGCAGGATGGTTGGACGTGAAGAGTCAGCCGTCCTCCCCCACCCCCCAACTCTTTTCACGGATGACTTTCCCTCCCCTCCCCTCCCCTACCACATCGCTGCACACATCTAGTATATAAGCCTATAGAATAGTAGTTTGCTGTCAGTTTACACTTGATAACGGTTGGAGATACTTACCAACCGAAACGTACCATTGTCTACCACCTTCAAAAACAAGACTTGTATCCTTGAAGACCTTCAGATTTTATCAGGGTGGTGTGCTCGTGTTTAATGTAAGAAAGACGTCTATTATGGGGTTTAAGTGCCATGTTCAGGGTCTGATGTTTCTGTGTCTGACGAAAATTCCCTCTTGCAGAATAAAGAGTGCTGCAAGTTCCTAGGAATTACCATTCATGGTCGCCTTCGGTTTGAAGATCATATTTTACATTTAGCTGGGAAGTTATCTTCTGGATGTTTTGCAGTAAGAATGGCAAAACAAGAGCTGGGAGGGGTGGTTGCACGTTCAGTGTACTTTTCACTTATTGAATCTCATATTCGGTATGGCTTGCCTTTTTGGGGTTTAACCAATAAGGGGCTACTTCACATTGTCTTTGTTATTCAAAAAAAAGCAGTTAGATACCTGTGTTCTGCTAAGTTAAGAGATTCTTGCAAACCCCTATTCATTTCTGAAAAACTCTTTTTTCACTCTTTATCTTAGAAACAGCTGCTCTTATTCACAAAATTCCCAAACTACCCTCTGACACTGGCCATTTGACTCGTCGTGTAAATGATGTTCCTCTACCTATTCCAACGTCTTCCCTTACCAAAAACTCATTAATTTACATAAGTAAAAAAATTTACAATCATGTTCCTCTATGTGTTAGACATATATCGGATGTTAAGAAATTTAAAAGAGAATTAAAGTCGCTTTTATTGGCTAAGGCATATTATAACCTGGATGACTTTTTTAATGATATAGGTTTTAACCTTGGACATGTTGGAAAGTTTTTTTTTCCCCCTTTTCTTCTCTAGTTTTGTCAACTAGTTTACCTTTATTGAATAATTGATTGTTTTATTTAGTTATCTTTAATTCAAGTATGTTCAAAAAGTTTTGTCTTCTGTTGTTTAATTTTGTTCATTGTTTTGTCAATTTTTGAAATTGTATTTTTGTTTTGTTTTTTTAGCTTGTAGGATGCTTGTACACAAGATTATTCTTACGTAATATAGCACATTTTCTTTCTTTCTTTCTTTCTTTCTTGTTTTCATTTTCAAAGAGTTTAGTTTGTTTTGTAGATGGATATACTTTTTCTTTCAATAATACTCTGCTATAGAATTTTTAATTAATTTTTAAAATCGGTTTAATTTTTCTTTAGGAAACCGATACAAGTACATATTAAATAAGGATAATTCATCCTCTATTGAAACTGTGTTAATAAAATGAGGATATTATTAACCTAATAAGAATGCCTTTAGATGTATGATGAGAAAATATCACAAAAATTTTGACAACCTTTTCTAGTCTATTTAAAGTTAGGGTAGTTTAAGGCTAACAAAGTTCTTTTAAACATTTTTAGATTAATTCTAATTTATATAATTTCCTTTATAATAAATTATTGTATATTATGTATATCATTTTAAGTAATTTTTTTTTCAGGAAACTTAAATAATAAATGTTTTAAATAAAAACATTGTTTTATTTCCATTTGTCCAATTAGTGATATGTCGTATTGTTAGTACACTGTCGTAGATTCTTGCAGTAAATTAACTCATTTAGATATATAAAATAAAATAAAAAGGCCCTTTTCTCTATGAGTAACCTTTTTGAGTAGACGTTTGCTTTTGATTACGACTAAATGATAAGATTGACAGATTAAATGAAATTTGATTTCCCGCCTTAATTTGGCCACGCCTTTCTACCATTTTGATTGGTCCAATTAGGCACGTCAAACTGTCAAGTTAGTTACAACAGTTTCCGTTGCCAAGCGAGAGGACGCTAGCTGATTTGTCAGAAGAATTTCTATCAGTTTGTATGCAACCATCACTTCTCTATATATTTGTGTTCTGTGCTTTAAATGTTCTAAGATTTCTTGAACAAAATTGAAGGCTAATTTCTGTCGTTAATTGCTAATAGGTCCCTTACATTAGTGCCTGTTCTATCAAAAAATAAATAGATCACTTTTCTTTAAATCAGAAAGATGTTCACAAACAAACAATTTGATTTTAGGTAGCAAAGACCAACAATATCAGCCATTTTGTCAAATATGTTGTTGAGGGCTTCGAAAATGGTGAATATGTAGGAGCCATCCTTTGTGACTTCTTTAAAGCCTTCAATTGTATTTCTCATAAAATTTTACTCTGAAAGCTAATATGAAGTTATAAAGCTTTAATGTGCTTTAAAAATTAAGTCAATGATCTATTCTGGGTCCTTCTCTCTTTTTTTAATACCATGACTAATGATATAGACAACTCTCACAATAAACAGTCCGGTAGACCTTTTAGCTGACACTGATTATCCTGATATACTCCTTGTTATCGTTAAATACAAGAAAGGCTTCATTCTTGGGATGTTGATGTAGAGTAAATAGACTAATTAAGATACAGTCTGTAAAGCTTTTAAAAGTGAATTTAAATAAACATCTTGACCAAGTGGCAAAACAACTAAATTTTCCCATATACTTTTCAAGAAATGTAAAAGGATACTACTTATTGGACGCACAGTCTTTGACTGTGTGCTTTTCTCTAGTTGACAGTCTCATCAAGCACTATTCTAATCACACTGTGTCTTGCCTAGGGGCATAGTGCTCAAGGAAAAGTTTTAGACTCCAGTGAAGAAATGTTTTGCAGGTCTTAATAGACTAACTACCCTCTACACCCTCTCCTTACTTACTAAGGTGTTTGGTTTATGCAAAAAAATTATTCTTAAACATAATGATCACAATACTTGGTTTAAAGATAATATTAGGACAAAATCCTGCATAAGTTCTAATCTAGGCAGGTTAGGTAGGATAAATAAATCATTTTAGTAATTTTGATACATTTTTAAATAACAATAGGCGGAAGTAACCACTTTATGCGGCCTTAAAAAAATTAGTATCACCTGGCATATTCACATTAATTTTATGGCATCGACCTAGATCAACCGAAATCTAAAACGCGGGTAACGGACTAACTAATAGAGGAAATAAGATATTGTGTTTATTTTAATATTATGTAAAATTCCGAAAAGGCCGCGTGCCTGTTAAACGCGGTTGATGTAGTTATTTATTTTTGCCCAGTTGGACCACTTCCCAAACAGATTTATTTTATTTTGGAATTGATTCAAATTGCGTAAAGTGGAATAAAAATAGTATTTTTTTTTAAATTATAGGCAGGTAGAACAGATATTTTCTTATAGTTTCATGAAAATATACACTTTACACTTTATTTCAGTAAAATATGACTTATTTAACAGAAAAGGGTTAAGTTGAAAGATTATTGGTGTACACTAGATAAGTCTGCTGTGTCATCAGCATAAAAACGGATTTTGCCTTTGGTTTCTTTCTTATTTAATGTATTATCAAACTTGTGCACTTGAATGGAGGTCCTTTTCTTTAAAAATATTCTCTAATAATATAAGTACAACTCTTTTTATTATACCATAACTGGAAAGAACCTTAAACAGATAGTGGAGTGGTGCTGTATCTCCAATGTTTAAGCCAGATCACCCACCCTCCTCTCCTCAATTTTCTGTCAAACCTCAACACTGATAAATGTGGTAAGATCTCTCTATGTTGCAAGTTAACTCTAGATTATCTGAAATTGTAAGTTTCTCTACTTAAAGAAGTTGCTAACACTATACTGTGTCTTTGAAAGAGTTTCGAATAGATTTTTGAGAGTTGCAGCATACAGATTGGGGTTGGATCATAGAGTTTAATTATGACTGGCTAAGGTCTCTTTCTTATATATTGATCCATTAAGGTCAAGGAGACTTCATACTTGTCTATGTTTTCTCTTGAGAGGATTTATCGATTGTCCTGAATGACTGAGTTTCATTCTCACAAAAATGGGTGAGAGAAGAACAAAGTTGTTTGTTTGTTTAACCATCACCGAGATGTTGTAAAAAAAGCTGTCTTGATAAAAAATAAAACTACCTAATGATATATATTGAATTTAGATACATTATAGATGATCAAATTGATTTATAGACATAAAAATATTATAAAAATATAAATTAAATTTCAAAGAAAAATTAAACTTAAAAATGGTCTTGTTCAGTATAGTTAGGATGTGGAACTTATCAAAGCCATAAGGCACACTTTTAAAATAATAAGAAACTTATGTAAGAAACCAAAAACAAACATTCTTCAAACAATAAGTATACAGACCAGACTACAGCCAAAGAAGCTAGAACTTTACCAGACAAAACAAAAATAAAAATTACTTTAACAGATTTTTATCTTTATCTTCATAAAATTTGTTCAAAGCAAAAAATTACTTCTTAACCAAGTTCTTAGTAAGTTCCAGCTTCAATTTACAAATGGGAACATTTCAAAACATTTCAGGAAAGGACTTATATATCTTTATAATATATTATGGTCACTTTTAATATCACATCTTCTTTAAACAAATCTTTATTTTTACGAATAAACAACATAGAAGCTAAAATGTACATTCCAGTTGTGGTTAATAAATTATTATGTGCAAATATATTTCTACAGCTTTCCCTTGAACTTAATTGAAACACATTTCTTAAGCCCCTTTTCTGAAGCAATAAAATTCATATAGGTAATGTAAGCATGTTAGGCAATAAAAAAAAAACTTTTGCAACTTTTAGGGCAAAACTAAAACTTATACACCCACATGTGCTCTCCAATCCAACCTACGATCAACATTCACCCCCAAGAACAAAATTTCCCCTGAAGATCGCACTTCTTGATTTTGAAACATCAAGTTAGAATTGTTTTCTTGTCGATTTTGTTGCACATAGTACCATATATTCAGGAGAGACCTCCGGAAGCTCACTCGCATAGGCTACATCCAGGGACCCAAAACTGACCCCTGATGTACCCCCATCCTTGTTACCTTGTTTGATTTTAAAATATTTATTTATTTATACAGTATCAACAGTCATCAGTCATAGAGGCCACTTACAGATACCACCTATAATATTATGTACTTACTACTCTAAAATAAAATCCAAAAAAAAAAGTAAAGTCACAATCTCAAAAATTAGAACAAATAACTATTAATCTGATATAAAAACCCAATTATAAAAGTTTAACAAGATAATCACATATTCAACAAAATTAACTTAAATTAACTGCAATATACCTACTAACTATAACTTAAACACATGGCTCTTAATCCCAAGAATAATGATCCACCAAACCAAGATATCGACAATCACATGAACCGGAGAGAAATTTATATCGCAGGTGTGACAGATCCGATTAAATATAGTGCATATTGTATATAGTGGCGATTTCAACAGGATGTTAGTATGAGGCCTTGGCAGAAAGAATGTTAGGTGATGTCTAGCATTAAGCCTAGGCACCATGAAACGTACACCAGAAAGAAGTACAGGACTATCAATGAATCCATTCAGTAACGCATGCAGGAATTTTACAGAGAAGATCATTCTTCTGAGATGTAATGGATGTAACTCTAACTGGATATATGCCATCTTGCCTGAAGGCCAAAGACTTAGCAAATCTACGCTGAACAGATTCAAGGAGACCAACATGATTCTGATAGAGCGGGTTCCATATAATGCAGCCAGTTCCATATAATGTAGCCAAACTCAGTTTTGATCCACCAAAACAGTTTTGATCTCACAAAGCAACAGAAAAGCAGTCTTAAAGTAGATTCCAAAGTAAAACTCTGAGAACTTCTAATTATGAACTCAAGTCTTCTCAGGGCTGACTTGACTATGTTGTTGAAGTGTGGAACGAATGTAAATTCAGAGTCAAATACCAAGATCAGTAATTTGCTCTAATCTTCTCAAAATAGTATCATTAATAATGTAATCAAAATTTAAGGGAGTTTTTGATCTAGAGTAACTGACCACACATTTAGCCGCATTCAAGCCTAACCTGTTAACAGCGCACCATACCTCCAATGTATTTAGGCAGTTCTGAAGAAAAACACAATCGTCCAAACCATATACATTTAAATAGAGCTTCAAATCATCGGCAAAAGCCAGCCTATGACAAGTGAGTGACTCAATCAAGTCATTTATAAAAAAACTAAACAGGAGCGGACCCAGGTTCGAGCCCTGTGGCACACCCGATGTAACGTTAAAAAGTTTAGATTTAAAGCCCTCATATTCGACATATTGAGATCTACCAATCAAGTAGGAATGAAATAAATTAAATAATCTTCCTGAAAAACCATACTGAGTTAATTTATGCAGAAAATATAGTGATCTATCCGATCAAAGGCTTTTTGGAAGTCGGTATAAATAACATCAACAGTATTAACATCAAGTGATTCACAGATGTGGCTAGATAGACAGGATAAGTTAGTAACACAAGATCGCTCGCTAAAAAATCCATGCTGGTCTACAGAGATGAGTTCTTTTGCGTGACTAAATAGCGACCGATTCAGGATAATTTCGAAAATTTTTGAGAAGTTACAGAGTAATGAGATTGGCCTGTAGTTCACAATTTGATCAGCGTCCCCAGCTTTTAAAATAGGTATTATTTTAGCAGTCTTCCAAATTTCAGGAATCTGTTCTGTTGACAGTATTAAGTTGAAAATGTAGGTCAGCAGATCAGCCAGGAAACCAATGCAATCTTTAACCAAGAAGCTAGTCTGTTATTATAGTTTAAGATGTGATTACACTAAACAAGATTAAAAGTGTTAGCAAAATTATTCAAAGCAATAGACTTTTGACTAACATGATTACCTGTAGGTGAGTTAATAGAGAAATCAGACAAGTTAAAATCGCCCACTATTATTACATTATGGTTTAGCTTTGATAATAAAACTGTAAACTGATCCAGAAATTGCTCGAAAATTACAGATGTGATAGATGGTGGGATGTACAAAACAATCATGTAAAATATCTGTAACCTAATAGTAAATTTACAGCCAACAACATCGATAGAGGGCGCAATACAGTTGCAAAAATCAGACAAACTAATTTTTTCAAACACAATGTTTTTAGAAACTCAGAGAACTCCGCCACCACGTATGGCATTAACGGATTCAAATTTTCGGTACGACCGATAAACATCATAAGTATTTGGAAATATTTCACCACTAGATTTCTCTGGCCTCAACCATGTCTCAGTGATGCATATGGTGTGAAAATGGCGGCAAGAATAAAAGTCTCACTAGCATGTAAAAATTAAGGCGAATCTAGTTTTTTGCTACAATTCTGGGGGAACCATTGATGTATCTTATATAAAGATTAATTTCTCCTTCCTCTTTGGGTCGCTTTAACTCCGATTTGGCTGTCTTAAGCTCATCGCGCTGCCGCGACGTCATGTCCGTCTCGATGAAGAATTTACTGACAGTCATCAATTTGTTCTTCAATAAAAACTTTAAAATATTTCTTATAATCTATAATATATTTAAGTATTTACAACTACCCATATCAGGCCTGAGACTGAGAAGCAAAAAGTCTAATGTCAATAATTTCTGTAAAAAGTCTTAAATCTGTAGCAAATCTAATCTAGCAATATCAAGGTCAGAGGCATAAATATTAAAATAATCACACATTCTATACATTGGTGATTTCTTGTATATATTTGTTCTAGGACAATCAAGATGAAAATTTTTTCTTTGTCTGGTATTACCAACATTAATGAAGAATGACAGCATTGCCATAATTCGAAGAGCATCAATCTTATTTGTTAAAATTTTATAAATGTACGCCAGGGATGTTTTAATGCGCCGATTTTCTAGGGATAAACTGTTAAATATTTTCAGAAGCAAATTATGGTTATAACCTTGTTCGGCATAATATCCATATCTCTTAAAAAACATATATTTTAAAAATTTGCGGTGTACACGCTCTGTGGTTTTAATCCAGACGTCATATTGTGGAGACCAAATTATGCTTTCATATTCTAACTTCGGTAAAACCAGACTATCAAACAGTTTTAAGCAACACTCAACATTAAAGTTTTTGGTAGTTCTAATAATGAAACCCATTGTTTTGTGTGCCTCATTAATTGTGTTAATAATGTGATTGGTAAAAGCTAAATTACAGTCTACAATTACACCTAAATCATTTTCATTGCTGGAATGTTCAAGCTGGGTACCTCTATTATTGTAGCTATAATTAACTATATTTTTTTAAGTGTCAACGACATGGCTGAACATTTTTTATTATTGAAATGAAATGAGTTTGCATTACACCAATCAACAACCCTATCTAAATAATTCTGCAGAGAGATGCAATCACCTAGAGAGGTAATTTCCATGTAAAAATCTATATTAAAATCATCTGCAAAAAGCGGTTTTTGTGAATAATTAGAAACAGAAGCAATTTTATTCATGGCAACCAAAAATAACAGAAGTCCCAAATTGGAACCTTGGGGAACTCTTGATGTACTAGTATAAACATCAGACCTGGCGCCCTTAACCTCTACAAACTATTTTCTAAATAGGAAGAAATTAACTGAATTAAATCTGTAGTTATATTATTTTCATACAGAGATGTTATTATTATGGAATGTTGAATCTTATCAAATGCTTTCTCCATGTCGGTATATATGACATCAACCCCCTTTTATTATTCAAAGCATTGTGAACAAATTGACAAATTCTAATCAAACTAATTAATGTTGATTTATTAGGCAAAAATCCATGTTAGTATTCGGATATATTATGACTCACTTCAGCATATTATCTATGAAATAAAGTTATCTCAAAAACATTAGAAACAGCATTCAAAATGGTAACAGGTCTATAGTTTTTGTGCAATGGAATTACCTTAGTGATACGCCACTCATCAGGATAAGTTGATGTCTGTAGGCTAAGCTTAAAAATAAATAAAAAAGGTGGTACCAGAAAATCACCACAGCCCTTTATTATGTAACCAGGCAGACCATCAGGACCAATAGATCGGTTCCCTTTAAGTTTTGTAATGGAATCCCTAACCTCTTCTGCAGAAAATTTCCTTCTACAAAAGTATGCTTTGGAAGGACTTTACAGTGATGTACAAGTAATTCATTTTCAAAAACTGAACCAAAATATGTTGCAAAGATATTAGCAATATTTTTTGTGTCAGATATGGACATATTCTTATAGGAGACCTGAGATAGAAAATCAGATTCTTTTTGTTGATTACGAACATGCGACCAGCAAAACCTGGGATCCCTAAATAAACCTGCTTCTACTCTACTTAAATGATCATCATATAAATGTTTTATGTTAATTTTAATTTTTTACTTTATTTGTCTGTACTTGTCCCACCAAAAGCTTATTTTTGATTTTCTAAATTTGTTTAAAAACTTTCCTTGGTTTTGATCTTTTTAATGATCTCGCCATCTTACCATACAGGAAATGTCTTTCCCACTTGGGAAATGGGTTGACTAAATATTACCCAATTCATATCTCTCTATAACCTGCTGAATCCTATTAGCTAAATAACTCTTAATGACATTTAATGCTACTCCTCTAATACCATATAATTCAAATTTCATACATGACTGACACTATCAAATGCCTTTAAAAGATCTATATGCATGGCCAATGTTTAATTTTTGTCATTTAAAGAACATAGTATCTTTTCTAAAGTTTGATATATGGCTCTTATAGTGGATCTACCTTTCAAAAAGCCATTTTATCTATCACTGAGTACTAAGTAAATTGTTTTTTTCAAAGAAAAATAAAAACTTATCCGAAGTTAAATTTACAGACTTTCATTGGGAAGTAATGAAATAATTGTTAACATATAATTGTTTTCAACATTTTTGTCACCCTTTTTATGGATTGCTCAAATCTGCGAATTTTTAGTAAACTTGGACACCCCATGAAGAAACTTAGGTTAAACAGATTTTTTATTTTTGAGCTTGGCAAGTTTTTTGGACAGGACTTGTGGGGTTTAAAAAAAATGGAGGTAAGACAATTATCATGTATGTACATTTCTGGTGCAGATCCAGTTGAAATCTGATGGCAAGACTTTAGAAAAAATGGATTCAAGTTATTTATTATACTTTTAGAGTCCTTATATTTATCAGCAAAATTATCTATAATTATCTGACTTATTTTCAGCAGTTTCAATAAAACATTTATTTGTAAGAGACTACCTGTAATATAACTTTTGTTAGGATATTGCAATTTATTTTGAAATACTCATTAGTTACTTGGCCCTTGTTCTTTTTATAAAATAATATCCTTCCATGCATAATAATAAGTAAATTATAATTAAAAAGTAATAAAAAACCACAAGTATTGACCACAAGTCAAGGTACTATGATTTTTTTTGACTTTTACTCCAAAAAAATTTTCTCTTAAAAAATGAAGTAAGTTTTAACTTTTTTTAAAGCTTACAGGTAGTACCAGTACTTGCGCATTGGTGATCTGATAAGTTATTGATATTTGATATAAGATTGCTTCCAATTGCCCATACCAGCCAGATGTCAATCTAGAACAGAGCTGGTCAATGTGATTTTCAAACTTTAATCTACTGACAATAAGTAAATCTAAGAATTTATTAAAATTATTACCAGCTTTGTGAAACCAAAGAAACATCTAAAATAAACTTAAACTTCGTAAAAGCATTGGTTTTTGAAACATTAAATAATAATTCCTCTGAGGATAGTTGTATCTCTACTATGCCAAAGAGTATCATAAGCAAAAGATGTGCATTGTCCATGCTTTACTGTAGATGGTAAGTCATTTACATAAATTAAAAACAGTAGTGCTGGAACACATAACTTCTCTGATTCAAAACCAGCAAAACGAACCCTTGGACACCTGTCAGATAAAAATGACTTGAACTTCTGAAGTCATATATTTCAAATTTTTGCAGCAGAATTTTATGTAACACACTGTCGAAGGCCTTTATGAGCAAGAAAAACACTACTGCAGCTGCATCTCCATTATTGAGTGTTTGATAAAACTTGTTCAACAGATGAAAAACATCATATTTTTTCTTGGCAGACTGAAAAACAAGTTGGGCCTTATTTAAGAGAGATTTTTGTCCTAAGAATACGTTCATCTTATTTTTAAACAGCTTTGCCACGATTTGAGAGGGTAAAGGAAGTTGAGATATAGGTCTGAATTTAGCAGGAGTATCCTCTTCTTGCTTAAATATGAAGGAAAATCATCATCCAAAAAAGAGGCATTAACACATTCAGCCAATGATAACCGTGGTGATGGATGCTAGAACTTTTATTGAAATACCATCCCAACCTGAAGAACCTTTAGTGTTTACTTCTCGCAAGGTTTCCATGATTTTTTTAGCTGATATAGGAATAAAGTAAAAACATTTGCCAAACACACCATTAGGAAATGATAGCAGATCAGCGAAGGTGAGGCAATAGAGCAGTAAAATAAATTTATCTTATGGGCATCTAATGTAGTCATGCATTATAGAATTCTTAACATCTTGTAGAGAAATAACAATGCTCCATCTCTCTATTATTAGCAAACTCCAGTCTATATATCCCTATAATCACGGTGTATTTCTGGATCTGATTTTTAACAGTATTGACGAGTGCCATAAAATAACTGTTCAACAAGCTTTAGACAATCTTCTTCCAAACAACTTTCACCACTTAGCAACAGTTTGCGATATTAGAGTTAGAGATAGGATTGAAATGTTGGATTATAGTACAACTTATTTTGATTTTAAAAATGCTGATTTTGTAAGTTTGAATGATTATTTTTCTTTAGTGGACTGGATTAGTATTTTTGATGATTCAGACATCAATAATTCAGTGAATAACTTTTATGAAGTAGTTTTATATGCAATCTCACTCTATGTACCAAAAAAAATATATAAACCTTCCAGGTTTCCTCATTGGTTTTCCCCAGAATTAAGGAATCTTATTCTATCAAAAAAGACTACTCATGCTAAATTCAAAAGTACTAACTTAGCTAAAGATTATATCCTGTTTGCTGACCTACGTACTCAATGTAAAGTTCATACTGAGCAATGCTATAGATCTTACATTGCTACCTTAAATGAGTCAATTCAGTCTGACACCACACAATTTTGGAATCATATTAACTCCCTTAATAAAAGTCATGGTATCCCAAATGCTATGCATTTAAATGATATTTCAGCAGATTCGGGGAAGGATATTGCAAACTTATTTTCTACCTATTTTTCTAGAGTTTATCACTCTGATGAGGTTGATCTCAGTAACTTTAATTTTCCAGTAGCGAATTCTGTCGACATGCCTTTTATCCAGTTCACCCTGTCTGAGGTTTTTGAATCTATATTTGGTCTTAAGGACAAACTGAGTTATGGTCCTGATATTGTTCCTACCTGTTTCCTAAAAAGATGTGTTTATAGTTTGTCTAAACCTTTGTGTACATTATTTAATTTGTCTTTAAAATTAACTTTCCCTGAGAAATGGCGTGACAGCTTTATAACTCCTGTATTCAAAAATGGTGACAGGGATGATATAAAAAATTACAGGCTCATTGTTATGTTATCTGCTATCCCTAAGCTTTTTGAGCTTATCCTGAACAAATATCTTACTTGGCATTGTAGAGGTCTCTTGATCAATGAGCAATATGGGTTTAGGCAGGGTAAATCTACTTCTACAAATCTTGTATTATATCATGACTTCATTGTCAAGGCTTTCGAGAAGGGTCATCAGGTCAACTCCATCTATACTGATTTCTCAAAGGCCTTTGACACAGTCATCCACTCAGTGCTCATTTTTAAATTAAGATGCTATGGTTTCCCTAAGTGGTTTCTTTTTTGGCTAAATAGTTACCTACATAAAAGGATATAATTTGTTAATGTAAGGGGTTCACTTTCAGTTCCTATTGTGGTTACTTCAGGGGTGCCTCAGGGGTCACATTTGGGGCCTCTACTCTTTAATTTACTTATTAACGATATTTTTAGTATTATCAAATTTTGCAAATTCCTATTATTTGCAGATGAGCTGAAGCTATTTTTACATATTTTAAACTTGTCTGATTGCCTGATGATACAATCAGACATAGATTCTCTATATAATTGGTCTGTCTCTAATGGTTTACATCTTAATAAGGATAAGTGTTTTATCATTTCTTTTACTAAATCTAGAAAAGTTGTCCCATTTGACTACCACATAAATGATAATATACTTTCAAGAGTATCGCTAATTAAAGATTTGGGGGTGTTGTTTGACAGTTCCCTGACTTTCATACCCCATATAGATAGTTTGTCTAGTAAAGCCCTTCATACTCTTGGTTTTATAACTAGAAATACTCAAGACTTTTCAGTAGCTGCCTTCAGAGTTTTATATCTTACACTTATTCGTAGTGTCATGTCTTATTCTTCCATAGTCTGGTCCCCTTATTATGCTAACCATATTTACAGTCTTGATAAGGTCCAAAATAAATTTCTCAGGACTTGTGCCTGGCAATTAAATGTATGAGATGAGTCTTTATTGGAACTTAAGTCAAGGCTAAATATGACTTCTCTTGAGGACTATCGAACTAGGTGTGATATGATATTTCTTCACAAGTTGATTAATAATGCTATTGATTGCCCTGAATTGTTATCGCGGATAAACTTTAGATGCAATACCAGAATCCTTAGAGAGACATCCCTTTTTCTGGTTAAATATCACCATACAAACTATGGTAAATTTTCTCCAATTAATCGACTCCACACATGTTGGGAAATAGATTTAATCAGGCTTTTGACTTAGTGGATTTGAAGCCTTCAAAACTTAAAAGGTGTCTGAGTGAGTTTACTCGTTGAGTATGTGTGTTAAGTATCAAATAAATTTGATTGCTTGTACTTTTCTTATTTTGATTATTTTAATGGTATGTATTTAGTTGCTTTATATTTTTTTTGAAAGTTTTGGTTAAGTTTTTGGTAGTTTTATCTTATTTGTATATCTTGGGCTGCTACATATTTATATACATTTAGATAGATATATTATTGATTTATAGAAAATTTGGTTATTTAATAGATTAAGTTTATTATACAATATCTTATTAATATATTTGTTGATGGCAGAATAATTATATACATTTAGGGTTAGGATATAATTTATTTTGTAATTTTGTTAGAATGGGGACATACCAACAAAAAAAAAAAAATAATAATAATAATATTTAGTCTTGGCAAGTTTTATGGTTTTGTAATAGATTGCAATAGACATTGATAGAAACATCCCATATTTTTGATTTATAAGACACTTTTAATTTCTTTGTAATCCAAGGTTTTTTAGTTTAAGGTTTAATATGCTCCATAGGAAATTTATTATTAAAGATTTCCATAAGTTTGAGATAAAGGGATATTAAAGGTTAATTACTGTCAGACAGTAGTTTGTCATATAAGGGAATGCCTTAAAATTTCTTTTAGACAATACACCAATTAGCACTTATAGATGCTTTCATGGGAAAATCAAATTGACAATAAATCCGATCAGATCTGAAAATCTGGATTCACTACAGAACAGGACACAACACCATTAAAATTTGTACGCACTACACACATAATCTAAAATATACACTAAACTTTCCATGACACTGGTAAAATAATTAACATGTATCCTCAAACCATGTGAACCTAACATATATTTAAGTGACTTCACTGATCTTTTACTTTTATCTGCAAGATTAAAATCATCTCCTCCTCTGTCATTCAACTGTAATTACAGTTGAATGACATGGTAAGGAACTTAAGACTATTTCTAAGTTAAAAAGAAATGTATCACAAAGAAATAACCTACAAACTATTGCAGTGCATTGTGCATTGCAGTCATACTCTGTTGAGTAACATGAAAATTGTCATATGTGACTTTCAATGGTATGAATGGAATCATAAAGTATCTATATATTGTAGCAATAATTTTGAAGGTTTATATTGTAAATTATATAACTTCAAAGTGAATTTGTTATGTTTTATGGAAGATAATGATAAAAAGAATATACCTCTACTTAACCTAAAGTAAAATAACAGAGTATCTCAACATGAAGGAAGAGTCATCATTAATGTCACATATTAAGAGGCACTAAATTTTGTGCCTAATATTTGTTTCACATAGAAATAGATTGTACATGGTAATTTATTACTGAGAACTCAAATGAAATAAAATCATGTATTCAGCATTCTTACCTTTCTTAGCAATATTTTAATTGCTGCTTAGTGCTTTTGGCAATAGGACATCACCTATGAGGGCATGGCTTTGTCAAAAAGATCACTCTACTATACTGAAAACACAAAAAACATAGAGTATCATTACTTATGTCTTAATTAGTCGTCCATAAGTTTTCAGAAAACATATATTTCTGTAGCAATGGTGTGTAGTTTTTCTGTGCTTTTATTGTAGTAGAGTTGTCTTTTTGAGAAAGTCGTAAGTCTTGACTATGATAAAAAACTCTAGACAGAAATTAGAATATTGATTCTTAATAGATTAATACTATTGCTTCTCATGCTGAATACATGATTTTATTTCAGTCTGTCCGAATATTTGTTTCACAGGTCATTTTTATGGAAATATTATATTTAAGGAATTAGCGAGGTGCAGCCTAAAGTGGGGTCAAGAGAAAATTGTAAACCATCGTTTATTTCTTATGGCACAATTAACTCTGTCTTCAATCATAATTTCAAAATCTCTATGCTAACTAATAAATTCAAACCTTTTTTATTGACTTCTTGAAATCTACAGTCACAACATGATATACAATACCACTAAAATTTTTTTTCATATATGGGAAAGACAATCTACAACCACCTGCCCCTAAGCATGAAAAGCCTTGACTCTTACTGTAATTTTAGGCAAGGAGTAAAACATTTTTTGTTATCCTTGCATTTTATACTCTGGAGAAATACTTTCAATTTGGTTTCACTTAATTTCTAACTCTGATATTTTGTTATTTATTAAAACTGTGTTGCTACTGTACTTATTAGTGTTCTTTTTCTTTTCAGTTTTAGTATATCTGCTGGACATATAACAATATTAGTAGCATACAATTTTGTTTATGTATTTCTGTACAATGTATGAGTATAAGTAAAAAGCATTTTTCAAATGTTGTTAGGGTGGATAGATATTATGCATATTTTTTTTATTTATATTATACAGTATGTGTTCATGTTGCAGCTTTGGCAAAAAGATGTAAAAACTGAGATAATAAAGCTTTTATTACCTTGACTTGACTATTTTTGGTTTTCTATTTCTAGGAGATATATTATTAACAATTTCCTGTTATTGGGCAATATTTCCTGTTGGAAATAACAACTTATGATCATCATCTTTTGGTGCTATAAATACATATAAGACCCATTAACAAGCTAGATTACAAAATTGGCTCAGGTTAACCCTGAAATTCCTTCATTTAAAATTTTCAACCACCTTCCTACATAAATAAATGATATGAATATGAAGTAATGAATGTGCAGCTAATCTGTAATAAAATGATAATAGTAAACTTTTAATAATTTTGCAATTTTTATGATTATATAAACAATTCTGAATCTATATTGTATAATGGAATAGCACAGTTAGAATAAACAATCTGAAAAACTAATTGAAGCAATTTTTGCAATACTGAAAAACTTTTCTGTTGTCAACAGAGAAAGAGCAGCTGAGGGTTGAGGACAATCAGATGTTTTTCTTTTAATCAGCTGCTGGGAAACTGTAGATACAAGTTTTAGTGTAAATTCCTAAATACTTCAAAATAGTTATGCTATTGAATTTAGTGAAAAAAATTAGAGAATTTTCAAGCAGCAAACTAAGAAATCTGTGTGACCCATAGACCTAGGGAGGATGATTGGTTTCTTCCAAGATATTTTATCAATTAAAACCGATAGGAAATCTGGTAGTTGGTTTGTACTTAACCAGCTTATCAAAATTCCAATCAGGGCAGCTCTGATAAGCAGATAACAATGAAAAAAAAACTACAATCTAATGTTTATTTTGCACAATAAATTTAATCAATGAGCACCTTCGCAAATCCTTATTGAATTCCTGATTAAATGTTGGCAGTATAATCCTCAATTCACTCAAAAACAAACCACCACACAACACTCATAACACATTTTCCGTTTTTAAGTCATAAACACCGGGCGAATCGCGAAATTACCGAAATCCGTAACAAAAATATTTTGGTCTTTGACGTCTTCGCTGTCTGTTTTGACAGTTCGATGATACTCCCGACGCTCACTCGGTTTACGCGCACCCACTGACATGGGCGGTGCAATTCGACTATTTTCATTTCATTTCTTTCATTGACTTTGTGGGAATTATTTGCTTTCGTGCCGTCTCTCTCTGTCTGAAGGGTAATGACATAAGCGAAAGCGTAATAACAAACAGAAAATGTGGATTTACCGTTAACCGGAGGCAGATATGCTTTAATGAACAAACGATCGATGGCAGCACCGGCAATTCCGTTTAAGAAAATGTGGGTAGGCAACTCTTCAGACATTATATATTAATATTATTCATATAAATTTTGATTTCCCCTATTGCCTGTAGGAAAATGTTGCGGGGATATTAAAATGTCTTCTACTCAAGGTGCATCTCAACCTTTTTTTATATCATGTACTGGCCTACTTCTACCTCAATTACAATAGACTCGCGTCTGTGTGACGGCCACCCAAAAATATTTGAGCATTGATTAATAATACTACTTAGATAGGAAACTCCCGTGCCAGAGAGCCAATAGAACACCGAACGTCGATTGACTGTCGCGTCCTCTGAATTTCGAAGAGTAGTACTAACCGGAAGTGAAAATGGGTTTGTGGTGTCATAATAGCGGGTAATTTGACTTTCGCTCTAATATATCGTGCGCTTAAAATTAGTGGGAAATGTGAGGTTCTTTCCGAAATTATAGTACGAAAATAGAAAATGTGACAAATTGAGGATTTTATTTAATATGGGGGCACAAACGTTCAATTTTAACACATTTTCAGGCAGATTGAAAAAGTGTTAAATTGAGACTTTCTTTGTCCCCATATTAAATAATAATCCCGCCGCCGGTGCTGACGATGTTATAAGGGCGGCGTAATTAAAAGAGCCGCGTAAAGTACCACCCACAGATGTAAATAGCTCCGCAAATGCGGCTAAATGCGGAAGCTAAATGAAGCTAAATGCGGAGCTATTTACATTTGTGGTACCACCAATAGTAATTCCTCGAAATTTATTTCTTGCGGAATTTCAATACTTTTGTGTAATAAATAATATGTATTTTGGAGCTGCAGAAATAAGCGGGGGTGTAATGTTTAGAAATTCCCACCCTTTTGTTTTAAATTTATTTTAATTTGCGAGTTTTAAAGCTACTTGTCGATTAGTGTTTATTTTTAATACATTTTATATAAAAATTGTGTTTGTGTTGTTAACGGTAAGTTTAAAATATTTTATTAATATCTTCCAAATATTTAGAACTTCATGCCTTAAGCAATTTTTCATTGAAAAAAAGTAATGTCTGATTTTTGTGCCAATTCTAAAAAAAATATTTGTTGATTTAGATGGCTGATGGTCGAAAGAGGCTTTCTGGTTCCCAATACCGAAAAAGGAAGCTAGAAAAGGAGGAAGATGACAGGCGGTTAGCAGGTTCGTTAAAAAAGTTTTTTGGGTCATCAACGAACCCACAACCCGCACAACCTCAACCTTCAACAAGCCAAAGGCCGGATGTTCAACCTTTGACGTCAACTGAAGCCGATGCCGATGTAGAGCAACCAAATGATGGAGATCAACAACCATCAGGAGATGAACTGAAACAAGATGATCACTCGACGAATACGCCAGCAAATACGCAAACTGAGAACATTGAAGCTATTCAGGTAAATGAAGAACGATTTAAAGATCCAGCATATTGGCCCGAAATATTAACGGATAATATTAGATTATTGATTTTAGGAATACGACCTGTTCAAATTAAAAATATTAATTATCCCATTAATAATTTAAATAGATGTTTTAGCGCCGCTTACTTTGAAAAAAAATTAACTAACAATGAAAAAGTTCCTAGAACCTGGTTTATTTACTCAAAATCTAAAGATTCAGTGTACTGTTTTCCTTGTAAATTATTTAAAGTTTCTGATAATAGTTTTAATGAGGGGAATGGCTATAGTGACTGGCGACATTTATCTCGGACTTTAGAAAGACACGAAACCAGTAAGGGGCATTTTTAAAGGTTAGGAAATGGCTTGAATTAAAAAAATCAATAGAAAAAGGTTTAACTGTGGACTCTATCAATCAAAATTTATTTCAAATGGAAAAAAAAAGATGGATTTCGATTTTAGAGAGAATAATATCTGTTATCCAGTTTTTAGATGGACAAAATTTAGCTTTTAGGGATAATAGTCAAAAACTATTTGATAAGGGTAACGGTAATTTTCTGAAATTAATTGAGACGATTGCAAAATTTGATTCTGTAATGGCCGAACATATTGATAGAGTCCAAAAAGATGGGAACAAAATGCCGCATTATTTGGGAGATAAAATACAAAATGAATTAATTTTTTTAATAGGAGAAAAAGTAAAAAAGTGTATTATTGAATGTTTAAAATTATGCAAATATTTCTCAATCATTCTTCACTGTACACCTGACGTTAGTCACCAAGAACAAATTACCATTATTGTTAGATTCGTTTTTATTGATGATTGTTCTTAAAGTATAGAAATTCGAGAACATTTTTTAGGATTTTGTAAAGTTACAAACACTACTGGTCAGGGGTTAACAGATTTTTTATTAAATCATTTAAAAGAACTGGATATTGATATTGCCGATATGAGAAGTCAGGGGTATGACAACGGAGCAAACATGAAAGGCAAGCACAATGGCCTACAAAAAAAAATTAAATATTAATCCTAGAGCCTTTTTTGTACCCTGTGCCGCCCATAGTTTAAATTTAGTAGTTAATGATGCAGCAAAAAGCTTTCTAGAAGTAACTAATTTTTTTTAGCATTATTCAGGAAATATATGTCTTTTTTTCGGCCTCAACTTACAGATGGAATGCTCTCTTAAAAGAGCCCAGCCTAACACTAAAGCCCTTATCGGATACCCGCTGGGAAAGCCGTATTGAGGCAATAAAAACTGTTAGATTTGAGTTAGAAAAAGTGTATGATGCTCTGTTTGTTGCTCGCTTTTTAATGATGAAAGCAGAGATAATGAAACAAAGAATATTGCAATGTCCCTAATAAATAAAATAAAATCATTTAAATTTATTTGTTCGTTAGTTATTTGGTACAACATTTTGGCAAAAATTAATATAGTAAGCAAAACACTGCAAAAGTCTAATGTTATTTTACCAGAAGCTTTACAGATGCTAAAAGAAATCAAATTATTTTTGACACAAATGAGATCGGAAAACGGGTTTTTAGACATGATAAATGAATCTAAGAAAATTGCGGAAGAAGTAGACGCCGAAATTTCCTTTCCAGCCATTCACTCAATAAGACCAAGGAAAAAAAAACGTTTTTTGATTATGAACACAAAAATGAGCCAATCCAATCTCCAGAAATAAATTTTAAAGTATTTTTTTTTTAATATTCTCGATATTTCAACCTCAAAATTGGATGAGAGATTTCACGATTTACAAAAACATATTGAATTATTTGGTTTTTTAAACAATTTGAAAGCATTTTCCAAACCTCAAATAATGACCTATTGTAAGAATTTAAAAGCTAAATTAACTGACCCTGAAACAAAAAATAAGGACATAAATGGATTGGACCTCTATAATGAAATCGACATATTATCAATTTACATTAATGATAGAAATATTTTCTCGGCCAAAGAAATATTAATATATCTGGTTGCTAACGATTTGAAAGGCATATTTCCAAATTTATTCGTAGCTTTAAGAATATTTTTAACAATGCCAGTTACTGTAGCTCATGGGGAACGCTCATTTTCCAAACTAAAATTAATAAAAACTACTTAAGATCCACAATGAGCCAATCAACACTATCAAATTTATCAATAATAAGTATTGAGGAAGACATTGTTTCTAATTTAGATGTTACCGACCTAATTAGGGAATTTGCATATAAAAAGGCAAGAAAAGTAAATGTTAGCATTTAACCCAGGGTTCTAATTACTTTTTTTTTTATTTCTTTAAATTAGTATGTAAGTAAAATATATTTTCTTTAGGTGTTTATATCGATGTAATTACATAATATTAATATAGAAATACTTATATAGGTAAATAATATATGCTTTTATGTATATTTTTTGTATAGATAATATTGATATATTGATTAATATATGTGTGTTTGGAATTTAATTCAATATGATTTTTTATTACACCCTTTTTTTTAAACGTTGTACTTTGGTAAGAGCATTTTTTAAAATACTTTTTATAAAAATCACTGCAGAAGGGGCGGCAAAATTAGCTCTTGCACCCGGGCGGCAAATACCCTAGGCTCGGCCCTGTCGGTGGTTCTAAAACAATTACTTTCATAACAAACATGCCTGTCTCGTTTCGATTGACGGATGACATTATTTGTCACAAGATAATTTAAATTTCAAATTACGGAAAAGAAAAAGCCTTTTTGTGGATTTCTAAATCCTCAAGCCAAAAAAATGGTACTTAATCTTATTAATTACTTCGAGAATGAAAAAGAAAATAAAGGGTTGCCTAAAAATGTACAAGAAGAAGTAGCTAAAGCGCTTGGAATTAGTTTAAGAATGGTGCAAAAGGTTGTATATGAAAACAAAAACAATCTTTTTCCCAAGAAGGAAAAAAAGTGTAAAAGGAAGAAGCCGAAGACTGAAAATTTAAGTGAATGTGTAAAAATGGAAGTATGGGATAGTATTTATGAACTATATAGGCTAAAAACAAATATAACGCTGCCATTTCTGAGGGTTGTTTTAAAGCAACGCGGCACTTTGGAAATTGGACTTTCTGCTTTATCAAAATTAATTAAAAGCATAGGTTTTTGCTATAAAAAAGACTGCAATAGAAGATATTTGTGTGAACTACCAAATATTGTGAGCCAACGAATAGGATTTTTAAGACAATATACACAAAATGAAAAATCAAAGTTAAGGAAAGTGGTATTCTTAGATGAAACTTGGATATTTTCAAACGGGAGTGGAATAAAATCTTGAAAAGAGGAATCTGTGAAAAGCGTGAAAAGAAAAAAAGAATGTGGTCAGGGAAAACGATTTATTATTTTACATGCCGGGTCTTCAACAGGATTCGTTCCAGGTGCAAGTTTAATTTTTTCTTCTAAGTCTAAAAGCATGGATTATCTTGACAATATGAATTGCGAAATGTTTGAAAAATGGTTGAAGGAACAGTTAATACCGAACTTGCAAGAACCTTCCTTAATAGTATTAGACAATGCGTCGTATCATTGAAGAGTTTTGAATAAACAACCAAATGGAAGTTGGAGAAAAAGCGAAATTTATGAATGGTTAGTAAAAGAAAATCAGAATCCCTTGCCATATATGCTAAAATGCGAACTTCTTTCAATTGCAAAATCGCTGAAAAGACCAAAAATATATGCTGTTGACGAAATAGTACGTGAATATGGCCATGAAGTTTTAAGATTGCCACCATACCATTGTCAGTTTAATGCTATTGAGCTTATATGGGCAGGGTCAAAATCTTATTATAAGAAGCATGTGGGTGCGGGGCTTAGATCTGACCAGGTTGAAGCTGTTTGAAATGAGGCATTGAATCACATCACAAAGGAGTATTGGCGGAAATCAGTGGATCACACAGAAAACATTATTAGAACCTGGTGGAAGAGAGAAAAAGTACTCGATATCCAAGTTGAACTATTGATCATTGCTCCATTTGAAGAAGATTCGGAAAATGACGAAGAGTTTTCCGACTCTGTTAGTGATAATGATAGTTATAATTTGAATATATTTATTATAATAGTTATAATATAATAAATATTCATAAGAAAACGACATTTTAAAGAACTGTCGTAGCTCCCCTCGTATTTATCTTTTTAAAAAAAGCTAAGTAAATAAATTGGTGAATGCCCTGGGAGATAGAAATGCCCACCGCATTCACCAGTTTTTTTTTAAGTTATTTTTAATCTTTTTTTTTGCCCTGTAATGTGTAAAAAAAATTGTCTTAAGAAAACGACATTTCAAAGAACTCTCGTGGCTCACCTCGTATTTATCTTTTTAAACAAAGTTAAATAAATGAATTGGTGAACGCGCTAAGAGATATAAATACCCGCCGCATTCACCAGTTTTTTTATCTTTTTTTGACTTTTAACTGATATAAAAGAAAAGATAACACAACTTTTTTAATTTTCTGTGCATCAACGTATAGATTGGGTTGAACGACAAATAATAAATCATAAAATTAAAATGTCATTTTAAAAGTGAGATTGTAACATGAACTTGCCTTTAAACAAAGAAAGTAGTTTTTTGGTCTCTGACTGCACTGCATCACACGTAATACAAATTAATTGTTTGTCATTATACCAAAATGTATAGTTTCCCAATAATTATTACAAAAAAACACAATCACACATAAACAAAGAAGAAGACTATGAAGAAGAAGATCAAATAATCGTTAAAAATTAGACGCTGTGCCCTGAAATTGACAAATTAGTATGTTATGCACATACATAGGGTCATGCTAAATCGTATACTAATTTCTCAAAAATTTAGGTAACAACCATTTTTAAATGAAATATGTACAATTTTAATGAAAGGCTAGGGAGACATTTTTGCTCTCATAAAAAAATATAAAATGCTTAGATTTAGATATTATTGCGTAAAGAAAAATTGTTATTGAGAATTCCGTCTATTTCGGACAATTTTTCAAAAAAGAAAAGTAAATATTATGTCTGGCTAAGTTGCAGAATATCGGGGATTCCAGGCATATACCGATGAGGCATAATAATACCCAACGGGCTTTATACTTATGGGCTTTTTCACGTCATGAAAGGAAATAACCAACGTATGTTTTACATGTCGAATCTCGGATACGTAGTATTCCGCAGATATTTTTACAGCGTTAAAGGCATCACGTCAGTTAATAATTATGATCTAAGGTGTATACGCGGCTTTAATATGTCCCATGACAGCGTTCAATGTATTGTCAAACTCTCAAGGAAATAACATTTTGGCAGCCACTGATTTTTCAATTTGATTCATATTACGTGGTGACCTTTGAACCCGCACGATAAGAGCGAAGGCGACTATAATATAACATTACTGGCGTCTGGGGTATTATTTACAAACCAACAAAATGATGACAGTGACAGCTGACAAGTTACGAAGTTATAAGGTTTTACTTCAACCAAACACGTCCAAGCGGACACGATTGATTATGTTATAAAAGGAGTGTTCAACAGTGTTGTTACAAGGAGCTACATTAGATGTACTGCAAGGATAGATCTAATTGTACTTTTTTGGATGACATTGTACTTTTTTCACAAATCCATATTCAAAGAGGAGGGGATAAGGCAGGGGGAATTTTTAGTGGGAATTGAGAATCAAATTATATAGGTATTAGATAAATATGGTAAAATGTTATATTGTTTTAACGTTTTTATATAATTATATAATAATATAATATGTACATAATAATAATAATTGATTCATATTATTATGTACATAGGTACATTGTTTTATAATTGAGAATTTTCATTTTTTATTTTTTGTAGTACCTAAAAATACTTTATAGAGAATTTAAAGAATTATTAAAAAATCTACTAAACTTATTAACTGTAGTTTTATTAATAAAACATATCATACAAACTAAAAACACAAACACAAAAAATATTCTTTAAATAAACCAAAACAAAACATAAAAATAGGAACAGAAAAAAGGAACTACGCTTATTATTGCATTAGAAGTAAAAACAAAATTAAAATTTTATTATAAGTGAATGTCATAAAATTTTAAATAGCAACTTAAGAACCTAAAGTTGCTACGTCTAGTAAATATCTTGGTATATTATATAACTCCAAAAATTTTGGTGTATTATAAAATATATTATAGGTACCTATATTATATAATATATTACATAATATATGACCTTTGTTGAAAGTGTAATCGTATAAAAGTGCTATTCAATTTCTACGATTACACTTTCTACAAAGGTGGTCGAATAATTAAATAGTGTTTTATCAGGCTTCAAATTTAGAGCCCCATTATTAGTGTATTTCATCTAATCTTTAATGTGAAGTAAAGCAGTACAAGTTGATATTAATAACCTATTTCTAAGAGTCGTTTTTATTAAAGTTAATTGAGAAAAAACTCTCTCGGCGGTAGCGGATGAATGTGGAAGGGCTAATATAAACAAAGTTAGGTTAGGTCTAAGTCTAGTTCATACGCTTGCGATTTGCGATTAGCGGAACGCGGTTTGCGGAAAATGCTCCCATTGGTAAGTTCTGACGTAAGTTACGGGTACCATTGAAAGAAAGAAAGAAAGCACGTAAGACAACAAAATCTTGTGTACAAGCATCCTAAAAACTAAAAAATTCCAAATTCACTTTAAATTTCAAATTTCAAACAAACATAACATCTAAAACACTTTACCATAAAATTTACACACATTATCAGAATTAATCATAAAAAAACAGATTGAGAAAAAAAAGCATCTTTTTGATAAATTTCATTAAAAAATAAGTAAAGCTGTCAATAAAACAGAATTTAGAAGAAGTAAATTAAATTATTTAACAGGAAACAAAACTAAAACACTAAAATGATGAATCAGAGCACAGGTTAAAAGGTATCATTAAAAAAATCGTCAAGGCTATAATATGCCCTGGATAATAAAAGTAATTCCTTTTTGAATCTCTTAATTTCTAAAAGTTGTCTGATACATAGAGGAACATGGTTGTAAATTTTTTTGCTAAGGTATATAAGTGAGTTCTTGGTGAGGGAGGATGTAGGGATTGGTAAGGGAAAATCGTTAACCTGGCGAGTCATATGACCAGTGTTAGAGGGAGGTTTAGGACATTTATGAATAAGAGTAGCTGTTTCTAAGATAAAAAGAGAAAAAGAGTTAGGATTTTTTGAGATATAAAGAGAGGTTTACAAGAATCTCTTAACCCAGCGGAACATAGATATCTAACTGCCTTTTTTTGAATTATGTTTAATAATCCCTTGTTGTTTGAACCCCAAAAAGGCAAGCCATAACGAAGGTGGGACTCAATAAGAGAAAAGTAAACTCGTATTTTAATGTACCGAATAACCGAATTATGCGACGTCGCGTCGTCGTAGTGGATTTTCCGTTTCAGTGCGAAAAAATCAAACAGCAATTAAGGTTTGTCATTTGTACTTTTTTTAAGATGAATTGTACTCTTGTACTTCATCCCCATGGATTGTACTGCTTTTGGCACAATTGTACCGTCAGTAACAACCCTGGTGTTCAAGCTCAACTATAAGGGCTTAACCGCGGTTAAAACCGATAGATCGCTTGGAATCGGTTAAGATGAATTCTGCTCCATATTGAGCTTCACTGGGCCATTTAATTTGGAATTAAATATCTAGAAATAGAAATCATATTTTAAAATATTATTTTTTTAATCATTAAAAAAAATCTTACCCCATTTTGCCACATTGTCCGTCTAGGATCCTATGATATTACTAAAGACGTAGGTGTAGTTTTTAACTTTAAATCTATTTATGATCTATTTGTGATCTGAAAAAAAAATATTTTTAAATAGAATGAATTATACATCTTGGACTCAAAGAAACAAAAAGATTTTATTGATTTCAAAAATATCTTACAAAATATTTGGCCACACAACAGTGGTGTCAGTCTAAGAGAAACATTACTAAGTTAAGTATAATATTTTTCTTACTATGATTAAGCTAAATTATTATTTAAAGAGTTTAAAGCTGAAAAGTTTTATTTTTGTTCAGTTCTATATCTGATGCTAACACCTAATCAAAAAGGCACTTTTCTCTATGAGTAACCTTTTTGAGTAGGCGTTTGCTTTAGATATTACGATTAAATGCTAAGATTGTCAGATTAAATAAAATTTGATTTCCCGCCTTAATTTGGCCACGCCTGTCTACCATTTTGATTGGTTCAATCAGACACGTCAAACTGTCAAGTTAGTTACAACAGTTTCCGTTGCCAAGGGAGAGGACGCTAGCTGATTTGTCAGAGGAATTTCTATCAGTTTGTCACCACTTCTCTATATACAGTGCTTTCATTTCAAAACGATCCACCCTTAATAACTTAAAAAAATAAAAAAATTAAATATTCATTATTTCTAGACGTTTTCGCTAACTATTTGCTTACACATTTACCGATTTCATTTTTTTTTGATACCGTTGAATAGAGAATTTTACGCTGCTTACTATGATGTATCACGCGATGGGGGTTCCTATTTGACATATTAAAGTGAGGGTAATTACATAATTAAACGTCCCCCTGTATATCTAATTTGACGTGTTTTTTTTTTTTTTTTTTTTTTTTTAAGAAAGTTATTAAGGGTGGATCGTTTTGAAATGAAAGCACTGTATATTTGTGTTCTGTGTGTAGAATTATCCCTAGGATCAAAATGTCAGTTGACGTGAGTTTAGACGAAGAATTATAGAACATAACCTCTAAATCTTTAAAAGGGTTATTGTTTAAAGATAATAAAACACTTCCGCGTCATCCTTCACCCAGTCAACACGTGGTCGTTCTTTCCTTTCCTATCCTTAGGAACCCTTCCTAGACCCTTTCCTGCCCTTGCCCTTTGCCAGTGGTAGCTGAACCTATTCACGCCGGTAGCCAGGCCGGATGATGCCGGATGCATCGTAGGGGAGGCGTCACCGTGTATTTTAGTATTAAAAATTGTGAAAGTATCGATTCGGGGAACAGGGTACATACCCGACAGTTTTCCCGAATCTCCAAATCGTGCTGGCAGATTGCCTTGTAGCAGAAGCCATTAAAATAACAAACCAAACTAAAAACCAAACCATAACCTATAACACCTAAATCAAATCGAATAAAACGAGTTTAACCGACGATTGAAATTTAGAATCACCCTTGTCGACGAGTCGCGATCGAATTGGAAGTCGAGAGAGAGAGTTGTATCGAGATCGAGTCGTGACTTGGCTGGGATTCTAAAATCAAGGTGTCAATAATTTCAGTAATTTTATGGACCCAACGACTTGTAGTAGTTTCGCTAATTCCAAATTTAAAATCTTGTCGAATGCTTCTTTGGTAACAATCTGTGGCATAAAATCTTAACATACTAAAACTCATTCAATGGCAACTCTACGTCCTCTGCCTATATTATTGTTTGCTTACTATAATTTCTGAAAGACCCATACATTTCCTACTAGATGCATGAAAAAGAAATATTTACAAATGATACTACTATATTATGAGAAGAGATTATAGCAAGGAATTCACAAGTTATACAATAAAAATTACCAGTACATTCTCGTTAAAACATTAAATAAAATATAAAAATTCTTCGAAATTCCTTAATGTATAAATTTATAACTTTAATTAGGAACTTTGTTGCATGAAGAATGAACTTTGTAAATAAGGGTTTATTCAGAGTGTTACAAAAGGTTATAGTAAATGTATAAAGGTATATAAATAAAAATTTAATAAAATCATCAAAAAAAATACTGCATATTCAATTCACCAATAATGTTCCTTAGTAAATATTATAAATTAAATAACTCACAACAAATTAGTAATAAAAGACGCAATAAGTAAAATTTACTGAAGTTACCGTTTTTCTATTTGCCTTTAAAAATTTCTGATTTGTATAAGATCCATTCCTCAGGTTTGGCATCACATTTTAAGTAAGTTTTGACATTAAGGCTGTCAAAAAGCATACAGAAACAAGATGAATTCTGCTCCATATTGAGCTTCACTGGGCCATTTAATTTGGAATTAAATGTCTAGAAATAGAAATCATATTTTAAAATATTATTTTTTTAATCATTAAAAAAAATCTTACCCCATTTTGCCACATTGTCCGTCTAGGATCCTATGATATTACTAAAGACGTAGGTGTAGTTTTTAACTTTAAATCTATTTATGATTGTGATCTAAAAAAAAATATTTTTAAATAGAATGAATTATACATCTTGGACTCAAAGAAACAAAAAGATTTTATTGATTTCAAAAATATCTTACAAAATATTTGGCCACACAACAGTGGTGTCAGTCTAAGAGAAACATTACTAAGTTAAGTATAATATTTTTCTTACTATGATAAAGCTAAATTATTATTTAAAGAGTTTAACCCAAGCAATTTATAATTAAATTAAGCCTAAACCACAGATGTAAATAGCTCCGCACGTACGGAGCTATTTACATCTGTGCCTAAACTAAATAAATTTTAAAATCTGTTTAATTTTTCTTTAGGAAACAGATACAAGTACATATTAAATAAGGATAATTCATCCTCTATTGAATCTATGTGTTAATAAAATGAGGATATTATTAACCTAATGGGAATGCCTTTAAATGTATTATGAGAAAATAACATTTAAACATTTTTAGATTTATTCTAATTTATATAATGTCTGTTATAATAAATTATTGTATATTATGTATATCATTTTAAGTAATTTTTTTTCAGGAACAATAAAATAATAAATGTATTAAAGAAAAACATTGTTTTATTTTCATTTGAACAATTGGTGATATGTCGTACACTGTTGTTAATTAATTATTGCAGTAAATTAACTCATTTAGATATGTAAAATAAAAACTGAAAAGTTTTACTTTTGTTCAGATCTATATCTGATGCTATACCTAACCAAAAAGGCACTTTTCTCTATGAGTAACCTTTTTGAGTAGGCGTTTGCTTTAGATATTACGATTAAATGATAAGATTGTCAGATTAAATAAAATTTGATTTCCCACCTTGGCCACGCCTGTCTACCATTTTGATTGGTCCAATTAGACACGTCAAACTGTCAAGTTAATTACAACAGTTTCCGTTGCCAAGCGAGAGACTGATTTGTCAGAGGAATTTCTATCAGTTTGTATGCAACCACCACTTCTCTATATATATTTGTGTTCCGTGTGCAGAATTATCTCTAGGATCAAAATGTCAGTTGAAGTGAGTTTAGACTATGAATTATAGAACATAACCTCTAAATCTTTAAAAGTGTTATTGTTTAAAGATAATAAAAACAAACTAATAATTTCTTTTTTAATGCTTAAGTTTGTCCTCTATATTTTCTTCTTTATTTTTGTGTACAAACATAAAAATCTCGTAAGCTAACATCCAATAAAATGTCAAACTTGTCATTTTGGCACCTCAAAATAGGTCCTAAGGTGCTTACACCGAAAAAAACTAAATTTAATCTACCCTGTTTGGGAAGCATCATAGAGAAATGAATATTATACTTTTAATTACTCTATGGGAAGCATCAAATTCGCGTATCAAATTTTAGTGCGGCAGCGCACATACACAGAAAAAATAGGCCTCGTGACGGCATTTGATCCAAGTATTAAATATTTGGTACCCCCGTTGTAAACGTAGCTATTGTTACATATCTGGAGAAAAAATTATTAAAACTCTTGGGAATTTCAGGAGATACGGGTATTATTTTGATTACATGACAGGGAGCGCGGACTATAAGTTGGTTGCTGGCAGCCGACATATATGCTGCGTTCTCGATCTGGTTGCTAGATATGAATCGGACGTTAGCTTCACACAAATGGTGGCGCCGCCCTTTCTAGCTATTGGAACTACTAACTGTCAAGTATCCAAAATAAGGTGTCCGAAACGTGATGTCATCAATCATTTGACGTCTCTCTTATTCTACTTTCTCTATGCTTATGTCCAATCTATTTATTACGTTGTAATTGTAATTTGTTTACTTCAGCACTTCCAGAAGTGAAAAATCCAAATTAGAAAGATAACACCCAATTTATGTTTTTTTGATATGTTTTATAATATATGGTGTGCAGAATGTTAGAAGAGACCGCAGAACATAGGGCCGAAGAAATTTTAAAAGCTTTCCAAGTGAATTGGGTTTGTTTACGTGACGCAGACACTGGAAAGGTTTTCTGGCAAGGACAGGAGGATATCAGCCTTCCAGGGGTGGAACATGAAGCTCGAGTACCTAAAAACATCCTCCAATGTCGTGCAGTATCTAGAGAGTTTAGTTTTAGGTGAGTGCATTTTATCTGAGTTTTTTTTCTCCAGCATAACTCAGAGCACAGTGCCAGATATCCCAATCTTAAATAATGATCCACTTGATTATCTTACAGAGAGCATTACCTCCTTTTTCTTCTTCTGAGGTAACTTAATAAAGTAAGGAATGTTATTGATAACCTTAAAGGTGAACCAAACTGTGATATAAATGGGTTAAACACTAAAGTAATAAAAACTGCTTAATAATGCCCATGACTGATATAATCTTTGCTAATATATCATTGTTTTAAACAGAATACTTAACCTGAAGTTCATAAAGTGGACATTGTTTCCTATTTTAAAAATCTGTGACTCTTTATTTTATTGACTACAGGTCAATTTTACTTTTGCCTATAGTATCTAAAACAGTAACATTGTTGAATTCTTTGGGACAAATAGTTTTTTTCTCTTGATGGCAGTTTAGTGATGGGTGTAGAGAGCATAGGAATACAGTTCAGGGCATCTTACATTTTGTGCCAGATATAATAGAGGCATTTTATAAGTTTCAGTACAATTCAGTTTTGCTCTGATGGATCTGAGCAAGGCTGTGTCTATCATGGTATCTTTCTTCAACAACTTAAATATTAAACTTCAAACAGACAAGTGAAACAAACAGCTGGAGTGAGATAATTAGATAATTAGATAATTTATTGGCATAATATATTATACAAATTCAGTACTTATGCAAGTCAAATTCAATTAAACATATTAAATGACACAAATAAAATTATGCAATATTTATGAATATTTAAAAGAAAATTTGAAAACTATGAAAAAAGGTAATGAAACAGTACTACAGGATAAAACTGGATCCGAGATACTTCTCAAATGAAAAGAAGGCACCACACACAAAGATACCTCTTAATTTGTTCTTTCAACTGATTAAAAGTTAAGAGCTTTAATTCTAGCTGGTATGCATTAATGAATTTTAATAAAATGAAAATAAAATATTTATGCAACAAATAAATTACATCTATTCTATATACATGCAATGTCTTTTACTTGGTCTTTTATTTGCAGATAAAATTATTTTGTACTATAGAAAACAACCACTGCATTCAACTGCAAAAGGACATAGACACCTTATTATCCTGGTGCTCAATAAATAAACTGCCTCTTAACATTAAAAAGTGCAAAATTATGTCTTATCTCCAACCTTCACAATGAATTTAATTTTAACTACAACCTGGGTAATTTTGCTCATGAGTGAGTTAGCTCTACCAGGGAAAGTATTTAAGCTTCAAAGCCCCCAAGAGGATGTGAGCATAGCTTGCTTCTTCAGAGATTTCACTTTTTATCCTTTAAACAGTGTGTCATACTAAGCAGCCAACTTTTTCTATTTAAACTCTGCTGCAATAAAATTGATGCTCCAGACCTGTTGGGTGAATTAAATTTTTTTGCACCTCCTATACAGACAAGAAAGCAGGCAAGTTCAATTTTATCTTGAAAATACCCGTACCAACTTGAGCTCAAATTCAACACAAATGCTCATTTATACCAAGCCTGTTCATAGTTTGACACACTAAATAGTGAGAATAACATTGACCTTTTTATTGGCTCTACAGCTGCTTAAAAAAAAAGGTGATGCAAGCATTATCTTCTGCAGCATAAATTATTGGTTCTTAATTGATTACAGTTAATTCATTAAAATTCTTGATTTGATCAGTATTAGGTGGACTGGAGGTGTTTTGGATCAGTTTTTTTCTATTGTAGTACTCATAATTACTTTTGGGTGGGTTTACTCTTGTTATATGCATAGTTTGTTTAAGTTTGTTAGTTGAGTTGTTTTTTTTTGTTACCATATTACTCATAATTGTCTTTTGTATTGGGATTTTTCTGTTGGACAATAAATGAATAAAGAAAAATAAATACAAAGGTGGAAAGTACCGCTAGGCGTGTTTTAATAACCACCACAATAAATAAAAGGACAAAGTACAATTTTCTTAAAAATAAAAACTTAAACAAAAATGATTCAGAGAACCATACCAAAATCAAAGTTATACCCATATTAAAATATTCTAAATTAAAACAGTCTCCAAAAATGTTTTAATTTAGACTTAAAAGAGGCTATGCTTAGGTAAATCTTTAATTTCTGCAGGTAGACCATTATAAATGCAGGCGGCAGTATATATAAAAGTACTTTTTAGAAATTCAGTCTTATGCTGGGGGATTGCCAGTGTGCTTTTATAGTGAATATTTACATTGTGTGTATCTCCCCTTTGAATAAGGAATTCTGGCAGATATTCTGGTTCATGAAAACTAAGTAATTTATGTACAGTGCAGCCTATACCCAAATATCTTCTTTGGGCCATATTAAGACGAGAGACTTGCTTTACATGCTCACTAAACTCTCTAAAGGATTTTTTTTGTACTTTTTTTTGCAGGCAAAATATTCTTAAATTCACATGACTCTAATTTATAATGTGACTGTTCGCAAAATCTTTTACATGTGTATTAATTGACATTCGATTATCCAAAAATCTTCTTTGGGCCATATTAAGACTAGAGACCTGCTTTACATGCTCACTAAACTCTCTAAAGGATTTTTTTTGTACTAGCAGGCAAAATATCCTTAAATTCACATGACTCTAATTTATAATGTGACTGTTCATAAAATCTTTTACATGTGTATTAATTGACTTTCGATTATCCATACAAAGGCCCGGGTTTTTTAACTTGATCTACCCATTCCAATTCAACACCATTAATATTTAACTTACTTGGTGCTCCATTATTCAAGGTTCTTTCATTTCTTGAGAACAGGATTGCCTGTGTTTTACCAGAATTAATAAAAAGTGTTGAGTTCATCAATATTGGTTGGATTGTTCACTTTAGGTACTGGAGTAACAAGGGCTTTTTTCCAGATGTCAGGGATACATCCAGAAGATAAAAAAATATTAATAATGTTCACTAGAGGTTTTAGGCAAATATGAAAGCTCTTAACATTTTTATAGAGATCTCATCTACCCCAATAGCATTACTTCTAATACTGTTTATTGTTTTATAAACTTCATTTTCACAGACTAGCTTAAAATGAAACGGCTCCCCATCAATTGAGGAATTAAGAAATGTATCCAAATTATCTCGACCAATCTGTAATGGAGGCACACTATCCAGAAAATGATTATTAACAAGTGTTGGCTTTCTTAGATTAGAAGGAATTTTTGCAGGTGCATTGTTATTGACTTTCCAATTAGAGATTTTTTTCCAAGTCCTTAGTTTTATGTGGTCCTTGACACTTGTTAATTTCATGAGAATAATATGCCTTTTTACTGCCACACAATTAAGATTGCTTAATTGTGCTAATGATTTACATAATTAAAGATTGATGTAATACTTTCTACTATTATCAGCTTTTAAATAAAGATTTTTTTAAAAGCTTTATGTTTTAACTCTATCATTTTTTTAAAATTATGTGTTAACCACAATGGTTTAGATCCTCTTCCTTTTAGTGGTTTTAAGGGACAATAAACATCAAACATAGATAGGATATTTTCATAAATATTTGAATTTTTATATTTATATGAATATATCTTGAACCATTTCTGGATCTTTCCAGATGACCAGTCAGGTACAAGATTACTGTTGTTTCTTGTCGGGTAGGTGTGAAAATCCTTATAAGAGTTGTATAGATTAAGATTTTGTTTAACATGCGAAGAAAGAGCAGTAACATAGGGTAAGGTTAAAATATTAAGAGTTATAAAGAAATTACGACAGTCCTTTCTATAGCCAAGACTGGAGATTATATGGATGCATTTTCTTTGTTGCCCAAATGCTTTCTCAATATGACAAGAATGACCCCAGGCATAAGTTAAAAAAAATGGTTGTTGTAATATGCCATTAGAAGTGTATCTCTTGAAGTCACTTGGACCAGATGTCTAAAATTTAGCTTCCATTCCACAATTAGGCAAGGAACCATGTCCAATTTTGTTGTTGTTCCTAAGAGTGAAGTTAATACTTTCTGATTTTGATTTGTTTTCAGGTAGATGATTTGCTAAAAATTATTGAAATAGAGTTTATTCTAAGTTGTGTCATCAAATAATATGATGCCCTTTGTGAGGTCTAAAAATGATTCAACAGTATCAAGACATTTATCACAACCCTCCAAGATATTACTAATGAAGTGGTCAATGGCCAAAGTTGTGGATTTGTTTTTGCGGAATTCAAATTGATTAATTAACAGTTTGTTGGACTCAAAGTGTTTGTTAAATTGATTTTTTAAAATATGTTCACAAACTTTGGACAATATTCAAAATAATCATCCATCATTCCCAAAGAGACTTAAGTATATGAACAAAGGGGAGGAGAAAGTAAACTCAAAGTCCAAACTCATAATCAAGCGTCTATTTAAAGGTTACGCGTTTCGCCGCATTAGGGCATCATCAGACCTATGCACACTGTGTGTGCAGTGCACAAGCACTCGTGCACTGCACACACAGTGCACAGTGCACAAGCACTCATGCACTGCACACACAGTGTGCAGTTTTTTGTATTTAGATAGGTCTGATGATGCCCTAATGCGGCGAAACGCGTAACCTTTAAATAGATGCTTGATTATGAGACTTGGACTTTGAGTTTACTTTCTCCTCCCCTTTGTTTGGACAATATTGGCAACAGAGATATGGGACAATAATTGTTGGAGTCATCAGTTGAGTCTTTATTCTTGAAGAGAGGTACCACCTTTGCAGTTTTGAAAACCATGAAATGTATTGCAAGCTATAGATTGGTTTATTAATGCAGTAAGAGGTTGAACTATTATAATTTTTATTGCTTTAATGGTCCTTGTGTTAATACCATCTGGATCTTTGTGCTGCTATTATTTATCTCTGAGATAACTAACAGAATGAACTTGGAAGATAGTATGTTTTTCATTGAGTTAGAATTTAGGTAGTCTGTACATCCATTTAGAATTTTCAAGTTTATTTATCACATTTTCAGCGGTGGAGTCTTGAATTTGTTTTAAAGGTATCATTTTTTTGTTTTTTTATTGATAAGCTTCTACATAGCTAGTTGAGGGTTACTAGAGTTTTTTATAAATTCGTTATTTGCTTTGATTTTTGCAGATTTAATAGATTTTCTAAATTTTGTTTTTAATATTCGGTTACGGTACTCTTTGGCATAGCACGGCATAGCACTTTTTTTTTAAATTATCAAAAAATGAAGTTTATTGCGCATATCTTTTAAGTCATCATTAAACCAGCTTACTTGCTTGTTAGGAATATTTTTATTAAATAATTTTGATTCTTCTGGAAAAGAAATGTTAATGAAATTTGTTAGTATCAATTAGCATTTTGAATTTTAAATTGATTTTCAAATTATTATCATTTGATGGTCTTGTGGGAAAAGTGAACAAGGGTGTGAATGTGCTCAGAAATCTTTGTAATTCTGTTTCTGTGGATATTGTAAGAATAGTATATTTTGCCATTTTGCATCTTTCTCATGCAATTCTTGTGTGCGGCCATATAGTGAAGGTAAGCAGGGTTTTTGGTATATAAAGAAAGGCAATAAGAATGATATCTAGTTTAGATTTCAGGGATGAATGCAAAAATGTTTATGTTAGTCTTGGTCTCTGTACCTTGTTTGTATGTGCTGGAGTGTCCTCTTTATTAAACAGTGCCAGAGTCAGAGTCAGTTTCAAGTTCCCAGAGATATTGATGACTAGAACAATTGTGCAAGGTACTATTGGCATCTTAGAAGGTCTTAGGATGGTCCAGGCTACTGGGGCTACTACTACTATTAAATTTTTTAATGTGTTAATATTAAAAAATTTAAGTTATAACTCTATATTATTGCTAAGGTTTCACCCATTAAGAGTTTTTAGCGAAGTGTGACACATTATCTAATAAAAAATACTTTTTATTCTTTTGACAAATACTTTAAACTATGATTTTAACATGTGAGTGCCATTGTTGTTTAATCTAAGTTTTGGTATGTAAAACATGTAAAATATTCTCTGTTATTGATTTAACAAACTCTTGTAATTTCTTTTTAATTAAGTTCTTTGTCATGTATGTAAACTGTATGTGATAACATGAGTATTGAGTATTGAGAAGATTCTCCACCAATTCAACATAGGCATATAATATGAATAAAGAACTATTAAAATTGATTAATTTACTGTACAAAATCTATATCATTGTGAAAAAATTTAGGGAAAGACCAAAATATTTCGAGTTTGTAGAGAACAAGCATTAAATCTTCCACTTAAAGCGCCATAAAGAAAGCCTTGAGGTGGGTACATCCAATCATACCTATACTTTAAATATTTAAAGAATCTCCTTTAATATTCTCTCTTTGCTTATACAATATGCCCAAGTCAAAGTCAAATATCCATAATTATTTTAACACAAATAACTGTTTTAAAACAAAGCTTTAGAAACTAAATTAACAAAAATACATATATTATAGCCATTATCAGGCTAGAAACATCATAAGGTATACAACAGACAAACAAACATTTAACAGACAAATATTGAACAAGTATAAATGTGTAATATAAAAAACAAGTATACAGTCATGGTCATATAAACAGCACACTTCTGAATCTATGCTTGAAAATAATAAACACAGATTCTTCATAATTTCTTTTTTTATCTAGTTAGTTCAATTTTATTAAACTAAAACTAAAACAATGTTTCTACATAATAAAAAAATATTTAAAAATTAAAAAGAAATGCTGGTCAATTAAATAGCACATTTTAATTAAAAGTATATTTAACAAAAGAATAATTAATATTTTGTAGGAAATCTTTATTTTTTATTACAGCCCTTAGTCTGGGTGGAAATGTCTTAATCAATTTTTTGCAATAACTTGCTCGAATTTTAAACCATGTTTCCCTTAATCCATTCCAAAGTTCATCCAGATTTGATGGGTTCAGATCTTTAGTTTGATTTTTTACATGTTCCCACAGATTCTCTATAGGGCTTAGATCGGGGCTTTGTGGGGACCATTCTGAAACATCTACCATATTATGTGTTAACCACTTTATTATTAGCCTTGCAGAGTGTCTGAGGTCATTATCCTGCATAAATTTCCATGTGATCGGCATAAACTCCTCAGCATAGGGCTCCATTACAGTTTGCAGGATGTCTTTGTAGACATATTCGTCCAGTATGCCATGTATCCTTTGAATGCGCCCCACTCCTCGCCATGACATAGCACATGATTGATCCTCCAGCTTGCTTAACAGTTGTGATTGTCTAACAGTGGATCGAATTGAAGGTTTGGGGGACACCTCATATGACATTTTTTATCATTTTCAAATCTGTTGTGTATGTAGTTTCGTCATTTTTATTTATGTGCTGACGAGCAAACCTTAATTGTTTTTTGATATTCCTTTTGGAAACAAGGGGCTTGTTTTTCGCAGTGCAACCCCTAAGGTTTACTTCTCATAACCTTTTTCCTAATTCTTTTCTTGTTATTTCTTCCGATAAATTTATGCCATAATCATTTATTATTTGCCTTCGTATTTGGCTGGAACTTAAAAATGGATTGGACTTAGTTATTCATGAAATTATTTAGTCCATGTATCCAGACGTTTTTTGAGGACGGGAGGTCTGTTTTTATTTTCCAAGCTTTGTGTGCTTCTGTAAAGCTTCAGGGCGTTATACACCACTTTTCTGGAGGAAACTAAATTTTTAGCAATGGCAGATATGGATAAACCATCATCATCATCATCACCGAATTAAAAAAATGCAGTTTAGTCAATATTATAATACTCTAATTAAAGCAAAAACAACTTACTTGTAGTGAAAATATTTGAACAAAATTTAAAAAATGTGTTACTTATGTGCCCACCCAAAAAAATCTAATTTATACCAAATTTTGATATGTAGGAAATACCAGAAATATATTTGCTGCATTTTTTTACTCATAAAGAGATACAAAGATGAATATTTTGTTATTGCTCATTTTTTGTTTTCTTCTTGAGAATAATATAATATACAAGGTGTGCCATTTATATGATCATGACGGTATATGTTTTAAAAAAGAATTGTAATAGTTAAGTAAATAATTAGGCTTTAATAATAGGCTTTGTCAACTAAGAGTTCATTTAAAGAATGTTTGAGGATTTTGATGTATTGGTGCTACTGTATAGGATATTAAATAATTTTCTATACGATTATGAATTTTCCCACAGAATGACTTTTTGGCCAAATTGCATGTTCAAACGATTTAAGAAGATGAGAGATGCTACCTTCTGTATCGGCGGAAGATCGTCAGAATGCCTTCCCTAATAAAGAGTGGGTTCAGGAACAGGAATCTCTTGGCTTAGGTTTAGAAATCAGTATCATATGTCATGGTGAAATTCAATCAAAGAAAAATAAACTGACCTTATGACTCTCACGTCAAGCCACCCTGACTTTAAAGCATTCTGAAGATAGTATCTGACCAATTGAAATTCTCATATATATCCAAATTTTTCAATGAATTCTAGTTTGCCTACAGGAGAAACAAACTGACTTATCTTCAAGGTAGCTGAGGAACAAATTGGTATGACATACGATAAATTATTATATTTGGTAATATATTTTAAGCATTTGAATAGTAAAATTCCTTGCCAGCCCAAAAGACCTCCCATTGGGTGTGTGAGTGACTAAATGACAGTCTACACTCATTCCTATTTCACTTTCCCCTTGGCATTTATCTAAGAAATAAAATGGTTTCTAAGATTGTCTGATGATGCAGATCTCTTACTGCAATCATTTGGTTTGCTGATCTCACACCATCGAACTCTACTACCTGATGTCTACTTTGAAGATAGGTTTCTGGCACAATGTGGTGACACTATGACATTAAGTGATACCACCTATACTACAGAGTCTGTACACTGGTCTAAAATACACACATATACATGGACTTAACCTTGATCTATGGAAACATCCATTAAAATATTTGTTACTTTCAATGCAGATGAACTTAGGAAACCACAGCTTGCTCTTGCCTTCTGAAGTATACTTTGTTAAATTCTATGTTTTTAAAGCATCCACAAATGTGACGAAATTCTCTTCTGGCTAGCTTTTCCAGAACCAAGCAATGGTTTTCTGGAACAGGCTGTTTCTTAACTAAGGTATAACAAATTGTGTCATCTTTTCTGGTTCTTGGCTGAACTGGGGTGAACATATTAATATTCTCTGCAATAAATTATGCAAAAACTAACTTCTTTTTCAAAACCTTGCAAGGTGTGTATGTGTGTCTTAAACACTATTAAAACAGGATATTTGCATTGTAACACAAATCCATAAGAATCATTCGCACTACAGCCAACCCTTGTATTAGAATAGACTTGGAGAAGATTTTGGGCATGCATTTATTAAGCTGGGTATTGTCTCCCAGAGATTAATCTGTATTTCAATCAACAAGAAGTTGTGGAAGATTTGACAACATTGTCCCTGCATTCTGGATATTAAGTTGACATAACTTTCTGCATGGCGTATAGGTTTTTTAGGTCAGTTGCTGCTTTTGTCTCTCTCTTCACAGACATGGAAAAGCTGAGAAAAGTCTGGCATCACAAATGAAATGTTGTGATGCTATGCTGATTTCCACTTGATTACTGTGCATCCCATAGTCCATGGAGTATGGAAATCTTAATTTATATAATGCAGTTGTAACAATGAACCATTACATTTATTGAAAAACCAATAATATTCATGAAAATATGTAATAAATTTATACTTTTTATTTGTTTGCAGTACCAAAGAGCCGCTACAGAACTTTCGTCTGGAACAAAAAGTTCTATTTAAAGGGCGATGCCTCGAAGAGTGGAACTTCGAATTTGGTGCTGTTCCTCCAGAATCGACAAACACATGGAAATCGATCATGGAGGCGGCGCCCGAGTCAGAGATGATGCCGGCCTCAGTTCTGAACGGGAACGTTGTTGTTGAAACGAAGTTTTTTGAGGACGATTTGCTTATATCTACTTCTAACGTTAGACTGTTTTATGTGTAGTATTTGACTAAAAGGGTTTAGGTACCGATTGCTTTTTTGTCTATCAAGTATGCAGCGAGTCCAATTTGTGTTACATTTTACGATTGATGTATTGCACCAAAAAGAAGGTAACAACATAAAATTGATAGATTGGGCACTATGTACCACTATATCCATCGTTTCTTTGAACACCAATTAATATGTGAGTTAAGTGCTAGAGTATTTCTTAAAGAGATTAGCTATTGTTACGGGATGAATTTAATAGGATGAACAAATAAATTTGACATATTTTTTTTTTTTAATTCTAAAATAGTTAAAAACAGGAAATTTTTACATACTTATTCCAATCATTTATTTTTAAATATGTATTTTGTAATGTTTATATACCTACTTGTAATAGTAATTAGAAAATAAATCATTTTTTAATTATTTCCTAATTCAACATCTTTTTATTGAACTACCCAATTCATTTATTTATTTATGCAATCTACAGACACAAAGTCCATTAAATGATTCCGATTGGTCCTTAATGACTAATCAGCACATTAAGTAAGCACTACATATTACAAAATTTAATAAAAGAATAGATTCTTTGCCCCCCAGATAACACATTAGGTAACTTGTTATGGATATTTACCGTTAACAGTAGTTTTTCGAGAAGAAATGAACAATCTATATTATTATGAAGGATTTTATGTGTAAACAACAAGCAGGCCACAGTTCTTCTGGAAGTAAGTTTTTTTAAATTAAATTCTGTCAAAAGGTTTTCATAAGATATATCCATCAGATACACACCATGTTTTTTATACTACAAATACCGCAAAAACCTTTTTTGAACTTTTTCCAACATTTCTTCGTAAACCGAATAGAATGGACACCAAACAATCGAGGCATATTCCAACATGCTGCGAATATAGACATTATAGAGAGTAGTAATGATCTTTAAATTAGTAAAGTTACAGGCATTACGAATTATAAATCCTAAAATCTTAAATGCCTTATTAACAACTGTGTTAATATGAGCATCGAAATGCAACTTATTGTCGAAAACTACTCCCAAGTCTTTTATTTCTGTTTTAAATTTTAAGACATTAGTATCCATTTTATAATTGTAATTAATTGGCACTTTTTTTCTAGTAACATTTTCTGTAATACACTTTTCAACATTAAAAGATAATTTGTTTTGTTTTGCCCAAAATATTACTCTATTCAGGTCGTGCTGAAGGAGTTCGCAGTCCTTAATACTATTAATTGCTCTATAAAATTTTAAATCATCGGCAAATATTTCACCATCACAATATTTTAAGCACAATAGTAGATCGTTAATAAGACATAAGAAAAGCAATGGCCCCAGGTTAGACCCCTGAGGCACCCCTGACAAAGCGACAAAACTTCGAGATGGACACCCTCTATATACTACATACTGTATCCTGGATTGCAAGAATGAAGCAAGCAACTGCAGAAGATCGTGCGATAAGCCAAACTAATCTAGCTTTCTTAACAAAATGTCGTGCCTGTCCGTTAGAGTCAACCACGCCATTCAGCTTCTGCAAAAATGTGGTTAAATTTATGACTGTTGACCTCTTATTCATAAAACCATGCTGTTTTTCAGTGATAACACCGATTATATGATTATAAATTTTGTTATATAATATTGATTCAAAAAATTTGCTTGGACAACAAATTAATGCTACAGGTCTATAATTTGAAATATTAGCCTTGTCACCACTTTTAAATATAGGAGCTATTTTTGAGGTTTTCCATAAATCTGGATACATTTTTTTTCCAATATTAGGTTAAATATTATTAATAAGGGCTCAAGTAGAAAATCAATACATGCTTTAATAATATAGGGTGGTATCTTATCTGGCCCGACCGATTTTTTAGGTTTTAATTTTTTACGGCGACCCTAATATCTTCCACAATAATACCCTTTACAAACAAAGTCGCATTTGTCAGAGGAACCGCCGGAGTAAAATCCAGGGTGTAGCCAGAGGGATCTGATTGAACAATACTAGAAACATGCGAGGCAAAAGCGTCAGCGATATCCCTGCTCTCGATTATTTACTGGTCTCTGTATAACATTGGTGTATTGGATTAATAAGTACCTGACTTTGTTGAACCTGTGTACCTCCATAACTTACTAGGGTCGCTAGCTATTTTTGTTTCTACCTCCTCTATGAATTTTTTATATGCAATTTTAATGTCACTTTTTACTTCTGATATAATGAAATTTGCTCTATCTGCGAGACTATTAGATTTTTTGTATTTTTTCTCAATCTTTCCTTTTTAAATTTAAAATTATTTCTTTAGTAAACCACGGTAGGTAATCCTTTTTACATTCACGTGCCACTGGTACACATTTATCATAATATTGATATTATGATATAAATAAAAATATATATATTTTTTTAAATATCATATATTTTTTTGTGAAAAATATTTGTTACTTGGTTTACATCAGAACTGCTTTTTAGATCATCCCAGCTAACATTTTCAAACAATCTGTAAAGTTTTAAAAAGTCTGCCTTTTTATAGTTATATTGGCTATTAAAAGTTTTTTTTTGTTAGAAGTATTGCTGAATTCAAGTTTGCAAAACAAAGTGGGATGATCCGGATATTCCCTTATAAAAGGAGAGTCGTTTCTATTTAAAGTTAAAGAAAAATTGCTCAAAACAAGATCAAGAACTCTATTTCTGTCGTTAAGAATTTTATTATGTTGTCGCAAGTCCAACAGGTTTATCATTTGTAAATATCTACTTTCTATGTTATTAAAAATATTCCTATTTTCTACATCTACTAAAGTGGGTATATTGAAGTCCCCTAAAATAAGAATTTGATTATTTTGGTCTTGTGTGCAGTATCAAAAAATTCACTATCAGTGCCATATGACATCCTTGGAGGTATATAAGTACTACATAAATACAAGTTTTGAGCAGAAAAATATAATTTAATCCAGATATCCTCTATGTTACTAAGTATTGTTGCACGATATGGGTAACAGTTGGGATGATTTCTGTCCTGACGGCGACCAGGGTTCCCCCTCCCGTTCCTTTACCTGATCGAATTAGGTCACGATCTTTTCGATAAACTATATATCTTTGATCGATAGACTCGCGGTCATAGATAGATGGCTGTATCCAAGTCTCCGTCAAGACAATAACATCATAATCTGAAGAAGAGATTGATAGCGTAAGATTAAATAACTTAGAATTAAGACCTTGACAGTTTTGATAGTAAACTTTTAAATATTTACCTTCATTTTCAGTTAACATCAATCAATGAATTTTCTGTATAGATTATAAACTTCTTCGAAGTGTCATTTTTTCGCATACAAATGTTTCCATCCCTCACCCACAAGTATTTTATGTTTTCTTTCCTTTTATAGTCACGGCACTTCTTAAACAACGCACGATTAGACTTTGTTAGAGATTCGTTGATGCACACGGGTTTTTTCGCGTGAACCCCCTGCATACCCTCACATATATTGCCCACACAAAGATCCCGTCTCACTTTTTTAGCATCAAGAAACTGCTCCTTTTTAATCTTTGAAATGAACTTCACATACATGGAACAAGGTTCATGTTTTTCTTCCTGGACCTCCCCTATACGATAGCAGTGATCTATCTGATCCTCCCCAATATTGACGTTTAAGGTTCTGGCAATCTTAACGACTGTAGAGATTACATTTTCATCCCTTACTTCAAGGACGCCAACTATCTCAACACTGTTAGATCTTGAATGTTGTTCTTGATCATTAAGGAGCGATTTGAGGGCAATATTTTCTTTTTCAAGCTGGATACATTTTATTCTGAAAAGCTTCTATTTTATCCTATTTAGACCAACAACATAAACAATATTTGAACTCATATTAGTAGGTATCATATCTTGCTGTTTGTTATCAACTGTTGAAGTTGCTGGAGATACTGAGCGGCTGTCATGGAGAAGAATGCTCTAAGATATGCGTGAAGCTGTAGGAAGGTGTTTTTTTTTCAAATCGTCTGCTTTACATGATTTAAGCTTTTTGGGTTAAATCGTGCTCGGTTAAAGCAAATCCTGTATTATTTGCCGCTTTCCATGTCGGCAGCGGTGAGTGTGAATCAAGGAAAATGCCTAGATATTTAAGTATGCCCAAGGAAGATACACATCTTCCAAAACATAATTGCTTCAGTCTGCTGTGGACTGATTTGTAGTTGCCACTGATCCAAGATCCAATCATATCGGCGGCAAACAGGTAGATGTTGGTAGGAAGATTACGTTAGAAATTTTAGCATTTTCATTGAGATGAACGCCGGGGTGCTTGCCGGGTAGTGGATTGTAGTCACACCCCGGTGCTTTTTTGTTGGCCGTATTTTTCTTCTTGACGCATAATCATGCGTAGTGTGTGCCCTAGGATACGTTTCTCGCGGAAAAATTCTAGTGTTCTCTAGAAAGAACGTGGAGGTTTTTAAGGAGAACTGACTCTCAACGACTATTCTCGAAAACCTCAACCTTTTGTTGGGGATCGGGAATGAGGTTGCCAATTACTTTAAGGTATGGCAGGTTTTTCTTGCCCCCTTTAGTGAGATTTCTAGCAAGCATGAAAAACTCCCTGGGGATTATCGTGGTTGCTGCTGAGAAAACTCTAAATATGTTAAGTCACAAATTTCTCAATAACAACTGCCGTTTCATTGAGAAATTTTGTTTGAATTACAGCGGGTTTCCAATCAAAATGTTAGTATTATCAGCAAAAATTGCAAGTGGTATATTGGCATATATAAGGCTATATTTTTCTGGATTATGATTATATGCAGGTCCAAAAAGAAATCAGTGTTCCGTTCACACGACAAAATATACCAACACTCAACGTGCCTCCCACCAGTATTGGGCGACCTACGGAACACTCAAAATTTAAATTGTACTCATCAAAATTTAAATAGCATCAAATTCTGTCATATAAAATGCGGCCATTTTTTATAGTTCTTTAGGATGGATTCGATTTCATGGATTCGACTTATTGTGTCAGGTGCCCTCCATACACGTACTCTTCGAGAATCTGGGCTCTCACTTTCACTTGTATTCAAGCCAAAACGAGGTTTAGTAAATAAGACATTTTGCTCCCAAGAGGCATGTTCCTGAGCCGATGCTAGTCGGCTGGCGTAATTCCTTAAGGATTGGAATTTCCAAGGCCTTCTTTACCTTCTCTCAACCTTCTGTAGGTGGTATTTCTTTAAACTTTCTTTATTATTTGTGGTGCCATGGGCGGGTCCACGAGGGGGGAGGGCTGGGGGAGAGTCCCCTTCCCCCAAAAGTTCTTGCAATAAGTGCAAAAAATTGTTACATACCTATATTATTTTCTCATGGCAGTACTACTTCAAGTAACAGTTCTGCTTCGTTATATTTTAAATTCTTCTTTGCGCCGAATCAAAACCTGGCTCAGAACTTTAATGCTGCAAAAAAGATTGAATGGATTGGTTCTTATAAATATCAATTATGATATTGAAGTAACTTCCGAAGAAGTGATGGAAAGATTTTCTAAAATGGGCAGACATCGCTTCAATTTTAAAGTATAATATTGCTGTTGTGCATAAAATAAAACAATTTTTTCCAATGACTCATTATTACCAATAAATCCATTTTATTGAGTTCAGTTCCTTCCCTAAAATTTTACCCTGGATCCGCCCTTGTGTGGTGCTGTTACTGTGTCATTCCGAGCTTCTTGTCTAACTGAACATATGAGCGTAATAATCATATCCAAATGAGGTACTTATAATCCATATGAGGACCTCAGTTGAGTTACTTATTATATTGGGTATTACGTCACTTATAGCAAAAATCAATTTAGAAATTTTTATCTCACACGCTCAAAAATTGAAAAGAAGAAGAAAATAGACTTATTCACGTATTTAAAAGAAATATGAACTCAAATCTGTAATGATACCCTTCGATATACTTAATTTACTTTAAGTTCAATAAGTTTTAAATACAATAATTTACGGTAGTTATATCTACTACCATTATCAAGGTAATTCAAGTAAAATAAAATAAAATTAAAATAAAATATACTTATCTTTTAAATTTTCAGCTATGTAGTATCATCAAAATTTCTTCCTAATTCGAAAATACTTTAAATAGATTTCCGGTATACGGAGGTGGGATATTTGATACAACCACGTAATGCCATTCATCTTTGTTCATTGTGTTGTCCTTCGGTGACGTCGGAACCTCCGGGTCTGGTTTTTTTGTATGATCAGTCTGGCAGGCTATCGTCCTTTTAGTTACAGGTTCGTAAATTTTAACATTAGATTTTTTTTAGCTAATTGTTCTATGGTGTGAGCCATTTGTTTAACATCTTTCCTCAGATTCTCTACTTCACTTTTTAACTCTTCATTAGAAGAATCATGGACCTGTACCTTTACCGTCTCACCATGGTTGTCCATAAGAATTGATGACAGGTTGAAAATTTCCTGTTTCATATCTCTGATTGAATGGAAAAGAGATTCTTGTCCATTCTCAGAGACAGTATGGAGGCGATGAATGTCATCAATTTTGTCATAGAGATTCTTCCATTTGTAGTGGTGAGAATTTAAAATGTCGTATATCTCTGAAAACACTGGAAGAAGGTCGTTATTCTTCTTTAGACAGGTTCCCAAAGCATTGACATTTTCTAGAGATATCTGAGAGCTTTGCAGCTGCGAAACTTTATCATGAAGATATTTTAATGTTGGTGAATCGCAAACACTGCAGAAAAATCTAATGTTGTTGTATTTCTGCTGATGAAGGACCTTTGTAGTTACCTTGTCCAGACCTGTGCAGCCCATACAGAAATTACGGCGGCATTCCCCACTGTAACGAAGTTTGTATTTCTCCTTATCCGATACGATTTTTTGGCAGAAATCGCACTTGAATTCAACCATTATTCTCAACTGGACGGTAGATGTTTATACAGGAAAAACTCAAAAATAGTTCAACAGACAGAGTTACACAGGAACTAAATAGTTGGGAAACGCGGGAAATGTTTTTTAACTAGAAAGCACGCACAGCAATTAATGTTCAATATTAAAAGTTCAATAAATATCGAAAAAGTCAATGGTAGCTATACAAGGTCACGTTAAGTTACACCGGAAAAGTTATATGTATATTGCTCAAATTCAAACTTTTAAAATTTATAACAGAGAAATCTTAAGTACGATTACAAGTTTTACTATACGCTTTTGATTTATACTGACATGCTCATATATATGGATATCTATCTATGGATCATAGTATAGTTTGTCTCATGAAATTGCGCATTATACGAAGTCATAGCATAGTGCGATTCAGAGCACTAGTGCTCTGAATAATATTATATAATGCCATTATGCAAGCCGGGACCAACATGTAGACTTAATTGCTGGAAAATTAAACGAATCTGTTAGTGTGAGAATTATGTCAAAAGATGTAAACAGCTAATCCACAAAAATGGTATATGACAATTATGTAGGGATATAGAGGTAGATTTATTAGCCAAAAAAGAGCAATTAGAACGATATTAAAGCTTAATTTAAGTCCCGTGGAAGGAAATTTAAATTGAAGATATTTACCACAAATACCATATACCGGGTGACACACGAAAAAGGGAACAATTAATAACTATTTTACTCTTTAACGTAAACAAATAAAATTTGGTAGATTCATGGAATGGTTATAAGAGGATATTTTGACATATTCAATTGTTTTCCATCACTTTCTGTTTAACCGGAAGTCACATTAACTTTCTTATTTTAAATGAGACACTTGATATATTATTACGTACTTTGATAGAAAATAATATTCTGAGAATAATGATGCTGCATTTACTATTTTTTTGTTTTATAGTCATAGAAAAAATTGACTTTTTCAATTTTAAAATAGGGCGTCATGAATGCATTATAAGATTTAATTTTTAATCAAGTAATAACGGAAAAATACATTACATTGCATTTTATGACTTAAATCTTTTGGCATTTACTTTATTTTCTAAGTATATATTATACCCGGTATTGGAAACAACTACACTTTCGAAATGCAGATTTTTTTCCGTATAATTTGATATGGTTAGCTTTTAAATCGGTTTATAAATAAGCCCATAAGAAGAAAAAAACTAAGTCACATAACTAAATGCATTTATTTAATAAAAGAGCATAGAAGACTTTAATAGGAGGCTGCGTTTTGACGTGTTCTTAAATTATTTTTCAATAGACATAATACATTTTGTCAAGTGCTATTTTATTGTTTATTAATATTACAGATGTTTACTGATTAAAAATTAAAACTTTCAGCGCATTCATGGTGCCATGAATCTATTTCCAAATTTAAAAAAATGATTTTTTCTATGAGTATAAAACAAAAAGTGGCAAATGCGGTATTATTATTCTCAGAATATCATTTTCTATCACAATACGTAATAATATGTCAATTGTCTCATTAAAAATTAAAAAATCTTAAATATACATATCCCAAACACACTTACTTTACTTAACTATTTTTTAAAAATAGATTAAAAATAAATTCCCTTTTTATCACGGTAAAGCAATGGAACATTATACTTTTGCTGAATATGCCGATATTTTATTAATTTATGGGGAAGTTCGATGCAATGGTATAGCTGCTTCTCGATTATTTATATTATACCGCTATTTATATTATAAATAGCGGTTTCCCCAAAGGCAAGTTTCACCTCACACAATTTTTGAAAGGGTCAACCAACGTCTCAGGGAGATTGGATCCGTAAAAATAAAACGGGCAGATAATGGTGCGCAAAAAAATATCCGGACCTCGGGTCTCGAAGAAGAAGTTTAAGATAAAGATTTCAGAGACAACGATTTCAAGATAACCCACCTGTAAGTACTCGAGCAGTAGCTGAAGCCATGGATGTATATCATGTTAGAGTATGGAACGTTGGTCATGAACAGCTTTTTCGGACCTACCACCTGCAAAAAGTACAATCATTGGGACCAAATGTTTTCATTCCTCGCGTAAATTTTTGCTAGTGGTTTCTTGACCGGTTCACAGAAGAGCCTGAATTTCCAAAATATGTCCTTTTTACTGACGAAGCTATATAGCATTTTTAATTCTAAAAATAATCATTTGTGGTAGATTCAAATTTGAGGGAAAAATCATTTGTGATTAGGAAAACTCACATGGTATTCATTTAAGGGGACACCAACATAGGTTCTCGGTTAATATGTGGGCCGGCATTGTTGGAAAACGATTAATTGGTTCAATTATGATGCCTCCTCGTCTAATCAGTAACAATTATCTAATTTTTTTAAGACAATTACTGCCAGAACTGTTAGATGATCTGCCCCTAGATATACGACAAAACTTATGGCTAGTTTATAAATGAAAATTTTGGAAGGCGCTGGATTGGTCGCGAAGGCTCTGTCACCTGGCCAGCGCGCTCCCCAGATTTAACACCGTTAGATTTTTTTTCTTTGGAGGCACGTCTCGTTTATGAAACTTCGGTCGAACCAGAGGAAGATTTGGTGGCTAGAATTTCCGCAGCTGCTGAAGTAATACGAAACATGCCTGATGTTTTTAACCACGTCAGCCTTAATCTGCTGCGTACGTACAATAAATGTATCGAGTTTGGTGGCCGGCATTTTAAGCAATTATTACTTCAAGTTTTTTTTGTAATTCCAATTATTATAAGAGTATGTTTATGTTTATAAAATTGTTGATTTGTTGTTTTTTTATTACACTTAAATTCATTTAAAAATGCTTTAGCGTTTTTTTTATTTTTTGTTTATTTTTATAATGTAATAAGTTAATATTGTATGAATAGTACTGATCGCGACATTTAGTGTCTAGTTAATGGCATTGTAAACTTAAGAACTCCTAGATAGCGTAAGCTGTTCTTCGCTTTGAGATTTAAACAATTTACTGGAATCAGGCTGACTAACGTGATTTTTCTATCTGTCTGTCTTTGTCACTGGTCACGTACACCCCTCGTACGGCTCAGCCGGCGCCTAAGTCCACATTGGTACGTAATTACTGATACGTTGGGCCCACGTGACTGATATCAGCCAATAAGAGGCCCGCAAGGTTTCACGTACCCACGTGAAGTAAAACACGGATAGAAGTTGGTTAATTCGAACTTCATTCAACTTCATTATTTTTTTTTAAATTTTATTTTTGAGTGTTTGCCAATTCTTTTTTTACTAGTTGTTATTTTGTACCATCCTTTTTAGAATGTCGAGTTTAGGTTCGACACATATTTGAAATGTGACTATTGCGGCCGTGTAATGAATAGTCAGTGCTAAAATTATTTGAAACACCAAAGTTTCCAAGTATATATGTTGGAGAACCAGGGTTTTACTGCTTACTAGCTTTGCACCAATGAGGACAATATTTTAACTTTAGTGGCCAAAACCGCAGCAAATTAGATGACGAAATGTTGGTTTCATTCATTTATGACAGAAAACCTCTATGGAATCCGAGAACCCCTTTACAATTAAGGCATAAAAATATTGTTAGTTGAACAAAACAAGGTTGAAGCAATTTTGGAATGTCAAAACTGTAAATACCAAAAACTCGAGTAAAAAATAACGTCATTTTAAGGATACGCATGTGTGGATAGGATAAAAGTCACCGATAGGCTTGACAGTACCTCACGTATCCGTTATTACGAACCAATGTAGATTTAGCCTGAGCCTGAATCTACATAGATGCGTAATTACGGATCCGTTGGGACCACGTGATTGCTTAATAAGAGACCTGAAAGGTTTCACGTACCTACGTAAAGAAAAACACGGATAGAAGTTGGTTAATTCGAACTTCAGTCCGTATTTTAGGTCCGTTGTACTATTTGTTTTATATTGGTATTTTTGAGTTTTTACCAATTTTTTTTTACTAGTTATTGAATATCGCGTTTGGGTTCGATCCCGAATTCCACATATTTTAAATGTGACTATTGCGGCTTTTCAAATAATAGTCAGTGCCAAAATCATTTGGAACACCAAGGTTTTCAAGTAGATATATATAGACGAGAGGGAGAACCAGAGATTTACCTTCGAACTTTGCGCCAATAAAGACAATATTTGAACTTTATGGATACATGTTTAATATTGATTGTTATTATTTTATCTTGTCAGTTTTTTAGTTTCTAGTTATTCTAGTGTATGTTATAGCATTTATTACTTACAGTTTCTCTTGGTTTATTCAAACTTTTTTTTATTTGTTTATTTATTTTGTAGTATTAACAGATGATGGCAAAGATTTAAGCTAAAAACACAGGAAATTAGATGATAAAATATTGATTTTATTTATTTATGCCAGAAAACCTCTATGGGATCCGAGTACCCCTTTACAACCAAGCCATTAAAATAAGTTGAAACAGTTGCGGAAGATCAAAACTGACAACACCAAACACACTAGTAAAAATATAACGTCATTTTTCGGATACGCATGTCTAGTGGACGAACTAAAATTCACGGATAGGCTTGATAGTCTCACGTATATGTAATTACGTACCAATGTGGATTTTCGATACCAGGCTGTTGTTGCCAATGTTTTCCCTGTAATTTGAATACTTTGCCTTTTGAGATTTAATTGATTTCCATACTCGCTGCAACTTAAAGCTAAGCAAGGCAACGTTGTATTGTCAATTCTTATAAAAACTAGGCCTGCGTGGGATTATCCATCGAAGAGGTACCCAGAAATTGCGTTTTGGCTTTTTTTCCAAATGGTGTGGTCTTCAGGTTAACAAGTTCAATTGTCGAGGTTGGGATTCGACCTCATAGTTACCTCATGGCGACATTAGCCATGTAATGTGAATATTTACTTTAATACACGTTATAAATGACCCTCCAACATCTTAAGTATCTTATGCCGGGTCCTAAACCAAGTCTTAAATGAGATCTTAAGTGAGATCTTAGGTAAGGTCTTAAGTAAGGTCTTACGCCAAATCTTAAGCCGAGTCTTCAGCGAAGTATTAAGTTTTAAGGGCCATCCCGAGCCATCTCAGGTGCTGGTCCCATTTTCCCTCATAAATTAGTGCTTTATCAGGATTTATTTATTGCTTCTTCATGACGTTATTGATTGGACCTTAGTCAGCTGCTGTTGTCCTTAACTGCTCTTGTCGTTGAATCTCAAGGACAGCAATCAAGGAAGATAAAAGGAACGTGTAAGCAATGTCATAATTACTGATTTTTGTTATTGATTTTTTGATTTTGGGACTAGTCATATTGGCTAATTTATATCATTTGATGACCCCTTGATTCATTAATTATTGTCTAGTGTCTAAAGTTCTTTCTTGGCCATTTACATTATAATGTCATTTACATATCTACCTAAATAATAATTTATTCAATACCTTTTAATCTTACTATCCTGATTTTCATACATTATTATATGTAAGCAATCGCACTGAAGGGTTTATTTATTTTTTATTTGATTTAGTACATGCTGTACAGTGTAATGTGCGGTAGGTTACTGACTTTGGCCAAAGGGTAATTACATACTTTAGTTTGTTTTACTTTGGTTCATAAAGTTTTGATTTCAGGGGTTGTACTTTTAACAAGAAACTGTCTTGTTGTATTTTCAAAATGTTTAAGCAATAAACATTTTGAAAATATAATGTTAATAATTGAAGCTTATTTTGTGTTTTACTATGCGTAATATTTCTTAACATCCTTTTTGTTTATGTGATAACCAGTTTGCCAGTTAAAGGTTCTTACAACTGCACTTTAAATAAACACATTAAACTGGATGGCGCCCACAATTTAAAAGGTAAAAGCATCTCTAGAATAATGCAGGCCAACCCACCACCAATTAATGTTCTCCAGACAGATAAGCTGCCGTTTCACTTCATTCAAGACTTTCAACATCACTCAATTTTTATAAAAAGCAGAAATCTAAATAAAACGTGGTTACAATGCCTTAAGTTAATTTATTACCAAATTAATCAAGGGCTATCTTAACTTCCTCATAATTATTTTATTTACTTTACTCTAGTGACACCGTCTATAGGTTAGACGTCCAACGAACTTACGGAGCGCGGTGGCTTCATTAATAGCTACTCAAATGCGACGTCTTGCCATAATTCGATGTATTCGGTTCATGTGCGTGTCAAAAAAAATACAGGTGCAAGTTTAAACGAAAATTTGACAGGTCTTTACAGGTATGTCGAATTAATTTTATAACCAATATTTTGTGCTAATAAATTATAAATATTATATTTAATAAAACATTAAATACTCTTTGTTTTTATTAAAATACGATTGAAAAATTATTTTGTAAACATTGGGGCACAGTGGTCCAAGTTTTTTAAAAGGAGTGACCAATGAACCCCATATCAAATTGTTTGTTTATAAACCATAGTAATACATGCTTGTTTTGTTTTAGAGCTGTAAAATGGTTCGCAATAAAAAAAGAAAGACCGAGATTGGAAAAACGGACCCAAATTTAATGCTTGAAGCTGTTAAAAGTACATAAATTGGAGGTTTATCCATAAAATGCGCATCAATTACATATGGCATTCCCAGAACTACACTAAAAAGGTACATACATAAATGTAAGGATAGATATTAATTGGAACAATGCAACCTTTGCTGATTTACCGCCTATGATTCCAAATTATGCTACGCGGCAAGTGTTTGATAAAGGAAAATAGGCTTTATTAGCAGATTATTTAATAAAATGTGCCCAGCTTCACCATGGCTTAACTCCAAAGACAGCACGTCAACTTGCATTTGAATTTGCAAAAGTAAACAAGAACAAAATGCCTCAAAGTTGGGATAAAAATAAGTCAGCCGGAGAAGACTGGTTAACTCTTTTTTAAAGCGAAAACTAGATATCGCTATAAGAACTCCTGAGGCCACTTCTCTTGCAAGGTCAATGGGCTTTAATAAACCTATAGTTGGTAAGTTTTTTAGTAACCTTGAACAGATATATCAGAAATATAACATGCTTGGACATCTCAGTATATATAACATGGATGAAACTGGGTTAACGACTGCACCAAATGCTGTAAAAGTTCTAGCTCAAAAGAGATGTAAACAGGTTGGTCAAGTTACTTCGGCTGAAAGAGGCAAAACTATTACAGTTTGTTGTGCTATTAATGCATATGGCAATTCAATACCCCCATTTATGATATTGCCATTTGTACATTTCAAGCAGCAAATGATCAAATGGGCTCCAATTGGAACTGTTGGATTTGCTAGTCAATCCAGATGGATAAATACAGATCTTTTTAAAGAGTGGCTTAAAAATTTTATTACGTTTTCAAAAGCTTCAATAGCTTCTCCAGTATTACTTATTATGGATAATCATGAAGTTCACATTAGCATCCGGGCAGTAAAATGAACGAAAAGTAATGGCGTTGAACTATTAACATTACCTCCACATACTAGCCACCGTTTGCAGCCACTTGATAAGACTGTTTATGGGCCGTTAAAACATTACTACAATGATGCTTGCAGGTAGTTGTTAAAAAACTTTTGTTGCATGTCGCAATGATTTAACTAGCAAAAATTATGGTAAAGTCATTTCTAGTAAAGCAATTATTGGATAAGGTGTTACGATTATACAGTGTGGTGACTTTAACTGGAATAAATTCGTCGATTTTTGTTTATTTTTTTCCACATTTCAAGATAGTTTTTGTATTTTTTCACCTACTGTATTTTTTCCACCAGGGGGGGTCCAAATTAACCCCAACTTTTTTTTTTCAAATGGAAAGCCACTTTTTTTAAACTCTCATTGAAAAGAGCCCTTTTTCTTCATTAAATTGCCCTATTTACTTTTTTGATTATCTAAAGGAGAAATACGAAAAAAAATACATTAAAAGTCTCGAAATATTTTGTGTTGGTAAATTTTTGGCGTGTTTGTTTATTTTATTGGTATCAAGACATTTCCTGACATTGTTGTAGTGTCACTGTTAAAGTGAATTTTAACCAGTTGTTAAATAAGTTAACTTATATTGAAAAAATGCCTTATTTATCCGAATCCCACAAGATTGGAATCTTAATGATGATTGGTTATGGGGACAGAAGTCGTACTCAGCTAGAGGTTGTCCACTTACTCAGGCAGAAATATCCAGATTTGCCACCTATTAACCAAGGTACGGTTAGTAAAATCGAAAGCAGATTTCGAGAAGTTGGGCACGTGAGGGATGTCTTCTAAAATCAATAAAAACACCCAATTAAATGTATTGCTAGCGATGGAAGAAAATCCGGTAACTGCAACCAGAAGAGTAGCTCGCGAAAACTCTATTCATCATAAATCTGTGCTAAAAATTTTAAAAAGTGCAAACAAACGACCTTATAAAATGCAACCCGTTCAAGAGTTATTGGAAGACGATCCAGATCGCAGAGTTCAGTTCTGTGAATTAATGATGAACGCCATTGACGAAAATCGCATATCTTCGGAGTGGATCCTTTTTTCTGCTGAGGCTACATTCACCCTAAATGGCCATGTTAATAGGCAGAACTGTCGCTACTGGTCCGACGAGAACCCACACTGGGTAAGGGAAACTAATACACAATATCCCCAGAAAACTAATGTTTGGGCTGGCATAATTGGCAGGCAAGTTATAGGGCCCATATTCTTCAATGATACTTTAACTGGGGAAAGATATTTAGAATTTCTTGAACATAAACTAGTTCCAGTCTTACGTGCCTTATATCTGAGTCAGTTCGATCCAGATTTGTATGATGAAAGAATCTGGATGCAACAAGATGGTGCTCCCCCACATTATGCCCGTAATGTACGCCAGTATTTAGATGACAATTTTCCAAACAGATGGATTGGTAGAAGGGGTGCAATCGAGTGGCCGGCACGTTCTCCCGATCTCACCCCACTTGATTTTTTTCTGTGGGGACATTTGAAAAGTCAAATTTATATGAGCAAACCAGGAAACCTAGACGAACTCAAAGAACGTATTAGGCAAGAAATCCGACAAATATCTCCAGAAGTGTTAGAAAATGTCAGAAACGCATTTTATTATCGTCTTGGGCTTTGCCAACAAGTAAATGGTGCTCATTTTGAGCATCTTATACATTAAACGCAACTTAATAATTTAATGGTTTTTATTTTTTTTCGTATTTTTCCTTTAGATAATCACAAAAGTAAATAGGGCAATTTAATCAAGAAAAAGGGCTCTTTTCAATGAGAGTTTAAAAAAAGTGGCTTTCCATTTGAAAAAAAAAAGTTGGGATTAATTTGGACCCCCCCTGTAGGTGAAAAAATACAAAAACTATCTTGAAATGTGAAAAAAAATAAACAAAAATCGACGGGTTTCAGGAATTTTGCGAGATAAATTTTGATTAGTTTTAACTGAATTTATTCCAGTTAAAGTCACCACACTGTATAACTTAACAGCTATAGAATTTGAAAATTAATTTATATTATTATTTATATTTTTTATTAATTTAAGTATATTTTTTTTCATTGTTCTAGATCTTGGTTAATGGAAAATCCAGGGAAAAAAATAACTTCATATGACATAGCGGAACTGTTAGGAAAGGCTTATCCGCTCGCATTTAGCATGAGAAATATAATATCCGAGTTCCGCGCTACAGGAATATTCCCGTTTGACAAAAAATATATTTCAAGATAGTGATTTTTTCTCAGCCAAAGTAACCAATCTTCCAATGGATCAGCACGTTACAGGTGAAGATGATGAAAGCTTGCAATTACCATTGACTTCAAGAATCACTGAGCTTAGTCACTCTCCGATGAATTGTGGTCATATCAGCGCCTCTAACAATGACACAACACTCAATTTAGACTCCCCAATTCATACCTTAAGTTTTTATGGAAATTCTACTCCGGAAAAACAGATCGTAACCCCCGACATGATTCGCCCATACCCGAAAGGAAAAAAGGAGCTTTTAAAGGCATTTAATAAGCGTAAACGGAAAACAACAACAATTTTGACGGCTACGCCAGAAATAAATAGATTAGAAGAAGAGGAGACTTAAAAGTATTATATAGGGCAAGTTACAGAGATTCATTCGGGTCAATGCGAGTTAACTGTAAATTTTTTACGCAAGCATGGTAACAATGTTATTTTTCCTATTATAGAAGATCAGTCTACTATAGATTTTGATAATATTGTGTTGCATCTTCCTTCTCCAGCTCAGATTGGTAGAACTGCAAGGGCAAATAGCTTACATCGATTTAATGTTGATTTGAAGTCTTATAATATGGGATAAAGCATATAATGTTACATTTATAGGTGTTTTTAAGTTAAGCCTTACATATTTAGTGTCATGTCCATGGTACCCCTTTGATGTGTTCAAGGTGCCCCGGTATGGGGCACTATGGTCATATTTTGTACTTAAATGAAAATGTGCGAAAAAAAATCTTAAAGTTGTTTTGAAGTTTTGTTTTTACGAAAACTGTATTGTCCAAATATGTAGTTTTATTGGTACTTGAAAACGAAAGCTCCAAGTCAATTTTTGTTCTTCTTATAATAGCTTTTATCAAAAAGTGTCCAACGTTCCCCAGTCTCCCCTACTAACAATAATTTGTCTCAAAATTGGTTGCGGTAGCTAAAGTAGTTCCGAAGCTATAAAACGCAAACTATAGTTTTTAAAAGTTATCTTCAAAGAGCTCTAGCTCCCTGAGGAAGCATTTCCGGACTCATGTTCATATGAACTTTTCTTAATTTTTGACGTTTTCTATCTACCCTAGAAGTTTGTAACATGATCAACGGAGCACCTTATATAAAATGACTTTTTATCCTTTATAGCGATTTCCATCTTAACGTCCTCCATCATCAAATCCCAAACAGTCCGAAACTGAAACACAATGTACAAAATCATCCATACAGCTGGCAACATGACATGCGCTGCTGGTTCCCGTCGTATCTTTTTCCCCCCACATTACCCCCCTATCCCCACACCAATCCATATCGATCCCCCAAGTTTTCAAGGTAGACTCCAGCTTAGTTTTCAGTCGGCATTCGTTGGCGTAGCTTTTTTCGTGGGGAGGGCTGAAATCGCGAAAACTATGGACGCGTCGCGACGCGTACTACGACAGCGTGAGGGGCGTCGTTTTTTATTAACTACGTGATTTTTTCGTTCCGTTTATTGAATTATTTGGCTTATTGATGCATTGACATTTTGTTTTTTTTTATATTTAACGCGGTTGTTTTTTCGCTTTGCTTAACCGAAACAAAAGCGCATTTTTGATGATATCGGTGTTTTCGTTGGGCGGGTTTAGCATCAGCATGTCGGGTGATGGTAAGTGGATTATTTTTATTATATTTTTAGCATAAATAGACAATTAATTATATTTGATTGCTGATAATATAGCCATTAGATTATGCATATCCATTAACATTAGTTATATATAATATATACATATACATGGTTATTTACGATATATGACACGGAATATATATTTTAAAAAAATGGGAATATCAGAGGCGTTCCAGAGCTTTTGTAAAATTATTTTTATGACATACAGGGTATTTCAAATGTCTGTTGTAGACAAAATTATGTTTTTTTCAAGGAACACCCTGTATATTATTTGATTTTTAGATAATACATCGTAAATAAAGGTATGTTTTATTAAGGTTTACCCAGCCTAAGCATTAAAGCTTTCGAAATATTTGTGTTTTGTGAAAATACTGACACAATTTTCGAGATTTTCAAGAGATTTTCGAGAAAGATATGTTTTCTCTTTTTCTACTATATTTGCACTAAGGAGCACTATAAATTATTAAATTTTACATTTGATTTGTAAAAAAATCTATTATTTTATACAGCACGTTCAAAAATTACGTTTAAATTATTACAGTTTTTAAAAAGCAATAAGTTGCTAAATTTAAATGGAACATCCTCTATTTTATATCACGAATAAATGTGATAATGAATTCTTTTTCTAATTTAATAAGATTTTTAAATTTTTTATTCTTTCTTTCTATAGCTACATTTTCGAGTTTTTATGAAAATTCCTTTTTTTAAAATACATGTTGATTTTTTGCTATTTATTCAATACTCACTGAGTAGGAGATCACAGGTTGGCAGGTCATGATGTTTATAATTTAGTTGTCAGTTATTTAAATGCTTTTTCACAATTCTCGTTTAATAATTAGCCTTTAACAATTTTTTACTTGACTTTTTAACGAATTGACATGGTATTTATTCTTGGTGAATGTCTCCAAAATAGATTGGGGGCGTCTAAACCGGAAGGTTTCTCAATAAAAATCATCCAAATAAGGACCGCTTTTGAAAGAATGTTGGCTCTATTTAAAGAAACTGAAAGTGTTAAGTACAAGACGGATCTTAAAAGAAAACCTATAACGGAAAATGAAGATATTGAGTAGGTTGTTATTGCTGAAGTTGTTGAAGATCCTCATATTCAAAACCAGATTGCAGAGAATCATTAGTCAAGCAAGTGTTTCTAGGGTAATCTAAATCGAGATCACTTTCATCCCTATAAAATCTATGGTCTCCAAGAACTTTCGGGAAATGAAGAGTTTAAATTTGTATGAGGGTCTTGGATATGATTGCAAATTATAACGATTTTTTTAAAATAATGTTCTATTTACCGATAAAAAATGACTGTTGTAACAGACATAATTTTCATCATTAGACAGTTTTCAAACCATTAAAAAGTATCACCGGTAACTACTAATTGACATGTATGACATTTGAAGTACAGAACACATATATATAGAGAAGTGGTGGTTACATACAAACTGTTAGAAATTTCTCTGACAAATCAGGTAGCGTCCTCTCGCTTGGCAACGGAAACTGTTGTAACTAACTTGACAGATTGTCGTGCCTAATTGAACCAATGAAAATGGCAGAAAGGCGTGGCCAAATTAAACCGGGAAATCAAATTTAATTTAATCTGATAATCTTATTATTTAAGTAATATCTAAAGCAAACGCCTAATCAAAGAGGTTACTTATAGAAAGGGACCTTTTTGATTGGTATTAGCATCAGATATTGATCAGAATAAAAATAAAATTCTTCAGCTTTATTTTAATGGGTCTACCAATAGAAGTGATAGAAGTTTAGTGGGCCATGTACGCAAAATGGTATGTGTCAAAACGCGGATCAAGCATCAGTTGTGTTAAGTATACTTTGACATTTCATCATGAATTGTTTAAGTCAAGAGCAACGTATAGCTATCGTGAAAAGGTATTACGAAAATGCGCAATCGGTTAGAGCCTGTTATCGTGCTCTTAGAGAAGATTTTGGCCATCATGGACGGCCTTCTGAGCTTGCAATAAGGCGCACAATTAATAAGTTTGAACGGAAGTGCACTCTTCTGGATAATAAGCCACCAACGCGACAAAAAAGTGCAAGGACCGCTGAAAATATCGCCGCTGCAAGAGAAAGTGTTGACGCGAATAACAATGTGTCTGTTTTGCGCAATTTAAACTTATATCATTCTTATTGGTAGACCCTATACATATCTAAATGAGTTAATTTACTGCAGTAATCAATTAACAATAGTGTACCACATAACACCAATTACAAATTGGGAATAAAACAATATTTTGCTTTAATAGTTTTATTATTTAATTTTTCTGAAAAAAATACTTAAAATGATATAAGTAATTTACTATAATTTATTATAACAGACTTTATATAAGTTAGAATTAATGTTTAAAAGTATTTTATTAACACTGTTAGAACTACCCTAATTTTTAAACAGAATAGAAAAGTTTGTGATTTTTGTGCTATTTTTTTATCATACCTACATCTAAAGACATTACCATTAGGTTAATAATATCCCTATTTTAGTAAAACAAATATATATTCAATAGAGGATGAATTATTATCCTTGTTTTTGTTTCCTAAAGAAAAATTAAACCAATTTAAAAAACTAATTCAAAATTTTATAACAGTATTATCCCAAGAAACAACATATACAACAAAACAAAATAAACTCTTTGAAAATGAAAACAACTTACTTTAATATAAACATATATAACTTACATAGTGTATACTTCTTGGTATTTTATAATACTAACATTTCATGGAACTATAATATTAATAAAAACTTAATTGAAAGACACATGTCTACATAAATTAAAAAGAAACTTTTAAAAAACACAAGTTAAAAGAAAAACATAAATTCTGATCTATTCTGGGTGCTCAGCTTTCTTAGTCTCTATACCTATGTCTCGTCTAAGTGAACACAGGAAGTTATATGATACGAGCATAAAATAAAATAAAAAAATAGGCAGTGCAAACCTTATAAATAAATTCACTTAATGATTCATTTGAAAAAAAAAATGTTTAAATAAATATGTATCATAGTGTAAAGCCAGCAGTATCAGTAGTATGAGCGTTATTAAAATTTGTCGGAGAGAACTGATAGGAACAAATCTATAGCTCAAAGTCTTAATAAAATTTATATTGCATATCTCTCTCCACGTTTTTGTTGTAATGGGGACTGAAGGAAATTTAAAAAATCTTTTCTTACTATGTTTATGCGAATCACTTAAAATATAAATACTCTTACATGCAGGTAAAAGTTTACAGGAATATTTTAATCAACTTTTTAATTGTGGAAAAGAAAATGAGAGGCCAGACATTTTGTAATATGTATTTATAATAATCAAGTTAAAAATGAAATACTTGAAAAGTGAACCTGCTTTATTGAAAGCAACTGAATTTGATTTTATTAAAAAATTAAGATTGACAATACAAAAACATAATAGTAATACGTAAAATCAGATTTTCTTACCAGAAACCTGGAATTGCTTGCTGCAAATCAATTAAAACATTACCCCCAATATTGAAAGGGAACTGTCTGTCAGCTCCCTGTCAATTTTGCCAAGCAAGATGGCCAACATACGATTCCGACTTTCACCATACAAGCTTCATACAGGTGATCTGAAGTGTCATTTATCGTATTTCCCTACCGACACACTCCGCTATTTTACGAACGATAGACATAGCCATAAACATAGCGAAACGCATGCGCATTAATGTTGTTCATATTATTGTTTATTTATTCAGTCTCCTTTTGTCTAAAACAGTAAAAACCAATAGAACAACTCCAGACCAACCCAAAATTGAATTCCAGTGTCTTGACAAAATTCAAGAGAAGTAGGATCAAATTTAATATTGAAGATAATCAAATACTTTTGATGGAAATCCTAGCAAATAATCCCTTTGTTGATCCAGCAAAATGAAACATTATACACAATCAATTGTGGTCTGATTCGAGAGCTGCAAAATCCTCAATCATATTGTAACTTTAGGTACTTTCCAATTTTTAAATAAGGCTACCTAATTAAATTAGATATAATATTGTAGACCAAATATTAATAAAACATCTAGACTACTACTAACTAAAATATCAGTTTGTTTAATATCCAATAAAAGTAAGGTTAGAAAATGTAAGGAGTTATAATCACAGAGAAAACAATGAAAACGAATTTCTTGGGAATAAAGCTTTTGCTATTGTCAGGTTAGCGGTAAACGTGTCACCTATTTCGAAAACCCTTTTTGGGGAGCTTTGGGGTCAAACAGCGGCTAAGATAACGTTTATGTATATGTTAAGCGTCAAAACATATATGCATCTTCGAAAACGGTCTATTAATCCGATTCCGATTCGCATGCGTTTAGAGTAGTCTGTAATCAACAGAAATGGTCTATTAATGTATGGTGAGGAATAATGGGCGACTTTGTAATTGGTCCACATTTTTTTGATGCAAATTTAAATGCAACAAGATTTTTGGAGATCTCAAGTAGTGATTTTCCTGTATTATTGGAGAATATTCGTCTACGCTTTTGAAGACCTATGCATAGATTAATACTCACAGAACACAAATATAGAGAAATACGTGTTGCCTAATGAAAAGACAGAAATTCTGTTGACAGCTTTATTGATGTTGTTGACAAAGACGGGGCAACCATCTTGGGTGGCGTGTGGCGGAAAATTTAAGCCTGATCTATTGTGTGATATTTAAAATTGAAGTAATTTGCAGAATTACAGAAGTTGATGCGTTAACTAACGAGTGAAGAGAGATATAATTAAACATAATTTTATTTTAAAATTAACAATACGCTTATCAGTTTAGAAATACCCAGATTTTATTAAAATTGTTAATTTCAAATGTTGGAAAAAAAAATATTGCATCTCAGACAGGCCTCACAACTTTATTCAAGAATAAACACATGAACTAAAATATTATTTGATTTAAATTTAGTTCTTAAGATATTGCTTATTTAGGATATTTAAGATATTTAGATATAGCTACTTACCAAGAATTATAAATTGGCACGATAGGTATGGGAGCAAATTTTAAATAAAAAAAACAAAACTAAATTGACTTTTTAATATTTTATTTTAAGATGAATTAAAATAAATTTAACAAAGGGTTTTAAAAATAAAGTTACAATATATTCTAAATTAAATACTGTAAGTATGGTAATAATAAGAACTTTTATATAAAAAATGGAATTGTTGCAGGTATAAAGCATATTTTAACTGAAAATCCTAATAATTTCTGGATTTTCAGAAAAAATCCAGAAATTATTATAAAAAAAAAGTCTGCTTTTTTTGTTTCCACAAGAGTTTAAAACATTATAGGAAACATGTAACAAACATACGTAAATAAAAAATTAAATATATATATTTTTTAAGCATCCATACAATTGCAACAAAATAATATATATCCACAAATTATGGAAAACAAAAGATAGAAACTGAACCCATTTCTTGAAATAAATCTGGCTTCTCATTGTGAATAAATTAATTAATAATAACTAGATATAACACAAATACATAGGTACAAGTTAATATGCATGTTTTTTTATTTTTTTGGTATAAGCAAATAAAAACAAAATACAACTTTTGATTTTTGGTTAGTCACAATCGGGTAAAGATGTCACAAGTCAGTGGGGTTGCCTGCAGTAAGTATGGAACATGAAACATAATAAAACAGATTAAGGCAGTATATTGTGTATACCAATATCTATTATATGCTAATCGGGTTAAAATTAATTATCCTAATAAGTATTTCATCCTAATAATCCAAAACATGTAAGTCATAATTATTAGTAAGTATTGATTATCACAGTAGTTATGATCACAATTAAGATTCTAAATAATACTTTAAAGGGTTTTATAATAATCTATAATTTAGCTTTAAGCAAATATGATTTTTCTTGTATCGGTCAGTAAATAAAATAGGACTGTAAAAAGCAAAGCATTTACATCAAAATGTCTCAAATAATTTAGCTTAAGTATTTTGGAAAATATTTAAGTGAAAATTAAAATAATTTAAATTCAGTGATTTTCAAAAGGCTGAATCGACTTTTTAAAAATAAGATATTACCTATTAATATCTTACTAAGTCCTTAAAAAAATTTTGATAAACCAACCAAAACTTTTTCTCTAAATTCACTAAATGACCATGGTTATCCAAAAATGTGTATAACTTAAGGTGGATTAAGTCAATTAGGGAAATCAGTTTTTGAGAAGGATATGTCAGTCTGGATGTGTCATCATTATCTTTAAACTGAACAAATAGGTGTTGTGTTTCTACTCCATGTGAATATCATTTCTACTCCAGCATCCCATCTAAGTCGCACAGGATTATCAGGGTTGTTAAAATCAGAACCAGAAAAGTGTTTGGAGCAAACTTTATAATTGGTGACATTTTTAGTTGGACTTACATGACAGATCTTTGTTTGTTTGCAATGTTTTTGCAATGTTTCTGCCATGTTTATACAGTGCAACCCAAAAGCTATGTCTAAATTCATTTAAAATTCAGGGGTGTGTTCGAAACATGAAGTTGTACATGAAGTTTGTATATACAGGGTTGCTCAAAAATAAATTATGACCATCAACTTAATTTTTTCAAATGAAAGCACCGTTTTTTTTATTTCATTTTAGAATTTCGCATGAAATATGACGTATGTTTCAAGCATCATGTCCTATACCTAAAGTCAACAGTTATCGAAAAAAAAACGACCAAACATTATTATTGAAGTTTACCTTACGAGTCACCTTATCTCTGAGAATTTTTATACAGAGCAAAATTCTCAAAAGTTATTCCTGTGCAAGAGTTATTTGATGACGATTTCGATAGGCGAAATGAGTTTTGTGAACGCCTACAAAACATGTGCAATCTAAATAATAATTTAGTAACAAATATTATTTTTTCCGATGAAGCCACGTTCTGTTTTAATGGTAGTGTGAACAGACAAAATTGTCGATATTGGGTAACCGAAAATCCGCATTAGATGATGAAGGTAAACACCCAATACCCTCAAAAACTAAATGTGTGGTGTGGAATAGTGCGCGGAAGAGTAATAGGTTTCTTTTTCTGTGAACAGACTTTAACGGGACAAGTGTATCTCGATTTTCTCCAATTTGAATTAGTTCCAGCGTTACTAGCTTTATTTTCAAATCCATTCGACCCAGACTATCCTGACGAAGAACTAAGTTTCCAGCAAGATGGCGCTCCTCCGCACTATGCTGCCACTGTGCGTACATTTTTGGATGAAATCTTTCCCAATCGGTGGATAGGAAGGAGAGGACCCATCGAATGGCCTGCTAGGTCGCCTGACCTAACACCAATGAACTTTTTTTGTAGGGATACCTCAAGTCGAAGGTATTTGTAAATAGGCGAAATAATCTAAACGACTTGAAAGAGAGAATTCGCAGAGAAGTGCGCGCCATAACTCCGGAAATTATTGAAAATGTGCAACGAAACTTTATTGATCGCCTTGGATATTGTCAAGCCGTGAATGGCAACCATTTTGAACATTTAACTTAATTTTTGTTCTTTTTTTATTTGTTACATGAATCGTCTTTTTTTCGATAACTGTTGACTTTAGGTATAGGACATGATGCATGAAACATACGTAGAATTCCACGAGAAATTCAAAGATGAAATAAAAAAAAAGATGCTTTCATTTGAAAAAATGAAGTTGATGGTCGTAATTTATTTTTGAGCAACCCTGTATAAACATACTTCACGTACAAAAATGCGCAACTTGAAATAAAATTCGACGGGTCCGAGCGTTTTTTTTTCGAACACACCCCTGAATTTTAAATGAATTTAGACATAACTTTTGGGATGCACTGTATGTCGAGAAATGCCTTCTTTCCTAGATTCAGGGTGTTAAAATTATAACACAAAAAAAACTTTTACACTACTTGAAATATTTCTAGAAAATTTGAGATGTAGCTTTTAAGCATCAAGATTTGCATATTTTTTTAAAATTCTGCCAGTGGCGTATATACTGCATTGAGACTGAATACTTTTAGATAAAAAAATGATAATCATTCCAAAAATTAAAAATTTTTCTCTTAAAATCTTCATTTTAATTTGGAGCAAGTTCGGTTCCTTAAATTTTTTACGTATAAAGCACCGTCAAGGTTTAAGATTTTTTTCTAAATCTATTCTGTCATTGCTTGAACATTCTGTTTGTGGGCACCATATTTTAGATGTGGTCTCACAAAAGAATTTTATATATAAATAGAAATTTGTTAAAGTTTTTGGTACTCCAGATAATAAAACCTAAAACTTTTAAAGCTTTTTTAATTATATTTTGTGAATATGCACTATTCAACAAATTAAATTCCAGTATAACTACAAGATCCAAACGATCAGCTCTAATTGCAATCTGAGAAAGTTGCACTTACTCTAACTCTAAGCTGTGAGAAAGGTATGAGTGAATTAATCAGTAAATATAGCTTAGAACATTGAAAGGTTAGAATTAGCATTGCCGTGGAACTATGGGCAGTTTGTTTGCTTGCAACATCTCTGAGGCAATGATGCCAAATGCTTATGTAGAAATGGCAAACAAAAACACACTTCTCAATATCATAAAAAATTTTCACTTATTTTGACACGGGCAAAACAATACTATTCCTCTTTAATAAAATATGAACTACTTTTTTTTCATAAAATATGATAAGATACTTTATAAAGAAGTCAACATTCAAAGTTAAAGGAATGTAGATCACGTATATTAGAGAAAAAGACAACAACATCGCAACGCCGCTCGATCCCATTGTTGATTCTACCGACACACGTGATCTTTACCAGTGACGTCGTAAAAAAATATTTACATGATAAATATTTATTATTAATAGATTATGCTTTAAATTATAAACAATATTATCGTTTATAAACTCTTTATGCGTTTTTTTAACGTACTTCATTAGAGTAAAGGTACTTATCTAATAAAAAGTATTTTTATGGAAATTAAATATTTTACAATTATTATAGATTTCTTAATAAGTTCTTATTATTTTACGTTTATGATGATCGTTGTCCATTGATATGATGTTATGATAATATCGGTATTTACTTATGAAAAGATCGGCTTAAATCGCCTTTTTCCACGGTGCGGCACAAACAGCAGAAGTGTTTACTATCGTAACAGTTTACAAAAACACTGAAATGACTCAACCTTTTTCCCTTTTCAACCAAAAACTAAAGAAAAAACACAGACATTTCTCAAGATGACATCAGCTTATGCCGGCGGTGTTGCCATTTCAAATTTTTTAGAAGTGGTTTTAGGAATAAAAATTTTAATAATTTTTTTTTGCTTTGAAAATATTATTTTTGTGTTTAGAATAACATATATCTATTTCTACTTTTTATTTTTAATCCAAAATCTAACATCAATAACTTAAATTAACATTATTATATGTGTTGATATATAGCTAAGCAACACGATTTGAAAACGAAAGAAAGAAAGAAAAATATTTATTGCCTATACTATAAACATACATATGTGGATATATAAAAGGTGTTATTCGCAGAGTGCGTTCTTACGTAACACCTGATTACAACAAACAAAACATACTACAATATTCTACAATTTATAACATTAATAATTACTATACACACATGAAAATACAATATGTCAATTACAAAAAAACATAGGATATAATATATGGGCCAGATCAAGAAAAAAACAATTTAAGACTGACCCGGCAAGCTAACTAATTTTAAACTACCTATACGGATATCGACCCATAAACATTTTTAAGTCTACATGGAAATATATTAATTAAAATAAAAATATTACCCTCTATGAATTTTACAATATAATATTCAGTCCTAAATACAGATCGCCTAGAGCTAGTTAATAACACAAAAAAATCAGAATGTTAAAACACTGCTGCTCTGTACGAAAACCAGTTTATAAATTTTCCAGTGTTGTAAAGAAAGAAAGAAAGAAAATGTGCTATATTACCTAAGAATAATCTTGTGTACAAGCATCCTACAAGCTAAAAAAAAACAAAACAAAAATACAATTTCAAAAATTGACAAAACAATAAACAAAATTAAACACAAGAAGACAAAACTTTTTGAACATACTTGAATTGAAGATAACTAAATAAAACAATCAATTACCAAATAAAGGTAAATTTGTTGACAAAACTAGAGAAGAAAAAAGGAAAAACAAAAAACTTTCCAACATGTCCAAGGTTAAAACCTATCAATAAAAAAGTCATCCAGGTTATAATATGCCTTAGCCAATAAAAGCGTTTTTAATTCTCTTTTAAATTTCTTAACATCCGATATATGTCTAACACATAGAGGAACATGATTGTGAATTTTTTTACTTTGGTAAGGGAAGACGTAGGAATAGGTAAAGGAACATCATTTACACGACGAGTCAAATGGCCAGTGTCAGAGGGTAGTTTGGAAATTTTGTGAATAAGAGCAGCTGTTTCTAAGATAAAGAGTGAAAAAAGAGTTAGGATTTTTTCAGAAATGAAGAGGGGTTTGCAAGAATCTCTTAACTTAGCAGAACACAGGTATCTAACTGCTTTTTTTTGAATAACAATGACAATGTTAAGTAGCCCCTTATTGGTTAAACCCCAAAAAGGCAAGCCATACCGAATATGAGATTCAATAAGTGAAAAGTACACTGAACCTGCAACCACCCCTCCCAGCTCTTGTTTTGCCATTCTTAGTGCAAAACATCCAGAAGATAATTTCCCAGCTAAATGTAAAATCTGATCTTCAAACCGAAGGCGACCATCAATAGTAATTCCTAGGAACTTGCAGCACTCTTTATTCTGCAAGAGGGAATTTTCGTCAAACATCAGACCCTGAACATCGCACTTAAACCCCATAATAGACGTCTTTCTTACATTAAACACGAGCCTCTTGGAAGCACACCACCCTGATAAAATCTGAAGGTCTTCAAGGATACAAGTCTTAATATAATCAGAACTTATGGCTCCGTAGTATGGTGGTATCATCAGCAAACTGAACCACCTTGCCCTGAAGTTTCAATGAACTCAAGTCATCCACATACAGTAAAAATAACAGTGGTCCCAACACTGAACCCTGGGGGGAACGCCGCATTTTAGGGATCTAGAAGCAGACAAACGCCCAGACACTGTAACCTTCTGAGTACGATTTGATAGATAGGACTCAAGCCATCGCAACGCTACGCCCCTAAAACCATATTTATCGAGCTTAGATAACAGTATTCCATGATCCACACAGTCAAATACTTTGGATAGATCACAAACCACTGCCGCCGATGACTCTCCAGAATTCAAGGACACATAGACGCTCTCCAAAAAGCTAAAAACAGCATCATGAGTCCCTTTATCTCCACCCTTATGAAGAGGGATAACCACTGCCTCTTTTAAACATGAAGGAAAAATGCCAATATGTAAAGAATTGTTTATGGCAGAAACTAAAGCATTTAAGGCTGAATCAGGCAAAAAGAGTAACAACCTCGAAGATATCCCATCAGCTCCAGATGATTTATGGTTTTTTAGGCGTTTAATTTCATTTTTTACTTCGGTAACATCGACAAGATGAAAGAAAAATTAATGCTCAACCGACACTTGTTGAAGATAGTGTAAGGGATCAATGTTACTACGAATGCCCTTGAGCAAGATATTAGGTATATTACAATAATAGTCGTTTAAAATGTCAGGTCTTAACTCCGGTTCAGATACTTTTCTATGGCAATGTCTAAAATCATTAATAATCGACCAACACTCTCTTTGCCTATTTGATGACATATTTAAGCGATCCCTATAATAATTAGATTTTGCTGCTTTAATTGTCTTTCTGTACAGACTATGGAATTTCTGATGATATACAAGGATATTTTCATTTGTGGTATATTTGCACAATTTAGTCAAAAAACTGAGGTTTTTAGGTGAAATTCTAAGGCCTCTTGTAACCCATTGTTTTCGTTTCTTAGTTTTAGGCCTCATTTTAGGAAAGCACTGATTGATCTTATCACACAGAACTTGAAAAAATAAAGTAAGTGGGTCAGAAGCCGTTTCAAGTGCATTCTAATTTACCGAAGCTGTAGCAGCAGAAAAAGCATTGAAAATTCTTCCCATATAATGAGATGAAGATAATACAGTATTATATGGCATTTTAGCAAGAATAGCTTCATGGTCGGAAATACCAGATGGGAGTACTGTGCATAAAACGTCATCAAACTTTGTACAGAAATAGTCAATTGTAGTTGCAGATGAAGAAGTTATTCGTGTGGGAGAAAGAACGTGCATTTTCAAGTCGTGAGAATTCAAAATACTTAAAAGAGAAGTACGTGGCAAGGTTTCATCAGTGTAGTTGATATTAATTAAAGTCACCAGCCAATATAACCTTAGAGTGTAGGGACAACTGGGATAAAAGAGAATCAAGCTTGTCCAGAAACATAGCAATATCTCCTGTAGGTGGCCTATAAACACAAAGAATATATAAATTAAAACGCTTACAAAAAGAAAGAGAGAATTCAAAAACATTCTCTAACAGAAGATTATCGTACTTATCAATATTACAAAAAATCGTTTCAATTGTTTGCCTAGCCAAGATCATGGTTCCTCCATGTATAAATTGTTGACGACAAAAATTTGATATAGGAACATAATCAGATATTAAAAAACATTCACTAGGCCTCAACCAGTGCTCAGTCAGAAGTACAATATCAGGAAAATTACATGTGTCCAGCAAAAGATGAAGCTCATCCATCTTGTTTCTTAGGGATTGTATATTAAGAATAAAGATACTTAAGCTTTTCGAAGAGCTAATTTCAATCTTACTAGTAGAATATGAACATGAATGAGATTCAACCTTCGTGGACATGTCTATAAAAAAGAAGAATTCAATTCCCGAATTACCGTTGTGGGTAGGAATATGGTATCGAACACAATTCCTGAGATTTAGATTATGGAGGTCTCGCCGAGGCTCCAGATAGTGAACCAGGTAATTGGGAGAATGTGTGCTCACTATGCCATTCATAAATAGAGCAAAGTAAAGATCAACACATAAATTAAATTTCAGATGTATAAGAGTAATACGATCATGCTTGTCACCTCCATAGACATATTACATGAGTTTTGGGCCAATTGATTTTTTCTTTGGTATTATGAATTTAAAAAATAATAATGTACATCATCTCAGTAATGAGAAAACTAAAGATTCAATCAATATCATTTTGATATTCTGTAGAAGTAAATGTTTATGTGGATATAGGCGTCAGTTTAGATACACTAAAGAAAGCTTTTTTGGAACATGTGGCTCAATGAGTAAAATTTTTTCCTAATACAATCTGATCCAATGTTCAAATATGCATTTTTTTGCATTTAACAATAAACCATGGTTTCCAGACCAAACAGAAATTCTCTCAAAATCATCATTAATAAGGCTGAGACACAGGAGTCTTGAGTTCTGAAGAATGATAGAAGTTGAGTATCAAACATAGATTAGATACTGTGGATCCGCCTTCCTTGAAGTCATGTTGGTGACCTGAGATTAAATTATTAAAATAGGTTTTGATCATTTGACAAATGATAGATTTAAGTACTAGCATTAGGGTTAAGTACTAAATTGTTTTCGCCCTTTTTACGTACCTAGTGGAACAACAATGGAATTTATAATGTGTGGATGTGATTTTATTGACGTGAATAAATCTTAAATTTGTCTCAACAGAGTGAAATATTTAGAGCTTGCCTCTGTTGCCTATGCTCATGAGAGCAATCCAACACAATATATTAATTTAAACCTGAATATTAACAGAAAGATATTACCGTAGAGGAATGTATACAATTACCCTATCTGTATGTATTCGGATCGCATAATTTAGTTTCCGTATCATGGAATGCAAATAACATTTATTTCTGATATATTGCCGTTTCGGATGTAACATAAATATTTATGAACTGGAACTGTTGATAAGTTGTGTGTAATTATTAATTGATAGTAATGAGCGAATTGATAATAGTTTTACTTTTTATTTCACATTATACATAATCCAACAATTGTTAGGCTTGTTTTTTGGCTTTTTTTGGAACTTTACTTTAAATTTATTATATTAAAACAAAAAAATCCTTGAACAAGCCATTTTTAATAGAAAATTGTGTTGCATATGGAGGATGAACTAGAATAGGAAGATAAACAAAATAACTGATAACATTTGTTCCGGCAGTGTCGATTTTATTATTTCGCTTATAAGTCGCATTGAGTTTATAATTTATTTATTTTCTCACATTTAACTAAAAATGCGCCGTACATTCGGGTATTAATGTTTGTGTAGAACCCATCAGAAGAAGACTTCGCGCTCGGGAATCATTTAGCAGAATACAGTTAAGGGTTCCAGAACTTTTAAGGCTAAACAAAACTGACTATTTAAATTGGTGTTTAGAGTATGAAAATTGGACAAATGTCTTATTTTCGGATGAAATCAGAATCGGCTTACGATCCGAAGAGCAGAAAACTCACATTTTAAGAGGTAAATGGACACAAGCTAGATTTAGCGCTGCCACACCTAGCCCGAAATACAAAGAAGGTACTTTCGTGTTTTAGGGTGGAATTATGATCGGTAAAAAAACTACTATAATTCCCATTCCACAAATCTTAATCCTAGCGAGTACTTATGAGATAAGATCAAGTGAAAGATTACATAGCTTGTCAAAATAATCCTGGTATTTAATAAAGAACAACTTATACATAGTCCGAAATTTGTTTTTATCATTAGTTCAAAAGTGGCAGGAGCGTTGGCATCACGTTAAATTGGCATAATGCAGTACTCACCGTGAGAGCCGTCTTTTTCCGGTCTGCAGGGGCTAACTGCACTTGCCAGTATCCACGTTTCAGGCGTGGGATAAATCTTCGATCCAGCCAGTGTCCAAAGTGTCATCAATGCGAGGTCTCCTTTTTGGTCACGTTATTAAGCTGTCTATGCAATATCTGGTCGAGCCGTCTTTCTTATTTACCAGTACTACCGGTGAAGATCCTGGACTGCTAATTCTATGACGCCTTTCTTTGGGCCGTCTGGATTCGACGAGCATTTTATAATGGACTATGTTGGACATATCGATATTTATAGACCAAATGCCTCAGCCTCCCTCTTTGGTCTGTCCTTAAACCCGGGTCTGACGATAATACCAATTCTTCTAATTCTTTCGGAATGGATTTCCGGTTAGTTTCCACAGCCGCAACTTGTCGAAGTGTTACTGAAACTACAGAGCAGTATCCTAACTACGTGCGCTTCTTTAATAACATAGGATAATGAGTGACATTTAACGTACAATGGTTTTTATGATGTAGTCCCTCGACTAGCAGCCTCGTCATGGTAAATGTAGCGTTTGTTTCACCATGCACATTTGCTTGATCTCACGTTGCTGTTGGTAGACGCTATTTTGACTTTCTTTTTCTCATTTTCAACAATTTTTTTAAAAAGTTATTTTGGTATGGACTTTCGGTTAAGAGCCGCTGTATCACCTTTCAAATTTATCTTATAGAATTTGTCTACAATTTTAATTCTTGGAATTGAAGACAGTTTTTGGAAATGAAACCTTATATCTTGATGTAAATAATGATGGTGTTGTTGTATCTACGGAGGCACTTATTAATGAATTCTTGGCGATTTTTTAGTGTTATTTTTGTGTTAAAGAGTCACTTTCGTCATTACTTTCATCCAAATGGTTTATATCTTCCTCTTTCTTAATTAGGATATCGATTACAATATATTCTTCTTCTCTGATCTTCCAACGATCAGGCGGCCATAAACCACAAGCTTTAAATCCGTAGGATATGTTAAGCCTAACAGTTCAGCAATATCTGTCTGTTTCATATTGCTGCCTCGATGTGTGCGTTTCCAGCCTCTAATATTTCAATAAAATGATTCTTTAAAGATTTGAGAAAATATTTGTCTAGAGATTGAAGTTGTTGGTGCTGTATTGTATAATTCCATATTTTCTAGCAGTCTTATGGCTTCAATATTTTTTGTGTGATTATAATGCTCATCCAAGGTCAAAAGCATGTGTTTTTAACTGAGTTTTTTTAATTTTTTTTTTCTAACGGAGTAAATCCTATTAAATGCTTAATCTAGCCTAAAAACAGTTCAGAGGTTATCTAGCCACTGTCAGAGCAAGTGTAAAGGGTATTTTGTGGATCTCCTCTTTTTAGCACATCAACTTAGTAAAATCTTCGGCGGCCTTTATACAACAAACACAAGTAGTATTTGATCCTATTTCACCACTTGGTACAGCGGTCCAGTGCCAGAATATACTAATAATAATAATAATAATAATAATAATAATAATAATAATAATAATAATAATAATAATAATAATAATAATAATAAATGAATCTATAACGCGCATTTTCTTTAAGGTAACAAATCTGGGGCAACAGATAAGTTAACTCCTCCCGCAAATGGCTAATCTTCTTAATGCTGTCAACTTAATTATACCTGATTATATTCTTTCAGGCACGACGCTTGAACAGCTTCATCTAATAATCTACCGTACGGCTTTCGCTGTTAAAAAAACCTTGGGAATAAAAAATAATAAATAATCAGCAAAGTATTACACGTAATAAAAGACCGACACTGCCATGGGAAAGGAGACTACTAAGAAAGATTGAAGATATTAGGAAAGACATTGGCCGTCTAAAGGAATACTTTAGAGGTATCAGAACCAGAAAAGTACAAGAAAGAGTATAGAAAATAATGCGTCAGACCCAACAACATACACAACAGGACCCAGAAAATTATACCCTGGAACAATGTCTAGACACCCTTAAACAGAAGTTATCTACTTTTTCAGGTCACTTAAAAAGGTATAAATCCAGTAATAATAGGAAATAAGATAATTTACTTTTTGAACGCTCAGAGAAGCAATTTTATCAAAAGTTTAATAACACTGCCCCAACAAACACTGCCATTAGCATTTACCCTACTAAAGAAAACATCGAGGAGTTCTGGGACACTCAATTAACAACGACTAATGAATGCAACCTCAACACTGAATAGCTGTATGAAGAACGAGTAAAGTGTCAAACATATAACCAAATGGCATTTTTACCATTTTCAGTTGACGAAGTTACTAAAGGCATAAAAAAGCTACATAACTGGAAAACTCCAGGCCTAAATCACGTTCAAAATTACTGGATTAAGAAATTGTGGTCAACACATTAAAAACTGACCGACTTTCTAAACGACATACTCAAGAACCCTCAGGATATGCCCAATTTTTTAACAGATAGTAAATACCTCTTATCCAAGGACTGCCAAAACATTCAAGATCTGGCTAAATATCGGCCAATAACATGCTTATCCACACTCTATAAACTAATTACATCTTGCATTACAGAACGTATTTACTGACATTGTGAATAACATCATAGCGGCTCAACAGACAGGATGTACATGTACTATGGAGTGTAAAAAACAACTAATTATTAACTCTGTAGTTGGCATTCGAGCATTTAACAACAAGAGAAACCTTTTCGCAGCATTCGTTCACTACCGAAAAGCTTTTGATGCATAATAAATAATCCACATAAATGGCCTATCAATGTACTTAAATTGTAGTCCACTTTGGTTCTGTCTTGCCATAAATCCACTCTCTAGCCAACTTAATTCAGCTAACTACGGATTTGGCCTAACAAAGAATAATAGAGAACTAACAAAAGTAAACCATCTACTTTATATGGATGATTTAAAAACTCTTGCGGCAACACGAAATCAACTAGAACAGATGCTTAAAATAGTGGACAGGTTCTCTGATGATATAGGAATGACCTTTGGACTGGATAAGTGCCGAACTGTAAACATTATTAAGGGTAAACGACAACCAGGTGACTTTCAGATAGACTACAGGCAGATAATTAATGCTATGGATGAAGAAGAATCCTACAAATATCTAACAATAAGGCAGGTGCAAAAAATAGACCACAGAACTATAAAGAATGAGCTGACTACTAAGTTCACTATAAGAATGCGACGACTTCTTAAAACAAGCCTTAATAGCAGAAACTTATTTAAAGTTATTAATACATATGGAGTCAGTTCACTAACTCTTTTGGTATTATAGGATGGAATAAAACGGACATTAAGAATTTGCTAAGAAAGGCTAGAACACTCCTAACGAAAGCCAAAAAGCATCATCCGCGCAGTACCGTAGAACGAACTACGCTATCTCGAAATATGGGAGGGAGAGGAATGGCTGACATAGGAAAGCAGCTAACTCGGCAAATTAATAACTTGCGATCCTTTTTCTTAAGAAAGACTGAAATATCAGACATCCATCGTCGAGTCGTCTGCTTCACATACGGTACAGCAGACGACTCAACACCACTTAAACTCCAGGAGCTTGAGATACCCATACACCATAGCACCGAGCAAGAAAAACTGTAAGTTTTTCTTGTCTATCCAAGATCAAGTAATACCAACAAGAAATTATTCAAAATTCTTGCGAAATATAATGAAAATATTATTAAGTATAGGGATTTAGAACAAGTTTAAGTGTATTTTGTGTAAATGTATGTAACGAACAGGGTCCGACTACATAGAAAAGACTCCATCAGAGCTTCATCCTTCTGATATCTGGGATAAGTGAAGGTTCCCCCTCCCCAGAGAGGAGTGCGAACGCCGTTTAAGATGAAATCTTTATAATAATATTATTAATAATAATAATAATAGTTAAAATGTTTATTAATACATAAGAAAATATCAATACAACTATCAGCGGACATGGATTAAAAGGCAAATTTTAAAAAGAAACATGCTGTTTTACAAAGCTAAAGCAGTTTAATTTTAGTGCTTTAAAATGAATGATAAACAATAATATTCAATCAGAAAATTTATATATAAATATTCCTAAATCGTACCGGTACGAAATATATATACATGTAGTGTATGTTTTAGGCAGATGTCTTAACTCACCACAACATAATTTATAAGAATAACTTGTAACTAAATGATGTAACTCGTTTGATATAGTATAGCTATTATAACACTTTGATCAACATCTTTGATCATATATTCTCTTACAAATTAGGCCAGAAACCAACAGTAATTTGTGTATAAAATCACTTTAGTATAATTTACCGACTAAGCAACTCTACACCGGGCCGTTTATGAATTTGCAAGATGACCGCTAGGTGAATTCTTAATTGCCACCAATAAGAAATTTGAGTAGGCATAGTTACGCTACGTAATCGATATTTATGCATACACATTATAATTAAAGGAATATAGTAACATGAAACAAATTACAAAATAGTGAAGAAATAGGCCATACTTGCATTGGAGTCGTAGTTTAAGGTAAAATGAAAATCCTGCAGTATCCTTCCACTTATCTATTAAACATTTGGTTATTTAAAATTCCCGACGTGTTTCAGACACAGTGGTGTCCATCATCAGGGAATACTAAAAGGAAATAGTTCCGACCAATAGACAAACAGACACAGAAAACGCTTAAAAAATTAATATAAGGTACACTTACAAAGGTTTAAAATTGGTATTATATATACGGCCCAGGGCTTATGTCAGACTTTTCTTTCAATCCCCTTTTGGGGTACGATTTCATACCAAATCAAAAACATATTTAATTTTGAAAAGTTAAGGGGAAGTCTTTTCTCCACAAATAAAATGCTAATCCTCTGATTTCAGGAGTGATGCATTTCGGCAAGTGTTCTTGCCATCATCAGACTCTAAAATATATTTCAAACAGTCAAAAACATATACGAACATTTTTTTTTCCTGACAGGTGACATAAAAAATACAGATAAAATTATGAAAATTGTAAAAAATAATAAAAGAACTCAATATAATTTTTCAAATTGCTCGAAACAATGGTTATCCTGACAAGATTATAAATTCTCTTTATTTTAAACATCTTTACAAACATTTAAATAAGCCACATATATACAAAACCGATGGCATGTACAGAAGCATATCATATTTTGGAAACATATCTCATCAGGTTGCCAAGAGTTTGTCAAGGGACTCCGATGAGCGGTTGCGTGTTTGTTTCAGAACTTCGAATAACCTATCAAAATCTCTAGTCAACACCAAAGATAAAATTCGCGTCACACACAGATCTGGTGTTTGCAGACTAAAATGTTCTCATCCTGACTGCAATGTGTGCTACATTGGACAAAGCGGAAGGAGAATCGAGACGAGAGTCAAAGAACATAATAAACTCATTGAAAAGAATAGAAACCGATTTATAACCAATACCTCTTCTCCTTTCGCCAATCATATTATTGACCGGACATGGGTTCGAGCCTGAGGCGGATACCGAGGTGCTCCATGTTTGTCAGAAGGGGTTAAGGTTGGATCTTTTGGAAATCCTGGAAATAAATAAAGCCATCAAATCACCGGTTTACACTTGTATTAACGAGCAAACTCAATTTGAGAGCAACACTTTCTTTAATTCCTTGGGCCCTAACAGTAACACTGACATTTGATTTGATCTGACTCATTAACACACTTTTATTTGTTCACACCCTATAACACTACAGTCCGATGGTTCTCTCTCACTCGCACCCAGTACTCAGTAGAAATCTGCTAATCTCATATTGTTCAATTTTATTATAATTTTAACTGTTAACTAGATGTCGTGAAATGTACTATTCAAGTATTGTTTAGAATTTGTGTATGTGTTAAGTAACCCAGTAAGTATTTTTTACTTACTTTATTAATTTTCATAATTTTATCTGTATTTTTTATGTCACCTGTCAAGAAAAAAAAATGTTCGTTTATGTTTTTGACTGTTTGAAATATATTTTAGAGTCTGATGATGGCAAGAACACTTGCCGAAATGCATCACTCCTGAAATCAGAGGATTAGCATTTTATTTGTGGAGAAAAGACTTCCCCTTAACTTTTCAATATTATATTGACTCCACTTCAGAATGGATTTCTTCCTTAACATATTTAATTCACATAACATCAATACTAGCTTTAAAACTAAACATACATTAAGATCTTTTGTTATCAACTGTAAGGACAAAATCCCGCCAGAACAAAAATCAGGAGTTTATTGGATAGGGTGCTCGACTGAGAATTGCAATGCATTCTACATTAGACAGACCTGTAGAAGGTTTTCTACGCCTATCAATCAACATTGTAGAGAGATTGAGAAGAGCAAGAATCGAAATATTTGCCCTACAAGCATCAAATCTAACTTTGCAAGACATGTTTATACAAACAACAATACAACAACCACAGTTTTAATCCAGCTACTGACTTAAAGCTTTTAGGAGAGGCATAAACTTGATCTGTTGGAAATACTCGAAATAAATAAAGGTACACAAAACATCTACCATTACTGTGTTAATGATTAAGTACATTATTCTTGTACTAGCTTTTTCAACTCACTGTGTCTTAACTCTTCATAGTCTCTTAATACATCGTCCTTGCTTTACAATCACTTTTATATAGTACTAATCCGTTGCTTTTCTTCTTCAAAACGTACAAATCATTATGTTAACCACGCCATCTTCTCTATGAACCTTCTGCTTTCCTTTTGCTTTCACCAAAAAGTTGTAGTAACACACCATCAGGTACCATGGTACTTTTAGAACTTCTCCCATAGATGTCACCTCACTTACGTTTGAGTTTAGAATATATATTTTTTAGCATACTGTTCGGTCCTTGTCAACAACAGAATGTAAACAAATAAAATTAAAAATAATAAAATAAAAAAAAAATAATAAAAAATAATAAATAGATGTTTTTTTGACATGGAATCAAACCCTGGGGCGTATATTTAGTACCAACTTTAAACCCTTGTAAGTGTACCTTATATTCATTTTTTAAGTTTTTTCGGTGTATGTTTGTCTTTTGTTCGGAACTATTTTCTTTTAGTATCCCCTGATGATGGACACCACTGTGTCCAAAACATGTTAGGAATTTTAAATAACTAAATGTTTAATAAATAAGTGGAGGGAGACTGCAGGATTTTGATTTTACCTTAAATTACAAAATACTAGTTTTAAACTGGATAAAAGCTTTTTAACTCGAATTACGTTTTTTATATTTTACTATATAGATAATTATAAACCGTAAAATTATTTTCGATGAGTAAAATTCATAAAAGTGACTCCTCCCATAAAATGCCTTCATATTTGTTTTATCCCAGCCAGCTTTACTTCAAAGTTTATTCATTAAAGCTAATTAATTTTGTAACCCTTGCGCGAACGGCTTAAAGCTTAACGCTCCTATTTTGATAAGCTTGGAGACCTAAAAATTTATCAGACTATAAGTATCTTTTTGATCAAAAACTTTTATGAACAATATTCCAACTCATACTTACTGTTTTAATGAATTTTATTGGATCGTCTATGTACCCACTAAATATATATAATTCCTTATTATATGTAGTTAGGCCACTGATTTAAAAAAACTTGGGTAAACTGGAGTATAATCTTTTACCAGTCTTTGCCTCAATAGTTTAGTTTAATTTTCCCCTCTGTCACCAAATATATGAACTATATTGTTAATACATTATTGTATAAGGATTTTTACATGTTTATCTATAAAAAATAAGAAGGAAATTACTTTAGGTTTCCAAGCATTTACAGTATGGATTGTGAATAGTATATGTATATATTAGTGTTTTGCTCTAGGCATCTTATTTACAGTGTCCATGAATCATTTTCCCCCCATTGACACTCCAAGAGGCTTGCTTATACCAAAAATAAATTGCAATTTTTTTCTATGCGCGTTATCTAGGCAAGAGGCATAAACCTTGTCACAGAAATCAAAATGCTATAAAACAAGAGAGTCAAAGAGCACTTGCTCTACCTGGGTACCCAAAATCTGGCGATTTGGATACAAATTCTTTAACATCGAATAGCCCTTTTGCAAATTTGACGTTACACGGTAGGAAAATCTTAAGTATCAATATACAAACCAAGATTCCTATACATGTGTCATGCAAAAGAATGGCCTCATTATTAATGTTTATGGTAAGATTAACGAAAAGATGTTGCCTTGAGATTTTTTTAGTAAATAAGATTTCTACAGACATCTTAGGATTCATCTGCAAACAATGTTTTAATGATTCAATGTTTTTAAGTCATCATTCAAGTAGATGCTGGCGGTATTGGGGTTTGAAGAGTCAAAAGAGTAAATAAGCTGAGGGTCACCGGCATAAATATGGTGTTCTGAATATTTGATAAATTTTTTATCTAAATTCAAAGTGTAAAGTGAATAACGAAAGGGACCAAGAATACTGCCCTATGGTATTCCGATAATAATACTTTTATCTTCCGAACATTTACCATTTAAATAAATAATTAATATCTTTATTAAGAATAATAACATTATTAAATCCTAAAGGACGAACTCTAGCTTGTTTAGTCACTAAACCGCTACTCTTAAATTAATCCTTAAATTATACACGCATTTATTAAATGCCTATAAGCAAATAAGTAAATACTAATACGTCCTCCTATACATATAATTATTACTACAATCCACTAAAAATTGAACAATGAATTTTATAATGTGCAATGTAAAACTGTAAAATTATAAAAATCATCATATAATAACACAGCTATGAACGAAAAACTTTTTTGAAATAATGCATTAGTATCTTGTGGCATAATTAACTTGTTTCTAACTATTAAAGGGCGCTGATGGGCCTCATCCCTAAATATTAAGGCCAAGCCAGATAGGAGGACCGTGTAAGCAATGTTACCGTTTCTGATTTGTTATTGTTATTTCGATTTTGAGACTGTTCATATTGGCTAATTTATATTATTTAATGGCTCCTTAATTTATTACTTATTGTCTAGTGATTAAATTTCTTTCTTGGCAATTTCCACTGTAACGTAAACTGAAATAACATTTCACTTAATCCTTTTTAAGATTCGCTTATTAAAACTTTTTGAAACTTTGCACAAGGGTTTGCCAGATTGGTCTCTTCAAAAAGTTATCTTAAATTTTTTTCTGTAAAATGTACAGGGAAGCCAATAATTGACCCCCTTAAAATTTACATGGGATTTCCTATGTTCAGCTCGGCGACGCACCACCCGGTATGTAAGTAACTGCACTGAAAGTTATATTTTATATTTTATTTGACTTCCTACATACATGTTGTACAGTGTACTGTGCGGTAGGTTACTGACTTTGGCCAAACGATAGTTACATACTAGCGGGATATTGATTTTTTTATGTTTTATAACTTTGGTGCATAGAGTTTTGATTTCAGGGGTTGTACTTTTAACAAGAAACTGTCTTATAATTTGTACAACAACGATTTATTTAAGTGAAAGGTTGACGAACACTGACCAGTATTTGCGTATTTTCTAATATAGTGTTAATAATTTAAGCCTATTTTGTGTTTTACTTTGTGTTATATATAACATCCTTTTTGTTTATGTGAGAACCAATATGTCAGTTAACCACTGCACTTTAAATAAACACTCCAAACTGGATGGGGCCCACAATTTAAAAGGTAAGCATCTATAGAATAAGTCATGCCAACCCACCACCAATTAATATTCTCTAGCATTTCAAAAACTCATAGCTATAATACAGCGTGACATGGATTGATGACCTGTCTTCTACTAAAGATCTAATAATATAATCAGTTACCTCACAAAGCTGTAATTTCGTGCTGTAGCAAAACTATAATTAGAAACAAAACCTGATTGCTTTAAGGGAAGAACAGAATTATTTGTTAAGAAAAATATAACTTGTAGCTCAAGACACTTCTCCAGAACTTTGGATAAAACTGGCAATATCGAGGTAGAGCGAAGAGCACTGTACTTCTTAGGATTTTTGACTTTTATTCATATTATTTTTCAACATGCAAACAAAATTGAATAAGTTCTGTAATTATTATTTTGATAAAAATGTAAAAGATCATGATAAGCCGTAGATTTTGATTTATGTTCGTAATTCGTTGATTTCGCCATTTTCGCCATGACGTTATTAATGAACAATTCTGTGGTAGAGAAAGTATTTCCCACCCAGTTGTGTAACCACAAGTGTTCGAAAGTTATTCCCGTGTTTAAAAAAGGTGATTCTTATAGAATTGAGAACTACAAGTCCATTTGCGTTTTAAGTAGCTTCTCCAAAATATTTGAAAAGCTTATGCATGATCGATTAGTACGGTTTCTTGATAAATATAATATTCTACATTCTTCATAACATGGTTTTCGAAAAAATATGTCTATTGAAACAGCTTTTCTTGAATTAATTCAGTATGTCTGGGATAATATTGAAAAAAACATTGAATGTAGTGGCTTTTCTGTTTGACCTATCTCGAGCTTTTGAAACGATTAATCCGATTCTTATTAAGCATAAATTAGAGAGATTAGTGCGAGGTAGAGTATTGAATTGAGTTTTATCATATATGACCGACAGATCCTTAGTTGTAAAAGTGGGTGATGATTTCTCAAGTCAGTATAACTGCGAACTTGGAACTGCACAGGGTGGCAATTTAGGGCCGTTGCTTTTCCTACTATATGTTAACGATCTCTCAGAATTTATTGGCGATGTTAAATTGTTCATGTACGCTGACGATACTACTATTGTAGTTACAGGAGAAAGTATGGAGGAAATCGAATTCAAAGCCTGCTCTATTATAAAAAAGTTTAGCGATTGGTGTGAGGGAAATCACCTTATAATAAATTTGGAAAAGACTAAATGGATAAGTTTCTCAGAGAATGTGTTGGAGGCTCAGAGTTTTCTGTGGTTTTGGATACTGCTTCAATTGTCTGCAAATCGTCAGTTAAGTTTCTGGGATGCATAATATACCAACACCTATCTTTTCTTTCTCAAATTGACGGGATATGCAGCAAACTATCTAGACTGTATTTTTCATTGTTTACCCTTAAAAGGCATCTAGGAATGAAGGGTCTACTGAGTGTATACTATGGTATAGTGTACCCTCTCTTGACCTCTCATATTGCTGTTTGGGATAATGGATCAGAGGCACAAAGGGTATTTGTATTTCAGAAAATATTTATGAGACTGATTTTTGGGTTGAAATATAATGAGAGCTGCCGTGAAACATTTAAAAAATATAATATTTTAACAATGCCCGGAATTTATATATTTAAATTATTGTTATACAGATTTAAAAATCAAGAACATTTCTTCACCAAAGTAAGTGATTTTAATAAATATAATGTTAGATGTAAGGATGCTCTTTATTTACCAAAATTTAACTTTGTTTATTTTTAAAAAGACCCCTTTTTATGAAGGAATTAGATTATTTAATCAACTCCCTGCTTCGTAGATAACAAATAGATAACTTCAACATATTTAAAAATAGACTAAAATGGCTTATTATAAGTTCTGTCGTCTATGATATCAACGAATTTAGTAACATGCTGAAAGTCACTCTTGCCTAGTCTATGTTTTAGATGTGTGTAATTAGTTTTTTTTTTATAATAGTTTTACTCTTTTAAATAAGTTAATTAGGATTATCAGTTTCTTTTTCCTGACTTCTCCTATTCTATTGTATATGTAGTATCAAATGACCAAATAAATCAGTAATCAGTAAAATGCGAACTTATTTTATTAAGATTACTTAACTTTTTGTTAATGTTGCTATGCATAAGTTTATAACTTAAGAAGGCTTTTTTTCAGGTCATATCACAGATGCAGGGTGCGGAGCTATATACATCTGTGGTCATATTGCTGTTGTTGTATAATTTCTACGCTGCTTATAATATAACCAATGATCCATATTTTTTGTGTGTCTAAATTTATTTAGAGCCTTATTATGGAGCCTTAACATAAGGCCAATGTTATAAGTTATATGGTGCATACGGTTTTTTTATCCTTAATATTTTTTATGATTAAAAAGTTCAAGTTTATTTGATGTAAAAAAATCTACCTTGTCATTAAGCTTTTTAAGTTGTACAGAAAATCCTAATTAATCTAGCGCACATCTTGTTAAAATCTCTTGTAATTAATATTTTGTATATCAGGATAACTCAAACTATAATTAGATGGTTTTTCAGTTTTTTCAAAATTCAAATTACAGTGTATTTAATATTGATCATTAAGAGACACTGGGATATCTCACTCCTATTTCGGAGATATTATCACTATTATAAAAAAGTAATTCTATCACAGTTGAGCTATTCAGGTTCACTCGTGTCGGGTCTGTTATGTGTCAAATGAAAACTTTCTGTGACATTAACCAATGTAGAGTTTAACCTACTTGTTCGATTATTCATGTTTATATTGAAATCGCCAAGCATAGCATGTAATCAAAAGGCGAATATGAATCCTGTAAAATATCTATCTTATCCATTTATATTAAAAGAACTAAGTAGTGACCTCACGTTAATATTTGCGAGTAAGAAGCTCATCATCCCTAAGTCAATAACTTTTTTAAGAATATAAAACTCATATGATTAGTGTTTGATTAACACTAATCATGCGTGTTATCAAACACATGATTATTCACATAGTATCATGCGAATATAGTTAAACTATATATGTATAATTATTATATATAGGTATATACTTTAGCTATAAATAATACTCTTGTTCGAATTCATCAAAAAAGAAAAATAAAGGAAAATGCGATTTAAAAGCGGCAAGAAGGTTGAAACAACAGTTCAAAGGGCCAATGGACTCGTCTTTTAAAGAACATTAGACGCTGGATAAAAAGAAAATGGGGAGAATTAAATTATTATCCAGCTCAGTGTTTTACGGGAACACGGCACTTTGTGCACCTACGAAAATCACGAAAATAAGAAAAAGGGACGCACATTATTTGCGTTTATTTAAAGTTTACAGAATAAAATATATATTTATTGTAAAAATTTATATTTTTTTAAAACACGTATTTTATTCTGTAAACTCTGAAATACCGTCTGCACAAATTCATGACCGTCGAAAAAATAACCCTTACTTTTAACAGCCATTTGGAAGACGGTGGAATTTGGAATTTGAATTGGAGAAGATTGGAACAGTGCCTTACAACAAAACCATTATATTAAGGGTTATACAGTTCCTAGGTCGATTGATAAGTTTGAGCCTTTAACCAGTGGAGAAAATTTTCTATATGTTCTGTGTGAGTAAAACAAGCAGCAAAATTGTATCAAAATCATATTTATTTAACCCCAAACTTAACATATTAACTCTTTATATTAGATAATAACTCTACAATTGAAGCAATTTTTCTTAAAAATATACAAATTGGGACGGTAACAAATTATTTAAACAATCTTTATAAAATTATAATTGAAATGTCCTTAAAATTGCGATTCAGAGCATTCCAATTTAATAAAAAATTACATAAAATATAGCGAAAAATCTGATATATTAAATGTTCAAATATTTTCATTAATATTGTTTATTATAAGTTTAATGCCTTATCTTATAATATGAGAAAAAAGCCTACTATTTGCAAGATATTATAAAAAGTAAATATAATAAATTGCCACAAATTGTAAGTTTATTTACTACAAGATGCTCTTGGGATGTAACTAGTTGTGATTCCTATAAGCGAATTGAAGAGTTACAAAGGAATAAATATATTAAGTAGCAATTAGACCTAAATATTGCACTTAACACCAACATTGTTTATTTTAATTGCCAAGGTTACCTAAACAACAAAGATAAAATTATTTTACTAGTAAATGACTGGAGGCCTAAGATCTTGCTTTTGAGTGAGACTTACGTAACCCCGGTTATTGAACCATGTGAGTTGATTATTGATGGGTACAATTTGGAGCAATGCACTAGTAACAACAGTAAAACAGGTGGGGTCTTGGCCCTTATTAGAAACGATATTAGATATAAGGTGGGGTCTGTATTGTCTATTGATAATTATGTCTGGTTGTTGTCTTTTGAGCTATCTATGGGTGGAGGTAAATATTTGGGCTCTGTTTTGTACCATTCGCCTCAGAAACAAGATGCCAAATTTATTGAGTTTTTTGGGGGATATTTAGAGCAAGTTAGTGGATTTCATTCTATTATATCAATTTCTATGGATCAATCGAAGGAACAGCCAATGGATATAGTAAGTTATACTAGGTCTTTTTCTACAAATGCCATAAACTTCAGGAAGAGCTGCTTACATGCAATTGGAATAGAAATAGTTCAGATGTTGACTTACTAGCTAATACTTTTGTCACAGATATTAGAACAATTCTTGACAGTATGTGCCCAAAGATTAAAATTGTGCAAAAACAGAAATATGCCGATAAAAAATGGATAGCTCAAGATATAAGGGAGCAAATGCAGGAAAGGGATCGATTATATAAAAGGGCTGCCATAGAAAATAACGACAACATTTGGAATGAATATAAAGCTATAAGAAATAACATAGTAAGCAAGATAAGAGTAGAAAAGGATAGATGCGAATATCATAGATCTAAATAAAAATAATCAAAAAGAACTCTGGAAAAATCGGAAGACGCTTTTGCCAGGAAAAAACCAAAACATGCCTAATGAAATAAAGTTTGAAAATTAAATCATTACACAGGAGGATGATATTGCATATAGATTTAATATTTATTTCGTGAATAGTATTGATCTTATTCTTGCAGATATTCCACCTGCAGCAAATGGTCAAACATATTTCATTGAACCACCTTCAGTCCAGAAAACCTTGACACAATATAATGAAGTTTCGATGACTAAAATGAAGGAAATACTTAAAAATCTAAAAAACGTTGGTGGTGGGGAGAGTGAAATCTCTAAGAAGGTTCTTTGCGATGTTGCTTATGTTGTGGGTGATCGTCTTTTGGATATTATCAATACATCCTTAAGTACTGGGGTTTTTCCGCAAGCCTTGAAACTTTCTACTGTTGTTCCTTTTCCAAAAGTGCAAAACACTAAATTGTGTAATGAATTTCGGCCAATTAACACCGTACCTATTTATGAGAAGCTCCTTAAAGTATGTGTTAAGGAACAGCTACTCGAACATTGCAATATAAATAAAATAGTTGTGCCTAACCAATCGGCGTTCCGTGAGAATCATTCATGTGAGTCTGTCATTATTAATATAGTTGATAATTTTCTCAGGGCCCTTGACTCTGATAATCTAGTACTTGCTGTGTTTTTGGATTTTAAGAGAGCGTTAGAAACCGTGAGTAGAGAAATGTTAATTAGGAAATTAGAACGGTTAGGCCTTAAACATAATGTATTGAAGTGGTTTCAATCTTATCTAAGTGGTAGAGTTCAGCGAGTCATGTACAAAAATAGTTCATCTGAAAGTGTTAATGTAAAGCATGGTGTACCGCAGGGAACGGTCTTGGGCCCCTTGCTATTTTTATTGTATGTCAACGATATGGTGGAGGTAGTCCGGGGGTGTAATGTGGTGTTGTTTGCGGACGATACAATGTTATATGTGGTGGGTAAAGACATTCATCAACTGCAACAGGTCATGAACGTTGAACTCAATAACTTATTCATCTGGCTTTGTAGAAATAAACTATGTTTAAATGCAAGTAAATCTAAGTTTGTATATTTGGCAAGAAATCTAGATTAAGTTCTATAGACATGGGCAATATACAGATTTCTGTGAATGGGGAAAGTATTTTGTATGCCAAAGAAATTAAATATTTGGGAACAATTTTCGATGCTAATCTGAATTTCCATGCTCATGCAGATTATGTAATGAGAAAATTTTCAAAAAAAGTTGGATTTATCACAAGAATTGGAAAAAATTTGTCAATGTACATCAAATTGAAACTTTACAACGCCATTGCTCTTCCTCATTTACAGTTCTGTTCAACATTATTGTTTAACTTGCCACAGTATAGAATTGACCAACTAGAAAGAATTCAAAATAGGGCTATGAGACTGATTCTAAATTGTAATCGTTACACGCCTGTTGTCTCTATGTTGGGTGTCCTAGATATGTTGTCTGTACATCAAAGAATTTTGTATAACGTTTATTTGTTTATTTTTAAATTAAAACATCAGATGCTCCCCGATTATATTTGTAATAAATTAAGAGTTTTTGGAGATATACATAACTATAATACGAGAAATCGTATAGACTTCATACTAGTCGACAGATGTAACACAACCCAAATGCATAATTCAGTTCTATACAAAGGTTTAATTCTATTTAACAACTTGCCTGCTAACATCAAAAATTGTATTACTTTGAATCAATTCAGAGGGCTCTTGAGAACATTTATTATGAATAAGTAAAATTGTGTTTGTTATTTTATTATGTTATTTTAATTATGTAGCTTATTTTTAGTTTATATTAAGTTTTACTATAGTATGCATTGTTTCCGCTCCAATCATCATCCTGATTCTGGGTTTATCTGTTGACTGGGTATTTTTGGGCCAACCGGGATACTGGTTACAACTTCTTGGAACTACCGAAGCATTTCTAAGTGTTACACGGGGGGACCAATGTGTCTGGTCAGCAAGGTCAATCAAGTTCCAAATGTGTGTCATCGGATGCTTGCAACCGAACCGACTCGACCAACCTGAGTCGACATTATTTTTATTATTATAAGGCAAACAACAATTAACTCTGCTTTTAATAAGTGGGGCAAGGAAATAATAGGTTAAGGTTTAGGTTAAGCCTAGTTTTAATTTATGGTCTACCTCTGACAAGATATTTCTGGAACCAGGATGCTGTTTCTGGATTACCGAGACCATCCATGGAAAAACCGGAGTGTTCTGATACAGTTATAGCTAACTTACACTTTTAGTCTATTTTTCATTTATGTTTTTATTGAATGTAGCTTCTTGCTAAATAAAGATATTATTTATTTATTTATTTAAGAAATTTTACGTACCTGCATAAATTTATAAAATATTGGTAGTATATAAGAAAATTTTTGCAAAAGACATTTTTTGCTACATTTTATATATAATAATACATACAGTGGGGACGCTTAAGTTGGATCAAATTCATAATTCAGGGGTGTGTTTGAAAAAAAAAACACTCAGACACGTCGATTTTTATTTTTTGTCGCGATTTTTTTGATGATGAATTCATGTTTACATGTTGAACCAAAAATAACCAACGACCATCAACTTCAATTTTTTAAATGGAAACACCTATTATTTATTCCATTTTTGAATTTTGCATAGAATTTTAAGCATATTTTGTATACCATGTCTTATGCCTAATACTAACATTATTAATAAATTTGCAACTGTTTGGGTGATTTGAGCATATTCAACTATGTTTTTTCATAGTTTTTTTAACAAGTATATTTGATTGTTGACACCTTGTCACCATTTAATCGCATGGAAACAGTATTAATTACTTTACATAAATGTCACTGTGTCAAGTGTCAAGTGCAGTTGCAAAGTTTAAAAGTATGGTGCGTTTAACTGAAAAACAAAGAATTGAATTTTTCATGATGGTAGGATATGGCCACAAGACTCGAACACATGCCGAAGTTTGCGATCTGTTTAACAATAAATACCCGGAGAGGCCTATTACACGTTCGGTAGTAAGCAAAATTGAAAAAAAGTTTAGATATTTTAGTCGTGTTAGAGATAAATATGACTTGGACCGTCCCACGCTTCCAGAAAACAGATAATTAGATATTTTGCTTGATTTACAAGAAAATCCACATAAATTAACTCAACAAGTTGCTGCAGATCAGTCAGTTAGTAAATTATGTGTTCTAAAATATTTCCATCCATATAGAATTCATTTAATTTAAGAGCTTATTGAAAATGATCACATCCGCAGAATAGAGTTTTGTGAAATAATGATGAATAAATGTAATGCAAACCCACAGTTTAAGATTGTTTTTTCCGACGAGGCAAGTTTTTTTAAATGGTTCTGTAAATAGGCAAAATTTTCGTTATTAAGCACCAGAAAATCCACACTAGAGTATGGAAAGTCGCACACAATTTTCCAAGAAGTTAAACGTATGGGCAGGAATTGTGGGCACGTCAATTGTGGGTCCCTATTTTATTGAGGGCCCACCTACTTCTGAAAAATATTTAGAGTTGCTTCAAAATCAGATAGAACCTAGTTTAATTGCACTTTATCCAAATGGTGAAAACCCATTTTATGCCGGCAGATTCGACATAGTTTCAACAGGATGGCGCCCCCCCCCCCACACTATTCGCGAACAGTACGAGATTACCTTACCAACATTTTCCCAAATAGATGGATTGGAAGAGGGGTTTATTGAATGCTCAGCAAGGTCGCCAGATTTAACCTCATTGGATTTTTATTTATGAGGTTATCTAAAATCTAAAGTTTATTTTGATAAACCTGAAAGTTTAAAAGAATTAAAAAATAGAATTAGAGCCGAAATACAACAAATCTGGCCTCAAACAATAAGTAAAGTATTACAAGAATTTGAATATCGACTTGGTTACTGTCTGGAAGGTAATGGTCAACAATTTGAATATTTATTTAATTTTTTCTGTTTTGTTTTTTTTTATAAACTGTTCCCAACAACATGAAATTTTTGGTTTCATAAATAACCAAAAATTCATGGTTATTTATGAAAAATTTAATCGCAAATTTCTTGGTGAGGTATAGGACAAGGTATACAAAATATACTTTTAAATTCAAATATAATTTTATACAGAATTAAAAAATAAAATTAAAAATGGGTATTTCTATTTAAAAAAATGAAGTTGATAGTCGTAGCTTTTTGGTCCACTCTGTATACATGAATTCATCATCAAAAAAATTGCGACAAAAATAAAAATTAACATGTCCGAGCGTTTTTTCTCCGAACACACCCCTGAATTTAAAATGAATTTGTTCCAACTTGTGCGTCCTCACTGTATATACATACATTATTAGCTATTATAAAGGAATTGTATTTTATAAAATGAAACGGTTTTTCCTTTTTTATTTGCCTCTATTTTTAGGCGCTCTTTACTTTATTTTACATGTGAATTTAAAACAGTTATCGTGATCACTTTTTATTAGTAGGTTTTAGAGAATATTGTAAGCTCATTCCGGGTTTATGTAAGGAACATTTAATTACAGAGTTTAATTAAATTTAATGAATGTAATAATCTTAAAAGCCATATAAATGTTTTATATTTACGGATAAATCATCCAGGTTTTAATTAATTTTGTCAGTAATTTGCTCATAATAAATCTGTCCTGAATTTTTGAAAATGGTTTAAACAGTGTCTAAAAGCAATATTTTAACACAGATAAAATTTACTAACTACTTCAAAATTCTATTCTATTTATTTATTAACTGGAAAAAAATCAAACTGATAATAAGTGCCTGCTTTAAAACTTACTAGATTCACGATTCCGAAATTCTATTTGCTATTATTACTGATGGTAAAATTTTCCATTTGCTGCTTTAGGCAAGTTATCTTTTTTATATAATACATCTCGGAATTCTCATGTGGAAAAATATCAATAATTTCTTTGGCTAGTTGTACAAACCTATATACAGCCTGTGATATCGAAACTCAAAATTTTATTAAAATAAAAAGTACTAATATAAAAATAATCACTTTTTTATTACCATTTCCTTATTGTAAGAGCCGCCAATTTGGTTCATGTTACGTCAAGAGGAAGGACTTCCTTTTGAAAAACAAATAGTACTTTTATTCTATCAATATGTGTCCTAAAATGCATTCCCTCAGAGTTACAGCCTGCGCAAATTGCTTGAAGGAAATAGATTATGGTGAATCCAAATCCAAAAATGGTGTAAATCCAAATTCAGGAAGTCTTACCTTTATGATGGCCCACATCTAGAACACCATCAAAAAATTTAAAATTATCGTTTCTTGCATTTTTTCCATACAATTAATTTGATTTCTAAAAGTCCACCTCGCTTTAAGAAATCGTTAACGGAGCTGCTAAAAAGCAAGTATTTTGACAGCTTAACAAAGTTTTTTGAAGATAATTGTGAATAGACCAATAGGATAAAAATAGTTTTTAATAAAGATTTAAAGGTTAAATTTTCTTTCATGTTATATTTTATATTATTTTTGTGATGTTACTCTCATAAAATTTTAACTCATTTCGTCTTGAATTTTAAATTAAATTTTCAAATTCGAATTCAAAATTCAAAACGTTTATTTGCCAATATCAAAAATTACAAAACAGTTGTACTTATGATGTAAGTGAAGTTAGCAAATAGGAATGCATCTCGATTATAAAAACCGTTTCTCAAAAGTACCTCTTCAAGAGGCACTTTTAAGTAATACATCCTCAAGAAAAAGCAACAAAAAAGGAAACAAAATAAAAAGAAAAGAAAAAAAACCTTACGTCAGAATATTTTTTTCAATACATTTTGATAATGAGAGCTTGAAAAAAATTTAAAAAAAATACAATTTATTTATATTTATGTACACAGGGCAGGGGTGAGCTTAACATATCTTATACAAATGTTGCAGGTTTACGAGATACAGGGTATTTAAAGTTGGAATTTTAATTTAAAATTTCTTAATAATTTTGTGATTTTAAGCAGTATTGTCTTGAAAATTGGCGACTTTATGTGTTTTGACATGAAAATTACGAATTTTGTGGTGAATTTAGCATTATTTATACAGGACGTTAGTTACATCCTGTTACTTAACATAACCACATATCTTTTTTGCCTTATCAGTTATGGCTAAAACGACTAGAAAATCTAAAAGGCAATTCAATTTTTAATAAAAAAGGTACTCTTGTTTATTTCATGTAACTCTATCAGTTTTTAAGTTATTTGCATTTTAAACATGCAGCGTAAAGAATCCTTAGCCACCGTTGTTACATTGATTTTTTTTCAAGTAGGCTTGTGTCAGCACTTATCAGTTTTTCGTGTAAAGAAATTATATGACAATTTTACTGTCACTAAGTAAGAGTGTATTATTTGTAGTAAAAATTCTAAAATAAGAAAATGCCACGTCATAATGAATATTCCAACAGTGAAATGCGTGATATGATTTGCGTTTTTGCTCAGTCAAATTATAGTGGACTTGATGCAGCCAGAAGGTATTTAGAATTATACCCAAATCGAAGACCAGCCAATCACAAACTGTTCATTTATACCCGCTTAGGTAAAACAGGGTGTTTTCGTCCTAAAACCTTAAATGGTACTTCAAAAATATCAATGTCGATGATGAAGAAGAGGTTTTAGCTCGTATTTCGGAAAATTCAGATCTCAGTACTCGTCGGTTAAGTACGGTAACAGAAATAAGCCAATCGTCTACCTGGAGAATTTTAAAAAAAGAGAATCTCCGTCCATATCACTATACTCCTGTCCAAAATTTACTACCTCAAAATTTATCAGTTCGCCTACAGTTTGCTCAATAAACTATCTGAAAACCAGGAATTTCTAAATGACCTTCTTTTCACCGATGAGGCGACGTTTATTTGACGAGGTGTTTTTAATTAGAAAAACAACTACATTTTCAGCATGAATTCAAGGTAAATATTTGGTGTGGTGTGCTATCTGGTTTTTTATTGGTCCTTTTGAACTTCCTCCTAATCTGAACGGGCCTCTCTATTTAAACTTCCTTGAACAACAGTTAAACCCACTAGTAGAAGATGTACCACTAGCCATAAGGCGGAACATGTGATTTATGCAAGACTGGGCGCCGCCACATTTTTCTCTGATACCTGAATAAACATTTTCCTCACCGGTGGATTGGGCGTGGCAGTGAATTTGTTTGGCCACCTAGAAATCCAGACTTAAACCCTCTGGACTTTTTTATATGGTCACATATGAAGGACATGGTTTACAAAGATACAATTAATTCCATCGAAGAATTACGACAAAAAATTAAAGAAGCTGCTAATATTTTATCAAAAATATTCGACAAATGTTATTTAATATTCAAAGATCTTTAAGGAGACGCCTTACAAAGTGTATTGAAGTGGAAGGCGGGCATTTTGAGCATTTACTTTGAAGTTTTCTTTTAATATTGTTACTGATTGTTATTTGTTGTCTTTACTGTGGTTACCCAGCATAGTAGTAAAATAATAAATTCCTATTAGGCCAATGTAATAATGGTGGCATTTTTTGCACCGATAGAGTTACATGAGATAAACAAGAGTACCTTTTTTATTCAAAATTGAACTGCCTTTTAGATTTTCTAGTTGTTTTAGCCATAACTGATTAGGCAAAAAAGATATGTTGTAATTTACCTAAGTAACAGGGTGTAACTAACGCCCTGTATAAATAATGCTAAATTCACCACAAAATTCGTAATTTTCATATCAAAACACATAAAGTTGCCAATTCTCAAGACGATACTGCTTAAAATCATTTATCAAATTATTAAGAAATTTCAAATTTAAATTCCAACTTTAAATACCTTGTATCTGGTAAATCTGCAACATTTGTATAAGCCATGTTAAGCTCAATATTCATATTTTGGTGTGTAGTATCTCCAGTTCAGAGATTGCCCATTCTTAATGAATCAGCCTGTATATGAATATGAATAATATGATACAGGTATATCTTGTTAAATGCGAAACGAAAATGTAAATGTAGACTTGACCCAGTACAGCTACATGAGTATAACACAACCTGAATGAAAAGAGACTGGAAAAAATCCAATTAACATTCATCTCAATACATATTTGTTTATTAGGCATCATACTGTGACTGCATAAGCATGTTTTTAGAAAATTTTATGTTTGAATTTTGAAATTATTGTTTATGCTAGTATGTTGAACCCAGTATTGTGTGTTTTTTTTTTAATTATGTGTCGTAGAATGTCGATTTATGTTCATGTTTTATGTTATAAGTAGCTTTATCAAAAAATACCATGTATTTATGATAATAAGGCATGTTTTGAATTTGAATTTGAATTTGACTTTGACTTCGACTTTGACTTTGAATTTGTAGTAATATAGTAGTAAAAAATTAATATCTACACCACTTTGAAGCTGCCATATTACAAAACAATGCTAGGAGATCCTTTAAAGGACATAATTTATTTGACGGGACCAAGTTAGTCGAGAGTCAAAAAAAACTCTCCCAAAAATTTTGTGACATGTGTCTACGCAATTGAATTTTCACAAAATCTGAACAATATACTCTTATTGAGATCATTTAAGGAAAATAATCAACATAGTTTTCTCTTGGTGAAGTACCAGTTCATTTCTAGTACAGTAGTTTTTTATGCTGTGGGCCAGACTTGCATTTTTGCTCAGATCTGCTGTATCGGCCCCCGATGACGCTACAGAGGTTTATAATGTTTTTGTTTATTACTACCCTTTGGAGCGGTTGCTTAGGCATTCCCTCAGCCATCTGGAGAAATTTCTTCGTATCCCATAATGCTTTAATTTAGAGATAAGTAAATTAATATTTTTAAGATCAAAAATTTATACTAAAAATACTACATAATTTTATTGTTTTAGGAATATTTATTTAGTATAATAATACTAAGAAAACGAAAACATAGAATTTGCATATAAAAAATCAAGTAATTAAAAATTACTCATAAAAATATAGAGTCTATTTTAAAAATAATAAAATCCACGTTTACACCTTTTAACCTTTTCTCCTTTCCGATAATATTTATCCAATGGCTGAAAATATTGACTCAGATGGCACCGATGTTGCTACTTACTATACATAAGTACTTTCATCTATTTCAAGGAGCTGAGGACTAAAAAAGTTTAGATTTCTGTAAAAGAAATACTGCCTGGTTTATTCCAGGCAGAGTTCTACTTTCGGGAAAATAAATATTACTTTACTTATTCCAGGGGGTTAGGGAATAAAGCAGAAAACATTTTTCTTTGTATTTTGATTAAACTTCTTTATAAAAAACTAGTAGAATTTGTTTATACTATTTGAGGACTAAACTGGTTTAACAGTCTGTAAAAAATATCTACTCGATTTTCTTTCTCGACGTAAATCACGGCGATCTGCTTCTATCGTCTGAGCGATTTTTGATTCTAAACCTCCCTTGGCTATATTCAGAGTACGTTCGGACGAAAAATTTTTGTAAAAAAACGTGGATCTATAGCAAATCACATTTTCCTATCAAATTATTATTTTTCACGCCAGAAAATCTGGTTATAGTTTTCTTTTAATAATGGCTTGCTAGCACTTTTGCTTCGGAGGTTGTAGATTTAAATTTAGTTAAAGTAGATTTTAAACCTTTAATTATTATATTAACTTTTATATTTTAGTCATATTTTATTCCGCGCTCATTTCATACTGTGATTTCTTCGACATATTTTAGTATAGTACATATTTTGTTAAGTAACTACCATTCTGTTTCCGCCAATGCTTATGCAGTAGTATTTATATTCTGTCAATTGTACAGCTACTATATTTGCTGCATTATCTGTAGTTACAGTCCAAGCTTTTTCTGTTGTTTCTCATCTAATTTTAACTTTAGATAATTCTTCTTTTATCTTTTTATCCAATGTTGAGGTGTGTGACTTTGGTCATAAGGACTACATATTAGAATAAAGTGCTGTATACAAATATATCTACGTTACGCCTTATCCAGTGGTAGTGGTGGTACGGATTGAGACAGAGCTCATGAAAGTTCAATAAGAAATTCACGTAAAAAAAATTCTATGTGAAAATCAGAATTTATCATCGATTTTTCCCTAGAACTTTTTCAAGTATTTTGTCAAGTATGACAACACTGGAAAATATCTTTGTAGAAAATTGGCATATCGGAGAGTTCTAATTCGTATTCTAATGTTTCAAAATGACGAATTTTGTATAAGTTTTTTTGATTTTTTAATACAAAATATATTTATTTAACATAACTTATTAACATTTATTATAATAGATCCTTTTTACTAAACCAAAAAAAGTTTCTGAAAATCGGTGGGTCTTAAATTGTTCAGGCACCAAAGAAGCCACAACATTAAAATTATAATTAAAAAAAGATTTTAATTATAGAAAGATTACCATGATAAAAAGGTACAAAAAAATCCTAAAAGAATTAATTCTATATTAATAAAAATTGAGTCCTATTATATAATTTTTATTAACATACATTGTTTGTTTTTTAGATAACAAGGACTACAAAGAAAAGCTGATCGCTTCTGTAAAAAAGGAGGTAAAACAGGTGATGGAAGAGTCGGTTACGCGAAAATTTGTGCACGAAGAAAGCGGATCTGTGACCTCTCTCTGTGGTGCTGTAGAAAATTGTCTTTCACAAGGTAAATCATATTTGCAAAATATATGAAGAGCACAGTGTAAATATCTTATACCTAATAAAAAGGGATAAGGGCGTACCCAGAATTTCAGCTAGGGGGGGGGCAGCTCAGACCTGTTTCGAGAAGATGCTCGGTCGGGTATATTAAAACAAAAAATCATGAAAATTGACTTTTATTAATTAGTTTGATTGACACAAAACAAAATATTATATATATGATAATCATATATATTATTATGTAGATTAATTTAACAGTAATCTTTTGCCGAAAATTTATCTATGAGAGTCTTTTCAATCAATTCACTGCTTTCTTTTAAATAATTGTGATGTATGATTATATTGAAAAAAAACCTCTTTGATATCTCTTTTCCCATGGTGAAAATTAGACCAAAAAAGAACAAGAAGTCATGGTTAACTAGGGGACTTAAAACTTCATGTAGAAATTTGAGATCCCTTCACACATTAAGAAAGTTCACGAATTGCCCGGCTTTTCATCAATATTTTAACTCTTATAGGTCTTTGTATCGGCGACTAATAAAAATCGCCAAAAGATCCTTCTACTCAAATTGCCTAAATAAGGCTACAAACAAGTCTAAAGAATGCTGGAAGATTGTTAATGATATCCGTCAATTATACAGCAGTTATTTCATGGCAGTCCCTGAATGTTCTGCTAGTAATATAAATGACTTTTTTATTGGAATTGCTGATAAAATCCATAAAGATTTGGGTTTCCCAACAACAGATCCACTTACTTATTTATCAAGCACCAGTATTCAAGGATCATTTTTCTTTATACCTACAGACTTGGTTGAGCTTAAGGAGGTATTAACTTCAATAAAAAACAAAAACTCAGCCGGGGAGGATGGCCTATCTGCCAAAATACTCCTGAACATGCCGGACATCTCTCTGAGTGTCCTTGTTGAAGCTATAAATGCATCATGGGTTATGGGCACCTTTCCCGCTTGCCTAAAATCTGCTAAAATTATCCCAGTTCATAAGACGGGCAGCCTCGCTGAACCATCAAACTTTAGACCAATATCCCCTCTGTCCACACTTTCAAAGATTATTGAAAAATTGGTTAAAAAACGTGTGATGTCTTATTTAAAATCAAAGATTATTCTTAGTGGTTCTCAGTTTGGCTTTCAAGAAAATAAAAACACAAATGACGCAATGTTTAACTTTATGAGTGATGTCTACTGTCAGATTAACGGTGGTGGAGTTTCCGCTGCTGTGTTTTGTGACTTGTCGAAAGCCTTCGACTGCGTCAGTCACGAAGTTCTGCTGCGGAAGCTCTTCCACTATGGTTTTAGGGGCTTGGCGGCGAGTTGGTTTTGTTCATATCTAAAGGGTCGTCGTCAGAGAGTGTGTGTGGGGTCGGAGTATTCTGAATATCAATCTGTTGCCTGGGGAGTACCTCAGGGGTCGGTACTGGGACCAATACTTTTTCTCCTATATATTAATGACCTCATCCGACTTAATATCCAGGGAAAATTCACGCTCTTTGCTGACAACACCATTGTTCTCTGGCATGGGTATGATACCGACTCTTTGAGAATAGCCATGTTGGCTGATCTTTAACTTATATATGAGTGGTTCAGGGCAAATTTACTATCATTAAATCCAGAGAAGACCAAACTAATTTGTTTTACAAATAACCGTAGTCTTGATAATATTCTTATTGCTAACTGCCCTGTCCCGCCTTATTCTAACAATAGGTTTTTGGGTCTGGTGATTGACAAGGAACTTAAGTTTGAGGACCATATACGGAGTCTCAGCAATAGGGTTTCTGCGGGTTGTTTTGCTGTTAGGGTGGCCTGTCGGGAGCTTGGGATTGGGAGAGCTGTGTACTTTTCCCTGATTGAGTCCCATCTCAGGGATGGTGTCTGCTTTTGGGGTAGTGCAAGCAAATATCTTCTACAGATGTTGTTTGTTCTACAGAAACGTGCTGTGCGTTATATATGCGGGATATCACCTAGGGAATCATGCCGACCATATTTTATCAAGGAGGGTATTCTTACAATCTACTGCCTATACATACAGGAGGTGGCATGCCTTATTTTCTCCCATCAATATAGGTTTGTTCTACAGAATCCACGATATGTCACTCGCCAGCGGAATAATTTGCCGCTTCCCATTCCAACATCTGCCTTGGTAAAGAGATCAATTTTTTATGGAGGTATAAAAATCTTTAACCACCTACCAGAGGACATTAGAGGGGCAAAATCTCTCATCAAATTTAAGTTTCTCTTGAGGAGATTTCTGAGTGGTCGAGCTTATTACTCTGTGGCTGAATATTTCAACGACAATCAGATTTTAATTAATTAAGGGAGACCTAGTTCTTTTCCTAACCTGTTTGTTTTAAATGTTTTTTTTTTATCAATAAATGTTGAATTGTACTTAGTTAAGAAAAGTTAGATATAGTTAATTTTATTAATTCAAAAAAAAATGTAAATTTTAACTGTTTAACTTTGTTTTGTCATTGTAACTTGTATTTTTAAATATAATTTTAACCTTGTAACTCTGTATCTTTAGGATTAGGTGAAGCTTTGTTTATAACAATATTTTGTTCAAACAGTAAAGCATATTTGAATTTGAATTGAATTGAATTTGATTATCAGACATAAACCTGTAAACCTCTCTTCACCCATGGTGCTTTTAAGACACGTTTTAACTTTTTGCAGCGTACTGAAGGACCGTTCCACGTTCGCCGTGGTGCATGGGATAGTGCTTAAAATAATCAATGCCTCAACAGCAGGGCAAAAAATTTTGGCTTCGATAAACAGATCAACTACTTCTACGTCCCTTAATTGATCATCTTATAAAGCCTTCTTCACCCATAAATTATGCCAAAGGTTCAGTTTTCCGGTGATATCCAGGTTATAAAATTCTTCGAATGATTCTGCGTTCTTAAGTAAGTCTGTAATACTGGTTTGGGTCTTGGTCATATACAAGGGATGTAGCTTACTTGAAGCAAACACCGATGTATTTTCTTGGGAGAATCGAATATTCAATGATGAAATGAGTGTATGGTATTATCAGGGAATGCCGCCAATATTCGTTATCATTCTCTGATGGCGGATTACTTCTATGTGTTTGCTTGTGAGCAAGACGTGGAACCGAAGAAGCGAAGAAATTTCTAGGTTCAACTCCATTGCAACAGCTCGCGCTTTTTGAAGCATTTCATTAATTATTCTATCAGGAAACTCGCTGTCATTTCTGAGAATGTCCTTGAAATTTTTGATACGTTCCCCCACCGAGATCATTTCGATCGATTTAGCTTGCAGTGCGCTAACTACTGGTTATAAAACTGCTCAATATTTGGCTATTGTTTTTAGAGCAATAATAAACACTGGTTTTGTAACGGCTGAATGCAACTGATATGCAGATTTTCTGGTGGCATAATTTCCTTCTATGGATAACGTTTCTAGAGATTTCACTGGGAAAGAGAGTTCTGGGAAATTTTGGGAAAACTTTCTGATTGATTTATATTTTTCGGGCCATCTCTTGTTATACAATCGTGATAGGCTTGGAGCGTAGTTTCGACGTGTAGTGGATTCTCTGAAAATACGGTTGAGTTTGTGACTTGAACAGTGAAAATATAAAGCACGAGGATATTTTTTTCTTAAAATGGCTGGTACGCCACTCTCTTTCCCTGCCATTGTAGAACAACCATCGAATCGATGTGTAAACTGCATTGCGATGGCACTTTTCCAGGTGACTTATTAATTTGTCGTCCCTTGAATTGATTCTTGACTTCAATGAATTTAATAAAACACCCTCACTGTTTGTTTTCCCCTAAGAGGCATATCATGTTTACCGCAAAATACTATACAAGCAATAATTGATTACAATATTTGTCTGTTTTCATCGTTTGCTTTTTGGTGTCCACTTTGCAGTTGGATGTCTACAGGAACATTTTCAAGAAAAAATTTTTGCAGCATTTGTCGCTGTTAGGTGAAGGTTGGTCGTTGCATGCTTTCGGCAGTCTTCATGCACATTTTTGAACTTTATATATGACCATAAATGATCCCAAAATTCCTCTTACAGTGCTGATGGGCGGAGGGAACAAAATACAATGCTTACAAAGAGCACCTTTTAGTCGCTTGGAATATACTAGCATCACTTTCAAAATCATAATTTTTGGGCGGGATCTAAGGATTTTGTAACAACTCCCCTTCTTTTCCGTCGATAGCTGGGTAGCCATGTCGATGGAGAAGAATAGTCGGAAACAGATATATTTACAGGTTCTGCTGGAGAATGTGACGCTTGTCTAATGTTCGCATGCAATGATCTTGGCATTACATGAGTAGTTTTATCATGGTTGTCATTTTCATTGTTTCCGCTTCCACTGCTTCTTTCCCGACCCTTTTTTCTTTTTTCGCGTGTTGTCCCTTAAAAATAGATACACAAAATTACTCTTACGGTGTTTAGGCATAGGGCGAAAATACGGAAAATAAAGATCAAGATACCTATAATAACATCACATTCAAATATCATTTACTTCGGACTTTCTATCAGTAAAAGTAAAATTGCGATATTCAAAATTCATTAATTTTGTGATTTGAACAAAGAAATTAAATAATCATATGAGGTTTTGTTTTATTTTGACTCACCTCTTTCAAAGAATTTCCTGATATCTATTTGACAGAGTTATATTTTCAGTCTCCAATTGTTGCGCAGTAAACGTAAATTAAATCTCGTGTCGCCGCAACTAAACTATAAGACACTATGGCGCATGAAATATTCGCTCGTATTAAACTCCGAACTGAATTGAATTGTATTCGCTGTCTCGTCGTCTCGTCGAACTGAATTGCCTTGCTCTGCCTCACGATCCCGCTTATATATTCAGATATTCCTGCTTCCGAAATACCTAGAAAATAATCGACTCTCGACTCTATTTCCGTACTTGTCTCATACTTGCTATCACTGTCTTTCCTTTCCAGCTAGAATGTTCTTCGTGGTATTGCTATTCAATAGATGTCGCTATTGACCTATAAATAAACTCTATAAATTGATGCTATTTCAGATTTCTGTTATTATCTTGTATTAAAAAGTACTGTCGTCCGTAACTCGATAGCTAGATGTTGTTTTCTCCCGATTATATTTGGCTTTACTCCTAGCGGAAACTACGAGATGCGACGGTTTCGCGGGAGATTTAAATTATATTGAGTCGCTAACAGTATACTACATCGAATGTTGTAGAATACTTAATTATAGATAAAAAAATATTAAATCAAAATATCTGACTGAAAAATATTTTGTTTCTGACACTTCATTTTGTGCAGAGTAGGTAACACGTTTTTAATTCCCACTGATGGCCAGGAAAATTGACGTTTATTTTATCTTCTGGCGGAGGTGGCTGCCTCCCCCCCTGCGCCTACCTGGGTACGCCCTTGAAAAGGGGACGACAAGACTCATGATTACTTCCATTGCAAAGGACTCGAATTGCTCTTTTCGGTAATAAAAGTGAGTTGAAGAGGTATCGAGCACATGAGCCCCAAAAACAAATCCCATAGCTCAGATAGGAGTCTACTAGAGCATAATATGCATTTTTTGCTATAGAAAAACTTATTACACACCCTGTTCCTGATAGGCAGTATCAATTGTTATACACAAAAACTTATGTAATATCTGTCGCAGAATCCTATCATCATTAATACAAACATTATCTATCTGATATTTAAAGCACAATAAGTTCGTTTTAGAAGTGTGGAGGCACAGATTGTTTACATCACACCAATCCTTATTTTTTACCAAGTCAGTCCTCCTTGGATAGAATTAACAAATTCTGACAGATAATTGACATTTGAGTTTCAAATCACGTGACTATAGTATCCTTTTTGCTATTGGTTAGATTGGGATGACATATTTGTCAAACAATTGTTTAACATTGAGTTCTTGGTCACGTAACCAATATAACTTTTTTGCTATTGGCTGTAAGTGATTGAAGTATTTTATTTATTTATTTATAAAACTTTATTTATTTCTGAATGTATGTTACCTATGAATGTTGCTTCTGCAAATCTTTTTTACTCTGTAACTCTTTAAGAGCGACTATATAAACATATTATGGTTCTTCGAAGCCTAATACTCCAAGACTAATCCTATAATTCCTTCGCATATAAACTTTGACCCTTCCACTAACCAGACCTAACTAAACTTGATAATTTTTTTAAAAGAAATTCTTTCAAGCTTTTTAATGACAATACCTAAATGTTTTAAACTGGTCCTTACGGACCGTCAGTATAGGAGCGAAGCGCCTATACTGGCCAATATATGTGGGTGACAAAACTCTTAAAATCGACCGTCTTAAATGCCATATCAAGAGGACATTCAGATCAGCCCATAGTTCACCAAGGACATGTAGCTTTTGCGTAGTCCTCATTGCCTCGAGTTGTACATAAATAAGCTTCTGAACCTTAAGAAATACGAGCTGTATCTGTTTACGCCACCCAAATACTCTTCTCCATAAATCCTTTTAATGTTACAACAAATATTCATACGCGGGGAGTTAATAAAAAGCAACATTGAGCTTTAATTAAAAAATTGATTGCCACTCCAAGACAATTGCGGAATAGGCAAAGCGAATCTATTGAAATACACTAGTAGACCCAATTCGCAATCTTGCATACTTTCAGTCGGTGAAAATTTGAAAGTAGATCGTCTCTCACTTGCCTTATATGCAACACTTCTTTGCAGTCTAAACACATCTCTTGTTTTGGTACTATATGTCCCCAAGCAATATGTGAGTGAGAGAATAAAAAAAAACCTGCATTTTTTAATAGAGTAAGGAGCGAAAAGATGTTTAAGTAAAGCGTTGACTTCTATAATCCAGTATACAAGTTCCAGACCAGAGTCAAGAAGACTGCCCAGCTCTCCAGGAATGTTTGCGGTGGATAAGCCACCGAGAGCTTTACTGTTATTTACTCAAGGAAATTCGAAATTTTCTGGACAAAGTACATACCTCCCGAATATTTTTGAGACAATTGCATACTACAAATGCTTTCTTATGCCTCGTTATCTTAGTAGCATGTAATGAAAAAATATTTTATCTCTTTTAATATCGGGATAAAATAAGGGTCAGTACATTATTGGATGATATTTATAGTTAATATTACATTTTGGCCTTTTAAAACTAAGCATAGTATTTTTTTTAGGTCTACGTAGAAGAGCATTAGGCCTATTCAAAACCTCATCCACAACGGCATTACTTCATAAAGTAGCTAAGCATTGTCCAGAAGCAGATAGAATATCAAAGAAAGTACAAGAAATAGAAAATTTAGATCCTAATCGTAGATCCAGTAGCAGTAGCGATAGTGTGACCAAGCCTACCTTAAAGAAAAACTTATCGTTTCCTTCTAGTCCTTTACCTAGGTTCTTGTGGATAAGGTAAGCGTGCTTAAAATTACTAATACTGATTATTCTGAAATATGCACTCCAATGGTTTTATTTTGAAAATTGCCTCTATCTTAGAAAATGTTCATTTCAGCTCTTAATTTAGGCACAAAATGTTCGTCTGTTTCTGAACGCTAATCATCTAACAAAATTTTCCCGGATAAAACCGGTCGCATATTCACACAAAAGTTGTATCAAATACCATAAATCTATACAATATTCTACAGACCGATCGAGATAAAGCTTTATTCAAATAAACGTAACATTTCACTTTTAAATAGATACCTAAAAGGATTTCGACCGGAAAACAGGGGGAAAAGGGCGCCACTCATGCGGAACATAAACAGATTTGACCTCAGCATTGAATCTCTTATTAAGGTCTACATTCAATTACTAAGTTTTTCATTTGCAAAGATTTTATTTACGTTGGACTGCATGAAACAGGCTTTATAAAGAGAATATCCAGTATTTTTATTATTTACTATACAAAGGCATAGATTGAATAAAGTATTAATATTTATAATTCCATTAACATATTGTTTTTTTTCGTTGTGTATTTTTATTTACTGTTTAAATAATGTCATATAATAGAGCAACATTTATTTGGAGGCTGTCTGTTTATTAATAAAAATAATATTTGAATTCATGGCTTAATATTCAAGAGAAGAGTTTGCAAAATTTACGTTTGTACAAGTCATAACTAAGTTTGCATCCTCTCTGTAGTCACTCCAGATCAACTTAAAGTGTAAATAATAAAGTAGTTCTAAGATCAAAAATTTGGATATATGTATATAAGGTTGCTCTGCTGGAAGCCTCGAAAAATGGCGAGCAGTTTGATTCAAATAATTCCGATTTCTCCAAGACATTCGATAATGAAAACTTTCTAAGGGCTAAACGGGACGTCCTGAGATTTTCTTCTCACTTGCCCCGAGGGACTTCTGCTTCCAGCTCGTAGATCGCTCATCGCCCACCCTGACCCGAAAAGTTTGGTAGGAGAAATTGCTCTAGGGAAGAACACAATCTGTTAGAATTAGGTAAACTGTATCCTGCGCTTTTATCTTATTCACTAAAAGCCTCCTGAGTCGAGGTATACTGAGACGGATCTCCCATGGCTCTATCCTGAGCAGGTGGAACTTGGCTTTGAACCCCCTTGCTAGTGTAGGAGAGCTGCAGGCAATGATTTCTATGAGCGTGAGTTTGGAACTTAAAACGCTTTCCACTCATGCATTGCATTTACGATCGCGGTGATGGTATATCACCTAGGCATTGTGAGCATCGGTCGCATCTTCTTAAGTTAATGATTCTAGAGGTGTCTAAAGTGCTGGTTGGAGTAGTCTGTTGGATGATGTCCTGCTCGTCGTTCCTGAATGGTAGCCGTCACGTTTTTCTCGTGAGTGACATCTTTGCCAGAGATATATATCATTATCGTTAGCTTGGTACAATGTATATCAAGTTGATTCAATTTAAATTGATTTTTCCAAAGCCTTAGATATTGTAAACTTCAATAGTCTAACGGCTAAATTTGTTACTTTGTATTTTACAAGAATACAAAGATTTTACAAAAAATGTATTTTGCTTTGTATTTTGAAGCAAATAATCTGTTAGAATTAGGTAAACTGTGTCCCGCACTTTTGCCTTGTCCATATTGGCTTATTTGGCGAACGTTCCTTCAGGTGGGAAGTCTTTGTCGCGTCCTTGCCCTAATCGGGGAAAGCAGCGAATAAGTTAAAATTTAGCTCAGGAAAAATTGAGCTGATTCTCCCATTGCTCAATCCTAAGCAGGTGGGACTTGGCTACAAACCCTCATGCTACTGTAAGTGATCTGGTTATGGGCTAAATGATTTTAATGAGTGTACTCAAGCTCTTTCCACTCACGCTTGGATTGCTTTTGCTATGCCGATTTGCTTCAGGTTAGTCTTCTTTTTAGGGTAACTACAAAGTACCTGAAGAACACTCCTTTTGTTTTCTGGGCGTTAATGTATCTTTCATGTGATATTCGATGATCCACGATCGCGCCCATACGATTTGATAGAGGATCTTCTTGAGGGCTTAGAATAGACTTAAGAAAGGCCTTCTTTGGAACTTTGTTAACTACTCGGATAGTAGTTCTGTGGGAAATTTCTCTTCTCGAAGATCTTCTGTCTACCAGGTGAGTGTTTCAGTCGCAACGCAAAATTGTGTTTATGATTGAGGTGATGGTAAATGTATCCTTCAGCTGGAGGCACTATGAGCATCGAGGTGAACTCTATTATACAATTACTTGCTACAAAAATTATAGCTTTGGCATATAAAAGAAGACTTTTTGTAATAATTTAACTGACAAAACTGTGAAATAAAAATTAGTTTTACCAGCCCAACGTTCTACTTTAAAATTCTAATTGGATACGACCAACCTTAAAAAAAGTATTTTCCTCTTTACTTAATAAACAAATGCTTTCAGCTAATTGGAGTATTGTGTATACATTTGTAGCACTGAAATAGTTTCCTTAAATCAATTTCTCATTGTACGTGCCTAATTGAGTCGGCTGTAAAATGCATCGTTCCATTTTTGTTGCAGGCTAGCCCTTTTCGATAAACAACTGGCGAAAATAATCGACTTCCTGGTCAGTAACGCCCACAAGTACTACGATAAAGACGCTTTAGTAGCTGACCCTGATTACGGAACTATATTAAGCTCATTGTTGGTGGGCCCGTGTGCACTTGACTATTCCAGGACAAAGAGTGTAGAGCAGTTCTGGACTGATCCACCTGCTGACGAATTGGTAAGTAATGTTAACTTTTCATTCTCATATGGTCATCGCAATCTGAAGTACCATATAGAATGTTAAGGACATAATGTGTTTTCTGAGTAATTGGATAAACTAGGCCCGACAAACGCAATGTGATCCAGACTGTTACTTAGGAATGAATCGAGAATAGCATGAAACATTTATTTATGGTACATGCCCTAAGACTAGAAGCTTAAATACATCTTGTGCATTACTTTGGACAAAATTAACTTCCCTATCCATTTTCTGAACCAGAACCGACTAAAATCCAGGAATAATCGGCTTATCCCTAATGAAGTTGTAAATTCACGCTCTGGCTAACTGCTTGTTTGCACATTCGTGCCGGCGGCATGGCATAGATTTTAAATCCAACACCAGAGCACGCCAAATATTTACCTCTTATCTTGTTTAGCGGTTTTCATTTGTATGAACATTTTAGCAGGGGTTTTAAAATCTGTATTTCCGTTAGAATTAAAACACATAAACACGATATAAACATTAAAGTTATTATATTTAAACATAATTTAAAATTAGAACCAAATATGATACTAAGCACCAAAGATTCGACGCTTTGACTAAATTGTAGGGATATTTCAGCATTGACTGACTCCGTGCTCTATGTCTGAATATCAATATTATATTGATTATTTCGGTAAGCATCTAATGTACCCTTGGGATTGACAACGTCCAGGAGGTATTTTTTCTATTAAAAAGACATATAATCCTGTTTGAAAACATACCAAGGTGTATGTGATATCAAATTATGAAGCCCTTGCTGAGTTCTAGGTCTACAGATCTTCTGTGTCTGAACAACTATATATGTTTGTCTTGTCCAAAAAGACCAGGAAATTGATTATTTGATCCTCGTGATCGGAATTATCTAAATCTACAATCTCATACATGACGGTGATATAGCTGAAGCAGTTTTGTAAGGTTTTACTAAGGCGTTTGATTTTAACAAATCATGCACTATTGTAATCAAAAGTTTAGAAATATGGTTTTTGAGGATTTAGAAAATAGAGCCATGTCACTTTCGAGATCTTTAGTGTTGTTGATTCATGCATGAAAATTCATGATGTGAAAATAACTGACTGATTATATATATCCACAAATAGAAACATTTCTTATACCTGAAAATGAGTTACAATTTGCGTTTATTTGACATGCAAATCTAAATTTATATCCACGTATCAAAATGAAACCGCCAGGAAGGTGTATATGCATATATATGTTGCAAATAAGATTATATAAAATATTGGAAATATGGAAAACCTTATAGGTTAGCAATTCATTGCTTAATGTACCGCATAAAAATACATCAATTTCAATATTTCCGAGAATATCTGAAAATGTATATAAATTGTAAATTTTTAGAGAGATCTTGTATTTAGAAAAATGCTGAAATTTTGATATGATTAGTAGCAATAGAGCAAAATATTTTCATTTTATCGATATATCACAAGTATGCCGTTGTTTTTAAAATATTAGAGCCATTTTTTTTTTTTTTCAAAAAAGTGTGTCTACTACAGCAGATGATCCAATCGGTGTTTGGTCATCGACAAAATTTTTGGTTAAATACAAATGCAAATAAATAACACACTTTAGTTAGAGGAGTATCAAATGTACTAAAAAAGAAACCGTTTTTTTTTGTTACAACTACATCACCCTGTAGTTCAAAAACTAAAATTGCACCTAAAGAACACTAGATTTTGTCACTAAAGCCTGCATATAATTTAAATTTAATTCTGGGGCTTAAACAATTATTCTTTATAATATCAGCTTTCAGGTTTTAATTACATTTTAATATCGGAACCAAAAAAAAATGAAAACGTCGCAATCTTAAACACAAAATAAAATGGTCGTTGTTTGCTTAAGAGACGGGACATCGGGTCGTCGTTAAACTTTCTCTCCTTCCTTCGATTAATGATGGAAAGTCTATTGAGGTCACGTTGAAAAAAATCGCTTTAACCCAATTTTGTGAAAATCAATGTTTATGCTGGAAATGTCGTGTCAATCTGACGTGTATGACTCAAAGGTCAAATTTAAGGTTTTTTATTAAAATTTAAAATTTCAGCAAGAATACTAAATGTATTGTGGCGTTTTGTCCTCTTCAATCAGATGTGAATTAATATGCCCAATACACAAACTTATTACACTCTTATAACACATTTATTACACACTAAACTCAATAACTTAAACTGCAAAAAATATTAATATAATTATACAGTATTAAATATTTATACTATATTTATTTTGATTAAAAATTCGTGTAAATATTTAGTCTCGAACTGCCTTTTAGCGGCGAGGGCTCTATACCTACTTTCTATGTGTATCCAGAGATGTCGCGCGGTGTGTCTGCCGCTCGCTCGCACCTTCGGGTCTAAAGCCGGGTACACACCTTAAGAGCACATGGTTTGAGTACATATACGCATATGCAAATGTAGACGGTCCATTTGTCGTTTCTCACGGCATGCGGCTTGACTCGCGCGCGACCTCGAGTGTACGTGGGTTGAGCCAAGTCTTGTCGGTTTTTAGGCCCCGCTCAAAGAAAACATTCCGCGTATGCGTGCTGAGTGTAGATGTTTTTCGTGTAGTTGTCTGTCTCGAGTGCTTTCATTTTGAGTATTTCTCTTATTAACTTATTGACTTTAGTTCTTTAGTTGTCTTCTATTTCCCGATCAAGCCAACTGTTTGCATGAAAATGGAATGGAGTAACGAATATGTGTCTGGAGTTAATTGACTTGTATGAGCAGTACCCAGTGCTATGAGATTCTACTAATCCTTTTTATTACTCCTACAATAAAAAGAACGACGCTTGGCAAGAAGTTACGGAAAAACTAAAGATATTAAAGTTGTAAAGCAGAAGATGAGTAGCCCTTCTGGGTTCATTTCACAGTCAGAAAAGCAAAGAAAAGAAGACGATTGGTATACTGGAATAGATAAGTACAGTTAGTAATACAGAGTGGGCTATCGAAAATTACCCGCAAGACATAACTGCTTGGAATTTTTTTTCCTGAAAAAACCCAAAAACATGTTAATTTTGTTTGTAAGGCGGACAGCTTTTGCCTCAAAAATGATTACAAAATCTTCAATCCCTTAAGCGGGGGTGTCATCCCCTAAATTTTTTTAATTGGGAATGGAGGTTAAATAATACCTAATTAAAAAGTGATATTAATTGTGTGATTTATTAATCCAACAAGTTAATTAAAATTTCAGAGTCTTATGATGACATGCAGACGAAGTTCCTGAATTGCCCTGAGGACTTTTCTAACCGTAGGTCACTTAATAAGGCAGATTATTGACAAAACAGAACTGACAAAGAGTCTGGATAGTCTGGAGCACAGGAGAAAGGTGGCTGATCTCTGTTTATTTTACCGTTATTATCAGGGTCAGTGCTCCTCTGAGCTGGCAGGCCTGATTCCACCCAGGGCTGTTCCGGCAAGAAGGGCGCGTCTAGCAGTTACGGCTCATCAACATCGAGTCCACCTGCCTACCCCAAGGACGTCGCTGTATCGGGACTCATTCATCTAGAGAACATCTTCTTTGTAGAACGGGCTTCCACCTCACATATTTCCCGACGCATACAACCTACAGCGATTCAAGATAATTGCCCACAAACATCTTCGCGCAAGCACCACTCCAAGAGTGACATAGGACTTTCCTCTTCTGCTTGTGTTTACAATTTAAAAAAAAAAAAGATCCGGTATATTGACGTCGATTTTTGTATAAGTGTGTTATCCACCATCGCCTTTTTTGCATTTTCGGCTTCACTTTTTTTAGTAAATCATACATTGTTAGAAATGCAGCACAACTTATTATTAAAACCTTATCCCCACTTGACGACATTTTAACTACTACTAAACTACTACTGTGAACATGGCGCGAATTGAGAACACACACATGACTTGAGCACACATACATTGCGTATGTGCTCAAGCCATGTGCGCTCAAGTGTGTACCCACCTTAAGCTGCAAACGAGATAATTCCTCATCGCCGGTCAGCAACTATATTCGCGGCTGTTAAGATTTTTACAATATTCACTGGGGATATAAAAATAAATATATTGAAAAAAGGTCAAACACAGCAAACAATTATTTGACTCTTAAAAAATCCAGGTTTAGCAAGCCCGATCTTATAAGCCTACAAAAGAATGTGGAAACGCAGAAACATGTCTTGAACATATTTTTATTAAATGTTCAAAGGATGTTTACCATGTTTATTATGATATCTTATTTTAAAGGTAATTCAATTCGCTTTCCAATACATCTTTCGGCGGCTGTAAAAGCAAACGATTGGTCATCCAGGGAGAAAGCCACTGCCCTTACATTAGCCTTGAGAAAAGATGCTGCTGCCATTTTGCAAAAAATGTCCACCGAAGAACAAGAATTGTACGACCACCTAGTAGGGCATTTGGAAATGCCTTATGGTCAGTTATACCTGGAACATGTCTACCAGACGAAGTTGAAAAATAGGTGCCAAAAGTCAGGGGGGGTTCTTGCAGAAATTTGAAGCCGATATAGCACGTTTCACTGTCATATCCAGATGTCCAGGAAAGGATCATGAAACGTTTGGCAATTCAAGCATTCCTGGTTGGACTCCACGATGGTGAAATGAGGCAAGCCTTACTACTACCACATCCACCTAAACTAGTATATGCACTAACATAAGCCCTTGAATTCAAAGCCGCCAAAAACAAGAACAAAAGTCAGGCTCGTATCCAGGAAATGATTCCAGGAGAGAACGACTTCAAGGAATCGGTTAAGCGGATCATTAGGGAGGCCGCCAGAATTGGAAGTAATGAGTAATGGCGATTTAATGAAAGGTGCTAGTTCTACTAGTATTAAGTACTTCGATATCAAGTACTTCGAGTTAACCTTTAAGCATGGAATAGATAGCTATATAGATAGACCTTGTTTTGCATTCTAAGAGGGATTACAGTGTGGGAGTCAATACTTCGACAAATTGCGGCTGTGGACATCAACCGGGAAGCCATTCCAAAAGAATTAGAAAAGCTGGTAATGTTGTCATGCACCGGTTCTAAGACCACACCCAACAAAGTTGCTCATGAATTTGGTCCATTGATATCGAGATGTTTTTGATACTGGGCAGAAAGAGAGGATCAACGGATTTTAGCACAAAATTAATACAAAAAATGCTCGTTCCTTCCGGCAGACAGTTTGAAGACTACCACTGGCCAAGAAAGAAGAGGCTGATAAGGTTGAAGGCATCATAGTACCATCTAGCAGTCCATGGTCTTTATCGATGCTACTGGCAAAGAAGACAGACGGCTCGACCAGATTCTACATAGATTATCGCTAGCCTAATAACGTGATTAAAAAGGACAGCTATCCTCTTCCTCGCATTGATGACACTTTAAACATTCTGGCTGGATCAAAGATCTTTTCCACTTTTCCACGCTAAACCTGAAATGTAGATACTGGCAAGTGCAATTGGCTCTTGAAGATCGGAAGAAGATGGCTTTCACAGTGGGTGCTGAATTATGGTAGTTTAACGCGGTGCCAGTTGGACTGTGCAACTCCCCTGCCACTTTTAAACGACTGATGGAACCGATTTTAAGGACTGTCCTGGAAGACTTGTCTGGTTTACCTTGATGATAATAATGTCATAGGAAAATCGTTAAGGGACCATATAAAAATCTAGAAAAAGTGTCCCTGAGGCTACAACGTTCTGGATTGAACTTGAGCCCATAGAAATGTCATCTGTGTCAGAGCTGTGCAGTATCTGGGTCACGTCGTTTCCAGTCAAGGAGTTGCTATGGATAAGGCTAAGGGTCAGGCTGCCAAAGATATAGGCTAGTTTCCACAGACAATCCTGAGTTACAGAGATTTTTAGGATTATGCACTTACTACCGACACTATGTAGAGAAATTTATTAACATCTCAAAACCATTGACCTGGCTGATAGAAGAAGAACGAAAATTTCAATGATCCTAAGACTGTCAGGGCGCCTTCGATCACCTAAAAGAAATTATAACAATCACACCTATCCTGAGCTATCTACTACTTGAAGGAGCATTTGTACTTGATACCGACGCTAGCAACGTGGGCATAGGAGCTGTTTGGGCTCAAATCCAGAATTACCAAGAGGAAAAAGTCATTGGCTATTCGACGCTTAGTTAGACGTTGTTCAAAATAAAACGTTTGCGTCACTCGCCGAGAGTTGCTAGCTGTTGTTAAAGCGATGAAGCACTTTAAATACCTCTATGGAAGAAAGTTCCTGCTGCGAACTAATCGTGCAGCTTTAACATGACTCATTCAGTTTAAAAATCTCAAGTCGGTCAAGTGGCAAGATGGATAGAGGCCTTTGACACTGAACACACACTGAACGCTGGGTGAATTCATGGGAATTCAGATGCCTTAGCAAAAAGGCCCTGTCCAGGAGACGGCAAACATTATCAACATCGTCGACAATCTAGAATAAACTCAAGAGGAAGGCTACAAGTAAATTAGGTAGAAACAGGTTAAAACTTGAATTAATTTTTATTTTGGATCTTGAGCCTATACCCATCATATTCCTAATAGTGAGAATTTGACAACTTTTTGCTATGCATGAATTGAATAAATGGCTAAAACAGTGGGTGTATAAAGCTAGCGGTTGACCTGCTTTTATGAGTGCTTGTACTTTATCTCAAATTTTTTATACATGTTACTTCCGCCATCATATCCTTGTCCTCGCAGGTTTTTATTGCATAGATTTAGGTTGGTTAATTGGTCATATATTATTTGCTTGATATAGTGTCCGGTCATTGATTTCACTTCAATAAAACCCAAAAGCTGCTTATATCTAGATACCTCATGCAAAAAGTCATCTATTTTTTGCTGCTTACGTCTGTTGTTTCATCGTAAAGAATAGAAAAAAGCTGGGATTTCTTAAAATCCAGCACAATGCACGACTTTACGGCATCGTCTATAACATAAATTATTTCGTTTTGAATAGTCTTACTAATCATTGTAGCATTTTTTTATGTATCAAAGTGTGACTTAAGATCAACATTGCCTGCATCTAAGTTTGAAAAGCTAGAAGTTTTTTAAATATACCTTGATTGCGTCTAGTTCTTTTTGTTGGACCCCTTAATGGCAAATTATTATGAGCACAAAAGATACTAGTTTTTATTATAGGTCTAACACGTTTTCAATTGGCTTCGATAATGGCTGCTTTTTACTTATCAAGCTGAATTACATAATAACACCAGTTTGCTTAAAATTCAACACCTTATTAAAATTGGAATCTTTTTGAAGAAAAAATTGATGTTAATTTGTAGTGTCATGATTTTGTAGTACTTCAAGAGCTTTTTTGTATTTCAATAAGAGATTTTCAACTAATGTTCGTGCTGAAAAAGTTTAAAATTATGAGTCCCGCTATAAATAGCAGATATGTTTTGTATGGTATTTCTGACTGGCTGTGCCTCCTTCAGGTGGAGCAAATAAAACGCATATTTTACAAAACGCGTCTGTTTGATATTCACTATAAGCCAGCCATTTGAACTGACTAAGCCATCCAACTTCAAATTTTCTTCTTTGCTTTCCATCTAGTTGTTAAAAAAAAACTTAACTAGCATCGGGGTTCTATGTGATTTTCAGAGAGTTTAGTCTTTCATAGTCCTTTAAATTTTTGCCTACCGCAATTCCAATATCATACAATTGCAAACTACTAAAGGTATTATGACGCAGACTGCTACTAGAATCTTTTGCCTAAAAGGGCAAAATAACCTTCACCTATATGAAGTAAATAAAAGAGATGGACGAGAATCGTGGTTATTATATGTATATTTCGATTAAAAAGAAAATCAACAAACTATTTTATTAATTTATAATTTAATAATTTAAAAAATCTTGATAACTATAATCATTGTCTAGAAAAATGCAAACCCTTCGATCTATCCCAACTAAATCAAAATAATAAACAGTAAATTTAACCTAAGGCTTTTACAACTTATAATCACAAATATTTCAAGAAGTAAATAAGAAAATGTTAACGTATTCATTAAATTAGTTTGGATTTATTCTGAAATAGATATTAACCAAAACATTGTTTTATTGTAAATGGTACCTTATTACCAATACGAAAAACTATTTAACTTTATGCCCTAGAAATTTCCGCAGATAAAATTTGTTACTCTTTTTCATAGACCTGTCGTATAACCTCTAAATGTTCAGATTGAGACTCCTTTTATTAGACTTATTCAGTTACTAAATTCACTTCCATTGTCTGGTTTATTTGCGATTTAGGTTTAAAAAAGTCCACAATAATGTGACGCTTCATTCTAGTTGGAGATAATTAAATTAACGCATACACTCAAATTAAATACTTTAAGTATTTTTGTTATTATTTTATACACTCTGTACTCTAACTATAATATTTCTTAGGCTCAGTAAAATACTAAAAACATTGAGATCAATACTGAAAAATTAGAGATCACAACCTCTCAAGCGCGATATACATAAACACAAATTCGCGCCTAAATGTTTACCCGCAAAAGGTCACCAGTGGGAGGATCGAGCGATACGGCCGGTTAAGGTCGATATACACTACGTGCTGTTTTACGATGTATAGAGTAATTTATTAATTACTGTTGTTTATGATTAATTCGCAGCCGTTTGCAAATAGAGCCAGCAGATTAAGTTGTTATTTCATGTCGCACATTTTTGGCAGTGTTAATATTTCTATTCTTATTTTCGGCCAATAAAAAGGGCCGCAGCCCCTGTAGCCGCCCCCCCTGCCCCATAGATCCGTTCTTGATTGTGGATGATACTTGGCAAAATGGGAATCTTGTAAGAGACGAAGAGGAAGATCTCGATATCCAAATAGTCCTCACCTGGATAAAAGAAATAAAAAGCTAACTTGGGAAGAAGTTGCCAAGTATTCTCTCAATGTCAAGCCATATTGGGCGCAATAGAACTCTCTATTTTTAGACGGAAATGAAACAAACATCGTTGTGTCTAAATGTCGGAAATCGGAGTTGTTAGAGGTAATCCATACCGGTGTGTCAGGAGGACACCTTGGAGTAACAAAGACCCTGGGAAATGTAAGGAAGAGATTTTACTGGGTCAATAGCAAGGCAGACGTAAGAGACTGGTACAGGAAATGCATTGTATGAGAAGCACAGAAGGCTGCACAAAAAACAGAAGGCTTTAATGCGTCAGTACAATGTCAAGTTCTTGAAAGGATTTCTATTGACATTACTGGTCCGTTTCCTGAATCAGGACCAGGAAATAAGTACATTGTAATCGTGATGGACTACTTCAGCGAATGAGTTGAGGCTGTTTACCAAACCAGAAAACCTCTACTATTGCCGACGTATTAACAATAGAATGGATTTACCGATTTTTTTACTGTATGTGGATGACTTGAGTTCATTGAAACTGCAGGGCAAGGTGGTTCAGTTTGCTGATGATACCACCATACTGTAACGAAATTCGGGAACACACTTTTATTGTCAACGTCGAAAACACTAACCTAACTCGCCTTGACTGTCGTTTAATTGTTTCCAAGGTAAAAACTGACTAAACAATTAAAAACTGAATGAATTGTCACGAAGCGCGTCCTTTTTAAAACCCGATGGAACAGTTTCGAAATATTTAGAATTATCTTCATTGTTTTTGCCGAAAGAGACCAATAATTTTAGGAGAATACTGACAGTCAAAGCAAGCAAGTATACAAATTCTAGAAAATTAGAACTACGGGAATTTACAATAATATAACGTAAATAACCTAAATTGGGGCCAAAATGGGGCTCTCGAACAAGATGAACTACTTAAAAACTAAATACTATAGATGAAAATAATAAACCAAACGTAAGTAGAACTCTAAAGAAACCCTGCGAATCAACTTTAACTACAGAATACTAATAAAATTGTACAAAAACTAGAAGAATAACTAACGTATTTACATTTTCATAATACTGCTCTCCTCTCAAGTTGGGACTCTCAAACATGGGACCACCTGAGTCATGATAGGGCGCTAGCCGGACGATGTTTACAATTTTCATCTTCGTTGTCGGATGTCGCTGGATACGATACACCACGTCGTTGATTCTGGTGACCACATTGAATGGACCTTCCCAATCCTTCTGGAGCTTTGGTGACTTGCCCTTCATCCTCCGTGGATTGTATAACCAGACTTTATCCCCAGGATTAAAACCGGTAGAATTTGCCTCTATGTCATAACGCGATTTCATTCTATTACTTTCTAGTGGTGTCCGTTTTACTTTCAACTCTAGTTTTTGAATCTTTTTTTGTACTTGCCCCAATTCTTCTTCTACCGTTGCTTCAAAGTTAGTCATTAATTGTTTCTGACTCTTCTCCAGATCTTCTTTCAGTTGTAAAACTCGTTCTTCCTGCTCCTTTTTAAGATTATCTTTTAAATTAAGTAAGTCATCTTTCATGGTTCGAATCAGGTCTTCATTTTCTTTCTTTAGGTCATCTTTCATGGTCCTTATTAGGTCTTCATTTTCCTTTTTTAGGTCAGATTTAATTGTCTTTAGTAAATCTTCCTGTTTCTTGTCTCGCTCTTCTTGTTCTTTTCTTTGTTTGCGGTCTCGTTCTTCTTGTTCTTCCTTCTGTTTACGGTCTCGTTCTTCTTGTTCTTCCTTCTGTTTACGGTCTCGTTCTTCTTGTTTGCGGTCTCGTTCTTCTTGTTCTACTTTTCGCTCGTCAAACTTCCTTAATAGCAGCTCCATCAATTTCTCGATCTCCATCTTGGCCTGACTTCTTGTTATAGGCATCCACTAAAATGAGCTTCCAAATATCCCACTTCTGACACCAATTGTAACGAAATTCGGGAACACACTTTTTTTGTCAACGTCAAAAACACTAACCTAACTCGCCTTGACTGTCGTTTAATTGTTTCCAAGGTAAAAACTGACTAAACAATTAAAAACTGAATGAATTGTCACGAAGCGCGTCCTTTTTAAAACCCGATGGAACAGTTTCGAAATATTTAGAATTATCTTCATTGTTTTTGCCCAAAGAGACCAATAATTTTAGAAGAATACTGACAGTCAAAGCTAAGCAAGTATACAAATTCTAGAAAATTAGAACTACAGGGATTTACAATTTTATAACCTAAATAACCTAAATTGGGGCCAAAATGGGGCTCTCGAACAAGATGAACTACTTAAAAACTAAACACTATAGATGAAAATAATAAACCAAACGTAAGTAGAACCCTAAAGAAACCCTACGAATCAACTTTAACTACAGAATACTAATAAAATTGTACAAAAACTAGAAGAATAACTAACGTATTTACATTTTCATAATAATACTATGGAGCCATAAAAATTCTGATTATATTAAGACTTGTATCCTTGAAGACCTTCAGATTTTATCAGGGTGGTGTGCTTCCAACAGGCTCGTGTTTAATGTAAGAAAAACGTCTATTATGGGGTTTAAGTGCGATGTTGAGGGTCTGATGTTTGACGAAAATTCCCTCTTGCAGAATAAAGAGTGTTCTTTTTTCACTCTTTATCTTAGAAACAGCTGCAGTTATTCACAAAATTCCCAAACTACCCTCTGACACTGGCCATTTGACTCGTCGTGTAAATGATGTTACCCTACCTATTCCTACGTCTTACCTATTCCTATCAAAAACTCATTAATTTGCATAAGTAAAAAAATTTACAATCATATTCCTCTATGTGTTAGACATATATCGGATGTTAAGAAATTTAAAAGAGAATTAAAGTCGCTTTTATTGGCTAAGGCATATTATAACCTGGATGACTTTTTTAATGATAGGTTTTAACCTTGGACATGTTGGAAATTTTTTTTTTTCCTTTTTTCTTCTTTAGTTTTGTCAATAAGTTTACCTTTATTTAGTAATTGATTGTTTTATTTAGTTATCTTTAATTCAAGTATGTTCAAAAAGTTTTGTCTTCTTGTATTTAATTTTGTTCATTATTTTGTCAATTTTTGAAATTGTATTTTTGTTTTGTTTTTTTAGCTTGTAGGATGCTTGTACACAAGATTATTCTTACGTAATATAGCACATTTTCTTTCTTTCTTTCTATGAAATTTTGATGCCAGTTTGTTCCAGAACATCTGTAAGACTTTTGGATTCAAGAAAACGAGAACTACTACATTACACCCACAGTCAGATGGCATGCTGAGACAAATGAATGGGACCATTAATCGGTATTTAGCCAATGTAATCTTTAGCCAGCAGAGACTGGGATAGGTTTCTTCATTTGTGTCTGCTGGCTTATCGATCGGCCATACATGAAAGCACGGGTCAGTCTCCGACTCGAATGATGGGAAAAGATCTCCATCTCGGGAGAGTTTGCCGGGAAGGAATACGTCACTGAGCTGCGTAGTGGAAGTGATCTCATTAATAAACAACTACGGATTTTTAATCAAGATGCCAGAGATTAAATGAACGACGCATATGATGTCAATGCCAAACACCAACGGTACAACACAGCCTAAGAGACGAATGGTTCTATCAGCGAAACTTATAACATCCTAGAATGGGCCATACAAAGTGCTGGACGCTATTAACAATGTTCCTTATAGAATACAAAAGCCGCCGGTAAAAGGAATAAAGGTCAAGTCATTCACTGTAACCGCTTGGTTCCTTCATATGGAAACCATGAAGACACTGCGCTACTACAAATCCAATCAGAATCGGATTTCACATTCGATGAATTTATGGGTTATCCTTCTACTGGCCGAAAGACTTGGTACGGCGTGTCCGGTGAAGTACAGCAAGATCTGTTTACTGCTCTATCTGGGTATGCTTTGGCACATTGTGTGTAGCTAAAGATTTACAAATATCTCGAGGAACAGCTGAAGTTTTTATACACTTGGGATGCTTTATGCTCTGTAAAGGAGGAGTTGTTTGCCGAGGATCTGAGAAGCTTAGCAATTTCCACACTCGCATGCGGACTCGACAATCTGGACTGGAGGATGATTCGCAGCATGTTAGTAGTAGTCTTCAGGTCTACTGGTATGCTATTATATTCCCCAACGTCGTTCTCTGAAGAAAACTGTTGATTGATATTTCTACAAGAGGTCCAATTACAAGATATGCCAATTGTATAATAGTTCTAAATACGTACAGTAGAAATAAATATCTCTAGTAGCCGTGAATGATTGTGTTTTCGTAGTCAAGTTTGTAAATAAATTAATTGAGCATTTTCGGTTGTTTTATTCACATCTAACGAACAGGCGTAACAATATTTTTGATAAAAAAATTATCTTTTGTTTCACAAATGATACGACATTAATTATCACTAGGCATAACTGGGAACATAACATTACTAAGGATATTAATAAAAGTTAGGAAGTGGCTATACCATAGCTTTCTAAGCGAAAAAAATACTAACTGCGATTTTTTTCAATTTATTTATTTCTTTTAACGGTACCTCCAATATACCAGAATAAAATAAAATACTTGATAATAATAATAATATTAATAACAATAAGTGGCAAATACCAACTAACATAATCCAATTAAAATCTCAATTTAAATGAACTATAGACCTATCTACGAAGGGGTCAAGAATAAGTTCATTAAACACTTTCATTATTCTGGTGATTGGAGAAAAGAATCCGTAATTAGCATGATGGAAAGGCAAACGAAACATAGCAGGATTCTGACATCTATTATTAATATTGATTAATATTGAATGGTACAATTTTCAAAATATAAGGGCAATAAATAATTCCATTTAATATCTTATAAAATGTAAGTAAATCTGATCGAGTCCTTCTCGTTTTAAGACGATATTAAATATATCCTCTATTATCTTATAATTAATGTAAAAATTCTGGTAAATTTTAATGTCAGTCTTGAAGTCAAGGGAACGCAGAAGTACTTTTTGAACCTAGGCTTTAATTGCTTCCACATAGTTAGAATTAAAAGGTGACTATGAGGCCCCAGGATATTCAAGCCCAGAACAAACAATTGATTAGTAGAGCATCTTGACACAAAAGACAGATAATTTACCACAGTTACGCACAATAAAACCAAGATTACGCATACCCTTATGGGCAGTCTTAATAATGAGGCACATGATTTGAGAACCAAGCCATTTATTGTGTAATGATGCACAGCTAATCTTAGAAAATGATCAAAATAAATGCTTAAGCATTTTTTAATATTAAGCTCCAAACCATCTTTTTTGTTAAACCACCAAATTTTGTTATTTACGACTGAATCAGGAAGGAAATTTAGATGATTTATAATGCTTAACACTGCAAACATAGTTGACACATTTATTAACATCAGTTGTATGAAACTCCTGTTCTCAAGGAATAGAAGCAAAAAAGTTATTCATAGAATTGTAATCACAGTTTTTAAAATCTAAATGACAATAAACATATTTGAGATTACTAATGTAAGTGATAATTTATAAGCTAGGTGACGCTGTATAACATTCGTAAATGCTTCGGATGCAATTGAGACTTCTATCCCAATTTTTTTTAAAAACAAGATCTAAACGGTTCCCGTATTATTTAATTGTGACATGTTAGCATGATTGCAGAGTACGCACAGCCAATTTCAATATAAAAGAAGACAAATTCATACCTTTCAGCCTTAAACAGAAAAATACCTCATCAGTAATTGCAGTAATTCGGTACAATTACAATTTATACAGAAAACTAAAGTAAAAAATCGTGACTGTGAATGTGAAAATAAAGCTAAAAAGGGTAAATTGCATTAAATACTTGAGGGAGAGGGCGATGCTCTTAGATGAAAATGTTAATTGGAAAATACATGTTGAAATGTTATGAATTAAGAAAAGTACTGCAAATAGTTATATTGCAAACGCAAAATATGCAAATAGAAATAGGGAAACTGCTGGAGGGATTATATTGACAGTATTATTGCAATAATGAGTTTTAGAGATAAAAAAGTAATCCACGTAGTAGTTATTTAAAGAGAGCGGTTTAGTTACCCAACAAAAAAGTCGTATAAAATCAATAATAATTGTAAGTCTATATAAACTAGATATGCTCACAAAGATTTTCAAATCAATTACAGTAGTAATAACATAATGAAGAAATTCGGTTTTAGTTTAGTAGTAGTTTGTAATGAAATGCGAAAATAAGTATAATAATTTACCGAAAATGTTTATAATAATATTTTGCTTTGTACTATTAAATTAATAATACTACTATATTTTGAATAAATTTCAATTTAAGTATCCCTTATTAAATAATCTACATACAAATTACCATCATGCATTTTTATCTATCTTATGTTTTCCAAATAAACATTAAGAAGTCCCCTGAAGCGCTCGAATATAAAGAATTTCAGTAACAAAACAAAAGTTTTATCATTAAAACTTTAGCAAAACGTGCCCTCATTTATTTTAACTTGCCACAGTGACAATATGTACGTATATGTCGCCTTCGGTGCTGTAACATAGCACTAAAGTTTCCTACACTCCTTCATGTTATAAATAATATAACATAACGTGACGTGCATTTTCAAAGTTTTTGTGGAAACTAACACAACTTTTTTATAACATGCTTGGATATAAAATACATGTGAAAAAGAAACAAACAGTATGCACATACACCGAAAAAACTACGCACAATCAACCGAAGAAATTGTAACTATATTTAAAAAAATATATATCTCTTTAAATCTGTGGTTTGGATAATTCAAAGCACCAATATATACTTTTCACCTTCTTTATTAAATTAAAAATTAACTTTAATTTTTTGCTGTCACGCTCTAGTACATGCACAGACTTATTAAGACTAGGGGCAGTTTTTAAAAATATTTCTTAATAATTCTCTTGTGTAAAGTTTGCTAAAAGGGGTCACTTGTGCAAATCATGAACTGATAACGGGCCGGCTGCCAGAAGTACAGGTATATAAGGACAATAAAGAATTAATAATAATTTATTAAAATTGAAAAAGAATTTCTTAATTTGAAGCGTGGCACTGCACAGTGCTTACAATCTTTTTTACATTTGGCTCAAATTTACTTGTAGCATCACGTAAAACTGCTTCCAATATTTCATTTGCAAGGCGGTTTCGATTTTTTGTTTTATTATTATTTAGTATTGAAAAAGTTTGTTCACATATATAGGTAGAACCAAATAAGCTGGCACATTTCAGAGCGTTTATGCGCAACTCTTTGTACATATTTTTATCAATGCAGCGGTAAAAGTTCAGCAAGTCTCCTTCGTTGAATTTGGTTGAATTTGGTGGTCGTTGTTGACTTTGGCGCATTTTAAACTGAAATTGTGAAAGGATTGCTGAATATATTTAACAGAGGTTTCACTTTTTTAAACTGCAAAAATCTGTTTTAAAAAGATTGAATCAAAATATCTAGTTTTTCTATATAACTAAAATTAATCTCAGTTTTATTGAATTTTTCAGTCACTTTCTTATAATTCGGAAAATGATTGTAATTTCCAGAATTCAATTGTGATCTGAAGTGTCAGCTTGCATTGAAAGGATGATAGATGAGTGTAGAGGTAAGATATCAGTTGATTTTTACCTTGAAGCCGCGTGCTAAAGACATTCAAATGATCTGTAATGTCAACTAAAAAAGCCAAATCACACAACCAATCAGGATTTTTAAGTTCCGGAACATCCCTTTGCTTTTCCGCCATAAATATTCTAATTTCTTCTATTAAATTTAGAAATCGTTCCAATGTCAATCCACGACTTAGCCACATTACTTCTGCATAATACAGTAAATCTCCGTATTCGCTTGATATTTTGAAAATCAATTTTTTTAGAACAGAGGGCTTCTTCATGTATAATGCATTGAAACTGCATGAGATCTTCAGCGTTTATGTTTTTTTCTTGCAGATGCTTTTTGAGCAAAGTAACTAGCCCTAGAATTGACACCAATCATCGAAGGAGCTCCGTCAGTCGCAACTCCAGATAGTTTTGATAAGTCCAAATCAGTTTTTGAACACTCATCCAAAAGTACATTAAGTATATCAACTCCTTTGGTTTGACCTTTTAATGAACACATTCCTAATAACTCTTCTAAGACTTCAAAATCTTGAGTAACTCGTATGAATATGAGAAGTTGAGCTGTGGAACTAATATCAGTGGATTCGTCGAGTGCTAATGAAAAAAATTTAATGATCTTAGTTTTTTCAATTAATTGTTCCACAATATTACCTGACAAAGACATAATTCGTCTTTGGATAGTCATACGATTTAGTTGAATTTTCTCAAACTTTTTTGCTGCTTCTGGGCACATTTTCTTAGCGGCAATTTCAAAGCATTCTTTTACAAAATCGCCATCATTGAAGGGGCGACTTCGCTTTGCGATCATTCGAAAAATTTCATAACTAACTTCTGTAGCTGTTTCTGAATCTTGGATGGGTTTTGTAAGCATAGCTTGCTGACCAATAGGCTCCCATTTTAAGGACAACATTTTTTGCTTTCTTAATTAAACAAGCGACTTTGTTATTCGACCATAGAAAAAAGAATTTCTCAGTCCAAATTTCTTGAAACTACCGATTTTCATCTTTAACCTTAAGTTTTTTACTAGGTCCTGGCTTCTAAATGTTGCGTTCTAATTTTGGGGGGATTAACACAGCATCTAAAAAAAACTTACAGTACCATGAATTCGGTTTCAAAATCCTAACAATTTAGTCACATCAAAGTGCTTGTAGAGACTTTATTATTCTCATTGTTACCAATAAATCTCTTTACTTTCTTAAAAATAATGGTTCTACGACGGTTAGAAACAGTGCAACTCGAGCAATTAGTACGTTGGCTACAGGAGGGCCTAACTCAAGAAGAAGTTGCTAACCGGCTAAATGTGTCCCAAAGTGTCGTGAGTCGTGCATGGAATGTAGAGACTGGGTCTGCAGCTTACAGGCATGGTGGAGGCCGAGAATGTGCTACAACTCATGCTCAAGACCGCTATATAACAGTAACCGAACATTTACGGCTTCAAGAATTAACAGCTAGAGGATAATTTCTAATCAGACTGTTAGAAGAAGATTACATGCGTCCAATTTAAGAGCCCGATGACGTGCCACACATCCACGGTTGACGGGGGAACATCGTGCATGCAGAAATCGGTGGGCAATAGAACACAGTAACTTTTATGAACAATATTCCAACTCATACCTACTGCTTTGTTGAAATGTATTGAATTTCAACAAAGCAGGGTTTAATTTTATTTTAATTTTTCCTGTTGTGTGTTATAAATTTAATTTTTTTAGGAGATATCTGTTTATTTAATTTTTTTGGGGCTATTGTGACTGAACTTAATAGAGATTTATTTATTACATTTAATTTTGTTTTATTGTAAATCATTGGCAAACTAAAATTGCAGATTTTTATAATATCTACTTCGATTGTTGAGCAGTGTATATAGTTCACCTAGCAGACAATTAAGATGATCTTTATGGATTATAATTAAGACTAATGACATATAACTACTAACATCCATGTACTAAACTCACACAAGTTAAAAGAATACATAATCTATATTACTAAAAATGATTTAAAAACAAAACATGCCAGACCCAGACATAAAGAGCAAAAAAATACATACATAAATTATAATTACACCTAAATTAAATATTGTATAAAAATGTATAATAATCTTCTTTGTAAAAAAAGTCTGAATTTCACTGCTGAATGAATTATCTTTATTTAATATATATTTCTTTCTATTTCTTAAAGAAAAATTAAACATATTCTCAAAACGAATTAAAAATTCTATAACAGAGTATTGTCTAAAAAAACAATATATCTATCTGCAATACCAAATAGTCTTTTTGAAAATGAAAACTACTTATAGTATGGCACATATCACATACATAGCATATATTTGTTAGTCTCCGATAATACTAACAACATAACTTGGAACTATAATATTGAAAAAAAAATTTAAGTTTAAGTTTAAGTTTAAGTTATAACAAAAACATTCACTCTGATCCATTCTGGGTGCTCAGCTCTGTTAGTCTCTATACATATGTCTTGTCTTACTGAACATAGGAAGTGGTATGATATGAGCATGAAATAAAATTAAAAAATAGGTAGTGCAAACCTTAGAAGAAGAAAGAAATAGCTCAAAGTCTTAATAAAATTTACCTTGCATATCTCTCTCCATGTTTTTCTTATAATGGGGACTGAAGGAAATTGAAAAATCTTTTATTACTATGTTCATCTAAACCGTTCTTACATGAAGGATACTTACATGAAAATTTTAATCAATTTTTTAATTGTCGAAAGGAAATGAGAGGCCAGAAATTTTGTAATATATATTTATAACAATCAAGTTAAAAATTAAAAATTTGAAAGGTGAAACATCTTGATTGAAACCAACTGAATTTGATTTTATTGCAGACTAAAAATTAACGATACAAAAAAATAAGGGTAATAAATAAAATGACATTTTCTTACCGGACCCCTGGAATTGCTGCAAATCAATTAAAATATTAATTGATAATAACTTTTTAGGGAAAAAAGTTATTAATTTAAAAACGCACGAAGCATACATGAAACAACATACATTGAAATCAAAAACAAACTTAGAACGATATGACAAATGATGTTCTATTAGTCAATGTCAACGTCATTTCTGTCAGCTCCTGTCAATTTTGCCAAGCAAGATGGCCGACATACGATTCCAATTTTCACCATGCAAGCTTTATACATGTGTTTTATACTGCGCATACGACTCTGGAAGCTTCGTGTATCTACCTACGCGAGCAATCGGGATTTCGGGACTATTGCTATCTCGCTTGCTCACATCGTGCTAGAAAATTCTTGATTTCTCTACTGTTTTGAACGCGCGCGCGAGATGCAAATTACTTTTCGAACAATTTTTTTTTTGGTTTTAACATGGGATAGAATTCAATATTTTTCGAATGTACGAGAGTATTATTTTTGCTGTCGGCGGGCCACCAGTACTCGGTTTATGCATCCATCGTCTAGTAGGTGATCCATGCAACTGTTTGCTGCCAATACAAACGACATACTAAAGGTTGAATATATCTCTCATATTTTTGAGTACTACCTTCGGCAATTACTTCCATCCTAAGGTTACATTCGGTCTCGAAATTGCGTCTTTTTAACGATTATCATGTAAGTTGGAAGTATTTGTGCGTATGTAGGTCACATAATCATTGAAAAATGTAGGCTGATAGACTCTCCTGGGACTACCAAAGACTTTTGTCAGTCATATTTATTGGCGTTTTCTCGTTCAAATACAAATTTAATGTATTTTCTTTTCGTATACTCGAGAGTGCACTTCCATAGCTTTCAGTGCTCTCCTCACTTTCTACTACTGTTCTCTGCGTTAATAGAATAAGCTCAGGTTTAAGTTGAGTGTAAACTCCCTGAAGCTATTACTTCTGGTTCTCTATGCAGGGTTCTTAGTCTGTGACCCACTGATTTTTTTTTCTTTTTTTTACCATAAATGATAACTGAAGTTCCAAAAACTCTTGTTAGCTTTTTGTTAAAAGACATTTCAAATGAGGTTTTCTTACCTATCAAACCAACTGCAGGTCATCTATTTTTCAGGTAAATAAATGGCAGTATTAACAGCCTCCGCTCTATTAAAATAACTTTTTTTGTTTTTTTTTCTCAAAATCTGACTTATTGATATCTTTAATATTTACTTGTTTGGATCATATCTCTGGAGCTAAAACCAAAGAGTTCAACAAAAGTTGAAACGGGAGTGCGTCAGGGGCTCCTACTTTTTTTTACATATATACACACCACCTCCCTTTAAGCAACTCAACTTACTGATTTAGAAGCACAGCAAAGTGGGAGGGGGAGGGACTGCATAGAAACTCTTGGCGATTTGGCCTTTATTCTAAAAAGTGTGTTATATACCTAAAGAAATATAGAACAATCAGTAATAAATTTTAATTTAATTCCCTTGCATGGACTCTAAAAATGTTTTCTCTTATAACTGTATTAAAAATTATTCAAAGAGAACTTGTTATTCCACACGAGCATAAATCTTATAAAGCAAAAAAAAATGCATATTTTAAAAGCGTCATACATTTTCTTTGCGCCATTTAATTAACTGTGCGGGGCACTTAATTAATGCATTCACGCTTTTTAAAAGTTACTTTTTTCTCGTCAATTATTACACGACCTTTGAAAATGGAAACTCCGGATAAAAGATCCTTTGACGCTCAAGGGCATAATGCAAATAAAAGCTTTGAAATTATAAAAGAAACGAAAAAAACATTTTTTTTTTCGTATTAGTAGAGAAAAATAGTTACAACATTAGTTTAACTAGTTAAAAAAGTATATTACACCATTAGAATATTATAAAAAACACTATTTCCAAGCGATCCAAACTCTATTTTGGAAACGAAACTATGATTTAGAAAATAGGGGAAAAACTTAATTTCTTATTTTTATACCGTCATGTCAATCCGCGAAATAGGAACCGATACAACCGATGTGTCATTCAGTGTGGATAAAACTCTTGTTTTGGGTTTCAGATGCAATGTTTATGGCCTTTTATTAGATGACTTCATGTATTTATAATAAAGAAAAATTTCGATTTTTATGTCTTGTTATTAACGAAGATCTAAAATTTGAAGACCATACTTGAAAACTAAACTCGAAATTGCCTTCAAGTATCTTTGGAGTGGAATTGGTGATATGTGTCCATAATTATTATTTAAAAATTACCCTTCACTATAATCAACCAATAATAGTAATGATCATAAACCTATGTAGAATTGAGTTGTACATAAGATACACAAAAACTGGCTTTATTTAAATGTTCATGGTATAATATTTAATTTTTGATGGAAATAATATTAAATTTACTCACCAAAACCACTATATAATGGACGTGGCAAAGTTATTAGTACCAAACATATTCTGGATTAGCACCCAAATCCACAGTATACTGGGTAAAGCTATTTTTTCGTTGAAAATTATTTCGATACATACATTTCTCTGTATTTTGCAGACTCGTGAAGATAAACAAAATAAGACCATTATTTCCATTTAACTCAGCAAGCAGATAATGTGAACTTACCTTAGTTAGCATTCTGACTTTTAAAATGCACACAAATAGATCATATTAATCACACCACTGTACTGCTTCCAAACACCCTGCAGTGTTTTTAGATGTTCCAGCGAATTCACTATCACTTTCTGTCCTTCACACATCACATACGCCATTCCACCAAAATTTTGTTTTATTTTCCTTGTAAAGGTTTAACTCGTCAATCGAAAGGTGTTCTGTAACCATAATATTATATAATCTTTATATATATAATTTAAATCTGTTTTGACGCTTTTAGAGTTTTCAGAAGACTTATTACAAAAAAAATTATACTAGACCTAACAATGTTTGCTTTTTCCGAAACCGGTGTCAAAAATAGCGGTGTCTATTAAAAAAATGCTTCGAGCTTCGAATGAACTTTAAAATTGATAGATCGAATGGCAATTGAATGGCGAAGCAAATCAAGCATCTTCACGAACAAATTGGGTCTGCACCATTTTTTTCAAAGTATTTTGGGAGAAATCGGGGCCATAAGGACATTTTGCACACACTGCCTGTATTCATTGTAATCCTATCACGTAATAACTTTTTTACCGAATAAACTGGCACAAAAGGGAAAACTCTATGGTTCTCAAGTATTCGAGTAGCGCCAGTACTACGAAGAGGTCTATGGATATTTTTCTTAAAGTTCTGCAAGTTGTAATGGTCGGGAAAGACGTGCCTTGAAAGTTGATTCCAGAGACATAGACTTTTTCATAAAACGGAGTGTCGATGTACCAAGGTTCTAGTTATCTCTCGATCTCTTATAAGACGTGTGGTCCTCTTCTGGATTAAATTCAAAGTATGTTTGGGTATAGAGCTCCATATGTAAGGGCAATTCTAGCTTTGTAAGGCATTAACAGCTGTTGCAGTGTATACAGCCTTCTCATTTTAAAGAGAACCCCAAGTTCTTGAGAAGCTGCTTAAGCTATTCTCGCTACATGATCTGCTGCGTTAAATTCAATCAGATTGCACTCACCCCGCTCCAAAATGATGTTAAGGTTGGCATTGTAGTTGTTGAAGTTTATGGCACTGGACGTTGGCTAATGTCATTTGGTTGGGTGATTTAAAGAAAGACACCTATGTACTGTCATCAGCAAAGTTGTAAATTGGATTAGAAGTCTTGTAGAGGAGGTATACCAGGAATAGGGTAGGGGACAAGATGCATCTCTGAGCATCAAGCAGATGCATCTCTAACATCAGCGTTAATTCGAAACCTTTACGAGGTGTGTCCATCAACGACAACCTGGATGGAAGAAAGGTTCCAAGACAAGCGATGAGAAATTGGTGGAAAACCATAAGAATACAGTTTTTTTAAGAGGTTTTCATGCCAGACCCTATTGAATGCTTTTATCCAGAGCGCGGTTCACCATATTTCTCGATAGCCTCAGTTCAAACATGCATGACGTTGAGCCAACAGACCGCCAGAGGACCTGTGTTTTCGAAAAATATACTGAAAATTTTTGAAATACTGGCCTCCAGGTATTTCAAAATTTGCTGCTGGACAAGTTCTCCAAGTTGGAGTACGTTGTCAGTCAGCGTTTGCCAATCACTTATTGTCAACAGGTCATAATTTTTCCTACTCCAATAATGTGGCAGTGGTTCATGACTGCCAGAAGGGCAAACACCTGGATCTTCTAGAGAAGCTAGAGATTACAAGAGCGAAGAAAAGTCCAGTTTTGACTTGCGTTAAAGACGTAATGATGCTCTTAGGAGCGAAACACGTGTCACCGCTTTTACAAATAAAAGAAATTTTTTGAGACCGAGACTGTGTTGTTCTCTTTTGATTTAGAAGAGGTTAAGTTCAGAAAATCATAACTCATCACCTATTGCACCTACAGAAATAAAACAAAAACCAATATTTTCTTTTCTGATGGATTACATTTTTGTATAAACATTTCTTTTGTTAGATTTTAATTTTTCGAGTTCATTTTCGAGAAACTGACGAAAACCATGTTTCTTCTCTCATGTCATATTTATATTTTTAATCACCACTCAGAAAATCTTGCACTTCTCGATGAAAACTTAAATAAGACTTTTTGCTTGAAACTCATGCCTATTATGATTTATCTAGTTATTTAACAATCATCGTTCTTGTTGTAGGTAAAAATGCATCGAATTTCCAGCGGTCATTCTACACCGCCGCCGGTGCGAAGGCCTATCCTGAACTTCGGAAGATCCCTAAATACCTCGTCTGAAGATAACATACTGTCAAGAAATAACTCTCAACACATAGCCAAAGACTACGTGGAAAGTTTACATCAAAACTCCAGGGCTGCCTTACTTTTTGGCAAAAATAACGTTTTAGTTATGCCACATAAGGATGATGTCACTCAGCCGATACCAGGGTATGTATATTCAATATTGGCTTTATTTAAGAAAAGTATATACTTATTTGAAATAATATAAAATGTTGGATCAATGAATTGCTAATCTCTTTATCTATTGTTTCCCCGAAGAATACTGGGTACCTGAGTCAATAAATTTTATTACATAAGAGGATTAAGTGGGCCTTTTCTATCTTTATTACACTTTAATAGGTCTGAATCTAACCTGGATTTGGGAAATTACTAATAAGGGTATAAATATATTAATTACCTTACCTGGATTCCCGGATTTATAATTTTGGACCTACCAGTTATGCCTTCATACTTAATTTCGTAAACAGTTTGAAGAGGCAGTGGTCAGTTTGCGTTCAGTGCTCGAGAGTGAAACATCTTATAACCAAATTGAGTAAACCAAAATGATTTCCTTACACGAAAAGAAAATAGTTCCAACAATCTTGGAAATATACAGTTGGATTAAAAATTACCATCCCCACATTAGTCAGGAAAATCATTACAAAATCGTGCAGAACGAAGTGCTTAAACAATACGGTCTTCAATTAATGAGGGAAGCCGCTCGAGAAAAATTGACTCCTAATATTGTAGGATCAAAACAGGATGTTGACCAATCAAGAGCAAAAGCCAGACCTCAAATGGTACGACATAAACGCCAGCAATTAGAAAAGCCGAAATCGTCAAAAGACTACAGGGTTACAGCCAATGAGCTTCCAACTAAAACAAGGAGATACAGCCATGCGCTTTTAAGAGGGCAACTAAACGCTTGCGTGTATGAAAGGTTGTATGCTCAGAGAAAACAAGGTGAAACCAAAAAGCAAGTGGTGGTGCAAAAAGGAGGGTTACACCACAAGAAACTGGAGGAATTAAGAATAGTTCCGAATATAAACGACTCTTTGGAAAGTAAGCAAGATTGTGAGAATGCAGATGCGGTGCAAGTTGGAAATAATGAAAACAACAGGGTCTCAGATAATGAAGCTCAGCCGGGCAGGATAGCTGTTTTTCTTTATAAAATTTATGTTTACTTTCTACTTTTATATTCAATTTTCTTTTTGTTTTTTACGTTGATCTGATTTGTAATATATTATCCTGATATATGTATGACGGGAGTCACTTAATTAATTACTATTGCAAAGAATGTTTACTTTAAAATTAATTGTTATTTAAATTTTCGTATCTATTTTTATTAAAAAATAAGGTATATATTATTTTGTTTTTATTATAATATATTTTTTGGAATTTACCAATTTGGAATCAAAAAATTTAGTAACAAAAATTCATTTGGAGATAAATGTTTTGGTCAAAAAATAAAGAAAACAATTAATTTCTCGAAAACCAGTAAAGATAGGGATAGGAACAGCTTATACAAAAACAATCATAAAGTGATACCGGATCAGAAAGTAAAATAATATACAGGGTATTCCATTTAAAATACCAAAGTTGATACTACTTTTTGGTATAAACGGCAACGCTGCATCGCTAAAAATATTTTTAATCGTAAAGCCTAATTTACACGAGCAAGTAAAACTATCGCAAGTTTATATCTGAGAGCACTTCCAAATAATTTGCATAATGTAAACAGTGTCCGAGAGTTCTCTCCCAGCAAGTAGCAAAGCTTGCGGTCAAGTATTTGCGTCATAAATTATTGCAGGTCTAAACAAATCAGGGCAGTTCTTTAGCAAGTTATAATTTCTTTTCCGTTTTGATGAAAGTTGGGTGCAAGTTAAATAGTGCAAGAAAAGCAAAATGGAGGGCAAACGTGTATTATGGTCCAAAGAAGATACGTGCGAATTAATAAGTATTTTTGAAGGGTTTCCGGAGCTGTGGCATGCAATAAAATCAAAAATATATAGAGATCAAAAAAATAACAGCAGGCAGTAAAGTTTATAGCAGAAGAATTTAATACAACTGATGCTGAAATTCAACGAAAACTCCATAATCTCCGCACTCAAGCAAACCAGGAGTGGAACAAATTGAAAAAAAGGAAAAGTGGTCAGGGTACTGATTAGACCTATAAGAGTTCGTAAGAATACTTTGATTTAATTAAGTTTATATTTGATCAAAACATAACATCAGGGACCGAGGATAATTTATTGGTAAGTAAAAAAGTACTACAGTTTTAAATTATGTATGTTTATTGAAGTTTTACCATTATTTTAAATATGTTTATATTGCCAAGAAACTTCACCTTCCACCGAAACAAAGTAATCACGAAATTCTTCACGGATTTCTTTAGCTATTACTGAGTAATTGTGAATATTGTCGTTTTGAAGTGGTAACATATTGTCTCTAGGTAGTCCTTCATTGCGCCAATTTCTCATTTCATCATTGTCACCATCAAAAGTACCAGTCGGCGCATATTCATTTATAGTGGTGTTACGTATTGTTAACACATATTGTTTTTGTAATTGTTCTTACTTTTTCCGGTGCTAGCGGAATGGATTTTATTAAAATTCGAAATCTAGTTGCTATTATGCCAAATACATTCTCCACGATTCATCTGGCTGTCGAGAGACGATAATTGTAAATACAATTAATACCAGGTTGATTTCTAAATGGATATGGTTTCATTAAATATGGTTTAAACGCAAAGGCATCATCGGCAACGACTAAATATGGTACTTGCTTTGTACGCCCAGATAATGGCTCTGGGGGAGGCAAATTTATTGTATTTTTTTGCAAGGCTGTCGCTAATTCGCTATTTAAAATAAAAAAGAAACGTAGTGCTATTGACAATGATGCTATGGAAAAAGCTATCACCGAACTTAATAAGCTATCCGATGAATATGATATATTTGGAGAATTCGTTGCTTCTGAAATAAGAAATTTAAAAATTGACCAGAATAAAGGGAAATTAAAACGAATTATTCAGAAAGCTATTTTAGACATGTCCGAAATGGACGATAATGAAAGAAGTTTATCAGCTACCTCAACACACTCATACATCAGTCAGTTCCAATAATTTTGAAGATCATTTTTATTCTGTTTTATCACCACCACATTTAACCCAATTGACTCAGTCACATTCACAAACATCTTCCACTGTTCAGTATCAAGAATTAGGTAAACAAGAAAAATAAATCGTTTTATTATTTTTACCTTAAAGTATTTTAGTTCCTCGTTCAGAGCCTGACAGCATTCCGAAATTATCGCTGAGATCGTACCGTACATACAGGAATACGAAACAGATACATAAGGGAATGGTATGAATCACCTGAAATCAAAAAATGTTTAAGTTTTGTTCTGGTTTTGTATAAAAAAATAAAATATTTTACTTATTTGTATTTGAAACTTTTTAAAACTTACCTGTGGCCAAAAACCTCAACGTTAACGCTAACCGTTCTCTTGGTTTGATGGATTCACGCATATTTGTATCCAATTTTGATATTTTGTCGGCAATTAAATGCAGTAAAAAGTTAAAATCGGTTTCTGACATAGGCACGAAATTTTTAAATTTGTTTGGATCTTCACTTCTTAACTCGTCTAACAACATCGCATATGCGCCAAGAGTAGGCCTTCTTGCTATCTATTCTTTTACCCAAATTCTTTACCTAGTCTTTTTTCGTTGGTTTTTTCGTTGGAAAATTGTACTAAGGACAACAACGGCAGCTGCAGCTCTTTTTCTGCGGCTAGACATTTTTTCGTCTAGCAAACACTATACTGTCTATACGCAAAACCAATCACTCTATCCCATGTCACCCAAAATCACTTGCCGCAAGTATTGTCTAGCTAGAGCACTTGCCGATAGAAATTGCTGCAAACATTTGCTTCAGTGTAAACACTTCCATAAGTTACTCTCACAAGTACTATCGCAATTTACTATCTCGTGTAAACTACGCTTTAGATCACTAGCTAAAATCCATGATGCCAAATTTTCAAAAAAATTCTATTGTCCGATCTTCGTAAACGTCTAAGGTACCATCAATTACCCTGTATAAGATATAAACAATTTAATCAATATTCAGTGTAATCAATATTACTTTATACAAATAATTTATTAATATTCTGGGAGTATACAGTCTAACGTATAGAATCTAATGACGAACCACATACTATTTTTTTTTCCAGTACTTTATTGTCGAAAATTTGGTACATGTACACGAATTTTATTGACAAAGCTTCAAAAAATAAATACAATCAAATCAGACTTTACAAAACAAATATAAAAAATTTATATAACATATAAAATGCCTAAAAAAATGCAAAAGAAAAATGTTACAAACAAAATCCTTATAAAACAAAATATATGCATGTAGACAAAGGTAGCAGAGATAAAGGGACACATAAAGGTATGTTCAAAATTAAAATTAACAGATTAAAAGCTTAGCATCTACTACACAACATCCTCAGCCTTAAAAAAGTCTTCAATCGAATAAAAGGCTTTTAGAAGCAAATATCACTTCAGTTTACAACGAAACTGGCGCGAAGACTGAACACTTCTTAATTCCACGCTAAAGTGATTATAAATCATTAAACCGCGATATATAAATGAATCTTTGATAAATGTAAAATGAGGAATAGGAAGGGGAATATTATCAATCTGTCTGGTAGGATAACTGTGATGTCGGATTGGAAAACTGTTCTTATTTTTGAATATTAAACATGCAGTTTCCAAAATAAATAATGATGGTAGGGTCAAAATACGGCTTTCTTTGAAAAGATTACCACAATGCATTCTAGAATGGGCCTTAAATAAACTTCTGACAGCCCTCTTTTGCAGCACAAAAACAGACTGAAACAGATAATTTGAACATGCACCTCAAAATGGAAGAGCATACCTTAAATGCGACTCGAACAAAGCAAAGTACACATCCATCACGAGCAACATCTCTCCCCAGTTCATGAACGGTTGCCCTAACAGAGAAGCAGCCAGAAGCAAGTTTTTTATTTAACTTTATTATATGGTCAGAAAACTTTAAATCTTTATCAATGACTAAACCAAGAAATGCAGAATTGTCTACCATGTCCAATGCGTTCTCACCAAAATCAAGACTCTCAGCTTGAAAATTGAAACCAATAATATGGGACTTTGACATATTTAAGCAAAGTTGATTGGAATCACACCATTACTTTAATTTCAGGAGATCGGCTGCAACATCTCTGACAAGCTGCTTGGGATCTTTATTCGACCATAAAACCGTTGTGTCGTCAGCAAACAATGTAAAATGTCCACATATGCTAAGAGTAATAAGATCATTAATGTATACAAGAAATAGAAGGGGACCAAGAACTGACCCCTGTGGAACACCACAATCCACAGACTCCCTACCAGAAAAGTCACCATTAAGGTACGCAGACTGCTCGCGACCAGACAAATAGCACTCAAACCACTTCAGTGCAACACCCCTAACTCCATAAGCAGAAAGCTTCTGAAGCAGTATCCTATGACGCACACAATCAAAAGCTTTGGACAAGTCACAGAACACCGCCGCAGTCGCCTCTCTTCCATTAACACCCTGGAGAAGTTTGGACAAGAAATCAAACATAGCGTCAGAGGTGCTTTTCCCTGATAGAAAACCATATTGTTCATCTCAAAGAACCCCTTCCCCCAGAAGAAACCTTAAAAGACGATCCTTCATAAGTCTTTCAATCAACTTAGATAAAGTAGACAAAATTGAAATCGGCCTATAGTTGGATGGACTAGAACGATCACCACCCTTATAAAGAGGCAAAATTTTTGCTAATTTTAGACAAAGAGGAAATGTGCCCGACTGAAATGAAATATTAATAGCATCAGAAAGAGCCTGAATAGCACTCAAAGGAAGTTTTTCCAATAAATTCACTGAAAAACCACTGAATGACGAAAATTGGAAAGAGTTGAGAAATTATAATTTTGGCGAATCTAAACGGTAGGAGAGTAGATGGTAGGTTCTTATGGAGAAATAAGTAAAACTATAACGACATGAGTCTTCAAACATAAAGAGATACAGTAAATTTAAAATCCATTATTGGCCATCTTATCATACTATGCTATAGATCAATGACGTCAGAGCATATGGAGGCGGTATTTGTGGTTCAGATCATAATTTCGTAAAATCAAAAATCTTTTTCTCACGCATAAAATAAATAAAAAGAACAGAATCAGATACAGATAGAAACAATCACAAATGCAAAATCCAATTTTGGCAAATTGATTGACGAAGTAATAAAATTACCGGATGATTTAATAAACAGTTAATGAAGTTTATGAAAATTAATAGAATGAACAACGCCGCATCAAAAGCGTTAGGATTATCGACATAAGCAGAAAATCTTGGAGAACAGAAGACATCGAAGACTTAATAAAAGATTTTAAAAAATTCTACTTAAATAGCTACACCGTACGCGTATTCTGATATTCCGTATCTAGAAACCTCTTCTGTTCTGATCCACTTTCGATGTTCTTTTGTCCTGACTTCCAGTGGGCGCTTTGTCTCGTCTATGTAAAACCCTTTACATTCACAGCGGATTTGATAGAGGCATATTTGATATAGGCTTTCCTAATTTGCCTTTATTAGTTTGCTTGGATAGCCGTTCTGCTATAAGTATTTGGTAACGTTTTCTATTTTCCTCTTATCGTCAGCATTGCTGTTACGGCTGCCCGGCCTATATACGGTTTTAAGGATTTCCACCTTTGGTGAACCAAAATGATTAGTGTTGCAGTGTAGGTATTATTATGTGTGCTTTGGTTTGCTATAGACTGATGTGTTTAGGTGTTCACTGCTAGATTTTGGAAGTACATCTAAAATCATTCATTTATTTTTTCATCAATTTAGGTGTTTACTGCTAGATTTTAGAAGTACATCTAAGAAGGGCAGTGCTGACTCAGTTTCTACCTCTAACGTGAGCTTAATGCTTGGTCTAATATTATTAATATGCTCTAAAAATTTGCTAGCTCTGTATCGCCCTTGTCTAAAGTAATAAATGTGTCATCGACATATCGAAACCTCACATTGGCCTTAAATTGAGCTGTCCTTATAGAGTGCTCCTCCACTCCATGTATATGCTGGCTACCACTGAAGGTAACGGTGAGCCCATTGGACGTCATTCATCCTAGGCATAAGACATATCTTTGAAATGAAGCCACGTAGACAAACCTCCAAAAGGTTCATTACTCCCTCCAGTGCATTCTACGTGTTGCGTCTACATTCTAAGTGTTACGTCTTGTCTCGAGTCTCTTACTAATGATGTTAAGGGATTGGAATATACAGTTTTACTAGCACATCGTTGTGTCTATCATTAGTGGTCTAAAGGAATTCGACGAAGTAAGCGGAATTCGTATAAGAGACTCCGTATTCTCTTGTACTGGATAATATTCAACATGATGACAAGCGCATCAGTCAAAAAAGAAGTGTCATCATAAAAACTGGAACAATTCTTGAAAGTTTTCGACAAGACAGTCTCGATTGCGTTGTCAATATTAGATTTTTTACTAGTAATTATATTTTTTTTTGCAGGTATTGAGTCTTAAGCCAAATTGTGTACAAGTGTCGGTTATCTTATATGAGATTATGATATATTGATATACGTGTCTGATATTATTTACGTTAGCCCCATTAATATACATTTCTTCAGTAGCATCAGTAAAAGTCTCATTGAATATTTTCTCTGAATAGGGGATGAAATCTAGGTTGACAGAATCCAACAGGATGCAATCATTGTCCAAACGCTACTCAATAATCATTAATTTATCTCCAAAAACATTCTACGTATTCGTGATAAAAAATAGTACAATTGTTCCAATTTTCATACTGATACGGCTTTTTTTTCGTTTCTTCTTTATTCTCGTCCCCTTTCTTCAGCAACATTCAACTTTTATATATTATATTTCTGCCCCGAATTTCCCCCAATTTTATAATATTCAAAGTAGGTAAAAACAAAATATTACTGCAGTTACTTTTATGAAATTATACAAAAATATTTGCGTCTTATATATCCATCCCCATCATATATGGATTTTTTTGAAGACGACGATACAGGATAAATATTAAATTTTTTCGTTTTCTTGGAGTTTATCTCCTTCTCACTTTTAATATCATATGTTGAATATTGTGTTTTACTTTAGCAGCTTATCTAATCACGTATGAAAACATTCATTTTATCAAGATTCTTTGCTATTTTATAGACCAAGATGGCGATATAGGTCTCAAAATGGTAGAATTTATTTAATTTTATTATTAAAAATTGAGTATTAATTATGATTTAAATATAAGACATAGTCCTGAACTGACGTACACAATCACTATTAAATTTTACACAAGCATTAATATTTCAATCGCCAGAGATTCTAGGGTTTATGGATAGTAGAAACTTGGTGGGTTATTTGAGGGTTAAATTCGTATTTTGAGGGTGGCTGTATTTGTTTTGTTGTTTTTTTTTATCTATTAGTGTAAGCCAGTTAGTTTAATTATACTTTTATTGGCCTCAAGGTCAATAAAACAAGGAGATTTTTTCTATATAAATAAATTTTTTAATAGTTGATTTTGGGGTCAACATTTTGAGGAAAAAAATCCCATTTTTCTGACTTTCTGCATATTTTTCGAGAATTTAACCAATTTAACCTCTTAGGCCTTAAAAGTCAATAAATGTTTTTTTTTTAAGTAAGTTCTCGATGATTGGATACTTAGTAGGAAAAAACATCATACTTTCATACTATACTTTTTGCTAAGCCATTATAATAGGTTTGTTCTAGCAGAAGTTTGACCAATACACAAACGGTCCGGAATCTGCGCAGACGAAAGTACGCGTTTTAGCAAAACTAATCCGGGATTCTGACTGCCTGTCAGCGGTTCTAGCAACAACAAAGTTCAGTTTGGAAATTGGTTTCAAACCACTAAAAGGAGTCTGTAGAATTTCATAGGGATTTCGGTTTGGGGCATGCGCAAGGTATATGTCAAGACTCTTTCCTTTTTTTGTTTGTCATTTAGATAATCAATAAGAAATGTATATCGGATTTGGAGTTTGATCTTGTGGTTTGATCACGTTTCGTTGTGGAATAATTGAAATCTGATTTTTGCTGCTTTCAAAGTATTGGGGCTGGTTTTAGAGTTAATTTACTACTTTATTTATTAAATATCTAAAGGTAGGTATTTAAAAAGTTCAATAAAATTCTGTGTAATTTTACATTATATATTGGGCATATAAATATATCCTAATTTTTATTATTACGGGTTTTAAGGGGATCCAGAATGTCATCAGACTCTTCAAATTCGGATTCAAATCTACCTCGAAGTTACTGTACCTGTACAATAACCGGGAATTTGATGAGCATTTTCGAGTTAGTAGACAAGTGGCTCAAGATATTGCCCATAGATTTGAAAGTGAGTTTTTTTAAGCCACAATCTGGTGGATGAACAACATATGAACAAACATACATTTTTTTGTGATTTGCTGGTCATGAAGCTTCTTTATTTAGAGATGTAGGAGATAGATTTGACATCACAATTAGCTGTCTTTTTTACGTTCTTAAAAGGATGACACATTTCCTAAGTAGAATGTCACCAAATGGCCATCTGATCTTGAAAAGACAATTTATTAATAAGGGATATTTTTGCTGGATATCCTGGCTCTGTTGATAGCAAAATTTTTTTAAATTCTCCTTTATGTGCGGAATTGGTAGAGAGGTGTCAAGATTTTTATTTACTGGGAGACAGTGACTATCCTTGTTTAAGAAATCTTTTAACTCCATATAAAGCTAGAGGAAACTTTACAGCCATAGAGAGAAAATTTAATTTAAAGCTATCAACAAATCGATATGTCATCGAGCATTGTTTTGGCTTGCTGAAGCAAAAATGACGACAACTGAACCATATCAAATTAAGCAAAATTGATAATATAGTGCACTTTATTCGGGCCTGCTGTGTACTACAGAATTTATCTCTAAAGCACTGTTCAGAGTGGGACCAACGAGCATCGCGTCGCGATAGCGTTGCGACGAGCATCGCGGTCAGTAATTCAGAGTGACGGAGCGACGCGACGCGTTGAAAATTTAATAAAATTACAAATTCATTTTCATCAGTTCATAAAATGGCTCCAACGAAAGCAGTTCGTTTGTTTTTGTTAGTGGACACGCCCTATTATAAGTTTAAACGGTTAAACAAAAAAGTAGGAATTCACCCCATAAATAGGGAAAGATATATGTTTGGTGAATTTCACCATCTGTACCCTAAATTAAGAAAACATCCAGACCGATTTTGAAACTACCTGAGAATGTCCATCGAAACGTTTGATAATTTGCTGAAAAACGTTGGTCCTTATCTGGAGAAGACACAAACAAACTTCGTCAGAAGTTGCTACATATCACCTGCAGAACGACTTGTCATTACTATAAGGTAAGTGAAAAAAACATAAGTAATAAAAGAAACAACTTAAACAAAATATACACAATATACAAAATACACATGTATTACCTACATAGATACATATATCGGGAACTTACTTATTGATTATGTATATGGGTAATTAGAAAATCACGGTGGAAATGCTGATGTGGTACTCTCTTGAATAATGCTATTATTAGGATATAGTGGCTGCAGTAGTGTTAAATTGTTGGCAGAATGGGTTTGTAGTGGTTCAGGTCTCCAGGTTTCAGTGCCCGACATTTCGTCTATAATGACTTACTGGATTTTATTTCTTGTTTTCAGTTTTTGAATCGGTTGAAATTTGTTCATATATGGTATCAGACTTAAAAAAAAAATTAAATCATCACATTCTGGAGCTGCTACAGGTGGATCTTGAACCAAGGTTTGGGATAAGAGCAGATGCAGCTTCTTGTTTTCAAGTTCAAAAAAACGGTTTTCTTTGGTGTCAAGCAGTCTTTTTTTGTTCGTCTTGGTCGTTCTAGAAGAAGCCGAAGATGATGGTCTGGTTACAGGTTGCGACGCTGATGATTCTGATACCGGATCCGGAGATCTTGGATCAAAATTGGATTGGGTTTCTGAATCCTCCACAACTTCAGAATTATCCTTATCTTCATGCTGGGAAGAAGATAAGTTCCCATATTTAGTGGCCGGAGTCATAATATCTTTTAAAAACGACATCATATGAAAATATGGCCAAGAAGATGAAAAGTTGCTGGCTCCATCTCCAGAACGAGATTTTGGAATTTTTTTCAACTCTTTATCTCAACTTTTTATTCTTCCAACGAGCGGCTACAGTTTCCTCTAAAATAATTTTACATCCATTAGTTCATAAGTATTACCATTCTATAGTAAATGAAATAATGGGAATTCGGACAGCAAAATAAATAGAAGTTTTATTTTATCGATATAGGACATACAAAGAAATTGGGTAAAAGAAAAATGCTATAAACATTTATCAAAGAACCACCTATAAACATTTGGGACACGAATTCAGAGTTGGATATTCCACAGTTTCTGAGATCGTAAAGGAAACAAGGGCCATTATTTGGGGAAAATTACAAGGAGATTACATGCCATTTCCTGGTCAAGAGCAGTTGGAAATAATAATCGAAGAATACAATGCATTGTGGAATTTTCCACACTGTTTTGGATCTATTTACGGAAGGCACTGCCAAATAAAATGTCCTCCCAAAAGTGGAACGATATATTTTAATTACTTGAAATATTATTCTCTCAGAATACAAGCGGTTGCCGATGCTAACAAAAAATTTATCACTATAGAAGGGGGTGCAAAAGGACCTGAAAGTGACAGTGGTGTTGGTCTTCGACACTTTACAATTTGTTAGAGACAAATGGACTAAATGTACCTCCAGACCGAGCATTACCAAATTCTAATATTATTATGCCAAATGTCCTGATAGGTGATGAGGCATATCCGCTAAAAACCTATGTATTGAGGCCGTATCCAAGACCAAGAAATGGAATTTTAGATAATGAAAAGCAACGTTTTAATGACCGTCTTTCATGTGCACGAAAATGCATTTGGTATATTATATCAAAAATTTAGAATTTTTGATACAAGTATTATATTTAAAGAACAAACCGCTATTAATGTTATTAAATGCACATGTATACTTCACAATTTCAAGACACTATGACGAAGGTCGCGATTTGGATTACTTAAATGTCAAAACAATAACAAAAATTAAAACAAAACAATATAAACTTAAACCCAAGAATGACAGTTCGAAATAATAGAGCAGGTAATACGGCGATAAACATTCGAAATTTATTTAAACAGTATTTTGCCGAGGAGAATTTATAAGTTTTGTAACTTAAAATTAATAAAATAATTTCTAAGTTATACTAGTGTTTTTTTACTTACTTGATAATCCCAAAATCTCCCACCTCTATATAAAGTTTGTCCCTTAAATATCTATTTTTATGTGACGCCAGTTTTGTGTTCCAAAGTGCAGGTCTTGCTTGAATTTCTGCAATTAAAACCTCAGAAACGTCCTCCTCTGTTGGAGCCATATTGACGACTAATCGCGCCAAATCGCAATAGAAAAACCAATTCCGTTTGTTTTCGTCGAAGTCGCGTCGCATCACGTCGCCGCGCTAATCGCTCTCACTCTGAATGCTTCTATTTAGTAACATTAGATTGTTTTACTTTCGTCGCGTCGCTCGACGCACCGCTATTGCGACGCGACGCTCGTCGCTCCCACTCTGAACAGTGCTTAATGGGAAGATTGATGATGCTGAAATAAACATAGAACTACCTTTTCCCCCCAACGATGCCGGACAATATGACGATAATCAAGATATTAATGATTAATTAATGATAATAGGGATGCTGGTGACCACGGAAATTTTGTTGCTAGACAAGTTTTAAGGCAGCAACTTCTTGGCTGTGGGTTTATAATAGAAAACTATTGGGACTGTTGTATAGGAATTGGTATTTGAGTATTTTCTTGGTTAGAAACTGTTGTTGATGGTAAAATAAGAAATTTTTGGACGCCTACAAATTAAAATATTAGCTATTTAGAGAAAGCTCCTACAGCATAGTAGTAAAATTACTATTAACATCAATGGTATGCATTTAAAAAAATAATATTTATTACATTTATAATAAAATAAAATATATAATAACCAAGTAATAAAATATTTAGATGTTCAAAATAAATAACACAAAACCTAACCAACCAACATATTACATAACGGTTTTCAGTTGCGAAATGTCAACATCATGTTTTAAAAAGATGTTCTAGCACATATAAGTCCGAAACCGTTTGCAACGCGGTTTCAGTCTGGTCATGCGCAACTGCGATATACATCAAACTAGTTTCAAACGATCCCAAATTTCCTGCTAGAATAAACCTAACATTATAAATGTATATTGTACATAAAAACAATTTTTATTTTAGTTATTTAAGCCTGCATCAAACACCCGCTGGCCTTACCATCAAATGGACACCCAATCAGCTGATGAACGGCTTTACAGAGGAATCGCAGGACAAAAGGTAATGCGAATGGGTTAGAATTACTTTCGTTAAAAGTTAGCATTGTATCTTATTACTTTAAGCATCAATTAAGTTCTGTCTGCGTCAGTTTCTATTTTGGTTATACATTGCTTCTAGTAAGCTTTTATTAAGCTTTGATTAACAAATAATATTTCCCTTGTTGGCTTTTTTCTTGCATTTAAGCCATGTTTCTTATAAACCCGCGTTTATAGTAAATAGTCTCCTTTTTTATTGTTTACTCCTGGAATTTTCCTTTATTTTTAATCTGTATATTTTAGCCGGGATATTGAAAGGGAGGAGTATTGATCAGGAGCTTCGTGACAATAGTAATTAGGGTAATCACTCTGATTAAGTTTGTTAAAAGTCCTGCCCCAGCAACGCTTCTCGTATTAAGCAATTTTCACAAAAAGCTTCGTCAAGCTACTGAACATCTATAAAAATCATTTTTGGATCCGTCTTAAATTAACGATGATGGTTTTGTACTGTTTAACAGTTTCACTTTTGAAGCAGGGAAGGGGAAAGTCTTGGAAGAAACTTTAAATGATCATTATGTCAAAATGCTCAGATTCGTTGCATTGCGAGCAATAACTTCAAATTTATTATTGTTTTATCATGTTTCTTATTTAGTTTTATAAATATTTTTTTATTTTATATATGGTTTTTTGTCTTCTATTTCTTAAACCTTCTTAAAGAGACTAAAAATAATATTTAAATTATAAATAAATAAAAGTTTAAATAATATACAGAAAAAGAAAATCGTATTTTTTTAGTGGTTTCATCCAGGCCTAGAATTCCTGGACAATTTGAAAAAAACCTTCTATATATGAAACAATTTCTTCAAAAAAGCAAATTCGTGGTTTTACGAGGAATAATTTTAATGGTATTTATCCTTTTCCTTCAGATTTTGTTTTATTAGTTGGTTTTCTTATTTAATTTTATTGATGATTTTTTCAATTCATTCAGACAAAATCATGACATTTTCGAGCTAAAAGAAGATTTTTAGGACTTTTAATTAAATATAAGTGATGTTATTTCAAAATGAGAACCATAGTCTTAATGTAAATTTTTTAAAGAAAATTTCCAAGAAATTGAAGCCAGAAACTCTTGAAAACTGGGAAAACATTTCGATGTAACAAACGGCCAAATTCTGTTGCGAGTTTATTTACGTTTTCCTTTGACTCTTCTCAATTTTCGTAGTTTATATTTTTAAGTAGGCTTTGCAAATAAATAATGCTTTCACATTTTGACGTAAATACCTTTTACCCTATCATATTATATGGTTTTATTTTGTTTGTGGTCGGATAAAATAGTAATTGTTGAGTTGATTTAGAGTTATTAAGTTGTTTTTAGAGTTTTTGTTGTTGTTGTTGTTGTTACAGTTTTTATTGTTTATTGTTGAGTATTTTTTGTTGTGTTAATATCGTTGAATATGCCGGGTGGCCATTATAGTAATGAAGAAAAGTTTGACATGCTTCAAAGTGCGTTTGAGTGAGAAAAAAACAGTTTATCCCGGATCTTTTACGATGTTAGTATATTATTACAATATTTTTATTTCGTAGTATTTATTGGGATTATGCTCTACAAGTTCGTCTGGATGAAATAGTTTACGTCCACTGTCACCAAGATAGCGAAGCTGGCGGTACAGTTATATTGGTTGGACAAGATGGCGTCCAAAGGCCACCGATTCATTTTCCAAAAGGTAAGTAATAAATTTAAGTTTTTTTTTAATAATTTTTATTTAAAATAAGGTAAATAGGTTACTCGGGGGAATAGAAACTGGCAATTTTAAGGTTAGTTCTTCTTTTTCTTTCTTTTCTGGTGGATAATACAGTTTCCTTCTTGTCTTAAATTTTTTCTTAGTCTTGATAGTTTTGAGCAGTAAAATACTGAAATAGATGTTCCAAAACTATCAAGAGAAAAAGGAGAAATTTTATCGTAATAAAAACTATACACTTATTTTATTTAAAAAATTATTTAAAAAAAATCCTTTTTCTTTTTCAACCCTGTAATTTAACATTTCGGCGCCCAATTTTTTAAGGGCAATGGTTTTTTTTTGAATTGGAGTTTCTGGTAAATTAAACGAGGTCAGTCTGCTGCTGTTACAAGGTTATATCGCAGATTTTGAGAAAATTGATTTTATTAGTTTATTCAAGATTTTCTCCGACTATATGAAAAATATAAATTAAAATTTATTTTTCCCAGGAATAAGCCCTATTACTCTAAAACTTTTAATTATTGTTGATTGTAGGCCACTGAAGAATAGCATCAAAATATGGTTTGTGTTCTTCTGCAACAAAAGCAGTGCATTTCCTTATATGCTCCATTTTGTTGGCCTTAATAGGAACTTTTCCTAAGGGATGCGCAAGGCTCGTTGGCAAAGGTGGGCAGGCCATTCCAGGTTGTGATAAATTAAATGAATGTGACACCAAACCATCAGTAAAAGGATAGGCTTGAACAGTGACTTTTTGTTGGGATGTGTATTTAAAACATGAAAAGGTGCTTATTTGAAAGTTGACCTTTTCGTTACGAGGAAAATGTTTTGTTTCTTCAGAGACACAGGTTTTTTTATAAAATTTTCCCCAGTTTTTGAAATCTAATACGTCACTTGTTGCAACCTCTTTGACTGAAAATTTTGTATTATTTTTTGTACTGGTAATAATAATCGTGGAGATCTCGTGAACGGTGCATATTCTATCATGTTTCCGTAAATTTTTTTTCACCAACGCCAAGTCCCTGTCACACGGGAGAAATGAATGCCCCCTAACTGGGAAAATGTGCCAAATCATGCTAAATTTACCAGAATCTGTAAGAGCCAAAAGCATCCTGACCATAGTATGATTCTTGTTTTGGCCCCAGCAGTTATCACTGTAAAGATGAAGCTCCGATTGATTTTTCTTAAATTCATTAAGATATTCGAGAACAAACGTACAAATTTCGTCAGCTGTTTTCTTTGCCTGTCCCTCGTGGTAAACGTACATCGTGGATTTTCATCCATTTAAAATGAAACTAAAACGCACGGCAAACACATGTTGACCCCACCATTTGAAACACTAACATTTCGCATAAACGGCACATGTCACTGACGTGTGCCTTTTATGCATAACGCTAACATTATTACCCGACATTTCTAAGACATCGGGGATGCGGACTTGTGTCCCTTATGCATAATCCGTTGCGTCAACCATAGGAGAACACATTTTAGGTATAATGGCAATTTGTCAAAATATTGATTTGTGCCCTTTCTGCTTACACCAGTTCAATTATTTTTTTATTGTATGAGCAATATATTGAAAAAAAAATATTCGAGTAACTCTTCAAACTTTCCAATTAATTTAGGCTAAAAATAAAAAAAATACCAATAGCTTCTTTGTTTGTAAAAAATTTCTATAAAACACTTTAAAATTTGTGTCTCAAAAAAGACAAACTTTTCAAAATAAAAAATTTCTTTCTTTTGACGGTTTTTCATAATTTTTTCTTACTCTGTGGAAAATAAAAAAAAATTCCAGCGATAAATCTTGTTATTCTGAACAAATTTCATTTAAGATATTATTCTCTCAAATAACAGATTTTTTATAAAAAAATTAAAAGTAATTTTAAACCCTTTTTTATATTTTTTTTCCTATTCTATATTAAAAATTCTCTATGAAATAGATAATTTTTGGCCTAAAGATTTTTTTTATTGCCCTTTTATCAGCAATATATTGCAAAAAGTTTTTTTTTATTCGGCTCACTTTTAATATTTTTCAGTTAATTTAGGCAAAAATTTAAAAACATATTAACTTCTTTCCCGTTTATTTTCAGAAATTTTTGCAGAGGTCAGTTACGGTTACAAGGTTAAATTTTAGATTTTGAGAAAATAGATTTCTTTTGATTAGAGGTTTTTTATGATTTTTTCCAACAATATGGAAAATAAAATAATGTTTTTTTTCGAGAATGGGTCTTAATTATTCTGAGTAGCTTTTATTTAAACTATTTTTTTTATCTCAGAGCAACAGATTTTCTATAAATAAAAAAAATATTACCCTATTGAGCAAATGAGACACCGCCCTGCTGAACTCAAATAGGTGAATCCCGGCATATCAGGTATGAGAATTAACTCATTATGATGGATGGTATAGGCCTTTCTCTCATTTAGTGAGGAGACTATTTGTGCTAAAATTAGACCTAGAACTCAAAATCATGCATCTTTTTAGTTCAAAAAAATATTTACTTTATTCATTGCCATCAATAAAACCTAATATTACGTATCCTTCTGTCGTATTTACATTTCAAACGTGCCAATGAGAATAAAATTAAAACGTTTTAAGCCACAACGGTTTCTGCTTAATTGATTTATTACTCTCTTCCACGACCCTTAATAATACATTGTTCTATTGCATTCAACGGTTATGAAAATCATGATTAAATTTTTAAGATTTCATTTAAGAAAATTAATTGGAAACAATATAAGCCGAGTGAAAATTGCGCCTAATAAGGCCTCTGTGAACTTTAAATATTCTAGAGAAATTTGAATTCTTATCCGAACTGGTTTTACTATATATAAATTTTTTTATCGATTTCCAGTGTAAAAGTTAATTAAAATAAAAACATTGTAGTAGACTTATACAGTAGATCACTTAAGTATAAGATAATACGAAGATAATTAATATAAAAAAGTTTCCCACCGATAAATAAGTGAGGTAGATCGTAGAGACTGAAAATTTGAGGCTCGGTGGAACGCCTGTGGGTCTCTGATCTGAATTAGTGATGTAGCTTGATTAACACAGTCGAATGCCTTTGACAACTCATGTCTTCAACGTCAATGTCTTCAACGTCAATGTCTTCAAAGCAGTTAATGACAAGTTATTGGCTGCTTTCAACAGTTTGTGACCTTAAAAATGTGGTCTCAGATAAATCGCACAAGGATGAGGAGGCAAAGTGATAAGTGGGGAAAAGCGGCTACAAACAAACCGCTCGGAGGTCAAGTATGGTTTATTCAAATTCAAAGTTTTATTGTCCAACAGGAAACAATACAATACAATTCAATATATTACGGACATTTTCACAAATACACAATCCAATTTATAGACACAACTTAAAAGTTAAAATATAATTCATAGTACTAACTATAGATATTTTAACAAAAATTAATGTGATTCTTATTTTTCATATTATCTCAATTAAACAATGAATCCATTAGAATGAAACGAAAAATTTTACTAGACCACAAATTAGGCCTGTGTTCAAAATTTTTCATTTCCTACATTGATACAAAGACAAAAAAAGTTTTTGTTTCCTTGGTAAGTAAATAAATAGGTTATTCTATTATAAGGAGCAGAGGAGCGGAGGAGGCACAAGCAGTAACTAGGAGGAAATTAAAAATTCAAACAAACTTGCAAAACAAGCGAATCGACTTTCAGGGGATTATATTTTATGACAAATGGCAACTACGTAAACTAATAATCAAAAATAATTAACAAATGCACTTTAAATTACTTTATCAATAACTTTTTAAAACTATTATAATTTCGTGTAATAAACTTTGTTTGTTTTTTTGGTTATAACTTTCTTCAATTTTTGTTTTTAAATTTTGCGGTAAAATCTTAAGAATTTTCGGAAGCAAAAAGAATATATTTCTTTGCTAATGAGATTTGTTAAAAAAATATGATTGTGCAAAAGAAAAGTTTCTGACAATACCAATATATCAATATTTTCTGAGTCAATTGATTCAATAAGCACATTTAGTTCATCAAATTTTTTTCTTATACTTCGAACAGTTACGTGGAACACCTTTAATTTATTATTGCCCCCAGCCAACTCTCTCACCTCCTCAGCCGCTTCTAAATACTGCGCATTAAACTGCTCGCACTCCCCGATAGCTCCAAATAAGTTAAGCATTACTACAAATATTTAACTAAACTAAAAAAAAATAATACAAAAGAAATTTTTTTTAAAAGAAGTAAAATTTGAACACATACTTTTTTTCCATTGAAAAATTTAATAGCGCATTAGACAAAGTGGAATTGCGATTCTGTGCACCACAACCGTCCCTGTAAAGAATAATTGTTTTGGTATTTGGATTCATAGTTGGTAAAACCAAGGTATCTAAGAAGGTACAAATAATCGAGGCAAAACAGTTTGCCTTTAACTCCCCTTCCCCTTCGTGCCACAGAAAACAGTAACCATCCTTTGTATGTAGATTAAATATAGTAAAATTGTGCAGAATCAATTTAGTTTTGTAGTAAAGGGCAGACACGTTTGACTGTGGACGCAGTAAAACAGATTGGAGATCCATGGTATACACTTCATGGGGTGACTGCTTGTCCTTTTCTTTTTCATTTCTTGCCTCCTCCTTTTTTTTATATGTGCTTCATGAAGTAGATCGGAAACATTTTGTGTTCGGTGCCCTACACAAATATCACATTCGTCCTTTTTGGTACTGAAGAGAAATAAATTTAGTTCTTCAAAAATATATTTAAATAGGGTTAATCCAACTGGTTCTATTTTTTTATCTGTTAACCAAACATTTTTATAAAAATCATAGAGTTCAGTTTTGTTTTCCAGCGGTTTCTAGGTATAGCTATGAAGACGATTTGCGGCAGTAATGAGATTCTAGCTTTAGTAAATTATTAAGAAAATCTTTATTTGATTTTTTTTTCTCAATATTTCTTATTTGGTGTTTTTGGTCGCAGCCTTTAGTTTCAGTTTCTACATTATTACATTTTTTATTTTTGGGTAAATTAAAGCTTTTATTTAACCAGTGAGTAATAGTTCTCATGGATACACCAAGTGTGTTGCAAAACATCATTTTGCATACTTTAACTCTCTCTTTTTTTATGTCAAGAAAGAAGGAATAAGAGCATTTTCTTCTACTTTCTCCTTCGGTTTTTCGATTCCTTGCATTTTTAATATTTGAAGAGACCGTTCTTCCATTGACAAAAATTTTTTCTCCTCCCATGTATACTTCCAGAATTTTTGAAATATTTTTTGTCTTTGTTCGTCATTTAAGAGATAACATTTAAAAATAATTTTCTTTGACCCCTCTTTACATGAACATCTCATTTTTAATTTTCTTTCAGTCCTCCGAACAGAAAATTTGTTATCCTTTCTGCCCATATACGAATCCCCTCTTGTCTCTTCTTTTTGTTAATGTTGTACTCCCATCCTTGACTGTCGCTCAACCTGTTTTTTTCCTCTTACGCTTTTTGTCTCCATTTTCTGGAATACTTTCCCTTTCACTTAGGTCTTCATCTTTATTTAATCTGGAATTCTCTTTGCTTTCATCATCGACTGTGTCAATATTGTCAAAATCACTTATATTTCCTGTTTCATTTGCATAGATCTTTTCAGAAATATTTTCAAAACTTGTGGTGCTTCTGTTTTCTAGATTTTTTTGGTTGATTAGGACAGCAATTAGAGACCACGTCACTGACCACATTGTTGATATTCTCTACAGATTCTAAGCAGTTAAAATTTATAAAATTCCTTTTCCTGATTTCTCTTTGATGCTACTCCTGAAATAGTTATTCAATGTTTCCAATAGCAGTAGGGGAACTGCTTACAGTAGTGTTAACAGATTTGCTTGACTTAAATGTGGCGAGTTCCTTTCAAGCTGAGTCATAGACTTAGTTAGGAGGGCATTATAACTCTAAAGGAGATCATTTTCATCTTCCACTTCACTAAGGAGTTTTTTTTTAGATATGTTCTCTCCGCCTGAAGTGCTGGAAGAGGTGTATTAATATTTTGGTTCCTGGGCAACGCATAAGACTTTATCTTAGTTCTTCTCCTCCTTGCAGCTTGGACACCATAGAATACATGTGCGATTCTGCAATAACATGACATGCGACTGTAGTGGTTTGGATATTGGTCGAGAGCACCAATCACAAGGATATCCAAACAGCTGTTTTCTATCCTCTTTTGCAACACACTTAGATTCACATACATAGCAAGTCATAGTTGACTCATGATATCATACAATATTAGATTGACTCATGATATTGGCCCAATAATATCGTAAGTGAATACAGAGTGAATAAACATTAAGACTAAGGCTGTAGAGAATTAATTGTACAAATACAACTCAACTGAACCACAAAACAACCATAAAATACAGTTCGAAAATAGGGCCAGGAACTTAGCAAAAATACCTGCATACCATATTTATCAATCGGGTCAATAGTGGAAAAGAATTTTAGCACAATATACACTTTAACCGTCCATCAAGTTTCTTTTGTGAATATTAAAGAGCACAAATACACAATCTGTTAATCAACACGTCCACTAGAACTGTCGTCCTTCAAATCTTCCAATGATGTAACAGGCAGGTATTAAAACTAACAATGAAAAGGAAAAGGGAACCCAGGAGAATACAGGAAAAGCACAAAATGTGGAGAACAAAATATACGTGTTCTTTCCTGTTTATCGTGACATTATATTTTATGTTCGTTGATCTAAATAATATGTTCCTTGCTTTTTTACCGCCATTTTAAATTATCCAAAATGGCTTGCCGCCATGTTTACGCTTTAAGGATTTCAATGCATACGAGCATACGAAATCCCGCTGTGTTTCGTCCTACGACAACTCCACCGCATTAGGACGAGGCAATTTAGCGGAGAAAAATAAAAATACGCCGTCATGTCGCTTTTGGAAAGGAAAGATATTTATTACGGTGCCGGAACTTAAATAATGTAATCGTGGACTATAATGAAATAAACAAATTATGTGAGAGGGTCATGTCCATTGAAATTACGGTTGCAATAGATATCTTTAAGATTAGTTCTTAATGCACTAATTAGTCTAGAAAAGCTTTTTTGGGAGGTATTTCTTCGTTCAGGTATTAAGGAGCAGCAATTCCATCTTCTCTGGGTCAGCAGGAGAAACAGCAAACTAATTTATATAAAGTATTTAAACAACAAATTAAAAAAAAAATTATTGACCGTATAAGCTTTTATATAAAGGTAATTAAAATATTTAGTTTTAAGGATTCAGAAATGTCTATTAACCTAAACATTTTTTATCTCTCTTTCTCTTCCAACTGCCCTTCGCACATCAAACAATATTTAAATCACATGAAAGGATTTTATTTGCCCGACGGTTCGAGTAAGGAATTTCCCAGAGGGCACTTTTTCAAGTTTTAGATTCGAGTGAACTCCATTTTTCTGCCCTTTCAACTGGCTTAGACATTGGATGGATCAGCGATGTTAAATAAAGTGGAAATTGAAGTTAAACGAGTGTCTGTTTGAAGTTTCGATTCGTTTGTGAATGAATAAAGTGTGTTTGAAATTATTTATTTTTAGTCAGTAAATCGTTTTAAAATTGTTTATGGTCTCGTTTATGTTTACTGTGATCTTCCAAACTGATTTTTTTTAATTTAAAAAATATTAGTAGCATCAGATTTTCAAAGATAGCAGCCATAAGTCTGAAATTAGTTACTAGATATATTTTTCATTTGAAAAAAACCTTTGACTGTGACTTTCATGAAAAACTTCTAAGGAGTATGCTCCAGGCGCATACAGCAATGGCTTAGATCGTATCTCTCAGTTCTTTATATTAATTATCTGCCAGCAGTAAAAAATAATGAACTGTGCAATTCTTTCGCTGATTACACCACTATTATAGTTCACTCAGCATCAAACTTTTGAAAAAATATGAACCATTAGTCTGGATTTAGTGACTTGATGTTTTTTTGTGATATGAAAAAATCTTTGACCGTGTCTTATATGAAATACTACTGAGGAGTAAGCTTCAGTGTATACAGCTTAGATCTTACCTCACATTTCTTCATGGTAACGAACTACTAGCGGAAATAATAAATAAATTGTATAATTATTTTACTGATAATGCCACTATTATAATGTACTTAATAGCATTAAACTTTAGTTACTGGATGTATTTTGTAATTTTAAAAAAGTCTTTGATTGTGCCTTACATGAAATACGTACTGCTGAGGAGTAAGCTTCAGGTGTATACAGTAATGGCTTAAATCCTACCTTACAGTTTTTCATGTTAACGAACTATAGGGTCTACCAATAAGAATGATATAAGTTTAAATTGCTAAAAAATAAAAACGAATTTGTTAATTTCTATGATTGATATTTCATGTTGTAGTTTATTATGTAACATTATGTTTTAAACAAAATATCATTAATATGTCCACCTCGGCTACGGCGACAGACGCTTAGACGATAAACCCAATTTTCAATCACTTTTTCTAACAAGTTGGGCTGAATTTCGCGAATAACCCTAGTTATGTTAACTTTCAACTCATTGATGGTTTGAGGATTGTTAGAATACACCTTCGACTTCACATATCCCCAAAGGAAAAAGTCCAGGGGAGTAAGATCACAGGACCTTGGTGGCCAGTTGATATTGCCATGTCGCGAAATTATTTGATCATCAAAACGCTCTCTTAATAAATTAATTGTGGCTCGGGCGGTGTGTGATGTTACTTCGTCCTGTTGAAACCAATTCTGTTCGAAGTCTCCACCATCAATTGCAGGCCAAAGAAAGTTTGTTATCATGTCGCGGCAGCGCTTTCCGTTGACTGTCACAGTACGCCCCCCTGCATCCTCAAAAAAGTATGGACCGATAATTCCACCGACATGCAAACCACACCACACAGTCACTTTTAACGGGTGTAATGGTACCTGTACTAATTTCTGGGGATTGTTCTGACACCAGAAGCGGCAATTTTGCGTATTGACAACGCCACTAAGACAAAAATGGGCTTCATCTGAAAAGATTATTTGTTTCCCAAAATCGGCATTTTGTTTCAACTGCAACAGGGCCCAGTCGGTAAGCGTTCTTCGCAAACCATGGTCAGCAGGATTCAATTCTTGAGTTAGAACCATCTTATATGGATGTAGGTCTAAGTCTGTCTTCAAAATTCGCCACCGAGACATTGGTGAAATGCCTAATTGCTGAGAACGGCGCAAAGCAGACACATTGTTATTCGCGTCAACACTTTCTCTTGCAGCGGCGATATTTTCAGCGGTCCTTGCACTTTTTTGTCGCGTTGGTGGCTTATTATCCAGAAGAGTGTACTCCCGTTCAAACTTATTAATTGTGCGCCTTATTGCAAGCTCAGAAGGCCAAAATCTTCTCTAAGAGCACGATAACAGGCTCTAACCGATTGCGCATTTTCGTAATACCTTTTCACGATAGCTATACGTTGCACTTGACTTAAACGATTCATGATGAAATGTCAAAGTATACTTAACACAACTGACGCTTGATCCGCGTTTTGACACATACCATTTTGCGTATATAGCCCACTAAACTTCTATCACTTCTATTGGTAGACCCATTACTAGCAGAAATAATAAATAAGCTGTGTAATTCTTTTGCTGATGATACCTCGATTATACTTAGTAGAATCAGTCTGGATTTAGTTACTAGATTTTTTTTGTAATTTAAAAAAGTTTTTGACAGTATTTTACATAAAAAACTGCTGAGTAGTGAGCACCAGGCATTTACAGCAATGGCTTAGATCTTGCCTTACAGTTGTTCATGTTAACCATCTGCCAGAGGTAATAAAGAATGAACTGTGAATTATTTTACTGATAGCTCCACTATTATACTTTATTTATTACCATCAAACTCTGAAAAAAATATGAACTATCAGTCTGCAATTCGTTACTGGATATTTTTTGTGATTTGAATAAAGTCTTTGACCGTATCCTACATGAAATATTGCTGAGAAGTGAGCTTCAGGTGTATAGGGCAATGCCATAGATCCTACCTCACCGTAATTTATGTAAACGAATGGCTAACAATAATAAAGGATGTATTGTTTAATTATTTTACTGATTATTCTACTGTTATCGAAATCGTGTAGCCCTGGGTTCGTTCTTTTGAAATGAGTGTCTGATTCAGATTTGCATACAGTGCAAAGGAGGCAATGTCTCAAATATACACCGATACGGGATGTGGGACAAGAATTTTTGAAAATTTTAGTGAAGTACCTTCACTACTTTCAAGAAAGAATTAATGCATATTTTTACATATTACCCATCATATTTGGATTTGCTTGCAATTCTGAGTAACCAGAGGCGGGCTGTGCTTTTTTCGGGCCCTAGGCTGACTGGAATTCTGAGCCCACGAAGCTACATTTTTATAGATTCTAAAACAGCCTTATGTTTTTTTAAAAATAAATAAAACTACGAGTGACTGAAATTAAATTTTGTTAAAAACAAAAATAAACTTATGTAAACAGTTGATTATAATTACAATAATAACATATTTAAAAAACTTGTCTCTTCTGCACTTATTGAATATGTATTCGCGAATTGTTTCATCGTACGTAATCGGTCTCGTGAGATCATGTTCTATGGACAAAATTAAAAGGTTATTTAACCTCTCGTCTGTCATCTTTGACCTATATTTAATCATTATATAGGCCATTTTTGAAGATGATCGGTCTGCTTCGCAGCTTGTTATAGGAATTATTGTTAAGTATACTTTAGGAATTGTATATAAGTTTGGAAATATATCTATTAGATTTTCTTAAAAAAATTAATTTAAACATTTCAGCAGCAGTAATAAGATTATTTTATTTGAAATATATCATATATAAATATTGTGGAAATTTACATTCTACTACATTCACTAACTAATTTTATTCCGATATCATCGCTATATAATGTCATAACCGGCTCCATTGCTTTTGGATCTATCATTGAGTTTTTTTTACCGAAGTCTATTAAAAAATTGAATTTATTTCCAAAATTCTTTCAAGAACTATTATACTAAGTTGCCTTTTTTTAAATTTCTTAAATTTTTTCTCGGAAACTTCACGTAAATACTTGGCAGAAATCTAAATCAGGAGTTTGTAATATTTTGTTAATTTTATATTAATTCGTTCTACCATCATTTCACAGATTATACATAAAATTGCTGTTTCCTGCTTTGTAAGTCTTCTGTACAAACCTTTTGCGTCTAATTTACAATCTGTTTTTTTTTAACTCTCATCAAATATACAGGGTGTTCGGAACATACACCGACAAAATTTTTTGGCATATTCTTGGAGTCATTTGAAAGCTTTTTACCCTAATACCTTAGGTCCTAAAAGTTACTGTTACGAAGATATCAATTTCTTAATGTTTTTTTCTCAAATTACTGAAAATGTCGCCTTTAAAACATTACATATAACTTTTTAATTAGTGACAATAAAATTACGATTTTCGAAAAATAATATTCCCTAATCTATGGTATTTAAATAGTTAACAAGTTTTGTTCCGACTGATTGTCCTGAAGGAACATACGAGGTTTTTTATTTAACAAAGTCAGTAATTGTTTAAAAGAAATTAACGTCAAAATTTAATAAAAAAAAGTAGCAGGAATTAAGAGCTTCATTTAATTTCAAAAAATACGTTAATTAATGACCTTTTTAATAGTATGCTAAACATTTATAATAAAACATAATATTTCGTTCAAATAATAGGTAATCTGTCAGAAGGTAAAAATTGGTCAGAAATGAATTTTTATGGCCATTTATTTTATTAAAACAGATTATCATAAAAGTTATACCTAAGAATCTGAAGAAGATACGTAAGAAGCTCTGATTGCAAAAAAATATATTTGAACAAAAAATTGAAATATTTCCGAATAAAAAAAATATGAATGCGAATTCCACGCTCTTCGCATCGCGAAGTGTACAATAATACTAATTATACTTTTAGTTTTATTTCAGCTATTGAAACTGTTAGTTTTTCGGTCTTCTGATTCGCACTGATAAGTTTTTTGATTGTAGTTTGTGCTTATTTTTTATATTATGCCTATTTACACTAACGAAGAGTACACTGACATGATAATGGCGTATGGTGCCGCACGCGGAAATGCTCGTGAAGCCCAAAGGATTTATCAGGAGAAGCATCCTAATCGAAGATTACCTCACCACGAGACCTCTTCGACGACGTATTATCGCTTGAGGGAGACCGGAAGCGTCTATTAATGTGAGAGAGCATACATAATGTTGCAATTGATAAATGGATACTTCAAGCCTTCAAGCTTTTCATCAAGGTCCTAACACAAGTATTCGTGTTGTGGCGCGCGCTCTTAACCTAATCATTTGGAAAGTGTGGTCAATTCTTCGGGCCAATGAACAGCATGCTTTTCATTTCACTTCGGTGCAAGGTAAACCAAATGTCTGATTCCCTTAGTAAGTGTTCAAATTTAAAGAAAAATTAGCAATCTTGTTAGACTTTTAGTAATTAATTGTTCAATGTACTTAGTTAGGCGAACAATAAAGTACAAAAGTGATTGGAAGACTGAAATATTTAATTTGTTTGTTGCAAAAGGTGATCCTGCCAGGCAAATGGAATTCTGTCGGTTTTTAATGCGCGCAGATGTAGACGATGGACATATATGTGCTGCTGCAGATGGACAGAGGAATCCTGTTTTAACCGCGAGGGTATTACGAATCTGCATAATTTGCGCCATTGGGAAACAAAAGATAGTAATCCACACGCCATGAGACAAACTTCGTTCTAGCATAAATTTAGTGTCAATGCGTGGGCTGCAGTAATAAGAGAGACATCTTATCGGACCATATTACTTGCCAGAGCGTCTTACAGCGCCTGCTTACCTGGAATTACTACAAACTGCGTTGCCAGAGCTCTTAATGGAAATCCCAGTGTTTCATGAAGACGTTCCTATTGTCTTCCAGCACGATGGTTGCCCGGCAATTTTCAAAGAAAAGTTAGAGACCACCTAGACAACACCTTTCCTAACTCGTGGATAGGCAGAGGCGGCCCGATTCCTTGGCCTGCACGATCTCCAGACCTAACTCCCTTAGACTTTTACGTCTGGGGGCGGGCCAAAGCTTTAGTTTATGCTACGGAGGTGCCTACGAGATAGGTATTAATCGAAAGAATAAACGCTGCTTTTAGAACAATGAGAGAAGAAATGCGCTTATCTACCGTAACTGTTGAAGTACTAAAGAGATGTTGAGTGTGCATTAGGAATAGAGAACAATAGTTCGAATAAAATTTTATAACAAAAAAATAGTTACTTAGGTATTTAATGTTTGTTTTTAGTTAAATGTTTCTTCAAATAAATGATTAAAAGCCATAGTTGATTTTTTTAAAATTCTGATCGATTTCCGCTCTTGTTACAGAATACTGTATTTTTTGAACCATAAATTTTTTTTATTAATTTTAAGCACACCGTCAGAAAGGTCAATAATTAGCGAATTTATTAAAATAAAATTAAGGTCCTAATTCTTGATACTGTTTTTTTTAATTAAATTTTGACGTTGATTTTGCCAAACAATTACTGACTTTGGTAAATAAAAAACCTCGTATGTCCCTTTAGGACAATCAGTCGAAACAAAAGCTGTTAACTATTTAAATACCATAGATTAGGGAATATAATTTTTCAAAAATCGTAATTTTATTGTCACTAATAAAAAAGTTATATGTAATTTGAGAAAAAACATTAAAAAATTCATATCTTCGTAACAGTAACTTTTAGGACCCAAGGTATTAGGGTAAAAAAACTTTCAAATGACCCCAAGAATATGCCAAAAAATTTTGTCGGTTTATGTGCCGAACACCCTGTATATTTAAGTATTTCAAGTATTTTTTAAATTGTCCAAAGAAATGCTGTAATTTCTATTTCAACAGAGACTGCTTCCACTCCAACCAAATTTAAGGAATGTGTAGCACATGGGGCAAAATCTGTTAGTGCATTAATCTCTTTTATTCTCACTTCTAAGCCTGTGTATTTTCCACTTATATTAGACGCGTTATCGTATGATTGCCCATATTCATTTTCAAAAGACCAGCATCATTTAAAAATTGTAATACTTTTGTAAATAGTGTCTCACTGGTGTGATTTCTAATCTGTAGAAAGATCGTAAATTGTTGAAATATTTTTCCCCTATAACAGTATCTTAATATTATGGCTAGCTGATCCGTATGAACAATATCTAACGTAGAGTCCACAATGAGGGTATATTATTTTATATAATCTTCGTTAATCTGCTCAATAATATGTTTTAAAATAAATTTTATTTTTCTATAAGCTGCCCTATTTCTTCATGTACGGTTTTGGATAAGTAACTTGTAGATTTTATTGCTCCAGTTTGGCATTTTGTAAGATGTTCTTTTAAGAAAGGATCAAACTCTGAAATAAGTTCCATAAGACCTATAAAATTGCCATTCTATAGAGAGCCGCACTTTTCGTCATCACTTCGTAGTAGCAAACCTCCCTCACCTCAAAATTTTATTGATGCTACTACCCGAAGTAAAATATTGCAGTAATATTGGTCAGTTTTAGTTGCCTGTTCTTTTAACTCTTTGTCTATTGTACCCTTATTTGATTTTCTTGTGAGGCCTTCGTATGGCCATCAGATGCTTCATGGTATACAAGAATTTGTCTTTCAGTCCTTGCATCCATCAGATACCAAAGCTACAATGTTTTCTGAAAGTGGTGGAAATAATTTCGATGGTAAACAAAATGCTGCTCCTTTGCATAAAGAATAGAAAAGCCAGGATCTACTGTTTGGCCGTTTTTCATGTATTTATTAAAAAACCGGTTACAAAAAAATCTGTTTTGATTCACTTAATTTTTATTAATATTATTATAAAATATAAAGGATCGGCTATGACAAAAATCGACTAATTCAGAAGTAATTATTTTTTACCAAATTCCTAGATCACTATAATTTTCCATAATTTCCGGGAACTTTTATCTTCTTACTACATTCTTATTACATGTATCTTCTTACACAATCCTCATTCTTATTCTGTGCTAGAATTTCATGCTCATCAAATATTTCTACACTAGTGATACATTTACTTGTTCCGAAACAAATATTTCTTTGGATAACTCCCCGACTTCGACAGATTTTGATTGGAAAAAATGGGTTAATTTTGGAAATTTTGATAATTCTGTAACCTTTTGTTATTTTAATTTCCTTTTTTGGTGTCCGCCCGGACATTTTCAGTTATGCTTTGTTATATTTCTATGCTTCAACGTCAACAACTCCTACAAAAAAAAATTAAAATTAAAACTTTTTTAAACATTTAAATTTGTCTAATTTGAAAACTGAAATCAAAATATTTAGTGTTGAAAACAGGATGTTGCGGTGCCCTTTAACGCCGCAAAGCTGGACGTTTTTCTAAAATAAATCAGAAAATAAAATAATTGTTTAAAAATATTATTTATTTAATTACCTTTTCTTAAATAAAATTTCGCATGCGCTGATATTCACAATTTGTATCACATATTTGTAAGTTAAAATTAAAATAGCAATATTGTATACATTCAGTTTATTGTGTTTTTTGAAGGTGGTAGACAATGGTACAGTGAAAACATCTTGTCGAACTTGCATTGTCTTATTTATTTAATGTAACACGACGTTTCGGTTGGTAAGTCCTATCTCCAACCGTTATCAAGTGTAAACTGACCAGTAAAAAAAAGGTATTAAAATCATAAACATAAACCGATTCCAAGCGGTCTACCGGTAATTACCGTTCCTAAATGGTATTAACCAAACACGTCCAAGCGGTTATAGTTATAACCGCTTGAGATACGTTACGTCACCAATTAGCCCTTTATACGTCATCAATTTGGAACAGTAATTACCCACGTCCGGAGCTGTTTTCTAAACGTCAAATGTCAAAGATATTGAAATAAGTGCGGGAAAAAATAAAAACAAACAACAAATTATTTCCTTTTTAAAAATAACACAAAATTTATTATGGCTAATGAGTTTTCTTTTTTGATATTTATGTTTAAGAACTAATTACACATAATATTATTTACGTCTGGGATATTATTTAAAAACAAACAAAATTATGATAGTGACAGCTGACAAATTACGAAGTTACATCAACCAAACACGTCCAAGCGGACACGATTGGTTATGTTATAAAGGGACTGTTCAAGCTGAACCAAGGGCTTAACCGCGGTTAAAACCGATAGATCGCTTGGAATCGGTTATAGATTAATACTACTTAGATAGGAAACTTTCGTAAGTGCCAATAGAACACTGAAACGTCGATGAATGTTGCGCCCTCTGAATTTCGAGGACTAATACTAACAGGAAACCAAAATAAATTTGTGACGTCATAGTGACGGGAAAAAATTTCGTTATGGCGCCAAATTTAAATTGTCCGTGCACTTAAAATTAGTGGGAAATGTGTGCTTCTTTCGGAAAATATAATAGGCAGATTGAAATAGTGTCAAATTATGACTTTTTTTTTATCTCCATATTAAACAAAGTCCTCCGTTTATCACTTTTTCTATCTGCGTATTACTATATTATAAGAAGATTATAGCAAACAATTCACAAGTTATACAATAAAAAATTAAATAAGCATAAAATAAAAAACTGTTAAACATTAAATAAAATTAAAAATTCGTCCAAATTTCACAATGTAAAATTTACAATTTAATTAGGAACTTTGTTGGATGAAGAACAAAGTCTATATAGGATAATTTATAACAAAAGTTATGGTAACACGTTGACTGCCGGAGCTATATGTGCTTGTTTTGCCCAGCAGGCCATATGGATTTTTTGAAATTTTGTCCTACAGGCCAATAAATATAGTACTGCATAACTAAAGAAATTCTAGCGAAAATGTTGAAAAATATCCCATAGACCCTTCAAAAGTTGTTGTTTTCCCTCACGGTCCTATAGACCGAGTCGGCGCAAACGAATCTCGACTTCGATTTGAGGTAAGCGTTCACAGGTCGGCATCGTACGCATCGGACGAATCGCATAAACGGAGTAGGTACATAGCACTGCGTCCACTGTATCCGCAGAATTCGTATTGCCGAAACGACGGCCACTGTAATCGGATTTTTCAACATCAGCGTTCGGATTGTCTTATCGAGCACAACAAAATTATATGTGCGAGGTAAATGGCAATGGAAAGTGATGAAGAAGAACTTATTGTGGTTGCATGTTTGTTAGCGGACGAAGAAAGATGATATATTCAAGAAGAGATTCTTATATGGTGAATATCATACGCTATTTCCTGATTTGGTAAACGACGACGTAAAATTCTTCCAGTATTTTCGTATGTCGCATGCCAAGTTTACTGCTCTTCTTGACATCCTGAGACCACATTTACAAAGACAGAATACCACATATAGGGAAGCGATTGGACCCGAAGAAAGACTTGCCGTTCGTATAAGGTATATATTTAAAATCAATTTTAGTCGTAGATAAATTTACGCGTTAAATGAAAAGTGCAATTTTACAGACATAAATGAACTTCAAAAAAAAGTCTACCCCCAGTGGGATTCTCGAAGTATCCGGGCCAACGCTTTTATCAGTTGGGCTAGCGAGGTACGAGGATTCTTCCACCTATCGGGGTAGCGTTTTCATTTATTTTTTAATCTTAGGAACACCAATGGATTCATTTATACCTGTAAAAATTGCACTTTTCATTTAAGGTATATATTTATTTAAACATATTTATTTAATTCCAACGAAGGCTATTTTATTAATATCTTATACGAAGTAATTCAGTACCAATTATCCCACTTTACTAGGTGCTCTTTTTATTATGCCAAGATAAATATGTACTTAGATATTATGCGTTCGGATCGTCTGTAGGAGAATATCCGGTATTTTCGAAGTTCGAGTCCTGGTGAGGAGACGACAGTTTCGTCTATAGCAGGTGACGGTGGCGCAGATGATCTTGCATACGAAGCAGGTAGCAGAGATTGCAGCGCATTGGGTGTAGGTGGCTGAGCAAAATTTTCTTTCCAAGCAGTTGGTTGAGGAAGTATTGGATTTGATGTAGTTGTTGGAGAAAGCATTTGAAAGCAACATTTGAAATAATCCTTACCTTATCACCAGATGTCGAGGGTATTACGTTTGATATAGAAGGGCGTGAAGTCATCTCTGTGCTATTAACCATTTGAAATAGCTGCGCTTTAATATATATTTGATCTCGCTTAGGAAAAGTCTCGACAGTTTTCGCCATATTTATGAAAAAATCGATCATAGGGTTATTTTCGTTTCGGTTGGCTGCTGACTCCTTTTTTGCAAGGTATTTTTGAAGGATCCTGCCTGCACTTGGATTTTGAGAAGCTGCGTACCTAGATCTTTTAATAACATTTCGTGATGATGTCACGGACGAAGTGGGCAGTGAACTTTGTGTATCGCTTGATTCGGTTGTTGCGATGTTATTTTGATTTATAGTAGTGAAACTTGCTTCACTCTCCGATTCGCCCTGTTCACTGTTGTCTGTAACACTCACAGACGATAAGTTGGAACGCCGTTCTTCCTCATCAGTTAAATATGGAGTCAGAAAAGTCAGTTCTTGGGCGTATTTGGGAGGCTTCAATTTAGATGCTGCTTGGCCACTTTTGGTCCTAAGCAGATTCAGAGCTTTCCGATGGTTGTCCCTAATTCTAGTCCATCGCTCCCTGCACGCACCTCCTGTAACCATAAATGAACTTCTTTTAAAATTTGGGTCTGTAATGTTTTCCAAAGATGAAGTAAAGTTATCACCGTTCAGCCTATAATTTTAAAATGTATAAAACAGTAGGTTGGAATCCGACCCGATAACTTTACTGAATTATTAAATTTGTTTTACTTTGTTTCAGGTTTTTGGCCACTGGAAATTCTTTTTGGCCAATGTCTTTTTCCTTTAGGCTGGGTAAACGTACAATACAAGAAATCGTGTACTCAACCTGCCAAGCCATAAGCCAATTTCTACAGCCAATTGTGATGCCAAAACCTACAGAAAGGTTGTGGATCGAATCTGAAAAGAGGTTCTTTGAAAAATGGAACCTTGCCAACGCGATTGCTGCAGTCGACGGAAAACACGTGCTTATTCAAGCACCGCCTCTTAGTGGTTCGAATTATTTCTGCTATAAGAAACATTTCAGTATAGTGCTATTGGCCTTAGTGGATGCCAATTATAAATTTGTAGTTGTCGATGTCGGTGGCTATGGTAAAAACTCTGACGCGAGCATTTTGCAAACTTCTGATTTAGGTAAAGCCTTGCAGCATGGAATACTAAATATACCTCCACCAACACGACTACCAGGAAGCAATGATTCTTTGCCCCATATCATAATTGGTGATGAAGCGTTCCCATTATGCACGTATTTAATGCGACCTTACTCACGCAGTGACGCGTTAAGAGATGAAGGAAAAAAAGTATTCAACTATAGGTTGAGTCGTGCTAGAAATACGGTAGAAAACTCATTTGGGATACTGGCAAGGAAATTTAGAATTTTCGAACACAAGTTGTCTATATTGCCCGAAAACGTCCTGACTGTTGTACTGGCTACATGCTGTCTTCATAACTTTCTAAGGAATGACACGTGTCATTGGACAGAAAATGATTTGCGTGTTTCTATTTTCAACATGAGGGGTTTGCGAAACTTAACAAACATTGGTGATAACTCACGTATGGATGCTTTCGCAGTTAGAGATGGCTTCAAGAACTATTTTAAATCGGAAACAGGGTCAGTAGAATGGCAGTTAAGGAGAGTTCGAGCTGGAAGGCAAGTTCAGCAGTAGCCCATCTCATAAGTTTCATTACTCATACTATTTAAAGTAAACAATAGCACAGTTTTACATAGATGGAAGCAATGAAACAAAAAAACAGCTATCTGGAATTTACTGAACCCATCTTGACAATAAAATTTACGTCAAAAATATTGTATAGTCAAGTCCAACAATAACAATAAAATTTAGTTGTAAAAATGACTTACCAGTTGTATTCAATTTAGTTTCAATTTCTTCCCAAATGTTGTCCCGTTTTTGTTGGTTGGAGTAATAAGGATGTTTTAAATTATATAATTCTTCATAGTCTTGTACAACGGTAATCAGCTGTGGGATGTCCATATTCGCTGCAGATATCAACAAAATAGTGCCGTCGCCTGTAGTGGCTAGCAACAGGTCGAATGCGAAATGGCGGCCGAGCGGGCCGAATGAAGTGCGTCCACTGATCGGCAATCCGTATGACGTCAACGGCACGCATCGGAATAGTTGCCGCTTTGAGAATTCGCGCCAGTAATACCGACATTACAATGCGTACGATCCGTTCGCTGCGGATTAGTAAACGCACTTGTATGCCAAAGAGTGTAAAGAATAGTTAAATCCGTTTGACGCGATTCGTCCGATGCATACGATGCCGACCTGTGAACGCTTACCTTTGGGACGCTTGGTCCGATACCACGGTCCGTCTTGATTTGCGCTGACTTGTTTGTATTTTTTATTGTTCCTGAATTAGTTTGTTTGCCCGCTCCATTCACTGTGCATGTTGTTGTGTAATATTTACGAGTTCATATTGTGTTTTGTTTTATTCGGAAGAATAATGTCTTATAAAAGAAAGAGATCACTAACTAATGCTGAGTTAGAGGCTATAGCTACAAATATTGACTTGTCTGCTGAAGAATCGGATTTTGATTCAGGTAAAATTGTTTTTTTTTTCATATTTTAGAGTTACTAGAACAGCTTTTTCTTGCAGATGATTCGATAAATGATCCTGATTTTGACAGTAATGCTTGTACTTCCGATTCTGAATCTGAAGAAGAAATTCACGTCGATTCTTCGAAAGCAAACCTGCGTCCAATCGGAAGTTTGCCGTCATCCGTCCACGCTGAACTAGAGACTGGGGCTCAGGCATCAAGTTTTCCACCCAACCCAACCCACGACACACACGACTGGAGCGTTAGAATCAACATCTTCCGCTGAATTAGAAATTGATGGAGGGGAATACCAATCAGATGCCGAATCCCTAACACAACATGACGTATCCATTCCAGATATGATCGGTGATGATATATGGACATTGCCAATGGGGAACCAGCCCAATCTTATCCGGTTTGCTACGAATAAAGGTGTAATTCCTGAATTTGCTGCCTTGATGCATCAATCAAATCTAGAAGACTTTTATTTCTCACTGATCGATGACGATTTTTTCGCATATGTAGCGGATGAAACAAATTTGTATGCGACCCAAACAATAGGTACAAGAAATGATACATCCAGGCAATCACGATTACATGACTGGACGCCAACAGATAAGTTTGAAATAAAACGATTTTTTGGTCTTGTTTCCTACATGGGTATTGTGAAAATGCCAAGTATTTCATGTTACTGGAGCAAAGAAAAATGTTCAAAATTGCAATGCCCACAGAATGCATGAGCCGTAATCGTTTTGAACTTCTTCTCCGTATGGTTCATTTTTCAAACAATGAAGATAACAGTAATAACGATCGGTTACATAAAGTAAAACCAGTATTGAACAAGGTACAGAAAAATATTCAGAATTTTTACAACCCTTCAGAAACTGTTTGTATAGATGAATCTTTAATTCCATTTAGAGGAAGACTTGTAATGAAGCAGTATATAAAAAATAAGCGCCACCGATACGGAATCAAGTTGTTCAAGTTATGTAGCAATGGAGGTTTCACATACAGAATGCAAATATATGCAGGGAGAAATTTGGAACTAACCAAAAATACACCTACAATTGTGGTAATGAACCTATGTCAGCCAATTTTAAACTGCGGCCGAACTGTTGTCACCAACAACTGGTACACTAATGTGGAGCTGGCGTCTAAACTATTAGAGAAGCAAACATACCTTCTAGGTACACTCAGAAAAAACCGTCAGGGTTTACCTAAGGAAGTCGTTGACAAAAAACTGAAGATTGGTGAACACGTCATTAGAGAAAATGCACAAGGCATATCTGTTCTAAAATGGCGTGACAAGCGCAAATTAGCGTTTGAAATAATTTTGAATACTGCTTTAGTAAACGCTTGGATAATATACAAACAGGTGACGAAATAAAATATGCCAATTGTTGTCTTTCGCAAACGGATAACTTACAAGTTATGTGAATTCTTTCCTGATAATAATGTTGAACCTGACACACAAAGAATCCGAAAACGACATGAAATTGGAACTCTTCTCTACAACAAGAAGCGACCATGTACCAACTGTTACGAAAAGGTAAAGTCAGAAAGTAGATGGAAGCTCGCAAGAAACCTAAAAAAAGTGAGAACCTATTGCCAATCTTGTCCTAATGAACCAACTTTCTGTTAAGAATGCTTTAACGTAGTTCACAGGATTTAGTCAGTCTTTAATCTGTTGTACAATTTTTCTTTAACGCTTTCGTATTTCTAGAGAATATGGTTTTTTTCAGTTTCGATGTTTTTCCATTTTGATCTTTTTAACATGTTCCTTCTTTATCCAAAATATATTTTTGTTGACAACTATTTAAGTGAATTTATTATGCCATTTTTTACGAAATATGCCAATAAAATAAATTGTATATAAAAGAAAACAGAAGTTAATATTAAAATATATTTATTAGACAAAAAAAACGTAAATTCAAAACTAGTATGTACGAACCTTTCCCACAGGCCGGCTCGGTCTATTTTCATGCCTACTTCCATAAGAGAAAAGACCGGCGGCGCTTGAGAGCGTTTAAACGAGCTCGGTCTTATAGACCGAGCTGGCCTGTGCGTAACATTCTATCTCGGTCTATAAGACCAATTTTTTTTAGTTGGAACACTTTTTTCTCGGACCGTGGTGGCAGTGAACGTGGTAAATGTATAAAAGTCAATAAAAATGTAATAAATTCACCAAGGAATTACCCTCTACTCAATTCAGAAGTAATTCCTATGGTAAATATTATCAAATAAATAATTGTCAATAAATTACAAATGAAAGAGACAATAAGGAAAAATTACAGCACCAGAAAGAAGAGAGCAAATTGTATGAAGTGTAAAAAAGTTTATTGCAATAATTATTTATGCAAATGCGTGTTCCCATTGTCCCATGTTCAATTCAAAGTTTTTATCGTTTATATCTCAGATCTTTTACAACAATATAATTAACTGTTTTTTTATAAATTTCCTGTATCACAGGGGTCATCACACCCAAATGAAAACTAATCACAGCTGACACACAAAACATTGAACTAAATAACTGAAAAAATGTTGTGCGAAATATGAGAATAGATCAATTTTGTTAAGTTTTTCGGAAAATTTGATTAATGATAGTTTTCGGTAGAAGTAAAAAGAAAACCTGTGCAGGCTAAATTTCGAGGAATAGAAGCTTTTTAGTGTTCCGTAAATCGCCCAAGCCTTTAAAGCCCTAATAATAAATCGCAGTCAATCAATTTTAATCGATTCCACCAGGACTCTAATAAATTATCGAGAATTAACAGTTTTCTTTTGTTAATTCCCGCGTCCGGCGGACAGACACTGCTACCAACCTGTATATTGACACGAATTATTCGCTTAAGCTCAAATTATACACAACGCGATAAAGAAAAATATTTTAGTCAATAGTCTTTTAGCGCATGCAAGCGCATAAGTGTGTTGGCCAGATATATTTATTGCTGGAGCCCCTCTTTATTTTGGGGCCTTAGGCTTCAGCGAAATCAGGCTGATGGGAGATCCGCCACTATGAGTAACTTATTTTTTTTTTAGGTGGACACTTGCTAGCATTTCTAAGCTGCTTAGAAACAGGTCTTTTACCCAGGGGTCGTCTGGACCCACCACTTTGGTCTCAACGATCTGGCACTAATTCAAATACTAAGAGGCGTAGACCTTTACCGGCGCTGAGTGAAACCGAAGATGCAACCAAGGACTACGTATTCAGGATAATTGATAATAGTGACCATAAGGATATAAGTAAGTGATTTTTGAAGTATGAAAATTTAATGCTATTTCAATCTTAATTAGATAAATTTAACTAATTGAGGAAAAACGTCCAACGTTCGCTGCCTGGGGCTCTGCTACTGTTTAGACACTTTTGTTTCTTTTCCTTGTTTAAACTGATCATAGTCGTAATCCATATTGTTGATTCCAGTTTGTTTTTGTGTCGATTTCTTTGCAAATAACCTTCCCTATAGTCAAAAGAGTTTCCCAATTGAATCCCTGGTCCAATTTTACAATTTATGGAGTTAAATTGTAAATCATATGTGCAGGAAGTGGCGAGGTCTGGCTAAGCTAGCGATTCTAGTCAACCACCGAAGTGCAAATAAAACAAATTCATAATTTACATTTTGGCATGTATAACAAACATTTTTATTTTTTTTCAAAACCAATTTTGTACCAATATTATTTAAATAAAAACAAAAAAATTCAGTAACAAAAGAGTATAGTACTGGTGAAACATATGTATATATTACAATTATTATTACTAATTTAAAATAAACCTTTTTGAATAACTTTTGACGTCCAGAAGTCGTCCAATCTCTAGTCCGAATACTCAATGTTGAAAAGTATGCTGAAAATAAAACACAACGTCCATTTGAATAATTATATGAAATTGATAATTTTGTTTTATAGTGGACTGTATATAAAGCCTGGTTCGGCTACTCTAACGTTAATAACACCAAGTAAATACTTAAACCTTAATTTAATAACATTTAAAATTACAAGGGTCGAAGTAATACATGCGAGAGAACATAAAATTAGGTTATGAAAAGTAAATAAAATGTATTTCTGACCGAAGTGCAGACTCGTAGGCTAGTTCTCTCACACTACTGAAAACGACAAACGAAACGATGTCGAAATACCTGCGCGCGCGCCGCGTTTTCCGCTCACTAGTCGAGTTTTTTAAGGTCTGTAATCGCAAGAACTGAACAAATTTTCTAAGGAGAAAATCAGAAAATTATATTACAGAGAAGTTCAACATTCTCATTAAAAAGAACTATTCACTGATAATAAATATTTCCAAGGTATATATTTTACTCAGATAATATAATTAATAAACTAGAAACTTCTTAGGCTGTCGTGCCGATTAGATTAGCATGACCTCGTAGGCAGGACGAGGCTACGCAGATTAACAACTGAGGATATTAAAGACTTTGATTCATCAATACTGGTGAAAATCAGACACACAAAAACAAAATTACCCAGATCCTTTACCACTACAAATACTTTTTATGAAATTTTGAAGAAATATGTAGTGTTCGTTCTCAAAATATAAGAGAAAAAAGTGTCTAAATATTACAGAAAATTGTGAAAATAAAAATATTCCTATAGTTATTATCTAGTTTATCGCGTTTACTTATATAAAATTACATTTAAGCCTATGACTGATTGTACCTCGCTAAGAATAAATTTAAAATACTCAAATTAACTCTAAGAGAGATTAATTAAAAAGGACAATATATTGCCCAGAGTGACGAGGTGGTGGCTCTACTTGCAATCATTTAACTTTGATATCGAATATAGAAAAGGCAAATACATTCCACACAGCGATAAATTTTTTAAACCCCCACAACTATCTGAAGAGACCGATTGTATTACCCCGGCAAATGTTCTTACGAGTGATAACTGGCTTAAAATGAACCAAAAGTGCGATCTCGAAACATGCAATATCAAATCAAAATTACGCGAAAGTCAGCTGACTCACGACTATTTTTATCAAAATAAAGTTCTATTTTGAAAAATTAACCAGGGCTAAAACCCGTCTATTTACAGGGCTTTTGTTCCCAAGAGAAGTAGACTCGGTTTGTTAAAAATTTTCCACGATGAGCAGTCACATCTTGGATTAGATAAAAATTTTCCAAAGATAAACCATTGCTTTTGACTACCAAGAATGGCACGGTACGCTATAAAAATATAACAATAATAATAATAATATTCTTTATTTTCCAACAAAATCGTATACAGGACGACAAAGCAACGTCATACAAAGGAGGATCTAGCTCCCATAGGTCACATCATAGTCACATGCTCAGCGTACATTGCCCTATTCTCAACAAACAAATGATTGTAATTTTTGACGAATAACACCAAGGAAGAAAATTATAAGGAGGGAAGGGTGAGTATTTTTAGTTTGCTGAAGAAGTAAGGTCTACACGAAGTTCTGTAGGTCAGGCCCAATAAACAACGAATGATACGCTTTTGAAGATTCTAAATATATCTAGAGCTCCTCTTGCTCATCCCCAGAAACAGATACCATATTTTAAGATCGACTGTACCTGTCCGAAATAAAATAGGCGAAGAGATACCTCAGGCACTACATCCCTTAATCTTTTAATCAATCCGCACAAGCTAGCTAATCTGGAATAAAGATTTTTAATATGTTTTTCCCAATTTAAATTGGGGTTAATGTGTATTCCTACTAATTTAATACTATTGGCTACAGGGATTGACTGCCCACCAGACCATACAAGTAGAGATTCTGAGACAATAGTGGCCTTCGAAAAATTAATCAACCTTGTTTTATTAGAGTTCAAAGACAACTTACTGTCCAGACACCAGATATTAAACCAAATATTGTGATTACTGCGTTAAATGTATTCCGAATAAAAAATACACTGGGCGTAAACAGGCATTATAACACCCTATAGAAAAAAGTTCTTTCTTCAATAGGGTGTTGAATAGGTGTTGTTGAATTTTAGTTCAATTTCACACAGTGCATTGCCACTGTTTGGGGCTATTCCTGTTAACAGTAAAGGTTTATAATCATGTTTTTTCTTTTAATAAAGGCGTTCATAACATATTAATTTTTAATTCCGTTAAAAATTCTTACTGGTCCTATGACCTATAGGAAATTAAACAATGTTACCAACTTAACATTTACCTAAATTTACCAACCAATAAGTACAACCCCAAAAGTTCTAAATCTGCTCAGAGTAGATGTAAATAGCAAAAAAAGTCTGAATGGGCGAGCGTTCTTCCCAAATTGTAATTAACTCTTAATAATACAAAAAACGCCGGTTCGATTTTTCCCACTCTATTTATTAACAGGGAAACTTATGGATACGAGGAATGTTTAAATCTTAACATAGAAAGTATAAATTCAGTGACAACTAATGATTGTAAAACGGCCTACGAACGTTCTCTACGTTGCAGCTTAGAGCAAAAGATAGATAAAGAAATTAATAATATATATTTTTAATAAAAGCCGAACAACAACTAAAATCTTTAAAGTTGGAGATATAGTTTTCTATCGATCTGGAAACTTGCATCTATCGAAACTAGATCCTAGATACGACGAGCCATTTTAACGCCCGGGAGAACTTGAAATATACTAATCGCAAAAGAATTGTTACAAATTAAATGATGCGCATATAGCCAGATGAATTGAAGAAAAGAACATTTAATACTCATTGTTTAAATGACTATATTCCTTTGTCCATTCCTTTGTTAGTATTATAAGAATTTTATATATTGTGTTTAGTGATGTTAAGAGTAATTTATTGTTGTTATTACTAATATTTGTTAAACCATAAACGTATATGCTTTAATATTATTAAAACTTCACAAAAGTGAGTTTGCCATAAGTCTGCAAAACCGATTTCTACTTTTCTTACAATTGCATATACTTTTTCTACGACTGCATCTCACAAAATAACAAACGTTCTTTATAAATTTATTTAAATTTCCAACAATATTATTTAATGACTATTATTTAATAACAGGTGAACAAGTTTTCTATTTTCTACAATTTTAAAATGACAATAAAATTGAACTACTTATTAAGGCTATAATTAATGGTAACATTAAAACCGTTTTTAAAGTTAACTATAGGAATATTTTTATTTTCACAATTTTCTGTAATATTAAGACACTACTCGGACGAATATGATTAGGTCGCTGGGCCATTTCTTGGCAAAGGTTGCAAATATTTTCCTTTAATTAATCTCTCTTAGAGTTAATTTTAGTATTTTAAATTTATTCTTAGCGAGTTACAATCAGTCATAGGCTTAAATGTAATTCCATATAAGTAAACGCGCTATTGTTTTACTGCATAATAGACGGTTAGAGTCTCAAGCTCGTTCAATTTTCTTTCTTCTTTTATTGCATGTTTTCAAAAAAAACTACTATGGAGTCCGTATGGAGTTCTATTCTATGCGCGTTGAGAATTCGGGAATGTAGTTTTTGAACCAGGTGCATTTAAAAGAGCTTTTAATTTTCCTCGTCATATTCAGAACATGACCAATATAAAAAATCTGTTTTTTGAAAAACATTTATTAATATGTAAACCCGCCAAAGTAAGGGAGAATAGAACCTGATCGAGTTTTTCCAAACATGTTTGGATGATAGAATAATTATCCATTCATGTACACCAGCGCATTGGTATCTTTTAGTTTACCCAGGACTTTACAAATTTCCCGTTGAAGCACTGCAGGAGAGTTTAAAAGACCAAAGTAAAAACAAATATTCAAAATAAGCTGTTTTTCAGATATAAGGATTTGGTGAAATCCTGCTGTCATTTCGAGGGTCGTAAAATATTTGCTTTCAGCCAGCTGATCAATGTGGTCGTCCATACATCGTAATAGAAACCGATCTTTAATGGTTCATTTCATTAAGAACGCGATTTTAATAAACGTATAAACGTCGGCTGCCATTTTTGAAAGCAAACTACATTCTGCACCCGTATCGATTAAGCAATTTACGGTATTTCACTTCTTCATAATGAATATTTTAATTTTTAATTAAACTCTTTCTTTCACTTATATTTCCAACAGAGGGTTTTTAATTCTCTGTATTTACTAACACTCGCTAGTATATCAAGGGCATATCATACAGCAGTTTTATATCGAGCAAATTTATTCATTTAAGGGCGAAACAATTTTTCATTTAAATTATAATTAGATGAAATCTTAACACAGAAAAAGTCAAAATTTGAAGTAACAAAAGTTTTATAATGTTAAACATATTAAAAAGTACTTTCAGTTTTAAAGAAAAACAAAGAAGAAAAGGGAATTACTTTATCTAATTTGGTGCATAACTTAAATGAATATGAATGACAATTTCAAGTTTAAAATTAAAAAACAAATAGGAAAAAACGAAAAACTAATAACTTATTCTATGTTGGTGTATATTTGAATTTTTCCACAGCAGTGCGTTCTTGTTTTCCTCTTAAAAATTTCAAAACTTATACAATGTCTAACCATAAAAAAATACTATATAAACCTCTAAAGCCAATGCCTTAAAAAACGCGAAACTTTATGTTAAACTAATATCGCTTCTGTTTAACGAATTAATTAAATTTTACGTACAAACTTTAGCTCTTCGACTCTATAAAATTTTATTTGAGTTTCGAATGTCAGAACTGCCTCATGGCGAAAACGATGTCGTAAAGAATTTAAAGCGTTCCTTACATTGCTCAAGACGTCGTCTTCTTATGAATTTTATCCCAGTTTGTCGAGATGACAGGTTATATAAGGGGTAGCGTAGGAGTCTAATTGAATTTTTCACATGCCTGTAAGACATTTTCATGTCCTTAAATAAACAGAATTTATCACTGAATTCAAACTAGGCAATCTTAATTAATACACACTTTTATACAATTATGCAGGTTTTTAAGGTGAAAAATGGAACAAAAGCCGGCAACTTCCTTTTTTAAAAAACTTTTATTTTTTACAAAAGGGTTACAACACTGTATAAGTGATTAATTAAAACTTAACTTTAGATTGAACGATTAGCCGAACAGCAACTAGCTTTGACACGGATCTAATGTTAATTATTAATAATACTTTTTTCTATTTATATAGGGAATTATGGTGTCTCAGCACTAATCAGCAGTATTAGTATGGTTTGTGGATATTACTTGCGTTTTATTTCAAAGTGCTTTGCTGCGTCCATAAGAAATAGTACATGATTATTCCGATTGATAGGCCTTTGCAAACAATCGAAAGTTAAAGAATTTACAAGAAAACCAAAAGGCTTACTTAAACAACAAAACGCAAATAATAAAATCAAACCAGGCAAGCACAAAGCAATATGTCATCGCAAATCGTGCAAATCTTTTCTTACTTTTTCTTGTTTCGATTTATTTATTTTGAAGGTTTTTTATTTTCTTTTTGAATTAAGTTTAGATTGATTTACTCTCGGCTTCTTTTGTCAGCAGCTGAAGAGTATCGGTTACTAAAAATTGGAAAGCTAACCTTATTGCCAAAAGTCAATGTAATTTATATGAAACGAGAGGACATTTTAAACAGCGTTTAAAAATTTTTGACTAAAAATCCCCGACTTACTCCCTTTACAAACGACAGGCCTGGTGATAGTTGGTTCAAGGTAGTCGGGTAACAAAGGATATTTGAAAAATATAATGAATTAAATAGCACTTTTTTAAAAAGATATCCAACAATTGCTTACAGCGAACAAGTGAAGTAGTAAGTGGTGCCAGCTCTTGTGTTTAGGAAGCAGATATTCGAAAATGGCTCAAGATATAAACAGTTATCTTACTTCCAAAAATGCAATTATTGATGACCCTTCAAGAATTTAGAATGGCGACGAATCGGAATTTTAGATTTGCCTAGAGACAGGAAGTTTTTGCTAGAAAAGGCGAGAAGATGTTTATTCTGTGGAGAAGGGATCACCTAAGGAAAGCATCGCATGTTTTCGTTTTCTGCTTCTGGATTAAGTCGTCCACCAATGACAATTTATCCATATAAGCAAGTTCCAGAAAAAATAAGTTAGACTGTCAAAAATTCTGATTCGGGCATTGGAAGATCAGATGGTGGATGACAGCAGATTCTATGATTAAGTGAAGAATGTATTCCATCGATTCTTGGTGAAAAATAATATACAATTTCCTGTATTATTATTTCTAGGTAGCCATTTAACTTATGAGTTAAGTGGATTTGCAATGAATTAAACATTGAAGCTATAGCCTTATACCCGAATGCAACCAGAATTCTTCAACCATGTGTTGTTGCAGTATTCAGGCCCATAAGAATGGGATAGAAAAAAGTTGTCAGGGAATTTTATAAAGAAAATCCTAAAGAAGTTTTTAAATAAAATGATATTTGCTCTTTTATTGGAAAAAGTAGTAGCGAATAATATTAAGAGAGACACTTTAATCAATGGATTTCGTATGTGTGGTTGATTCCCTTTTAACCCAGATGTTGTTGATTACACGAAGTATTTGGGAAACAAAAATGAGCATCATGAGGTGATATTATAAAAACTTTCTTATTATATATCTTATTAATACGTATCACCTTAAAAATACCATCTCCGCGCATGGAGCGTAGAACATTTGTCAGTTTGACAGCAACAGATTTAATTGAAAGATTTAAGTATTTTGATGATCTTTTGAGGGAAGGCATTATCGAAGACTTTTTGACTTTGCACAAAATATGGAGTTATTTTGAAAAACCAGATTTTTTGTTAAATGATACAAGAAATGACTTGGTAATAATAAAAGAGGTGACAGAATCATTTCAGAATCGGGTATTAAACTGATAGTTACACGAAGTATTTGGGGAACAAAAATAAGCATCCTGAGTTGATATTATAAAAACGTTCCTATTTATTTATTGTTAATAGGTATCACCTTTAAGTTAAAAATACCATCTCCGCGCATGGACTGTAGAACATTTGTCAGTTTGACAGGAACAGATTTAATTGAAAGATTTAAGTATTTTGATGATATTTTTATTAGGGAAGGCATTACCGAAGACTTTTTGACTTTGCACAACATATGGAGTTATGTTGAAAAACCAGATTCATTGCTAGATGATACAAGAAATGACTTGACAGTAATTAAAGAGGTGACAGAATCATTTCAGAATCGGGTATTGAACTAAAGGTTACACGAAGTATTTGGGAAGCAAAAATAAGCATCCTGAGTTGATATTATAAAAACGTTATTTATTGAAATAAATAAAGGTTCTTATTACCCTCTCCAAGATAGTTGAAAAACTTGCAAAAATCAGAATTTTGAAAAGAGAGAATCAGAAATCTGCAAATCAGTTTGGATTTCAAACGGGAAAAGGGACTCACGACGCTGTTCTCGGCTTTTTGGAGAGTGTCTATGTGTCCTTAAATTCTGGAGAGTCCGCGGCGGCAGTGTTTTGCGATTTATCCAAGGCATTTGATTGTGTAGATTATGGAATACTGCTGTCTAAGCTCAATAATTATGGCTTTAGAGGTGTGGCATTGCAATGGCTCCTCCTATCTGTCTAATCGTACCCAAACAGTTACAGTATCTGGTTGTTTATCCGATTCCAGATTCCTTAAAACTGGAGTACCTCAGGGTTCAGTGTTAGGACCACTATTGTTTTTGCTCTATGTAAATGATTTGGGTTCATTAAAACTGCAGGGCAAAGTGGTTCAGTTTGCTGATGATACCACCATTTTATGGAATCATAGAGATTCTGATAATGTTAGAGCCCAGGTTTTTAAGGATCTTCAGATTTTATCGGAGTGGTTTGCTGCAAACAGGCTTATATTTAATGTCGGCAAAACCTTTATTATGGGATTTAAGTGTGACGTTCAGGGCCTTATATTTAGTAAAAACTCCCCCTTGCAATACAAAGAAAGCTGTAAGTTCTTTGGTATAACCATTAATGGTCGCCTTCGTTTCGAAGATCATATCCTAAATCTTGCATCAAAATTATCCTCTGGATGCTTTGCAGTAAGAATGGCGGGGCATGAGCTGGGAGGGGTAGTTGCACGTTCAGTGTACTTTTCTCTTATTGAGTCCCATCTTCGTTATGACTTGCCTTTTTGAGGTTTAAGCAACAAGGGATTATTAAACATAATTTTTGTGATTCAAAAAAAGGCAGTTAGATACCTATGTTCCGCTGGGTTAAGAGATTCTTGTAAACCTCTCTTTATATCTCAAAAAATCCTAACTCTTTTTTCTCCTTTTATCTTAGAAACAGCTACTCTTATTCATAAATGTCCTAAACCTCCCTTTAACACTGGTTATATGACTCGCCAGGTTAACGATTTTCCCTTACCAATCCCTACATCCTCCCTCACCAAGAACTCCTTATACTTTAGCAAAGAAACTTATATAGAACTTATATACCTTAGCAAAAAAATTTACAACCATGTTCCTCTATGTATCGGACAAATTTTAGAAGTTAAGAAATTCAAATAGAAATTAAAATCACTTTTATTATCTAGGCCTATGTATGTATGTATGCCATATATATGGCCTTGACGATTTTTTTAATGATACCTTTTGACCTGTGCTCTGACATCATTGTAGTGTTTTAGTTTTGTTTCCTATTAAATGTTTTAATTTACTTCCTCTAAATTCTGTTTTATTGACAGCTTTACTTATTTTTTAATCAAATTTATCAAAAAGATGTTTTTTTTTTCAATCTGTTTTGTTATAATTAATTTTGGTAATGCGTGTAAATTTTATGGTAAAATGTTTTAGATGTTATGTTTGTTTGAAATTTGAAATTTAAAGTGAATTTGGATTTTTTTAGTTTTTAGGATGCTTGAACACAAGATTTTGTTTTGTCTTTCTTTCTATTTATTGTTTATAGGTATCACGTTTAAGTTAAAAATACCATCTCCGCGCATGGACCGTATAACATTTGTCAGTTTGACAGGAACATATTTAATTGAAAGATTTAAGTCTTTTGAAGATCTTTTGATTAGAGAAGGCATTACCGAAGACTTTTTGACTTTGCACAACATATGGAGTTATTTTGAACAACCAGATTCATTGCTAGATGATACAAGAAATGACTTGATAGTAATTAAAGAGGTGACAGAATCATTTCAGAATCGGGTATTGAACTTAAGTGAGGTTTACCTGAATTAATTCCACCTGAGGATAAACTTTCAAATGAACCAAAAATTAATACAAATAACATAAAATATTGTCAATAAACCTGGTTTAAAGACACGATTTATAAAAAAGCAAAGAATAAACGTAATATGGAAATAGTTTCCTTTGCAATAACATTAAGGGAGTATCAAGAGAGTTTCGAAAAGAGAAGAGAAGAAAAGAGAAGCCTTAAAGTTAGAACTAGAAAATACCAAATTGGAGCGAAAGCCAAAAAGAGAAGAAGGTGTAGCAGCAAAAGCATTAAAGAAGACTACGCGAGACACGGACAAAAATAATTCATGTTTCGTATGCAAAGTGCATACGATAAAACATAAATGACTATGTTCCTGAAGGGGTTATTGAAACATATTGTCAAACAGAATACAACCCCAAAATATATGACGACGCCAAAAAAATTGTACATGAGCAACATGAAATTAACAGCAAACCGTGTGAACTAAAGATGGTAAATGAAAATCTTTGAAACAAAAGTGGAAAATTACGACATAGACGTCGATGAACTATTTGTATGTATCAAAGTGAAATTAAAAAATATAAGTGATTATAGTTGAGATTTAATAAAAGTTTTTGTTCATTGTTTTCAAATTTATATTTGCCTGTGTCCAATAACTGAACGTTGTTTGTCTAATAATTAAATTTTTTGTCCAATAACTAACTTTTTAGAACTTTTTCTGGACTTTTCAACTTTTCTAAATGAACCGTAATATTTAGAAAATTAAAAACCCGTAGGCTTAACATAGAATATTATGTACTAAGGCATAGGCTAAATAATATACGTTTAAAAATAGTTAGATAGGTAGCGATAGATAGATAGCGACGAAAATAACCTGACCCCTAAAACACCTGCGATTAGTCCAAAACTTACTCCAGGTCATCGGCAAGCACGCCTGCTTTTGCAAGGGATCATCTGAATTGGACGTTGGAACAATGGGGATCTGTTCTGTTCTCAGATGAGTCCAGAATATGCCTCCATGGTAGCGACCGAAGAAGGAAAGTGTACCGAAGACCAAGAGAGCGATTTGCAGATTGCTGCTTTGAAGAGCGAAGTGCTTATGGAGGTGGTTTCTGCATGATCTGGGGTGCAATTTCTATAGAAGCACGAACCGACCTTCAGTTCATTCGTAGGGGCGACCGTGTTCACGGAAGAAGAGGTTTAACGGCTGCTAGGTATATCGAGGAGATTTTAGCAATTCATGTGGTACCTTACGTCGACTACATTGGAGATGAATTTACCTTTATGCATGACAACGCAAGGCCGCACACCGCAAGAATCGTACAAGATTACATTGCAGAAGTCGGTTTTCGGGTTATGGAGTGGCCAGCATACAGTCCTGACCTAAATCCGATCGAACATTTATGGGATGAGCTAAAACGAAAAATTCGAGCTAGACTTCGTACCCCAAACTCGATCCCGGAGCTTATTGTTGCAGTAGAAGAAGAGTGGCTAAACATCCCACAAGAAACAATAGCAAACTTAATTAGATTAGGAGGTCATACCCATTATTAAAAAATTAAGTGTTAAGCTTTAAATTGTCAATAACCCTATTTATGTTAATAATAAAAAAGCCTAATTTTCTTAATGCATTAATTTCACTATGTTAAAGATAGGTTGTTCAAATAAGTTTTCATAAATTTATACTCATATTAAAGGATATTAAATTGTCTTTCAAACAGCATATTTCTTCTTTTGATCTAAAAAAAGAAAATAACTACCTAAAAAAGGAAATATTTTATTTAAAAGTATTTGGAAAATTACGTTCAAGTGATGGAACAACTAATAAATTTTATTAAGGTCATTGGAAAAAAACTACTTCTAACTTAATGGATAAAAACAAGAAATTAATTTACCCAATTCGATGCATAACTTAAATGGATTGGAAGGAAAATTTATATTTAAAAATGAGAAACGAACGTTTTCTTTTAGAGTAATTGATAACTACTAAAATAGTAGTTACAGTAATTGACATCTACTTAAATGTCTTTAAGAACTCAAGAAAAATATCGTTGAATGCTTAAAAAAATATAAATCGCCTATATTGCCTGGAAGAGAGGAAATACAAAGAAAAAGGGAGATATTTTGTTAAAATTTAGAAAAAAATGCCATATAACCCAACTAAAAATTACTTTACCTTCAGAGACAAACGCATAATAAAATAACCTTATAACTTGTTTTATGTTTGTGTAAATACTGATTTCTTGAAGGTATCTGCCAACGTAAGTCATACTTTATCCCTAATCAGGCCTTAACATGGATGCGAAGGAGCTATAGTCACTTCTACATTTTCTCCTTAAAAACCTCTAAGGATTCCAAATGACCCCAACGCCACTTAAGATCAATTATTCATTGAGCATTTCAAGTACTATATTAATTTAATCAAAAAAAGAATTTCATTAATGTTTCATAAACTTGACAAGCGTTTCTGGCGCAAATAAACTGTGAAAATTTCTAACTTCAATTTCTTTCAACTGTTCTACTAACTTGCTTTTTACCTTCTATGATGTCTCTTTTGTTGCAGTAAAAAGAAAAGATTTAATGGACACTAAAGCATCGCTTCCAATAAAAGTGAGAGTGCAATTGGGCAGCACGAGTACAAGTTCGGAAAGTTCCTCAAAAAGTTTTAGTTTGGGTAAGTCTTAGTTGAAATAAAGTGTTTAATTATTGTTTGCAACGAGACAAAGGTTTAAATATTTTACTTAACTTAGTTTTTCCGACTGTAGACCAACAGACTGTACCCGATAGTCCGCCAAGTGTCTACATCCAAGCAGTATGTGATTCGATGAAAAAACAAATTATTTCACGAGCTTTTTACGGATGGCTAGCATATTGTAGGCACCTGTCAACGGTCAGAACGCATCTTAGTGGTCTAGTTAATGGGAAAATTATTAGCGGAGATGGAGCATCAAGCGGTAAGTTCGAAATTTAAAAAAATGTACGTACGTTTTATAATCCTCGGATCGTTAGTCGGATCTTAGGGCGGCACCCTCAAGTACTATGCATAAGTTTTAAACCAATTGAGTTAGAAGGGTAAACGTATTTTTATAAACCATAATATTTGATTTAAAAATTATCCTCTATAACTACTTGGCAACTCATACTGTTTTTAAGTTAGAATTCTCAACAATTTTGTTAACGTCACTCAGGTGTTAGGTCGGGAATTTAATGAATAACTTATAACACTATTTTTAAATTATCCATAAGTAAAAATTGCAGACGGTAGCTCAAAATTATTGAAGGCTGGGCGTTTGTAATTTAGGATTTAATATGAGTCACAGTCTGTATATTAAGAATAAGAACCAGTTAATTTTTGCTAAAACTAAGAACTTCTAACTTAATTATTTTAATTCATACAAAGACAATTTGGACTATGCTATCGCAATAATAAGCAACAGTTCCCAACAAGAACCCATTTTATTTACATAACCGTATTTAAACTTCGTATAGTATAAAATCTAAGTCACTCTTCTATAGAAGCAAAATCTATAAAATGTAATCAATTACATTTTATAAAATTGAAATATGAAATGTATTGATAATTTAAGTTCAATTACAACTTATGAGTATTGAATGTTTTAATTTCATTATAATTAAATGAAAGTAACAAAATATATGCCGAATGGAAAGTTCATTAACCCTGTTTGGTGTGTGTAGAATAAAAAATTATCTCTAAATTATTAAAGATTTAAATTATAACCAAACAGTTTTACAAATTACATAAATAAAATGTATGAAAAGTAATGATTTATGGTGTGTATTGTTGAGGAAGGTGAGGAAAACAGGACACACAACTTGTCGGGTGCGTATTAATGTAAAACTACCCGTCGTACACAATACGCGGTTCGGTCCAATAATAAAAGCCAAAAACTTTAGGCAAAAAAAACACTTATATTATCAAACAAAAATCAGGCAGTTTTAAGATGGTTAAAGACTATGTTATGTATGAAAATTAAATTAAAATCAGAAAAAGCAAAAAACCTATTATAGAATATAAAAGAGAATATAAAAGCGACCGAAATAATAAAATAAAAACTGATAGCTCTGACAGACGTCGTTCAGGATGACGTGACATTCTCCCACCTGAGGCATGTTTTTAAAACAAAAGAAACATGACTCACCTAACTAAAACAGAGACAACATGTAAACAATGTAAATAAGTAGGTTCAATAATAACAATGTAATAAGCCTTAAAAATGTCAACTACCTACCTACCCTACACAAATAGAATAATTAACTCTATGTAAAAGTAATCCTAATCATTGTCCCTATACCTGACCGGTACGCGAACGTTACCCTGGACTTGACCTGTATACTCCCACCCTCTAAGGTCAAATCTGCCTTCAGCTATTATCATGATAGATCCTTTGATGAATGATTCCAAATCTTCCTCATTGGCGACACTAGTTACGCAATTGTCAACATAGAAAGCCTTTGAAAATTTAACTACAATGTCCTTGGATACTGCCATCGATTCACATTTTTCGGAAATCTTTGACAAATGGTACTCCAACGAAGCTCCTAACAAAAAAGGGCTACTATTAATTCCAAACACCACTCTACGATGACGAAATATTATTTCTTGGCCATTTTTATCTTGCCATAGGAACCGAAGAAAATTCCTGTGATCTGGGCGTATGCTAAGCTGTAGAAACGCTTTCCGAATATCTGATACTACCCCAATTCTTTGCTGCCGAAACCTCAGTAAAATATTTGGAATCATTTCGATCAAATTAACCCCATTTTCAAGGCACTGGTTTAATGATGGACTGTCCTTTTCTCTGGCGAATACCGGTCTTATCTTTGTGGATGAGTTTAATTTGATTACGGGCCTATGAGGTAGGTAATGAGCCTTTGAACTTGTTTGATCTTCGCAAACTTCCTCCATGATGTTCTCACTTTGCCAGTTCTCAAAAACCCGAACAAAGTGTCCTTTGTTTCTGGTATTTTTCCCATCTAAACCCAACCTAACAGAGTTTCTACAGCTACCAGTCCACATCTCAAAATGTGTCTCTTGCCTGTGTATAATTTACCCGCTATATCAAATTCTATTAACAGTTCAATAGGGCCAGAATTATGTGAATCTGATATCTTGATGTTTAGTGTCCGTAACTCTTCCATCCAAGGACCATTGAATACAGAATCCACTCCACTGCATATGACAGGTTGATCCAGTGCCTTGAAATTACAGCTCTAGTTGTTGTGACTAAAAGTGACGTCATAGCAGTAATAGACTTGCGGTAACTCAGTGCCTCCAAACAAATCGTGAATAACGTTAATTTGCCTCTTCGATTGGTAACCCAAAAAATCAGCCGTCGATTTTAAAAGATAAGTTTTTTTCGGAACCAGTATCGATCAGCGCACGCACGTACTTTGATTTATTCGCGCCCTTAACTTTTACCTGCAAAGTTTGCAAAAATACGTGTGTATTAGAACTATTTGCCAGAGTCTGATTTACGTTTTGTACCACACTTTCCATAACGTCCTTTTTCTCATAGCTGTTCCGACCAGAGCTGTACTGACCCGAGCTACAAGATGGAAGTTCAGGACACATTAAAGTGACATGGGATTTGCTGCAAACTATACAATTTAAGCGTGCTCGACACTTTCGAGAAGAATGACCCAGTTTTAGACATCGGAAGCACGCACCATTTTTTGACAAAATATCCTTTCTCTCCTCACGACCTAATTTCTGCGCCTTAAAACAATTGCTGCTCTCATGAGGATTTTGACAAAAAATACATTTTGTGGTTCCATCTGAATTGATTAAGCCCATCGCGGTTTGAAATTTAGGCTCAAAATCCTGGCCTGCTTTATTTGTTTGGTAACCACCCCGTTTAACATCCTTATGAACAGTGCTTCGCAAATTAAAACCTTCTGTTGCTAAAGAAACATGTTGCTCATTATCGACTTCCAATTTTAGAAAATTAATGAGGCTTTTAAGTCAATTTTCGATTGTAGTAAGACCTGTATTATCCAGTGAAACCTGCGAATTTATACCAGTGTCTCCGATATCCGGTGTCCGTTGCCAAATTCTTAACAGCTCTGGCGGTAAGCAAGACTCGACCAACGGAAATAGCATCGCCGCGTATTTATCGGACGTAATACCAAGGGTTTCTAAGGCCCGTAGCTGAGTTTCCAGTTTATCATACAAACGAGTTATGTCTAATCTATTGCCAGACGAGGTATTGTTTATAACTAATTTAAGTAACTCGCGCACATAAACTTCTACCTGGAGGTCTTCCTGACCGAACCGCGCGTGAAGTCACTCCACCATTTTACTATAGTTACTTCTGGTAGCGGGAAAACTTTCGACTAGTTGCCTTGCCCTACTGCCTTGAACCGTCGCCTGAATTAAATATTCGACCTTGTCGTTGTCGTCTATTTCCAAATCATTGTGAACCTTTTGAAACTGAGACCAAAAAGACAACCTGTCTTTGATATTTCCATCAAATTTTTTCAACTCGAGAATAGGTAACTTAAATTTACGCCTACCTTGTGTCTGATGCTGTGGCTAACACTAGGCTCGGAATTTACCTCTTCATCTGGATCTGCCTTTACCCTAGGCTGTAAACATTCCTTACATTGAAGACTCAGATCTGTATACCTTTTAACATATCCATCTGCACCCTCCATTTCTGGTAGTAAGTCTGTCTCTGCTGTGTCATCCTTTCCTAACATAAGAGCATAAATATCCCCATCAAGTCTCTTTAGATCCTCAATTTTCTGTTTTACCAATTCTAAAGAAACCGTAATCAAACGCTCTTTTCCTTCCGGTGATGACAAACTCAAACTCAAACTTAAAAATGCTTTATTGTCAATATAAACATAGAAGTTGTAGACAAAGCCAATAGACTGTACATTGAATGAATAAAAACGAGAAACTAATTTAAAATAAAATAAAATTTTGAAAAATACTTAAATGCTAATCATTAAAAAATTCACTTAAACTATAGTACGCTTTACTAGCAAGAAATATTTTCGTCCTTGTACGTAGGCTTTTTTCAGTCTTAAGTTGTCTTATTTCTAGTGGAAGTTTATTAAACAGCTTTCTACCTCCATATATGATAGAGCTACGGACAAGTTCAAAATAAGGAATGGGTAGCCTCAACAAATAATTTTGTCGCGTATTATAGTGGCTTCCTAAGTGGAGTTCCTGTTTATATTTTCTAAAAACTAAGCAAACTGTTTCCAAAATAAAGATACAACACAGGGTTAAAATATTATGACTTACAAAAAGCGGACGACATGAGTCACGAGGCTTGACCCTACATAGATATCTAATGGCCCTTTTCTGGAGTACAAACACTGAACTAAAAAGTGAATTTGAACATGAACCCCAAAAGCAAATTCCATATCGAAGGTGCGACTCGATAATCGCGAAGTATGCAGATCTGGCGATGGAGAAATTAAGACTGGTGGCAATAACCCTTAGGGCGTAGCAGCCTGATGAGACTTTTCTACATACATTCAAACATTACATTAATTGTCAAAAAATTTGCATCACACCAGTCTTTTATTTTTAACAAATCTGCACGTATATTGGCCTCCATTTGAGAAACATCAGAGTCGTGCCAGAGGATGGTGGTATCATCGGCAAACAATGTAAATTTGCCAGAGACCTGCAGTTGTGGCAGATCGTTCACATAAATGAGAAAAAGTAAAGGACCAAGTACTGATCCTGGCGCAACACCCACATTTATATTAAGTTCCTTAGAGATACCACCATTAAATTTGACAGCCTGGTAGGAACGAAACCACTCAAGGGCAGTTCCTCTGAAACCATAGAGCTCCAGTTTCATCAGCAGCACTCTGTGACTCACGCAGTCAAATGCCTTGGACAAGTCACAGAATACCGCTGCTGCAACTTCACCAACATTCAGTCGGTTGTACAGGTGCTCTAGAAAGCTAAAGATAGCATCATTTGTGGTCACAGACTCACGAAAGCCAAACTGCTGAAGACTCAGTAGGCCAAACCTATTTAAAAATGAAACCATCCTCACCTTAACGAGCCGTTCCACTATCTTGGCTAAAGTAGGCAATAACGCTATAGGTCTAAAGTTAGAAGGACAGTCGCGATCGCCACCCTTGTAAAGAGGAACAATCATTGCTCTTTTTAAGCACTCTGGGAAAACTCCAGACATTAATGAAAAATTAATGGACTCGGCCAAGACTTGCAAAGCAACAAGAGGTAAAGCAGAAAATATTTTAAGAGAAAGCCCATCCCAACCTGATGAACTCTTATTCTTAATATTAACCATTAACTGTTTAAGCTCTTCTACACTTGTGGGGGCAAAAGAGAAATATTCGGCTACTACCACATTGCTGAGATAGCTCCTGGGATCTATTTTTTGTGAGAGATTGGCTGCAAGGTTACTAGCAATATCACAGAAGAAGGAATTGAGGACATTGGAATCTAAGGTACTTGGAATAACCAAGACAATATTTTTGCCCCTTAGCTCATTTAAAATCTTCCAAGACTCTTTTGCTCTGTTGGAGGAACTATTTATCCTCCTTTGAAAGTAGGTCCACTTAGCCATTTTCATTGAGTTTCTGTAAATCTTGCGGTATCTGTTATAATAATTTAAAAATGTTGCATTGTTTATAGCGTATTTCCTAATGTAAAAAAGAGAGCGCATATTTTTTAACTCACACTTTCTCTCTCACTCTCTCTCGCACCTTCTAACTCTTTAAATTTAAAAAAAAATTAAATAAAACCCAGAAAAAGCAAAAAACCTATTAACCCGGCCCCGAGAATATAAAACCGACCGAAATAATAAAATAAAAACTGATAGCTCTGACAGACGTCGTTCAGGATGACGTGACACAATTCAAGGTTATATGGGCTTCGGCTATTTGTCCATATCCTATCATTTAGCCTCAATTAACAATGACAACAAACTTCACTAACAATTATCAATGATTTAAAAATTTTAAAAAAGGTTCAAATACAAGATAAAATAAATGAATTAAATTATATATTTAATTTAATGTTATATTTAGAAAAACATTAATATTGTTTTTAGGCATAAAAAAATGAATTGTGTTCAGTACTAACTACAAAAGGATAATAGTTAGAAAGTATGGCTACATCCATGTACATATTATACAGATTCTGAAATATGCTACCTCCTAACACTTTTAACGAACCACCTGGTACAACCCCTTTCTTTAGTGATTGATTGTTTTGGTCTGACGATAGGAATAAAAATATTTTTACGAATTCTTTTTTTAAGTAGTACAATGAAACAACCAACTAAATCTAATTGAAAAGCAAGCACAGAAAAGAATGAATGCATTAAGGAATATTTTGCAAAACCTAATATCTAATACTTATATTTACATTTGTGAAAGCAATAAACGTAAAACTTATCATTGCAAATTAATTTAATATTTCATAGCGGTTCGTATTTAAAAATTAATAGCAAATTTATTATCGAATAAAAGTTTAATTTTGTGAAATTCGAGGTTCTTTTTTTACATTTTCTAAGCTCTCATTCTTGCTAAGCACCGTTTATGTGCTTTTGATTTTATGAAATCTTTTAAACTTTTATATTGGTTCATTTTTAAGAATTTAATTTTTTCAACCTTTCCATTTCAAACAAAATTGATACGCCTACACCAGAAAAAAGGCCAAGATCTTATAACCAATTTTATTAAATTGACATAAGGATTTTTATGTTCTACACAATTAATAAGTGAAAAATGTAATGGCTAAATTTTTATAATGATATTTTTCCTAACTGTTGTAGAAATATTCTGCTGATGACATATAGGAATCAAATAAAATCAAAGCCTTGAAATGGACTTACTAAAAAATTAAATAGGGTAGGTGGAACACTTATAAAGTTAAGGGTTACTTTGCTGGCTCTAAATAGCATGTTTTTTTTTGAGAGGAGCTGCAAGTAATTTACTTTTTGAGTTTTTTGACAATGAATCCAAAAATGTCGGTCATTGTATACTTTGCAATTTTTCTTCGGCCAGGTGTTACTATTATTAAAAGAATTTAAAAGTTATTCTTTACTGCCGAAATCCCTTCATGAACTTCATAAACCGAAATGTCCCTTGTCATAAATACACTGAAATTATCTAGAAGACCGTCATGTTTATCCTCCTCACAGTTTGCACCTGGAGAATGGCTTGACATACAATTACTTGCTATTAAAGCCTTCACAGACATTGTTAGCACTGGACATATTTTGCCTTTACACATATCCTCTAAGACAACTTTTCAAGAGCATCCTGTTGGAATGTTCGGATGTAACTTTAAAATTTTGGACAGATAGATCTTTAACTTTAAAACTACATCTTAAAAGTGTGGGGCTATGACAAATTTATCCTTAAATTTGCCTTTTAGGAAGAAGCATTGTATTCATTCTATTATTATTTGCTTCATACCAAAACACAATATGTTCTGATGCATTGGTAACTACTGCTTTGGCTTACGGGGAAAACTAAACTGTTTACTAGAGTTATATAAACCTCTTTCTTTAAGGCGACATACCTAAAAACAAGATTTTCTAGTTATCTTACATGCCCGAAATATATTTGTAAGTAAATATTTATTACATCTCTAGTTTAGTAATAGAAATGTGATAAATAGATAAGTATATGTTAACTTTTACTTACCTTTTGAAAGAAATAAAGAAGGAATAGCACATGTCATGCGTCTGTGGCTTTTTGGGAGTAGAATGAATTCTGGGACAAAATGATTGGCACAGACAAAATGTTTGGTTTTAATTATTTAACCAGTGGTTTATAAGCAAGGATTTTTAATATTCATTACCCATTGCTGTCTATATTTCTGTGAAATTTTTTGAAATGCTGTCAATACCAATCCAATGCAAATAAGAAAAAGTTTTTAACCAAAATAAAAATTTAAGTGTTAAGTTAGCCAGCACACAAGATACTAGAAAGTACACTACCGGAGTACCCGAAAATATTGGATTTATAAATAAATACCTAATTATCCTAATTATTTTATGAAGAGCACTAAATCTCGTTTCACAGGCACTGGATACTAAATATTAATGAGGATAATAAGTTTATAGTGGTTATAACTAGTATTTAGTCAATTAAACGTCTTCAGCGAAAATATTGAAATCAAATGGCGTAAAGATGGCAGCTAGAACAGAAAGCAAATCGGGAAAAACCTGTCTGCCTCTATCTGTCCAAGAATAAATGAAACAAACCTGCTTCTGTCACATATCGCAAAATTACGTTCCGCGCCACCTTTCGATCAAGCAGACAACCGCAAAACAACCCTACACGCTCCTTCCATTTAACTGTCTTTTCTAAGGGAGGATTTTTTTGTGGAACCAAGTCAGGCGCCAGCCTTCCACATCCAAAGCAGACAAATGTCAAGTCAACACATTGAAAATAGAAGCAAGAAGAGCCGAATTCAATAAATCAAGAAATCGGCATAGCGATACTAACGCAGTATACAAAACATTCGATCTACTCATAAATTTGAGATGAGCAATAAACATGTATTTTAGTTATACGAAGGTTTATCCGATAAGTTCTTAAAAGCCTACAAAAGAAAAAAGAAAATTTGGGAGAAGTGACAATTTATTTCTCTACATAGTCTCCTTTTAACTCAATACACTTCATCCAGCGATGCTCCAACTTCTTTAACCGGTCTGAAAAATATGTTTTCTAATTTCAGGAAGTCTGCAAAGTAGACCCCCGATGCTGAGTGAACTCATCGAAATGTATAACTCTTGACAAAAGATTGGCATTTTCATTTATGGAGAAAAGTCTTTCCGCTAGAAAACTCTCATAAGAACCAATAACATAATCAATAAATAACAACTCTCAAGTCGACGTCATATATACGGACTTTTTTAAGGCCTTTGACCGACTCGACCATGGCATTCTCGTTAACAACTTCGATCGAATTTATGGATTTTCTTCCGGCCTAACGAATCTTTTTAGATCCTACTTGAGTGATCGCCCCCAGTACGTAGAGTGCTATGGTCGAAGCTCGGCAAAGATTGTTGCCGCTTCTGGAGTCCCACAGGGCTCAATTTTGGGACCGCTTTTTTTCAACTCATTTATTAATAAAATATCTGATGAACTTTCTGTAAATAGTCTATTATACGCGGACGATAATAAAGTTTTTTATAGAATTAACAGCATTTTGGACTGTATTTTACTTCAAAGTGACCTAAACAAACTTAATGCATGGTGTAAAAATAATAACCTGCCTCTAAATGCTGCTAAATGTAATGTTGTTTCTTTCAGTTTAAAGAAAAAAAATAATTATTTATGACTATACCATAGACAATGTCACAGTCCCTAGATCAACAGTTTTGAATGACTTAGGTGTAAAATTTGATAGCTCTCTTTCTTTTCAGCCACATATTACAGATATTGTCAAACGTAGCTACAGAATGCTAGGTTTTGTAATAGGTAACTCTCATAATTTTAATAATATCCTCAGCCTAAAAATCTTATTCTTCTCATATGTCAGATCCATACTTGAGTATGCTTCTCAAGTTTGGTCCCCCTATTACCAAAACCATATAAATGAGATTGAGGGTATACAGAGAAAATTTCTAAAATTTCTTTGTTATAAATGCGATGGAGTGTACCCAGAAATCGGTTTTCCACATGCACGGTTACTGGAAAGATTTTTCTTTAATTCTTTAGAAGATAGAAGAAAATCTGCTGATTTGCAGTTTCTATATAAATTAGTGAACAACTTAATCGACTTGCCAGAATTATTACAAGATCTGAACTTTCACATACCTCGTATATCAGCGAGAAAGTCACAAACATTTTACCTACCTAGACCAAGGACTAACATTAACAAATTTTCTCCACTACGCAGAGCCTGTAACACATATAATTCTGTTCAGGGTCAATGTGACTTATTTAACTGTAGCATAGCAGATATCAAAAAAGTGCACTATTCTTAGTAAAACTTTGTTTTTTTTTATTCTTGTTATTGATTGTAAATGTATTTTTTTTCCCATTCAGTAATTGGATGTATTTCTGTTGAATGGCGTAAATAAATAAATAAATAAATAAATAAATAAACATAGATTAATACTACTTAGATAGGAAAATTCCATAAAAGCCAATAAAACACTGAAACGTCGCTGAATGTTGAATGTCGGAGTACTATTACTAACAGGAAACGAAAATAAATTTGTGATGTCATAATGGCGAGAAAAAATTTGATTATGGCGCCGATTTTGATTTGAATTTCGCTTTATTATACCGATTACCGTACAGTTAAAATTAGTGGAAAATGCGTGGTTCTTTCAGGAAGTACATATAATAGGCAGATTGAAAATCTGTCAAATTGAGACTTTTTTTTTCTCCATATTAATCAAAGTCCTCCGTTTATCACTTTTTCTATCTGCGTACTTTACAAGAATTTCTGAAAGACCCATACATTACCTCATACTGGATATCATAGATCATACTAGAAACGTAGTTCTAGGTTTCAGAAATTAAACAAAATATTCACCATCACCACACCAAAATATTACCATATTATAAAAAGAGATTATAGCAAGCAATTCACAAGTTATACAATAAAAAATTATATAAGCATAAAATAAAAACTGTTATAGATTATACTGTAGGTAAAGTGAAATTTATACAGAGTGTTACAAAAGGTTATGATAAATGTATAAAGGGCAAAAAAAATTAATAAAGTCACCAAGGAATTACTTCCTACTCAATTCACGAGTAGTGTTCCTTAGTAAATATTATAAATTGAATAACTATCAGCAAATTAGTAATGAAAGAGGCAATAAGTAAATATGTTAAAAGTAAAATTTAAAGGAGGAGAAATTTCAGACTCCAAGAGTTGTATACAATCCAAAATTGCTCATGCATTGAAATTGCTGAAATTGCTTTTCTCTCAGGCTTGGCGTCATATTTTGAGATTACGGCCATCAAAAAGTCCATACAGGAACAAGATGAATTCTGCTCCGTACTGAGCTTCACTGGGTAATTTATTTTAGAGTCCAATATCTGGAAATAGAAAGCATATTTTAAAGTATTAATTTTTAAAATCATCCAAAAAAAAATTATCCCATTTTGCCATATTGTCCGTCTAGGATCCGATGGTAGCCTAGAGACCTGGGTGCAGTTTGTAACTTTCAATTCATCAGCATCTTCTGTTGTAGGCTTACGTATTTGTACGTTAACTTACCTTGTCTTAAGCCTGGGAGTTTAACCGGAGTTAAACCTGGGAGTTTAAGGCCCCTACTTGAATAAATGTAGGGTAAAACAATTTTAACATGCATAGATTTGATTATTACTGAGATGTTCATGGTTTCAAAGCTTAAGAATCTGAATACAAGTATTAAACATATTGGGCCTGTTTAAAAACCGGGAAATCTGTATCTTTTGCTATCCACAGATTTAACACAACAAGTTCCTTTTAGAATTCATTTCTTACTTTTGTTGTTTACATTTGCACTAGCCATTTACACAAAAAAATCGTAAATGCAATGTCGCCAATGTCTATATTTCTCAGTTCTTTTATAACAATATAATTCACTGTTTTTTTAGAAAATTTTTTGTATCCCACGTGCTAGCACACCTAAATAAAAACTAATCACAGCTAACGACACACAACACTCTGAACTAAACACTTGGAAAAATGTTGTGCAAAATATGAGGACAAATCAATTTTATTAAGATTTTGCACAAAACTTAATTAATAAAGTTTTTCAGCAGAAGTAAAAAGAAACCGTCTGCCAGATAAAGAACTATGAAAAATGCTCCGTGCGGAGCTATTTACATCTGCGGTTCATAGCCCAATTCAATCAATTTAGCCGTGGCGATGGCGGTAGTGTGAGCGAGTACGTTGTCACGGTGGAAGTGTATTTTTTCTTTGCCAAATGGAGCCGTTTATTATGTAATTCGGTATCGAATTAAACCAATAATTCGGCATACTAGAGCACTGTGATTGTTCTGCGCCTCTCCAGATAATCGATGTAGAATACACCTTGTGAATCCCCGAAAACGGTGACCATCACCTTTCCGGCCGATGGGACCGTCTTCGCCTTCTTCGGAGCATGTTCGCTGGGTAAAGTCCACTATTCCTTAGTCTCTGGTGTGTATGCGGATATGAAATACGCGGTCTTTCAAGATGCCTATACTGTCTCAGCTATCTCGCACACCTTCAATTGGCGGTTTTCCAATACGATATCATGGATTTTCGTCATATTTTACTCCGTGGAAGCCGTTTTGGGGGCATTTGGGAGTAACTCATCAAAAACCGACGTGCGACCATTGTTGAAACTCGTTAAACCAATTTTTGACGATTGCCATCGAAGGAGAAGGGTCACCGTACGCAGCATTCAGGCGCTCTTTGATTTCACTGCGTGATTTTCTTTCCAAAAACAGAAATCGAATCACCGATGAGCGATATTGCTCTTTTTCTATTTTTCTAAAATCTGCGGACACCATCACCGTTTACTTACTACTACTTACTACTAACTATTTTCACACGCGTCAAACGCGTCAGAAAACCACAAAGTCCGATTTGACTAAAATTTTGGTAGTTATTTTGTAGTAAGTAGCCGTCTACGAAAATGTACTACTACACGATATTACATTTCTCTTACGATAGTGGCACCACTAGGCGGCAAGGCTAAGTACTTGTTGGACGGCCCTCCCCGTATATATCATTTAAAATTGTCGCTTTATGTAACTGATAATTGCGAATAATCTATATTATCATTCATTTGAGTAATGAATGGCATATTTGCCTTATTTTAATAAAAATTAAATTAAATGGAAAAATAAAATGCTGCAAACTCTTAAACGAACTTAGGTAGAAAGAAGTTAATCACATTTAAAGTGAACATACAATTTCCCTCAAAAAAAGTTTAATACAACGACTATGTAACTCTTTCATCTGTTGAATTATAAACCTCAAAAGTTTGATTGACATCACTTGGGTCTTAGACCGACAACCTCGACATTTTAATTATAACTCTTCAACCAAAAAAGTGTAATACAACTATTATGTAACTAATAGAGGTCTTAAGAATTAGTCCTCAAAAGTTTGGTTAACGTCACATGGGTTGTGGATAAGCAACCTCGACATTTTAATGCATAACTCTTGAACCAATATAGATAAACGAGTAATTAAAACATATTTTTATAGAACACACAATTTGCTCTAAAAAAGTCTCATATAACTATTTTGTGACTAATATAGCTTCTGAGTTATAGTCCTCAAAAGTTTGATTGATGTCAGGTCAGCAATTTTGACATTTTAACGCATAACTCTGGCTTTTCTTGTTTTTTTTTTTTTTTTACTAAATAGAAAAACTTCCCCTTAATCGATCTTTGTCTATTATATTTATATTTGATACCTAATTATGATTTGTAGGTATAACTGTAGAAAAATGGGCCGAACTATGCGTAGATGGTGTGGTAACAGACTACGCCGAAGTCTACAGGCTCACGTATTTCGGTGGCATCGCCAGCGAACTAAGAACTGAAATTTGGCCATATTTATTGGGTCATTACAAATTCGGCAGCACTAAAGAAAAACGAAAAATGGTCGACGAAGAAACTAAACAGGCGTATGAAAACACAATGTCCGAATGGTTGGCCGTCGAAGCGATAGTTAGGCAACGAGACAAAGAAGACCAGGCCCATGCAATCGCGAAATTGAGTAGCGAGAGTACATCTGGGGATCAGCACGTTCCGAATGAAATTCAACGGGATTTGAGTAATGAGGTAACTAATTATATCAGTAATTAAAATATATTATTAATAATTATAACCAATTATTGCACAGCATTTAACAATGCGTTTTTATCCTATGGGCATCTTTAGGCTGTCATAGGTTGTTTCACATAAGCATTCATTTATTTTTATCTGCATTTCCTGATCTAAATTGACGCAGATTTTTTTTCTGTTGTGAATATTTTCAATATACAGAATTTTTTAAAAATGAATGCTTTAACGCGCCATCTTGTTATGACAAAAATAATAGTCCGGCAAGACTAACCGGTTTACAGGGACTATTTCTAGGGAGTTGAGTTTGTTCGACAGTCTTGATTTAAAAGTTTTAAACAACAAGAACAACTCCCTAGATCTGATAGGTTTCAGAAACCCTGTTAAATTTAAATGATAAAAAGAAGAAGCTATCAGGCCGGCTTCGTCGGTTCTCTGTATGGTCAGTTGTCTCAGTCACACTCACTCACTCAGTAGTAAAACTCCTTCATTTAAGTTAAATAGTGTGTTTATTAAAGTTGTAAGGCAAACAAAATCTACATGGAAAGTAAATATACATGATGGTATTAGAAATGTAAACAAAAATAAAAAGATATATATCATAAGTTTACAACCTAAAGGTATGTGAATTCGTCAGTGATCACTTCGGAAGCATTACATAATAAAGCGTAACATTGAATTTTAATTTACATAATTATAAAATAAATATAACTTTATAATATTATTATATAATATTATATATATAGTTTATGTATATATAATATTATATTATAGTTTTAAAGATTAAAATGAGAAGGTGATAAAATAATAAATTCATGTTAAATCATAGGACAAAGAAATCAAAAGAATATGGTTAAGTAAATTAAAGAGGAAAAGAAAAAGACTAGTAAGCTTACGGGTCAAGTTCCATAGTGTTCTTCTTTCGGGGGTGAGAGAAGAACCTTGACGGGGCTAAGGGCGGCGAAATTATCTGCTTTTTTGGCTTCAGGGCGAAATCCTCATCACTGCTGGGTCATGGCAGCAAATGGTGAAAGGGCTGGATTACAGTGGTTTGGTTAAAACTGAAAAGGCAAATTGTAAAATTTGTTGCGAGGCTAAGCAGTCAAGATTACCATTCAAGGAGGACGGTACTAGAGCCAAGTGTGTTCTGGAAGTAGTACACACAGATCTCTGTGGCCCAATGGAAGAAGGGTGAAGTCTTTGAGAATTTTAAGAAGTTTAAAGCTGAAGTCGAGAACTACACAGAGAAAAATCTTAAAATAATCAGGAGTGATCAGGGTGGAGAATTCACTGAACGTGACATAGAAAGGTTTTTTGCACAGAATGGTATAGTACACCAGAAAACTAACAGTTACACACCAGAGCAGAATGGAATGTGTCAGAGTTTGAATAGAACTGTGGTTGAGAAAGCAAAGTGCTTGTTATTTGATGCACAGATGGACAAGAAGTTTTGGGCAGAAGCAGTTCATACAGCTGTCTATTAACGAAATAGAAGTATGGCTTCAGGACTTAGCAAAACTCCATTTGAATTGTGGTATAGCAGGAAGCCCGATGTCAGGAATCTGAGTATATTTGGTAGCATTGTGATGGTGCATATTCCAAAACAAAGGAGATTGAAATGGGATAAGAAAGCTGTAAAACATATCTTGGTTGGTTACAGTGACACAATAAAGGGCTATCGAGTATATAATCCAGAGACAGGGGCTGTAACCACAAGTAGGGATGTTATAATAATGGAGAAGCCATCTGATGTTAATGAGACAACAATTACAATGAACGAGCCTGAAATTATTAGAGACTCAGTTTCAATAGGAGACTTTTTCTGCAACTGAGTACACCATAATCGACAATAAATTTAAAGATTCAACAATTTTTAAACACTTTAACCACAAAAAAGGTATCTAGTAAAACTACTTGTCCTAATTTAAACGTGAAGAAAAAAACCGGATATTTTTATTCACTAAATGTGCCTAAAGAGTTTGCCAGTTCATTTAAAAGATAAAAAATTGTTTCTCGCATTCTTATCATTTGTTAAATTGAAATGATTAAATTAGTGTTTCGACTTAAAGATGTGTTCTATGTTCACTCTGGGTTCAGTCTCACTCTCTCAAAAAATTTTAATTATATCGCCACATTTTTGTTCAACTTTCAAGGGGCCATATTTCTTGAACGAGTGACTCGATTTTTAAAAATTAAGCAGCGTTGTATAGGGAATGTCACCCCCGCTTAGGGGGTTGAGTTTTTTAAAATGGTTTTTAGGTCAAATGTTGTCTCCCTGACAAACAAACTTGACGTATTTTTGGATTTTGCCGAAAAGTTTTTTCTCACCCTCTAATGCCTTGCGGTACGTTTTCGATAGGTCACTCTGTATACAGTGACCGCCTAAAGTTCCGCATAAAGCCGATAAAAATTAGAGACATGATTTTTTGAGAAAACGCTTGGACCCGTCGATTTTTATTTTAAGTTGCGCATTATTTCACATAAGTTTTTGTATACAGGGTGGAATAAAAAAAATTACGTCATCGGTCATTTTTTTAAATGGAGTGCTGTATTTTTTATTGCATTTATGAAATATAGGCGAAATTCCAAGCAAGGTTCGTATAACACACCTTATCTCAAAACTCAACTGTTTCAGAAATATTTACATTTAACCAACAAGAAAGCAAGTAAGTTCGTCTATTTACAAATTAAGATAAAATGAAGGATAAAATGTTATATATTATATTATTCACCCGAAATATAATATTATTTCGGGTGATATACGTCTAATTTCATATCTAATTCTATTTTTCAAATCTTCTACGTTGTTTGGCTTCTCAATATAAACTTTACCATAGAAAATAGTCGCAGGGATTTAGATCTGGTAACCTGGCCGACCACTCTATTGGCCCTCTTCGTCCTATCCATCTTCCTGGGAACACTGTATCCAAGTAATTACGGACATCTCGAAAGAAATATGGCGGTGCGCCATCTTGCTGAAACTACAAATTATCTGTCGGGACAGCAGGGTCTTGTTCGTCTGAGTATAGGGCAGCCAAAGCAGGGAAAAGATCTTCTTGAAGAAAATTCAAATAGCGTTGTCCTGTTAAGTTTTCTTCGAAAAAGTATGGCCCTATTGCTTTATTTTCCACGATACCAGCCCAAACATTAATAGATTTACGATACTGTGTATGAGCCTCAGTTGCCCAGTGTGGATTTGAGACTGACCAGTACCGACAATTTTGCCGATTTACGACACCGTTTAAACAAAAAGTTGCTTCATCCGAAAACAAAACTCGTAACACAAACTGACGGTTATTGCAAATGTTCATCATTTGCTCGCAAAATTGGTTTCTTTGATTAGGATCATCCTCATTTAATTCGTGTATTAGTCAAATTTTATAAGGGTGGTATTAATTTGCTTTTAAGATGCGTCTTATTGACGTTCCGGCTATATTATTATCAACTGAAATTTGTGAAGTTGCATTGTTTGCATTTTCTCCGACGGAGAGCAGAACGTTTAATTTTGTTTCTTCAGAAATTTTTGGACGACCTGATCTTGGCAAATCCCTAACATGACCTGAAGTTATGAATTTGTGCTCTATTCTACTAACTGCGTTGACTGAGAAATAGGATGGTTTGGGTATTTGGCATTAAACAGTTCAATTACTTCTTTTTGCATGCGCACTCGATCCCCGTACCCTAGCATCATCAAAATTTCAATTCGTTGGGTTTCCGTGAAATTAGCCATAATTTATTCTGATAAAAACTATTAATTTTCAAACTGACAGTGACATTCGAAAATGAAGATTCTTTACAAGTGCAACCATGGAAATAGAAACAATTGGCAGTGTTTATAACATTATTTTTAACCTCGATTTTACCTTAATTTGGAATTAGACGTAGTTATTTGTTTTCTTGTTATTTAAATGTAAATATTTCGGAAACAGTTGAGCTTTGAGATAAGGTGTGTTATACGAAACTTGCTTGGAATTTCGCCTATATTTCATATGTGCAATAAAAAATATAGCATTCCGTTTTAAAAAATGACCGATGACGTCATATCTTTTTTTTTATTCCAATCTGTATACAAAAATGTATGTGAAATAATGCGCAGCTTTAAATAAAAATCGGCCTAAAGCCTTAGGGCCCTATTTTAATAAGCTTCGAACCTAGAAAATTATCAGACTATAAGTATATTTTTGATCAAAAACTTTTATGAACAATATTCCAACTCATACCTACTGCTTTGTTGAAATGTATTGGATCTTCTAAGAACTCACTGAATATAATTCCTTATTATCTTTAGATATGAGAACTGTCACTAATTTAAAAAAAACTTTAAAGTGTGATTTTTTACCAGTCTTTGCCTCAATTCTTTAGTTTAACTTTTCTTTCCGGTAACAAATTTATGCACTATATTATTACAATAATATATTTATTCTATAAGGGCTTTTACCTCTGTATCCACAAAACAATAAGAAGGAAATTACATTATGTTTCCAAGTATTTACAATATGGATTGTGAATAATTTATGTACATATGTATATGTGTTTTGCTTTAGGCATAGTATGTACAGTATCCATGATTGCTTTACCAGTATGACTATTAACATTTATTGGACATATTGCTATTTTTGGCATTTTTATTCATAAAAGTAACTTTAATGATTATGTCAAAAATAGATAAAAATAAATACATATGCGAGCAAATTTGTTGTACTTACCCAAAGAATCTGGTAAAAGGATTTCATTCCACAATTTTCTCTTTTAATAAAAATTCCGGATATGTAAAAAATATATGCTTAAACAAATTATATTCTAATTAGTACATGACTGTATCTATTTACACTGGTATACTTCAAGAATAATTTATATGCGGCATGGTTAATAAAATATAATCATAAATACTTTAAAGTCTAAATGGAACTATGAAGCCCAATAGTATTATTAACAATAATATTGGTAACCCCTATAATATTATTCTATGGTGAAGCAACAGTCTATATATTTTCAACTGTAGGTATATGTTTTGTTGAATCAATATTGGACATCCATTGGAGAACTATTTTTTGCATACGTTAAGACTGTACCGTATTTAATTGAAAGAAATCTCGCTTCATCTAGGTATTAGTCATTCTTCGGTGCTCCGACTTTTGAAGGAATTTTTGAACTTCATCCTTCACGATCATGTATCGTTGCACCAAGCTGTTTCAGAAAATAATAAACGACTCGACCAATGTTATTGGCTTAGAGAAATGTGCAACAAAAGTCTCCAGCTCCCCGTTCAAATATTTTTGTGACTGGTGAAGCTAGTTTTTCTAGTTGTGGTAATGTTAATTTGCATAACATGCATTCTCAATCCCGGCAAAACCCGCATTGTATGCGAAAAGTTGATCACCAAAACAGGTGGAGTGTAAATGTTTGATGCGTAGTGTTAAGAAATAGAATTATTCGGTTATTTATTATTGATGGACATTTAAATGGTGAATCATATTTTAGATTTTTACAAAATACCTTGCCAATACTGATAGAAGATGTTCCCTTTGACTTAAGTAACATATCCGTTGCCTAGATAAACTGAAAAGGCAGGTGCGAAATAAAGAAAAGAAACCCAGCATTTATTCATATCAATTGACAAACCCGTATTAAGTGTCAAAAATTCTTAATTAGATAATAGCTCAACTCGCCGACTGCGGTATTCCGTTTTTTCTAGTAAATTTAATCTACTTTTCGATTCTGCTATCAAAATTATACCGTAAAATTTAAATTTTTGTGGAAAAATCAATGTAACAGTTTTAAATTCAAATTATGCCTCCCACCAATTTTAATAAAAATTTTCGCATACTACTTGATATAATATTAAAAAGTACTTGCATTTCATTTTTAAACAAGCTAAAATTAAGCAAAATCGCATGTCTTTTAAAAGTTATAGCCTGATAAACAATTTCGAAGCCAGACAATACAAGCAGTGAACTGATAAAAACAGCATTATGTTTAGTTAAAGACCTTACAAGAAAATATATCTTTATATTAATGTTAAATGGTATTTGCTTTTCATTCGATATTTTATACAATTATATAATAATACTAATACCACAGATTAAATATAGCCAGATGCGAAACTAAAGCGAAATCCTCTATTTCAAAACATCTTGTCACGCCTGTCTAAAAGACGCCGGTAAAGTTTACAGAATATAGTATGCAGATTGGAGAATCGAAGACTACACATATTCATTATAAATGGCAACACACCTTCTCGCTTATTTTCTGGTTGATTTTTCTTTCACGTTTAACAAGGGTAGTGGTTATCCGTCTTCATAAGGGTGAGGATTGCATGAGCTTTCCAATTTCTATTTTATCTACGCTCTTCATGATAGTTAAAAAACTTGCAAACAGCAGCAGAATTTTATCTTTTTTACAACATACATAATAACATTTTATCTGCAAATCAATTTGGATTTCAAACTGGTAAAGGGACCCATGATGCTGTTTTTATCTTTTTCTAGTGTGTCTATATGTCCTTGAACTCTGAAGATTCGGCAGCGACAGTGTTTTGTGATCTATTCAAGGTATTTGATTGTATAGATCATGGAATACTGTTGTTTAAACTCAATAAATAATACGGTTTTAGCATTGCAATGGCTGGAATCCTATCTATCAAATCTTTCTCAGATAATTATAGTATCTGGGTCCCCCTTGCAAAATAAAGAAAACTGTAAGTTCCTTGGTATTACCATTGATTATCGCCTTCGATTCGAACATTATATCCTAAATCTTGCATCAAAGTTGTTCTCTAGGTGTTTTGCAGTAAGAATGGCAAGACATAAGCTGGAAGAAGTTGTTGCACGATCAGTGTACTTTTCTCTTTTTGAGTCTCATGTTCGCTATGGCAGTTAGCCTTTTTGGGGCTTAAGCAACACGAAGTCAGTGGACATTATTTTTGTGATTCAAAGAAAAAAAGCAATTAGATTCTCATGTTCTGCTGGGTTAAGAGATTCTTTTAAACCGCTCTTCATATCTTAAATAATCCTAAAAAATCCCTGTAAACTTTTAGTAAAAAAATTTACAATCATGTTCATATACTTATTAGACAAATACGAGGTCTGGCTATTAAATAACGAGACTGGTTACGAAAAAGGGTTTTATTATAAAAATTATTATACATTCGAATGCTCCCCTTCAATATACTCCCCTCCCCTCGCCACACATCTTACCATACATTTTTTCCATTGATCGAAGCAGTGCTGGAAGTCTTCTTTGGTGAGGGCCTTTAGGAGCTCTGCCGTTTTTTGCTTTACCGCTTCCATCGACTCAAATCGGGTCCCTTTCAAAGCAGATTTTATCTTCTAATCTTATTTTATCTTAACAAAAAATAGTCGCACGAGGCCAAATATGGCGAATACGGCGCGTCGTGTTCGAGCACTGGAGTGCGCTTACCGGCCAAATACTGCTTCACAGATAGAGCCGCGTTATGGGCAGGTGCGTTGTCCTGGTGCAAAATCCACGAGTTGTTTTTCCACAACTCGGGCCGTTTCTTACGAACTCGTTCTCGCAGTGTTGCCAAAACTGACAAATAGTAAGTCTGGTTGACAGTTTGACCCTCTGAAACCCATTCAGTCATCACGATACCGTTAATGTCAAAAAAACGATCAACATTGCCTTGAATTTTGATTTGGACATCCTTGCTTTTGTCTTCCAATGCATCGATTGCCGCTTTGTTTTAACTTCGCACAGACTTTTGTCATGTGTAATTCCCCGTGTAAAATTTTTCTAACCGTTTATCGGCGTTTACAGCCTCGGCAATCATCCGGGTGCTCATTCGACGATCTGCACGCACAATTTGGTTGATTTTGGTCACTGTTTCCGGATTTGAAACCGTTACACCACTCAAAAACACGCGCACAAGAGAGAGAATTTTTCCCACATGCCTCTTGCAACAATTTATAGCACTCAGTCGGAGTTTTTTTCAGTTTAACGAGAAATTTAAGATTGATGCGTTGCTCTTGTTTTTCGCAACACATGGTTTTCGGCACGAGAAAAAAACACGTTCGTTTCAAACCGCTACTGCACGAATATTATAATAGTGACGAAAACGTAATTTGGTACGTGCATAGACAAGATATCTAGATACCCAACGCACTACTCGTTTTTTTCCCCACCCGTCTAGGGTGCCCTCTAGGCACGCAGTCTCGTTATTTAATAGCCAGACCTTGTATTTGTTAAAATATCTTTTACTAACTAAGGCGTATTATAGCCTTGATGTTTTTTTTACCGATACCTTTTGACCTGAGAATCATTTTCATATTTTGTAATAGCTTTAGTCTTGTTCTATTATTTTTTAATTTACTTGCTCTAACTTTTGTTTTTGGCAGCAGTTTTATAGAATTCTGCTGTCAGTACCTTTCTATACTTTATAAAGATCAATGTATTTTTGACCATAAATGATTTAAAATATTTCATGGTTTCTAATTATGTTAAAAAAAGTTACCTAAAGCTAACATTTTCCCGAGGAAATTAGAATTGAACGATTGATCGTTTAATTATGCCCTCTAGTGAGTTTTCGATTATAAAAATAACTTCTAGCATTTTCTTTTGGCCACTTTAATATTGTCAAAATTCAGTAATGTCAGATATATATAAGAAATCTTTAACCTTCTGATTAAATTGACTGGGTGCGAGTATCCTTACATTAATCGGCAGAGAATTTAAAAAATTTCTGCAAAAATAATCTGTTTTTTTTAAGTTTCTGAGAACCTGCGAATATCATATGATTATGTATCTACATACATGCTTATGCAATGAAATTAACAGATTGTCTCCCTTATATCTTGTAGAGACTAGATATGTATAGATATAATAGATGTGGGACAGTAAGAAGTTTAAACTTTACAAAATATTGCTGACAACCCTCATGGTAATCCAATCATGCCAAAATTCTCAATTCAAAAATATTCTTAGCATTAGTCCTCATGCTATATCCCCAATTCATATTCCATAAAACATTTAAGAAGAAAAATACTCATGGTAAGCCATTAAAAGAATTTATATAGCCCAATAATGCTCTAATTAAAAAGATGATCTTGGAAAGTTTATTACTTAGTTGCAGAACGTGCTGTTTCAACTTAAAGATGGATCAAGAGTAAATCCAAGAAACTGTCATCACAGGGCAGAACAGGATTACTTTGACGAAAGGTGAAGTTTAAATTCTGAGTTTTAGACTTGTTAAGACTGAGTTGTTTGGATACGAACTAATATAATAAATTCCTCTGAGTCACTTCCAGAATATCAGGAACCAATGGATCTGCAGGATGATATTTTATAATATTGATTATATCATCAGCAGAAACTACATGTCTAAAGTCATTCTGAGAGTCTGATAGATCATTAATATAAATTAAAAACAAGAACGGCCCCAACACTGAGCCTTGAGGCAATCCATGTTAAATAATTTATTTTTGTGCTTTATTATTGTTGAAGTAAACAAATTGGGTACAATCCGAAAGATAGGAATTTATTAAATTTATACTTTTTGCAGAAAAGTTATAGTGCTTTAGTTTTGTAATTATTATTAAATGAGAGACGCAGTCAAACGCTTTTGTAAGATCATAGAAGGAGGCATATGTGTCCAAGGGCTTCTCCAATCCCTTAAAATAAAAAAGTTTATTTTTATTTAAAAGTTTATTAAAGTTTTATCCAAGTAGAGGATAAAACTCCAGTTGAAATGCAATGATTAATAGGTTTGGTTAGTGGATGAAATAATATATGTTTGACGATTTTTTTGACGACAATTTTTGTAGATATATCAAAGCAGTCCAGAAATTGTTTATGTCTGAGTCATAAGTTTCTTTTTCAGAAACATGTTATTTATAATTTTTTTTATGCTGCAGTGCAAAACTTCTAGCAATTAATGTGGGATATTTTAGTTGGTAGTTATTTGGGTAACGAAATATGAACCATATTTTTTAGGGTAAAACACTTTCTACATCCTTCTTACTTTGTTTTCAACTATCTGGTATTAATAAAATTCTATTTTTCTTTAAATGTTTCACTGAAGAAATTTCCCTTAAGATATACAATTTTAATCACAACTACTTGGAAATAAAAGAAATGTATGTACTCGGGCACAAACAATTTATATACTAATATAATTTTATTTTAAATATTTTTTTGACTTTCTAGGTCTTTGAAGATGTAATAACAGATGACGAAGACTCGACATCAGAAGAAGGAACAAACCGAAATACCCCTCTAAAAAAGTCAAAGAAAAACCGACGAAACACCATAAAATACGACAGTGACGAGGATGTGCAATACGAAGACTGTGAATCGAAAAACACAGAATCCAAGGACAGCTTAAAAACCTGCACCGAAGGCAGCGGGATCAATGAAAACTATGAACAAGCCTTATCTAGAGACAACAGTATAGATAAGGAGGTGGTTCATAGTGATTTGGTAGATACACAAACAGGTCCCAATAAAAGTTTTCCTAATCTATAAAATATTAAAATGTTTATTGCAGATGTCCAATCGGACCATCAAGAATTGAAGAATTTTATCCGTAACGTCATTGTCACCAATCCTTCGGTAGACATAACCAACATCGACTCTGAAAGTCCTATTAGAAATCACTTGGACGCTGTCACTGAAGAGAATAATTCCTCACTAGATACTTGTATAGAAACCCACGGATTGGCTAGTCCTGCTAGGTCTACCTGCGTAAGCCCCGCAAGTTCAAATGGAGGCATATACTCAGTAAGTTTATTAGAAATTATTTTTAAAAAAATCTAAAAAGAAAAACTATTAAATTTTAGCAAGAGCTGCTTAAGACCTTTGGGTTGAATTTGCACAGGATCGAAAAGGACGTGCAGAGGTGCGATAGGAATTACTGGTACTTTGCCAACGAAAATCTGGATAAGTTACGCAATGTTATGTGCACGTGAGTAATCAACTAAAAGATTTTAATAATAATAATAATAATAATAATAATAATAATAATAATAATAATAATAATAATAATAATAATAATAATAATAATAATAATAATAATAATAATAATAATAAACAGGTAAATACCATGCTTACCCACACTTTATAAACTAATTATATCTTGTATTACACAAGGTATTTACAGACATTGTGACCAGAATAATAGCGGCTCAACAGACAGGATGTACCCGAGGTGCCATGGGGTGTAAAGAACTATCGACTTCCGAGTTTGCAATCCGGTATTTAACAACCAGAGAATCTTTTTTGCAGCATACATTCACTATCGAAAAGCTTTTGATGCAGTTCCACATAAATGGCTTATCAGTGTACTTAAATTCTACAAAATATAAAAGCACATAATTTTCTTTTTAGAATTCACTATGGCATCTTGGCGAACATCAATAACACTCCAGGTACCTAACGGCAACTGCATTGGAACTATTTTGATTCCTATTCGTAGCAGTATATTCCAGGGAGATTGCTTAAGTCCACTTTAGTTCTGCTTTGCCATGCAACCCACTCTCTAGCCAACTCAATTGAACTAGGTAGGGATTTGACCTAAAAAAGAATAATAGAGAACTAACAAGAGGAAACCATCGACTTTAATTGGATGATATAAAAATTCTTGCGGCAACACAAAATTAACTAGAGCAGATGCTTAAGATAGTGAAAAAATACTCTGATGATAAAATAAAATGAGCTTTGTACTCAATAAGTGCTGAACTGTGAACATTATTAAGGGTAAACTACAGTCAGGTGACTTTCAGATAGAAAACGGTCAGATAGTTAATGCTATGGACGAAGAAAAATCCTACAATATCTAGAAATAAAGCAGGCACAAAGAATAGACCATAAAACTATAAAAAATGAGATGACTACTAAGTTCACTACAAGACGACAATGCGACGACTCCTTAAAATAAGTCTTGATAGCAAAAACTTATTTAAAGCTATTAATACATAAGGCGTCAGTTCACTAACTTACTCTTTTGGTATAGGATGGACTAAAGCGGACATCGAAAACTTATAAAGAAAGGCTAAAACACTCCTAACTAAACGCTACATCGACATATGGGAGAAAGAGGAATGGTCGACATAGGGAAGCAACTGACGCAAATTAGCAACTTGCGATCATTTTTTTTAAGCAAGACCGAACCATCAGACATGTATCGTGCCGTATGTAAAGCAGACGAGTTAACACCACTTGAACTCTAAAAGCTGAAATACCCATAAACCTTAGACCTGAGCAAGAAAAAGTGCTTGGATGGGAAAACCACTACATGGAAGGCATGTTCATGAGGTTCAACAAGAGTATGTCGACATAGCAGCATCGAACTAATGGTTGACTTCGGGACAGCTTTTCTGAAGGATTTCTTATAGCAATTCAAGATCAAGTAATACCAACAAGAAATTATTTAAAAGCTTATCGTAGGTGACCCGACGGTACAAAGTGATAGATGTAGGTATGAATGTGAGACACCGGAGTCCATTCAGCAGGTGGATATCAAACTTCTGCACCAACGGAATATAAAGAACGTGTTGATGTAGTTTGCAAAGATACTGCGTCAAGAGCTCGCAGAAAAGCTAAAACTCTTATCAGGAGCCAAGGTACCATATTATAACTATAAGCCGGAAACAGCAGACCAGAAGTAAGACCACCAACAAACAAAAACTGCCTACACGATTAAAGTTACTCGACAAAATACTACCAAACTACTAACCCTACCTTATCAAACTTAAACATTAATCTAGAATAAGGCTAGATTTCTACAAAAAACCAACTTTGTGATAAATGTTAAACACTCCGAATATTTATTAAAGTATTCTAAAGAACAAAAAAATATAGTTCCGTGGAGATTCTATTATTTTAATAACCTTTATTTTAATAAAAACTAGGTAGATCCTCGTAAAATAGTCTATTGTCCTTGAAGACATCCAAACGTGTTCAACTGTACGAAAACGTACACCACGTACAACATGCGATTAGCTAAAAAAAAGTTTACACTTGATAACGGTTGGAGATACTTACCAACCGAAACGTCGTGTTACATTAAATAAATAAGACAATGCAAGTTCGACAAGATGTTTTCACTGTACCATTGTCTACCACCTTCAAAAACATGCGATTAGCTAAACACCCATAAGACGTGTTTTTCGTCGGCTGACAGCAAATTATTTAATGATCCGCCTAGCAACAGCACGTCAAGAAATTGGAAAGAGCTTACCGGTTATTAAGCAATTGGTAACTGTAAACCTCAGGCCTCTAGTTGGGTGCCAATGAAACAGCTCAAGCAGAGCTATCTCGTTCTGGGTCGTCAGAGGAATCACAATTATAAAAACACACCGGTCAAACTCAAACTTTTTATTCGTACAACCAAAATTAGAAACTTTTAGCGCATCGCCCTTGCTCATCAGGCTCTCGATGCCGAGTGACCCTCGTCACCGCTACATGTACGGTTAACCGCCAGCGCCACCATCTCTCCCGCGTTGCCTAACATCTTTTTATTTCGTTGAACCGTATCAAGGTCTTGCGATTTAACTCCATTGGATTTATTCTTGAGAGGCTACGTCAAATCTTGAGTATATGGGGACAAACCACAAACGAGTGCCGCTCTAAAGTCTAACATGGCGCACCATTGGTGAGATAGGGACAATTCTGCGTCACAATGTCATTGAAATTTGAATCTCTAGGATTCGAATAACTCAGCGAAACCGCGGCGGTCATTGGGTTGATATAATTTTTAAAACTTAATCAGATATGCTTTGAAATAAAAATAAAGTCATTGTAAGATCATTTTCATAATTTGTTTTATTTTAATTCAAAGATAAAGCGTTGAAGGGAAAATTATAATTGAAATTTCTTACAGATATGTATGGGAGCACTTGGAGATAGGCTACATGCAAGGCATGTGCGACCTGGTCGCTCCCCTTCTAGTTACCTTCGATGACGAATCGCTCACTTACGCGTGCTTCTGTCATCTAATGGAACGGATGATCGAAAACTTTCCAAACGGAAACGCGATGGATTGCCATTTTGCCAACATGCGAAGCCTCATCCAAATTCTGGATGCGGAAATGTACGAACAGATGCACGCCCACGGCGACTACACGCACTTTTATTTTTGTTACCGATGGTTCCTTTTAGACTTTAAACGAGAATTGGTGAGTTATGACGCGATTCTTTTATATCTATGTGTGTGTAATCGGTTGTAATTCTAGGTTTATCCAGACGTTTTTACTACCTGGGAAGTAATTTGGGCGGCCCAACATGTGTCTTCGAGTCATTTTGTTTTGTTTTTGGCCTTAGCTTTATTGGAAACTTATAGGGATATTATCCTATCTAATGGCATGGATTTTACGGATATTATAAAATTCTTTAATGGTAAGTAAGTAAAGTTCAATAAAAACTATCGATATTCCAGTCAAATTCTCATTCCAGTCAAAATTTTTGTCAAATTCCAAGGCACTTGTGGTGCGGTATATACCATCAATACTGACATTTTCAAGGAGTTCGACTAGTGTGAATCACAAGATTCTGTTGAAAAAACTGGAGCTGACGGGATTGGCCGTTATAGTTTGTTGAGGTGGATTGGTACCTATCTGTCCGAATTTTAAGAGATTCAAGATTAATTCATTACAGATTTCCCAAAGATTCCATTTGAGTAGTTATTGGATAGTTATTTATATCTATATTAATGACTTATAATTTTCCCAATTTCTGTACTTTGGAGATGATCCAGGCTTAAACAAAGGTAAAGGCTATCGAAGCTACGGCCAATGGAATCGCATCGGCATGGTACTCTTTTTTCAGCTAATTTTTTCTAACAAATTCAATAACAAAAATTAAATTTTTCCAAAATTGGAATTTAAAAAAGTCCAAATAACCCTATCGACCTGGTACACATTTTCAGGTACTTTTGTCCGTCTAAAAATTGGATTTCTATTTACTGGTTCCGTCTTTCCAAAATTGGATTTAAAAAAGATCAAATAACCCCAATGACATGGTACTCGTTTTCAGGTACTTTTGAACAAGAAATCCAGTGGAAATATTAGATTACATTTTTAACTCTATTTATTTGTTGACCCAAAATATCACATTTTTCATAAAAATCAAACTAACCCGATTGACACTGTACTCTTTTTCAGCTACCTTTGTGCAACTAACCCAATGGTAAAATTAGATATTTGTTTCCAGTAGTTGTTTTTTTGAAAAAGGAGATTTAAAAAAACGAAGTAAACCCATCGACATATTTAAATTCAAATTCAAAACATGCTTTATTATCATAAATACATGGTGTTTGGTGTTTGTCCAAATATTTTAATGGTCATATTAAATATTTAGTTCCAGTAGTAGTAAAATTGGAATTTAAAAAAAACCTAAATAAGCCTGTCGATATAGTACTCGTTTTTAGGTACTTTTATGACTAATATAATACCAACTAACCCAGTGATGAAATCTACTTTTTAATAACATTAGTCGTTTGTTAAATATTTTCTTAACCAATGTGGATCCTTTTTTCGAAATTTGACAAATTGGATCAATTTTCCCTCAATTCCTGGACCTTAAGAGATTAAGGTTTTTTATTAAGAATTATATGTTTACTCTAAAGGAAAACAATAAAATCATAAAAACTCTTTTTTTTTATTTCGGCAGAAATGGCTGAAAGGCACGACGCAGCGGCTGTCCTAAAATTATCCAGAGAGTTGGTTTTACAACTACAGCTCCTAATAGAAAATAAATAAATCGTCTTTCTGTTTTGTTTCGTAAGTTTACTTTTATTATTTGTTATATGTAATAAAATATATTTAAAAAAATATCCTATGGAATTAAGTATATTATTAGCAAAGTACACAAATAAAACAAAAGCCTAAAATATTCTTGTAGTGGCAACTTTTTATAAAAGTAAAATATGTGTTTACTGTAGTACCTTAAAAACTTAAATCTTTATTATTAAAAGTAACGTATTATTATTAGTAATGTGATTTTTGAAAGAAATATCAAACTTACGTGTATAGGATAAATAAAAAGGTGTTTTTATTGTAACATAACAGCAAAACCGTGGTAAAACTGGGTCTCAATTAACAACAATCACAAAAAAATTGTTTATTTTATTATTTATAAGCACAAGAAATATTTCACGTATAGGTATATTTTTGTGATATACAGCTGTGTAAAAAATATGTTTGTAAGTAGATAAGGATGTACACGATTTAAAATAAGTGTTAGGATTAGTGTTAGTTTTTTTTATGATTAGTTAGTGTTTTATTAGAATGTATTACTTTTTATCCCTCTTCGTTTAAAATAAAAGGGATAAACTATTATACCTTTTAATGCAACATTCGGTATAATAAGGTGCCAAAACATACAACGCAACATATAAAACCAAATGGATTCATTGACTAAATACGTATCTTAATAAATGTACCTACCTATCAGAAAACTTTATTTATATCTTAAATCAGCTTGGAATATTTTTGTATATTAGATGTAATGTATATGCATAAATTTCTATATTTGATTATTCCTTTAAATTAATCAAAAATACACTAATGGACAAACTACTCTTATACAGAAACAAGAGACACGTAAAGGTTTCCTGCATACATCTCTTATTTTCTGCATAATTCTGATAGCTCTCTTTTGAGCTATAAAAGCTCTCTCCAGAAGAGAGAATTCTGCACGTTGAAAAGCTGTTGTGTCCAATCAAGTTTTTGATCATTGAATATTAAGAACTTTAGAAGATTAGTTTTATCTGTTTTAGATCTAGTTGGTTTATAGTAAACCAGTCTTGTACTGTTACAAGTCGTTCTGTGGACATCTCAAGAATGACCAACAGGTTTGTGTCATCCGCAAACTTTAATAAGTAAGATTTGTCGTCTAATATTTCAGTGGCGAAGTTAGCGCTTCTTTTCAAGCAAGATCCTGTGGATGATGCATTCTGTCAAGCCTTGTTTGTTGAAGTTCTATTTAGGTATTTCTTTGAAGTCCTATTTTATTAAGGTCCTTTATCTTCCAGGCTTTTGAGAATTAAGCCAGTCGTAGATAGGATTAAGGGCACAACTTCAAACTTGTCAACGTTCCACATCTGTCTAATTTCCATCGATAGGTCTGCATATTTGGGACTATTCTCTTGGCAATTGCTTAACACGCTATTGTTTGTTGGCACTGCTACATCTAGCAGAACTGAATTGTTTTCCTTGTCGAACACCACAATATCCGGTGAAGTATTCGTCACCTGTGTATCGGTGATAATGGACCGACCGTAGTGTAATTTAAACTTGTCGTTCTCTATAGTACCTTCTGCGGTTGATATTTGCAGTAAGGTGTGTGGGTATTAATAAGTCCATATTTGTTGACTAACTTTTGGACAATTATATTGCTGACCTGGTAGTGTCGTTGCAGATAATCCGTATTAGCTAACACATTGCAGTCGCATGTTATGTGCTGGATAGCTTCAAAGGCTTAGTGACATTTCGGCCTGAACGCTCGAATCTACAAATTATTTTATAGGTATTAATATTGATTGTTTGATCTTGTATAGCCATCATAAATCTTTCTATCTCTGGAAAGAGACTATTAATATGTGGTACTCCGATTTCAGTAGCTTTTTTATTCTTCTTGTATATTCTTTTTCTACTTTCTGTCACTTGAAAATTTTTGTGTGAACACTTATTAAATAAGTGTTGTATTTGCTTTTCATTATTACCATATAGTTGGATATAATCATTATAGAGTAGGTAGGAACGTATAAAGGTTGCAATCCTGTTGTCTTGTTTTGTTTTGTTGTTTGTTACTTGCCGAATGTATTTTGTGGATTCGTAAGATCTCTACAACCCAAGAATTAGGGACACTGTCAAATTCTTTCTTGGAGTCGACAGAGGCAGGTTTCTGCTGCAAACAGAGTTTGTTTCAAATTAATTTATAATGAGTTGTTCCTCGCACCTTTGATGGTCCGGTCCCTCTTGCAGCCAATATGTTATTTTAATCTAAATGCTTATAAATTCTGTTAGTAATACAAGACATTAGTATCTTATACATTGTTACTAAACAGATTGGATTATATTGAGAAGGACTTTGTATTTGGTTGCTTTTTGATAGAACCAAGAGTCAGGAATATTGTCAAAAGCCTTTGCTAGGTTGAAATATTCTCCTCAAAAATTAGAAGTGCAGTATCCAGTGACCTGCCCTTGAGATAGCCATGTTGTGGAGAATTTATTAATTTTTCTACGCAGGAGTATTGCACATATTGCAATTGAAGAAACCTTGGAAACCTTGCAGGCTCCTGGTTCTATAATTTTCTAAGAGTGATTTGTGAATATTATTATAATCATCATAACTCCCTTGCACACTTAAAACCCAAAATGGACATTTTATCAACATTGAAGACAAGTTGATTACATATGCACCATTCTCTGACATTGCGATGGTCCTCGACAATGAGAGATCTAACTATTTTTTGGTTTTTATTATTCTATACAAACTTCCAGTGTTTTTTGGCTAATAAAAAAAAAACATTATAACTCAAATTAATAAAACACATAAGCAGAAACAATTGAAGAAGTATTAAGGGAAATGATAAAGAAGTATGAACAAATTGACTAAACTATTTAAATCTTATGCAGATGTGACTTTGTTAAGAATTCGTTTGTTACTGGGTGTTGTATATTATTTTGTATATTTCTTTAGTTTTGTCCATTAGTGTATATAAAGAATTTTAAGAAATAAGCAAGGTGTCTCGTGGTGGATTGTAATTTCACAGTCAGATATTTAAACCAGGACCTAATATGTGTTAACCCCAAAAAACTGACCATGAATATAACGAATTGGTATTTATACCCTATAAATGTGGTAGAAATATAATCTACTATGAGATTGCTTTATTTTTATTATCAAACTTTTGTCTTGTCAAGGATGGCTATCAGTGGTGTATTTAAGTATTTAGTTTAAAAAAAAATGTCTATTTCTACGTTATGTAGCTTTAAAATTATATAATATTCTTGTTTTAAAATATTATTATTAAATTTTATTGAGATTTTGTATGCTAATAATTAAATAAAAGTTTATATCTTAATATTTAATATATTTTTCTCTAACGTTTATTAAAAGTTTATTATAATAATAAATACTTTACAATATCGTTATTTTCATCATCAAAGTCCAAAACAATTTTATTAAAATTATATTAGGATATTTTACGGAGGAAAATGTGAGGTTATTTAAATACTATCTATTGATTTTTTTAAATCTAATGGAATTAATGTCAATTTATTAAAAATCTATCTATTAGCTGGTTGTGCAGTACTGCAGCGTCCACCTAAAATTGCATAAAAGATAATTACTTTATAGTTGTTGCGAAATTATAAAAAACAAAAAAAGAATACAGTTTAGTTAGATTTTAGATCGCACGGTAAAATGTTACTATAATAAATTTCTTTCCGTTTTTAAAAATTTATAATAGGGTACTTTTTTGTATTTGTTTTTTTTTTTGCAAATTTGTAGCTGTCTATTCGTTGTTGTCAAAATCACATATCAAGCGTATATAGTTTTAGTTGATTTCAACTGTTTGCTATGCCTCCATATTATAAAAATTACTCGATTTGTCGTATTATATTATAATAAACAAATTATTGTATCAATGTTGGTGTTTTATTTATTTGTAAAAATTTGTAGTTTTTATAAAACTACATGAGAAGAACAAAATATAATATGAATACATATTTTTGGATAAGATCGGTAAATTTCTTTCCCGAGTGCGAAAATACCCATGCAACAAAAATCCACAGTCAAAACCATAACTTAAAGATAAATCAGCAACTCTTGACCGATTCCCTACTATGCTCTCTTTGAATGTTGAATAAGAATTTATGTGTATCGAGTGTTTTTATTCCCACCTAAGCGAATAGTAAAAACGTTACAATAGTCTGCTTTTTTTCTGTATTTCTTATATATCGTGGCTTGTCTTTCCTATTTAATTAATTCTTACCGCCTTTTGTATTCGATCTTAGATATTTTTTGTAACTGAGAGTTCTTGGGAAAAACTGCTGAATACCAACAGAACTTTGTTCAACAGCTATATCATTGGATTTATTAAGTCGAGTCTAATTGAGTAATAGTAGTAGGTAAAAAGGATGGGGAAGCTAGAGCTCGGAAAGTAGGCCTAATTGATAAGGCGTATGATCTGGTATCTCCTGGGCCTGTCTACATCCTTGTCTTTCTTCAAATTCCTTGTTTTTTTTCCCAGGCCCAATTGAACTGCGATAAGCAAGCATTGATCAGCTTTGTAGAAATTATATTCGAAGCTCCACTTCATCCAGATCCGAGATCTAACTTAAGATAAGCAAAGAAATACTAGACACGTCCTCTTCGTTCAATGTGAGTCGAACTGTAGTTAGTAGAACAAACTCAGTCGTTATCTTTTTATCTTTTGATTTTGACTTATTGTTGCAAGATAATATATTGATTTTCGCACCCAAGACTCCTACTAATACGGCTTTCGTTGCCAAGTTCTGAACTCAATTCAATTCTCGTTTTGCTTTCACTTCCAATCGCCAATCCTCCAAATGATCCATTCTGCATCATCGCATCACCAACCCTGATGAGGACATAGAGGAGCCCTTCGGTAGCTTTCATGTGCACTTGCAACGTGGATACAGCAGTAGCTATAGTATCAGAAGAATGGCTGAGCTCTGTAAGTTATTATAGGTCACACACATGGCTTAACTTCTGAACTACATTAAGGTCGGACATGGCAATGCACCGAATGACTTAGTTAAAAGAAATTCTTTTGTCATGATTTTTATTATACTGAGGTCTGATCGAGTGCAAAAGTCCATAATTTTTAACGGAAAAAAACTATTTAATCATCTTCCCCTCTCATTAAGAAAACACCACTGTGCAAGGAAGTTTAGAAAAATATTAAAGACTATATTAATATTTTAACTCTGTGTTGTCTTTTTATTTTGGAAACAGCTTGTTTAGTTTTTAGAAAATATAAACATGAAGCAGATAGTCAGGACAACACTCGACAAAATTATCTGCTGAGATTCTCACTCTGAATTTATACGTGGCTATATATTGTATGTATATGAAGTTAAAAATTACTTAATAATCCTTCATAAGAAATAAGAAAACTTACGAAAAAAGTCTACGTATAAAAACAAAGAAATTTTTGGCTAGTAAAGCTTACTATTATTTAAGGGAATTTTTTTAACGATCAGCATTTAGATATTTTTTTATGTTTTACATTTTAATCTAGTTTTGTTGTAATTGTAATATAATAGTACGGTTAAAAGTGCTATTAAATCATTTCAGCCCTTTAAATCACCAGGCGGGGAAGGCATCTATCCAGCACTTATTTTCAAATTCGGCTGGACTTACTTTTACCGCAACTGTTAGCACTACCTAAAGCCAGTCTAGCATGGGGATACATTCCAAAGAACCACTAAGATAATAAGAGCGATCCTACTGAGCGATCAATTGCCGAGGCATCTTCGCTGATCCCAATAAGCCTGAAATCCTTTCCGTTGAAGACCCTGGATAAGGTCATTAATGGGCACATCAAAGATGTGGCGCTGGAGTAACGGCGTGTAATCAACAGACTTAGCTCTCAACAATCTTGTAACGAGCATCGGTTATTCGCTGAAACAAAAGTGGCAGTGACGGCCCTCTTAAACATTGAAGGGGCCTTCAACAACGCACTTCCACGCTCACTCTATGAATCTACAGCAGTAAGAGGAGTCAGCCCTCTTGTCTGCAAGTGGATCAAAACCATGCTAAGTGACAGAAGAATAACGACCATTTTACAGGGCGAACCTGTGCACTTCAGTGCCGCACGAGGTTGCCCTGAACCCCAGGGAGGGGTACTATCTCCCATCCTATGGTCGCTACTCGTTGACGACCTGTTGGCCATAATTCGACTGTGGGAAGTCAAAGTCGAAGCTTACGCACATGATCTGGTGATCCTGTTAAAAGGAAAAAATGAGAAAGCCATCTCAACAACACTACAAGAAGTGCTAAACATCATTCTAAACTGGTGCGAGAGGAAGGAAATATCCATTAATTCGCATAAAATGGAAATAGTGCGATTCACCAGAAAAAGAAATATGGGCGAACTCAAACCCCTTGGAGAGCTGAAATCATCCAATTTGCAACGGAGGCGAAATATCTTAAGATAACCTTAGATAGGAGGCTTAATTGGAACTTGCATCTTGTCAAAACATTCAACACAGCAAAACTGTCCCTATGGAACTGTCGCAGGATACGCGAAAAAACCTGGGGAGTGAAGCCAAAATAGATGCAGGGGTTATACACACAAATCATCAGACCTACGATATCCTATGGCTCTGTGGTGTGGTGGAGCAAAGCAACACAACTGGCGAAAGGGTGATCAGAACTACCCTGACAGCCGCCATGGAAGTACAACTTGGACTAACCCCGCACATGTCGCTGCAGGGGGAGGCCATAAGAACTACTTACAGGCTGCACCATGTCATAAATGGCATCTCGACAAACAAAGTCTGGATGGAATCAACCGAACTGGTTGAGAAGGTGTGCAATCCCGGCACACTTGGTATGCCATCAGCCTTATGCCGAGAAAAACACTAAATACGAGTTCATACTCGGTCAACATACCAGACCGAGCGGACTGAGATCAGAAACCGATGGAGAGAAAGCGGAAATCCGAGTATATTCAGACGATTCCAAAACCAATTTTGGAGTAGGAGCTGGAATATACTGCACTAACCCAAGGACAGAAAGAACTATCTGCCTTGGGAAACACTCATCAATTCAGGCGAAAGTACATGCCATTGAAATCTGTGCAAGAATGCTTAACCAAATGCAACTTGAAAACAGAACCATCAAAATCTACAGTGATGGTCAGGCGGCTCTAAAAGTGCTAGAATCCCCTACCTGCAGATCTAGAGCAAAATACATCTGCAAAAAAGAGTTCATACTGTTGGGGGAAGGGAACAAAATTACCCTAGTATGGATTCCGAGACATCCTGAAATTACAGGAAATAAGGCGGCTGACAATAGCCAAAAAGGAGCAGAATCCAACCTGATAGGTGTAGAACCAGCATTAGGCATTGCCTACAATACGGCGAAACACACAATTTTAAGTCTGGTGCACAACAAAGCAAAGCGCTACCGGGACACAACCATGCGAAGGCTTTCATACCGGACGTAACAAGGAAGGTAACAAATAACATAAGGGAACTCAACAGGAAGCACCTAAAAGCCCTAATGGGAATGTATACCATTGCAAACTACGTAACCACATGAATAGGATTGGTTTGGCGGAAGTCATCGAATGCAGACTATGCATGGAGGAAGACGAGACTGCAGAGCACATTTTACGCAGATGTCCGGCAATAGAGAAAATCACGCAGGCTTCCTCAGCAATGCCTTACCTAAGACGGAAGACATTAAAAATGCTTCTCCCAGTCAAATAATCGACTCTTAAAGAGGGCGGACTTGACTGTGGAAGAATAAACACCTAGGAGTGAGCCACAATAGACCATGGTCGCAGTGAAGGGACACAAGCTGCCCCACTCGCAACAAACCTAATATAACGTAGATTGTAGATTGAGAAGGGAGTCGTTTCGGCTGATCCGCCGCTCAGCACTGCTACCTGTGAGATATTTTGTGCATAACTCTACTTGTCTTAGTTTGTCTCAAAAAGTCTTAGACTTCTGCCGTACAGAGCTATATTTTTGGGAGGTAGTTGTCCCACTTCTTGAGGTGTTGGTTGAACCCCTTCCAGGTACTTGAGCCTCTTGCAGAGTTGGGTCGGGCATTCACAGAGCAGGTGTTCTGCTGTTTCTGTGGCATTGCTGCAGAATCTACATTGGTCGTCCTCTGTTATACCTATTGCCTTTAGGTGATATTTCACTGGGCAATGACCGGTTAGGAGTCCGACTGCTGTTCTGATGTCTGATCTGTTCATGTCTAGGAGCTGTTCAGCTCTTTTTCTAGAAGTGGTTATAAACTTTTTTGCCTGTCTTAGTCCTGGTGCTCTTCTCCAGTGCGACAGCAATTGTTCTTTTTCCCACCTGTTTAGGTCTTCGGTGATGTGGATCTTCATTAAACCACAGTATGGCTCTGGACCATAGTATGGTGTTTGAGCCCCTTTTTTTGCAAGGCGATCGGCTTCTTCGTTCCCCTCTATACCCCGGTGGCCAAATAGCCACATTAGTGTTACTTGATTCTTTGTTGTAAGGCGCTTTAGGGTTTGTTTGCACTCCCAGACTAGCTTTGAATCACATTTAAAAGCTTTCAGGGCCTTTAGAGCAGCTTGGCTGTCTGATAGTATAAATATGTGTTTTCTTTGGAAGCCTTGGTTGATGCACTCTTCTGCACATATGTCTATGGCAAGCACTTCAGCTTGAAAGATGTTAGGGTATTTGCCCAGTGACTTTGAGATCTTAATGTTAGGGCCTGACACGCCCAGTCCTGCTCCTTCTGTTAGTTTGGAACCGTCTGTGTACCATAGCGATGCATTGTCGGCTTTTGGTACTTCTTTTTTCTCCCATGATTGGCGATCATCTATGATCACTTCGAATGGAATTTCTAGATCCAGCATGGCCGTTATGTGGTCACGTGGTTTGCTGGCATTTTCCAGTTTAATTTCTTCGAGGATGCGCAGGTGACCACTTAAATCCCCAGGCTTGAATTTGCCGGTTTGGAAAAGCGTGTGAGCACTGTTAATTGCCTCTTTTTTCACGCTTATGTGAAGTGGAGGCATGTTAGGCAGTGTCTCTAAGGCTGTGGTCGGACAAGTAGACATTGCCCTGGTTATTCCTAGACATATCAGCCTTTGGACTTTGTTTAATTTGGTCTGTGCGGTTGTTTGTTTGGTCTTCGGCCACCATACCAGCGAAGCGTATGTGATGATGGGCTTAATGACTGTTTGGTAGATCCAGTATAACATTTTCGGTTTTAGCCCCCATGTCTTGCCAACGAGTTTGCGGCATGTCCAGATTGCCACTATGGCTTTGGAAATGGTCTTGTCTAGATGATTGTTCCAAGTTAGTTTGTGTTCCAAGGTAACCCCCAGGTATTTCACCTCGTTAGAAAATGTTAACTGAGTTCCGTTTAATATAGGTGCTCTGAGTTCTAGCTTCCTTCTTCTAGTAAACGGCACTAAAATTGTTTTTCTAGGATTTAAAGATAATCCTTCAGTTTCGCCCCAGTTTTGTATAGTATTTAGGGCACTTTGCATTCGATTCGATATTACGCCCTCGTGCTTGCCCCTAACTATTACTACCAGGTCATCTGCGTAGCCTAGAACTGTGAATCCGGATCTACTTAATATGTTAAGAATTTTGTTTACTACTAATGTCCACAGTAGAGGTGACAGAACCCCTCCTTGGGGACATCCTTTTACTGTGGTTGCTGTTGCTGTCGCTCCATTTATTTCTGCTGTGATGGAGCGGTGCTTGAGCATTGATCCTGTCCACTTTACGATGGGGGCATCCACCCCCCAGTCTTGCAAGGCTTTTGTTATGGACAGGTGTGAGGTATTGTCGAATGCTCCCTCTATGTCAATGAATGCAGTAAGAGCAATTTCTTTGCAGTCGTTTGACTTTGCTATGTCTCTTACGAGGCAGTGCAGTGCACTTATTGTAGATTTGCCTGCTTGGTAGGCAAATTGTCTAGGGTAGAGCGGTGATCTAGAAAGAGTTACGCTTCTTATGTATTGGTCGATTGCTTTCTCCATTGTTTTTAGAAGAAAGGAGGTTAGACTAATCGGGCGATATGATTTTGCTTCGTTTTCAGGACGACGCCCCGTTTTTGGTATGAATATTACATTAGCCTCTCTCCAAGCTAGTGGTACATGTCCTAAAATATAATGTAACCTGTAATTGTAATGTTTTGTAACTTACATTGTTTTGGCTTTGTCTACAACTTCTATATTTATATTGTCAATAAAGCATTTAGGAGTTACCAAATGCTGGGTTTTGTCATTAGAAATGCACAGACCTCAAACATTTTTTTTCATATAAAGGTCACAGAGTGTACCCAGAAAATGGTTTTCCATACCAGAGTCTACTAGAAAGTTTTTGGTTGAGGAGAGGCAAAAATCTGTTGATTTCCAATTTTTATCTAAACCTTTAAATAATAAAATTGATTCACCCAACTTAATGCAGCATTTAAATCTCCATGTGCCTTGCACTATCTAATAATTCTGAAAGTTTTTACCTATCCAAGACCTGGAACAAATTTTGGGCAGTTCTTCCCAATGCACAGAGATCAATAGGAAATATTTAATTGCAGTTTAAAAAATTAAAAGAATACACTTTTCATACATAGTTACTATAAAATGTATTTTTTCTTTCATTAATGTGATATTGTAGACAACTATTATTGATCATGTATTCTTTTATTTTTATTTATTTTGTACTTATATAATGTATTTTTTTTATCACTCAATAATTGAATTTTTTTCTGTGGAGTGGTGTAAATAAAATACATTAAAATAAGAAGGAAAGTACCTAATCCAAATGAAATTTTAATGACAACAAAAACAATTAGGTAGTTACGAACATAAATTATATTAAGATAAATATTTCAATTCCTGAACAATAACCATAAGAAACAGAATGTAATATTAATCTAGGATACAAATGAATAATCATATCTATGATATTAACAAAATTGCATTAAAAACTAGCTCCATCTACCAGTAAATAGTGATAATTATTGTCATACATTTATATTAGTCTACAAAAAATAGATTTCTCTTTAGGCAAGTGGTATTCTGTAGAAATTGTGCTGATTATTGTAACTTTTGACACTTGTCATAAGGCACCTTAGGTAGGTAACATTTTTTGATAGAATTGATGATTGTATACAATAAATTTCTTTATTATTTTTAAATTTGTTAGCAAAATATTGAGATTTAGGTTTAAAAATGTTTCACAACTTTTATTTAAGATTGCATGGAATTCTCTTTGAAATGCTTAAATCTTGCACTAACCAGTTGTTAGAAGTAATGATAAAGAACCACAGTGTTTACATTTTTTGATAAGCTGAGGAATATGAGAGTGGTATTGTGCTAAAAAGACAAAATTTAACAGTTGTTGTAAGAGGGTATCTTTTTTAGCAAAGAAGCACTCTGCAACTAAAGACCTTTATCACATCAATATAAAATTAAATTAGACAAATTAAGAATAAAGACATTAAATACAAATTCAAATGATATTGTAACTGTAATACAAAATAAATTGCACGCCTTGTAGTTCTCAAGCAGGATTAATTTCCACCTTCAACTGATTTGGTTGTAGTTGATGACTCTGGACTGGAACTACTTTTACTAGTGAGGGACACTGAGAAGTAAAATGAAATATTAATGATAAAACAAATATTAACAAACATATGTTTATTTACTAGGGAATAATTTTAGAGCATGTTTTACTTGTTTGATTTCCAACTGAGATAAGATGATAAAGACAATATAAAAATATTTACTTACCAATAATAATGACTAATAAGATAAGAGCAATAATGCCAATAATTATCATCATCTTGATATTTTTCCACCAATATTTCCTTTTCAATTTTTGCGCCTGTTGTTCAAACCTTTTGCCTCCTTCTTGGAGGGCATCAGCTCGGGAATCAAGTTCAGACAGTTTCTGATCCCTCTCAAGTACCTTTTCAACATTGACCCGCATTATCCCAACGACTTCATTGACCTGTTGCTGGGTCTGGTCCAGTTTCGACAAAGGTTTTGATCCTGATGGTGGGTCCATTTTGTGATTTTCTGATTAACGAATATGTTGGGCGGTCTAAAATCACTAACAACATGCAAATAGATTAGTCACAAGTACTATAATCTGATGTTACTTTGCATAGACAAAAGATACACAGTGAAGCAGGAATAAGGTCAAACGAGGCATTAAATGTTATTTACACAACTCACCTCGGTGCGTTTTGAAGAATTGGGAACGTAAACAAAACTAAATTAAAAAGTAAAATCGGCAAAATAAGGGAAAGGAAAATAAAAACTGAGGAAAAATTACAATCACATCCACATAATTTTGACGTCGTTTCTTGGTCTGGCATATGTCATAACTAACGTCAAATCTGAAACGTCAAAGGGGGTTGGACCATCAACGTTGCCAGCTTGTACGGCTAAGTTAATGGAAAATAGTCAAAGATTCTAATTAAAACTTTAAAAATACAAAAATTTCCTAATTCCTGTGTTAATACAAGTAACGTAATCATCGTTTAATTGTTTTTTTTTTATCTACAGGTGAAATTTCCCGCAATTTTTCAATTGAAATACAAATTCAACCAATAGAAACATTATGCGCAATTCGCCAAGTTAGGATAAGAGCCCCCCCGCTTACGTGACTTTGTTCACGTGATTTTAAAATCAGCTGATTTTGACATGATGACAACATATTATTTATTACAAAATTGATTTTCCAAACAAAAAAAACCCTTTCAAAATTAATGCTCGGCAGAATTCTAGATTAGTCAAGGGGATAAAATAAATTACTTTTTAATAAATATGAAACCAGCCAAAAATATCCGTGTCAAATAATTAAAAGGTATTTATTCCCCTTATCAATTTGATGACTTCTGTACACAAAAAAGTGTAATGATCTATTATGGTATTGATTTTTGCACCCACGATGCTGAACAATTTGCAGATGCAAATCTGTTGATTCAAATGAGTATCAAATTCTTATTCCAGACTATTAGGAATAGTCATTGAGATTACAAATAGCAGCTATGGAAGTTATGGAACCATTACAGGCTCCAGTTGGGGCAGCAATTGAGAATCTCTACCCAGCATTACTGCAATGTTTTGCTATTATTTTATCAGGGTAAGTTACAGAAATTGTTAAAATTAATAATATTTAAAGAAAGCAAACTAAATATGTAGCCAAAACAATGACTTATTTGCTTTACTACCTGCTTGTTTTTGCTCAATAATGTTCATTACTAAACCAGTAGCTTAAAATTGAAAATGGAATAAAACAGCCTTTATAGACCATATGTATTGGAATAATTTATGTATACCAATACAATTCTTTCATTTATCTATTATTATACAGGGTGTTTCACCGCCAGGTGGGACATATGAAATCCCATGTAGTTTTTAATAGGGTTAAATATTGGCTTTCCTAATTATTTTTGAAAAAAAATGTATTACAATAATTTAAAGAGCAATATAATCTGCAACCAATAAGATAACTTGTAATTTTGTAGGTTTGCCTGTATAGGAATTATTGGTGAAAATTTTGTCTTTTTTGTCACCCGATAGGTACTTACAGGTATCGCGCAATGTAAGAAAGTAAAAAAAAAACATGCTTTATTGTTATTAACAAAGAAAAATTGTTCTAAACAAAGCTACCTTAAGTTTTTTTTTTATTTTTTTTTTTTTTGAGGTCGGTGGAGAAATTCTTTATGAACACTGGTTACGCGGCGCCGCCCCCAGTAGTGTGGGACTCAGTGTCGAGTCTGTTTCATCCTATACCCACTAAAACTCCACCGCTGGGTGGTGCCTTGTGGCTCCCTACACTGCGGTCTGCTAAGAAGCAGTCCTATTGTGTCCCATATGTTTAGTCCCACAGGTTCAATTCTGTAGCTTCAAGGAAGTCCTGGATTGTGCCCAGTGGTAGATTTCTTATACCCTCTGGTGAGGGTTTCTCTTCCCCCAGGAATGTTGCCCTGGTTTGATTAAATGCTTCACAGAAGCACAGTATGTGAAGAGTTGTTTCGTCCTCCTCATTGCATCCCCTACATAGCGAGGTAACTGATTTCCCTAGCGTATGCTGGTGTTTCCTGCTGGGTGCATGGCCTGTAAATAGCCCTGCGACCCTTCGCAGTTGTTGTCTGGAGAGGCCCAGTATGTTCTCACCCTTCTTGAAGGGTGGGCTGCCTATAAGTTGTTTGGATTGTTCCATCTTTGGCAGCTGCTCCCAGTAGAATTTGTTCTGATTTGTTAGCCAGTTGCCGATTTCCCTCTTCCAGGTCTTATCGCTGACACAACATGTTGGTTCAGGGCCTACCAGGCTGTTGCTGGCTCCCTGGGTTGCAAGTTGGATAGCCCTTCTTGCAGCCTTATTGTTGCCCATATTCTCTGCTAGGATTATCTTTGGCCTATTTTGCACTTCGGCGAGGTTCCTGAGATCCTCCCAGCAGCTTTGCACAGTCCTTGACTTAGTCTCGAACTGTTGTAGTGCAAGTGTTGCAGCCTGGTCTCCTGTGAAAATTGCGAAGGTTTTGCCTCTTGGCAGCCCTTCTCTCATCAGTTGGACACAGGTTTGTATTCCTATTATGCTTGCCTGTAAATTTGTTGTTTCGAGGCCCAGGTTTAGCATAAGTTGTCTGCCCTGTTGTTCGTCCTCCACCATGCCCACAGCTACCCCGATCTTGGATCGTTTGGTTGCCGTATGCCATACTGAGTAACCTCTTTGCCTGAGCCTGTCCGCTTCTGCGTCCAGTGGTCCCCTTTTCTCTTTGATGACAAAAGGTTTGTCTAGGTATGTGACCTTGGTTCTGTCTGTTCTTAGGGCCAGGGGCCCAAGGTCCTGTATCTTGTCAAATAAGGCATTGTGTCCATCTTTCGATAGGATTGTTGCGCCATTTGACAGCAGTCTTTTCGCCCCCGTTATAGCTTCAGCCCGTACCACTAAGTGTAGCAGGCTTAGTCCTATCAGGTTCTCTAGGGCAGCAGTCGGCGTTGTTGACATCGCTCTTGTTATGCCCAGACATGCTATTCATTGTGTTTTGTTGAGTATCTGTATTACAGTCCTCTTTTCTGCCGCATGCCACCATATAGGTGCTGCGTATGTAATGATGGGTCTAACCATTGTCGTGTACATCCAATGTACCATTTTTGGTGACAGTCCCCATGATCTACCGAACATTCTCTTATAGTACATAAGAGTTTTCGTGGCTTTATTTGTAACCTGGATTACATGTTTCTTGAAGCTGAGTTTTTTTATCCAGGGTTATACCTAGATATTTGACCTCGTCTTCAAGTCGCAGATTTTCTCCATAAAATTTTATGTTTCTAATAGGCTCTAATAGGCTCTAGTTTCCTTCTTTTGGTAAAGGAAACCAGAGTAGTTTTTGTGGGATTTACCCTTAGTTGTTCTTCCTCACACCAGTGCTCGACAGTAGTCAGGGCTCTTTGCATTTTTTCGAATACATGAGCCTGACTACCACTGTCTCGTGTGAGGATGACTATATCGTCAGCATATCCTATAGCGAAGATAAGCTGCCTCTCCAGTCGTGTCAGCAAGCTGTCCGATACAAGGTTCCACAGCAGCGGTGACAGTACGCCCCCTTGCGGTGTTCCCCTGCACACTTTGGCCTTAACCGTTATGCTGTTGAGATTTGCTGCTACTTTCCTATGATTTAGCATTTCGGTTATCCAGCCGCCAATCATGGGATGTATTCCTCGTGCTGCTATCGCACGGTTGATTGAGTCATATGATGTATTGTCGAATGCTCCCTCAATGTCTAAGAAAGCTCCTAGGGCGATCTCTTTGTTGTTCAGAGATTGTTCGACCCTCTGGGTTATCTCGTGAATCGCTGATTCGCAAGATTTACCTGTTTGGTAGACATACTGGTGTCGATGTAGAGGGTTGACCCGTAATACATTGTCCTTGATATGCCTTTCTATGAGCTTTTCCTCTGTTTTTAGGAGGAATGATGTAAGGCAAATTGGTCGGAAGGATTTAGGTTTCGCATAGGAGTCGCGTCCCGTCTTTGGTAGAAATACTACCTTTGCTTCCCTCCAACTCTTTGGTATATGCGCCGTGGCTAGACTTGCCCGCATTATTTAGTGCTGGCAGCAGCAGTTCGCTACCCCGCTGTAACTTGACTGGCATTATGCCATCCATTCCGGGAGATTTAAATGGTTTGAAGGAATTTATCGCCAATTTAACCTTCTCGTAGGTTACTACCTTTTTTGCTAGTTCCCAGTGTTCCCTTTTGCCCCTGTTCGGAATGATAGGAGTTGGGTCCTGGGTATGTTCTGGTTGGTGAAGAATTTTCGATCCCGGAAAGTGCGTGTTCAGCATTAAGCCAAGCGTTTCTTCCTCGGTTGTCGTATATTCTCCATCGGGTTTTAGACAAGAGCCTAGGGTTTGTCGTGGCCCTTTGGATATTGCCTTGTGGAGTCTAGCATATGCTGGTGTCTCTGTTAGGTCCCGGCATAGCTTCCTCCACCCTTCTTTCTTTGCTCTTTTTATAGCATCATTGTACCTGGTTAACTGTTGTCTGTATAGATTCCACTCGCCAGTTCTTTTGGCTCTGTTAAAAAGCTTTCTTACTGTCTTCCTTAGCTCGCCCAATTCTTGGTTCCACCATGAGGTGTTCCCTGCTTGACGCGGTTTGCTTAGTGGACATGAATTTTCAAAAGCAACTTAATAGCCTCAGTGACCGACTCTGTCAGCACTTCGAGCTCTACATTGTCTTTTGCCTCCGTTGGACAGTTCTCCAGTTCGCGTCCTAGTATCTCATTGAAGAGGTCCCAGTCCGTTTTCCTGGCGTTCCTGTAGGTCTCCGGATTTGTATCCGGTTGTACCTGTGATCCGACAAACTTGGTTCGTCAGATACATGCCATTTTTTAACGAGGTCGCAGATGCGTCCCTTGCCAATGGTTAGATCAATTACTTCTCTGCGGAGTATGTTGACGAAGGTCGGTTCCTCCCCCACATTAAGTATATTTAGACCGGAGCACCGAACATAAACTAGAATAGAAGGATCACTCTAAGCGCCGCCCAAAATGTTGCCTGTCTCACTCGCTTTCTGATGCTACTCTTTTTTGCTGCCCGGTGGCGACTGCATTATACAGGGGCGTCTTCAATATTAGAACTATAATAGCGTTGTGCGGAAATTTTGTACTTTAAAAATGCCGGCGATATGTTGCGTAGATGGCTGCAGGAGTAAAAGGGAATATACATTTTTTTTAAATAAAAATGGATTAGTTCACAGAAAAAAATTCACGCTTTTCTTCAGTATTTCTTAAATATCTCGGAAAATTGAGATCTTACAAAAAAAATCTAATAAACAAAAGTTGGTTTAAAAATAAAAGATTGGCTTTATAGGCTCTATAAAGCCAATATGGCTCTATAGGCGCCGAGATACAACTGTGTGAACATAACCCCTTTTTTTAGATAACAAAATATAATGACGTCAAATAATAACTTGAAATAATTTTAAAAAATCACGTTTCTTAGACAAATATCTAGCACGTTTTTTCAAGTATGTATTATCAAAAACTTAAAATAACTTGATTGTAAGTCATTAGCATAAAAATTAAAAAAGTTAGGAATAAAATAAAAATAATTGCAGTTTTAAAAAAATTTATCATAAAAAATTATGTATTTATTTCAAAAATTAAAGCGTAGATTTCTACAATGGACTATATATAGGTACCAATAATATGTTCAAAAAGTATCAGCGATTTAGAGTACATATTTTTTTAAATCGTGATTTTAATCTAAAAAAATGCAAAATTTTTGGTAATATTCTGTTATTAGTGGTGGTTTTTAATAGTGAAAGCTATCCGATTTATTATTAGTTGCATTGCAATCATTTGAATGATATAAATCTTAGCCACTTATACCGTCTAACCATACTAAAACTGCATTTTTTTCGTCATTAAGGGTGGTTTTTAAGGGTTTAAGTTTCAAAATATTGATGGGTACTATAATCCCCAATGTAAAACTATATTTATTTTGCATATTTATATGAATTCTAGGTTGTAAAACACCTATTTTTGTTTTATTTTAATTTTAGTGGTTTGTTCTTTCATCCCCTATTTTAAAAGCAAATAATTAGGCATTTAATAAGTTTTTTTTATTTAACTGCCTTTTTATATTTGACTGTTACCGAGTTCCATATGCTGAGTGTTGTTATCACATTATTATGTAAATTTAATTAAATATTTAAAAAATGGCTATATTAACGAAGTTATTATTAATTAAGTGTATGTAATCTTGGTCAGTTGAGAAAAGAGCATGAAAGGAACATAAAGCTAAGATTTAATTGTGTACATTCTAATAAACTTAATTTTACAGCTATCTACCAAGTGTTTTTCTTACAGTTATTTGTTCAAAAGAGATACTTAATAATATTCTTTCAATTTCATTTTAACAATAATACAAAGTGCCTTTAATTTCAAAAAATTCCATATAGTACACGCTGCCCGCCGCGATGTACGAAAATATTCCTTATTAAAAATGTTTCAAACACCCCCCGTATCGTAAAGGATTGCCGTCGAAACTAAATAATGATTTACGACCGCGTAAAAAAAGTCGGCACTGTTTAGAAGTCCCTACTTCAAACGGCCGCAAGAGAGTGAACCTACTGTCTTGTTCTTTATACTGTGACCGGAGGCAGCACAGTAATTTAATAATGATTCGCCTCGTTTGTTTGTTCCAGTGCTTCCCCAGATAGTGTGGTGAGCATTGGCGTCACAGCCTATTATAAGGTTTTCCAATCTTTGATGGTCTATCAACCTCCGAACTGTTGTCGGAGGTGGTTCCCCTTGTTGATCGTGCGGAAAGTATGCTGATACTATTATTATATCGTAGCTCCTCTCCGCTGTTTTGATTTGTACTTTGACCGCCGCTGTGTCCCTGTCACAAAACTCCCACAGCGGTGTGGCCTCTATATCTTTTCTTATAAAGATACAGCTTCTTAGGTTAGGTCCCTCTTTTGGGTCTGACACTAGTCTCCCGTTGAGGTTTCCTAGTCCCCTTATAGCATTTTTGTAAGGCCGCAGTGGCTGCTTTGCAGTGGTGGAGGTTTATTTGTATCAGCCTCGCACCGACTGCGGAGAGCGATTTTAGGAAGAAGAGGTTCCCGGCAATCCCTCTGTTTCCATAGGGGTTGCCTGGTCCCTCTTCTCTTTCTCTTGGCTGCCGGCCAAGAGTCTGATTTTTATGCTGCCAAAGTTGAGGTATAGCGATTGATTCGCTTCCCTTACTTTGGCCCAGGATTTCTCGTCCATGAGGAGCGTTACCAGGCAACCCTTGTCGTCCTGGTCCTTCCTCATGTCGAGCACTTTCCACAAGCTGGTGTTGATGTTGTTTTGAACATCCAGCTTGTGTAGGAGTGCTTTCGGTTCCTCAGTAGGTCCCGGCACCCAGGTTATTGCCTTCACCGGTCTGGGAAGTTTGCCGTCCTCCGTTATCTGGAGTTCAGCCCCTTCCCAGGGAGTTTCCTTCTGCACCAGTTCGACGAGCCAATTTTTAGTTGACTCGTCAACACAGGTGATGTGAAGGATTCCCCCACCGTGGCTTACGCCTGCAAACTTGGGCGCAATTTGTGATCCGCTCTGCAGAGCGAGCGTTTTGTTGAGCAGCCAGCCCTTTAGGGTATTTGCCTGCTCCTCCGAGACGAATGCCTCGGGGTATTTTTTGGCTGTTATGGCCATTCTTAGCCCCGCCGCAGCATCCCGATAGGACAGCCCTTGTTCCCGTCTTGGCCCCTGGGCTTCTTCCTGGGTCTTTTTGACTCCGGTGGAGTTTCTCCCTCCGAGCGATGTCGTTTTTGCGTCTCGCTCGTATTGGCCTTGGTCCGGGTTGGTGTCAGTGCCTCATTGGGCCCCGTCCCCCCCCTTCCCTTGGCCGCCAACAGTTTGGCTTTCCGTCTTTGAGCCCCCGACGGTCGTTTCCTCCCGGCAGGTCCCTCTTTGGCTTTCTCAGCGGCGGTTCCTTGCGGCCCCGCCGTTGACTTCTCAACAGCGGTTCCTTTAGGTCCCGCCATTGCTGGCAAAGGTTGCTCTTGGCCCCCTTCTTTGGTTTTTTGGTTGTCTTGGTCCATCATAGATGTTCCCACGAGTAGCTAGGGAAAGGGTGGTCCACCCCTGCAGAGCCCCGCATGCAGGGGTAAGGCTGTATACAATGGGGTGCGCCTTGTTCCCCAGGGTTGGCCGCTAGTGACTGGGCTTCCCCCTAGTCTTGCATCCCTTGGCGCGCGCCATACCCTAGGAATTGGGAGATTTTATAGTGTTCTCACCACGCGGTCCGGGTGGTTAAGCCCAGATCCCCGTGCCGTTCATCAGCACGTACCCCACGCTCCCTTTCAGGATCATGGGGGTCGTTGCGCCGAATGGACGGTTTACGGTGTATAGCTGGTCCGCGACGATGACCTTCAGTTGGCTCGGACGGGTGTAGGCCCGTTGGCTTCCCTTATAGTCACCGTTAACCGGAACCATTACTGGTTTTCTGGCCGTTCTCCTATCCGCCACCTGGAGACGCGCCTGACAGGTTGCTAAACCCCCGCAGATGTTTACTGCGGTATCAGGTACCTTAAGTTACTACCAGTAAACTTAACCACTACACCCCATACACACTCGAGTTCTAAAACAAACATCAGAAAACAATACATAAGAACAGCAGAAAAAAAATACATAAAAAGTAAATTAAATTCCATAATTATCCCCTCAAGTATAAGACAGCAAAGACTTCTAACCATACAAACAATTCAAATAAAATTGAAATACTGTAAACTTACACTTAGGGAAAATTAGAATGTGTCGACGTAGTATTCATCCATTGAATAGAAACATTTTTCGGTCAAAAGTATTTTCAATTTACATTTAAAAGTGTCAATACATGTTGCCTCCCTGATTCCACCTGGTAAGCGATTGAAATTTTAATTCCCTCGTAAAAAATAGATTTTTTAGTTAATGTGGAGTAGGGGATTGGAAGATTTAGATCGTTCACTTGACGCGTTAAGTATCTTGGATTGGGGGTTATAAATTTAAAGCGATTTGCAAAAAAAGCAGGCCACTTCCTGAATGTAGAGGGAGAAGACAGTGTGTATGCCCAGCCTAACAAATAATGGGCGACAGGAATCTCTTGGCAGATGTAACATACAGCATGCTTCTGTAAAACAAGCAGCATTTGTAGGGTAAGGGTAAATTGCCAAGTAAAGTTGTCATAATAAAATTTATTTATTTATTTATTTTTTATCAATGAGCCACAGCCCAATATAAAGAAAATTTACAATAGACAAAAAATTTAAAAGTATCAAATTTAATTTAATCCTAACTCCGATATCAGAATAATTCTATATATAATTTAAGTAAATGAAATTCAAAAAATATAAATAAAATAATCAAAGACTAAAACAAGCATAACAAAAACACAAAATCACAATCAGTCAAAATTTATTGTAAGTTTAATTAAGCTTAACCAGGAGTGTTAATTAAGCCTCAAATAACAAAATAAGAGCAATTAATAAGTTTTCTGTTTCGCCACAAACAGGACAGATACAATAATATTATGGATTATCAGCGTTTCATTTACAATCCTATCCAAAAGTTTTTTATTTAATATTTTGATATTTTGAAGTAATTCAAGTGAGTTGAAAAGTTATTTGCTAATCTAGCTGCTAGAAGTCAGAAATCTAGATGTCCTATTTAACTTGCAAATTCGGGGCCATCAGAATAAGAATGCAGTAAATGATAGAACAAAGTAAGATCTCTGTACATTGGACAGATTTTGAAAGTAGTTATTTGAAGTCAGTTTTCCAGATCTGAATAATTTATGTTATCAACCCCCTGCTGTTCTTATAGTAGGCAATATATCTAAGGAATTTATGTTGAACTGTGTCAATTGCCTGAATATGAATATTATAAGATGAGGACCATATAGAAGAACAGTAATCCAGATGTGGCCTTACTAGGGAACAGTATAACACTTTAATCGAGGGAACATTTAGGAAGTCTCTGGTACTATGTTTGATAAAGCCCAACATTTGTAAAGATTTAGAGATGATTGTTTCAAAATGAAGTGTAAAGGATAAGTGGTTATTAAGTGTCAAAATTGTGGTTTTAATTAAATTTTTATTGAAAATTTGTACAATCCTACACATACACACAAATTGTTTTAATATAAACCATGAAATATTTTAAAAAACTTTTAAACTTTAAGACTTAATTTTTTTATTAAAAATAATTTATTAAACCTTAAAATATTAACTCAAAAAATATGTTATAACAAATGTTCAAATATTCCTCTAGGGTCTCTTGCCATAGGATGTTGGTTGTTTAAGCTACAGTATACATTATTAAAAAGGGAAAACATAGCATCATTTGTGCATTTGTTATTTAAAAATCCAAATTGTTGGGGAGTGAGTATTTTAAATTTCAGTAGGAATGATAGGAGCCTTTTTTTCACTAATCTTTCAATCATTTTTGATAGTGTGGGAAGAAGAGCAATTGGGCGATAGTTAGAAGACTGATCTTTATCTCTTCCTTTATGTAGAGGGATTATTATTGCCTTCTTAAGGCAGTTGAGAAAAACTCCTTTTTGAAAAGACAGGTTGATTAAATTTGTAAGATGGTTTAATGTACACTCTGGCAGGTTTAGAAACATGTTCAGCATGAGTCCATCGGTTTCAGAAGAGCTCTTATTTTTGATTTCCCTAATCGTACTGCGAAGCTCAGGTAATACTATTGGCGTAAAGAAAAAACTGTGTAAATTTTCATCTGCACTGGAAAGATAAGAAAGTGGATCGTGGGTAGGAGCTATGGTACTCATTAGATTGTTCGCTACATTTACAAAATAATTGTTGAGGTTCTCAGGAGAGGTAGAGATAGTATTGGACTTAAAGGATTTATTTCTCAGATTATTAACAATCGACCATGATTCTTTAGCGATATTACCAGACTTTGCCAGTCTCCTGTTATAGTAAATGTCTTTTGGCGCTGTTAGAGTCCTTTGATAAACTTTTTTATATAGTCTTACATAGTCATGAAACAAAGCGCTGTCCGAGAATTTTCCAAGATTGAATAATGAACGCATGTTCTTAGCAGATACACGTAAGACTTGAGTAGACCAAGGTTTATGTTTATTCAGTTTGAGAGGCCTTAAAGGAAAGGATTTGTGAGACAGATTAGATAACGTTTTTATAAATCTAGAGAATTCTGAATCAACATCAGAAGGGTGGACATTCCAGTCAGTTGTTAGACACAGGTGCTTAAAATTTATAAAATTTGATCTGAGAAAATACGGCCTAATTTGCGGGGAACATTTTTAGTTTTTGATATTATGGAAAGCTTTGTTAACACTGCTTCATGATCTGAAAAGCCTGAGTTTAGGACAGTACAGTCAACGAAATCCGGATCAAAGGAAAATACGACATAGTCTATTGTACTCGAGCTGATTTTAGTTAGTCTGGTTGGTGATTTAATGTGCATGATTAAGCCAAAAGAATCGAAAATGGACTGGAGAGATTCTTGAGCCGCACACACACTGGAAAAATCAATATTTAGATCGTCACATAAAAAGATTTTATTGTTTAAAGGCAAAGACTTAAGCAAGCTTAGTAATTTTTGAAAGAATATATTTACATCCGCGTCAGGTGTTCTATATATACAAATTAGATGAAGATCATATTTATTACTATAGATAATGGAAAATTCAAATAGTTTTTCAGTTATTAAATTATCGAACTTGGTTACTACCGAAAAGTCGTTGCTTTTAGACATTATCAAAGTACCTCCATGAGATACATTTGTTCTATTAAATCTGGCCACTGTAGAGTAATTGTTAATAAAAACGTGCTCATCGATATTTAACCAATGTTCGAAAATACTAAGCTTGCCATTGTCCAGTATGTTAGAGGGTGCTTGATCCTCTTCTTGCGTCAAACTACCTAAAAATTTTTAGACTAGAATAGTAATTGCTCTGGCTTTCTCTAATCCTTTGGAGGCGTAGCAATTTCTCTGATGAAAAAAAGGATCCAAAGGCTGACAGATCTGCTTCTACTTCAGCTGAACCAAAATCATAGGCGTCATGGTAGCGAAAGTAGAGCTTCCGCAAGGCGTCCACGTCACCAGGAAGTCCCTCTGAGGCAAATGCCAATTGGATGCTGGTATTGGTGTGTCCTTCGAAACATAAACTGGAGGGCTGATCATGCAGATATGAAAGAAATAACCTGAGGGGTTTTAAAATTGAGGGATCCCTTAGCCTAGTCAGTAAATAACGACCATCTGCCGCATCCGAGTCTCTTGACAGTCTCACTAATGGTGGAGTCATCGGGTCTATATTTGATGTTTTATTCATCTCCCCCTATCTATCAATGATAAAATCAGCCTCCAACAACTCAGTCGCTAGGGACTTCGAAGTAGCTATCGCCTCCTTGTCTGAACCAATCTTCAAAGATTTAACTTTCCTGAGTAGAGTGTCTGGTGTTGCTGCATCCGACCGTTGCGACAGGTTATGACTATCTGGGACGAAAGTCTTACAAGGTGGTAAGCCTCAAGATGTATTAATTACCTTTGCTGATGTTTTTGAGGATGATAAACATGAATTGGAGATGAAAGTGCCTGGAGGCCACATGCCAATATCCTTCAGCCGCTTTAAGTAATTGATATTTTGCACACCAATTTTGAAGTCAGAATGTGCATTTACTTTGTTTTTTAGCATTGGGAAGCATCTGATAAAGTCCGTGGTTCGCAGTTTCCCAGACAAAGTGCGCAAGCTGATTTCCGGTGAACTGAGGTGGGACATTTGACACAACCGCATAATGCCATTCATCTTTATTCAACAAGTTGATATTAGGTGTTGTAAGAACCTCTGAGCCTCGGTTTTCTGTCTGTTCTGTCTGGCAAGCAATCGTTTTTTTAGCAACAGGTTGGCTAATTTTTACATTAGATTTTTCTTTAGCTAATTGACCTAAGGTGCGCGTCAATTGGTTTACATTTTTCCGCAAGCTCTCAATTTCCTGTATTAACTCTTGTTTGGATGAGTCATGGACCTGGATCTTAGACTGTCATCATGTCATTGATGTCATCATGATTGTCTATGTCCATAAGAATAGATGACAGATTAAATATTTCCTGTTTCATATCTCTAATTGAATGGAACAGAGATTCTTGTCAATTTTCATGACATCCATTCATCTGGATGCCCCTTAGAAAATGATGCATTTATAACATCTAATATTCGGCTTCCAACGACTTCAAAAGCATCTTTAAAAACCTTGCCGGATTCACCGCCACCAACATTTTTCATTCCATGCACAATTCGTTTTAGGTTATTGAAACGTTTTCAAACCTAATGAACTCTGTAAAGCTCTGATTCTCCGCATTTTCACTTAGATTCAAGTACGTTAAATCAGCAGATGGTCGAATTATTGACTATATGATATTCTCAATGCTCTCCAAAAAATACTTATAACTGAAAATACTAATGATGGTTGAGCTGTATCTTGTTCTATTTAAATGGTAGCTATTCCTATTTGTTTGAAAATAGTTATGTATGTCAATTCTTAATGTTAAAAAGTCATTAAATATTATGGCATTAAACCTTTTTTAGGGTTATAAATTAAAGTCATAGAAGTAAATAAAAACTTCGTTTTGTGCCGTAAACCCCTTATGGGAATAGATCAATTAAATCTAAAGGATTAATGTATTTCCCTTCTTAAATAGAATTTCTAAGGATCCAATATGTTTTTTTGGATATTAGATACAAAATAGTTGCACATTAGTGATAATGCGGTTGCACTCATGCTTTAAATAATGTTATGCGAGCATGTAAAGTTAAGCTTTATGCTACTCTTGCAAAAAAAATTTTTTTTCTTTATAAATGCTAAATGTACCTCGAAACTTAATACATTATCAACTTGAAAGCCTAGATATTTTATGTCCACTGTAAAGGTTTGTTATCTATTTTTAATTCATGGTTTTTTAATTTAATGTTTTTTATTTACTTACTAACGTTAATTTCGGTTGTTTTTACGTTTGAGTTTAGTTTTTTTTTTCGAAAATCATAGTTCAATAAAGTCATTTAAATATCTTATAAAGAATAAAGGCGCTAAAATGCTGCCTTGTAGTAAACCAAATTTATTTAATTTACTTCACGATTCTATTATTCCTATTCCAGTTTTTTGCCATTGCTCTTCTAAAACATATTCTTTAAATCAATTTAGAAGTTGTTTTTGAAAGTGGTAGACAATGGTAATGTAGAAACAGGTAGTCAGACTGACATTGTCTTTGTTTTTGGTACAACACGACGTTCTTCAAAAAAAAATTCGACACTGCCGTTCTTAGATGTTCTTGTTAAGAATACAATATAAGAACGTCTGTGTATCGAAAACCCACACATACTGGACAATACCTACACTTTGATTCCAATCACTCTGGTTCGACTGAAGTTGGAATCATCAGGTCTCTGTACAATCGAGCTGTAACCATCTGCAATAACGACGCAGACTTTAAGGCGGAAGTAGCACTTCTTATTAAAGATCTGCAGTAGAATGGTTATCCCAAAAAACTTATCCAGAAAACTATCCAGAGATCGATGGCGAAGGAAACCAGAACCAAGCAAGAGGATGAATCAACTGGGCTTCTCGCAATCCCCTATATATATAAAATGTACATCCGAGAAAATCTGACGAATTGCTAAGAAGTTTATTCTAAAAACCGCCTTTAGATCTGGCAATACAATAAGAAGTTCTGTTTCCAAAACAAAGCCAGAATCTACAGCAGACACCAAAAACTGCATCTACCAGATCCCTTGTGAGTGTGGTGACTCATATGTTGGCGAAATCAAAAGACCTTTGGCAGTTTGGCAGACCAAGGAACATCGCAAATGGACGGCCACTGGAGAAGTAGCCAGATCAGGCATTGCTGAACATGCTTGGACAAACGGCCATAACATTCACTGGTCTGAAACACAAATCCTAAGGAAGGAATCATACTGGCGAAAAAGGAAGTTTTTGAAAGCTGCCTACATAACGCAAAACCAGGCAACCCAGTGTGGATGTTCCCAACTTATGGAGACCTCTTCTAGTAGACGCTCTCTTTACGCATCATCATAATTCACGCCTCATTGATCCCATTAATCATATATAAGCCTGCAGAATAGGAAATTGCTTTAGTTTACACTTGATAACGGTCGGAGATACTTACCGACCGAAACGTCGTGTTGTACCAAAAACAAAGACAATGTCAGTCCGACTACCTGTTTCTAATTTAGAAGTTGTATCACTCTATAATATTGTAATTTTTTTAACAAAGTTTAACGGTCTACAGTCTCAATGTATTTTAAAATCAAAGAATATAGCTATCATATAATTGCCCTCAGCTACATGGATTTTCCATTTGGATTTGGTTAGCTGTAAAGGTGTTTCTGTTGTGATGTTCTCTGAAACCGGACTGATTTCCTAAGAAGAGCTTGTTTGTTAAAATATTCCATCAATTAAGGGAGTACTGGCTTTTTCTAACTTTTTTTCAATGCAGGCCTTATGTATTTACTTGCCTTAACCCTGACGCTATATTGGCATTAGCAGCTTTTGGTATAGGTATAATTTTACTTGTTTTACTATAATTTTATTTTTAGACTTTTTGGAAATAATCCATACTGTAGCAAAATGTGAACTAAGTGCACCACTAAAAACCAATAGTGCAAATTGTGCATTTCAAAAATTTGAATTGAGATAATTATTTGGATCTTTTTGTACTTTTAGGCTCTTCATTTTTTTTTCAACTTTTTCAGAAGAAATAGTTTCAAATAAATCAATTAGTTCTAGGATGGATAGTGTATACACTAAGAAGGGATTCAGCCAACAGTTAAGGTTCAATGCACTCTCACATCTCTTCATCAATCTGCTATTTGTGGTGGTTTAGTGCTTTTATTTAAAATATGCAACAATGAAATTGATGCTTCGGGTCTTATTAATAAGAGAAGTCTTTATAATACAGAGCGCATTACAATTATTTATTAGCTTTGAATTTTTGCTGTTCTCTGTATCCGTACCAGAAGACACAATCTATTTTATCTTAACACTTATGGAACCCAAGAAAGAGCCCACATATGCAACAACCGGTGCAAATGTGCAATGCAACAGCAACTGGTTCAGTGATGTTCAGTTACAGTTTGATGTTGATCTATTTGGCATGGCTTTGAATAATTTCAAATATCATTGCCTTACTGTGAAAAGTGCATAAGTCCAAAATGAGTAATTTTACAGGAGAAGCAAAAAACTGTATTTTCGGGGTTATATTTTAAGAAAGATGCAATTTTTTTTAACGAAATTTATTTATTTATTTTAAATTTAGTTAACATTTTGATTTTTAATGTTTTTTTGGAAACTACCATGTAGTAAGGGACTTATGCATTTTTCATACTCTAATTTGCGAACAAAAATGGACTTATGCATTTAAAGAAAAACAGTAATCATAGAACAGAAACATTTATTAAACAAAAACAAATTAAAATCTTTTTATTAAATAAAAGGTTATTCGTGCTTCAAGTTATCGTAGAAAGGATGATAATCTGCCTCCATTGTTTTCTTCAAAAACATTAAATTATTAAATTTTTCCTTTTTTATTTTTAAGGAATCTTTATAAAGCGGTGGTAACGAATTAAAGGGTACAGAGACTCTACTTTTACTTTGCCTGATAGGTAATTCCTTAAAATTGTGCTTGTGTCTAGTTTTGGAATCAATTTTTCCATTTACATTATATCTTAATGTCCGTATATCATTCATAGTGGGATTACCTACTTTAAATTCTGGTCGAATGGACTTCACTAACTTAATTTCGTCAAAATTCTTGAAATGTTCATGACTTAAATAATTCACTTTATAGGGCTTCGGCAATTTTCTCGCATATTTACAGGCAGCAACAATATCAGCGGGCACATTGACACTTCGTCTTTTCAAATAACGTTCTATGGTGGAATGCATCGAGTCACATTTCATTTGGGTGTGACCCTTTTCCAAATATGTTTGTTCAATACACACCTGGTTTGTTACAGAAAGATTAAGAAGAGCCTTTGATAATATGACATTCCTATTCTGTGCTGCACATCCGTCGCTAATTAAAATGATCTTTTGGTTAGGGGTAAGGTTTGGAATAATATCAGTCAAATTGGGAAATAATAGAGGAAAACAATTTGCGGTTAGTTTTCCTTCACCCTCATGCCATACAAAGCAATGCCCTTCTTTGGTATGGAGGTCAAAAATCGTAAAATTATGGACTACTAATTTTGTTCGATAATACAAAGCCAAAGCGTTCGACTTCGGGCAAAGGAGAACCGATTGTAGATCCATTATGAATACTTTATCGTCAGAAAGTTTAACAGATTCTTTTTCACTTATTGCTTCATTTTTCTTTTCAATGTGCTCGATGTAAATTTGCTCTTCTATATTTTTTGTTTTATATCCCACGCATACATCACATTCATCTTTTTTTGGAGCATATAGTGTCAAGTTAAGTTCGTCAAAAACTTCGTGAATAGTCTTTATACTTAGAGCATTTATTTGCACACCAATTTTTTTTATAAATGTAGTACACTTCGGCTTTTGATTTAAAATGTGGTTCAAGATACAGTCTCGATGTTGTTTTGCGGCAGTAATGAGATTCAAGCTTAGGCAAGGTATGAAAAAAAGATTTTAGGTTTTCCTTTTCTTTGATGAATCTTAAGTTTTTCTTTCTTGGAGTATTATTATCATGAGTTTCCCTCGAGCTGGCATCACTTTTATTAGGACTTCTGGTGTCACTTTCAATCCATGCAGATATTGTTCTTACTGAAACTCCCAAAGTGTTATACGCGAACTTGTTCATTTTTTGTATGTAGAAAGTATTGATACGAAATGGATCTTTGGCTTTTGTCTTCTGTTTCTTGTTCGAGCTGTCGGCAGCGCTAATACCCTAGATGAGACATAAATTCTTTTCTCTTTCCATTTTAACTTCCAAAACTTCTGAAACATCTTGTCTTGTTCTTGGTCACTTATTTTAAAGCAATGAATTTCTGTATTTATTTTAACACATTTACACCTTTCCTTTAGAGTTTTCTTTCCTTTGTTTATTTTAAACTCATTGCCTTTGCTGCCTGTGTAGTCTAAACCATGTTCTCGTCTTTTTTTTATTCCTTAATACTTCCACTGTTCAGGATTGCTAAATTTTCTTTTTTTTTTTGTTTAAGTCCTGATTATCAATATCTTCACGAGAAGAAATTTCTTCTTGTTCTTCCTCCTCCAGTAGTAGACCCTGATCACTCGCTTCACCATCGGTCGCTTCATTTTCTTCTTCTTGTTCCATTTCAAAACTGGAATCATGATCTTCAACTATTTTAACATCTTCGTGCTCTTTTTAACACATTTAGCTCGTTCAAGGTTTTCGTAATATTTGGGTTATGTTCTTTTCTTTGGTCTAATTCTAATAAATTTTTACTTTCAAGTTCTTTTTCATCGGTTTTACTTACATTCTCCCCTACTTCCAAATCAATTGTTGTATTAAGGTTCCAATGATTATCTTTATCTTCATTAATATTATTAACAAAACTAGTTGATATCACCACAGAACTATCAAATAATATATTTTCATCATTTAAAATTTCTTCTGCCAGTAGGCATTCCTCTAACAAATCATATGTTTTGCTAGCTTGAATATCATTGGAATTTTTAGGTAGCTAATCTTCAAAACTCTCAAGTAGCTCTGAATACTGATTATCAATCGAGTTTTTAATGTCTTGTAGGCCAATAGACCGTTGGAATAGTTTATAGCCTCTTTTTGATTTATACATATCTGAAAAATACAATTTTTAAATTAATAAGTGGTGATAGAAATTGCTAAATATTGTTTATAATTTTTAAAAAGTTGTGATGTTGTAAAGATTTGTGTTGGCACTACAGAAAAATAAGAATTTTTCCCGTTTAAGGATGCCAACAAGAGTTACTTATTATTATTCTGAAACCAAGAGGAGATCTAGAATGTAAAGCGGTTTAAATACTTGTGAATCTGGGATCTGGGGACCAAACTTAAATCAAAGTATTTATATAGTTGTCCATTAACGACGACATTTTTTTAAATTATGTGCCTATCTAACTACCTACATTTAAAAAATTGGAAAAATTACCTATTTCTCAACATATTCAACTGTGCATAACTCCGCCCGTATGTTAAATAAAAATATATAGTTTAAGTTGTTATTTTAGTGTTATAAATTTTTTAAAGAGAAAAGGAAAATATGGCAATATAATACGTACTTACCTAACAAAAATCACAATTTTGTATACAAAAAGCCCTCATAAGCATAAAAAATAGATCAATAAGTTGAAAACGTAAATTCAATACCGTTTAACCACAAACACTGACGGACTTATGCAGGTTTCATAGAGTTGTCAAAATAGTTGGACTTATGCAGATTTCATTTCTATAATTTTAGCGACAACTATTGAATATTTCGCGATCTAAAGTAGGTCCCCGGATAGCTTTAAAAATCAGCTAATAGATGCCACCAAATGTCTGAAATTGAATTTTTTGGACTTAGGCATTTTTCACAGTAAGGCGACGATATGTTCTTCCAGATAGAATTAGATTGTTAGTTATTTAAGCATTTAATATACTACCTGTTATTAGTTTTGTATTGTACCAGTTATTTGGTGCATTACTGAATTTATTTTATTATCTGACAGTATTATTAAGATTTGTTTTCTGGTGAACAATAAAACTTTGAATTTGATGTTGGAGCCACAGGGCAAAGTCCTTTCAAATTTGGTCTTCAATATGTCCTACTAGAATTATTATGCAATGATAAAGAGATATTTTTTGGTCTATGGCCTGGTCTACTAAATCACTAGGTGAAATGGCATTGCGGAATGTAAATAGTCAGTTTGCTTACATTGAATGCAAGGAAAACATATTTTTTCACTCTTCCTCTTATCCCACCTTCATTGCCAAACTTTAAAACCTTAACATGTCACTGAGATCACTGATTTAATTACATTAATTTATAAGTTTTATGTTATAAAGCATATATTCTTGATCTATGTACTTTGAAGACTATTCATATATTTACTCTAACATAATCATAGATCATTTTGAAAATATATCAATTATAACAGATCCACTTTTACGGGACGACACCCAAAACAACATTATTATTTAGTAATAAAAGAAATACATTCATTAATATAAATACAATAAAAGGTTAATATGTTATTTTTAATACAAAATGGCTTATAGGTTTTCTGATAGGGTAAATTGAGAGCTATATTTATATTGCATAAGTTTACTCATTCTTACGCACCTTTTTGCAAAATAAAAATTCTAACCTAATCCCTTGAATTTTTCCATAGCATATTCCCTCCTGCGTTATTACTAAAGCAAAGCAATAGCATCAAGTAGCTAAACAACTTTTTTGCTTAAGTAAGGGTTTAATCTCAGATTTACTACCTGGTTTTTGTAATAAATCTACGGCTACTAATTTAGTGTTTTATCGATCTCATCTCAGGACAAATTTAGATCATATTATGTACACTGATTTTAGTAAGACATTTGATACTGCTAATCATCATATTTTTCTTGCAAAATTGATGAATATTCACAATCAAAATGGTAACGTGCACACACAATCATGTTATTATGTTTGCCTAATATATAATATACATATTTTTCGGTTTTAGTTATGCAGCTGGTCGAATGAACTGGATCTCAGAAACGGAATCAAAAGGCATGAATACATTTGTAGGGACATTTTCCCTACCAGCTTTAATATTTATGTCCCTTGCCGAATTGGATTTAAGTTCGGTTAATTGGATGTTCCTTGTGGCTATACTGTTAGCCAAAAGTGTAGTATTTTTTGCTGTGATAGTGGTTACTTTATTGGTAGGCAGACCGTTGAATTTGGGCAGGGCAGGCATTTTTGCTATTTTTTGCACACAGAGTAATGATTTTGCTATTGGGTATCCTATAGGTAAGTAGAGACACCACATTGGAGTATCACTTAGTAAGCAGAGATGTTAAACTGATTTTAGTGGCTGCACTTTATAAATCTACCCATCCCGAATATGCATCTTACTTATATTTGGTAGCACCAATAAACTTGGCTATTCTAAACCCATTAGCGTTTGTCCTTATGGAGATTCATAAAAAGCGAGCTTTACAAGAAGACGAAGAAGCACTACTGAATCAAGAGGTGGTGTCGATTAATAGTTCCGAGTGTGCTCACCATAGAAAAAGATGCAAAATGGTGGTGACCGTAATGAAGAATATTTTTTTTAATCCTATAATTTTTATGACGATCTTGGGAATCGCTGGCAACGTAATTTTTAAGCATCAAGTGCCCGTATACTTTGCCGGAATCTTGAATGTAAGTATCAATGTATCAATAAAGTTTACTTTTAAATTTAATGCCATTTTCTATGAATTCTAAAATGTGAAAATATGATTATTATCTCTTTTTATGTATGAGGTAATACTAATGTATATTAAGTCCATAAATATATTTGTAGGGGTTAGGTTCAGCTTTCTCTGCCAGTTCATTATTTTTACTCGGTCTCCGGATGGTGGGAAAAATTCATAAATTGACTGGAGCAACGCTGGTTGTTCCTGGAATTTTAATAATGGTCAAATTGTAAGTGTTTAACTTTTAGAATACAAGGGAATAACCATATTATTACTTAAAATTAGATGCTGATAAGATTTTTGTTTTCTAGAATTGCTTTACCATTGATAACAAGAGAGGTTGTAAACGTACTACATTCTGGATATAACAGCTCTGAAACTTTAGATTTAAGTACTTATGGCTTCTTTTATGGCACATTCCCGACTGCTCCAGGTGTTTTCGTTTTTGCTGGCCAGTACATGATTGATATAGATTTGGTAAGAATTTTGAAGTAAAGCAAATATTTTGTTGAGATTAAGGATATTATATGAAATTAATTGAACCTATGGTCCATTCAAAATCAAGAGGTCAGAGATAAACAACGTGTATGCTAATTTGCTTATTTCTAGTTTCTAGGTTTTGAATGGACTTTAGTATAAATAAAATACGAATTTAATTTGAATACAACTTGAAATGCACCATTGAAAGCTTAACTGGAATATATAGAAAAACAAAGTTACAAAAAAAAAACGTCAATTTTAATTTTTGTTTGGTGTATTTATGATATTGAGCTAATATTAATATAAAGTGTTGAATCCACAACTAAATTATTTTCTAATTTTTAATTGCAATCATAAAAAATCACACTAAAGATATTCATGGAATTTGTGTTGAACCTGAGTATTGGAAGAATTTCTTCTCTCGTTGAATTTAAAAAATATTAGCTACAAGAACATTTATATACTTTAATTATGTGCCTGAAGTGTTAATTTTTATTTATTTATGCAATCTAACGTGAACACCAAGTTTACAATATATATTATAATTTAAAATCAAATCATTTTTACATTAATTTGGTAAAATACATATAAAGTCTTAATTCCAAATAGAATACCAAAAATTGTTAATTACCTAACAAGAATACAAATCACAAAATTACATAGGAAGTTTAAACATTTCTTCATCCGGCTCTTTGGATTGTGGAACCCATAATTAATTCTATAAAAACACACTTAAAAAGATGATAATTTCTTAAGCTATGATTGCATTTGTTTAAATTCAAAGTCAAAGTCAAGATATACTTTATTTGCTAAGTTTACAAACTTGTGCTAAAGCTTCCTAATCGTAGAATTTATAATACTAGTATTTATTTGGTTATACAGGATACAGGACAAATACAGAATCGATTTTGATTGTACATAGAAGCATATATATAATTAATTTTAAATATTAAAATGAGTCATTAAAATACTCTTCAATGCTGTAGTAAGCTCTTGGTAAGATTAATTTCTTTAGTTCTCTCCTAAACTTTTTAAGGTCTGTAACAGTCCTAATCGAAAAAGGAACATGATTAAATATTCTACGACTAATAAATATAAGAGAGTTTCTCGTAAGTGAGGAGGTGGGGATTGGGAGAGATAATTTGCCCACTTGACGAATATAAATGGTGCAGGATGGTGGACTTACGGACTTATGTATGAGTGTTGCAGTTTCCAATATAAAGAGTGAGAAAACTGTTAAAATTCTTTCAGCTACAAAAAGAGGATTACAAGAGACTCTCAGACCAACACCACACAGATACTTTAGTGCGTTTTTCTGAATAGTAAAAATTATGTTAAGGAGTCCCTTGGAGCACAAACCCCAAAATGGCAACCCATAACGCATATGAGAGTCTATTAAGGCGAAATAAACTGAACGAGCAAACAACCTTCCCAACTTATGCCTGGCATCCCTGACTGCAAAACAACCAGAAGATTTAGCAGCGAGGCCCAAAACGTGGTTGTCAAACCTTCAAAAAAACAAAACATCCAAAAACATTTACCATGTTGAATTATGCTTTAAAAATTAAAATGTTTCAAAAAAAAACTAATAAAAATATAAAATTAAATAAATGTCAAAAGAAAGGTTAATTAAAAAAACTACAATAATAAAAACGGTAATAGTAAATAAGCAAAAAAAAGAGCACAACAAACGATGCAAAAAAACACTCGTAAAATTCAATTCAATTCGCAAATATTCTCAAATTTTTTCTTTTTAAAAATTGATCGAATTTTTCCTTTTCAACTTTGATTTCATTTATTTCGGGTTTCAATTTTTTTATTCAATACCTGAATTTGTCTATTCTGTTCCTCAATTTTTTTTTTTAATTCATTGTCCACTTTTCTTACGATTTTTTTAATAAACTCCTTCAAGCCTTATCAAATCTGCTCAAAAATTTCACTTTTTACCATTTCTTCAATTTTTTTTTTTGCAAAGCATTAAAACTTATCTTCATTTTTTAGTTGTAATTTCACTACACTGTAACAAAGGAAACAGGCTTATCAGTGTAAATATGATTCGACTTTCTTTATACTTTACTTTGCACAGCTGGCAAGGTGCTACTCTGTTCGAACGCCCGACATCGACTCGAGGAGGACCATTAGAAACTCAATAAATTCGGATCAATCAAGCCATTAATTAACTTGTACAGAAACAAAAATTCTTGGTGCCTTCTTCGTGACGCCTATGAAAGCATTTCCAATAAAATACACCATACGTCATAGGACAATGAGAAATATCCAAAATAATAAGAATATTATTTAAAAAAGTTGTTTTTCACCTTCTCAATATCGTGGCATCACATTATATCGCAATACTCGAAAAAAGGGCCAACGTACTATTCGTATTATACAATGCAAGAGTTTCACAATTTCAGGAGAAAATGTTTGCTATTACGCTGTAAAAAACTCTCGCTATTTAACAGCTTGAAAGAAACGACGTTAATTAAACGGTTGTGTTTTATTCTTTGTAGTTTTCCAATCATGGATGAAACAGAATAGTTGACTACTCCATGAACAAAATGTTAAAAATTTTAATTGTCATGACTATCTCCAATCATATTACTCAATTCCAGTATTTTTTAGTACCGAATTCCTCTCAAGTATAATGTTTTCATGTGATCTCAAAAACTACATGCTCTGAGAGATATGAACCTGCTAGAGAGGTATGAACAAAGCTAGTCAAGTGCCACCTCCCTAAATTCACAATCCTCCAGCGGCATCATCTGTACCTCTCATGACTAACGCAATCGAACGGCTTCAGCGGCGATATTTAGTCACAAAATATCGGCGCTAAGTCGTTTTACGATTTATGTTTTCATAGAGGGCTTTCAAAAAGAAATATATAGCATCAGTAGTATTATTGTTTATCAATTTCTATAACGTACTATGAACCTATACATCTAGATGTATCAAGTTTTTTTTCCTTACATATAAACACTTTGAGTTCAGGAACTATGTATGCTCTTAGAAAGTCTGAATTTTTCACATTTAATCTATTTAATTGAGCATTGATTATATCCTGGGGAGCCCACTTACTTGCAGAACTATAATGTAATTTCTTTCGGATTCAATTCATAATATTGGCAAGCAAGGATGCAGAATCCATATATAATTTTGTCTCTAATAATTTCCATTTTTCTTTTTTTGAGTATGATTCATGGAAGTATACTTCAAGCTTTTCCAAATATTCTTGTATTTCCTGTTTAGTACTAGACATATTGGAAATTCTTTCCCAGTAGTGCGAGGTATCCATGCACAACAAACACTTTTTTTTTTAAATTTGGAAGACAGCATAACACAGCTTAACATATCTGAAATAGTGATTGTTCTTCATTTATTTTACCACACTTTTTGAGCTTAACTTCCACTCAATCATCTTTGGAATCACAATGAACAATTATTAGGGATTCCCTATTTGGAAGTGCATCTTTTAACTGACCAAGTTTCTTTAAATATCTCCATAAAGTGGGCTCCGAGAATTGCTTCTCCATTTGTGATAAAGTTTTATGAATCCTCTCAATCTTGGAAAAGTTATCGTCGTTGTATCTAATATATCAATGCCCCTAGGTAATTTAGCAGTACCTCTAATTTCCTTGCTTCTCTTTAAGTTTTTAGTTTTCCTGCATAAATCCTTATATCCTTATTTTTTCTCGCCATAATCCATTTACATATTACGATTAAGAAATGTATGCTGTAACACTGCTTGGTTTCCTGTATTTGCCTCTTCAGTATTGGACAATGAACAATCGGACTCTGTGGCACTATCCAGGTCACAGGTGTGAAAGAAAAAGGCTAACGCCTTTTTCTTTATCCAGGATCTCCAAAAATCAATACTCGGATTTTTTCTCAAAACATTTTAGGTGAACTAACGGATACGAACAAACGAAATTCACTGTTTTCTTTGACCTTCTAATAATAAAGCATGTTTTGAATTGACATCAAAGACCTTCGATACGGTCCATCAAATTTTCGGTCCTTTAATATTTTGCGGATATCATAGATAGCAGGAGTAAATTATACTGACGCGTCACGTACCTGGGTGCATCGGACTTATGCCGATGTTTAAATCACAAGCTAACAATTCTTAGTATGGAGGGACGAGACCCAGTAAGGATGAACTCGTAGACCAATAGAAGTTTGCATGAATAACACAAATATAAGGTAAAGTAGAATCACCTACAAACCTATTGGTACAAATTGCAAGTTAGAGATAGTTGTTACCTTTATAGCAAAACAACCCTTAGGTATCTCCTTGCCAAAGATAATATTCTGTTCAACCTTAAGATCATTATCTAGGCCAAGGAAATTCCCGTTGTCATATTGAGCAATTGGAAGGTTATACCAATAGTTTGGTTTAATTAGAATTTAGTGCTTTAATTACATCTTTAATTCGTGTAACTCGTAGATGGCGTTAGCTGCTCTTCGCTTTGAATTTCAAACAATTTACTGGAATCAAGTTGTCTTCTTCTCTCTCTCTCTCTCTCTCTCTCTCTGACTAACGTGATTTTTCTGTCTGTCTTTGTCATTGGTCACGTACGCCATGCTCAAGGATCTACTTTTTACGTATTGGCATTTTCGATACCGGGCTGTTGTTTCCCATTGTTTTTCCTGTAATTTAAATACTTTGCCTTTTGGCATTAGATTGATTTCCGTACTCTCTGCAACTTAAAGCTAAGCAAAGCAACATTGTACTGTCAGTTCTGGTAAAACTGGGCCTACGTGAGATTATCCATCGTAAAGGTATCCAGAAATTGCATTTTGGCTTTCTTTCCAAATGGTGTGGTCTTCAGGTTAACAAGTTCGAATTGCTCGATGTTGGGGTTCGACCTCATAGTTAAAGTCCAGTTCAGAGATCTATTAGAATCTTTGATGTGTCGCAGATGCCGCACTAACTAGTCCGTGCGCCTATGTCATATTTATTGTTGCATGATATATATGTTTAAATGGCAAAATTTTATATTGTCTATCTATGAAATCATTTTAAAAAAAACGTAAAACGCCATGTTTTATACTATTTTTTATTTTTCTTTCGAAAATGTCAATTTTTAGAAAGAAAATAATACCACAAGAAAATAATATCAAAAAATTGACCGCGGACTAAAATCCAAGCATCTTACAAAATATTTTAAACACTTCCAGCACTCACAGACTTGTCACCTCTTTTTAGCCAATCTATTAAACAAAGATAAAACACCTGCGTTCTGACAATTCCTACTTTAGGCTATGCAAGTGATTGTGCATCTCTCTCTATCCCACTGAATTTAAGAATTACGGGGCCGTACCCAAATAAATTTTTGGACCGTTTTTGTATTATTTTCGTCGTGTTTTTAAAGAGATCTACGGATGGGTCTATCGCCTTTAAAATAGTTGTTGGATGGGTCTATCAGCTTTAATAGTTAGGAGGGGGGCCATGTGATGTTATTATTTGATGTGTTTTGCCGGTAATGCTTTTTACACGTTTATGAAAGTAAAGAATTTAGAATGTAGCCTGTATTCCTGTAAATTTTTTGCAGTTTTTACTATGAGGAACAGTGTTTTTTTATTTGTGTTTGTGCATTTGTTTTAGTATTATACCTAAAGACCTTAAAATGTTTCGACCCTGGAAAAATAGGCAGGAAAATTTGGCAAATGAAGAGGAAAGTGTTTGTGCGGGCTTACGGAGGCCGTGGGTGTACAAGAAAGACAATAACATTTGTGAAAAAAAAAATAAGAGTGATCTGGCAGTGATTTAGACTTACATAGTTCTGATAGTTCATTTTCTAGTATTGAGGAAGCAAAAAGAAGCAAGGGAAGTAGAAGCTACAGAGGAAATCAAGCAGTTTTAAAAGAACAAATTTATCTAAATATCTATAACAAGAAATGATACTCAGTTCACAAATGATTGTAGTGCTTTGCAAAAAATAGCGTTTTTAACAGGGGTTCCCTATAGTACAATATGCCTGTAAAAAGAAGGATTAAACACAGAATAAAAAGGAAAGATGCAGGACAATCAAAGGGACTTGACATGGATATTGCCAAATTGCTAAGGAAAGGTGTGTATTCTAAATACAAAAACAATGAGGTTCTGACCATATAGACACCTTATCGGCAAGGGACAAACATTTCTCAGTCTCAACCTTGCAGAGATACCTGATAAAACTTGGATTTAAGCATAAGATGGTTAACAAAAGAGCTGCTGTAATGGAATTTTCAGGTGGTGTATAGAATATTTGAGGAAAATTTAAAAAATTTGGGAGGAAGAAAGATCCATATATTATTTAACCGAAACATGATATGATACATTTATGATTGATGTATGATTTCCATTCTCTGGGAAAAAAGTCTCTTTTTTGCCATAGTAAGAAAACCATATTTTTATTAATAAAACAAGTTTAAAATTTTGTTTTTTACAGCTTACTGCCCCTGTTGTCCTTCAGTGATACAATAAAGACTGCTTCTTCCACCATTCTCTGGGAAAAACCCTGTTTTGCTATGGTAAGAAAAACACTGTTTTTTATAAGAAAAAAAATCTAAAATTTTGTTTTTTACAGCTTACTACCCCTGTTGTCCTTCAGCAACACAATGAAGACTGCTTCTTCCTCCATTCTCTGGAAAAAAGTCCCTTTTTTGCCATAGTAAGAAAATCCTATTTTTATTAATTAAACAAGTTTAAAGTTTTGTTTTTTTCAGCTTACTGCCCCTGTTTGTCCTTCAGCGACACAATAAAGTATATATAATGTAATGCTTTAGAATCCATATGCTGATGTGCGAGATGAAGTTGGAATCCATGGCGGCAACAGAGAAACTGTTTCCTTCCTTAATGGAAGAAACTGCTAAAGAACAATGGCAAAAAAACAGAATTTACAAAATTTGTATTAACTTTTTGGGCCAGATTCAAAAGAGTGGTTAAATTTATAAAAGTATTTAGTATCCTCACTGTAGTTTTAGGATCCAGTATACTTAAAATATAGTGTTTTGTATAAGATTTTTAGTTTTTAGTATAAGCATTTATTTTTGTTAATTTTTATCTAATCTCTCCTAATATGCATAATAACTAAATATGAGGCAAACAAATTAATAAATACGTTAGGGATGTAAGGTGTGTTTTTTTTTTATAAGTAAAACTTGTGTCTTTTAAAGGCATACAGTATAGACAGCCAGATGATTTTTAATGTAAAAGTTTATTTAAAAAAATATACTTCCAATTTTCTGACTACATAATTACTTTTTATCAAAAGAAGTTGGTACTAAATATAGAGATGGGGGGTTTTCATGAGTATATTATTATAATAATAAATCATAATATGTATTAATTAAAAAAAACTATAATAAAGGACATTGAATATGGCAGCCACAATCCCCATTAATAACCACCACCATGTAAAAATAAATCTCAATTCCCAAAAAAAGGAAATATGTAAAATTTGAAGACAAACCAAAACATTTTACACTTTTGTGTCAAAAAGTAACTATTTAATGCCTTAATCCACAGAATAAATGGGCCTAAGTAATTTGTCACCTACTCTCATTAAACTCAAAAATGCTTTATTGTCAATATAAACATAGAAGTTGTAGACAAAGCCAATAGACTGTACATTAAAGGAATAAAAACGAGAAACTAATTTAAAATAAAATAAAATTATATAGTAAAACTTTGAAAAATACTTAAATGCTAATCATTAAAAATTCATCATAGTTTAGGTGCTACATAGTTTAGTACGCTTTACTAGCAAGAAATATTTTCTTCCTTGTACGTAGGCTTTTTTCAGTCTTAAGTTGTCTTATTTCTAGTGGAAGTTTATTAAACAGCTTTCTACCTCCATATATGATAGAGCTACGGACAAGTTCAAAATGAGGAATGGGTAGCCTCAACAAATAGTTTTGTCGCGTATTATAGTGGCTTCCTAAGTGGAGTTCCTGTTTATATTTTCTAAAAACTAAGCAAACTGTTTCCAAAATAAAAATACAACACAGGGTTAAAATATTATGACTTACAAAAAGCGGGCGACATGAATCACGAGGCTTGGCCCCACATAGATATCTAATGGCCCCTTTTTGGAGTACAAACACTGAACTAAAAAGTGAATTTGAACATGAACCCCACAAGCAAATTCCATATCGAAGGTGCGACTCGATAATCACGAAGTATGCAGATCTGGCGATGGAGAAATTAAGACCGGTGGCAATAACCCTTAGGGCGTAGCAGCCTGATGAGACTTTTCTACATACATTCACAATATGGTCTTCAAATTTAAGGAACTTGTCTATGGAAAGACCCAAAAACTTACTGAACGGTGGCATGTTGATGGCTTCATTATTTAAACATATATCATCTGTATTACATTTAACAATATTTGTTTTGGAAACATTAAATGTCAAAAAATTTGCATCACACCAGTCTTTTATTTTTAACAAATCTGCACGTATATTGGCCTCCATTTGAGAAACATCAGAGTCGTGCCAGAGGATGGTGGTATCATCGGCACACCAGTTACCTGCAGTTGTGGCAGATCGTTCACATAAATGAGAAAAATTAAAAGACCAAGTACTGATCCTTGCGGAACACCCACATTTATATTAAGTTCCTTAGACATACCACCATTAAAGTTGACAGCCTGGACACGATTTGATAAGTAGGAACGAAACCACTCAAGGGCAGTTCCCCTGAAACCATAAAGCTCCAGTTTCATCAGCAGCACTCTGTGACTCATGCAGTCAAATGCCTTGGACAAGTCACAGAATACCGCTGCTGCAACTTCACCAACATTCAGTCGGTTGTACAGGTGCTCTAGAAAGGTAAAGATAGCATCATTTGTGCTCACAGACTCACGAAAGCCAAACTGCTGAAGACTCAATAGGCCAAATCCATTTGAAAATGAAACCATCCTCACCTTAACGAGCCGTTCCACTATCTTGGCTAAAGTAGGCAATAACTTTAGTTACGTAGTAACTTACTTATTTTTTTATTTCGTTTCTTAATATTGACAACAGGAAAAGCAGTGTTAAAATTGTTTAATAGTATCTGATGAAAGCTATGCAGTGGGTTAACAGTAGTCAATACATTATTCCAACTTGACATATTGCAAAGCAAAGAGACTTGACTTGTTATAAGGGACTGATGGCGCTAAAAACTAAACTTATGAAATTAAAATTTTTGGTTAAACTCATTTAACGTACTTAAATCTTATATTTAAATTAAATATTATCTTGCTATCAACTATCCTGAATTTCTAACTTAATAAAACTAAACCCAAAAATCCCGAATAATAAAGTTTTAAATACAAATAAATTTTAAGGCCGGACCTGTGCAACTTTTCACGCTTGAGTGGCTGTGGCTAAGGTCAGGCGTTTAACAAAATAGTACGTGGGCACATGCAGTCACATTTTACGAATCAAATGTATAAATTCTTTAAAAAATGCTTAAAACATTTATTTATTTAATGAAATGATTAAATATCGCTTAGAATAATACTTTATGACTCTTTCCACATAAAATTTTGCGGTTTAAAGATGCATGTCATGTGACAATACAAGCAACACCGGCACACGGACTATTTGCGGTACATCAAAGATTCTAATAGATCTCTGAACTGAACTATACCTCATGGCGACACTAGCCGTATAATGTGAAAGATTACTTTAATACACTTTATAAAACACCCTCCAACATCTTGAGGTAAGCTTGGTTCCTTTTTGTTGTTAAACATTTTCTCATGGTTTTTAAGGCCGCCATTTTAGAAGTTTCACGCGTTTATTTTAGGGTCTTATGCCGGGTCCTAAATCAGATCTTAAGTGAGATTTTATGCGGGATCTTAAGTTAGATCTTACGCCAAGTCTTCAGCGAAGTATTAAGTCTTAAGAGCCATCCCAAGACCATCCCGAGCCATCTCAGGTGATGTTTCCATTTCCCATCATAAATTAGAGCTTTGTCAGGATTCCTTGCTTCTTCACGACGTTATTGATTGCACCTTAGTCAGCCGCTGACCTTGAATCTGCACAACGGGTTACCAGGTCAAGAAACGTGTAAGCAATGTTACGACTTGTTTGACTGATTTGTTATTATTGTTATTTCGACTTTGGGACTGGTCATATTGACTTAATTATATTATTTAATGGCTCCTTAATTTATTAATTATTGTCTAGTGTCTTCTTTCTTGGCAATTTACAATGTAATGTAATTTGCATAACTACCTAAATAATAATTTATTCAATACTCTTTTAATTTCACTATCCTATTTTCGTACAGTATTATATGTAAGCAACCGCACTGAAAGGTATATTTATTTTACTTGATTTAGTATATACATGTTGTTCATATAGTGCAATGTGCGGTAGGTTACTGACTTTGGCCAAAGGGTAGTTACATACTAACAGGTTATTGATTTTTTTTAATGTTTTAGAGTTTTTGTGCATAAAGTTTTGATTTCAGGGGTTGTACTTTTAACAATAAACTGTCTTACAATCTTAATGATTTGTTTAAGTGAAAAGTTAAACAGTGAACTTTGACCAGTATAGTATTTGCATATTTTCTAATATAGTATTAATAATTAAAGCTTATTTTGTGTTTTACTTTGTGTTATATATAACATTCTTTTTGTTTATGAGAGAACCAGTTTGTCAGTACTGCACTTTAAATAAACACTCTAAACTGGACTGCGCCCACAATGGGCCCGTTCTCGATTTTTTTTTTATTTTACAAATCGAAAGAAAAACACCTATAAAGTAAATTCCCAAATTTTTAGATTTTTATTCCTACTTTTAACCCCTTAAAAAAATTAACAAAGTTGCTCCACGCGAAAACGGGGCGGAGCTTCGGGTGACGTCACGATGCAGCAGACGAGACGGTGCGACCGCGCCGCGGTATCGGGAGACGGCCAGAAACAGTGGAAATCGAATTAAAAAACGTGTTTGTTTAGTCTGTTGCGAGTATTCGTGTGGTGTTTTCTGTTCTGTAACTTTTTTTAATTTAATTTCTGGTGTACCATGAGTGACAAAAAAACTACGAGGAAATATTGTATTGTACCTGAGTGTCCTAATACCTCAAAAAATGCCCCTGAGAAACTATTTATAAACGTGCCTTCTGATCCTACAGCTAGGAAGGTTTGGCAAAAAGCTATGCGTCGAGAAGTTTTTGTTTCTGGTAAATCACACGTTTATTGTTGTGAGGATCATTTTGATGTAAGTTAAAGTTTGCGATGATAACGCAGAATAAAAAATATTTTATATCTTTAACCTCTTTTAGGTAAAAGAAGACATAGAAAATTATATGTATTTTAAAACTATGAAAAAAGGTAATATTCTTATTAAGCCAAATGTAGTACCGAGATTTTTTGATTGCCAAAAAAGTCGAGTAACAGCACATAAAGCGAAACAGTCGAAGTTTTTACAAAAAAAAGAACAGCGGTCTTTGATTCATAGTTTACTACTTCCTGGGACTTCTGCTGAAATCGAGGATGTTGAGCAAGAAGATAACGTGACAAGCGAAATAGAACCGAAACAAAAAGATGTAGGCATTCAAGTTTTATTTAAGGTAGAAAGTCGCAGCAAGGGAATTCAATGTATGCCAGATGATTTGGTGCCAGTGGAAAAAGAGAAGAAAAAAAGAAAATGTGCATTTAAGCAAAATGATTCGAAGATAATGCGGTTTGCTGAAAAAAATAATTCTATCTCTATTTCCACTAGCGGCTCTACATCCACATTTAGCTTGTCACAGCTAAGTATGTCGGATTCTGACAATACGCAATATATGGAGAATATGGACTTTTCAGAAGAAATACGAAAAAGATCTACGTTTTTAATAGAAAGAAATCCAAAACTTTATATAGGTATTCCTAGCCATTCATTGTTTATTGTAAATATTCTAGCGCAAAAATGTAAATTAGATAGATTAGATATTTTTTTAACTTTCAAAAAAATAAAACTAAATTTATCCTATAGAATATTAGCTGACGATTTTGGCATACAAGTTGCTAGGGTATGTAATATTATTCAAAAAACTATACCTTTATTAGCAGGTTACCTTTATCCATTTGTGCAATTTAAATCATTAAATGATGTCCAAGAAAAACTTCCTATTCCCTTTAGGCATAGATATAAAAATGTTCAATGTATTATTGACTGTTTTGAAATATCGATACAAAAACCAAGCAACCCAATACTACAGTCTCTTTCATGGTCAGAATATAAAGGTTGTAACACTATGAAATATTTAATAGCATGTACACCAAATGGTTTTATTTCTTACATTTCTAGTGGCTTTGGTGGTAGAACTACTGATAAAATGATAGTTGAAGAATCAACTTTTTTGGCAAAATTAGATCCAGGGGCTCAAGTAATGGCCGACAGAGGGTTTAAGCATCTCGAAAATCAACTTTTAGCCAATAATAATCAACTGGTTAGACCACCATCTGTTTCATCAAGTCAAAAAAGTTCGAAGAATGAAGTTACAGAATCAAAAAAAAAGCAAGCTTAAGAATACATGTTGAACGAGTGATTTCTCGAATAAGGGAATTTTCCATTCTTTAACCTCATGCTAGTGTTCATTTAAGTTTAGTTAAATATTTAGATTTAATAGTGCAAATAGTTTGTGGAATTATTAATTTACAAGACTATTTAGTGAAATAAGTACACAGAGTAATATTTTACATTATTTTATTAAAAATGTTTTCCAACCAACATTTATTCAGTTGTTTTATTACAGATTTCACAAGTTTTTCATCAAAATCACAATGTTTAATTGTTTTTTGATTTTTCAAAATCGGGATGTGAGATGACAAAAATTCCATGCGCTCTATTACTAAGATACATTTGTATCTGAATTTGATACAAGTATTTTTTCTTAATATTTCCGTCGGAATCTATGTAATTTAAACATGATTTTTCGGTTGTTGGACTTTTAATTTCAACTACAGATGTACTATTTATAGCATCAGGAGAGGCACCTATTAGAGGATTTTCTTGAGAAAAAAATATTCCTGCTTTCGAGAATTTTTGCCCCATTTGGTTTTCCAATACTTTTAAAATGTCACTTTCCAGATTTAATCCCCTCTTCATTGCTTTTGTTTGAAAAAGTTTTGCCCCTAAAATGCTTTCGACTAAACATCCATCTAAAACTCGACATCTGGTCACAGCATAAGCCTTTGATACAGTAATTCGCCCATATCTCATTTCCTGCCAAATATTGCTCTCACTCTGTTTTCTAGTATCTTTTTCTACATCTAAAATTAACTGATTTTTCATTTTTGTTTTAATAAATTCAACAAAGCATGTTGAGCTTATTTCTGCTTGTAATAAATTTTTGTATGAAATTGCTAAGCTATGGATTGAAAGATCCGAATATTTATCAATGTTTTCATATCGCATTAAGGTATTTTCAATTTTCTGCCTTTTAGCTGTATATATATATTCTTGTAGTACCGAATCATTATACACCGCTTTAATTTCTTTTCCAAAATCAGATGATGAAATAAATTTTTTTGTTATTGGAGCAGATGATAACTTTGACTTTTTCCAATAACATACTTTTTCTGTTGGAGAAGGTTCTTCACTATGTCGATGCAACCACATCAAAAATGCTACTTCATGTTTACATCCTCCTTCTGACGCTGCACAGCCCTGACATTTTGCTTCCACTACTTCTTTTTCATTAGTGTTAATAACACAGAACACGTCGTAATTTTTTGACTTTATTTTATGTTCTGGCGTAATTTTAGCTTTTAGTTCACAAAGTACTCCTTGCTGTTTGACTTGTACATATCCAATGGCATTATCACCATAGTCTTTTCTACCAGACCTGAAATTAATGGTTTTCCTATCAAATCGGAAGATTTATTTTAAATAAATAAATAAATAAATATTATTTTCTTTATTAGTACCAAAAATGTACATAGGCGAAGTATAGCAAAAGCTAATCTACCTAACCCAATACACTTATTACAAAATAAATTATTTTAAATACGTAGATAGCAATCTAATAAATTATCCAAAAAGAAATAATTATAATAATAACAATAAATAAATATAGTTTAAAAAAACACGCTTTTAGAGCATATCAAACTAAAAAGTAAAAAATAATTTTTAATATAAGCTGAAAACAATAATAAACGGAAAATACTAGTATTAAGGTGAAAAAAGCGTGGGGCGCTTTGTGCCATTTTTTTTTTCATATATCGAGCAACCCACTCTTTTTTCACATTAATACTAGTATTTATGTGAAAAAAGCGCAGTATAGTCGCCAGCGCCAAACTTTCCAAGTTATTTTGTTATTTTACCTCAAATGAGACGCCCGGTACCTATCACTCTTTACTCTATTATTTTTACCTATTACTATAGTGGTATATTATACCTATAACTTGACTACTTACCTTATCAATTTTATTCCACGCATTTCTGAACTTATAAAGTCGTTATTTTTATTAAAATAATCCAGCACCATGAACATATCTACTTCTGGCAAATTCCCAGAATCTGCCTTTATGAAGCCTCTTTAGACTGAAAACATTGCACAAAACTCCACTAATCAAAACAATAGTTTAACTAATAATAATAGTGTTTTATTACATTCAGGCATCAAACAAAATAGACCCTTTTTTATAGCGGCGAACTAGATAATAACAAATAATAACATCAAAAACACTGAAATGTCCGACTCAAATGCGTTTGGGGTCGGCCGCCCGCAGAGAGCTGCTGCGGCGTGACGTCAAAAATGGAGGGAGCGGCTTTTACGGATATTCAATATTTAACGTCGAATATCTAAAGATTGGATATACATAGAAAGCTGAAATTTTTACAGTTTATTTAGGATGTTAAGTGTTATTGAATTCTATGAAAAAAATTGCGAAAAAAAAAAGTCGGCAACAAGCCCATTTTAAAGCTAAGCAACTCTAAAATAATTCATGCCAACCCACCACCAATTAATGTTCTCCAGACTGATAAGCTGCCGTTATCGTATGTGCCACTCTATTAAAGACTTTCAACATCAGTCAATTTTTATTAAAAGCAAAAATCTTATAAGAAGTGGTTACAACCCCTTGACGAAAACCTAATTGGGATACCCTGAACGTGTAATTTCACTCTATAATTAACCAATTTTTCTAGAAATTGACGTATATTCTTCATTGTCCTGATTTATTCAAAATTCAAATCCAAAAAACTTTTATTTCCACATTAACATTGCATACATATAAAATGACAATTTTTTTCTTACATAACAATATTTATAAATATTAAGGAAACCGATAACAAACAAACTAAAAAGCGCGCATGTAGTGCTCAGCCCATTAAAGCATACTAAAACTTAATATATGTACATACTAAACTCAGTATTTTTTAATTTAAATTAATTAAAAAATAGATATATTAAGTCCTTTAAAATAAAAGCCAAGAAAAAATGACTAAAACAAACTTTATTATTTCTATAACAGTGTTCATTCATAAGTGTTGAACATCATTATAAAAATGGTGCGAGAGAGAGGAAATGTCCATTAAGCCGCATAAAATTGTAATAGTGCTATTCACCAGAAAAAGGAATATAGGTGAACTGAGACCGCCAATCCTTAGCAGTGAAACCATTCCAATTTGCAAGGGAAGCGAAATATCTTGGGATAACCTTAGATAGGACGCCTAATTAGAACTCGCATCTTGACAAAACAATCAAGAAATCAAAACTGTCCCTATGCAACTGTCGCAGGATATGCGGCAAGACCTGAGGAATGAACCCAAAACAGATGCAGTAGTTATACACACAGGTCATCAGATCTACGATATCCTACGGCTCTGTGGTGTGGTGGGGCGATCAGAACAGCCCCGACAGCCGCTATGGAAGAACTACTTGAACTGACACCTCTGCCATATACTTGCAGGGGAAAGCCATAAGAATTACTTACAGGCTGCACTATGTCATAAATGGCATCTCAGCAAACAAAGTCTGGATGGAATCAACCGAACTGGCTGAGAAGGTGCAATCACAGCACACTTGGTATGCCATCAGACCTAATGCCAAGAAAAACACTAAACACGAGTTCATACTCGGTCAACATACCAGACTGAGCGGACTGGGATCAGAAACGGATGGAACTAGATAAAGCCAACATCCGAGTATATTCAGACGGCTCCAAAACCAATTTTGGAGTATAGGAACTGGAATATACCACACTAACCCAAGGACAAAAAGATCTATCTGCCTTGGGAAACATTCATCAATTTTTCAGGCGACAGTACATGCCATTGAAATCTGTGCAAGATTGGTTAACCACATGCAACTTGAAAACAGAACCATCGAAATTTACAGCGACAGTCTGGCGGCTCTAAAACAGCTAGAATCCTCTACCTGCACAGTGCACATCTAGAGCAATATGGATCTGCAAAAACGAGCTCATACTGCATGGGTAAGGGAACAAAATTACCCTAACATAGATTCCGGGACATGCTGGGCTTACAGGAAATGAGATGGCTGACAAGCTAGCCAAAAAAGGAACATAATTCAACCTGATAGATCCAGAACCATCATTAGGCATTGCCTACAATACGGCAAAACTCAAAATCTCAAAACTGGTGCACAACAAAGCAAAGCGCTACTGGGAGAAAGGTCCGGCACTATAGAGAGAATCAGGCAGGTCATCTTCGGCAATTCCTTACTTAAGACTGAATACTTTAAGAATGCTTCTCTTAAAGTCAAATTATCGAACTCTTAAAAAGGGCGGATTTCATTGGGGAAGTAAACACTTAGAAGTTAGCCACAATAGACCTAGGGTCGCAGTGGAGGGACACAAGGTGCTCCACTCACAACATACTTAACCTAGCAATGAATACTCCAAGATTAAATTTTAAAATTCAATTTGTGCCTGCAGAATCGACGGGATCATAAGTGATTTATTGAAAAAAGGTTAAGGGAAACAACCTGCTTTTCACGGACAAATTAGAAAAGTTAAATCAAACTTTAATAAAGTAATTCTAGTGAAGAATTACCTTGAACTTTACCACCTTGTATATCATTTTCTGCAACTTCAACGACAAATTAGTTTTTATTTTTAGATTGCTAATGCTATGGTAGCTTGTACGTTCTTAAGTGCCCCCTTAATGTTCATATCGGCAAAAATGATCACGATCACAAATTGCGATCCCTCTCAATACATCAAGGAGTTGGACCAATTTACGCTGGATGTAAGTGTGGTCGGGGTGATCGCTTGCATATGGATTTTGGGTATATTCACTCTTACCAAAAAGATCACGAAGATTCCGCATAAAATTACGGCCTGTTTGGTTGTTTCTCACGTAAGTTTAATGATATATTGTTTTTGATGATAAATTAAGTTGTTACTTTTTAGTTTATCAGTTGTTTGGGTGCGATTCTTTGGAATGTCTTAAAACAAGACCAGGAGAGCCGTAGCTATTTGCAGTTTTCTTTATTCACTATCGGGGTGTACAGTTCACGTATTTGGACGGCCATTTTAGCGATAACGTTGCTGTTTTTGCAGTGCAGGAGTTTGTGTTTTGCTTTGAAGTTGCAGCCACTTTTCTTTGGCTTTGGATGGGGGTAAGTAAGAAAACTTATATTTCGTTCATAAGTTTTTCTTTTCTGTTTTCAAAAATAATGTAAGATTGTTTGTAGCTTACCCGTTTTATTATGTGCAGCCCTTCTAATATTCGACAAGTCGTCAACTTTGCCATTTGAAAAGCGAAATCCAAATTTTGCCTACGGGGTTTCACAAGCGATCGTGGCTGTATCGCTTCTAGTTTTATGTTTTATTGGTAAGTAAGTTATACAAAAATTATCGTTTAATTTAAATTCATACGTAAAATTAAATTATATTCGATGAAAACTCTCTAATATTTAAACATTAAATTACAATACGTTCAAAATATTAATTTTTTAAAGACAAATGATACCAACACAAGTTGCCTTGAAGACTTAATCTTAACTTTTAATTTGCATATGCGTGTGACGGAAGCATAATGTACACATTTTTTAGATTTATTGATTATTTAACACGTTATTGGATTCCAAGGCCACCTGTAAGTATCTCGACTTATAAATGTTAAAATAAAAAAATTAACTTGTAATGACATTTTCAAAAGCATTTTTATCGAAAACGATGAATTCTAGTGAGGTGCGACAAGCAAACATTATTTACTTTAAAAACTTTAGATTTTCAAATTCTGTAGCCCAAATTACGAAAAATCGACAAACAATAAATTTAGAGCATAAAAAAGTTTAGGAACTGTACCAAATTTTATTTCAAAATCTTTATGTGTTTCGAAAATATTTCCAAAAAACTTTTTTCTTCTTTAACACCTTCTATCTTTAACACCTTGTATCTTAAAAACGTAGACGTTTCAGTTTCTACTTTATATAAAATTTTAAGCTTATTTTGAGTCATAGTATAGGTTGTTAAAATATTAACGTTTAGTTTCGGGAGATCTTGTCATCTTCGCATTCATAAAACTATAGATATGTGTACAGAAAAACCATTAAGTTTACCAAGAGGAAATATTTCAAAGAGTGAATGGCGCTAAAAATAAAGAGCGTGAGATTGGGTGTGTTGCAAGGGATTTAACAGGTAGTAATAGATCTTGTCCATCTAAAAATTTAAAGGCTTATTCATTTAATAATTTTTACACCTCTTTTTCCGCTAATGTAAGAAACTGTATGTTATCAACTTCAGGCACTGCTGACCGGTTAATTTTATGGATAACTCAATTTCACATTTTTTTTTCCTATTGATACAAGGGAAATAACAATATCAAAAAATTCAAAATAAAAATTCCATTAATATTCCGCAAGCACATCTTGAAACTGCATTCGCTGTTTTTTCTTAAACCGTAAATCACAGTTTTATTTCGGGTGTATTTCTTAGTAGTCTTACATTGGCTAAGGTTGTCCTCTTTGAAAGAACGGTGATATTGAGTCTTGTTTCTCCTATCGATCAATTTCTTTCTTATAATCAATATCAAAAATTATCGAGAAACTTCTCAAGGGTCGGATGCTGGATTTTTTGAAGAGAAATCAGGTTTTATCAACATCACAACTTGACTTCAAAAACGATGTAATTACAAACGATGTAATTTTTTTCATTTTTAAGACAATTGTATCTAAGTCTTAACGAGAGTAATGTATTACAGCCGTATGTATGTACTGCAGCAGTATTTTGCGATTTTACTAAGAGTTTTGATTGTGTTGATCACGGAATTCTGTTGTGGAAGTTGGATTTTTATGAATTCCGTGGTGTTGCCTTGAGTTTACTTGCTAGCTCTCTGATAGATCACAGCCAAGAGTATTACAAAATAATATTTTAAAAGTTGAACCTATCATCGTACGTGTGCCTCAAGGTTTTGTCTTGGGATTATTATTGTTTTTAATTTTTGTAAATAACCTTCCAAATTTGAAGATCTCTGGAAAATTATTATTTTATTTGCTGATTGTGGAACAGCGTATCGAAGGAAGATCTACATCAACTATCGGCTCGGATCTGAATATTTTTGGAAATTGGACTAACTTGCTTACACTTTCAAAGACCAATATCCCAATCTTTGTCAGTTGTCTGTCGCCACAGGACCCCTTGAGATTGAGAGGTTTCAACAAAACAATTCACCTCTCTTCATTTCTCTTTTAACATTAAAGTTTTTGACGCATATCTTCGAGACAGCAAACGTGGCTCATGGTTGCTATGCTGTGAGGGTGAAAGCTTGTGAATTGGGTGCCAGGATTGCTAGAGACGCCTATTATGCCCTAATCCAGAAACAAAGGTATCACAAGAATGCGCGCATATACTTTTTCTAAAGTAGTGAAGGAACAACTTGGCATCACAGATCAGCAGTTGCAGTGTGAACAGTTTTGTCTTATCTACTGTGTCTGCCATTATCCTGTTTTATTAAAAAGTTGTATTTTTCAATTTAGCTGCACATGTTACAGGTATTTTTATATGATTTTATTACACCTGCTACGTATGTTTGTGGGTCCGGTACAAAATTTGTAATCGATAACTCGAGTTTTCGATAACTTCTATTTGTCCAAATATTGGAAGCTTTCATTTATTTTTGGTCATATTAAATTTTTTTGTATTCTGATGATGGAAAAAAATAATTTTTTTGTTTTAATGCAGTTTAGTATTTTTTTTTAAGGTTTTTTTAATCAAATTTAAAATGATAATAATCTTGTATTGGTAGCTTTAGAAAAAAATATATTTGGAATATTTGTATAGGCATCCAAATATTTTGAATTTAAAGTTGAGTGGACAGTCAAGTCATCATCCTATTTAACGCTTGGAATAGTATGCCTGACTGTTCTTTCCCTTATCAGTTCTACATATTTATCCGAAAAATCTTTTTCAAGCATGATCATTATTAAGAGTTAACTAACAATTTATTGATTAGAACTTATAATCATGCTTAAAATCAAAAACAACAACATACAAATCTAAGTTACTCAAACTTTCGAAAGAGATGCAAGCACATTATTTGCATTCATAAATATTTATTTAGTGTAATAAAAGTTTACTAAATAAGCAGATTTGGCTCCATTTTTTTTTTAGTGTTGTAATATTTATATTTGGCTCTTTGGCTAATAAGTTGGTTGACCACTGCCCTAGTCAAATTTCATGTACGAAATGGCATTTTCTTCTGAGGTTCCTTCCATGGGCGTAACATACATTATTTTAAGAGAAAAGTTCAATATTTTTTTCTTAAACCGCCTCCTAAGAAAGAGACGACCATTAAATGGGTTTAAACCTAGTAAAGTGATTTTTTGCTCATCAGTTTTGAACTAATATACATATGGGATACAATATTGTGGATTACATATAAAACATAAATGCGCACTATAGATACAATCTGTGCGTGCAGTCTAAATGTATAATGTACTTAACCTCAAACAATTTCAAACAACTGCCACTTAGAAATAATTTTCTCTGATATTTACAATATATGTAGAAAAACTTAAGGACGCAAGAGTTTTTGACATATATTTTATTACCGATTAAATATATATTTGGTTAACATTAGGGCAGAGTAAAACAGGTTTTCCTAAAACAATTTTCAATGTATACTTTTGAGTCATAATCAAAGGCTCTATATTTGTTTTATTTCTTCCTACCCACACTTCTGGAGTCCAGTAATTAAATGTGCATTCTACTAAAAATTTATTAGTTATATTAGTTTTAATAATTTATAGTTTATGAACTGTCTTAGCTGGTAGAATTTATGATAAAGTTTTCTAATTTTAGTTGATACATATTGTATGTGCGAGTTCCAGTCAGGATATGAGTCGATTATAACTCTAAGATATCTATCATTTATATTTTATTTATTTTTGTTATTTTTAAGTTGGATTTTCTTGTATTTATTGTCAAATAAATAAAATTAAACCAGGTCTTAATGATGCTTACCGCAATTTCTGCTTTCCGTCATATACTTTTCCAATTACTTCCTTTGTTAGGTATGGCCGTATCATCTATGAAGCAAATTACTTCTCTTTGTTCAACAGCAGTCAACAAATTTAGCATCATTTATTTACATATATGACGAATAACCTGGGCCCCTACTCCCTACCGTGTGACACACCGAACTCATCAGTTTCATATTTTTCTAGTTCTTTAGAGTAATAGTAATTTTTTGGTAAATTTATTGAGGTACTAAATCGATAACGGTAAGTTGATCGCAGATGGAGAAATGAAACTCTGTTTTTTGTCTCTTTGTTTTAATGAAGCGACTAGACACTGTTATGCATGATAACTTTATTATCCATGGTTTTATTTTGTGCAGCTTACTCGCAGGTAGTTTATTTGTTTTATATTAGTAGCATCATTAACATGTTTTTCAACGGTGTTAACAAATAGTTTAGCACAAATGTATCACGAGCGTTTTAGATATTCTTCCAATGTCTATTTTTAATTATTTTTGTAAAAAATAGATCGTTAATATCTAGTAAAAAATCATTCTTGCTTAAAGATGGTAGCCTGTACTCATTTGTATTTACAATCGCGGTAACACATCTACCGTACCAATAGTTATAATTTCGCTTTTCTCAAACCTATCACTCTTATTAATTAAACAAGCAACAATGAACTAGGTTTTCGTTTTCTCAGATTGTTCTTTTTGCTTGAATGTGAACTTAAATGTTGCTTTTATGTTACTTTGTCGACAACTCAAACAACTCAAGATTTTTTTCTAGTGACCGCAGGCTGCTTAATCCTTCACCAGAGATACAGAAGACGACACAACCGATACTTAGATTTATCAAATGAGATTGCCACCGATTTTGATCCACAAATAAATGGTAATATTTTGAACTGGGAAAATCTGCCAATATTTTATAAATAAAATCGTTTTTAAGAGGACGCTACCGGAAGTTGTTGTTCCAGTGGCGAAAACAGTAGCAAAACATCAAAATGCAACGGATTACCGACTATTAAGGAGGGTGGTTCTGAAGAAGTTACTAGTCCAGTGGTTGATATTGAAGATTTAGTCGGTTCTGGAGGCTTTAATAGGTAAGAACTGGTCAAAGTTATTCAAATTCAAAAAATGCTTTATTGTATAGAGAGTGTTTTCTGTATTGTAAATCCTCATTTACAAAGTTGGAAGAACAATAAAATAGACAAACTAAAATCGTCCAAATGATAAAATCAATTCAAAAACGGATATAAAAAATCGATTTACCAAGACAAATAAAAATTAACGGTGAATCTATTACCAATTAAATGAGTTTCCATAAATAATGTAAAAAAGTAGGCAAGTATCATAAAACGTAGATGTTGGCAATAAAATATTCAATACAATACTAACCGTCATGATAAAAGAAAATAAGTATTTCATCACAGTCGTCTCTAGACCTTATAAAATTCATCCAACCTATAATAAACATGTCTTAATCAACTTATTAAACCGCTTCTCATCATTACTAATATTCTTATATTCTAGAGGCAAGTGATTGTATAATTTATCCCCTCAAAGATGATTGAATGTTTCGTGAGAGTACTTTTAAAAAATAAAAATACAGGTCAATGCTAGTATCCGTTCCCGAATAGTGGCCTACAGTGGTAAGGCCTCAAAACCTGCCTCACATAAAAACCTTACAGTCTGCTTCTGCAAAACAAAAACCGACTGCAAGAGATACAGACTATCAAAACCCCAAAACTAGATACTGTTACTAGTTCATTGCGAACCAGTCTTATGGCATGCAGAGGCCAACCTCTTTCTTAGCATCGCAATATGGAAATTAAACTTTAAGGCAGAATCAATAGATATGTCTAAAAGTTTGGTGCAGTTTCTATTTACGATCTGTTCCCCATTTAATGAAGGACCCGCACTATCTCCTCGAAACATAATTAAATTTGTCTTGCAGATGTTCAATGTAAGCTTGTTTGCATCACACCATCTTTTAATAATGCTTATATCTTTCTGAACTGTTTGTCCCAACATATTGTTATTTGGTCCTAGCCCCAATATAGTGGCATCATCAGCAAACAGTGTAATGGATCTATTTAAGCTAGGTCGTTTATGTAAACAAGTTGCAATAAGACCTGACGGACTAAGAACTGACCCCTGTGGAACCCCAGAATCAATCATTTGCATAAAACCCCGTGGCGATCAACAACTACTTTTTTCTAATTAATACATATGATTCAAGCCATTTAAAAGCACATTCTCTAAGTCTATAACAAGAAAGTTTCTGCAGCAGTATTCCGCAATCCACACAGTCAAATGCTTTAGAATCGCAAAACACTGCCGCAGCCATTTATCCCCCTATTATGACCCAAGTACAGTCTTTCCAAAAGATTAAAAATGGCATCACTAGTACTTCTCTTTTCCTTAAAGCCAAATTCTGTTTTTCCAGAAAAGAAGAAATCCTAGTTTTAACAATTTTTTCCATAATCTTTGAGAGTTTTGGTAACATTATGACCAATAATATCTTATAAAACGATAATATCTTCCTTGAAATAGTTATTTCTATACCGAACAAATATTATTATAACCTGGGCACTGAATATTACATACTGTTTAACAGAAGCATTTTGATTTTTCGCCTAAAGTTTTTTTCGAAAAGAGCAAAATTCATGATTTTAAAATTTAGTGATAAAACGCGCAATTAGGTATGAAAAAGATCTCTCGTATAATTTTTTTACTGTGCAATAAGTAGAGTTTGAATTCTTATATTGAGATTGTGCACCTCTGGTAAGTGACTCTTCGAGATAAGAGTGGTGGAGACTTATACTTAAAAATGGGAATTTAGGACTCTCCTTTGTTTAATTTAAGCAATCAAATTTTTTCATTTTATGAGATGTATGCTGTCTGCTTCTTATGCCAAATATAAACGTCAAACAGGAATTTTGAAGTTTTTAAATCCTGTATGAGTCGTTATTATCAAGGCAAATTCCGTAAATCGTGCCATTTAAGCGGGATAACACTGTCGCATAACAGTTTCTTAATATTCTAGCTTAAAAAATGTCTCTCTGAGCAAATTCTTCTAGCTCAGAATATCCACAACTTAGGATTTATGTGCACTTCGTACTTTAGCTTATAATCAATTCTAAATCGAAGATTCTTTGCAGAGTTTTTGAAACCTGTGGTCTCGTTATTTAATTTTAAATTTAATTTGCAGGTGTCATCTATATAGCAATGGTATTTGCAGTAAAGATTTTTTTATTAGTTGTGATAAATATAAAATATAAAACAAAGGTCCAAGAATACTACCTTGGGCAATATTAGAAGTTACTTCAAGAACCTTTGACGTATTTCCATTAAGCATTACTTTTTACATCCAATAGGTTAATGACAACACCAAAACTATAGCAGAATCATTAAAACCCATATATTGTAATATGGCCAACAGTAACTTATGGTTTGCATATCAATATCAACAATCTTGGTAAAATCCAAAAGGTCCAATACCATAGCATTAATATTATCAGAGATAATGCGGACAATTACAAACATTACGAAATCCTGATTGATATTCAGATATCAAGTTGTTATTATTTAAATGTTCCAACATTTGATTTTACATGATCTTCAAAATTTGTAAAAGCACGGAGAGTATGGAAATATATTGAATATCATTAATTTCTGTAGGGCTTCCAGTTTTAGTATTTTACTAAAATAGTCCATATTCTCTAAGTGCCTTAGTAGATAAAATACAAAACAAGATAAAACACAAAGTCACAGTCAAAAACTTAATACATTCCACCCCTTGAACCTTCTTAAGATGATGTGCGAGGTTACTCTGCACAGTTTTTTAGATATGACTGTCATATAGTTACTTGAAATGTTGTCTCTAAAATCCAATCCAGGATGCCAAAGCTTTCTGATTAGTATTCAGTAACAAAAAATTAATACACCCTACTCTCTGGTTTTATTTTGTTTTGTATTATATTTCCAGTTTTCCGTAGATGAATAATTAATATTCCCTTCTTTCTACTGATCAGGAAAATGGCGTTTTTCCAAGTAAATATTTAGGATGTGACTTAAAGGATCTATTATGATGATTAACACTTTGCTGTGTATATTTTTAAATATACAGGGTGTCATTGAAATGATGTAAAAAAATTAGGAGGGTGATAGTACTCCTAAAAATAGTAAAAAGTTCCTATAAGTATAGGTCGGAAAATGCATATTCAGGAATAATATATAAAAGTTAGGGGCACGGAAAGGGTGAATTTAAAAAACGGTTTTTTTGAAATGGTAGGCTTATAAAACAAGATAAAATTTCGAAAAAAAATCATCTACCATAAATTTTGGCCCTAAATCAAACGGTGATACTGAAAAATTATTTACAAAAATTGGAAAGGGTAGTTTTTGCAAGGGTAGGGGGTTGTTTCGTGAATAAGTTTTTTGAGGTTATTTTTTTCGTAACGTGGGTCATTTTTTGGAAATTACATACTTTTTCTACAAAAAGGTTCTCTTGTGGCAAATCGCCCAGAGCGGTTATTTTTGAGAAAATTGATGGTAAAGAGTTTGCTCTGATGGGTTGGGAACTGGTTAATCAACAAAATCCTATGAAAGTTTCAAATGGCGTTTTAAAAGAAACCAAGTAGTTTATAAATAATTAATTGAAAAATCAAAATTTTATGATTTTTAAAACATCTTATTGCTTTAAAAACGAATTAATTAAATGCATTCCTTAATTCATTTATAGTAAATGTTCAAAGTGATCACCATTCATTTCAACGACATCTGCTCTTTTTCTCCACGATCTGCGTACCCTGTGGAGAATATCCCTGTTGTTTGATTGGAACAGTCAATAATGCGTTGCCATAGTTGCTTTTCAGTATTAATCGGCACTGAGTAAAGTTTTCAAATGTCCTTAGAAGTCAAAATCTAGTGGATTAATATCTGGTGATCTTGCTGGCCAAGATTCCTCACCGCTAGCGGAGCTTGAGCTGTTGCACCATCACGCATAAAATACATGATCTACCTCTGTACTATGAGAACTTCCTCCAAAAGCGAGAATCGAATTTGATGTCGACTTTCCACAATAACATGAGGGTTTTTATCGGATCAGTGATGTGTATTATGGTAATTGAAAATTCAATTTCTTGTAAACCCAGCTTCATTCGTAAATAAAACATTTGCCAAAAAAGGGATTCTTGTACTATTTTTCTTGATAACCTACGACATAAGATGTCTCGAGCGGGATAGCGCGATAAGCTGTGGATGTGATACGGATACAGCAGTTGAGTATGAAGAGTCATCCTGGCAGAATGGCGACTCACGTTTTCTCGCGCTGCAATTCTCTTTACACATAACGCCGTATCTTCCTCTACATGTGCTAAAATACGGTCCTCAACATCAGGTGTACGTACCATCAAACTACGGCCACGGTCTTCCTTTCTGGGTTCAAATCGACCTGTGTCTCTTAGGCGCTGATGAATTCTCGCAAATATCCGGTGAGAAGATGAGAACCCTGCGATTTGGATATTTTTGGGCATACAAGCGTTTAGCCAAAATACCGTTTTTGTTCGCTCTTTCATAAATAAAATACATATCTGCCAGTTCATGCACAGTATATTTCTTAATTTGTCAAATTTTACGTTTGCGCACACTTCAACAATAATAAACTGACAAAAATTTCTTTCCTACGTTTGGTATTTTTATGCGTTTTTTTCTTTTTGCTCTGGAGGCTCTTTCTCTGAATCTGAACTACTTTCACTTCTACTTCGTTTATGCGGAAAGAATTATATTCAGAACTAGAATCAATAAGCTCAGGAAGTTCTTTCCCACTCTTGAGTAGTTCTAATATAAAAATATTCGATTTACCAAAAAAACAGAAATTTACTTTATGCTCACGTTGCAGTTCCTTTTCAACTGGTTTATCCATTAGTTTCAATCAATAATAAAGTAAAACAACAAGTAAATACATATTAAATTTAACAGTTTTTAAACACAGTTTTTCTTTAAATCTTCAAGAGGCGTCATAAATAAATCACATGCATTTTTAGAACATTCAAAGTCTTTCAATGTTCTAAGCATGTATTTTAAATTATAAGTGCCAAAATGGACGCTTTAACCCTTCTTGTTCTTAAAAATATTTAAAACTTAAAATGCAACAATTTAGGTGCTTCTATCTAGTGGATATTAAGTAAATGTGGTTTAGGACTTATTTGCATTATACTTTATGTATCTGATTTAATACACATACAATTTTTAGTGCTGTAAAAAGAATTAAGACCAAAGAGAAGTCTACTCCTCAAGATCTGACTAACGAAGCAGTAGATCCAGGGAGGTCTACCTGCTCTACCAGATATGGCTGCGGAGGACCCCACAGAGAATCATGCCGTGCGGTAGTTGGTCAGTACCAGCAACCAATCGATAACGACCTCGAACCTATAGAAGAAGACCCCGAATCTCACGATCCGCAAATATTAAGGCACACGGTACTTCTTATTTTACTGCTCTGCAGCATGTTCGTGGTAAGTATTAAAACATACTGCGTAAAATACTCTGACAGATTATAATGTCTTAACATTTTTTTTCAGGGTCTTTCATTGTCGATCTGGACTTTGGTCTTGGAACAAATCTCTGGAATATACGTGGAACTGTCATTCCTCGATGCCATTTTAAATTTCGGCCAGAGCCTGATAGTGCTTATAATCTTCGGTCTGGACGTCAAAGAAGTTACGTTGCCGATACTCAAGTTTTGGAGAAAATTGTGGTTCGGGGCAAACACCTTGATTTTACCCGCATGGGATGAGTTAAGCCCGGAAACCAAACAGGTTTGCGATCAGTTCGCCACTCATCATTTAAGGAGCTGTAAAAGTGCCATTGCATCGGAGAAAAGGTTTAAGCCATCCAACTTTTTACTTCTTATTTGAACTGATTTCATTTTCTTGTAGATGGCGGTTTCAAACTTACCGAAACGTCTTTACTGGCGCTCAGTTTATTGACTGGATGATCAAGGTGGGCTTGGCCAGAGACCGAATCGAGGCAGTTAATTACGGGCGACATCTAGTCGAGGGTAAAATAATTAAACACATAAACGGAGTGTACCACTTTTACGACAGGAATCTGTTATATACCTTCGTGTAATTTAGGTTTATTAGACATAGTGTAGGCCTCTTTGACCTCAAAATAAAAATTATATTTTATTTGTATAGGTATATAGGGCCTTAAAGTTAAAAAAATACACATTTTTTGTGATGCTACGTTTATAGGTGGTCCTCTGGGAAAGTCGAAAAAATGAGATGTAAAATGGGCAACATGACAATATGGGCAACATGACACAATACTAACATATATGAATATTTCCGTTTGCACTAAAAGCTATTTTAGTTCAGTAAGAATAAAATGGTTAACTCTTCATGCTTTTATTCAATTTACATCAGAAGTTTCGATATTAACTTGACCTTTTTTTTTTATTGATTTTTAAAAAAATAACTCTTTTAAGAATGTGAAGATCTTAATTTTTAAATCATCTATTTTTCGAATAGCACTTACGAAGCCATATATGCTAGTTAAAAAGTATTATATGTTGAATTGTTTTGTTAAAGAAATTGTATGCTTGATTTACATCCGAATCCGGCCACTCCACTGAAATAATCGGATTTTTTTTTTTAAATAAACTGGCAGTCCGTTCAGATAACTGCTTAAAATATATTTACCATAAAGTGGAGTAGCATTGATTAATTTCATAATTATTGTCTATATTAGAAAACAAATGCACAAACTTAGGAAAAATACAGAACTATGTCAACTGGGCATCCAAATTTGTATAGCATATCAATCTTAAAAATTGCGTTACAAATAAATGCACAAATGCATTTAAATAATACCCAAATCTAATTATTTATAAATCGACTAAGGAATTGTTGTGTTGTTGTGAGGCTAAATTATGTTTTGTGGGGGAAATTGATCCGTCATGTTTAATGATTGAAAATTGATATGGGGTTTTCTCTAATATAAATATATAAACGATATAACTGGACGCAAAATGGACTTTAATTCTTTATTTATTTATAGAGTGACCAGATCGCCAGTTATAATTAAAGTATAAATAACGAAAATTTCCCCCACCTTTAGATTCCTCTCTTCCTTCGCCTCCACAGCACTGTGAGCATTACATACCGCACTGACAGGACGGTATGTAATATAATATATAACTGAAGTTGGACAAATTATATGTTTTTACAATTGAGGAAATAACAAAAATGCTTTTCCATCAAAGAAAATTAATTTATTCCTGAATATTATAAAATATGCACAACGTCATATCGTTCGATACAAAGTAAATCAGATAGCTGATCTTTAGCAAACCAGCACTTAACTATATGACGGTTATAAAGTACTAAGTTGCAAGCAAAGGAATAAAGTCAGATTCTTAACAAATGATATAATTATGCAAGAAAGAGCCCAAACAGATGATAAAACCAGTGAAAAAGTCCAACTAAAATATGGAGAGCGTAGCTACTTAATGAGATCTGAGCCGCGGGGAGAAAGGCTACCAATAAAGTCAGTAAAAACATGGAAATGCATTTTGGGTCATCTTCTGTCTCCGCATATGCAGGATGTTTGGTATTTTCTGAAAATTGGTACGAAGTACTAATGCAAACTATGAAAATAACAGAGATTACATTTAAAAAACGGAACAACGGAGACAAAGTTGAAAAAATGGATATTTCAGTTAAAAAACGGTGGTCTAGTTATTTGCAACATTGTAACAGGACATTTAAAACCGGACATTACGACTTAAACACGTCTATTTTATGCAAAAACTCGTAATGCATTTAATTATATTTATGGGGTTGGGAAGTACAGCCAGAACGTCTTCTATTAGTACGGTAGAAATGTCATCCTTTACAAGATAAAATACGTTATGATCTGAACTCAGTGATTTGAGTTCCGCAACAGTAAACGCAGAGAGAGAGTATTTTTTTTTAGCCATAGACACATATTTAAACCATGGAGACGTTTTTCTTGCAAATACTCTACTAAAAAAATGGTATCCGGAACTAACAGATCCAATGTTGACTTTAAATAGTTTGTGATTTCTTCCATCGAACTGTGAAATGAATCAGCTTATCTTGGGCTTCATCGTTGTAAGCAGTTACACTTTTTCCTGGTTCAATAGTTAATCTAGTCTTCTCTTTACGTTGTGCCTGTTCCAAATCATTATCATAACGCTTCTAATTTAAAAATTTTGCCATTTATTTGCACATCATTTGCCTCTTTAGCGGGACCGTTGTCATCGGGAATTCTTCTCAAGCTTTTAAGAAATGAAGGGATAGCTTATTTGCTTTTTATAGCAGCAACTTCGTGTTCTCCAAATTTGTGTTTCATTTGGGCAGACCCCGAATCCATTTTCTCCACCGTTTCTTGGACAGAGTAGTGACGAATCGCATCTTTTGGTATGCCTGGCTGACGACGTGTTTCATCTTATAATTTGTCAAAATAACATTGCTTTAAAAAGAGCCCTAAAAAGTGCTTGCAACCATACAACAATGTGAAATTGTTGCGCATTCGCGAAACAACCTTATTACAAAAAGGGTAGTTCTGTGGATGTTCACTTTTATAAGTAATGCATGGCGGTATCGAAGCTGATGCGTAGGCCATGATGCTTGTTACGCTTTTTGAATGGATCTTTTTGCGGTACTTTACGTCTCGCCTTTACAGACGAGTTCATTTATATGTCTTTCCCTTTTTCTGATTTAATAAACTTGAGAGAGGTCAATTTTGTGTACAAGACTTATTTTAAAATGCTAAATCGTGTACAAATAATTGCTCTTGCCCAAAAACTATATTAAACGAATATTATCTGCTAGATAATTAACATTTACCGCTAATATAGTAAACCGACCAGTGTCAAGACACAAAGTAATCTGAATATATGGAAGGAAACCTCATCTACCTAGATTGTGAAGTTATCTACCTAGATATAGTGAATTTCCTGGGTAGGTACCCGGTATATAGAAGAATTATAGACGCAAGAGGATACCAAACATTACATCAAATCCAATTTTATTTTTTGAACCAACCCTTTTAGGCCGTCGTCCCACTAAAGATACGCGTATACATAAATTTTTTGTTGCTACTAAGGAGCTGCACAGACATCCATTAAAATCCAGTTCAGCATTTTGTTGTGCCATAATAAACAGCTTGAATGTTGCTTCGCAACTGACACGTCCAGTCTCCCGGCAACACGAAGGCGACGAAATGATTTTAAAACATGGGTTCGACACGAAAGATACGCGCTGGCGACATCGCGGAGATGTGGCGTTGCTGTCGTGTATCTTTGGTGGGACGACGGCCTTAGTTTTTGTGTTTTTTGTATAGTCGCTGGCATTGGTCTCTTCGTAGTTGAATTTACTTTGGGGTACGTCTTTTAAGATATATTTTAGATTGGTGAAATATTTGCTGATAGTATCCCGATTGACAATTACTGTTCTCTTATTTATTTTTGCTGGGATATATTAAGCCACACTAATTGTATGGTTTTATTAAGCTTCTAACCCAATTTTTGCCTAAAAAATATTTTACTTTTCTACCAAATTGATCAAAACAAGATTTTGTAAGGATTCTCAATGCTAACCTAGACAATGGAAAACCCCAGTCAGCGCATTTTACTACTGAATTTAAAATTGCCTGTTCTTAAGCTTGGGAAAATACAAATTGACTTCCACCTAGTCCAACATCACGCCCATAAAATTTATTATTAAGCGTTCCAAATGGAATTATGTACCATCGTGCCGAAAAAAAAACTGGGACATTAAAATTTAGGTAGGGAATTGTGTCCTAGTCTATCATAGTAAATCGCATTTTGGAGTCTTAATTTACATATTTAAATAATAATATTGATAAAAAACATTTTTAAATTTCGATATTTATTTTTATTTGGAACACATTTTATAAATAAACCAAAACTAACTAATATCTTTTTTGATAATATGGAATAAAAAATTATTAATACTTAGTAAGCGCACCACACCACATATTTACAGCTTGCAAACATCGTGGCATACTTAAAATTAAGTTTCTGGTATATTCTTTAGTCGGTTATTTGGTCCCATGCGTCATCTATCTTTAGGCGTAATTAATTCTGATTTCTAGGCCTAAAGTTTTTACCCCAAACGTTTTCAATTGGGTTGATATCAGGGCTTTTCCGGGGCCACGCTAAAGCTTGAATTCGGCATACGTCTAGATAGTTTTATCATGTTATAGCATTATCATGTTGGAAGATAAAATCTTGCCCATAGACTACACCAACTGATGGCATCATAACATTGTTTAAGATATTGCAATATCCTAAGGCATTTATTAAGCCTTCCTTGCATGCGGATTTTGCCATTATTGCACGATTGAAAGGTTTTTCAAACGGATTGTTTCTTAGAAAGCCAACTAACTCTCTATCTTATCGTTTGAAATTTTTGGTCGACCAGAACCTGAATTTCTTACAATATTTTTACTAATGCCTAATTCTTCTGTGATTCTTATAGGAACTCCATCCATGAGACGAGTGTATATTATCCCTTTTTGTTGAGGATATAATGCAGGCATTTTGAAAGAACGATTTTGTTGACGCGGCTGTGACAAAATTAAATAAACTTTGACAACTTCAAAATATATTATTCTAATAGACCAAGAGATTTAGAAGATTTTGTCGTCCTAGTTTTTTTTGGGCACGATAGTACTATCGACTTGTGGTTTTCATGTTCACACTACCCTCCCCCACTTTGCTAAGAGCTGCTTGCAGCTGAGCTTCTGTTTAATTTCTATGGCTTCTGGATTCAGGTTTTCTTTGGTAGTGCCAAACCATGTAAAACAAAAGTTTGGTTACCCTGGGGAGAATTTCATTACTTGAATAATCTCACCTTGCCAAGTTGATCAAAGTAACGAAATACATACAAATTTGTTCCGACAACTAACAAAATATGAAGCCTATCAATGGGTATGAAAAATTGGATATTTGCAGTGTATTATGCGCATAAAAAGTAAACATATAAGAATATAAAGCGGTGAGCAATGTCACTTAGTCAATGTCACTATAGTAAATATAAAATTCATTACAGGTTTAATTTGCAAAATAATGAAGCTGGAAGTATTTCAGCATTTTGAGCCGATAATCTGGAACGCTTCTCTTCATAAATGTTGCCCATTTCTGAAAAAGACCTTTTGGAGTACACACTTTTTGCTAAGGCACTTAAATATCTTATTTCAACTTTAACTCTATTAGCAAGCTCATTTCTGTGCTTCTTCCACCAATGCAATTAGGGACTTATTAAGGTATTTTCAAACCGTTTTTCTATTTTTTTCTTCGCAGTTTAGATTTACATTAGTGATGGTGGAAGAAGTCAAAGGAGCATCAACTTTCTCAAAACAACTCTACACTGACTAGGGGTCTTTATTACTATCATTTTCTCTAATGGTGTAAGATTTAATTTTTTGAAGCTGGTAAAATTCTTCGACTTTACTATCTCTTCAGTCAACTCATAAAAAACAGTATGTTTCATAAGCAAAATATTTTCTGGTTGAATAAATGCCACTTTATAACTAGGGTTGGTTACTGAAACAATGGCATAATTTTTATTCAAGTGGAATCTTTTTTCAATTCTTTCCAGTAAGACTTGGAATTACCACAAATAAAGTAGAATCAGTAAAAAGAAATTGTTTTAAACTAGCAATTATAGGAATAATTAAATCTGAAATTAGTGGTTCTGCAAAGCTAATTATTTTGGATACATCTTTAAGAGATCGCAGAAGTATCATAGTAATTCCCACTGGTTGCTGGTTAAACTGTTAAAGCCAAGATTTTCTTGTTCTCGGCGCAATACATGGATCTTTTGAACTCTTGCAATTCTTCCAACTTATAAAACGAGGTCCATCTAGTCGGTACATGCTATATGACTTTCTTAATTGAAAAGCTAGGCTCTTTTCGTTTTTGTGTTAACTTGTTATATTACAAGCTTGTAACTTATAATATTTGGAAAAGTTTTCCAGGTAGCATTTTATATAGAGCCAAAATACACTTAAATAGACGAAAATTGAATTCATCAGTATTTCAATCAGTATTTCCTAAAATTGAATGTGGTTGATAATCTAGGCAAATCTGTGTGCCCTTCTCATTAATGTCTGATTATGTAATGATTTTTTTTTGCATTTGTGTATTCCTCCAAATTTAGAGTTGTTGTATTCCTTCAAGTTGGTTTCTGAGAGTCACGGGCTTCAGAATATTATTGCTAGTCCCTGGTTTATACCACACATATCTTTGGCAATTATAAAATGGATATTATACTCATTTGGAGATATCCAAGATAGGATGAGATATCTTTAAATGCCTTATTAAGGGAGAAATCGAAGTGCATTTTCTTTCACTTCCACGAGAAAACTTGCACTTGGCCAAGCACTTGTTGTATTCACATATTTCAAAAAAAGCCCACAAGCCCAAAGATTTAAAACTAAAAGCAAGCCTGTAAATAAGTTTATAGAATAATCTCAATTCAGTCCACATGTTCAAATTAGTTTAAGGGAAACACAGGCAAATCTCTAATTTTTATTGGTTTATAAAAGAATCCCCCCTAAATCCATGGAGTTTCATTGATTATTATTATTTCATATACCATAGACATCTTATTTAAACCAATTATGTTAACATCTAGGTCCAGTAGAACTAGGCATGCCGAAATATTTTAATAACATATAAAATTCTCCTTGTCAAAGGCTTTCCATAGTATTCCCGAAGGACCATATAGATTGTTATAAGAAATATAAACTTAGTGACAATAGAATTTAAGAAGAATATGTTGAAAAAAAGGCGTTTTTAGAAAGTAAGTTTTAGGGATAACATTAAGAATACTTCTTAAGCCTATTGTTTCATTTTTAGTTACCAAAGTTTTAGTTCCTATTAAGCATCAGAAAGTTCAATAGATATATTTTTAATTAATTTTTAGATGTGCCGGGTGTCCTAATGTTTCTCGGCTATATCTCGGCACCTGATAATGGTAGAATCTTGAAAAAAAAATTGTTATATAAATTGCCCAAAAAATGATGGAAATTATTTTGTCATTACTCAGCCGCTAGAGGGCGCTGCAGCTACCTCAAAAGTTAAAATTCAATTTTCCCTAAAAAAACTTCCAATAACGTAGGGCAAAAATATTATAATAATAGTCTGTAAAGATATCCCTATAAAAAAGTTTAGACAGAAATAACTTTTATTTTACAGCTCGTTTATTGCTTTATTTTTTTACAGAAAATTATTACTCTTAGCTTTTACTAAAATCTGCTAGGGGGCGTTGACTTGTGACATACTTTATTCGACCAATTATTTCAACAAACTTAAACGCAACCATATATATATATTTTTTACGCCAACAAATGCAGGAAATAAAGCCTAACAAGATGGCGTAAACCGTATTCCAATAAAACTTCTTAAACAAAACTTTAAAAAAAAATTAAAAAAAAAGTCTCCATTAGTAAAAAAATTAACAAAAATTGTCAAAAGTTAGACTTAGCATAACAAACAAACAAAAAAATATATATATTAAATGAAACTAATTTAGTGCCTTCTTAGATGCTCAAATTGGCGTCTATCATCTCGATGCAGTTTTAGAGTTTGTCTAGTTGATTCCACGGCCGCTTCTATTTCGGCATCTGGCAAACTGCGGATGACATCCATTATTTATTGCATCATATTCTCCCTAGACTAAATCTTTCCTCTGAGGAAAACACAATTCGTTTAATTCTACCCCACAAATAAAAATCAAGGGGAGTTAAATCAGGCGAGCTGCAAATTTATATTGCATAAGCATCTAATAACTTGTGTTTTTTTAAAATAAAATAACCTTGCTGGCCAAAAAAGAGACTGCCTCTATCGATTAGGGATCTCTGATCAAGAAATCTGCGTACCTGTATGGCAAAATGAGCCGGACATCTGTCATCTTAAAAGAACATGTTGGCCCGAATTTCTAAGGGCACATCCTCCATCAAAGCCGGTAGCTCGTTATTTAAAAAGTGTAAATATCTTTTCCCAGGCTGTCATCAAAAAAATATAGGCCTATAATGTGAGACCTTTACAGTTTTTACACTCCATCTTCCCTGATGCTAGACTTCCCTCACCCAACGAGGGTTGCCCTCAGACCAATAGTGCATATTATGCCTATTGGTCTGTTAACTCTATTAACTCCCCCGTCACTATTTAAGGTGGCTTCATCTGTCCATAAAATCCGGTTAAGAAAATTATCATCTTTGGCCGATATGCTTTCCAATGACAATAATCTAAACTTCTGTCATAATCTTGTAGGTAAAGATAAAATCTATAAAAATAAAACAAAATTTCCTCAGTTAAGTTACTTATGACGCACCTACATTTTATAGGTAAGTTATTTTTGATAGATTGTTCAATACCTGTATTTCTGTAGGATTCTGTGAACTACTGAACGTGATATGCCTAAATTTTGTGAAATTGTCCTTACACTAAAGCCGCATTGCCACGGGTCGTTGAGCCACAGTCGTTGTTTCCGAATTCAACTACTTCCATGACATGCTGTCGTGAGAAAGGTATACACAATAAGTGGTTATTTGCCAAAATGTAGTGCTTGATAGCAGACGCGCGTCAAGTAATGTGTGGAGTGATATCTGGCAGAATTTGAAAAGCCCTTTCAGCCAAAAAGAAAAAAATATAGACGATGGTGGACAAGAGGATGGATTCTGCAGAGGTTGTATCTCTTTGGGCAACGAAATCACAATATGAGGGAAGCTCTATTGACCAAGCTAAAACTGGAAGTATCTCTTCGATATTTAGCCACTGGGAACTCTTTTAAAAGCTTGGAATATTTATTTAGGGTGTCCAAATCGTCGATAAGTAAATTCATAGAAGAGGTTATGGATGCAGTGTTTGATGCTTTGAAGGAATTTATTAAGGAAATTATAGAGGCAGTGGAAATGACCGATCTTGTGGTAAAGATCGCAAGAGAGACGCTACGTACCTCCTTAAATAATCGAAGCAATCTTCTAGTGGTGCCGGTGCAGAAATACTAGCAACACGTTTAAAAATATCATCCAGCTTTTCAATCGCAGAATTTAATAAAATTTCCAACAGGTGTCAAACGTGAATGTAGTTGGTTGGTCCTTGGATGTAGTAGGTTGATCTTCCTTAAATAATGGTTCTGACTCCATTCCTTCTAGTGAAAGCGGCTCCTTATTTTCGGATTAAGTATTTTTTGCATTGCGTTTATTTACGAGATTCGGATCTTCCTGCAATATAGAAAAAAACTGCCGTACTTAATGTGATTTGGTAAATTTCTTTTATAAAACTAAGCAACATAAAGCAATTTTGTTCTAGGTAGAACATTGATTTTCTTCCAACGGAAGAAAATCAATGGTTGGAGATAATAAATGGATTTGAAACGAAATGAAACTTTTCAAAATGCATTGGAGCCTTAGGTAACAAGCATAGCGGTATTAGAGCGCACTTTAAGACTGGATCTGATTATTTTAATTATAAACAATCCTTTAGTATAATTTTGATGGCTTTAGTTGGACATGACATATATTGATGTAGGGGCGAAAGGGAGAGCACCAGAGGGTGTAGCTTCAACGAAGCTCTGCAGGCAGATGTGCTCAATATTCCCTCAGATGGCGTTATTGTCGCAGATGATGCATTTCCGTTAACAACATTTTTACTTAAGCCTTACAGTAAAAGAAATATATCTAGAGCAGAACGCATTTTCAACTATAGGCTGTCAAGAGCTAGTCGAATTTCTGAAAATGCTTTTCTTATACTTGTATCAAAATTTAGAATATTTGAAAGGCTAATTGCTGTAAGTTTACAAAAAGTTGATAAAATTGTAAAAAACTTGTTGTTCAATACATAGTTGGTTACGAAAAACTGGCAATTGTTGGTGACAAGATATAATAAATTCAGCTTTAACAAACTTGAGTGTTACGACTCATGACAGGGATCCGAGTAGATAAGCATTAGCCAAAATAGAACCGTATTGCGACTACTTTAACAATACAGGGGCAGTCAATTGGCAGTGGAAAATAGTTAAAAACTTAATAATAAAAAGGCTTAACAGTGATTTTTTTCCAAATTTGTAATGACTATGATGTAGTTAAAAACGCAAATAAAATCTTACTAAGTCTGACTGACAGACTTAATACTTTGTTGAATTTATTTTTAATTCTTGATATTATGTAAATTCTTGAATTTCATAATTACATGGACGTCTGTGAAATCGTCAATTGCCATGGCCGAGGCAATCCTTCTAGCTGCGGCTGCACGTGCATTTCGATTTTTATAATCTTCGCTCGTAGGATCCCACACGATCGGTTTCATTATGATAAAATTCCAGGAACTTAAGGGTCTCTGCAATCTGCATTATTCATTCTTACAATATTGGACGCCATGACAGACACAACCGTCCTCGTCGCCTGCGCACGATCGACTGCACGATAAAAAAATCAAACCGTTTGATTTTGTCAGGAACGAAATATTTTGGTTCGTGAAGGTTCGTTGCCACTACCCGTGGCAACGCGGCTTAAGTTGAGGATCAAACTCCATATGAATATTAATAATGTTGTCCTCTGTTCTTCTTGTATGAGTAATTCAATTTATAACTATTCTTTTGGAACCTTGCCTACGGGAAGTTGGACGAACTACACTTCCTAGTGTGCGAAAACAAATTATTATCGTTTTATTAAGATGCCGCTTTTGAGGATAACGCTGTGAATAAACTCTGGCATTTTCAAAACACTTATAAAAACTGTGTATAACATTACCCGATTCTTCTAAAGATAGGTACATTTTGAAACAAAAATTTAAAAAAATCAAGCGAAAGAACAAAAAGATGCACAGAAATTAAACGATAGCGCCACACGATTAGTTTTCACATTGGTTGGTAATATCAACGTTTTTGTTTCTTTTTTCACAGAAATCAAGCCAACTTCTAAAATAAATATTAAAATTAATAATTATTTTTTTACACTGGTTAAGATAAGTTTTATAATTATTGCTTTATAACATTAAATTTCTTTAAAGAAAAGAAAGAAAGTTTTAAAGAAATTTGGAAAATGGTTTCACTTTTGCCTCATTCATAAAAAATATAAAATATATGTTCTTCAAAATTTAATTTTCTTTTTGTTGTTTTGAGTTGCAATTGCGAAATTTAATTAATAAATATAAATAAACGTATAAGATAGCGCCGCCTCTCGGATTTTAAGGAAAGCTAAACTCGTATTATCTAAACACGAGTTTTCTTACCTCGACTGAGCCAATAAGAATTTACAAAGATTAAATTATTTTCATTTACTAATGGAGACATTTTTGAAATAAGTTTAGTTTTGAAGTTATTTTAAGATGCGGTATTCACCAGCTTGTTGGGCTTTATTTCCTGATTTTAATAGTGTAAAAAAATATATATGATTGTAATAAGGTTTGGTCAAATAGAGTAGGGTAAGGTAAGGTAAGTCGGTGATATTTTTATTTAAACGTGAGCAATTTGTATTTCTAAAAATAATATAATTTGCTTGACCTTTCTATCCAAAAGTTCAATGTTTTACACAATAATTGTTCATTTACAAAAAATGCTAAAATAATGTCAATTTTGACAGAAAAACATATACTCAAAAAAATACCAATCGGTTAGGTAATTTGGTTATAGGTAAGTTTATTTGGTGATAGTGGAGAGGTATTTTGGTGATATGGGATTAGGACCAAAAAATAGGATAAAAAATAAAATTATTGAAATCGTGTAAGTATAATTCATGAGATAACATTGAGTTATTAATATATATAACAAACATTATTCTGAGTCAGTTGAACGAGGCTCATCACAACCGTCGCACATAAAGATGTCTTCATCGTCAGATCTCGATTGACAGTTTGTGTGATATGGAACGCAGCAAAAAGAACACTGTACCCATAACGCACCATTTTTGGCTTTCTCATCCTTTCGGTAGCTAATTCCACAGACACCAGAATACCAGTCGTCATCGTCGTCTTTTTTCTTGCTTTTTGGTTTGGAGTTTTCTTTCGACGCACGCTTTTTCGTGTTAGAATCTCTGGAGCTTAGTACTCCTGAAGGTCCTGGTTGTGGCTGTGTTGGTATGTGAGGATCAGTTAACCATTTTGCACTGGAGTCTCTGGTTTTAACCCGCGGTTTTACTTTGCTCGCTGCAGAAGGTAGTAAAAATAAATTGTCAGTGCTGGATGGCAGGTTCCAGGACAGGTTCCACTTTTTCGAAAGGCGTGTTCAATATTAGTGGGGGTAAAACTTTTCATCATTGCTACAGAAAATATTTCGTTGAAGTTATAACGGCTAGGTTTTTCACCGTTTTCTTTTTTCATGTAATCGTTAAAGCAGTTAGTCTAAGCGGATTTTAAGGAACGATAAACGCCCACATCAAGGGGCTGGAGCAGATGGCTTGTGTGTGCTGGAAAGGTGAAGCGATGAATTTATTTTGCTCTGCTAATTCTAAAACAGCCAATGACAAATGTGAAGCATGAGAGTCCATCAAGAGAATTATGGGTCCTTTTTTTGGTATGGAATTAATAAAAAATTGGAACCATTCCAAAAAAATATCAGAGTTTATCCAGCCTTTCGGTGATAGTTTTACTAATAAGTTAGGTATGGCTCCACGGGCTAAATCAGGGTTCCAACGCACACCTTTGAAAATTACTAGGGGTGGTATAAAGATGCCATTGTCACAAATGCAGCCGAGAACTATAGTTGTTTCTCCCCTGTCTGCGTAACTCCTTTTGTAAACATAACGCTTGCCTAGAGCCATCACAACTTTGTTGGGTTTTACTACAAACGACAACCCCGTTTCGTCACAAGTCCAAATTCTCCCTGGCGTATTTTTAATGTCCAATTTTGTAATAAGAATTTCTAATTTTGTATAGAAATCCGCAAGCATAGTGGGATTTGTCATGGAAGCTCAATATGCAGTTAAGTTTGCTGGCACACGTAATGTTAGCCCATATCCTTTTTTAAAGTTTATCCACCACCACTTGGTAGCTAATTCATTATCCGCATTTTAAAAAAATTTCACGACCAACCGATTTTGCAATCGAAAACGCTAGTTTTCTAATATTGTGGATAGTAAGACCAAATCCTAACTCTTGCATGGCGATAATATAATTAAATATTCGGACTTCCAAGTCTGCCGGTAGAGCAAAGGGCCTTCCCAACTTTGATAAGTCGTGGATAACCGGATGACCTTCTGCATTTTCAGTTTTCGTTAAATATCTCTTTAAAGATGTCCAAGCAATCTTCAATGTCTTTCGATGCTTTATATATTAAATATGGACACACCTTCTTTACGGACCATTTGTGCTGCTCGAACCATATCTTGCTTCTCATAATTTCTGTACTTTCATTTGGGCATTTTATCTGCCATCTTATGGTAGGTAATTTGGTGATAGATAGATAGGTATGTTGGTGATACGCTGAAACAAACAACTAATTACATTTCGCAAAAATGCACTAAATTTACTAACGTATAGAACCCTAAAATCCTTTAAAAGTCGAATAACAATTTTATTTAAACGTCTCTATTGCAACCTCACAGTTTTGCATGCAAAATGTCTAAGAAAATGGCTAACTTACTTAAGCCGTAACAGGAGCAAATGATATTTTAAAGTCAATATGATTACAGTATATTAAAGAATAGCATATTTCTTATAGGATAACACATAAATTAACATTTACCCCTTAAAATTACAGCTAACACAAAAAAAATCAATTTATATTACAAAAATTATCAAATTTAACGAGTTTATTTACCGGCAAGAACGGAAAGTTTTGCTAGACTTAAACAAATGACACGAAGCGCGGCACAGACCCTGCGGTATGGAGCGGATATTTCACAGAGCTGTTCGTTCCTTAAAATATTAACCTACGGAGATTTCCCCTGGATTAATATTTTGTGGTTCGTTCGACACGATTCGAGACCTCCCCGTGAATAGGTAAGTTAATGAACAATTGTTAGAAAAAATCACCAATTTACCTATACCACCAACATACCTTACCTTACCCTATGTCACAATTCAACGCCCTCTAGCAGATTTTAACAAAAGGCAATAAATCTAGAACAAAAGTAATTTAAAAAAAAATCGGTTTGTCCAGAGACGTCTTTCAACTATACCTGTATTTAGATTGAAGTTAAGTATAGGAAGTTACATCACCACTATATTTGACATCTGACAGAAATTTCTGTCAAAACTTTTTTATAGGAATATTTTTACAGATTATTCCTATAATATTTTTGGACCCAAGTTATTCAAAGTCTTTTACCGAAAATAGAATTCTATAGAAGATTGTACAGGTGCTGAGATAAAGCCGAGGAACAGTATTAATGGGACACCCGGTACTATTGTTACAACAAGTTCCTTTCTATCCCTCTAATTACATAGGTATATTGATTTTTACAATATAGGATATAAGAATATTGTTTTAAAAAAACAAGGACATTTTATATACAGTCTATCAGCCATGGCTGTATATTTTATGTGTATAATCAGCTGCTTGTCACAATATTTTATGTGAAACCCAGAATCGAATATAGTATAAGTTATTTCGTCTAATATAAATTATATGTTTTAAATGCTTATTCTATATTTTATACTTGATCATGTCGGTTCTTTTGCTTTATCCTATATAAGGAGAAATTTTAGGGTATTTACATATATGTAATTCATATGAAAGCTTTTTTAGATATTTTAGGAAATCAAAAAGTTGTTGACGATTTATATGAGAGATTATTTAAAAAAATGGTGAGATGTTGAAGTCTGAAGTAGACAATAGGCATATTTGCGTTGTGATTAAACTGTTTGTACCAAAAACATTTTGTTTTTTCTTATCATGTTTCTGAAACCTGCTCTTGAACAAAAAAAACATCACAGGAAAATCCTAATGGACCCATAATAATATCTAAGTTTCCCAAAACTTCTCGAATTCTTGAATCGAAGCGATACTTTCCTTTCTACTAACTAGAGTTTACATAAATTGAACGTAGAGAAAACATCCCGATTTGCGCTTATTTAATTAAGTTTTGCAGGTTAACCGAAGTTATTAGGGAAGTGACGTGGACAAAGAATAACTGTATTAAATGTTATTTAGGAACTTTGAGTGTGAAGAAAGTTATCCCCAAGTGTCATCGCATGGACGCAACTCTCAGAGGCTAGCGTAACTGGGGAACCAAAAAATCAGCATAAAATGAAGGCTTACCCACTAAAACCACTTAGTGCTATTCACTACTATGCTAACTATAGTAGTGATTTAGTAGCAATGTAAACCAAAACAAATAGCTCACATACTATGGTATTTCTGTATCACTTCCTACAGGAGGGAATAATCAGTATCACAGAAATTACGGATTAACTTGGAGCTACGTTATGATTGACTGGCTGGATTGTGCTCTGTTCCTCTCTTAGAGGAAATGAATAAGAGTTGCTGGATTTCTTATTCAGCAGCATTTAGACATTTCACTATAGGATGGGTGCCCAACTATGAACTACTTACGGTGCCGATTCGTATAGCGGAATGTCACGTAATCATCATTTCAGATAGTGATTTACGCTTTTTAAGCTGCTTTTTAAGCCACAAAAATGGCTTAAAAAACATTTCCAACAAATGAAATATTTTAAAATCCATTTTAACTTTTATAAAGTAGTTTATGGACCTAGTAGCCCTTAAGCTAAAACCAAAAAGAACTATTTACAAAGGGTGCAATATTCCTTATCTTGTCTTATCATTCCTGGTACTTACATGTCATAAGAAAATTTAGTGAAGTATGCCAAATGGTAGTAGTAGGTAGTACAGTGGTTATCTAGTACAATCGATGATTATTGATAAAGCGCAATTTTTCAATATACAGCGCATTCACGATGAAAGGAACAAATTCATTTAAAATTTAGGTGTTTTTTTTTACTAAATTTTATTTTTCGGACATGTCAATTAGCATTATCACTTGTGCCTTTTTTCCAATAAAAACTTTCTATACAGGGTACTTCAAATAGAAACTATGGCGTTAACATTGATTTTTTTAAACGGAACACCCTGTATATCATGATACTTTACAATTCTACGATATATTCTGAATACTTTTTGTATAGTATACCATATGCCTAAAGTCAGCGGTTTGTCAAAATTGACGTAATAGACTAATGAAATATAAGATATTAAAAAATAAAAATGTATACAATATTTATTGCAACTGATGTTCAATTTGTTGTCCATTTACTTCAATGCATTTTTAAAGTCGGTAAATAACTTTCAATCGCATATTTTCAATCACTTGCGGATCGATTAGTCTAATTTCTTGTCGAATTCTTAGCTTTAAATCATCAACATTATTTGGTCTATTCACTATAAACTTTGGACTCCAAATAGCCCCATAAGAAAAAATCTAATGGGGCTATATCCGGTGACCTGGTGGCCACTTAATCGGTCCTGTTCGTCTAATCCATCTGTTAGTAAAAGTTGCATCCAGAAATTGTCAAACGGCATGGCAAAGGAGGTGCGCCGTCTTGTTGATAACATATCTCATTACTAGGTATGTCAGCGCATTGTGTATTAGGGAATAAAACTGTAAGAAGTACAAGCAGTGCTCTCTGTTTAATGTTGCTTCGAATAAAAGAGTCCAAAAACTCCATTTTTCAGGATACGTGCACACACATTAATTTTTTGACGGCGCTGTGTGTATTAAGGTTCTTTGGTCCAGTGTGGATTTTCGGTTGCCCAATATCTGCAATCAAATGGACAACAAATTAAACATTAGTTGCAATAAATCTAAAAATTTTTATGTTTTAATTTCATATGTTTCGTTATTTTCTTACATCATATTTAAAAAACTATCGACTTTAGGCATATTGTTTTTTATATAAAAAATATTCAAAATATATCATAGAGTTGTAAAAGATCATAATATACATCAAGTATACTTGATGACTCATATACAAGGTGTTCTATTTAAAAAAATGAATGTTGACGCATAGTTTCTACTTGAGACATCCTGCAGAGAAATTTTTTATTTTAAAAAACGCACAAGTGACAATACTAATCCTAGAAATTTCCCTACAATTCGGGCTGTATTTAATAGCACCACTTTTTGTAGTTCTCTGTATAAATATTGATTGAGACCTAGTTCTTTAATGCTTCTTTCCAGGTTCTTTGGTATGACTCCGGTAGTCGACATTATAATTAGTACCGTTCTAACAATATTCATTTGCCATTGCCTCTGTAGTCGTACGTCCAAGTCGCGGTACTTTGAAATTTTTTCTACGTGCTTTTGAACTAAATTGTTAGTATTGGGAATATCCACTTCGATAAGAGATGTTATCTTATGTTGCTTATCCACTAAAACTAAGTCAGGCCTGTACTTCTCACAGTTTGATCAGTTAAAATAGTACGATACGAATAAAGCTTAAAATTTGCATTTTCAGAATTCTTTCTGGAACATATAATAAAAATTTACTTATAATAAAAACGCTTTTCATTCTGCAGAAGTTGCAGTTTTAGAGCGAGGTTTTGATGTATACTTTTTGCTACCGCATCGTGTCTCTCTTTTTATTCCGTGAGCCCAAATATTTGGCAACCTCCTGTTCCGTGTTGGATTGTCTCAGAGGTTTTTGGACTTTCTCAGAGGAGGATCTATACCTACATCGGTCATATTCAATAGCTGGATCTTTTCCTATGAACTTTAGATAATTACGCGTTGGAACCAAACTTGATCTTAGATGGCTAAGAGTGAATTCTCTGTTTCGGGAAATATTTGTCCTGAGATCAGCCAATAGTTTGACGGACATTTGTCAACATGTTCTTGCATCAGCTCGTTAATATGTTTTCCGTGCAAAGGTTTCTATTTCCAGTTCTGTAATTTGTCATTTGTTGTTTGATGGTTTACTACACTTCTTTCATTTTTCAGTTCAAGTGGGGTAAATAGCTGCATGGAGAGATGAGTTCACAGACTTTCTCAAAAAATAATTTCTTAAATTATTAATCTCTTGGTCCAATTGCTTTTTTAGATCGATAAATCATCTTCCTCCCTCGCATCGTGGTAGTGTGGTTCTCTCAACCGCACTTCTGGGATGATGGTATTTGTACTTACTAAGGAGGGTTCTCATTTTCCTTTGTAAGTTCTCATTATCCGTTCTACTCCATGTAATTACACCAAATGAGTAGCCCAGCCCTGAACAGGCGTATGTGTTAATTGCCTTAGAAATATTTTTGCTATTAAGTCCAGTACTTAGCACCCGTCCCATTCTTTTTTGAAATTCTGTTATAAGTTCTTCTCTCATGGTCTGATGGTCTGAAGTACTTATAAGTCTCCCCTACTTGCATTGACTGGATCCAGTTTCCTTTCTCCATCTGAAAATTACCTGGATTGACCTTACTTTTTTGTATTTTAAGAGTCCGACACTTCCATCCCAAAATTTATGCTAATGCCTGTCGAAAATTCATTTTTTTACGCTAGATTTATCACCACTTTTATAAATTGGCACCACATTAGCCATCTTCCACTTACAAGGGAACCCACATTGCTTAAGAGATCAGTTTGACATAATAAACAATGGTTTATATAGCGAACGTGAACATTTTTTTACAAAAAAAACGTTATACCATCAAGCCCGCCACCCTTATTCTCGTTCAAGTCAGACAGAGCTCTCTATACTTCCTATGATTCTATACAGAAAGTATTAGGAATAATTACATCAAATATTGAATATATGTATGATAATAATGTATGATGTATAATAATGAATTATTGTGATTTACTGACTGTACATAGGGTTGAAAAGCTCTAAAAAAATCTGAGAATACCTGACCTGAGGTCCCCGAGCAGCGTTCTGATCAAGGTATACAGAATTAGGTATTCCACTACTTTTATTGTTAACAGAGATTAATTGCTAGAATTTATTTTTATTTTTTGTAGTAGTATCATTTTCAACAGATGTTACATAATTAACATAATCCAAATGTATCATTGTTTGACTTTGTCGACGTAATTTACAAAATTATATTAAAATTGGCTAAATTGTTAGCCGACGAAAATCGATAAAAATTAAATAAAAAAACATTGGGTACAAAAGGTATATTTAAAATTTTAACATTTATGTTGAATATTCAAATATTATTTTTGCGGGTCCGCTAAAACCACACTCATGAGCCGTCACTGCCAGATTTACTTTTTTTTATTCTGTATCACGCTAAGTTATTTGAAATAACTGTATATTTTAACAAGGTCTATACGCAGTTAAACTTAGGAATCACCCTGTATATTGAGAACAGTAACTGTCCTAAGATTGACCCCTGTAGCACTCCTTGCACGGTAGAAATATTGGCTGATATTTTCGAATTGCACCCTACAGATTGATGTGAGGGAATTGCTGACTAAGAGTCCCTATCCATCCAAATCCATCGTATTTAAGTTTTCTACTAAATGTATTAATTTATAAGGTGTCAAATGCGTTTGTATAATCTGCAGAATAATTGTACATGATTGTATAAAGTATAATTGTCTCCTGTATGTGTTCCTAAAATATCAAAGCATTATTGCAAATGACTTGAAGAATAAAAAGAATAAGAAATAATATTGAAAAAAATTGGAATTTTGCCATAATTTATTTTGTATACTTTGCATTCATGTAGCGCTCATTTCGGAAATTTCAGATTTAGGTGAAAATCTTTGACACAACTGACTTCTTAATCGGTTTGGCTTTTTAACAATTTTCTTAGCGAGCAGTTTACCAGATCTGCATTCTGAACATAAATAGGACACATTCCAAAGATAAGGCGTCGATATTCGTTTATATATACGTTTTAAAAAATTCATTTCGAATGCCTCTAAGCTTCAAAGTGTGCAGTACCTAACCTAATTATGTATCCATAAGCAATAAATCTGGTGGTTTTATTTTAATTTAAGTGTCTTTTATGTGCGTTTTTAGATATAATTTTGTATTGTTCAGGTGAGTTCGTTTTACTTTATTTTAAAAATTACTAAATTTTTGTGATCTTCAATATTGGTTTAATACGATAACAAACCATGTAACATAAGTAAGAATTTGCAACTGAAACATACATTTTTAGTATTTTTGTGTAAGTGTATAAAATACCCTTACAGCACATTAGGTTTTATGGTTATTAACGTTAAACTTAGCAAATGTTCCGTGAACATTTAATAAGGGTTATCACATGCTTCATCACATTTGGTCATGTGTCTTTGGCCATTCAAATAGTCAAAAGAATACTCCCAACACAAGGGTGTAAAATAAGTAATGACTTTAATTTTAAGGAGTGATTCCTTGTAATTTTTTTAAGTAAAAAAGTTTATATAAACGTATGTTCGGAGACGCTTCATTTTCGAAATATAGGATGTTACATTTTTTTTAATCGACTTTTTACTAAAGAAAGTTTTTTTAAATTTCTTAGTTTGATACAAATGTCAAACGCAGAAAAAATGGTGGCATTGCAATGGCACGACGCCATTGCAACTATTATTTAAAATTCACCAAAAGTACGATCTTGTTGATTAGTTTGTTTTTATTTTTTAAATAATAAACATACTGGTAATTTTTTAGGTAATTTTGAAGCATTTTAATTTTTTTATGGTGGTCAGAAGCGTGCTGAGATATGAATGAAATCATATGAAAACAAAGAACAAGATCACGCAAAAAAAATCAAGTGACAAAAAGTGGCATTCTTAATTGTTTTATTTAAGAAAATAATACAGTTACAAAAAAATGTTGGGCTAAATGTGAGAATTCCAAAATATACCTTATAAAAATAATTAAAAAACTATAAAAATTTCAACAAATTCGGTAAACGCCTTAAATCCTGTATCTCGAAAACGAAGCGTCTTCGGACATACATTTACATGATTTTTTACTTAAAAAATTACAAGGAATCATCTCTTAAAACTCAAGTTATCACTTATGTTAAACCCTGTATATTGATATATTTAGTTTATTGAATTTTATTACATTTCTATCAGTCTGTCACGAAATTTTTTGAAAAAAGTCCCTTTAAGATCCCGAAAAAATTGAAGAAAGAGAATAATAATGCCTGGAAGATATACATAGAAAATGGATTGAAATGCATCAAAAAAATATTTTTAGTCCCTATTTAATTTTTCCAAAAAACCCTAAAATATGTGTTTAATAATTTTATTTGAGGAATATCTGTCTAAATTTTGATTAGTTTAGCTTGCTAAAACTTTTGAGGATAAAGTTATTTCTCCCAATATTTTTTTTCAACTCTATATAAAGAGTGTTTCATTAATATTGCAAAAAAAATTCAAGGGGAGTTTCCTTGCTTAAAAATAATAAAAAAAAGTCCCTATATACCTATGTCCGCAAGCGCTTAATTTTTTGGGTACAGGGTGTTAAAGTTTTATTTTTATTTTTGTTTTTTCTTAATAATTTTGGTAGTCATGCAGATATTTAAACGAAAATTGGCATCTGGGGGTTTTTTTTATATGGTAAATTCACATTTAATGTTACGAGGGTTCTCACTTGTAGAGGGCGCTACTTACACGGTTTTTTATACTTTAAAGCGTGATAATTTTCTTATAGTTGCCTAAATAATTAAACCAAAAAAATTTAACCAAATTTATTCAACTGGAGGTGCAGATTAAATCCCTAAAGGATGAAGTGGAAACATTAAAAAAACAGCAGACTTCTCAAGGGAACTTGGGTGCTCCTGCTAACATGGAATCAGTTTACATGAAATTGAAGATCGTGCAGAGCGGGCGAACAATCTAATGGTTTACGGTGTTCCTGAGTCTGGAAGTAACAGTATGCAAGAAAGAATTGATAATGACAATGTTGTACTCGCCCCTATCTTAAAAAATGTTGGCATCGCACAGGATGATGTTTTTTGAAGGCTTAAGAGTAGGGCAGGCTTCCGAAGGAAGGAACAGGCCAATTAAAGTGGTAACTAAATACTTAAATTTGATAAAGAACGCTATGAAAAGGCGAAATAGACTTGATGGTAACATAAGAATGGGCTATGATAAAACAAAGCTTCAGCAAAAGCAGTTCAAAGCTGTTCTATCTGAGCTACGTGGCAGAGAACAAGAAGGAGAGACTGATTTAATTATTAAATTTATTAATGGTTCTCCATCAATTACCAAAAAGCCACTACCAAAAAACCGAACACATTAACCTCCATATCTATTTATTTTCAGAATCTGGGTGGCATTGGTACTAAACTTGATCAACTTCATGGTGCAATATTGCAATGTGATTATAATGTCATTATTTTGATTGAGACTTGAGACAACATTACTCAGACAATGAATTAGCTAATTCTGATTATCAGATTTTTAGGCTAGATCGCAATTCCTTAACTAGTACTAAACAACGTGGTGGTGGAGTATTAATGTTAGTACACAATAAATTTAAAGCCAAACCACTCAAGATCGATATCTTAAATGTGGAGCACATTTTTGTTCAAGTGGATTATGATGAGCTATCTAATATTTTGGGTTGTGTTTACATTCCTCCTAATTCTTCAGAAGAAGTCTACCGTGCCCATTGCTCAGCAGTTGAAAGTATTAAGGACAATTTTCCCAATATACCTGTATTTCTATTTGGAGATTACAATTTACCCTTAGCCACTTGGAATTACTCAATTGAAGAGGGTCTGTTAGTTGAGTGCGCACTGTCCTATCCAGCCAAAATAGTATGTGAATCATTTTCTTATCTGCATATACGACAATCTAACATTATTCCAAACAATCATGGTGTATTTCTGGATCTGATTTTTAACAGTATTGACGAGTGCCATAAAATAACTGTTTAACAAGCTTTAGACAATCTTCTTCCGAACAACTTTCACCACTTAGCAAGAATTTGCGATATTAGGGTTAGTGATAGGATTATAGTACAACTAATTTTGATTTTAAAAATGCTGATTTTGTAAGTTTAAATGATTATTTTTCTTTAGTGGACTGGATTAGTATTTTTGATGATTCAGACATCGATAATTCAGTGAATAACTTTTATGAAGTAGTTTTATATGCAATCTCACTCTATGTACCAAAAAAAATATATAAACTTTCCAGGTTTCCTCGTTGGTTTTCCCCAGAATTAAGGAATCTTGTTCTATCAAAAAAGACTACTCATGCTAAATTCAAAAGTACTAACTTAGCTTAAGATTATATCCTGTTTGCTAACCTACGTACTCAATGTAAAGTTCATACTGAGCAATGCTATAGATCTTACATTGCAACCTTAAATGACTCAATTCAATCTGACACCACACAATTTTGTAATCATATTAACTCCCTTAATAAAAGTCATGGTATCCCAAATGCTATGCATTTAAATGATATTTCAGAAGATTCGGGGAAGGATATTGCAAACTTATTTTCTACCTATTTTTCTAGTGTTTATCACTCTGATGAGGTTGATCTCTTGAACTTTAATTTTCCAGTAGCAAATTCTGTCGCCATGCCTTTTATTCAGTTCACCCTGTCTGAGGTTTTTGAATCTATATTTGGTCTTAAGGATAAACTGAGTTATGGTCCTGATAATGTTCCTACCTATTTCGTAAAAAGATCCCTAAGCTTTTTGAGCTTATCCTGAACAAATATCTTACTTGGCATTGTAGGGGTCGCTTGATCAACGAGCATCATGGGTTTAGGCAGGGTAAATCTACTTCTACAAACCTTGTATTATATCATGACTTCATTGTCAGGGCTTTCGAGAAGGTCGATCATCAGGTCGTCATCAGGTCGACTCCATCTATACTGATTTCTCAAAGGCCTTTGACACAGTCATCCACTCATTCCTCATTTTTAAATTAAGATGCTATGGTTTCCCTAAGTGGTTTCTTTCTTGACTAAATAGTTACCTACATAAAAGGATACAATTCGTTAATGTAAGGGGTTCACTTTCACTTCCTATTTTGGTTACTTCAGGGGTGCCTCAGGGGTCACATTTGGGGCCTCTACTCTTTAATTTATTTATTAACGATATTTTTAGTATTATCAAATTTTGCAAATTCCTATTATTTGCAGACGACCTGAAGCTATTTTTACATATTTTAAACTTGTCTGATTGCCTGATGATACAATCAGACATAGATTTATTTATATAGACATAGATTTATAGCATATTGAATGCCCTTTAAAATAATGTATCACACCATGGGGTAGCCATTAGACATACCAAAGTTTGGCGTAAATAAAATATTCATTATTTTATTTACAGACGACATTTATAGACATATTTATCACAGACATTTTCGCTATTTAACTATTTGCTTACACATTTACCGATTTCATTTTTTTGGTACCGTTGAATAGAGAATTTTACGCTGCTCACTATGATGTATCACACGATGGGGGTTCCCATTTGACATATTAAAGTGAGGTTAGCTGGAGGTGAGGAGGTGATTGACAGAACTTCAGTAAATGCATAATTAAACGTCCCCCTGTATTTTTTTTAAGAAACTTATTAAGGGTGGATCGTTTCGAAATGAAAGCGCTGTATAACTGGTCTGTCTCTAATGGCTTACATCTTAATAAGGATAAGTGTTTTATCATTTCTTTTACTAAATCTAGAAAACTTGTCCCATTTGAATACCATATAAATGATAATATACTTTCAAGAGTATCGCTAATTAAAGATTTGGGGCTGTTGTTTGACAGTTCCCTGACTTTCATACCCCATATAGATAGTTTGTCTAGTAAAGCCCTTCGTACTATTGGTTGGTATTAGAAATACTCAAGACTTTTCAGTAGCTGCCTTCAGAGTTTTATATTTTACACTTATTCGTAGTGTCATGTCTTATTCTTCCATAGTCTGGTCCCCTCATTATGCTAACCATATTTACAGTCTTGATAAGGTTCAAAATAAATTTCTTAGGACTTGTGCCTGGCGATTGAATGTACGAGATGCGTCTTTATTGGAACTTAAGTCAAGGCTAAATATGACTTCTCTTGAGGACTATCGAACTAGGTGTGATATGATATTTCTTCAAGAGTTGATTAATAATGCTATTGATTGCCCTGAATTGTTATCGCCGATAAACTTTAGATGCAATACCAGAGTCCTTAGAGAGACGTCCCTTTTTCTGGTTGAACATCACCATACAAACTATGGTAAATTTTCTCCAATTAATCGACTCCACATGTTGAGAAATAGATTTAATCAGGCTTTTGACTTAGTGGATTTAAAGCCTTCAAAACTTAAAAGGTGTCTGAGTGAGTTTACTCATTGAGTACTATGTGTTAAGTATCAAATAAATTTGATTGTCTTTACTTTTCTTATTTTGATTATTTTAATGGTATGTTTTTAGTTGCTTTATTTTTTTTTGAAGTTTTTGGTTAAGTTATTGGTTTTAATAATTTTATAATTCAAGTTTTATCTTATTTGGATATTTAATATATTAAGTTCATTATACAATATCTTATTAATATATTTGTTGATGGCAGAATAAATATATACATTTAGGGTTAGGATATAATTTATTTTGTAATTTTGTTAGAATGGGGACATCCCGTAAATAAATAAATATTTTTTTGTAACAAAATATTTTTTATTTAGTGAAAAAAAATTACCCAAAGTGTTTACGACAAATATCTACTTTTAAAAAAGGCACTTGGTGCAACATAAGTTATAACAGTTGTTCAAAATGTGAACCCCTACCTGCAATACAAGTCTCTATTCTACGATGCATCGATTGGCGAACTCGTTCAAATATTCCGGGTGTGTGTTTAAGTGTTTCACAGGATGCGATAATGCGATTTCGCATGCCTATCCAATGATTCGGATACAATGTCTTCAAATATTCGGACTTTGACCAAGAAACCTTTTTTTCGTAAAAATAATAGATAAATCTACTTTTTTATTTAAAAAAATAATTTAAGCAACCATAAAAAAGATATGACACTTTTAAAGTATAAAAAACCGTGTATGTAGCGCCCTCTACAAGTGCTAACCCTCGTAATATTAAATTTGAATTTACCATATCAAAACACCTCCAGATGCCAATTTACGTTCAAATATCTGCATAACTACCAAAAATATTAAGAAAAAACAAAAATAAAAATAAATCTGTAACACCCTGTATCTTTGAAATTAAGCATTTACGGACATAGGCTAATAAGGCCTTTTTTTATTATTTTTAAGCAAGGAAACTCTCCCTGAATTTTTTGGCAATATTAATGAAACTGTATAGGTCTAACTTTTTTCGTTTTTGAATTACGGGTATCTTGAGATTTTTGAGAGGAAAAAGGTACGTTACCCAAAAAAAACCAATTTTTTTAACCCCCTGTAAGATTTTCAGAAAAACTGCTAAAATATTTGTGTCATTATTTTATTTGAGGAATAGCTGTACAGGGTGACCCAAGTTCGGCCCTCATCATTGGGATCACGGAAACCGTAAGAGATTACCGTGGAAAGATTGTCAAAGAAAAGTTGTACATTTGTTGGGTTAAAACTGGTCGCTCTTGAAAGGCTTGTAGCCTGGGGACAACGGATTGATAGTTCAGGATTACGTTTCATAAACCCGGAAAACCAATCTTCTCCTGCCAATGAGTTTTTAGTCCATGTATTCGGCATATTCAATGAATATTTTACGGCTATCTGGTAGGCCAGTTTACGTGTTTATTTTGGCGATAGACCGTAAAATATTTGAGATGCCTTTATTATGTATTTAACAATGGATTTTTCCTGCTCAACGTTAAATACTCGTCGTACGCACCTATATCCCGTTGTTATAGTTTCAGTGGACCCTTGTTCAATAGATTCTTTCTTTTTCTTAATAAATCTGTATAATGTAACATGATTCAGTTCAAACAAATCTGCCGCAGACCTTACGGATGCTCGATTTTCAATAACCTACCTATACGCATTTTCGTAAACCAAGTTGGAATTGGTACCTCTATTTGTTTTCCTGACCCTTTCACGTGGCATTCTATAACAAAATAATAGCCCTCAGAGAGTTTGTTACAATCAGTTAATCAGTTTACGCAAAAATAATATCAAAAGCCTTCTATAAATTATGTTTCAATTGTCCCCTTCAGGTTTTTTTTGGCAAAATATTATTTTTCTTTAAACTCTTTAATTAAAACTAACAAGTTTAGGCTGCTAAACCTAAGCAAAAACATAAAAAAATTGATTAAAAACAAAAAAGTGGTGTACTTACACTTAAATTTCTTGTTTCCACACTTTTTAGATAGAAAGTTATATTAGAAACGTAAAAATTAGTTTGTTGACATAAAATAAGAGAGCCGAGCGCAAACACACTCACTTCGCTCAACAGCTAGTTTCACACTGCCGAGCAGAAATGTGAAATTAGTCAAACGTTGTGAGGCTGCGTACACGAGTTTTTACCTTCGCGTCTAAAAAAAATGGCAAAACTGTTTCAATCGTCCCCTGTTTCAATTGTCCCCGGTCTCCCCTATATTAGTAAATATTACGTATTTTTTGTCGAATCCTGCCACCCAAAAAGCCAAATAACAATTAAACTTCTAACACTAATTAAATTTTGATTATAATAAAAAAAACTACATGAAATACTGAAATAATCCTCCTTCAACTTCGATGCATTTCTGAATCCGCCGGCGCAGATTACTCGTGACTGCCCGTTAGATCATTCTTCCTCTTGCCCGTAAATTTGTGATTTCCAAAGTAAAATTGTGGCGTAAAACATTTATATTTTGAGGACTTTCTTTAAATACACGGTCTTTTAAATACCCCTTTAAAAAATAATTAAGAGGTGTCAAATCGGGGCTTCTGGCAGGCCACCGAACTGCGCCTTTGTTTCCAATCCACTTATTGGGAAAAGTTTGATTAACAAACTGAGACACAGTAATATCATTATATTATGATATTTCCATTATAGAAAACTGGCCCTAAAATTTTGTTTCCATATAGCCCAATCCAAACATTAAACGATGCCCGTCCCTATCTTCGAATTTGCTGATTTTGATACGGATTTTCGACTGCGTAATAATGCTCATTATTTCTGTTAAAAAAACCACTGAGAAAAAGTGCCCTTAACAAAGTGTTATTTATTTTATTATACGATTTTAAATAACGTCATGAAAAATTAATATTTAAAACGACATTTTGGTAAGTATCAAATTTAGCAACTTTGTCATAATTTAACCGAACTTGTATCTCTTACGGTTTCCGAGATCCCAATAATGAGGGTCGAATTTTGGCCACTCTGTATATACAAATTTTTGTGAGTTTAGCTTTCTTGGGTTTTCAGTTACGGGCGTCTTGGGAAGACTTTTAAGAAAAAAATGTGTCTTTCTTAGTTCTTTATTAAAAAAAATATTTTGTTTCAATTTCTTGTATATTTAACAAAAATTATAAAAAAGGAGTCTAATGAATTTATTTAGGAAATATTTATACGAATATTTAAGATTCCCACTTTCTTGGTATTTGAGTAATGGGCATGCTGGTCAAATTTTTCAGGAAATTTAGGTCTCTCAAAAGAAAGTTCTCTGCAACTTCGTATTTCAGTTTTCAAAAGAACCACAATAAAATAATTTTTCTCCAAAAGAAAAGTTCTTTATTCCCTGTATATCTTTATGATTTTTTTGGACAAAAATCTTTACATAACAGTCTCAAATAAAAGAAATTTTAAGCAGAAAAAACTGATACCTGAGAGGCTTTGAGAATTATTTTAAAATGCCTGAAATAAAATTATTAATTAGTCCAAGCACCTGGAATAAAAATGACTTTTAATACTTCGATAATTTGACTATTTTTGAAATATCTCCAAAAGATGTCTCAAAAATATTTTGCATTTATTGCCTCATATTTCATTGCTTTAACGAATAAAAGTATTCCTAGTTACAATTTAGCTTATAGACCATATACTTTTTAAGCAAAAAAATGACCCTTCCTGTGGCGTTACTTATCGCCAGCTACAACCACGAATCAATTTCCGAGGAAATCCGAGAAATCGCAGGAGAAACAAACTTGGCATTGCTGGAATCCCTAAGTTGTAAATGTAGAGACCACTCAGAAAAATCACGTTTAGTTCCACCTGGGCAAAGCTGCTCCTCTGACGGATCATCTCCGACTTCCGAAATAGGTGAATCTATAATAAAACAATCATTAATTTACCGTGTTATAGTATTTGGTGGTTTTTAGGGTCTGAAACATCAGAAAATAGCGTGAACACAACGAAATCTTATTCGTATTTCTCGGAGATAAATCAAGTAGAAGAAATATTAGATGGAGGAGTTTTCGTGGAGAAAACTGATCAGGATGTAGGCAGAAGTTTGAGGGTACTCATCGACATTGTGGAAAATGTCACGTCTAGGATGAATGATGGTTATGGAGTTGAGGAGTTAGAGGTGAGCAAGTAAATAGGGAAATGCGTATTTCGAAATGGATTGTAAGTTAAGAGTCTATTGTTCTCCCTCACTATCTAAATTCTTGCTTATGTAAATCCTCTCTCACACAGGCAAGTAACGTAACCTAAAGATTTTGACAATTTGCTCTTCATTTATCTGTTATATAACTGATCGTTACTTATGAAGTTACGATATAGTTCGATATTCCGTCAAATTTTAGGTGAAAATAAACTACCAAAACAGAGACTTATTGGATTTGGGAAAAAATATACAAGGTTCATTTCCTCTGAGACACCCACCACTTCCATTAGATAATAGTAAGCGATACCACCCGAGGATCTCGATATGTAAACATTGTCCCGTGCCAGACTGTGCCTTTCAAGAAGTTGCTCTTATACATATTTAGATTTGACAACTTTGTATTTTTTTACATAATTTCAAAAAGAAGAGAAACTTTTTAAGGAATGTGATTTTATTGTATTAGTAAATTTCTATATTTTATTTTGTAAGTACTGAGATGAGTATGTAGGTATTTTTTTTGCATGTATTTTAATACACGTTGTATTGTAGTTATATGTTTTGACAAATTTTATAATAAATGAAATTATTAAGAAATTTCTGCAACAATTAATTAGTTAAATTATAATTAAGGACAAAAACAGTGTTGCTTATATATCAAATTGCAATGAGTGATTTAATTTTTTTTAAATTACGTCAACTGCCTCTATAAAGTACCAGAAGAGTAATAAGGTTTATAATAATTTTTATACTCTTATAGACATTGTTAAATTTTATGTGATATATAAATAAAGTACAGGTTAATTATTCGTTTGTTTTAATCAATATCAAGCATAATCAATTAGCCTATATTCGTCCACTGCCTCCATTGATTGCTTCCATATTCTCCTATTTTATGCTTGCTGTACCCAATTTGTCTGGATCCATTTAATATCATTAGACTGTCTATTTTTACTTTAGCATTGGTATTCCTTTTAGTGCAGCAATCACTCTGAATGTTCTACGCAGCTCAATGTCTGTGATGTAATCTATTAGGGTTAGTTCCAACTGCATTGTGCATTGCACGCAGGGCTACATTTTATGTACTTATGAGTTAGGACAGGCAGAACACATTGACGCCAACTCTTTAGCCAAATTGGTAAATCTGGCTTTAATACGTAGCTGAAGTTCCCAAATGCGGCCCAAGTTAATCAATTTGCAAGTTGACTATCTCTGTTTATAGGGATTTCGTGACCAAATACTTGTATGAGGTAGTTTCTTCTACCTGGGTGCCATCTATATATACTCCTTTGAGTACAAGGTTGTTAGTCATGAGTTGGGTTTTGGTATTGTAACGCTTCTCTCGTTCGTTAAGTATGAATTAAAACAATCAAAAATAGTCAATTAATTTATTCACACACACTACCGCAATCACTCACTACTACTAGAAATATTTATTTTTATTGTATTTATTTACAACTATTTAAATTTCGCGCCAATATTCCGAACTTTACTTCCTTAACCGACAACTGACTTTCATCAGCGATGCGGCTCGTTATATACTCGGCAGAACGCTGTTCCGGAAGATTCTCGCCAATATATACTCAAGCAGGTTCGTAAATTGTTTCGGAAAAATAGTGTCCTCCTCCCGAACTGACCTATTAATCTTGAATTTATTTTTTGTTCTCTTTAGTTTTAAGATAGCTGTGCATTTATATATAGGGTGTTTCCTAACTACGGTACGAAACTATACAGGGTGAATCGTTAGGTCGTTTTATGAAAAAAAGTTCCTATGAACGTATGTCGGGAGTTGCTTTGTTTCTGAGATACAGGGCGATGAAGGTTCAAAAAAATAACGGTATTTTAAAAATACTATAACTATCCTTAAACCGATTTGGTTGAAATTTGGTGCAGTTATTTGAAGTTATAAGACGCTTATTTAGCTGTAACTAGATTGAAATTATTAGGTCCAGTGGCGTGTCAGTGGGCACCACATGCTTATTGTTGAGAAAAAAACAAGGCCAATAATTGTTTTGCAGCTTTTTATTTATTTTTGTATTTAAGCAACTAAAATTACAACTTTTTCGTATCTTATATTATCTTCATATCTGGCTTTGTTTTCGAAAAAAAAATTTAAAGTATCTTTAACTCATTCTAAAAATTATCCATGGACGACAACATGAAATAAAAACCAATTAATTCGATAAACAATTTCGACCTTAAAGTAAATGAGCAAAATGCCCACCTTCTGATAAAATACACGACTTCAAACGATTTGTCATTGAGTGTCTGACACGCTCAAAAATACTTGAAGTATCCCTTATGATATTGCAATTGACAATTATCCGATTCCTCAAGTCATTCACATCTAGAACAGGAGTTTTATAAACAAGAGCCTTCAGATGGCTCCATAAATAGTAATCCAGGGGATTCATATCAGGACTGCGAGCCGGCCAATTTTGAGGTCCTGCACGTCCAATCCAGCAATTAGGGTAGATGACGTCGAGATGCTGACGAGCAAGAACACTGAAATGAGCTGGAGCCCCGTCGTGTATAAACCACATGTTGACTCTTACTTGTAGGGGTACTTCTTCTAATAAAGTGGGTAAATGGTGTTGCAAGAAATCCGTGTACGATTCACCTGTTAATCTTGCCGGTGAAAAAAATAGGCCAATTAGGTAGTCACCAATAATTCCTATCCAAACGTTCAGCGAAAATTGTTGCTGAAAATGAGTTTCTCTAATAACATGGGGATTTTCGTCGGCCCAAAAATGATCATTGTAGAAGTTCATAATAGCATCTCTTGAAAAATTTGCCTCGTCCGTAAATAAAATATTTGGTAGAAAATTATTATTGTGTGCCATCGTATGAATCAACCACCTGCAAAACATTAATCTTGGATGAAAATCCCGAGGCAGTACATATCACATACAGCTTGTACACGCTGTATGTGATATCTATGCAGGAGGTTTCTTTTTAGAACTTTCCAAACGGTTTTTAAACTGACTTCAAGCTGCAGTGCAATCTTCCTGATACTATTGGAAGGATCTTCTTCTATCGCATCAAGTATCGCTTCTTCCAGTTCAGGCGTTGTTATAGTTTCTGGTCTTCCACCACCCATGTTTTTATTAAAACTCCCAGTTTCACATAATCTTGAATGTAGTTTTCTAAATGTTTTTGCACATGGAATTACTCTGTTAGGATATCTATCCTGGTAAATTCTTCGTGCTTCTTCCGCATTTCCATTTGCTAATCCATAAATAAAGTGCATGTAGGTCATTTCATGGTTAGTAAAATTATTCATGATGGAGTCACTGCTGATTTACAGTTGAATTTTACTTATAGCAATTCTATCACTGTCAGCTGGTCTCCAAAGCAGGTAGGTACAAAGGAGGTACTTGAATGGACTTGCCAACTATTTGTCATAAGAAGCAATGTATTTGTTATTTTGTTGTATTTCAAAAATCTGATAATAAAAATCGTAGAAGTTGAATGTTTATTATCATTGTAAACAAGACACAAGAGACCAAAAAGTCGTGCATTGGAGGGTGGACATTTTGCTCATGTACTTTCGAAGGTCGAAATTGTTTATCGAATTAATTGGTTTTTATTTCATGTTGTCGTCCATGGAAAATTTTTAGAATGAGTTAAAGATACTTTAAATTTTTTTTCTCGAAAACAAAGCGCTTAAGTTGCTTAAATACAAAAATAAATAAAAAGCTGCAAAACAATTAATTATTGGCTTTGTTTTTTTCTCAACAATAAGCATGTGGTGCCCACTAACACGCCACTGGACCTAATAATTTCAATCTAGTTACAGCTAAATAAGCGTCTTATAACTTCAAATAACTGCACCAAATTTCAACCAAATCGGTTTAAGGATAGTTATAGTATTTTTAAAATACCGTTATTTTTTTGAACCTTCATCGCCATGTATCTCAGAAACAAAGCAACTCCCGACATACGTTCATAGGAACTTTTTTTCATAAAACGACCTAACGATTCACCCTGTATAGTTTCGTATCGTAGTTAGGAAACACCCTGTATATAAACTCTAATAAGGTATATCGATGGTCTATTCTACAGTCGGAAAGTGACTTTAGCATCTGATATTGGTTTATAGTGTCAAAGGTTTTTTCGCAATCCAGGAATATCAGGACAAGTGGTTTATTGTATTCGATGGACTTTTCTATAAGATTCTTAAGAGTTTGGAAATTATCGTTCCTGCCATATACCAGCCTATTCCCTCGGCTGATAAAGGTTTAGTTTCGCTCTCAGTCTATTTGCGATGATTCGAGTAAATAGCTTCTACGTGTGACAGGATACTGGTAGTTTGCAGGATTGGTTATGTCTTTTTTTTATGTATTAGGGTAGTGGTTGTATTGGTATTTGTATTGGTATTAGTTTTCTGTTTTGCCTTGTATAAGACAAACCAGAAAAACCCATTAAACAGAATTTTGAGACTCTGCAATAGCTTTTCGCGATTTAGTTTTAAATTTCAATGACCTCTTCATCGTCTCCAGGAGATTTGTTTTTCATTTCAAAAATCGCTTTTTGCATCTCATGATCTGTGATTTCTTGGATGGACGTTTTTTAACGTGTCATCAACTTATGGTATCATAAATTGTGTTTAGTACGGATAGCAACATAGCTCAATTATTATGCAGATCAACAAAAGCTGAAAAATAGGAAAAAATCTTAGAGGGAACGAAGAGGATGCCATGTGATACTAAAAACGGATAAAAAAACTGATAAAATAACTCTGCCGTCTAAAGCCTAAAGGTGGTTAACTAACATTTTTGTCAAAATTGAAATTTTTACATCAATGGATTTGTTGTAGAATTCAACATGCCACTATAAAAACAAGTTGTTTGTTAATATTATCGTTGCAAAATTTATTATTTTTGAGAGAATTGGAGCACACAAGGCCGTAACTAACATCAAAATTGTCGACCACATTGAAAAAGTCACTGTTATCCACGGGAATGGCTGGTAACTGCTCTTACGGTCTTCTTGTGGTGCGAAATCCCCAAGAACCACTCAAATATTACAAACTGGAAATGACTGTATAACTCAGCTAACTAATGATGTAAACTAAGGATTTCTTAACTTGTAATTCGCAAATTTGTTAAATAACATGATATTAAGGGTATTTCACAATCACGAGAGAAAATATACTAGATGCACCAATTGGTGCACATTTTAATAAAAGTGTGATCAATCTTGACATGCCGGAATCTTCTTCAGTTCTTCCACTTTATCCCCTCAAAACTCCGACAATTAGATAGCCGATCGCATAGTATATCTCGGATAAACTCTGCGCAGTTTGCCAATCAGTGTATGTATTTGGGTCGCTTTTCCTGTTCGATGTTACTTTCCGCTGGTGCAGAGAATTCTATTACATAAATAGAGTTTCTCCTCTTATCAAGCAGAACGATGTCAGGCTTGTTAGTACCCAGGCCGCACCCAATATCCGTGGAATATGCCATGCATATCTAATTTGACGAGTTATACTGGAATATGCCTGGAATATCCAACGAATATGCCATATGCAAAAGCAATATTCGTGGCATATATTTACCAGATATGCAGCGAGTATTCACTTTTCATATCTCCAGATATTTTTTAATAAAGAGAAGAATAAGAAATTGAGTCTCCATAACTGACAAAAAAGAAACAATTCAATGGTTTATAATTGCTAATACATCCAGGTTGTCAATTTGACAACTTTCAATTCAAAAAGTATTTGAGTTGATAAAATGCAGTTTAGAATACGTTTTAGAAATGTTGGTGGAACTATAGAACCACCATATATAAACTATAACCCCCTTTTTAAATTTTCAATTAAAGGTTTTATTGAAGTAAATAGTAAGTAAATGAGACAACTTTTCTTGAAGATGAATATTACTCAAAAGGACCTTTAATTTAAATTATGACATCAGTGGGTGGTTCAACTTAAATGTCATGGTGGAAGGCGCTTAGGAATGACTCACCCCTTGACAAAAAAAATATAGTGATTCTAACTTTTGCAACCTCTATGACAGTTATTCAAAAAAACGCATATTTCCAACTCTTATATTTTGTGAGATATTCGCATGGACACTTTTAAGTTGACACCCTATATAAATAATTAAATATGCCTAGGGTATATTTTAAAAGATGAAAAATATTGCAGACGTATAGATGAAATATATGCCTAGCATATATTATAGAAAATAAAAAGATGATCTGCGATATTCCCTAAATATGCCTATCATATGTCAAGTGAGATAGGAGATATTCCTGGCATAAATGAATATGCCAATTAGATATTCTGGGCATATGTATGCAGTTTTTTTTGTGCTGTATCGTTGTGTCAAGTTTTCGATTCAACGAGCATCGATGAATGTAACTACTGACTGCATGCACTAGACAGATGCATGCACTAGGCGGATCATCCCTCGGGAATGTCGGTAAATTGGCTTCGATACACTATAGTCTTTATTACGCCATCTTGGTATGCGAGCGTAAAATTAGATAAATTGCAAATTAGATAATTGCAAAATATCCTATATTACGAGTATAATATTAGAGGTTATTAGCACCTTCACACGATGTCATAATTTGGTACATTAAATTGCAAACTATTAGGAAATAAGTGGGTATTTATATTAAGCAACTGGTGAAATACTAAAAAAGGTGCTGACTTATAAATGTAAACGTCGCGCGGTATGACCCTTTGAACCTATTTCAACAATTTCAGCCTTTACATAGGTCTCAGATCTTTGTGAAAGGGTCATGCTGTCACTTACAGATCTTCTGAGAATCGTTGTTGTTCTTATTACTGCAGATGTCAATGTCCTTGACTCTAGTCTTATTAACGACTGATCGTCATTTGGGTCGATACTAAGACAGAGACCAAACCTCTTGGATGCGTGCTCGGTTGCCTTAAACAAATATGCTTCGACGTTGGCTATTTCGTGTTCTCGCATAAACTGCATTAGTAGATTCGCACTATTGGTGACCTGGCAGGCCAGGCTAAGACGCGACTTCGTTGTTGACGTGCTAGCTATATACGGGATACTCATGAGCGAGGATGAGAGCTACGGTGTAAATGAATCATTTTGCGTGTACTAATGTCCAACTATCGCAGTTCCTCTCTAGACCATTTAATCACTCCAAGTAAAGCAATACTGTTCCTATATTTCACAAAATCGTAGCCTGTATTTGCTTTTGAGTGTTGTTTTTAGTTTTTACTTCTCTCTCAAAACGTCGTGATCTCTGTTTTGCTCGATACCCAGGTAACGATATGTTTGGCCATTTTCTAGAGAGCGAAGGACTGCGCATTCTGTTCAAAACAATTTTCAAGTACCTACTTTTAGGAAAATATTAAATAGTAAATAATTTTTTAATTTAAATCAAATTTTATTTATCTTGAAAACGGATAATTGCGTAAACCTGGATTTTTGATACGCTCTTTAAAAATACGCAATAAGAAATAGGGTTAATATTTTTTTTAAATCGTCGATGACGTCATATCTTATTTTTGAGCCACACTAAAGTACATTTCAATTAAAGTATATTTTCCACGAAAAAGAGCGCCGCAACTAAAAATACTAATTGAAGGGTCCGAGGATTTTTTTGAGAAAAAAACTATGAACTACTGAATTTATTCAGTAGTTATAAGTTAAATACCACACTGTATATAATGTGACAAATTTTTCGTATACTGCAGTGTTATTAAAATATAATTCTTTTAAATTTATTTTTAAGATGTCTCCGATCGAGAAAGTAATATTATTCATAGGAAAATTCTCGCGCGCGTATTTTAGAAGTATTCAAAAACTTACTTTTCATGTTTTTTCTGAAAATTCTGAAATTGCTTAATACTCTCCTATAACTACTAACTATTATAACTATAATAGTTATAATGAGACTAAATTATGGTTCTAACTCAAAAAAAAACTTTACTAAATAACACCAGATAAGTAGTCCAGATAATACAAGAATGAGAAAAACAAATATTAATATCTAAAGAGGTTTTAAAGAATATATACATTACCGAATATTTGATATTATATTATTAGAAACTTAGAATGATTTGTGCCGCTATGTGGGTCCTAAATGTATACAAAGTAAAGTAACGTGATGTTTATCATTATCAATCTTCAATAAACCAAAAATACAATTTTAACCAAATCTAGGTACTCCAACCAGGATCCATATCATGTCAAGCTGAGTCAAGCCTATCGAAACTTTCTGGCTGAACGCTACTATTTTAATCTTGGACACTGTAGAGTGTAGGACCCGCTCTCTTCATCATCAGACTCTCAGATTCAAATGTTGCTATTCAATATGTTGTGGTTTAGTAATGGATCATGGATCTGATCACCCAGAGGAGGAGGAGCTTTGGAGTCTGTGAAGGCGTGGAAGCCTCTAAACATTGAAGTTTGTTTACTTCCACTGACGTTGATTTGCCTTGTTTTTGGGACTCTTTGGCCATAAAATTAAGGTTACAGGCAACATAGGTCACCAGTTTATGCTTCTTGCTAACTTAATTAAATGTGGGGCCAAATAAAACTTATATTTCAAATTTAATTATTGCCGACGTTTCGGCCCATATTAGGCCATCCTCAGGTGGTGCCGAAACGTCGAAAATTTAAAAATAATAAAATTTAAAACCTGGGTTTTATTTGACGCCACCTTCAATTAACTAAGCAAGAAGCATAACATATATAAGAGAAGATAAAAGATTTTTGGATCACAATAAACAACAATTTAAAGGTTAGCATTCCTGCTCTCTTCACCTTTGAGCAATTGAGACATTTAGTATGAACTATGCCTACTAAATGTTCGATCAGTCGATGCTAAATCCTTAAGAATTGGTTTACAGCAATATATCGACCATCACATTATAGGACCTATTTCGCCCACAATACTTTATAAACAGGACTTCGCCAATGTTCGGTAAATGTTATGTATTGAGCTAATTCAACGACAATTGCGTTTGGATTTTTCTTACCTTCGGAGTATTCCTTAGGTTTTCATTCTTTGATATTCAAATTTGGTTTAAAGTATTAGGGGCTAATGCACTCCACAAACAACTTTGCCCTTTCGATCACTTAGGTTTTTGATTAAGATTTCTTTCTCTTTTTCAATGACTAATGATAGCCCAGGTATACATCATGGATGTTAAAAAAGACTGCCGCGACGTCGTACATTTGCAGGTTTTCTCCTTCCAGCCTTGTTATCCATTTTACAATAGGTGACAAAAATCTTCATTACCTTCTCAACGGTGATACAATATATGTCATCATTGACATAAGACTTTTTTTTGTCTTCATTTCGTTAGTTCTACAACAATAACGTTTAAACATACTAATTATCTAGAAGGTTAAATGTTCTATTACATGATTATTACATCAATACTAAAGACAATGCAAACAAACTCCAATATCTAATGGCCAATTTCGCTTCTTCCTATCATCTCAAAAGCTTTAGAGAAATCCTGTCGGATCAGCAGATACACTATACAGGGTGTTTCAGAACTATAGGATCAAATTTCTGGGGGTTGTTCAGTGCAACAGAAGAATCCATTTGAGTATAGGAACCCATGTCTGGAAATGCGTCACTACGCTACTACGGCCCTAAGACGCGTTAAAATTTATAAAAAAAACATTAATTACCTAAATAGGATCTGCTACATTTATTGTTCCCTTTTATACATGATACCATAAAAACAAAGATTAGACAAAAACTAAGATGCATGATACTGGTGTTGCTCAAATCGTAAGAACGGTCGAATTTGAAGAAGAGGTGCTTCAGCGAGTTGCCGATGAACCATCAAATAGCACACGTCACGTCGCTAAGAATATGAATACGAGTAACGCTTCTATCTGGCGGGTACTACACGAGCAACAACATCCTTACCACTTCCAGAAAGTTCAAGGTATGACTGCAGCCTATGACTGAACTCTAAGATTATCATCCTAGAGTTCAATTTTGTCGATGGCTTCTGGATCACATCATTGCACAACCAAATTTTTTACGATATGTTTTGTGGACCGATGAAGCCTCTTTCACAAGAGACGGTATTTTTAATAGTAGGAATAGCCATGTTTGGGACGAAGAAAATCCTTATGCAATTTTTCCAAGAAAACATCAGAATCGTTGGTCTGTCAACGTATGGGCAGGCATTGTTGATGATTATTTAATTGGGCCATACCTTCTACCGGAACGGTTAACAGGACCTATTTATCTGCGTTTCTTGGAGGAAGTTCTCCCAGAACTCCTTGAAAATGTTCCACTAAACGTTAGACAGCAAATGTGGTTTCAGCATGATGGAGCGCCGGCTCACTTTGCTGTATAAGTACACGAGTATTTGGCTTAGCGGTTTGGGCACCATTGGATTGCCAGAGGTGGAGCAGTTTCTTGGCCTCCTAGGTCACCCGATTTAACGTCGCTCGATTTTTTTCTTGTGGGGACATGTAAAGTCTTTAGTCTACGAAAGTCCAGTAGAATCAGAGCTAGACTTAATTGGACGAATAACAGCAGCATTTCAAATCATTCAAAACGAGGATCAAATTTTTAGTGTAGTCCACCGAAATCATGTGCGGCGTTTAAATCGGTGTATTGAGGTTGGAGGAAGACATTTTGAACAATTGTTGTGATGGTATCATATTCAAAAGGTAAAAATAACTGCATCAGATCCTATTTAGGTAATTAATATTTTTTCTAAATTTAAACGCGTCTTAGGGCAGTAGTTGCGTAGTGACATATTTCCGGACATGGGTTTCTATACTCAAATGGATTCTACTGTTGCACTGAACAACCCCTCGAAGTTTGATCCCATAGTTCTGAAACACCCTGTATTGAAGAAAATAACTCATTCAATTAGTTTCGGTTTAGGCACACTGCTTATGGTAGTTGACATCATATATGCTTTAAAGGGATTGACCCTTTACTTAATGATTTGGTCCTCATGGACTCTAATGTAAGATTTGCACTACTCTTTTTGCTGATGAGACTATAATTCTGGTATTATACTTACAGCATCTATGTTAGGATATCAGAAAATTGATTATTCCTAATAGAGTAAGGCTAAAAGAATGGTTTTTGATCTGAGAGATGTTGATAGCTTAAAAGATTAAGTGTCTCAAATTGGCATAGTTGATCCAAGAGTATATTGAATGCGTTGCCTCGAACTTCATTATTTAGCGGATATTGCATTCCTGCCCATGCTAAGAAATGTCTATTTTGCGACATTTGACGTACATGTAGTCTGAGCGTTTAAGCGATGTAGGAATAAAGTCACAATCTCCCAATAACAATTATATTTACAAATATCCCAAACAATAACTTTTGAATAAATAATAATTCTTAATTTATGCAAGTCTTATCACTTCGAGTCAACGAATATATCTGTTCTCTTTTTGTTATCTCGCCCTGCGAAATATATTAAAGAATGTTCCGATTGCCTGAGTCATTCTAGAAATATCCGATCAGGTGAGTCATGCTGTTGAACACTTTACGTTTCAGTGCTGGGTTAGGAAGGGTAGTAAGTCGTACAGCTCTCGCATGCTGTATTAATTTGGGATCATGCTTCGTGCGCTCAACATCTCTTTAAATTTCAAAGAAAGGCGGAATAGGTATTAGAGTGGACTAGGATTTAGGGATAACTGTACTTCCATCCTTCCATATCTTCGTGTTATAAGGAACTGGTATTGAATGTGACATATGAGTGTATACATGAGATTTAATATTATTTAAGATCCGATTCTAATACGCGACAGTGTTCTTTTGTGGATCTAATGGAATTACAGAGCTCATGAAAAAGATCGATCAAGAAATATCTCTATCCAACAAAGTATATGATTTTTATTTGAAATTGTTTTACTTATTATTTCTCTGTTTCACTATTTACGGAAGGAAAAACTAAACACGTAATAGACCGACAAACTCGTAACCGAGAATGGATGAGAAGGATACTAGCAATCTTTTGAAAGGGACCCACTCGCACGCGCATATAAAGCATTTCATGCACCAGTCCCCTATGTCTGTCTTGCAATTGACCCAGTAAAATTTTTTCCAAAGTTTTCCCTGGTTCTTGTCCATCCAAAATGCCCTCCTGATACACCGGCGAAGAATTACCCTATTAACTATTTTCGCCGCAAGAGTGTATCTTTTAAAATTAGGAAGTTTCATTGTTCCCAATATGACTCCACGTTGACTATTTAGTAAATTTTTCTCAAGTTGGCCGCTTTTCTTCTTTTACCTATTTTAGGTCTGTCTGGATAAAATATAAGAGGTTCAACTAGAATAAATTTATAAACAAATTAATAGAGAGGTTAATTAATATGATTATTTGTAGCAAATCTCTTAACTTTATAGAATCTGGCTCTTTACCTGTTTCCCAATCCATCACACGGCCATAAATTAGTTCTTCTTCTTTGTTATCTAGTTGAACCAAAACAATTAAATGCAGAAACAATAAAAACATAAACTTTCAAAATTTGTTAAGAGATCTGTAAAATTGTAACTGGGAATTAGTGTACTGTACGAGAGACAGACAAGAAAGTAGATCTTGTTAATAACTTAACATTTGGTATTTTAAACACACATGTGATTAAAATAATTGAGGGAACCTGAACTAAGAAAAAACACATTTATGTTTATTACTAAATTTTAATAAAAAAAAACAATTACGATGAATTTTTACAATTTTTAAACAATATAATTATATTAAAAAAAAGGTATGCATATATGACAAATTTTACGTATACTGCAGTGTTACAAAAAAAAACAAGATATAATTCTTTTGAATTAATTTTTAAGCTGCCAAGTTTCTGATCGAGAGAGTAGTGTTATACAACAATAATGTTTAAACGTATTAACTATCTAAAAGGTTAAATGTTCTATCACATGATTGTTAATACTAAATACAATGCAAATATAAACTCTGTGGAACATTTAAAGCCCTTTTTTACATAATTTAGGAAACTTACAGTTTGATTTTAATAAAGCTTTTGGATTCTAAAATACTCTATATATATAAATTATTAATTAATATTTTTTAAATGTGTATTAATATTAAATTTGGCGGCTTAACGAAAACATGATATAATAGAAAAAGTGATCATCGATAATTTACAAATGCTTTGAACATTATCAGCGATAAAAAGTTTACAATTCTAGTAAGTATAACCAATTGGTTTTTATGTTTTTGAAAGTATATTCGGCACTTTTTTTAGATGCAATTTTAGAACAAAGTCGGTTTATCTTATTTGAGATAAGTTAATTTATCTTTCTCGGTTTTAATATAGAAAAGTACAATAAAAACTTCTTACTCAATATTAATGAAATCAATAAAGACTTTTGCCTTTCAAACCGAAAAATAATGATGTTACTCAATGGAAGAGTGAAAAAATAGTTTATTTAGACATTTTATAGTAGTAAAATGTGAAAGGGGTTATTTTTGTTGACATAAAATGACGCATTCATGACCGCGGTCATCATTTTTTCTTATTTATCCGCCACTTTCAGCTGTTACTCGGTGAGCAGCCAGTCATCAGCAACCCGAAAATTTTTTTTTTGCATTTATTTGTAACATTTTTGGCATCTAAGGTAAGTGACATCTATATATTGTTTAAAATCATTTTTCCTCTACCATAATGACCTATGGAAAACAGTCCAGCCAAATTCACGGCTTTGAAATTTTTAAAGAATCCTCGAAACACTTTTATTTTAATAATTTAAAAGAAGTTCAGTCTTCCCGCACATTGTGAAGAATATGGAGTATGATCAGCCATTAGTGTCGCGAATTCAGAATACGTAACACATTTTCGTTTTCCCCACAAAAATAAATCAATAGGAGACAAATCGGATGATCCTGATAAAAATTATGGAACACTACCAACATTACCATGTAGATATTTCAGAAAGACGGAGCTTCTCGCCATTAGGCACTAATTTTATCGTAAACAATTATTGATACAGTTAATGTTTTCTGCCTGAGTTAATAAAAGTGCGTAACATGCGTACTCTTGTCAGGATCCTAAATATTATATTCCTATATTGTTTTTTAGCTGGGCATTATGCGCAAATACATTAAGAAAAAAAAATGCGAAAAGTAGGGGAACCGAAGGCAAAATGGACAGTTCGTTTACTAGACGTTAGTCGGTAAAATGACCAGATAGTTTTTCTTGATTGGTAACATATAGCATAACCTCAACATTTTTCTCAAGCACTTCAAATTTAGATTCGTTGAAAAGGCAAAATAGACCAGTGGGACCGTTTTTTTCCTTCATTGCTTATTTTGATTGCTTAATCCTTTCATCCCGAGCGATACACATACACACAGCAGTAACTTTCGGAATGAACCTGGAAGCTCGGTTTAACGTTTTATCTAAGCACAATTTGTTCCATGCCGGATTTTTGGGTAGCAACCTTATGCTATAAGGTAAAACAAGGCTGCGTCTTCAACCTATGTTTAGGTCAGTGAGCTGATTGCGAACAAGAAACGCCGCGGCCGAGGTTTATCCGAGAGGGAATTACAAACACTTGTTGATGAGCTGTCTATTTTGAAGTCAGAGGAAGAACCATTTGGTTTTGGATCCAGCGATAACTATGACTTTAATGAATACGAACAAAGTGATTCATCACAGTCCTCAGATTGTCGTACTCCATCACCATAAGCATTTGTCCCTCCATTGAATGACATTGAATGTAAATCGGTTTATAGACTGGGTATTGCCAGCTGCTTCACTTATTCCTGCAAAAATCTTACCTCCTGAAAGATCTGCTGCAGTACATGAATATATAAATATATAATCAAGATAAAGCTTTAACTCTTGAAAGAAAAGTTGTGAAATCACTTGCATTAACTATCAAATCTGGGGATGTAGTTCTCTGCTTCGACCGATTCTTCACTAGTGTCAATTTATTGGAAGCCATAGAGCTTTTGGTACATGTATAAACAACGTTCCTAAAATGGAGGGTAAACATGGAGATTCAGGATCACAAATAGTGGGCTGTTATGTGTCAAATAGCAAGATACCAAAGAGGTTCTACTAATGAGTAATTGTCACAAACCCGACATTACCACCATAAAAAAGAAATCGAAAATCGGAGAGCAACAAAAGATTGATTTCTCCGAAGCCATGTCGTTTTATAGGCAAAAAATGGGAGGTGTTGATCGAGCGGACCAAATGATTTGTATATATCATCACGAGAGAAAATCTACAAAATGGTGGAAAAGATATGGTACATGTGCCTCAGAATGTGTCCCGTAAATGATTGATGTATATTTAATGACCTGAAGCGTGAAAAAGAGAACATTGCTTTTCTGATATTTCTGGTGAATCTTGCTGAAGACCTCGTAGCAGAAGATACGAAACAGACTAATTTACCACTACCTAAAAAAGGTCCCTATACCGAAAAAAAGGAAACTGTACGGAACCACGCCTTTACACCTTCCAGTAGAGGGATAATCTAGAAGGAGGCTAAGACCATTTGTCAAAAATGTAACATTCCCTTATGCAAAGACTCACTATATCACATGGTAAGTTTTTATAAAAATGTTCTGAATATTTAGGTTGTACTAACAAATATTTTTATCTGTAATACTGCAAACCTGTCCTGTAAGTCATTTTTATTTTTTTTATACATATTTGTACCAAGCTAAAACCCTCAATTGCCCCTCCTCACCACCTCGGTGAAAAAAAATTCTAACAACAAAATATGATTAGTTGACAAAAAATTAACAAATTAAAGGTAAATTTAGCTTTCATAACTTTTTTTCATATTCAGGGACGAAAAAATAACGATTGCCGCACGCATTTTTACTTATGTTATGCTTTTCATTTAGATAATCAGCGACTATATAAAAAAAAACGAATCGGCAGAGTTGGTCCAGCGAATCAATAAAAAATGCCGTTGAAGTTGTATATAATGCCATCGGGCTTAGAAAAGTATCTGACAGTTTAAAACTTTTCAAAAACTACCTTAAAGCGCAGGGTCGACATATTTATAAGATCTCAGAACCTTGAAAGTGTGACTAAAGAAAAAGGTTGGAAGATATTAGTTATTAATTTTTTGGTTAGAAATCCTGATATGAGTCTACAGAAAACAGATACCACTTCTGCCTCCAGGGAAGCGTAGTAGAAAGTTTTTTACTTTACTAATGGAACTTATAGATAAATGACTGTTCACAGAATCTTTAATGTAGATGAAACAGATATAATAACGACTATTCTTAAAAGTTTGCCAAAAATTACAGGCAAAAAAGTAAAGAAACAAGTCGCGGCCTATTAACCTCAGAACCCAGAAAGCGGCCAACTGGTTACAACTGTTTTCTGTTTTAGAGCATGTTTGTGTTTCCACGAAAACGAATGAAACCAGAATTGCGGCAAAAGAGCAACTGTCGCCGTAGGTCATAGAAATGACTAGATTAAAAGTCTGCACACATAAGTGGCAGCTACTTGATGTGGCCGTCATGACGCCATTTTGCGCATATTACTCAAATGCTGTAATATGATGGTTATGATCTAATCCTGGCGGATCTATAACGCGGTTTTAATTAAAAAGTTGGTCGGCCGAGCATTGGAGAAAGATGCCACTATCCCTAATGCCCACAATGCATTTAGAGCAATTGGGATCAAATCCAAACGTTTTCACGGAAGCGGAGTTTTTAGCGGCCGAACGTGCATTGATCAATTATCTGATGGTCTTTAAGTCTCTTCCATAACTATCACCATTATATTCAATTTGAAATGAGCGTGACGATTCTAATGAAGATATTCCACTGGCACAAATTAGTAGAGGTAAATTATCAGCAGCTCGAAATAAGATTAAAGATTCTAATAAAGGTAAGTCAGTTGTATCAGCAGGAACTGTTGCTGATCTGCTAAGTTTGCTGTTAGCCATATTGATCCCCAGTTGTGTTTTTTTAAGTCACAACTTGGTTAACAATCCAAAAAACATTTTTTTCAAATGCCAATAATGAAAAAGACGATTTTGATACAGAGGTCTCACTTGTCCAAATTACTATCCATGTTTCAACACCCGGGCTCGTAAATAAAAGTGGCTTCTTGGTGGTAGCTGAATTACTTTTGTCCATACCCAAAGCAAAACAAATTAAAAGAGCTACACGAAAAGGAGATAAAACCACTATTATTACTTCTTCTCCATACCAAATAGTGCTGGAAGCCGCCGAAGTTAAAAATGCAAATCAAGCTAAACAAAAGCCGCTTTTGGTGATTAGGTTCATATATCGTTTGATAAAAAGGAAGATGCGCTATGTTTATACTGCCAATATTCTTATTCTGAATCCATCGAAGGTTAGATTCAGTATTCAGTTTGCCAGTTGTAAGCACACTTGTTCTTTACTCCGTTCTTAAGTCCGTTTTGCTTGCTGCATTATACCATTTTGCGTTCTAGTGCTTTTGTTTAGTCTTAATTAAGTTTTTACCAGGTTTGTCCAGTTTTTAGCAATCGTAATACTCAGACATATGAGGCGCGTCAGAGCAAATTGGTCTATATCCAATTTTTGAAAAAAATAAATTCGATTTAATATCTATTCGATCCGACGGATACATAAATAAAATGTTAAAACGCTAAAAGTGCCTTTATCCCATATAAACTACTATTAAATATCAGGTGTCGCGGCAAAATGTTCAATATTTATCGACTTGATCGCGTCAATTAGGTCTATATCCAATGAACCAATCAAATTGCTAGAAATTTAGCGCGCCAACTAGCGGTTCCCTCTAAAACCATTTAGTCTTTGTTTACTTTTTGCCACGCAAAGAGCTTGTTTATTTTGGTCCTGTAAAATAATTATTATAAAGTGTTGAACATTTATTTAGTTTAGTGACTATGAATGAGAGAATTACTTCATCAGAGCCAGGAAAAGCTAGGACTCCTGGGGATCGCAGTAAATGGAAAAGAAACCTAGCAAAATCTAAAAGGTTTGTTAATATGTTTTTTTTCTGATTTATTATGTATACATTCTAAAAGAAACATAGATTTTATAATAAAATATTTGCTTGCAATATTATTTTAAGGTCAAAAATAATATTATAGGCATTTTGATTAATTATTATAGGTTGTTTTATTATTGCAGATTTGATCCTTTAGGTCTACCAGACAGAATATGCTCATTGCGGTCATTTAAATAAATCTTATAAATGCAAGAGATTAACAATGAGGGACATTAAAGAATTTCATGAAAATGTTTACTCAACGCGCGAGAAAAACTCACAGGATTCATTTATCCTAAAATATGTAAAGCCAACAAGGTGGTGTAACAATAAAGGTGGTCACGTCCTAAAAAGAAGCGTACATCTACGAAGGTTACTACAAATTACTACATTAGAGTTTCCGGTGCGGAGAGGTTTTGTCTACGTGTATGTCAGCAAACTTTAGTTAATGTTCTTCAAATATCTCAAAAAGAGTTTAAGGCTTAGCTCGAACATTTTTAAATACTGGTAGAATGCCGGTTGATAAGAGAGGCGGACCAAGGCCAAATCCCCTTTATGGCACAAAAAGGCCGCTATTAAAGGGTTTATAGAAAAATTAAAAAAAGCCACTACTCTCGAGACAAGTCTGTGCATCGCCGAAATTTGCCGTGGAAATTTGGAGTGACGAATTAATGAAATCAAAAAAACATTTTTTCAAAAAATGTTTACCAGAAAGTATAACATTTAGTTATAAAGTTCAGGATCAGACTGCATATTATACTGCCGTGCTTAGTGAAAACGCCGTAACCAACAATTTTGCGATTTACGGTTTTTAGCATATTCTGGAAGAAAATCAATCATGAATCTAATTTTCGTTGCTCAAAAAGCCGTATCTAATCAGCATGTCACAGCTTTAACGTGTTTTGTTTTGCCGTATCTACATTTATAAATTGAATTTTAACCCTTTCCGGCCGAGTGACTCCAATTGTTGAAATATATTCCTTAAAAGTCACAGCAGAATTTAAAAACTCAGGTAGTATATTATAGTCTATAAATCACAGATGGCGACACGCATAACAGATCGTGAAATATCAATTGACATTTCGATTTTTAGGTTAGGTTTTAAAATTTACAAAATTGTATGTATTATTGTTGTTTTCCAGTGAATAAAATCAAGGTAAGTTTTTTATTTTTATGTGTTATATTAATAAAAATAACATGAATAGATCATTAGTGACACAAAATTATGTTTTGATTGAAATTATAGTAAAAGTGTTGAGAATATGGGCTTAGAAGGTTATGACTCCAAATGACATCAGTGGGCATAACGTGACTAAAATAATTATTCTATTTGGCATCAGTGGGCAGTTATGAGCTGCAATTTTTATAATATTTTCAGTTTCAGATGCCGGTTGGGCTTTCGGAAAAAGAAGAAAAACATTTGCTGTTGTTTCTAGAAGGGGACGAGTCGTATTTAAAAGATTTAAATGACGTCGATGAGGACGATTTCGATAAAGAAACGTTCCTTCGGTTACAGCATGAATATGATCCCAATCCAGAACTTACTGCAGAAGACCTGTTATCAAATTATAACTTAGAAGTGGATACAGGCGAGCTGATATCTGATGAAAACGAACATGAACCTAATACACAAATAGAACAAGACTTTGACCCTAAAGACGATTTACCAGAACGTTTTGGAACCAGAACCAAAAACCAACGCCTAGTGTACAAATTCCCCCAAAATGGAGAGATTTTGCTCCCGTGACGAATTGAATGTAACGTAATATTTACTAACGCAAAGGAAAATGATTCAACTCCACTGTCATATTTCAAGTTATTTCTTGATGATAATTTAATCTAGCATATTACTGACCAGACAAATTCGTACTCTACTCAACAAACGGGCATATGTAGCAATACTAAGGTTACCGAAATCTCTCAATTCCTTGGAATAAATAATAAATATTATGTCTGGTATAGTTAGGATGCCTAGCTATCGAATGTATCGGGCACAAGAAACTCGTTATTCACCTATAGCTGATATTATGTCAAGAAATAGATTTGATAAACTTTTTAAAATACGACCTGTAAAAGATGCCATAAAATCAAACATGTCAAAAATTGAGCAAGAAGAATACAATTCAATAGACGAAATCATGGTGCCATTCAAGGGGAAAAGTTCGCTCAAACAGTTTATTCGGAATAAACCGCATAAATGGGGAATTAAAATATTTGCCAGAGCTGGAGCGAGCGGTATTATTTATGACTGAAATATACAGGGGAAAAGGGACCGTAAAAGAGAGTAATCTAGGAATCAGTGGTGACATTGTTATAAGACTTGTGGAGACATTACACAAAGACTTAAATTATAAAGTTTTTACAGATAATTGGTTCACGTCGTATAAACTATTATTGTGAACTTAAGAAGATGGGAATATTTGCATGTGGAACCGTAAGGATTGTAAGGCTACCTGGATGTCAATTAAAAAATGATGCCGAGTTGAAAAAGGAAGGACGTGGTTCGTTTGATTTTTGCACCGACGAGTGAAAATATCTTTGCCGTCAAATGGTTTGACAATAAAGCAGTACACATCGTTTCTACATTTACAGGCCTGCTACCGTACCTATACATGTCAAAAGATAGTCTTCATCAGAGAAGAAGTTTATCGATGTCCCTCAACCGCATGCAGTCAAATGTAGAAATTGCATGTAGAAATTGCATCAAATCATACACCAGAATTTCCTGTATGAAATGCAAAATGCCCTCCTTTGTTTGTTAAAGGACAAAAGTTGTTTTGTTAGATTTCATAATCGTTAGTTTTTAATGTTTAGTACCTTTAGTACTTTTCCGATACGACTTAAGTCAACTAAAATAAACAATTAAAAATTTACATTTGTATTATTTTTCGCCCACTGATTCCAAATGGACTCATTATTTTTTTCTCTAAAAAAATGGCCCTTTCAAAAAAAAAACATTTTTACCTTTTTTTTTTAGCCCATAATAAGAAAAAAATTTTTTTTTTGCAAAAAATAATTTGGGCTTGAAAGGGTTAAAGATGTTTGCCGTAACCCAGGTGTTTTTAGAGAAATTTCCGTATCTGCCTGTTTTTAAGCATATACGGCAAAATGACTTAGCACTTTTAAAAAGTTTAATGGTAGTATAAATATTAGTGTTATACGAAATACTCATAAGAACTAAAAAGATAATCATCTAGACATTTGTTTATATCTAGTTTTTAGTGTTTATATTTAATTCAAGGTAAGAATTGCTTTCTAATTATTTTTTATAAATCTAAAATTTTTGTTTTTTTGTTCCTTTTATAGTTTCATTATAGATAATTTGTCAAGAGGCAAAAGAATGTTGGCTATGTCAAATAAAGGAACAACTTTCTTCTCGGAATATTAAAAAAAAAAAGAAAACTAATGAAGACTTGGACCCGGATTATCAGCCACACTAATATTATGATAATTCTTCAAAGTCTGAAAGAAAAATTCAAGTTTACTCGCATTATAAAATTCGACCAAATTCTTCGCTAGTATAGGTTCTACCTCTATCTTCTTCTCCAGCAGGTTCCTCATTTCAAGATATATCGAAACCTGAAAACGAACAAGATATTTCGAGTAGTTCAAATGCTGATTGAAGTCTTAAAACATCAAGTAAAACCTTCCTGCTCTGCCAAGTATTTATTCACATGCAGCTCAAAATTCACTGAAGAATGTAGAAATGTTACTAACCAGCACGATTGGGAATCATCAAAGGTCGTTCAACAAAACTTCTTATTAAATCAGGTGAAACGAGAAAACATCAAAAGAACTGTGGTTGTTTCTGCTGTGGTTGACTCATTAAGAAAGTCTGCTACCTTTCATTACATTCTTAAAAATGAAACTGGTGACCAACATCGAGTATGCAATTTTTTTTTCTTGGCTACATTAGGATATGATTCACACAACGATAGATTTTTAAGACCCATAATTCCATCTCCTAATAAAACAACTGCAATTTATACATCCAAAAAATATCCAAGAGTGACTCCAAATAAAAAAATCTTGGGCATGAGGAGTGTTGGTCTTGTGAGATTTTTGAATTGCATTGTAAGCAAATAGGCCATAACAAAAACAATTTGCCCGATGATTGCCAGGTATGTCAAAATTGGAACATCCATATAAAAAGAGCAAAATTTTCAAGGAAAGCGTATTAACAGGACAGCAAATCCGATAGTAAATCTCCTTATTTGATTGTATCTGCTGATCTTGAAAAGGTAAATACTAGTTTTGTGGTAATTTTGCAGTTTAGCGGCAGAAAAACATTATTAAATAAGCTCTCTGAAATTATTCCAACAAACAGATTAGGGTTCTGGAAAGATTTTATATTTATATATTTATATTTTAATTTTAGTAAAAGGAAGTTCAAGAAATTGCTTGAGTCCGGAAAACGTATATTCCTATACTTGGATGGAGCATCAAAAAAGGGTGCAGATGAAATTGCTTCATCGGTGTTTCATCAATTGTCCATCCTCGAATTATTATCTTATTGAACCCAAAGGTGATGAGCTGATGGATGTGATGAGCAAAATCGTTTCTCGATCATGTTAAGAATGTTAAACTACCTCTTAGCAAAACTCGCACCGCCAAACATTAAGGTAATAGAATTTATTTTGCTTATTCCTGGACACTTGTTCTTACCCGCAGACCGCCTATTTGCTTCCATTGAAAAAAAAACTACGAAAGTTACCAGAAAAAAAAAATCTACCGAGCAAAATGTTTGGTCCAAGGAGAAACATCTTATAATAGCGATTTAAGCAATGGTAAAATTATTGTAATACACCGGGTCAAAATAAAGTTAATTGCAATGCCAGATGAGGTACCAATGGGGGCGGGATTGAAAGCAGGCAAGATTAGAGATTTTAAGAATCTTTTGAAGAAGCACTTTGGAGAAATCTGGGACACAAAGGCAGAATGCTTTTTCTACAAAAAACGCATTGGAAACCACCAAAAGGGTTTTGTAAAGGACATGTAAATGAACAGCTCTCTGATCGAGCGTAAACTTTTCAAAATAAGTTTCTTAATTTTCAATTTTTTAGTATAATTTTTTATTTAGTGTTAGTCTGTTGATAAGGGGTCGTTTTATTTTTTGTAAGCCCTTGTTAATAATAAAAAAGATATTTTTATTATTCCTTAAAAGTGTATTATTGTGGCAAAGCAGCCTATATCCATTTGGTTGCAGCAATAAAACAAAATATCCAAATTTTATAGCTGAATAAAATTCCTCTCATTGATGTTTCTCTTATTTTCACAACTTGTTTTAGTATTATGGGTTGATAAAAATCATTTACAATAATGGTTTAGGTTATACTACTTTTAATTTAGTTGCGACAGTTTCGTGTTATTAGTGGAATTGGATCTAGGCCATTTTGCAGTAACACGCCACATATAATAATTTTTTTCTCCGAATAAAAATTTATTTTTGCATATTGTATGTACAAAAATTTGTATTTTTCCTTAAAGTTTCATGTTTTGCCTTTGCCGGTTCCCCTTATTTTCTGGACATGCTCGTTGTTCTTATCAAATTGTATGAATAAAGGAACTCAAAGAATGTTTTTATCCAGCATCAGTATGAATCTAAGTATTTATTATTAGTTTAAAAAAAATATTAATATTACTTGGAAGAATACTGTAGGAAATATTAAATTAATTTTTTCTGTAGCTTTAAAATGCACTGTAACTTTTAAAAAAATCAAAAATACTTTTGAACAATAAACTTGCATTTAAAAAAATCGTAATTTAATTCCTTATATAACAAAACATAATGATAATTCATAAATATAACCAGACATAACGTGTTATTTAAAATTATACACAAATCCCATTAATCAGAATGTGTTCGTGGAAATTTCGTTTTCAAGCGTAGTTAACTAAATTTTCTTATGTCTACTTATTATTAAGAAAATAACTTCGTTATAAGATGTGTATCCAAACTAAACGCTACTCAATAAATTAATAAACGATGATTTTTTTTTTAATTTAACGAGGGCGTAATGTCATCGCGCCAATTGACTTCTATACTGGGCCATTTCGTTTGGAGCACCGTTAACATCGGATTCCATTCGCATACCGACCTTATATCCGATTCCAATAAAATTGCCGAACCTATGTGGTATTGTACCTGGAATGAAAATAAATCACATTTTTTTTTGTTCAATGACTTGAAAAAGTAAATAACTAAGGTAATATTTCTTTATCTTTAGTTTGATGTTAAATAATCAGTGCATATAATAAATATTGTAGTGTTTACATACAGTGCATCCCAAAAGTTATGTCTAAATTCATTTAAAATGTGTTCGAAAAAAAACGCTCGGACCCGTCGATTTTTATTTCAAGTTGCGCATTTTTGTACGTGAAATTTGTATATACAGGGTTGTTCAAAAATAAATTACGACCATCAACTTCTTTTTTCAAATGAAAGCACCTTTTTTTATTTCATTTTTGAATTTCGCGTGGAACTCTACGTATGTTTCATGCATTATGTCCTATACCTAAAGACAACAGTTATCGAAACAAAGACGACCAAACATTATTAATGAAGTTCACCTTACGAGTCACCTTATCTCTGAGAATTTTTATACAAAGCAAAATTCCATTCATTCGTGTTTTTTTATTGTTGGCTGGTGGCCGTGTATTTTCATAGAAACTGTATGACAGTTGTACGCCAAACAGATATTGTCAAGTGTAAAGTGTACGAGCAAAGTTGCGGTTTTCACAATGGTAAAGTTAACGGAACGAGAAAAAATAGAAATTCTGTGCATGGATGGGTTTGGTGATAGAACACGTACTCAAAGAGAAGCTGCTCAATTATTCAATGAAATCCATCCTGATCGTCCTCCGATATGTCAAAAGGTGGTGAGTAGAATAGAGGCTAAATTTAGAGAATTCGGTCATGTTAGAGATCTGCCGAAATCTGGTCGTCCTGCTCGAGATGAAAATGAACAACTTGACGTTTTGCTTTCTTTGGAAGAAAATCCATGCACTCCTCTGTCGCAGATTGGGGCAAATTTACACATGGCGAAATCTATAGTTCACCGAATAGTTAAAAAGCACAAATATCACCCCTACAAAGTTATTCCTATGCAAGAGTTATTTGATGACGATTTCGATAGGCGAAATGAGTTTTGTGAACGCTTACAAAACATGTGCAATCTAAATAATAATTTAGTAACAAATATTATTTTTTTCGATGAAGCCACGTTCTGTTTGAATGGTAGTGTGAATAGACAAAATTGTCGATATTGGGTAACAGAAAATCCGCATTGGATGATGAAGGTAAACACCCAGTACCCTCAAAAACTAAATGTGTGGTGTGGAATAGTGCGCGGAAGAGTAATAGGTCCCTTTTTCTTTCAACAGACTTTAACGGGACAAACGGACAAATATAACCAGACATAACGTGTTATTTAAAATTATACACAAATCCCATTAATCAGAATGTGTTCGTGGAAATTTCGTTTTCAAGCGTAGTTAACTAAATTTTCTTATGTCTACTTATTATTAAGAAAATAACTTCGTTATAAGATGTGTATCCAAACTAAACGCTACTCAATAAATTAATAAACGATGATTTTTTTTTTAATTTAACGAGGGCGTAATGTCATCGCGCCAATTGACTTCTATACTGGGCCATTTCGTTTGGAGCACCGTTAACATCGGATTCCATTCGCATACCGACCTTATATCCGATTCCAATAAAATTGCCGAACCTATGTGGTATTGTACCTGGAATGAAAATAAATCACATTTTTTTTTGTTCAATGACTTGAAAAAGTAAATAACTAAGGTAATATTTCTTTATCTTTAGTTTGATGTTAAATAATCAGTGCATATAATAAATATTGTAGTGTTTACATACAGTGCATCCCAAAAGTTATGTCTAAATTCATTTAAAATGTGTTCGAAAAAAAACGCTCGGACCCGTCGATTTTTATTTCAAGTTGCGCATTTTTGTACGTGAAATTTGTATATACAGGGTTGTTCAAAAATAAATTACGACCATCAACTTCTTTTTTCAAATGAAAGCACCTTTTTTTATTTCATTTTTGAATTTCGCGTGGAACTCTACGTATGTTTCATGCATTATGTCCTATACCTAAAGACAACAGTTATCGAAACAAAGACGACCAAACATTATTAATGAAGTTCACCTTACGAGTCACCTTATCTCTGAGAATTTTTATACAAAGCAAAATTCCATTCATTCGTGTTTTTTTATTGTTGGCTGGTGGCCGTGTATTTTCATAGAAACTGTATGACAGTTGTACGCCAAACAGATATTGTCAAGTGTAAAGTGTACGAGCAAAGTTGCGGTTTTCACAATGGTAAAGTTAACGGAACGAGAAAAAATAGAAATTCTGTGCATGGATGGGTTTGGTGATAGAACACGTACTCAAAGAGAAGCTGCTCAATTATTCAATGAAATCCATCCTGATCGTCCTCCGATATGTCAAAAGGTGGTGAGTAGAATAGAGGCTAAATTTAGAGAATTCGGTCATGTTAGAGATCTGCCGAAATCTGGTCGTCCTGCTCGAGATGAAAATGAACAACTTGACGTTTTGCTTTCTTTGGAAGAAAATCCATGCACTCCTCTGTCGCAGATTGGGGCAAATTTACACATGGCGAAATCTATAGTTCACCGAATAGTTAAAAAGCACAAATATCACCCCTACAAAGTTATTCCTATGCAAGAGTTATTTGATGACGATTTCGATAGGCGAAATGAGTTTTGTGAACGCTTACAAAACATGTGCAATCTAAATAATAATTTAGTAACAAATATTATTTTTTTCGATGAAGCCACGTTCTGTTTGAATGGTAGTGTGAATAGACAAAATTGTCGATATTGGGTAACAGAAAATCCGCATTGGATGATGAAGGTAAACACCCAGTACCCTCAAAAACTAAATGTGTGGTGTGGAATAGTGCGCGGAAGAGTAATAGGTCCCTTTTTCTTTCAACAGACTTTAACGGGACAAGTGTATCTGGATTTTCTCCAATTCGAATTAGTTCCAGCATTACTAACTTTATTTCCAAATCCATTGGACCCAGACTATCCTGACGAAGAACTAATTTTCCAGCAAGATGGTGCTCCTCTCCACTATGCTGCCACTGTACGTACATTTCTGGATGAAACCTTTCCCAATCGGTGGATAGGAAGGACAGGACCCATCGAATGGCCTGCTAGGTCGCCTGACCTAACACCAATGGACTTTTTTTTGTGGGGATACCTCAAGTTGAAGGTATTTGTTAATAGACCAAATAATCTAGACGACTTGAAAGAGAGAATTCGCAGAGAAGTGCGCGCCATAACTCCGGAATTATTGAAAATGTGCAACGAGACTTTATTGATCGCCTTGGATATTGTCAAGCCATGAATGGCAACCATTTTGAACATTTAACTTAATTTTTGTTCTTTTTTAATTTGTTACATGAATCGTCTTTTTTATCGATAACTGTTGACTTTAGCTATAGGACATGATGCATGAAACATACGAAGAATTCCACGCGAAATTCAAAGATGAAATAAAAAAAAGGTGCTTTCATTTGAAAAAATGAAGTTAATGGTCGTAATTTATTTTTGAGCAAGCCTGTATATACAAACTTCACGTACAAAAATGCGCAACTTGAAATAAAAATGGACGGGTCCGAGCGTTTTTTTTTTCGAACACACCCCTGAATTTTAAATGAATTTAGACATAACTTTTGAGATGCACTGTATTTCTATAGCCCACATATCAACACTGTTTCATCCTCAGGCTAGAGTATTAATATTCTAAAATAAATGTATTTGTCGCTGCAAACCGAATAACTATTAAATAATTTTAATATAAATATAATGAATGTTTTATATGAGATAAAATGTTGTAAAATAATTAATGTTTGTAAAATAAATGCTTAGCATCAAGGTCCGATGGCGCCACTACCACAAAAGAAATGGTTGAAACCGATATTCTAAAAATCTTGTGAACAAAAAATAAATTTATACAGTAAACGAAAAAAATATGAAACAAGTTCAGTAAAAAATAAATGAGGGCGTGTTCGAAAAAACGCTCGCACACGTCGATTAATATTTTTGGTTGAGCATTTTTTTCGACAAAAATTTTGTATAGAGGGTGTCTCATGAAGCCGTGATCAATGCTAACTTTCTTATTTTAAATGCAACACCCTGTATGTGATTACATTTTTCGATTCTACACAAAATTATAAACATTGATGTTTCACATGCCATACCTTTATTCAACTGTTTCTAAGATACGCGGTTTTGAAAATTGCCGTTTTTATGAATTTACAAGCCTCTAAAACTTATTCTACTAAAAATAGAAAAAAAACGGATTTGAATTTTCTATTCTTACTTTTTAATTCCTTTTTTTCTGAAAACATACATGTAAAAAAATATGGAGCAAATTCACTTAAATCTAATAAAAAAACAAGCATTACTTAAGGCATATTATCATAGTAAGTAAATTGTCCAATATGACTTATATCATTGCGTATTTAAAGTAAATATGGGTCTTTTAAATGAAATTCAACGAATTGAACTTTTAATTTTTATTGGATATGGAGATGACCAAAGAACTCAAGAAGAAGTTTGTAATTTGTTTAATATATATTCATAATCACAATATCCGGAAAGGCCCATTACAAGAAGTACAGTAAGTAAAACTAAAAGGAAATTTAGAGAAACAGGGACAGTGAAAAATGGTATACGGCCAAGTCGTCCAAAAATTAATGAAAATACATGATTGAATATTTTATTAGAAGTGGAAGATAATTCCCATATTTCGTCATCTGAAGTAGCCTGAAATAATGTTATTAATTAGTTATTAACGAACAACTTTGCGTGTATTGAAGAAAGAAAAGTATCTTCCATACTAACTCAGATTACTGCATGAGCTAAAGGATGGTGATCCTGATCGCAAACTAGAATTTTCTGAGCATTGCATGGAAATGTGTAACTTAAATCCATTGTTCCATCGGCAGGTACTATTTATTGATGAAGATACGTTTTGATTAAATGGTTACCGTACCATAAGCAAAATTTTAGGTATTGAAGCACAAATAATCCTCATTGGATGAGAGAAAATCATATAGAGCATCCGCAAAAATTAAATGTTTGTGCAGGGATTTTTAATAATCCAATTATTGGACCTTTTTTTTCGATCAAATTCTGCAGACCGATATTTAGAATTTCTTCAAAATGACTTAATTCCAACTCTTGCAACTTCTTTTCCAAATTTAAAATTTTGAATGTTTCTCAAATTATTAGGTAGCCTATTAAATACTTTAGATGCAGTTTACATTGGACTATTCAATCCAATTATCGTTCTATTATACATGACATAAATTTAAATGACCTCTGTATGGTGTCTATGAACGTCATTTGAGAATATAACAGTTGTATTACATTTTAATTTTTTGTTTATAATTTTATACATGAGTTTACAATTTTCAAACTCCATTAACTTATTTAATTTAAAAACTTTAAGCTCTCTATAAAGCGACTCTGTATTAGTAAGTATATCATACTGAAATAATATTTTAATGACCCTATTTTGCAATATTTGGACATTGTCAAATTTAGTCTTAGAACAGATTCCTCATATAGCCAACAAACATCTGAGGTGGGACAAGAAAAAGGCATTATAGATATTCATTTTTGTATTATCTGTTAGGTAGTTTTGGCTTCTATATATACAGGGTATCATTGCATTTATTTTGGATGTTATTTGTTTATATGAGTTTGCCAATTCAATGACTGATCAATATTTAGACCGAGATATTTCATTAAAGTAACTTCCTCCAGGTTGATCCCATTTATGTTTAGTTGAATATTACCTACTTGTTTGTTTTTTTGTTTGAAGAGCATATATTTGGTTTTGTCTATAATAATTTTTAACCTGTTGCAAACTAGTCATTAATACATTGTGCCAACTCTTGTTCATTTCCTCCTATATATACAAGAGCCGTATCATCCGCAAACGCAAATATCGAGCTCGCAGGTTGCCATACCCCAAACTCAAAACATACAAAATAGGCAGCAAAAGGGCCCCAATACAGAGCCTTGACACACTCCATACCTGTTTGAAGACAATTCACTAGCTACACCGTCCCAGAAAACATATTGACTTTTGTCATATAAGTAGCTTTGAATTAGATTTAAAAGGAGGTTTCCAAATCCCATGAGCCTTAAATTTTTTAACAAAATATCGAAACTTACTACGTCAAAGGCCTTCTGTAAGTCAATGAATACCACAACTACAATTTCCCTCCTATCTAGGGACTTTAAGATATAACTAATAATCAATCAAATGTTGCTGCGAGAGTACTGCTATTTTCAATGAAACTATATTGATAACTATCCACCAATGTATTTTTGTTTATAAAAGACGTGATTATTTTTTTAATAATTTTTTCTAGTGTTTTTGATAGGGTGTTAACGACAGTAATGGATCTGTAGTTATTCATCTGATCTTTGTCGCCGGATTTAAATATTGGAGTAATTTTATTCTTTTTTTAATTCATTGGGATACACACCAGTATTAAAGACATTATTTATTAATTTTGTAATGATATTTATAATATAATCTTTTAAATTAATTATGTCCAATACTGTTATCCCATCCTCGCCCGGATAACAATTTCGCTTTAATCCCATGAAAATTTCAGAAACCTCATCACAACTGGTTGGTGCAACATTCAACATACTATCACTACAATGAACTTCATCGAGTAGAATTTCATTATCAATATGTTGACTCTGGATAAGTTCATTAACAATATTCTCTTCGACTTGTGAAAAATGAAACACAGCTTAATATGCCAAATAAATCTATTTCTAATCTAATCGTGTAGCGCGTAACTCGGTTTAAACCAATTTATTTCCAACCCGTGTGAGTCATACCTACCATCCAATCACAAAAAAAATTACTAAGTCCAGACAAGCAAATTTTGTTTTAAAAGATTCAGAGATTTGGTGGCCGCCAGCAGACAGTGGAGAAGGTAGTGGGAGAAATTTTAATAAGAGCGCTACTTGATTTAAATATTTTACACCAAACCCTGATATATTATGATGGTAATATAAGCCCCCCCCTTAATCAAGAAAATGATGACCTATATTTAGGCCTGTACCTATATCCTAAAAGCTCAAAATAATTTGGGAAAAACTCAAATAACAATCCATAGGTCCATCAGATTGATATAATCATCCAAGAATTTACATAGTCACTTCCATTTATATAAAAAAATTAAATTCCACTGAGATATTTAAATTTAGATAATTATTCAAAATGTAATACTGTAGTAATTTTAAGCAAATAAAAAAAATTGATAAAAGAATTAAGAGTTACTTGAGGTATGCTTAAGGCGAGGAATTAGTAAGGAAAAAAAAACAAATCCACACTGAACTACTGTTCAAGGGGAAAATCCAAAACGTGATCATGTGTTGTTTACAAGAAGTATATGTTTGGAGCCTAATTCACAATACCTCACTGGCCCTAAAATACCTTTTACCAACTCTAGTCAAGTCACATTAATCTAAATAAAACTTTTAAATAGTGAGGTTCGAATTTAAAAGCCTATTAATGGTATGTTGGTGCAATAAAACCTATTAACCAACAACCAACACTATGACTAAATATGTTATTTGTAGCAAATAGCCGATCCCTTACAAGGTGATCCAGGCTCAATGTCAAAATCAATTATGTCGATGCTCGACTCAAATAAAAACCCTCTTATTAGACTTAGCAAGAACCCCTTAACGTTTTTGTTTTACATAAAAGAAAATAAACCCATAAAATTCAAATTAATAAATCAACCCCCAACCCTAAATCAAACCGTTCAATAAGAGAAAAATAAAATAAAATGTGCAAAAACTTGCGTGTCCTCTAATCTCTTGTGTATTTTGGCTAAGGTAGCTTAACTCGACAGCTCTGGAACCAGTCAGCTACAACCAGGGTAACGACCACATGAGCAAGTCGATTTCAGGCAAGTTCCAATCCAAAATCGCAGAGCCACAGTACAATGCTCAGTCCAGGCTGTGTTAAGGCTCACTTCAGCCGGTCTCCAACAGTATTGGGATGACCAGAAGAAACCAGAGAATAGGAAGAGACCAGAGAATAGGGGAAAGAATGAGAAAAAGGAGAGGCCTCTAAAATAGAGGACAAAAAAAATCAGTAAAATAAACACACAATCAATTCTATGGCAATTACCAAGATGTTGCTACATACCTAAGGTGGTGAGCGAGGCCTAGAGTCTCGTTTTGTGGTTAGAAAATTTCAAAATCCCATAAATGGTGTGGGAGCAGCCGACCAAATCCAAAAATATTAGATCAATCCGAAATCCTCTCGGCTACAACTTTCCACTAGACGTTCATCAAATTTAACCCCAAAACTTGGGAGGAATATTTTTCCATTCAACCGAATTACCGGCAAGATGAACTTAAATTTTCCTTAAGACCACAAAATGTCAACTGTTCTTTCTGATAACGGGATGGCTACAGGCTGGACAAGGAACTGACAACTGACCAGACAGTGACAGGTGACACTGGCAGTGAACTTGTCACTCTCTCTCTTCGACACGATCTGACCCTGCCTCTTGGTGCAAACTACGCGGAGCCTCACTCTATCAAAATAGAAATTCCGCAATACCACATCAAAATGATACTGCTCGGATACTAAAACATGGAAAACTAACAAAATTTTCCCAACGGGGCTACGAAATTCCAATTTTCCTCTTACGTCGCTCTGCCTGATTTATGAAGCTCCGTCATCCGCCAAATGGAAACCAAACTTTAATGGGAAACAGCAACACTGCCAAACGTCCACAACAACAAGTGTGTCAATAGTCATTACTGTCAATCGCAGTCACTGTCAATCGACTAGTAGGGTTAGAAACCAGATGTCAAGGCACGTTTATTTACTAAAACTTAACTTAAAGAATTGAAGGGAAATATAGCAAGCAAAACTGGGGAGGCCAATTTCAAATCAATTAGGATACCTTGCCCAACTATAGAAGAAAGTTGATTTCTCCGCTATAGAAAAAGTATTTGTAAGTTTTCCTACACTAACGGATCACCATCTAAAACGTCTTATTTACTCCACTCATAGCGCAATCTGTGGCACAACAGCACCCTCTAGAAGTCCCTTCATACCCCAGACATATACCGGCCAAGGCAAAGCAAATCAAAGGTCAGAAAGTTCCCAACACCAGGTACATGAATAGGGACTAAGGAAACATAATACGACTAACTCCACAGAGGTGTGCTGACAGGATAGGGTAGGTAAATACATTCCTAAAAATAATCAAACCCCAAAAGCCTTAAAAAAAAATAAATTGCATTACTATCAAACCCCAAATACCATTTATAAAACTGTAAATCACACAACCCTTTCAAGCCGATACCAAAACCCATAAACTTTTGCCCGAATTTATATGAAATCGCATGTTACATGCTTAGGGCAAAATCTGCATGTAACAATCGAAGCTGGTTTGACTCAAATAGGCTGTCATTGAACTTCAATAAGACCAAAATCTAGAACTGCTGAACACTCTAGCAGCAGATTTCTTGGTGTAATCCTTGATAAAAACCTTAAATTGACTGATCATGTACTTGATCTTGCTAGTAAAATATCAGCTGGTTGTTTTCAAACAATTGAATAAAAGTATGACATATGGTACATCAAAATGTTTATAATTTTGTGTAGAATCCAAAAATGTAATCAAATACAGGGTATATTTCAAATAAGAAAATTGTTATTACCACGGCTACAAGAGACATCCTGTATACAAAATGTCTGTTAAAAAAAGCGCAAACAAAAATATTAATCAACGTTATGTGCGAGCGTTTTTTCGCACACGCCCCCATTTATTTTTTATTGAATTTGTTCCATATTTTTGCCGTTCACTTTATATATATATTTTATGTGTACCTTGGAAAAATTTAACATTTAGATCATCATTGTATTTTGAAACATCGGTTTCTCTCTATCTTAAGGCTTTGCCCATGATTTTCACATCCAAGACCGAAATTTGCCCGAAGTGAACACATGTACATGTGATCCAGAAAACGTTAGTATTATTAAGAAGTTCATATTCTAACGATAGCTGTTATTCGTTATTCCAGAATTATCGCGGTGACGCAAACAGGCACACCGCACGACATCTCTGCAGACGCGTGAAAAGTTAGCGAATCTTCCGGATCCATGGTCTGGTGAGTATATAATTTTGGCGCGACTTTCAGGTCGATTTAAATAGTAGTACATAAATAAATAAATGCAGTGTAAATAAATATTTATCGTGTTAAGTGTGTACGTGTAAAATAAATCCGTTGACTATTTTTATTGCATAGAATGTTTTCATGCACAGCTTAACAACGGTAAAAACGCTACAACACTATTGCTCACCTGTCCATTTATATTACTCTGGGGCAATCCGTTATAATGGACCAACGTGAACATATCCGGTGTGGACGATTCTTCTTTCGGAAAAAACTCGTCCATAAATGCGTTTAACAATATTATACCTAAACCTTCGCTATCTAGCTTCTTCTTCATTATATCTACACTAAAACAAAAAATAAAACTCGTTATAAACGTGGTCTTTTAACAATGCGTTTCACGGTAGAGTAATTTTGGATGTATAGGGTGGCTCGAATTCGACGCGCATCATTGGGATTTCGGAAACCGTAAGACATACAGGGTCCGTTAAAAGAAGGCAAAGTTGCACAATTTGATGCTCAATAAAATGCCGTTTTGTGTTTTAAAAAAATCCGAATATTTCGGAAGATATTCGGAAAAAACCGGAATTTTCAATTTTGTTTTTTTTTTCTGGCTTTGTTTGTTAAGATAAGTATGAAGATAACTCAAAATGAAATACACATTTTCATGGCCACTTTTTCTGCTCTATAACTCACTATAAGTAAATATTGATTCTGACGTTTCGGCTTCTGGCGATCATCATCAACTTAATTTTTTTAAATACGAACCTGATTTTTTTTAAATTAATTAAATCCTTTCATCACTCTTAAAACACTATATATCGTCACTTTGATATTTGCCGAGGTTTCGTACAGAAAATTCCATCACCAGAATATTTCATATTTATTTAACTATAATACGGCCCTGAACTACATGTGAAGTTTTTATTGCAATTCATTGATATCTAACAGCGGAAATTACTTTATTAACAGAAACTTTCACGAATATTAGACATAAGATACAAAAAAAATAGACTTTTGCAATTCCTTACATAAACAATTTGTATAACCTTCTGCCCTGATGCATTTTCTTGCTTTGCTTTGTATTTAAAATACAGCTCGATGAATTGTTTTCGAAGGAATGGCAGCGACCTCCCTTATCAAATTTTGTCGTAGTACTTGAAGGTCGTGAGGTGCATTTTTAAATAAACGGTTCTTAAGATATCTAGGGGACTAAGATCTGGGCTCCTAGCGTTGTTAGGAAATATATGGTTAGGGAATCGAGTTACTTGCCTTTCATTGTGGGCAGGAGCTCCGTCTTGCTGCCACCATATTTCTTGCAATACTGACTGCCAAAGGTTGATTGTCTAGAGCGTCTAAGACATCATTCCTAATCAAATTTAGATATCGTTCGGAAGTTAAGATGCCATCGTAAATGAAAGGTCCAATAATTGTATTTCTCCACAAATCACTCCATACATTGAATGAAGTTCTCCCTTGAATTCGTACCTGGTGGTTTATTCTTGGATTATCAATAGACCAATAATGTTCATTGTTCCTATTGAATAATCCGCTAGTTGAGAAGCTGCTTTCATCCGTCCATATTATATTATTAAGGAAATCTACATTTTCATTTATATTTTGAACCAACCAGTTACAAAACTCCAGGCGCCTTTCATGATTTCCTGGCCTAGGGGCTTGACTAACGTGTATTCTGAACGCTTTATAGCCACGAGAATTGGTTATAAAAAAAATGGTAAATAAACCTAATTTCGGTAAAGCGCATTTTTGCTACTTATATGTGTGTACTTTCATTGGTACATGGTAGGTACTGAAAACATTAAACTTTTTTACATATACTTGCAGTCTATAATGGCCCAAAACATTCGTGAAAATAGAAATTTATCAGCTGACGGATGTGCTGTCGCCATGGCGCTTGTGGAAGAAGGCTTGTCGCAATTTCAAGTAGCTCTTTGACTCGGGAGTGACACAATTCACGGTATGTGAATTGTGTCACTGTGTGACACAATTCACATTCACACAATTCACACGGTGGCACGATATCGGGAGACTAACACCAGCCAAAGAAGACCCGAAAGAAGAACGGAGAATCAAGACCGATTTTTGCGATTGCAGGCGTTACGAACTCGATTTGTTACAAGAACTTTTTTTACAAGAACACTCCAGCAGGCATTTTTCCATAGGCATAATTTCTATATTAGTCAAGATACAGTGCTAAGAAGGTTGGCAGAAGGCGAAATTACTCCCTATCGTGCTTCAACTGGTCCCCTTCTAACTGCAGACCATCGAAGGCAGCGTCTTCACTTTGCCCGAGATTATTTAAACTGGGGAGCGCGTGAATGGAGCAATATCTTGTTTTGTAATGGGTCAAGATTTTGTCTTTTTAGTGATGACCGCCGAAGAAGAGTATATCGACGCCCTGGCGAGCGATATGCCCAGTGTAACATGGTTGAAACCGTTAGTTATGGTGGAGGATCTGTCATGTTATGGGGTGGCATTAGTTTGGAGGCCCCCCCGAAATTAGTCATAATTGATAGAGGTCGTCAGACAGCTGATCGATACATAAGAGACATTTTAGAACCGCATGTAGTACCATACGCTCCCTTTATTGTGCAGGATTTTTTATTTATGCACGATAATGCACGCTCACACGTGGCGAGAGTGGTACAAAATTATCTCCAGGAAGTAGCAATTGCAACTTTACCTTGATCAGCAAGAAGTCCTGACCTTAATCCCATCGAGCATTTATAGGACAATATCGGTCGAAGTGTTCGGGTTTTACAGCCTCCACCCCAAGGCCTCAATGAACTGTCATTAAGGCTGATTGAAATATGGGATCAGATAGATGACTATACAATCAGAAACCTGATCTTAAGTATGCCAAGAAGGGCTAGGGGAGGCAATACGCGTTATTACACATTACAATTGTATTTTTTTTTAGCAAATAAAAAAAAAAATAATGATTTTACTAATTTGGTGCCCAAAAATATTAAGAGAGATTAAAAAAAATCCATTGGTAGTCCAAGATCCATTCAGGTCATTTAAAACAAATTATATGGCCAATCTTTTAAAATTTTAAATTATGCGTTATATTTGCGGTGTATAATACAGTGTATAATACAAAGCAAAACACCAAATTCATCGAGGAAGAAGGTTATCTTTTTGAAGGAAACTGTAAGTTTCTTCTTTTTTTTATCTTCTCACCTAAAAATGCAGTTCAGGGCCGTATTATGGTTAAATAAATATGGAATTTTCGTACGAAACCTCGGCAAATATCAAAGCGAAGATATATAGTTTCTTAAGAGTGATGAAAGGATTTAATTAGATTGAAAAAAAAATCAGGTGTGTATTTAAAAAAAGTAAGTTGATGGTCGCTAGAAGCCGAAACCTTAGATTCAATATTTAATCATACTGAGTTATAAAGCAGAAGAACTAGCCATGAAAATGTGTTTTTTATTTTGAGTTATCTTAACAAGCAAAGCCAGGAAAAAATAAAAACCAAAATTGCGCATCAAATTGCGCAACTTTGCTTCCATTTAACCGACCCTGTATCTCGTACGGTTTCCCTGTACACACCACCCTGTACATACCACCCTGTACAACTTGATATAAAAAAAAATAAACTATAGGGTAATTCGAGGATAGATGGTGCAGAAGGTGAGATGGCGCAATGGTTTTACAGCGCCGCCGCTAACGTTAAAGGGGAGCGGCTGTGCTCTGAGGTACTTCAGTTCATATCAGGCATGCCACCGCACCGTTTGTGTTCATCGGTTTAATGTCTACTTAAATATCAATTTATACGTGATCCGTATAGTGCAAAAATATTCGGAATTCCTTCTTTGTGCTAGTGAGCTTTAAATTGAACAATAATTTAATTCACAATATCGTGTCAGGTAAGTAAAAACATTTAAGTTTTGTTATATAACCTCAAAATTGCGCATATTTCAAAACGTGTTTAGTTTTTGAGGTGCGCCATCTCTCCTCTCACAACGAGGATAGATGGTTTATTTATTTTTGAGGTGAGATGGCTCATTAATATTTATTTTTATTTTTAGTATGCCTACCAAATACAAGCGTACTGGAAGTTGTTTCAGGGCTAGTTGGACCGAACAACAGTCGATGCCATTCAAGCCGTTAATGAAATTAGAATGGGAGTTAATGAGGCTGCTCGTAATTTTGGGGTACCAGCAACCACTCTACGAAGAAGAAAATTGGCAGACAATATAAAGAAAGGTCCTCTTCGACCCTCCTCCACGTTAGGCGAAGCTGCTGAAAAAAAGTTGGCCACACATATCCTAAAACTTCAAAAAAAATGGATTTTCTCCTATTCGAACTGTATGGCTTTTAGATTGGCCGAACAGCTGGGTATTAAACATAATTTTAATAAGGAATTGAGATAGCTGGTTATCCGTGACTGCAGTTATTTCTGCAGAGAAATCCAAGGCTGTCAGTGAGAAAAGCAGAAGGGGTCTCCATTAATCGATCCTTGGGTATGAACAAAAAAGATGTAGAGACTTACTTTCAGCTGCTAGAAAATACTATGACCGAGAATGATCTTATGAATAAACCTGGACACATCTACAATATGAAAGAGACGGGTTTACAACTTAATAATAGGCCGGGGCATGTTATTGTTAAGAAAGGATCTAAAAACATCGCAAGTATCAGCTCCGGTGAAAAGGGAGGAACCATTACGGTTATAGCCTGTTGTAATGCGGAAGGCGTTTTTCTTCCCCCAACCTGCGTCATGAAAGGAAAAAACAAAAAGCAAGAGTTCGAGGATGGGATGCCTCCGGGATCCTTGGTTTATATGTCAGAAAGATCGGCTTATGTCAACAGTGAAATATTTTTTCAATGGCTCAAAGATCAGTTCGTTCCGAGAAAGCCGACAGGGACAGTTTTGTTACTGCTTGATGGTCATGCTTCACACTGCAATAACGTTGAGATGCTAGAATACTGTATTGAACACAACATCATACTGCTTTGCTTGCCAAGTCATACGACGCAATTTTTACAACCACTAGATAGATGTTTTTTTAGATCATTAAAATTAACTACTACTCAGCTTGCAGTTTATATATTAAAAATAATCCAGGACGAAAGCTCACTAGATTACAATTTGGAAAGTTACTTACTGAAGGATGGAACAAGTCTGCAACTGCAAATAATGGAACTTCGGCATTCAAGGCTACGGGAATTATGCCGTTTAATCCTTCTGCTATCCCAGATGACGCCTATTTGACTGAAAATAGTATTGTACTTGATGCAGGTGAAAATAAAATTCCAGATGGTAGTTCTCAAAGTTTTACCAAAGCTTCATCTGATGATAATCAACAACCTTGCTGCAGTTGGCAGACTGAAGATGATTCTGTACCAGAAAAACAAAATGAATCGGTTACAGAAACTAATATAAATACTCCCATCAAAAGTACCCCTGGAAAAATGCTAGATATAATCTCACCCATTCCAGTTGTTTCCGCTAACATTAATTCGGTTCGCAAAAGGAGCAAGCAGCTGGCGGAAATTGTAACTACAGAGACAAGAATTGGCGAAAGAAAGAACAAAGCGTCTAAAAAAACACAGAAAGAAATAAAGACCAGTAAATTAAAACCAGTTTTGAAGAAGCCAAAAGTGACCAAAAAGAAAATTGAGAAAGCTGCCAAAAGCGATTCATCCGCAGACGAAGATCTAGAGCCACCGACATTGGATGACTCTTCAGATGATATGGACGACGATGACCAAGCTTGCACCGGTTGTGGCAAAATATATTCCCAAACCACAAAATCTGACGACTGGGTTAATTGCTTGCGTTGCTCCAAATGGTTTCACGATTCCTGCTCCAAGTTTGTGAACTTTTGCCACGACTGTGGTGTGGTTGTATGCAAAACAAAGTGACATTTTGGCAAAAACACCTTTTTTTTCGTTGCGCCATCTCACCTCAATACCGTGGGGGAGATGGTTTTTGTAAACTATTTTTATTTTTTTTGTGAATTATAAGTTTTATTTTTTAATGCATTTAATTGCTTAATACATGTTTCTAAATTCAATAAAGATTCGTTAAAAAAATTAACAGTAATTCTAATTCAACATATAGAAATGTTACCATGACATTTTAAAACCTGAGCCATCTATCCTCGAATTACCCTATAAATGTGAACAAACACTTTTCCTCTAAATTTGTTTAAATTTTAACCTTGCCCATTATATAAAGTTAGGACTTACTATTCAACTTCACTAACTAAATCCAAGGCTTGAAGTACATCTCCCAATTTATCTGTGCTTATAAAATTGTTTCCGTCCGGATCGAAGCTCTTAAATACTCGCCGCGCCTGTTCGCTTTTAGTTTCTGGACTCACCAGTCGTCTCTCATCACTAAACAGGACTGAAAAATTAAAAAAAAAACAATGTTTAATGGTATGAAGAATCACATAGGAGAGCGGGTAGGTCAAGAAGAAACATATTTCTTAAACACACAAAGGATGGTAAAGGGTAGACGAGTCAATTCACAAAAAATATTTAAAAATGCGATAAACTTAAACAAGATAAAATAGACTATAGTAATCTCCTTATGTATCCTGACTTTCAAAAATCCTACATAAATTGAGGGGAATAAGATAACTTGCCGCAAATGTAAAAAATAGATTGATGATCAATTCTATAAGAGTTATTCTTGCCTGGGAATTTTACACACATAGGTCTCACTTTATCAGAAGTAAACTGCATCCCTTTGCAAAAAAAAACTTGATATATGATGACTGTCAAAAATTGTTGGCAAGACCATGTCTGGTGTGATCTATGGAAGATATGAAAAGTGACATTGAGGAACTGAAATCGACAAAAATAGGAACTTACTCTAATTTCGAGCAATAATATCCATAGATTCTAAGAACGGATTCCAAACATAGTAATAATGGCACCAACTTTCCCACACTAATTGCTAAACGAAAAACGCAACAAACTGGAGACTAAAGTAAAAGGGAGCTAAAAAAAGAGTTGATCCAGCCAATCTGAACCTGAGTATACGCAATAATTGAAGAAGTACAGTATTGGCCATAATGGTTGGAACTTTTAAGAATTTGAAATATTTCTGATTGGTTTTCGTTAATTGTAAAATTTTATCAACTAAATTATTGCGTACTGCAGACCAAAGATAAGTAATGGTAATATATGCATAAATCAACTAGCAGCTAAGGTTTGGAATCAAAAATCAAAAATAGGCTGGACAAAATACTTGGAACAAAATCTTAAAAAATATATAAAACTCAAATTTCTTAACTTAAATATTGTATGAATTAATATTTAGTGCAATAACCTCTTGCTCGTTAACTACTGCTTGCATTTTCTAGGCATTAATTCAATTAAATTTTCTGTTATTGTCCAGTCCATACTGCCCCAGCCTTCAAGAAGTTTTTGAAATAACTCGTCCGCATTTTGGACCGTTCCAGAGTCACGAATTTTGCGATTTAAAAGTTCACATAAATTCTCGATCAGATTTAAATCCGGACTTTGGGCTGGCCACTTTAATATTGTAAATTTTTCTTCCTCCAACCATGCCTTTACCAACTTTGAAGTGTGCTTAGGACTGTTCTCCTATTGAAACATAAAATTAACTAGGATTGACTGAAATGTGTAGGGCTCCATTATATTCCTCAGAATATCTCGATATATGAACCGGTCCATTTAGATTATATTTGGATTCGTCGCTGAACGGTACCTTCTTTCAATCCTGCACTATCCAGTTAAGGTGATCTAGTGCTAATTGTAGACGTTCTTCTTCCGCAGTAAGGGTTTTTTTGCAGGTCTGTAGCCGTTAAGGCCACTAGAACATTTTTTTTCATACTGTCCTTACATTGTTACAAGTACTGTCCTTATATTGGAAGGCTCACTTTCAATCTTGTAGAAATATTACACTGCTTAATTCCCTGTTTGTAAAAGTCTATAATTCTTTGGTGAACATAGCTAGAATATTTTGCTTTTGCCATCTTAACACAAATATATCGCTAATTGTTATATAAATTTAACTGACCTGAACATCGACCTGGCTATTCAAAAATTGTATAAAAAATACATATTTATAAGTTTAAATAGACAGTTCCAAAAAGCATTTTGACCAGGACATAAATTGAAAATATTTCTTATTGTCCAAACAAAGATAAGCCAAAAATATATTGTGGTATTTTGTTTATTTAGTGATGTGCGATTTTTTAGGATGCATAATAATGCAAAATACATTTTCAATATTAGTAACATTTACAAAATTGAAAAGTTCCAACCATTAAGGCCAATATTATACGTAGTAAAATACGAAGTAGTAAGTATGGAAGTATAATCGTGAAATGTGAAACTAAGGAAGATATTAATGTTCACAAAACAAAAACCAATGTAGCTTTAAACAACAAAAATAAAAAACCGCAAGGTTAAACTTTAAAGTTAAGAAAAAAGGATACTGATGAAATAAATCAGTAAATGAAATAGACTGCTCTATTATAAATTGAAGCGAACGGAGTGATAACCAAAGATACCTTGAATTAACCTGTATTAAAAAACATCAAGGTGGGTGTAATTCAATAGTATAAATGCAAGGTTCTCCAGTTATTTAAACAATTAATAAAAGAGAAAAGGTATTAATGGAAGAAAATCGGAAAGATATCAAGTGTTTGAAGATATAAGTGCAACTCAACTCAAGTGCTGTAAGTGTCATCTGCAAAAGTGATATATAAAAAGACTGTACATTAAGCATTAGATCCAGCATGCCCATCACTCAGGACCATCTGGGAATCATAAGAAATAGGATCAACTATTTTTTTATTTGTATAAATATAACTTAATGAACACATTTCTAAAGAGGCAAAGTTATATTAAATAAATATTAATAAGTTGTTACTTCACTTAGGAAGTTTTAATCTTAATTTTACTGATATTATCTTAAATTATTTTTTTTAAATATAGATAATTACAATATACAAGGTGTTAATACCTATTGTAACGATATTGAAAAACCAACTGATTCTCTATCATTCAGGAATCACACAAGTGGTACACCGCACGGAGTCTCGAAGGTTGGCGAGAATCTTCCGGAACAGTGTTCTGCCGAGTATATAAGGAGCCGCATCATCGATGAAAGTCAGTTATCAGCAGCGAAGTAAAGTTTGGAATATTGGCGCGAGATTTAAATAGTTGTAAATAAATACAGTAAAAATAAATATTTCTAGTACTCACGGGTGATCGTGTTTTCGTACTGTAAGTGTGTAAATAAATTAGTTAACCATTTCCGATTGTTTTAATTCCGAAAGGCTGCACTATTATAAAAATGCAGACAGAAATGATGGGATCATGATCATCATCAGCTGCCAAACTTAGTCGTTGAAAGATTAACATTTAATAAGAATAACATTTCTTTTGCCTGTGTGTACAAACCCCTATCGATATTAAATGGTATTTAGAGATGATATGAGTACCGTACCAGGATAAATACACAACTAAATAGCTATAAATTTTGTATAGGCGATATAAATATAGGACCCACTGTACGTAGAAGGTGATGCTGCTTATGATGTTACTTGTATGGCTGAATTAGGATTTTAATCTAATATAAATGCTATAACCCAATGTTGAACACAATTGTTGATTACAAATTCATTACAGGAAAATAAATTTTAATATTTTAACCTTGATTTATTCCTATAGGCATACATATTACTTACTATTATCCTGTGATGATTAATCTAAATTATAAAAACAATTCCAGAGTTCTTCAACAAATACCAGAATATTTTGTTCCAAGTAATAGTTTTAGAAAAAGTAAAAAAGTCAGAATAGACTTAATAAGACAAAGAATAAATATTACCAAAAACAAATTTGATATATAAAAATAATTTAATGGGAATACCTATATAACATAATTAAAGACGCGACAAATGAAAAAGAACATAAGGTCGGTAATATTTAGCTAGTAGGGGATAATTAACTCAATATACAGTGTTAATAATATAGATATAAACTCAGATATAAAGTGCGGGCCAAAAATATATAAACTTTAAATTTATTTTCTAATCTTACAAGGGATTCTATATTTTCGAGCAACTATGTCCTAAAAATGTTATCTTTGCCAGAGCAATAAATACACACAAAAAATCTAGATTTTTATCAAAGGAATGCGAGTAATTAACGCAAAGTCTTTTTTTCATGGACACAGGTCGTTTTTAATTTTTGAGAAGCTCAATTGTTTACCAGAATGCCTCGAAGTGTAAATTTATCAGTTCAAATAAAATAACTTATAAAAGCACAACGCCGGAATTAAACAAGTGACAATTTCTAAAGAACTAAAACTACATAAAACTGTTGTTTGAAAAAAAAAAGTTTATTATTCTTATTATTGTTATTCTTCATATTTTTTATTCTTTTATATATAATTCTTATAATTCTTTATATTCTATAATTCTTTATTAATTCTTCATATTTGTCCTTAAAGTAAAACATTTTTTCTACGACTCTTACGAAATATAGTTTTTGGTAAAGAAATGGCTTCATTTCGCAACAAGTGCGGGAAAGTTCATTCTCGCACTTGTTACGAAATGAATACTTGTGGCGCCACCTACACGAGTCCGCGATCACGGAACTTTATAGTAAGATTAATACATTCAACCAATTGAAGCTACAATGGAACCGTAATTCCGTGTGCATCTAAACCCAACCTAGAAACGTTGACATCCTAACCTATCTTCAACTTTGTATGTGTGTAATATTTTTATGCATTTTGACATCCAAACATTCCGAAGAAAAATACTTCTATAAATATTGGCCAATACATTAAAAAGAAGTAAGTGTAAATTTAAATATTTCATTGGTCATTCCTATAGCTTTATTTCTTTTTAGTGACTGATACTGAAAGCAGTAGCGATTTTGATTTCACTGCTACTCCCCCGGAAATTGTAGAATTAGCGAAGGCGACTACTGGCAATTTGTTGCCTGAAAAATCGAAAGATTTATACCTTAAACAATATGACACTTTTATGCAATGGCGAAAATTAAGAAGAGCTAATTCGTTCTCCGAAAATGTGATTCTCGCCTATTTTAGTCAGTTAGCTAAGTCTAATAAAGCTTTAACACTATGGAAAGTGTATTCAATGATTAGAACAACAATTAACATTAAACACAATACAGATATATAAAAATAGGCCAGGCTATGAGCATTTTTGAAAAAACAATCTGATGGTTATCGAAGAAAAAAATCAAAGATATTAACTGGAGAAGAAGTCAACCATTTTATAAATAATGCTCCAGATCATATTTATCTTGCCACAAAGGTACATTACATGTATGTATTTAGACATATTTTTACCCACATATCCTAGATCTTTAAAATACCATAAACATATATATAATGTACTAATTTTGTAGGTTGCTGTGATATTAGGAATTATGGGAGCTTGTCGAAGACAGGAGCTCTACTTAATGAAAGTTCAGGATATTGAGAACTTGGGGTCCGCTATAATAATAAATGTTCCTGATACAAAAACTAAAGTGCCTAGACAATTTACAATCACTGGAAAGTTTTATACCTTATTTAAAAAATATTTATCTCTACGGTTACCAGATATTGCGACAAATAGTATCTTTATTAACTTTCAAAATGGACGCTGCACCAAGCAAGTGATTGGAATAAACAAACTAAGAAATATGCCTAAACAAGTGGCACAATTTTTGAATTTACCCAACCCTGGATTATACACAAGTCATTGTTTTCGAAGAACATCTGCAACAATGCTTGTAGATTCTGGGGCGAATATAGAAACATTAAAAAGACACGGAGGGTGGAAATCTACAGAAATTACTGAAGGATATATAGATAACTCATTACAAAACCGCCTAAATGTTTCAAGTTAAATAATGTCCCAAATTAATGAAAATGAGGAACCAGCACCCAAAAAACCCAAATTTCAGCAAATAAAACTGCAGGAACTATAAGCAGAGCTTCCTTGTGCAAGTGCTAACTCCCAACAGCAAAACATATTTGCCTCATTAACGACTAAAAACATATCGGATTCCCCTAAAAATATTACAATTCAAAATTGTGCTGGAATTACAATAAATATATATAACAAAAACCATGAAAAATAAAAGCAAACATATTATTTGTAATCTTTGTTGTTTTTTGATAGTTTTTGTTTGTTCAAGAATGAGAAATAAACATTTGATATAAAAAAAAAATATTTTTTTTTATCGAGTAATATAAATTTAATTTAAATTTTTAATTTTTTTTTGGATATTAAGTTTCTATTTGCTTTTACAAACTCTTTATAATATATATTTATAATATATATATCTCTATAATAATATACAATAGTGGTACTTTTTTTGAAAAGGTAAAAATAGAAGTATTTGATGGATCTGATGTAATTGACTATAGTGACCCTAAGAAAAAAAGTTGATGATGAACTCTAAAAGACAAAACGTCGTATCATCAATTTTAAATTACCATCATGAAGGGCGAAAAAAGTGGCTGTGAAAAAGTTTATTTTTACTTTGTTATACGACTTTACATGACAGAAAATAATTTAAAAGTTTTTTTGATTTATTCGGATATCTCCGGAAATACTCGTAAGTTTTAAATTTTTACAAAACATTTTAAAAAGTATTAAATTACGCTATTTTACTCTAATTTTACTGACCTTTTATCTTTGAATTTTTTACACTTAAATTTGGGACGCCCTGTTGTTTTATTTGATAGTCGTAGAAAAAGTATAGTCCATAACATGTGCGAAATAGACAATTCTACACTCGTGTAGTGTGTAAGGGAAAACATGTTTCCTCTCCCAATAAAAAATAATGTGCATCTGGCCATAATGGAATCCCCACAAGGACCGTTAAGCAAATGTTAGTTAATGTTTTGTTACTAAAATTCTTAATCCTCTTTTCCGTGTTCTAATTTTTTGTTCTAAAACCGAAAAAGTACAAAGTTGCTACAAAATATCGATTGTGATTCCCATATTAAAATCCTGTACTGCCACTGCTGTTGAAAATTATAGGCCTGTAAGCTTAATCACAACCTTTTCTACAATATTTAAAATAATTAGTTGAGTTTCTGACTGCTGACAATGTCTTTTCCAACAGTACGGTTACGGAAAAGAAGTATTGAAGTGTTTACTGACTCAGAGAAAAATAAAAATAAGGGTACCATAGGGCAGCGTTACTTAAAGTGTGCTCCACGGAGCCCCGGTGCTCCGTGAAACCTCCGGTAGGGCTCCGCCAGCATTCATAATAAATGAATGCATGTATTAAAGTGGACCCTATAAGAATAAAGTTACCTAAGATAAAAATAAACAACCAAAACGAAACGCCTACTTATAGGTGTTACTGGTACATATACGAAAATGTAATATATGTATTAATAAGTAAATGCCCGACCTATTACATCGAAATGTTACAGCGTTACTCGTACGCCACCATTCGCCCCCGGACTATAAGCAATCGAATGACCTCGGTTCGTCGCGCTATTTCTCGTGATTATGCGTCGACGCGTACTTTGGAGAAAATCGTCTGGCTCTCCAAGTTTCTGAGGAATTCGAGATGATTTGATGGTTGCTGGTATAATATTAAAGGAGGATTGTTTGGCGCGGAGAATTTATTAACCAAGCAACGTACCGCAAAATTTACTCACACCGCGCTCAGTAAATTATGTTCGCTTGTCTTGTGGTTGTAAAATTTTGTATTTCGTGCGTCAAGAGATACTATTTGTCATAAAATTGACCAAATCAAATTAGTGTTAAAGAAGAATGGAGCGCTGGCTTAAAGGTGTTGCAAAAAATGTGGTTCGCTTGGATGATGCCTCAAATTCAAATCAAGGTGATATGACGGCGTCAAGTTCTAGTTTTATGTTTTCAAGTTCAAGTAGTAAAACATCTAATGACACACTGAAGGTGAAAAAACGAAAGTATGATGAATGATACATTATTCTCGGATTTGTTGATTCCAATGGCTCACCTCTTTGTATGTTGTGTAGCAAACTCCTTCCCAATAGTTCGATGGTGCCTGCTAAGATGCGCCAACATTTAGAAACTGTACATCCCGACTTCAAAAACAAAAGTAAAGGATTTTGTCTATGTAAAAAAAAACAATTATTAAGAGGCCAAAAAACTATGACGTATGCGACTCAGACTGTGAATGAAAAGGCCACGGAGGCATCGTATTTAATTAGTTACCGCATTGCCCAAGCAGGAGAAGCGCACACTATCGCTAAAAAGCTAATAAACCATGTGTGGTAGACATAACAAAATGTATGCTCGACGAAAAATCTGTAAAGCATCTTTCTACAGTGCCGCTTTCGAACGATACAGTTACGCGCCGAATTGGGGATATCGCAGCAAACATAAAACAAGAACTGGTTTCACGGCTTCAAAATAACAAATTCGTCTTGCAAATGGATGAGTGACTGATGTTGCTGGACTGGCCATCTTGCTAGTAATTGTGCGATATCCATATAAACATTCACTCGAAGAAGACTTGCTTATGTGTTCATCGTTGCTTACTAACACAACCGGCGAAGAAATTTTTAACACAATTAACATATTTTTTGAAGAAAACCAACTCGATTGGAATGATTGCATTGATATTTGTACCGATGGAGCCAAGGCAATGACAGGTAGAACAGCAGGAGCAATATCACGAATAAAAATGAAAGCGCCAAATTGTAGTTCCAGCCACTGCATCCTGCATAGACAATCACTCGCGGTTAAGAAAATGCCACCAAATCTAAAATTGGTTCTTGATGAGTCAGTAAAAATAATTCATTTTGTCAAGTCACGTCCACTACAATCCCGATTGTTCTCGTGAATGTGAAGATTATGGTAGCGATCATAAAACACTATTGCTCCATACTGAAGTGAGATGCTTGTCTCGGGGTAAAACTTTGACAAGGCTTTTTGAACTAAGAACAGAATTAGAAGCATTTCTTACAGATGTTCCTTTTAATTTAAAAGACCGTTTGTCCGATAAAAGCTGATTATTTAGACTAGCATTTTTAGCAGACATGTTTGGAAAACTTAACGAATTAAACCTGTCACTACAAGGAAAGCAGACAACAGTTTTCAATGCTAACAACAAAATAACTGCCTTTAAAAGAAAATTAGATTTTTGGATTACTTGTTTTGGTAGGGGAGAAATCGAAAGCTTTTCATTGCTAAGTGAGTTCCTTAGTCACCATAGTCTTAGTGATACAGAAATATTTCAAAATGAAATATTTGTTAAATTGGTGCAATATCTCAATGATCTGCAAGGGACTTTTGAATCTTACTTTCCTGAAGAACAGAATACAAAACTGAAAATAAACTCATGGATTCAAAACCCGTTTTCATCTAAATTACAGAAGCCTGAAAATATGTCAAATCAGATATATGAATCATTTCTAGAAGTGACATCGGATACAAGCATGGAATCATGGTTCAAAACAATTTCACTAAATGATTTTTGGGGCAGGGTTCGTGATGAATATCCACAACTTGCCACAGAAGCTTTGAATGTTCTTCTGCCATTCCCAACAACGTATTTGTGTAAAACGTCATTTTCGCCACATATACAGCTACAAAAACAAAATATCGCAATAGACTGGATGCCGAACCAGTTATAAGAATTCAACGTTCTTCTATCAAGCCTGATATTACCCAGTTGATGAGGAATAAAAAACAATTACATGCCTCGCATTAAATGAACTTAGTGTTATAATTTGCTTACTAACTCACTACTTACTGTATCTATCTTTTTTTGTATGATTATTAATAAACAATTCGCATATATCTGCTTTTGCTTTTAATTTAGAGTTTAGGGTTCCGTTAAAAATTTAGTTTTTTAAAAGGGTTCCGTCACGAAAAAAGTTTAAGTAACACTGCCATAGGGTATTGTTCTGGACTCTTATTCTCTTCTTAGTTATATTAATTCTATGTTAATGAAATGTCAATTTCGTATGCCGATGATACTGCATTAATTTTCAATCGGGATACTTGGAGGGAGACTCAACGGATAGTAATAAATAGATTCATGATAATTGAAAATTGACTCTATTGCACAAAATATCATTAAATTTCAGCATTTATAACACACAATACTATGCATAACACACGTGATAAGGCAGATCAGTTAATTGAAATACCACAAGATGAAACAACATACATTTCAAATTTATTACTTTGGGATAAAAAGATTGATGGGATAAAAGAAATTAAGGCCATAAAGCCTTTATTTTATAAAAATGTTAAGTAATCTTAACATATTTTGTTGATTCTACAGGGAGTCCCACTTAAGATGGATATGTTGCTTGTTTAGTGATCATCTTCATTTTTGGTAGGATGATATATGACGATAAACTGGACATTTTGCTTAGGGCAGGAAATGCGATATAATCTCATAGAAGTACGTTTTAATGGAGGCTTTGATATCCTCCTTACCCATATACTTAAGTTCTAATTTTGATAAATATTGATACAGGTGTATGTCAAATCTAGAGGTGTGAGGTCTGGAGATTTAGGGGGCCATGCTACTAAGACTATTGCGATCAATCCATTTATTGAAATCATTCAGCCATGTTCTGACAGGTATAGCATTGTAGGGACCTTGCTAGTCCGACAATATCCGTCTTTGTCTTAGGGTAAGTCATGTTTAGTACTTCAATATCGGTTGTTGTAATAGTCGTTAATCCTTGACGAATTAATTAAATATGTAAAGTTTAGTTAAGTTCTTTATGTGTTTTTATGAGCTCTGGTGAGTCCCAAATGAAAAAGGGAACATGTATATTTGACGGAGTAGGCCGTCTGGATGAGGTACGAGGTTGCATGGAATACACCTAACCTATAAAACCTACTGTCTTTACGGCTCCCCTAATACCTTACAACTGGTGAGTCCCACAGCATTATGGATTGGAGCGCTATCTAGCTGAATATAAAAATTCTCTTTATAAGTTATATCACGGCATATACATTAACAGCATCCAAAAATTTATTTTGCAAGAAAACAAAAAATCTCGCACCGCTTAAAATCGCATTAAAAAAAAAGGATTTAATAATACTATCTTTTAAAATACCATACCACACATTTACTTTCTCAAAATATTGATTTTTGCAATAAATTACCCAGTAAGGATTCTTATTACTACAAGATCTAATATTCTGAGATGAAACTGTCCCACTGGTAGAAAATGTCGCTTCATCAGTGAGTGATATTTTGCCAATTAGATTGTGGTCTTCGTAATTTAGGCTGCATGGTTAAACAATAGTCCATTCCTTTCTGATCATAACCTGGTTGTAACATACGCAAAAATCGTTTAAACGGTTTAATTGCATTTCTTTTCAAAAATCTTGAAACTGTACTGTTTCGCCTACTATGAAGGCTTCTTAAACTGGATATTGGATTCAGCCGGAAATGATTTAAAATTCTTGAATCCTGCTGATGATTTCTTTGCCGTCTTACTTTTTCCTGTACCACCGAACCCCGTTGATTCAATATTTAATTTACTTGAGATACCGTGGGTCGTACTTGAGATCTAAAGTGTAGTACTTTTTTGTAAATCTTTTGACAAAAGTCTCTAAAAAAAAGTATATTTGTGTTTTTTTCGTGAAATGCAACAGTTTACCGTAAAAGATAGAAAACGCAGAAGAAAGTTGTGTTACTGCATGCGAATTTCAATTTTTGTGCGTTATTTATATAAATATTAATTTTATTTAAAATTGATTCCTATACAAAACATTATAAATATAAGTCTTTGAAAAATATGTATTGTTAATTTTTAAAAACTTTACAATTATCTTCTATTTACCAAATACAAAAAATACATAAATCAAACTTACAAAATTAATTTTTTTCGTTTTCCCTACCCAACCTAATACTTTGCACATTACAACAATTGCCTGAATCCTGGCAGTTGTACACAAATCAGTGCAATTCAGCCCATGTTGGCGACATCCGCACACTCAAAATGTTATATCGCTGAAATTTTAAATCATCCAAAAACAATCTATCAACATTATTATTATATATAGATGCAATTAATACACAGCTCTCGAGCACAGAAACAGCGATACACAGATTTCAAGCTATTGCTCTGGAATCTGCATGTGGTATCCTAAAAAGGTTTTGTAAAAACAATTTTTTATTTTTACGAAGCAAATCAACAGTTGTTTTTTCTTTTACCAGTGAACCAAGAATTTAAATGATTAAATAAAACAAGAAAATCAGTCTTGACCAACAATAAAAACAACTTTTTTGTACTCGTCGAGTCCAGTTATGGTATTCTGTATCTTATGTTTTTCAGCAATTTGTGTTGCTACTTGTTGAATTTTCTTAGCTTTCGACAAATACTTAATAAATTTAATTTTATATCCTTAATTATTTATCATTCGATAAAAATTTATTTTGCGTGCATTGTGAAAAATTTAATTTATAAAGCGTGATTTTTATCTGTGTGTACGATTTTAAATCAAAAGATGGAATGCTTGATGTGCCTTTCTGCCTTGAACGTTAGATTCCTTTTGATTCTTCGTCCTCTATATAATTTGCGATTAACTGTTACATTTCACAAAAAAAGCATAAGTATACTTAAAATTTTAGGGGCTTGGCGGCGAGTTGGTTTTGTTCATATCTGAAGGGTCGTCGTCAGAGAGTGTGTGTGGGGTCGGAGTATTCTGAATATCAATCTGTTGCCTGGGGAGTACCTTAGGGGTCGGTACTGGGACCAACACTTTTTCGCCTATATATTAATGACCTCACCCGACTTAATACCCAGAAAAAATTCACGCTCGGCATGGGTATGATACCGACTCTTTGAGAATAGCCATGTTGGCTGATCTTCAACTTATATATGAGTGGTTCAGGGCAAATTTACTATTATTAAATCCAGAGAAGACCAAACTAATTTGTTTTACAAATAACCGTAGTCTTGATAATATTCTTATTGCTAACTGCCCTGTCCCGCCTTATTCTAACAATAAGTTTTTGGGTCTGGTGATTGACAAGGAACTTAAGTTTGAGGACCATATACGGAGTCTCAGCAATAGGGTTTCTGCGGGTTGTTTTGCTGTTAGGGTAGCCTGTCGGGAGCTTGGCATGGGGATTGGGAGAACCGTGTACTTTTCCCTGATTGAGTCCCATCTCAGGTATGGTGTCTGCTTTTGGGGTAGTGCAAGCAACTATCTTCTACAGATGTTGTTTGTTCAGAACACAGAAACGTGCTGTGCGTTATATATGCGGGATATCACCTAGGGAATCATGCCGACCATATTTTATCAGGGAGGGCATTCTTACAATCTACTGCCTATACATACAGGAGGTGGCATGCCTTATTTTCTCCCATCAATACAGGTTTGTCCTACAGAATCCACGATATGTCACCCGCCAGCGGAATAATTTGCGGCTTCCCATTCCAACATCTGCCTTGGAAGGTATAAAAATCTTTAACCACCTACCAGAGGACATTAGAGGGGCAAAATCTCTCATCAAATTTAAGTTTCTCTTGAGGAGGTTTCTGAGTGGTCGTTATTACTCTGTGGCTGAATATTTCAATGACAATCATATTTTAATTAATTAAGGGAGACCTAGCTCTTTTCCTAGCCTGATTGTTTTAAATGTTTTTCTTTTTTTTATCTCTAAATGTTGAACTGTACTTAGTTAAGAAAAGCTAGATATGGTTGATTTTATTAATTCAAAAAAAAAAGTAAATTTATAAAAATGTAAATTTTAACTGTTTAACTTTGTTTCGTCATTGTAACTTGTATTTTTAAATATAATTTTAACCTTGTAACTCTGTCTCTTTAGGATCAGGCGAAGCTTTGTTTATAACAATATTTTGTTCAAACAATAAAGCATATTTGAATTTGAAAAAAAAAATTTGAAAAATACTTAGGTAAACTAACTTTAGTAAACATACTTTTTTTGGCAAATTGAAAGATCTACAGAAAAGTACTCGTTTTTTTCATAACATGCATGTTGCAAATAATTAAAATTTTGCAACTTAATTTAGTAATAACAAATTGAATATACCTCGTACGTTCGTATGGATTATAACAAAAGAAAAGTATGTACGATTGAAAGTTTCATCAAAAGCCTATTCAAAACCTACTATATAAGGACAACATGAGACACAAGAATATAACATTCATTTATAAACAATTTCAGTGCGCAAGGCACATGATATGTAATAAACAATGAAATATAGTTTCTTTCGTATTTTTTTCTAGTAAAATTCAATGGTGCAATCATTTTTCTTATTTTAATAAAATGTATACAACTAATTAATAATTACTGCATATTTTATTGTTGCAAAACTAATTTTTTGGGTTTATTGCATTTTAAGCTGGTTTTTCTATAGTAAGTATATTTATTTATTTATCCGAAAAGAAGAGCTAAACAAAAAAAATCTACGATGAAAAAAATCAGTATAGGGGTCAATTTTACGAAACTTCATTTTTTCCAATAGAACATCTCGGACAACTTTAAATATTTGAATTTAAAAAAATTCGTGGTTATTTAGGATACTAAAACAAACATTGGTACCAAGTTTCATAAAAACCAAATTTTGAAAATTAAAAATCCAAAACCGAAAAATCGGGTTTCTGTGTTTTTTCTTGAAAATGTTGATGTTACGTTGAAAAATGACTTCTACAAAAGTTGCAGGTCTTTGTATTCTCTACCACTCTTGTATTTAACTTTTTTCGATTCGATGTTATTACACGATTTTCCCTTCCCCGAAAGCTACCTTGCACAAATTCATTTCATAAGTCATATTTTTTTGTATGCAGTATATGCCCCTCTACTATTCCCAGTCGCTTTTTCTTGGTATGAAGGTATGAATTTTTCGGTTATTTAAGTAAAAATTCAGTTATAATATTTGGTCTATAGGTGCTACCAAGAAATGTGTGTTTTTTATGTGCTATTGTACATTTATGTGACAAATTATGTAAAGGATAATAAATGTGGAAAGAATAAAGGATGTACTCTTTTGCTCTAAACAAATAAAGTTAAAAAAGTTACCTGTTAAATGTGTATCTGATCCAACAACCCATACTGGATGTATAGGGTTTTTATAAAAAGATCCTACTGTACAAAATCTATGGTGTTCCATGATGGTGATAAAGCCGACCTGGCTTTGCTTTTCTATTCCCTTTAACCCTAAAAATCAGAAACCATAAGAAATAAAAATATAGTTGTTAAATTAATGATAAAATTTTATCACTTACTAAGCCCACCTACTTCCTGATAATGATCCCAAACATAAGTAGTACAACTGCCCGTTATCATAAGATTTATTAACGACTGGCTGCCATATCCATAAGTTTCATCTATAAAAGGATCCTGGGAATCACCACATTCAACCCTTACTTGCTGCAAGCCCTTTAAAAAATTGAATTAACTTTAGAAGTAGTCTACATTATTAACTTACCCTAGATAATATCACAGAATATAAAAACAATAACACACCATACTTTCCTCTTAACATATCAATATGATCAAAATAATACTTGTGTACATCACTCAGCGACGAAAAGAATATCACATCTAGATCCTCGTGAAACTGTTGCGGATCCGAGTTACTTTCGTGTTCTGAAAGATTTTCATTTTTGTCGCCTTCTAGCTTGGTGTCACTGGTGTGGTTATCTTTATGCACTATACAGAACTTATCGGTGCTGCACTGGCCCAGTATTTCGCAAAGTGCGTGAATGAGCATTTTGTTTTGTAACTCAGGAGTAACCTAAAATAATTCCTTACTAAGAGTTTGGTCACCTTATTGTGATTTAAATGTGAAGTTTAGAACATATATTGTGCATTTATATATTTCTGTATTTATTGCAATAACAAACCTTTTCTCGAAAACTCAAGTCCTTATACTCTAAAAGTAAGTTTTTAATGATGAAAGCTTGGACTGGAGCTATAATCGCACAAGGACCTCCTTCAGCCTGTTCAAGAGCACTTTTTTCATTTATACTATAGTAGAAACCTGAAAATGAGACAACAATCTCATAATTAAATCCTATCTAATATTATTCTTACCTAATGATTGAATATACAGTGCATTCACGATGAAAAGAACAAATTCATTTAAAATTCAGGTATTATTTACTTCTTTTATTTTTTGGACACATTGATTAGTATTGTGCGGGTTTTTTTTAATAAAAAATTCCTATACAGGCTGCCTCAAGTAGAAACTATGGCGGCAACATTCATTTAAGTAGAACACTCTGTATATATGACGTTTTACAATTTTATGACATATTCTAAATACTGTATTTTTGTATAGCAAACCATATGCCTAAAGTTAATGGTTTGTCAAATATGATGTAACAGACTAAGGAAAACAAAACAAAGGTAAGAACACAAAGTCACGGTCTCATCAAATCCATATAATTTTTAGACTAACGAAACATGAAATTAAAACACAAAAATGTATTCTAGATTTATTGTAACTAATGTTTAGTTTGTTGTCCATTTGAATCAATGCGTCCTTTGCAACTAAAATTCTGGTTGCAGGGTGTTTCAAATAGAAACTATGACGCCAACATTGATTTTTTATGTGATTTCTTAAAAAGTTAGTAGACCTTATTATTTTCGATAAGTTTCCAAAAGGGGTAAAGTTTACCTTTGGGTAAAGGTACATGTTGTTCTTGACGAGTATTATATTGCCCTTGTGTAATAAGATGCCTATATTTTCTATGAACTAAACATACACTGTCAAGAATAAACAGACACGGGAAGGTCACAAGTTTGTTATTTAAAAATACAGGCCTACATAATTCCCTTAATCTAACATTCTTTTGTAATACAAACAAAGACTTAAAGAGATAACCACTGCTGCTACCCCAAAAGGGAAGACCATATCTCAAATTACTCTCAATTAGGGCAAAATACAACTCTCTAGAAATAACTCTTAAGGCGTTACAATTAGAAGATAGTTTCTTAGATAGAGCGCTTATGTGATAATCAAAATTTGGTTTTCTGTCTATTTTGATACCAAGGAATTTTAAACTTTCTGTGTTTAATTTATTTCTGTCAAGAATAATGTCAGTTAGATCATACCTAAAGGTAAGCACATTAGTCTTTAAATCAAATGAAATCGTTTATGTCCATGGACATCATAACAATGTATAGGAATTATCAATAAAAAATTACAATGTTAATAAAAATAGTATAAACTGACAAGATATGAAAGGAAACAAATTTAACTAAATTTAGTCAATAAACCTACAGTTAAAGAACTTTGTTAACGAGTAAAAAGGACAGTCAGCTAACATGATTCTAAGAGCTTTCTTAAAAGTTAGAAAAGCTCTCTTTATTCTACATGGGAGATGAATAAAAATTTTGAGAGATAATTTCCGGACCTGTACCTGCGACAACCGGGTAAAAGGGATATGTTAAAAGTTAACAAATTGTTGTCAAAGTAAGCCTTGATCTTTAGCAGATCATTATTAATTATTATATTCTGTAATGCCTGATTCCACAAGATGCTTGTATCAACGGCAAAAAGTGTCAAATAGCCCATAATTTCCAGTAGGCAAATGTCATTATTGAACAAAAGAAATAACACAGGTCCCAGCACTGACCCCTGCAGCACTCCACAACTTACAGATTGAAAACTTGAAACTGAGCCAGACAAAGACACACTTATCCTTCCCATCAGATATGACCCAAACTAATTCAGGGATATACCTCTAAACCCATATATCTCAAGCTTTTGAAGTAGTATTTCATGACTGACAGAGTCAAAAGCCTTAGTCAAATTGCAGAAGACCGCTCCAGAAACCTCACCTCTATTTAGACTCATGTATAGCTGATCCAGCTCATGACTGGTTTTCGAGACCAAGTGCGTACACAACAAGTCTGTATCTATTTATTAAAGCAACTCATGTTGATCGTCCTGCAACTACTAGATCCACCGTTAGCAAAATTGAATCAAAATTTAGGGAACACAGCCATGTAAGAACGGGCTATACGTCCTCGGCGAACTACGTGCTGGCGAGACCGGTCACGCAAAAATTTGGTCACGGGCCATACAGGAATGTCCTCTCCTTCTGATGGGCAGTGACTGCATGGCTCCAGTGACTGTGGACTGCGAGGGATTCGTGACGCACATTGAAGGCAGAGAGGAGAGGCAGCATTCCAACAGACCTGCATTGCTAAATAGGGGGACTATCTGGTACACAGATGGCTCCAGAATGAATAACAGAGCTGAATCAGGGATTATTGGTGGGATCCCACATACCAGTAGGGCATACTCGCTGGGGGAGCACGCCACTGTCTTCCAGGCCGAAGTATTCGCTGTATTAAAATGCGGACAGAAAATCCTAAGCTGCGGACACCGCAATACAGTCGTATCAATATGCTCGGACAGCAGAGCTGCCATTAAGGCTATCACGGCCGCAAAGGTAAGCTCCAAGCTTGTACTAGAGTGCATAAAAGTCCTGAAAAAACTGGTACAGGTTGGATGCAGGGTCCAGCTCGTTTGGATACCTGGCCATGCAGGCCATGCAGGTAATGAGGAAGTGGACTCTCTTGCCAGACTGGGATCCGCGAATGTGCCGATGGGGCCGGAACCCATAGTTGGTATCGCCAAATGCGTTGCGGTCGCGTCAATGAAGGGTCTGCTGGACAAGTGGACCCACTGAAGATGGACTGAGTCCCCTGGTATGAGACAGGCCAAAGCGCACATAGGTAGGCCGTGTGATGAAACCGTTGACCATGTAGTCGGGGAGTGCCCAGCACTCACGCGCGCCAGGTTCAAATACTTGGGTAACACTTTCGGTGTACCGAGCGACATTAAGTCCTTCAGACCAGAGAGCCTTATCGGTTTCTCTAAGGCCGTTGGGCTCTGGTAACCCCCGGTGGGGCATGACGGGTCCATCAGGAGACCTATATGCACAGCTGCCTTGGCAGCCCACTGTTTCGTCAATTTATTCAAGCCATGTAAGAAATTTATCCAAAGAAAAACCTAGTATTAACAAACCTAGATTTAACGAAAAATTAAAGTCCTATTTGGCGTTGAAGACAATTTTTTCTATAGGGGAGTTCATGAAGTTAGATTTGTAAGGATTATTAGTTTAAGGTTTTTTTTTAAAGCTAAATGATGTACTGACGGTTCTTATATAATTGTTAGATATTATTGATTGGAACATTTGGAAAGTAAATAAATAAATAAAGATGCTACGCTGAATGTTTTATTAGAAATCAAGAATTGTCAAGTTTATAAAGATGATGTCAGCGATCATGTTAAATTAGAGGAGGTAAACAGTCTACAGACTGGCATAGAAAAAGACTTTGAATTTTGCATTTCTAAAATTGTTATTAATAGCCATAGTTCCATAATGGTTGTTTATGTTTACAGATCACCTAGTGGTAACAGCCAATTTTCTCTCCACAATCTTGCTAACCTCCTTGATGAGATGTATAATAACAAAATTCCTTTTATTATTTCAGGATACTTTAATTTTAACTTTAGTAATCCTGATGACCATGGCGTGAAGGCCTTGCTTGGACTAATGCAAAGCTTTACTTTTAAACTTACATAAATTCCAACACTAGAATCACTGCTTATTGTGCCTCTCAGTTGGACAACATCCTTACAAATATGAATCCAAGTCTTGTCATATCTTCTGAAGTCCTTATTTCTAATCTGTCTGGTCATTATCCTCAAATTTTTGTTTTTAGGAGACAGATAGAGGTTACAGAATGTGGTATGGTTGTGAAGCGACGACGATTCTAACTACATAAAAGATCTCTATATTTGGTACAAGTATACAAATTCTAGGGAGCACTATGTTACATAAAAATGTAAAAGGAAACAATATTGATGTTGCATCTCTTCTTATAAAAAGTGTATTAATCATAACAAAATCCAAAATTCAAAAAAAAAAAGATAAAATTGGCATGGTCAATCATAAAATCTGAGTCAGGTAAAAATAAAACTAACAACAATATTATTTTAGGGAAAGATGGTCAAACCATTGAGAACTCTCTTTAATCTCCAAATTATTCGCTCAACATTTTACTCTTGGCCATCAACAGACCTTTAACTTCATATACAGGACTTGCATAATGATTATCCAACCACATTCTTCCACCCTGTTAATTGTTAGTATATCTTTAAGATATTGATGAACCTTCCAAATAAATTTTCCTCTGGCTTGGATGAAATTCCGGTATTCGTTTTAAAGTTTATTGGACCCGCTTCCAATGTCATCAATGAGAGTCTTGCTACCCAAATTTTATTTATTTATTTAATATATCAACGGGCTTTGGCCCAATATTACAAAAAAATATAAGAATAATAATTGGATGATTAAACTAACCTAACCCAACATACAATTAAAGCTTAGAATATAAAGATTACCTATAACTTGGAACAATCAGTTCAGAGAAAAAAAAAAAAAAAAAGACATTACTTATAGTTAACACAAAGGAACAATTACCATCACAATTCACAACACCTTATAGTTCTAGTTTAAGACAGCATTATCAATTAATAAGATTTAATTTCTTAATGAACCCTGTGCGCCCCTCAAAGCAATCAATTACATCAGAATACTGATTAGCCAGCCTAACAGTCCTTGCCAGAAAAGAATTGTGACCATAACTTGTGCGGTGTGTTTGGCTGTAAAAAGAAGTAACTTGCCTTGTTGACCTAGGTGGAACATAAAGACCTATTTTATTAAGAAGTGCAGGACAAAAGCTTTGAGGGTGAAGGATGTTGTAAAATACTTTCAAATCTTTATGTCTACGACGAGTTTCAAGACTTCTCAAATTCAATGAGGCTTCCATTTGCTGATAGTCCAACTCATCCTGATAATTTATAGGTACTCCATTTTGCTTAAAGGCAATATATCTTAAGAATTTATGTTGTACACTTTCAATCTTATGAATATGATTATTATAGTATGGAGACCAAACACAGGAACTGAATTCTAGATGAGGATGCACCGGCACAAGTGCACAATAGAGCAAACAAATAGATTAAATATTATAAAAGTCCCCTGAGCACCTCTTGATAAATCCAAGCATCTGCAGAGACTTGGTAACTGCCCCCAAAATGTGCGGAATAATAACTTAAAGGGCTATCCAGTGTCACACCTAAATCCTTAATATGAGAGACAGATTTCAATATGATGTTACCAACAAAATAGTAGTGGTTTACGGGGTCTCTATTTCTTTTAAAGGACATTGAGTAACACTTTCCAGCATTTAGATCCATACCATTTGTTGTACACCAATCAACAAGCCCATCCAAATCTGATTGGAGTCTGAAACAGTCCTCCAGAGATGAGACTCTAAGGAAGAATTTTAAATCATCTGCAAAAAGAAAAAAGAAGCTGTACTGAAAGCATGTTGATATATCATTAATGTAGAGGTTAAATAACAAAGGCCCTAAGTGGGATCCTTGTGGGACACCAGACAGCACCAAAATCTCCCGAGACTCAAAGCCCAGAACTCTAACGAGCTGCGTTCGACCCACCAGGTAGGACTCAAGCCATTTCAGCAGTGGATCCCCAATCCCTGATCTTTTCAGCTTAAAGATCAAAAGCCTGTGATTAACCCTGTCGAAAGCCTTGGAGAAGTCGGTATACAAAGAGTGCGCTTGATACCCCCTCTCCAAGGACTCAGACAAAAAATCAGTAAAGGATAGAATATTCAGTTCCCAAGAACGTCCTGCAGTAAAACCAAATTGTTCATCTAATAATTGGCCCTGAAGAAAAGATGTAAGGACAACACAAACAAACTTCTCAAACAATTTAGGAATTGTACTAAGAATACTGATTGGTCTATAATTCTGAACCTGCGAGCTGTCTCCAGTTTTAGGGATAGGTGTGATAAAACTGGTCTTCCAGTAGTCTGGAAAAATACCGGAAGTTAAAGACAAGTTAAAAATAATAAATAGAGGTCTTGCCAATAAAAAACTACACTGCCTTAGAAAAATTTTCCCTTCTGCTCTTAAGCAGGCAAAAGTAGTCTTCCAGTGAAAGACAGGCAAAACCAGTCTTCTTTTTTAAGAAAGGAGAAAAAAAGAATATTGCCAACTATTAGCCGGTATCCATATTACCATCCACATCGAAAGTATTTGGAAGGATTACCTATTAAATAATTATGAATTATTTAACTCACCATCAAATAATAAATAAACACCAATACAGAATCATTCCCAACAGATCGATGAAAATGACTATTTATAGTGCAATAAAATATATCATGCAGAATCTTGAGAGAAAGGTTACTGTAGCTGGACTGTATTTCGATTTGTCTAAGGCATTTGATACAACAGTTGACCATTCTTTGCTGCTGGTCATCCTGGGACAGTCTGGCATCAGGGGTGCAGCATCTAAATTACTCAGTTCATACCTAGATCATAGAGAGCAGATAGATGCATGAAACATTCTGACTCACCAACATTTTCCCACCCCCAAATTATATTAGCGGATTGATTAGAAGATTAAAGGATGTAGTGTCTGACACACTACATCCTTTAGTTATGTTTTTGCCTATTTTATTTTAGACAGAAGCAGTTGATCTCACAATATGGTCTCTGTTTCTGGGGATCAGCGGAGAGCAGCTGTAGATATATTTAGAATGCAAAATCACATCATTCATTCATTGTTTATTGGGCCTGACCTACAGAACTTCCTGTAGACCTTACTTCAGCAGACTAAATGACTCACCCTTCCCTCCTTATGCTTTTCTTTCTTGGTGTTATTCATGAAAAAACACAATGATTTGTTTGTTGAGAACAGGGAAATGTACACTGAGGATGTGACTATGATTACACAACATAGAAACGATCTGCGCATTCCATTGCATAATTCAGCCTACTATGAAAGGGGTTCTCATTATATGGCCATCAGGGCTTATAGAATGCTACCTGCTGATATTAGGAGCTTTGAATCTACAATCCAATTCAAGAAAGATGTTTACCACTAGTTAAAGATTAAATGTTTTTATAATTTTACCTTTACATAATAATTGTAACTTATATTAGGTGTTTAGAATATTTATTTTAAATTTTGTGAATATATGGCTATTGCCTCTATGAATTCTAGAAAAATCAGTGTATACTATGGGAGCTAGATCTTCATTTGTATGACATTGCTTTGCCATCCTGAACACAATTTTGTTGGCAAATAAAGGATGTTATTATTATTATTATAACCTAAAATCCTCATTGGACTCAAGAATACCACATACAGTGCTCTCAAAAAATTAATGTGTAGGTAGGTATTGTGAAAAATCAAATCCTTGGACCCTTTTTTTTCAAAGAAAGATTAAATGGAGAGTGCTACTTAAGACTTTCTACAGTTTGAACTTATAAGTATTATGTATACTCTCTCTGAGATTCTTCTTTGAAAGAAGAATCTGGTATTTTTTAACCTAAAATAATGTCTTATATCTATATATCTCCTAGTTAATATGGATTTCAGTTATCTAACAATATAAAAGATGCTATTTTCTGGATTTTGGAGGATGTGTACCTGTCAATGAAACCATCTTTTACAATTTTATTGCCATAAATAAACTATTGAATCTTTCTTGTTGATTAGATGTTTAAGGTCAAAAGAGATTTAAATTAACATTTAATTCAATTGAAAAACCTACATTAAACATTTTTAGTGTGAGTTTCAACCAAATCTAAAAGCCAGATGTTGTCTAATAAACTGGGGTGCAACACTTCAAATTGGGGACTTTGCTTAGCTGCCACAAAGTACTATTTGGGAATAGAAAATAGATTCTATAAAGTTTGATTACCAACTCAAAAATGATTGGACACCTAACCTATTACTAATCTATAATAAGTACTCATTAGCCTCCTATGGACTCCATTGTTCGTTTAAGTGCGAAGCTTATTAGCGGGAATTAGGATGTTTTCAGGCAGTTAAAGAAAGAGCTTACCTTGGGACCAACGCTTGAAAATGTCCTGCTTAATTTCTGCACCCCATAATAGTGTCCTTAGCCCCAAGAGCTCCTGTTCAACGACAGAAGGGAGTGTTTCCGCCATTTTAGGCAAAAACCCTCCAAACGAGACGATTTTTTACGATTTCTTTTGGTTTATTTAAAATTATCCTCTCGAATGTTTTGGATAGTAAAGTAGAATTAAGGTTAGAAAATATAACAAATTAAATATGTGTCATTAGTGCCATCTGTCATATGCATATGTCAAATGGCTAAGGGCGCATTGACTAATATTGACAGGTGTGATTTGAAGTGAAAATTAAACTCTTAAGTCCCATTCACAGGCCCACGAAATTTTAATTATAGATTATACACCTATTAATTTGATTTAAATTAATGAAATAACTTGCTGACTCTATTGACTTGTTGTTTATTGTTATTATAAAGGAAATCGTTTACTTATTGACACGTACTTACTTCGAAATGTTTCGTCACTGAAAAACGCCCTCTTCCTCACCACATCCAGTTTACGGAGCATGGAAAAAAAATTAGTATAAAGATAATAAAAATGATCACGTGATATTTTTATGTTTTGAAAACATAAAAAAATACTGCTCAAAACTAATTTTAGTAAAACTTTAGTTTTGAGCAGTTATTATTGCGCTATTAATATTTAATGTAAAATACAAATAAATTAAGATATCACACTGTTGAAAGATATTTAAAATCTTATCTTCATTCTGCTTTACTAGCGAAACAATCAATAACTGCAGTGTTATTAGAAACGTTATTTGACAAAAATGTTATTGGAAAACAGTTTTTCAGGTCAACGTTTCCAACGTACAATTTTTCCTCTCTTCTAGAGTAAAGTAGAAGGTTTTTGATCCTGTTTAACATGGAGAAGTGTTTTTCCGGTTCATATGGTTAGATGGGTGTGATTACCAAAACTTGCAGTAGGTTAATAGTTCCTTAATGTCTCAATTTCTTCCTGTGGGCCTAATGCTAAAATAGAAATAACTTCCAGAAATGGTGTGAAGTTCTTGCAGTTCTGTTTGTAGACGAGGTTTCTCTAAGAATGAATAAACTTTAACAGTCTCAGAAAGAAATTTGTCTGAAAAGTTTTTGATATTCACTATTTGAATACAATATTCTTTATGCAGTAGCTTATAAATAGCCTGTAAAAATAAATCGAACCCCAATCTGTTGCAAACTTGAAAATTTTGGCCATTCAAATAACAATAAAGAACGGACCTTCTGTTACACCAAGTTATTTCTACAAAATAAATAAATAGGAGACTAGAAACAAAGGAGATCTACAGCATATACTATCCGTTCAACTACTATTATATCTATCAATTGAATTCAACTTTTCATTAAAATCACAAGTAAAACCCTAAATAATATTAGTAGTTCAATAAAATTATGCTTTCTTTACAAAATGCTCACATATATTGAAACAGTTTTTGAAAGTGGTAGACAATGGTACAGTGAAAACATCTTGTCGGACTTGCATTGTCTTATTTATTTAATGTAACACGACGTTTCGGTTGGTAAGTATCTCCAACCGTTATCAAGTGTAAACTTACAGCAAACTATTATTCTATAGGCTTATATACTAGATGTGTGCAGCGATGTGGAAAGGAAAGTCATCCGTGAGAGGAGTTGGGGGGGGAGGACACGCCTCTCTTTAGATCCTACACTGTCCTGAGAGTAGAGGCTTCCAGATGTTGGGTATATCGACGCTTGGCTGGCTGAAGATCCCCTGATTCTGTGAAATGAAAGCTGCCTTTATGAACTTCCTCTTCCGCCAGTGCTGTTCCTTATGCAGAATCTTGGCTTCTGACCAGTGGATATTGTGTCCATTATGCCACGCGTGCTCTGCTATTCCGGATTTGGAAACCTCTCCTCTTTGGGTCCAGCTGCGATGTTCCTTCGCTCTGATTTCTGGGGGCGCTTCGTTTCACCTATGTATGAGTCACCGCACTCACATGGGATCCGGTAGACGCAATTTTTGGTATCCAACATGCCATCTGGTTTGGTCTTTGATACCACGCTTCTGATAGTGGTGCTAGATCTAAAGGCAGTTCTAATATTGTACTTGCTGGCAATGCGTAGGATTTGTTCCGATGTACCCCTAATGTAAGGTATGGGTAGAAGTCTGGTTGTCGTGGTGGCCTCGTCTCTGATTTGATTTGGACGCGTCCTTTGGATGGTCCTACTTATTAGCTCCTTTGGATATCCATTCTGTTGTAGGTCTCTGTAGATGGTATCCACTTCAGTCTTGAAATCCTCGTCGTTTCTACATCGGTACATCGGAACAAATCCGACGCATTGCCAGCAAGTACAATATTAGAACTGCCTTTAGATCTAGCACCACTATCAGAAGCGTGGTATCAAAGACCAAACCAGATGGCATGTTGGATACCAAAAATTGCGTCTACCGGATCCCATGTGAGTGCGGTGACTCATACATAGGTGAAACGAAGCGCCCCCAGAAATCAGAGCGAAGGAACATTGTATGTGTAATAATTATTAACAGAATAAGGGTTTTTATTCTCGAGGCTGTTAAACTCACTTCTCTTCAATATCGTTATTATCTTGACCAATCCAAGGATATCCGGAAACGTGATCTCCCTCCGCCATTGATTGATTAATTTAGTAAGGAAAACAATGAGACTGATGAACACTTGACCGCAACCAATTTTACATTTAAACCATAATTTTCGTGGCTAGTATTATTTTCAGTTTTTTAACAATGTCTTCTATGAATGACGCAGGAGCGAAAGAAAACCATCCTCTGGCATATCCAAACCAGCCAAAGCCAGAACCGGGTCACCCCTCGGCAAGGGAATAACTTTAAAAGTATCATGGGCAATACTTGAAAAGAAACTATTAAACTCAGTTTTTAACTGAAGAGACAAAGTTAATTTTGCTTGTTGTATAGCCAATCTATAAATTCTCGAACATCAACGAGTACAAATGAAAATAGGCGTGGCTACTTGAAGATAAAAAACTATCCTTAGAAAAAAATCGCTCATGCCTTGATAGAAAGATTTCTCTCTTAGGATTATCAATTTGACTGCTCCTAAATAAGGAGTGAACAATTGGTTTTAATCATTTTTATGGTGTTTTAAAATTGAAAGATTACCAAGCTTATTATCTAACTGGAAATGATTATCGAGTTGAAATGTCCTTTAATAAACAATTTGGGTAGATCATTCGAATATCATAAAATTTTCCTTTTACTCTTTTCTACCCTCCAGAATTAGGAATTAAGCATTTGAAAAATTGAGAGAGTTTTTGAAGAAATAGAAGTCAGGGAGCTCTATGGGGACTGAAATTTTTTCTCGACTTAAAATAAGAAATATATTTATTGCGCCTTGTTATTTATTTTCTTCTTAATCATCGATAATTATTCTTTTCTTTAGTTAAAATCATTGAATGATAATGAAATGATTTAATTATTTACCCACATCGGATCGTCCGAGAACCGTCTGCTCAAAATTTAATAATCCAGGAAATAGGGAAATTAATTCTCGCCTTCCCTCTCCCTGGCCCTGGTCTCCGTTTTATTTTACGCCGTCCGACCACCGACCGCCAATTTGCATTATCGATTTTTAATTCCTCCATTTTCGGCTTCGCACTTCCCACAAGTCCTCGCAAATAGAAAAACCTGTGGCTCCCAACATGTAAAAAAGTATAAAGAAATAATGAAAACCAGGGATTTTACACAATACAGAACATGTATACAGGGTGACAATTTAAAAACTTGAAATTGTCATATATTAAAAACAAAAAACTGAATATAAAACTGAAATTTAAGGCTGAGATACACTTCTAAAAATATTAATTAGAAAGAGAGATATGTGTTTATCAAGGAAAACAATTGAATTAAATGTTCAAAATGATATCTGTTATTTTAAAGCTTTTAATAAAGTCTACTTTCAAATTCTCTATGTAGATTTACGAATGTTTCTCTGGAAATAGTACGGCATTTCTGAACTATTCTATGCTTGAGTTCCTCTAGTGACTTAGGTTGCCTTTTAAAAACCACAGATTTTAGGTAATCCCACAAAAAGAAGTCAAGAGGTGTTAAGTCCGGGCATCTAGGTGGCCATTTAGTATGACCTCTTTTTCCAATCCACTAGTTAGGATATTGAAAATTTAACCATTGCCTAACGGGAACTACATATTGAGGGGCTTCATCCTGTTAGAATTGTAGTAAGCTTTCTTATAAAGATAAATTTCCGTGTATGTCCCTCTGATTTTCTAATTTCCGCACTATTGGTAGTTCGATAGACCTCTGTAGGGTTTCAGCATAAATGTCATCATTTGAATTTTCTAGTACATATAAATATTGGGCCGATAATACCATCTCCCAATATACCACTTCAAATATTAATTTTCTAATTAATAAAAGGTACATTCATACATCACTGAAGAAATATTTTTAACTAGTTGAGGTTCTGCCGTAATTCCTTTTGTCATTATTTCACAACGCTGGATTCTTCTATGCGCGTCGTCGTCATTAACTTCTTGCATTCTTGGCAGTTTAAAGGGATAAAACTTATTAAATTTAGGTACCATTCTTATTGGTTCACGAGATAATCCAGCTGCTACAGCTGCTTGACGAGTTGATAAAGTTGACTTAATTGCAAACTGATCCAGACTTTCAATTTACGTTGTTTCGTCTCGGTTGATTTATCTCTTTATTCGTGACAGAATCAGTTTCTTCAAACTTCGCTACTAGTTGGGAAACATACTCCCGGCTAGCATTTTGACTTGGATGCCTTTCATTGAAACGTTAAGCTGTTCTTAAGAAACATTTATCCTGAATGAAATACAGACCATGAATCATAAATGAAAATAATGCCTACACGTTCAGCTATGTTGTACACCTTTGTTAAAGATAAGAAGTGGTCCTTTTCGCTTAAACTGAAATAAAAGTCAACATAGCGAAATATGTTTTGAGAATAATATAAAGAGTTTTGGTTAGTGGTAAACTGTTTTGTGATTTATGGCATAACTAAGCATAATTTTGACATGCATTCATATGTTTTTAAAATAATTAGGCATTAAAAGAAATTTTACATTAATTGGCTATAATTTATAATAATAATAATAAAGATAATAATAATTAATATTGAACGAAGAGTAATAATATTGACCAAGGGATTACCATAGAAGCCAATAACTTGTTTACCAACAATATATAACGCACTCTTTTTTGTGACAACCTCTGTATTTATATTTAATGTCAAAATATGTCCGATCCAAAAGTAAAATCGACGTGTCCGGGGTTTAAAAAAAATACCCCCCTTTTATAAAATTTATCATTTATTAAATCACAAACCTGTATATAAATATACAGGGCAACTGCGAAAGTTTGGGAAATCTCGAAGCTGGAGATGCTAAAGACCAAAATATGTGAATTTCAAACAATCCTTAGTCCAAAAGTTGATAGTTTGCGAGATACAGGGTGTCAAAATTACAATTCAATTTTCTATTTTTCCTTGTTGCTTAAGAAGCATTTCAGATTTTGGCGTTAAACTCGGTATACGCAGATATTTTAGTATGAGGAACAAGGCTTTGTCACATTTTATGGCCAAACTTCTAGACTGCACCACTTACAGAACTATTTCGGTAAATAACTTATCATAACTTTTTTCTGCTACACTGTATACAACAACTGAAATTTTATTTTCTCGTATCTCGGCAACAAATAAGGTCCACTTGTAAAAAGTATCTAAAGTTAATAGTTTTCGAGATATATGTTTTTAAAAGTTTATTATCACTATTATAGATTTTATAGTGATAGGCAAAAAGGCAATCGCGCTTCCTCGTGGAGAAGGGGGAATCATTTACTTATCACAGATATCAGAAGGATGAAGCTCTGAGTCCTTTCAAAGAGCGTCGACTTCTGCATTGGCTTATAGATGCTTTCCTTAAGGCTGAGCGGTTTTATGTTTTCGATCAGGCTTTTTGGTATTACTCCTGTTGTTGACACAATACTTGGGATTGTCCGCACTTCTCTAATTTCCCATTGTTTTTGTATCTGGTGTTCTAGATCGCTGTACTTAACAACCTCTTCGTTATGTTTCGCTCTGAGGTTGGTATTATTAGAAATAGCTACATCAGTAAAGGTTGTCTTTCTAGAAATTTATATTAGGTGAGGTCTTATGTTACTTATTCGTTGTTCTGTAAGTACAGTACGATCCCAATACAATTTGTGTGGCTCATTTTTAAGAACTGATTCCGGCTTATAGATATAATATGGTTCCTTGGCTGCTGATAAGAGGTTTAGTTTTTCTGGGAACTCTTGATGCAGTATCTTGGCAACTAGATCATGCCGTTCTTTATATTCCGTTGGTGCAAGAGTTTGACATTGTGTGGTTATCTATTTTGTTCAATTTAAGTACATTGATTAGCTATTTCTGTGGAACTGCAACAAAAGCTTTTCGGTGTCCAATAAATGCTGCGAAAAGGTTTCTCTTATTATTAGCTATTCTTTACACCCCATGGCACCTCTGGTACATCCTGTTTATTGAGCCGCTGTGATGCTATTCTTGTCACAATGTCTGTAAATATATTCTGTAATGTAATATATAATTAGTTTATAGAGTGTGGGTAAGCATAGTATTGGCCGATATTTAGCTGGATCTTGAGTGTTTTCCAGTAATTTTGGACATGATTTGGGCCTAGAGCTTTCCACTTATGTAACTTTTATATGACGTTAGCCACTTCGTCAAATGAAAATTGTAAAAATGGCATTTGAGTATACGTTTGACACTTCTCAATCTTCATCCAGCTATTCAGTGTCGAGGTTGCATTCACTAGGCGTTGTTAATTTAATGTCCCAGAACGCCTTGATGGTTTCTTTATTGGGGTAAATGCTAATGGTAGTGTTTGTTGGAGCAGTCGTTGAGCTTTCGATAAAATTGCTTCTTTGAGCGTTCAAAAAATTTTCTTATTAAATATCTTGTTTTTTTTATTATTACAGTTTTTTTTATTACAGTAAATTATTAGATGAAGCTGTTCAAGCGTCGTAACTGCAAGAATATATTCAGGTATAATTATGTTGACAGCATTTAGAAGAATAGCCAATTTGCGGGAGGAATTAACTCTAGGAAGAGCTGGTCTTGTTTATTGTGCCTTTATATTTTGCCATTGCCATTCTTAACTATGTTCTAACTTTAGCATGCACTTCATCATTATGTTCATTGTTTTGGTCTTTATTTGGGATTTCTTGATTTATTATTACTTATGGTAATGGTGCCTGCTCTGGTAGATCTAAGTTTTCTTTCGCTTCTGTTCTCTCTTGATTGGCATTGTCTTGCAAATTATCCCTTACTTCCTTTAAATTTATTATTATTATTATTATTCTACATTTTGGTAAACATTAGAAACCATTAGAAACCACAACCCACCCAACAACACACTAGTCAGATATACTATCCAAAGCAAGGTGATTAAATATTATGGTATAAAAATGTGTTATCATCATGCTACACATTATTCAAATTCAAATTTATTAATCAACAACAATTTATTAATAAATTAATAAATTATTAATTTATTAATAAATTGTTGTTGATTAATAACAATAACTTCAGAATTAATTTACAATTTCTTATTAGTTATTAAAAGTTTTTCGCAATTTGACATGCACTTAGGTGCGTAAACACCTGTGTGTGCCTAAAGTAAATTACACAAAAGAAATTAATATGTAAATTAACCAAAACCTGTAACTAACTTACAACCAAAATCAATATAACTTGACCTACACTATCAATAGAAAGGAACAAAAAATCGAACCACCATATAACCATAAATAAAAATTGATCTTTTCCGTTTGAACTAATATAAAAATATAAATTTCCTACAACCTAACTAAATTGTTTAATATTGTAAATTTTAAATATAAATATCTCTAAAACTGTTAACTTTAAACGCGTTAACCTTTCTTGGAGCAAGGGGATATTTCCATCTTGCCTAAAATCAGCTAAAGTTATCCCAATTCACAAGGGTGAAGCTCTTGATAATCCTTCCAACTTTCGTCCCATCTCTCTCTTGTCTACGCTATCAAAGGTAATCGAAAAACTGGTTAAAAATCGAATAATGTCCTTTTTAAAGTCCAAAAACATCCTCACCAGACTTCAACTTGGCTTCCGTGAAAATACCAGTACCAATGATGCCATGCTTAATTTTTTTCATGAGCTTTACTCCCAGATAAATGCTGGTGGAGTTTCGGCGGCAGCTTTTTGTGATTTGTCGAAGGCTTTCGATTGTGTCTGCCACAGGATTCTGCTGCGGAAGCTTTATCATTATGGATTTCGGGGAGTTTCATCTTCTTGGTTTGCTTCCTATCTGCAAGATCGGCAACAACGAGTGCTTGTAGGATCTTAGATAGGATTACCATCCTATCACCTTGGGAGTTCCTCAGGGTTTAGTTTTGGGGCCTATACTTTTCCTCCTATACATAAATGATCTTACTAATCTTAATGTACGGGGGAAATTTACTCTATTTGCCGATGATACCACACTTCTTTGGCACAGCCCAGACACAGATACTCCGCGAACTACATTAGCAACTGATCTTCAGGCAGTAAATCTCTGGTTTGAATCAAACTTGCTGTCACTAAATCCTCAAAAAACCAAATTATTGTGTTTTAAGTGTGCTTTAGACCACGTGCCTTTTTCTAATTCAGTAGTTCAGCAGTTTGATAATACAAAATTTTTAGGTATATTCATTGACAGAGAACTCAGATTTGAAGAGCATATCCTCGATACTTGCAAAAAGGTGTCTGCAGGTTGTTTTGCAGTCAGAGCGGCTACCCTGGAGTTTGGCATGGAATTTGGAAGATCTGTATATTTTTCATTAATTGAATCCCACCTTAGGTATGCCATTTGCTTCTGGGGTAATGCAGCTGCCTACCTTCTACAAATGCTGCTTGTTTTACAGAAGCGTGCTGTACGTTACATCTGTGAGGCTAAACCAAGAGATTCCTGTCGCCCATTATTTGTTAGGCTGGGCATACACACTGTCTTCTCCCTCTACATTCAGGAAGTGGCCTGCTTACTTTTTGCAAATCGCTTTAAATTTATAACCCCAAATCCGAGATACTTAATGCGTCAAGTGAACGATCTAAATCTTCCAATCCCCTCCTCCACATTAACTAAAAAATCTATTTTCTACGAGGGAAAAAATGTTCAATCGTTTACCAGGTGGAATCAGGGAGGCATCATGTATTGACACTTTTAAACGTAAATTGAAAATACTCTTGACCGAAAAATGTTACTATTCACTGGATGAATACTACGTCGACACATTCTAATTTTCCCTAAGTGTAAGTTTACAGTATTTGAATTTTATTTGTTTGTATGGTTTAAATTCTTTGCTGTCTTATACTTGAGGGGATAATTATGGAATTTAATTTACTTTTTATGTATTTTTTTTCTGCTGTTCTTATGTATTGTTTTCTGATGTTTGTTTTGGAACTCGAGTGTGTATGGGGTGTAGTGTTTAAGTTTAGTGGTATTAATTTAAGGTAGCTTTGTTTAGAACAATTTTTCTTTGTTAATAACAATAAAGCATGTTTTTTTTTGTTTTTTCTTAATTTTTCGATCAATTGTTGTATACAGCTTAGCACAAAAAAGTAAAAAAGTTACAGGGTGTGCCAACAAGGTGTACGGCTAAGATAGTGCCTTAACTATACGAGGTAGAGCAAAAAGTTCTACAGCAAAGTTGTAGGGTTGACAAAAACCTACGAACTAAAAATATTTTTATGTATACTGGGTGTGTCACAAAAAAGTTACTATAAAATATGATTTTTTTTTAAATGGTACGCCCTGTATATTATGGTACCAAAATGTGAGGCAAAAAGAGTACTTTACTTTGGTATAACGTTTTTAAAATTTCCGTGCGGCGTTGCAACGTAATTAATTTTTTTATGTTATTTTTTGCCTTTTAGAGGGTTCGCTTAAAATACTATGCATAAAACGGGTATTCTTTAAGTTTTGATCAAGATTGCTTAAAAACATTGGTTTAAATGTCAAATAATAATTGTCAGATTATTAGTTTTATGACAGCAGTAGACAAGATCAATGTTTTTTCTTCAAAAACCACTTTAGAAATTATCAGTGAATTAGTTAATCGATTTTTAATTTTTATTGTTCATTTTGTAATCAATATGAATTTTCCTCGTGAGGAATTTGTTGATATGATATATGCCCTTGGAGCTGCTGAAAGAAATAGCCTTTTGGCACCTAGAATTTATGCGCAACTTTATCCTGCAAGGAGACATCCCCAAGCACAAGTGTTTCAAAAACTAAAAGAAAGATTTGAGAGAACAGGAAGTGTAATTTATGAAAAACATGAACGGGTGAAGCCAGTTACAAATGAGGATAACAGTATGACAGTAGCTTTAAGTGTCGTTGAAGATCCTCATAAAAGCGTTAGGCAACTTGCTAAAGAATTAGCCTTTAGTGCAACATCAATATCTCGCATGCTTCGAAGCGAAAAATTCCATCCTTACCATATTCAATTGTTGCAGGAATTACTTCCGCAGGATTATAAAGCAAGAATGCCTTTCTGTCAGTGGGCGCAAAATAAGATTCGTCAGCCTGAATTTTTAAATTTTGTGCTTTTTTCGGATGAAGCTACATTCCATAATAATGGCAGTGTTAATAAACATAATTTTCATTATTACGACACCAGCAATCCATTCTTCACCCGAGAAATTCATCATCAACATAGATGGTCGCTTAATGTTTGGGCAGGAATAATAGGACATTACGTTATTGGACCGCACTTTTTTAATGGACATCTGAAAATGAAAATGTGAAATGTATTTAAACTTTTTACAAAACGATTTTAATGTCCTTCTACAAACGTTGCTTGACCATGTTCGAGATGGGATTTGGTTTCAGCATGACGGCGCTCCAGCTCATTATAGCCATGCTGTTAGAAATTTTTTAAATGAGCATTTTGATGGCCGGTGGATAGGGAGAGGTGGGCCGGTCTCCAGATTTGACCAAACAAGATTTTTTCTTGTGGGGATATGTGAAGGAAAAAGTCTATCAAACAACTCCTACCACAAGTGAAAATATGAAAAATAAAATTTGGGAGATTTTTCAAACAGTCACGCCAATTATGTTGGCAAAGGTTAATGACTCATTCTCAAAAAGGGTAAACGCTTGCGTACAAAATTTAGGAGGTCATATTGAACACAATTTATAATAATTGTAATTGATCTTTAAAATTTGAAATTAGTGTAACGATGTACACTTATGCAAAAATACGTAAGTACCTACCTAGTATGTAATTTAATTTTGGTGTTTTTTTTAGCAGTTTAGGTGAATAATTGTGTTGGTTAATTTTTCAAGTATGTAATAATAATAATATTAATTGTAGGAAAAGTAATAATTCTAATTCTTCAATAATTTTTTCTAAGCAATCTTGATCAAAACTTAAAGAATACCCGTTTTATGCATAGTATTTTACAGAAAAGTTAAAATATCTCAAAAAGTACTTGGTTTAGCTATAGGATATATTAAATTAAAAATGAAGGTATTTGAGGGACAAACTTAATTAGATAAAAATATACAGGGTGTTCCATTTGAAAAATTTGAGATATTGCGTATTTAATTTCAGCAAGTTTAAAAGTTCTTTAAAAACACCCTGTATTAAAAAATTACAAATCATCATAGTCATCCTAGAGGAGGTACCCTAGACTAACTGTGGTATAAGTTTCATAGGCGCAAAATAAATTTTAAGTAAATTATGATTTTTTAAACCAACCCTCTAAAAGGCAAAAAATAACATAAAAAAATTAATTACGTTGCAACGCCGCACGGAAATTTTAAAAACGTTATATCAAAGTAAAGTACTCTTTTTGCCTCACATTTTAGTACCATAATATACAGGGCGTACCATTTAAAAAAAAAACATATTTTATAGTAACTTTTTTGTGACACACCCGGTATACATAAAAATATTTTTAGTTCGTAGGTTTTTGTCAACCCTACAACTTTGCTGTAGAACTTTTTGCTCTACCTCGTATAGTTAAGGCGCTATCTTAGCCGTACACCTTGTTGGCACACCCTGTATAAGGTATTTACTGAAATAGTGCTCTAACGCAATGACGCGCTCTAAAAGTTTAGCTATAAAAAATAATAGCGCCTTGTTTCTTATACTAGAAAGCCTTCCTATACCGAGTTTTGCGCCAAAATCTAAAAAGCTTAATGAAATAAGGAAAAATATATAATAAAATTAGACACTCTGTATATTTTATTTTATATTTGTTGTTGCCCAAATAAAGAAAAAAAAATCATGTTGTCTTGAAACCTATATAGAACGTTTGATAAGCGCTGATTTCTAACCAAGCCCTGACCAGACAGAGAGCGGAAAACCGGATCACTGAGGAGAGAGACAGACATACCCCATCATTTGCGACGATTATCGTTGCTCTGTGACAAAAACAAGACTGTCCTAAGGGTTTTTAGTGGCTTTATTAGTTTTGCAGTGTTCTAATTAAGGTGGTTGCATGTAATTTTCCAGGGTATTTCTTTGGCTCATTAGTCTTATTTATCTATTAGCTTTTGAACTACTTTTTTATTACCCTTAAGAATCATATAGGTTTACTAAGGTTATGTTTGTTATTTGCATTGCAGCGGCATCGCCGATTATACGGCTTTTGCCGGTTCGCCGTTGATAATGTCTTTATCGATCACACAAAATTTAAACGGTGATGATTTTTAATCATAATTAGCTCGGAAGGTTTTTTATTTTTAACAAAAACAATTGAAATCCAATAATAAAAACAGATGCATAATAATAGTGTATAACTTTTTAGTACTGCTGCGCCGTGACGATGTGTGCTATCTTTCCATCTTCTTTCTACCTAATGTAGGTTTCGATTGTATGATAATGCGGTTGTTTATTGTTTGTATAGAATTTATTTGACGCTTTGGTGTTTATGTGCAATGGTTTGATAAATTAGTGGTGCGTGCAATGGAAAAACGGTGCAACAATTACGGCTAGTCGGCGCAGAACTGTCAAAAAGCCCCCCGGCCAAAAGACAATAAAAGGGTGCTGACAAAAATGGCCGCTGAAACCAGAAAATCCCGTAAAAGTAACTTTTCACAGGAAGAGGTCGATGTTCTGATCACGACAGTTCTGCAGAACCACGATATTTTATATAAGGAAACGTCGAAAAGTTTTTTCCACAAGGAAATCCGTAACCAGGTATGGAATATCGTTTTGGAAGAGGTCAATAAAGTGTCCCAAGAAAAACGAACTCTAAATGAAATTAAGAATAAATGGAAGAAGTGTCAACATAATCCCGGTGCTTTTTGTAACTTACCTGTTGGGGAACGGGAGGAATTTGACGATATAGGTAGGTGAAGGGACTTATTTTAAGGTTATTTATTAATTGGCAGATTTCCGATTTGTTTTGATGCGCTTGTTTTATGACTGCTGGAAAAAATCCTACATTGACATTTTAAATGTCACTATTCCCCACTACTGTTCATCAGTGTGTTTATTATTTTATATTTTGATTTTTTTTGCATAAATATTCACCTCTTTTTTATAAAGTCTGTCATAAGATTGATTATTTTCCTTCTCAGTAAGGAACCCTGAAAAACCCTTAATATATTAAGCAATAATTCTGCTACATACATACATTTAACCAACATTTGTAAAGTAAATAAATAAATCAGGAAGTTATGAAAAATATTATGGTAAAGATCCAGTTTAGCAACTCTTCTCAAAATCTCACTTAAAATTATGGGAAAATACTTGAAATGTGGAGCAATATTCCGATACTAGAAGAGCAAATTTACAAGTTAAAGATTGTTTTTTTTTTTAAGAAAACCTAGAAAATTCACTAGAAAAAATATAGAGAGCTTTTGTCACCAATATCCTGTTAAAACCCAAGCTAACTAATCCCAATCCAACCTGACCCTACTATAAGAGAATTGAAAACAAATGTTTGAATATATACGTATACAGTATTAGATATAATATATTACTATCAAAAATGTGCTAATTATTGTAAAATGACATACAGTGGACCGCAAAAGTGATGGTACAATAGACAATTTATATATAAATTTTATTTATAATTTTTATATGAAATAAAAATCAATTTTTACTTTTATGTATTTATTTTTTCCAATGCCCAACATCATAACATAAACCTATTTGCATAATATATCTAACACACAATAAACAAAAAAATAAAATAAAATTTTCTATAAAAATTTAATCCACAAAAGTCAAGGTACTCTTAATTTGTGTAAATCAAAATATGCAAGTATCTCTTAAATTTATTGTTATTTTGTTATTTGCTAATAAGAACATTCCTCTAATACTATTCTGGCATTCGTTTTCAGTATTCACTAGAATATTTCTTCTTAACTTTGACTGGTAAATACAGTGATAATCATGGGAAGAACAGAATTAAGTGTCAGTGAGCGGAAAATTATTATTAATTTGCATAGAGAGGGAAAATCATACACCAAAATTGCAGAAGTGATTAAAAGAAGCAGGTCCACTATACAAAAAGTAGTAAATCGTTTTCAAAATGAAAACAGAATTGAAAATAAAACGCGAACAGGACATCCTACAAATCCTGTAGTGCACGTAAGAAGCCCCATGTTAGCGATATTAATAGAAAAAAGAGACTGGAATTCACTGAAAAGTACAAGTCTATTGAACTTGATTTCTGGGATAAAGTTATCTGGTCAGATGAAAGTAAATTTAACATTTTTGGGTCCGATGGTCGTGTCAAGGTGTGGAGGAAACCCGGTGAAGCTCTTAATCCGAAAAATACAATCAAAACAGTGAAACATGGAGGAGGTGGAGTAATGGTTTGGGGTTGCATGGCAACTTCAGGTGTAGGAAATATTGTTTTTATCGACGAAACAATGGATCAAAAAGTATACTTAAATATTTTAAAAGAAAATTTACGTGCCAGTGCTGAAAAATTAGGGTTGCATGAGAACTATTACTTTCAACAGGATAACGACCCTAAGCACAAAGCTTATACAGTACGTCAGTGGTTGGTTTTTAATACTCCCCATCTGCTGGAAACTCCTCCCCAAAGTCCCGATCTTAATCCTATAGAAAATTTATGGGATGTTTTGGGGAGAAAAATTCGGCAACATGTGATTCATAATAAATCAGACTTAAAACAGGTAATTTTAGAAGAGTGGCCAAAAATATCCAACGATGTGACGAAAAAACTAGTTCATTCAATGCCAAATCGCTTAAAAGAGGTTATTAAACTGAAGGGTTTTCCCACGCGTTATTGACAGAACTTTATTAGCCTATAGTCTGAAATGTACCTTGACTTTTGTGGATTAAATTTTTGTAAGAAATTTTATTTTATTTTTTTATTTATTGTATGTTAGATATATTATGGAAATAGGTTTATGTTATGATGTAGGGCATTAGAAAAAATAAATACATAAAAGTAAAAATTGATTTTTATTTCATAAAAAAATTATAAATAAAATTTGTATTGTAATTCTCTATTGTACCATGACTTTTCTGGGCCACTGTAGTTATTGGAAGGTTTCCTCACATCTTTCAGTGTCTAACTAGACTAGACCCTATTTTCCCATAATGTTAGGTTGGATTTATAATCCCAGGAATGATTAAAATGTATTAAGGTCAAAATTTATTTCTTTCATATATGAACTTGTTATTATTTTTCATATAATAAATGAAAACACTTCTAATCAATGCTCTACATAGCAGTGGTACCCAAGTAACCAAATTTTTTAAACATAATTTATATTCTGCATAGCGCCCTAGTTCAACTCAATTTAGTTTTCATTGTATATTTTGTACTTAGCTGTATTTCTTAAGAAGTGAAGTTGATAAGATGCTTCAACAAAAGTTTTTTTTATGATCAATATGTGTGTTCCACTTGAGATTTTCATCTAGCATCAGACCCAGGTATTTTTTGTTCTTTTTAATTCTGGCTAGTTAGTGATTTGGATAAAGTCATTATTTACTCTGAATATTGACCAAAATATCTGAATTATTATCAGAGTACAATAGACCAGTATTGTCTGCATGGTCTAAACCAGCTACCTTAAAGATAACAACATAAAGCAAGTATGAAAGTAGACCCAATACTGATCTTTGAGGTACACCACAATGATATGTCAAGGTATCACTGTTCTGCCCATTTACATACATATACAGTGGTGGATAAAAGTATGGAAATTTGTTGAAATTTTTAATATTTTTGTTGTACACAAGTTATATATTGTAGCAATATATTTTTCATGCTAAAACTATATGTAATAAGGGATTATATTTTATTCAAAAAATCAAAAATATACCAGTTTTCAAAAAAACAAAAATTAAAATAGAAAATTAATTAGACAAAAGTATGGAAACTTATAAAAAAATTCAATATTTTGTGGCATGTCAGTTGACATTCAATACTGCTTGATATCTTCTAGGTAGAGAATCAATGAGGTTCTGGCAAATTTCCACAGAAACCTTCTTCCTTTCTTCCTGCACATTTTCTCAAAGTTCATAAAAAAAGGCATTTATTTTCAACAGGTTTGTTACCTGTAGTTGGGAAATAATAAAAAAAAGAAAGAGAAACAATAAAAATATGTTGAAGTTTGTACTTCAGCACATGCAAAGCAGGAAAGAAAAAAGAAAATAACAAAATATGTATAAAAATGGCAAATAAAAATGCTTAACATTCTATGTACTTAAACAGACTATCTATATACATACTAGAAAGACTCTGTATCATCATCAAACTCTGAATCACCTATCTAATTTATACTTTTTATAATGGATCTTAAACTGTCAACATAAATATCTCACTGTTCATGTAAATTATTAGTAAACTAATTCTGACATGTTATATAAATAGGGGATTTAAACAAAATATATGTTTGTTTGTTTGCTATATTTTTTTTAAATTTCTCTTTCTAAATGGTTCCAAAAGTTCTTAATAAGGTTGAGATCTGGAGACCACACTGACCATTCTCAAAAACTCCATTTTCAGCAAAAAATTTTTTGAAATGTCCAGCGGGGCATTTTTTCCTCTGCATAGGGCATCATTACATTTTTAAGGATATTCCTGTAGATAAAACAATCCATTTTTTCATCTATTTTCACTATAGGACCAGTACCAGATCAGGAAAATCATCCCCACATCATAATGTTCCCACCACCATGTTTCAGTGTTGGAGTTTGAGATATTTAACATCAAATCTTTTGCCAACTGGTTTTCTTACATATCATTTTCTGTTAGATCCAAAGAGGTTATACTTGCTTTCATCTCTAAAAAGCAGGGTGAAGCATTTTTCTGGTCTCCAAGTAATATGCTGTTGGGCAAATTTTTATATGGGCCTTATTTTTATTACCTACTATTTTTTACTAATCGATTTTTCCTTAATATTTTTGACACTGCACCCTTACTAATTCTTAAATTTCTTGCAATTATTATTTTTTGTTTGAGCCCACTATTTGTTAGCTATAAAACTTTCTTTCTCAGACCTTCCAAAAAATATTTGTTTTTTCCCATAATTTAGAAACTTTTGCCTTCTACTGGCTACAATGTGCATTAGCCAACAAACAACAATAAACTAAATATTATTATTATTATTATTATTATAATTATTATTTTGACAATAGCAGGAGGTGAGACCGATGAAGCTATTGTTTCTTCCGTATGTTTCAGGCTTCAGTAGATGGACCTGCTCACATGCAGTAGTGGATCATTCTCTCCGAATTTTGTCCCAGCTCAGCATCAACGCGATTCTTGAAGATATTCGTATTTCGGGCCGTCACCGTTTCCTGATTTAACGAGTTCCACAAGTGCACTGCACGATTTGTTACAAAGTTTTTTCTGGGAAGTTTTGCCGTTCTTTCTTTTTCAAGCTTCCTTGTATGTCCTCGGAGATGATGGTTTTGGCTATAGTGGAAAAAGTTCGCCAAATTGCACTGGTAATAACCACTGGTAATCTTGTAGGTTTCGATGAGATCGCCTCTATGTCTTCGCTCTCTGAGAGTGGTCAAACCAAACCTGATTAATCTTTCTGGATATGGCACCTCGCTTAATTCGTAAGGGATTTTTGTTACTTTGCACTGTAATTTCTCCAATTGGTCTATATCTTTAATATAATATGGATTCCATACAACAAAGGCATATTCTATTTTTGGTCTTATGTAACTTTTGTATAGAGTGGATATCATTTCAATAGAATGGTCCCTAAAAGGTTGTTTTATCAGATAGACTAGCAAGTTTGCTTTTTTACAAATTCTGGTTATATGACGTTCTCATTTTAGGTCTGATGTTATTAGGACTCCTAGATCATTTTGTTCGTTCACTGATTTTAAGGCACATCCATCCAGAAAATATTCATTATCAGGATTATCTGGACCGATCCTCAACACTGTGCATTTGGATGTGTTTAGTTTCATACCCCATTGCCTTGACCACATCTCAATATTTTGCAGGTCTGCCTGGAGCAGCACTGCACTGGTTAGAGGATTAGCATATATTTTGCAGTCATCTGCAAACAGACTTGTGTCCATCTTTATAAGTCCAACTAGATCAAACAAATATGATGTAAAAATCACTGGGCCAACTACCGATCCCTGGATAACGCCGCTGCTCACTCGATGTGGACTGGACAGCTCCCCATTGACTATAACCTGGTAGAATCTCTCATTCAGTAATGCCTTGATCAGATCAAGCAGCTTTCCTCTGACTCCAAAATGCTCCAGCTTTAGAGCTTGTGCGGGACTTTATCAAATGCCTTTTCATAGTCAAGATATATTATGTCTGTTGGCTGGCCATTGTCGTGATTTTTTGTCCAGTCATTCAAACACTCTAAAAGGTTTGTTGTTGTTGAACGTTTAGGCAAAAATCCATGCTGAGAGGCAGGTATCAAACCATTCTCCAGAAAGAATGCTATGATTGCTATGAGCTCCTTAACTATTACTTTCTCTATACATTTCAGTGGGTTGCATGTGAGGCTGATAGGTCTGTAGTTTTCCAGTTAGTTATATACACTTAGAAAAACTCAAACTAAAAAAATTTCCATTCTTTTGTCCTCCATCTTAAAAAACAATAAACATGGTGATAAAAAAAGGAATGCACACAACAACTATTTATCTGCAAAAAAGTATGCACCAACAAAATGTATTCATACCATAAAATATTTGTGGCTTTATTGGCTGGTACTTTAATAGTAAACAAAAACAAAAAATTTCCATACTTTTGTCTGCCACTGTACCTTTGCTTTCTGTTTATCAATTATGACTTACTACATCAAGTCATGATTTACTACTATCAAATACTTTTCTCAGGTCAACAAAGACTGCTATTATTATTATTTTATTGTTATTTAAATCAGTTCAAATAGAGTTATTCAGATGAGATATCATGTCAGTATTGTAAATATATTGACTTAAAAATAGCCACATAATATAATCATAGTGGTATCTCCATATTAGCATGGGATGTAACCTGTTGTTAATTTTTTAACTCATATATATATAGATAACTTCACTCATAAATAAATGTAATTTGTAAGCCTTTGGCTTTTCAAATACATCCAAATGAACCCTTTCACAAGGCAAATATATAGTTTCTTCATTTCCATCCATAGTTTCTTTCATTATTAAAGCCTGCAAGATCTTTTGATAAATTCAAACAGCTCTATTTATAGTATGTTCAAAGTGGTAAAAAAAAGTGAAGAAAAGACTTAAGGGACTAAAAACACCCAAATCATTGACCAAGTCAAGCTGCCTCAAGGGTACCTTCAATAACATATTGACAAGGAGGAGAGACCTTTAACAAGTAAATTTTATAAACCCACATTTCTCAACATTTAATGACATTTCATTCGACTTACACCAGGAAAATACTCTGTTTATATTTATCTAAAATGCCAGCTGATCCTGAGAGAAGGAAATGTGCTGATAAATCATCAGAGAATAGTAAGAATTCAGAGTGCAATAGCGATCCAAGGTGATTGACAAAGAGGCTGAATAACTATGTTCCTAGATGAGAGCCCTGAGGAGACTTGTTGGAGATGTTGTCTAAAATGGGTCAACAATCAGATAAGACTTAATCCAAAGTAAAATGGACACTCTGATGTTAAGATCTGAAATGTAAGAGATAAAAATATTATGGTTGATCTTACGGAAGTCTTTAGTCTATGAATATTTCATTACCGTTGCCAAAAGATTTAAAGATAAGTTGCTAATAACAAATTCATGTTGCTGATCTCCAATTATTTTCTGTAAGTTGTCACTAAGAACCACCTATAGCCAGTGCTTGAACAGCCTAGATAATAATTAGGTATTACATATAAAAAACATTTTATTTAAAAAAAGACCAGTTACAAACTAAAAATCTATTTCCAAAGTCCTAAGCTGTGAAGTTAAAAATATGTCATTCTAGTGTCTCATTTATGTCCCATCCTCAAAAAAATTATTGAAATTATAGTAAGCTCTTTCCCCCAGATATGCTGTGAGTTTTCTAATAATTTTTGGTGAAGGTACTTGTCTCAGGGTTAGAGGAAGTCCCATATTTTACATACTTTTAAAATATTATGCACAACATTCCTTTAAATAACAGTAAAATTTGGTTTTATATTTTGTGTCATGATGATGTTGACCTGCCTTATCAGAGAAAAGAGAAAAATTATTTACTACAAACTTTGTGGTTTATGTACAAACCATATGTTGCTAGACTTTGTGGAGGGGATACTAATGGGACAATATTTATTAATTTTTATGCCCAGATTTAAAAATACGCCTCACATACATACATTAGATAACTTCCAGTCAACACAAATTACTAATATTGCATCTGCTTTTATTGAACATGGCAAACACATCATCAACATATTATCTTAACCAAACTCATGGAAAGTATTGGAGTGTCTTTTTTGCATTCAACTCAAAACGGTGCATAAAGAGCTTTGCCGGAAAAGGCAATTAATTACCCATTCCTGTACCCCCAAGGTGTTCATAATACAAATTGTTGTATTGAAAAAATTGTTGTACTTTTTAAAGTTCAATCAGATATTTCAAACTTTCTGGTAGATTCTTTCTTTCTTTCAAGTACTTTATTGTCGAAAATTTGGTACATGTACACGAATTTTATTGACAAAGCTTCAGAAAATAAATACAATCAAATCAGATTTTACAAAACAAATATAAAAAATGTATACAACATATAAAATGCCAAAAAAAAAAATGCAAGAGAAAAATGTTACAAACAAAATCTTTATAAAGCAAAATATATGCATGTAGACAAAGGTAGCAGAGATAAAGGGACACGTCTGGTATTAATCTGTCTGGTAGGATAACTGTGATGTCGGATTGGAAAACTGTTCTTATTTTTGAATATTAAACATGCAGTTTCCAATTTGTCAAAATACGGCTCTCTTTGAAAAGATTACCACAATGCATTCTAGAATGGGCCTTAAATAAACTTCTGACAGCCCTCTTTTGCAGCACAAAAACAGACTGAAACAGATAATTTGAACATGCACCCCAAAATGGAAGAGCATACCTTAAATGCGACTCGAACAAAGCAAAGTACACATCACGAGCAACATCCCTCCCCAGTTCATGAACGGTTGCCCTAACAGAGAAGCAGCCAGAAGCAAGTTTTTTATTTAACTTTATTATATGATCAGAAAACTTTAAATCTTTATCAATGACTAAACCAAGAAATGCAGAATTGTCTACCATGTCCAATGCGTTCTCACCAAAATCAAGACTCTCAGCTTGAAAATTGAAACCAATAATATGGGACTTTGACATATTTAAGCAAAGTTGATTGGAATCACACCATTGCTTTAATTTCAGGAGATCGGCTGCAACATTTCTGACAAGCTGCTTGGGATCTTTATTCGACCATAAAACCATTGTGTCGTCAGCAAACAATGTAAAATGTCCACATATGCTAAGAGTAATAAGATCATTAATGTATACAAGAAATAGAAGGGGACCAAGAACTGACCCATGTGGAACACCACAATCAACAGACTCCCTACCAGAAAAGTCACCATTAAGGTACACAGACTGCTCGCGACCAGACAAATAGCACTCAAACCACTTCAGTGCAACGCCCCTAACTCCATAAGCAGAAAGCTTCTGAAGCAGTATCCTATGACTCACACAATCAAAAGCTTTGGACAAGTCACAGAACACCGCCGCAGTCGCCTCGACATCAAAAGAATCCAGACTTTATTTTCATTTGAAATTAGATTATTGACTTTTGAAATAAACTGTTGACTGTTTTGACTAAAAAACATTCATAGGGTAATTTAAATGTCTCCAATTACTCTATCAAAAACTGTAAAATGTTGTAAGTTGAGGATCATGGGGACATGGAGACATTTGGTTTTATTTAATTGTCAGGTTTATGGATTTTTGATAAACAATATAATTTTTGAATTGTTGAAACAAGGTTATTGTAATCGTTTAATGCTGTTTTAACCTTTGAAATATTCTGCTTAGTCTAAAATAACAGCAATGTTTTCTTTGTGGGCTTTTAAATTGAAGCAATATTTTTCTCTTAGTCGTTTAATAATTTAGATTAGAAGTGGTATTTTGTGGGTGTATTGGTCAATTGTTAGACTAGAGAAATTTAAGTAAATTTCCATTTTATATTTTATTACTTTTTTACCGCCCTTTTCTATCTTATTTTATCTACTTCCTTATCCTATGTGATATGTATTTTTTTAATTTGACAAGAGAGAACTACGGCTTCGAGCCCTGAAGATGAATTAAATATATGTTGAAACGTTGGCTAGAAACAAATAGTTTTCTTTACCAATTGACCAATACACCCACAAAATACCACTTTTAATACAAAATCTCTGGTCACAAATACACAAGAATAAATATTATTGGAACCTGATGTGTTTTTCAATTTTTCAATCTTGAGATTTGGTTGCGATAGTTTCTTTAGCACATGCTGTCGAAGGCTCTGTCAAGTATTGACAATTCGACAATTACTATAATCTCGTCCAGGTTGTTTTTGCAGTTTAAAGCTGATGCAAAATTAAGACTTATTAGAAGATTTGATGGTTTATCCTTTGAACTCCTGTTAGAGAGTAGAATAGTCAAGGCACATTTAAATTCCTGAGAGGAATATCTCAGAAGTTAATCTTTAATTGTATTGTAACGATATCGGCAACGCCGCAAGGTAATTTATAGGTATTCCATACTCCTTTGCCGTCGAACTTTCCTGGCATAACTTACATAATTCATTTGCATTCCAATATTGAAATGAATAGGGCCACGCCTTACGTTTATTTCTATTTGTATTTTCTTTTGTACTGCTCCCAATTTTTCTAATTCTTCTTTAGCTAAACAGCTCTCTCAGAAATACTTCAAAAGAGGTCATTAACTCTTTTTGTTTAATTTGAAGATCTTCTATAAATTTTGAATCTCATTCCTTATGTTGTTCGTCTTGTTTCTCTTGTTCATCTCTGCGTCTTTAATCGCGTTTTTTTTGCTCCATTTAGGATCAGCTCTTAAGTCTTTATGCCTTCTTTCATAGTCTTTATCAGATCTTGTTTTTGTCTTGCTCTTTAGTTTTTTTTCTTTCCTGGTCTTAATATAAGAACTTTATTTTCTTTTGTCGGTTGGGCAAGACCTTTAACTCTTTAATGGATCTTCCTGTTTCGTTCTTGTTATTCTTTTGTCTGTTTATAGTCTTTTTCTTGAAGCCTCAGTAATCTAGATTCTAGACAATCAATATTTTAGTACAATGTAGTGGCATCAGAAACTAATAAGTTATTTATTGTGGCTTATTTGTAAAAAAGCAATGTTATTGATGGAAATAACAAACAACATCTGTTCCAGGACAAATTAGCCTTGCAGTGAGAAATTGCAATTATGATTATTTTTTTAAGACAAATGCTATGAGTATAGTCACAGTCAAAACCTTGAATAAATGGAAAGCGGCCAGCAAATAGTTCACAGTGAGTGTTGGTGATGCGACTTGTCTTCAATGTTGTATATCTCTTCAAGTAAACTCTTTGAGGTGGTGACTTCTTTCTAGATATAGATCAATAATCCAGTTTAATCATAGCAAGGGATTGTTTAAGTTAAAATTGACAAGTGTCTAATAAAGTAAATAAAGTATATGATCATGTAAACTAGAATAATTCATATATTGATTCTTTTAATAAACACAAAAGAAATAAAGCTATTTTCGAGAAATGTTTTATAAAAAAATCAAACCAGGTTTAAGTATACCATTAAATTGCCAAAAAGACTAAAACATTGAGCCAAGTAATATCCTCTCTAAGAGAAGCACTGCAACCATTAAAACCAATTTATCCTCTTAAATATAGTGATAATCTAGTCCATAAGTAGCATACATAAAAAAAAAACTGGTATAAAACATGAAGCCAAAAAAGCATCGCAACCCAAATCCAGTATCCAGAGGCTTCCGAACGGTTTACGAGCCTCAATTTAAAAGGACGGTAATCCTATATGCCGAACAAAAAAGTAACCAAGAGGCACGCAAACGATTTGGTATCAGCGAGGACACGATTAAAAGATGGCGCAGAACCAGATCAAATATCATGGAGGTGGCGCAGCAGTGCATCAGAAGGTCCCAAAGACATTCCCTGGGCCGCTCCAGCGTCAGCGAAGAAACCGGTAAAAACGAACTTTTTGGAACCGACACTTCTGAGAGAACGGTAGAGAAATCAAAACATGATTTAGGTATTGGTCTTAGTCTCTATAAAAACCTTGTATTCATTTAATTTTAGTTATCTTAGATGATGTAGACGCTTTTTTTATAGATTCCATGCCTCTAAAGCAAAGACTGTCACATGGAGATTCTGGCTCTTCAGTTACTACATCACCGGCTCCTCAAGAAAGTGTGCTGCAGAGTCAGCCCATATCACCCACAAAACTTAAGGTAATTTTATAGAATTTTAACAACAAAAATCATTAAATTGAATTTTATGGAGAATTGATGCATTATTTTATTTAGTGGGTTAGCTCTTTGATTAAATTGATTCTATAAAAGGCCTTGTTAGTATATTAAATCTGAATCAGGAGTTGGCTCTTTTGTACAAATCTTGTGATTCATTAAGGGATATTGAGATATTAAGGGTTGTATAACTTGAAACTCTACTTAAGAATGTTTTATAGTACTAGTTAGTATTATTGTGTTGATTTTGGTTGTATAGGTAATATAACAGTGGTGGAAACATTTACAAAATTGGAACTTTTTATTTTGACAAATATATTTCTTTCTAATATTTATTGCAGTGTATACATAGTAGAATACGATTTGACGATATTTATTTATGTTTTCATATAAAATATTGATTGATCATTTTAAATTATAGCTAATTTTCGTATAACAGTTGCAAATAAGTATGGAAACTATTTTATAAAAAAAAACGATATTATAAAAATTATGATTAATACTTTTTGGTATTTTGTAGAATACCCATCAGCATCTAAGACTGCCTGACATCTTCTAGGCATGGAGTCGACCAATTTTTAAAAAGTTTATGCAGGAATTTTTGACCACATAGATTTAATAATAGTAAAAGTTGTTGCTGGTTTTTTATATTGGAATGCATCTGAATACGGCGATCTAAGATGTCCCAAAGATGTTCAATGGGGTTTAAATCTGGGGATGGAGATTCCAGAACAGTTTTTTTTGGATTGGCTTCTGACGAAACCAATCTGTCACTAACTTAGATGAATGTTTCGGATCATTGTCCTGTTAAAATATCCATTCCAATGGCATATCTTCTTGTGCAAGCATTGTATTTTCCAATATCTCTGTATTATAATTGGTCAATTTTACCCTTCACTTGAATAATTGGCCTTGTCCCAGATCGGGAAAAACATCCCCGTCTGGGGATTTTCGGTCTCCTTACGTATTTCTTGCCATTCACATATTACTAATATTGACAGGTGACATTAATGTAAATTTTTTAGACTGCAATAACTCTAACAATTATTTGTCAATATGTAAAGTGCTGAAATCTTTTAATTTAAGTTTGCATGTACATCAACCTACTCGCATCACTGCTAATTCAGCATAACTTTTAGATTAAGTTTGCTCTACGCTCTGTGAAACGCAGGTTGCATGTAGAATTGTAAATGCTGGGTTGTCTGATCATGAGGCCATATTATTTTCCATACCTGACAACGGTGATCCTTTTAAGAGTTTCCATTTAACTTTAGTGGATGTTTTTGAGTCAACTTTTCCCATGATGACAATTAGGGAAAAAAGGACAAGACCCTGGTATACCAGGGGTCTCTTAATTCCTGGTAAAAATCTTCGGTGTTTGCACTCCATAAGAAAGTTTGCCCTAGACAATTCCAGGTTCATATCCTACTTACGTGATACAGTGAAACTGGCAAAAAACTTATACTACTCAAGTGAAATAAATCAATCAAGAAATAAGTCTAGAGAGTCTTAGAAAATTGTTAATGACTTACGTGGTGAACGTGGGAACCCTTCTGGTTCTAATAGCAGGGTGTCGGCCGAAACACTCAATCATTTTTTCCAGGGTGTTGCTTTGGGTCTATCAATATATTGCCTCAGTCCATAGCCCTGCTTCCCACGCTTGGCAAGCTTGTAGAGAGATTGGTAAAAACTAGAATGATGGAATTTCTGAAACGGCATAATGTTCTTAACCATCAGATTCCGGACGAAACTGGGTACATCTGATGCTATTTTCTATTTTTTGGAGAGTCTGTACATGAGGTTGAACGCTGGGAGAGTGCGGCGGCGGTGTTCTGTGACTTATCTAAGGCGTTTGATTGTGTAAGTCACAGAATATTGCTGCAGAAGCTAGAAACCTATGGATTCAGAGGAGTTGCTGTCGACTGGTTTCGTTCTTACCTATCTGGAAAAAAACAAAGGGTATTCTTTGACAATGATATGTCATCCCGTCTGGATATGGATGCGGGTGTACCCCAGGGTTCTAACAGTACACTGTATATAACAGTATACACAGTATACAAAAAAAAACAAAATTTCATGGAATAAAAAACAATTTCAGATTCCATTCCACACACAGAAAGGGCTGTTAAAGCTTTAGGTTGACAAGATTCTATAAATATCGGTATATACATTGGCGCTGCTGATCAAATATTGGGACAAGAAAAGGCTATAGAATATTTAATAATCCTTTACGGAAATTAGCACTATAAAATTTTAAACACTAGATACTGTTAATATAAATTAATACATAGTAAGGACTAAAAAAAATTATTAAAAAAAAATAATCATAAATTTAAACTACTTCTCAGGGACCAGAGAGAAGGTTTTGTTTCATATAGTTTTTAAAACACCTTGCAGATCCAGTAAAATCATGTATTTTAAATTTGTTTATGGTTGATGAGATCAAATATGAACAGGAATTCTTAAAAAGTTGTTTTTTATGATTTGGCACTGTTAAAATGTATTGTCGTCGAATATTTAGATTATGAACATCCGTCCGAAATCTAATCTTATTATACAAGTACTTTTATATTTTATAATTTTATAAAATTAACACAAAGAGTGCAAAAGGCGTCTTTGTCAACCATGCTGAGCCACTCAAATTCTTTTAGCTTATAAGAGATAGGTTGTTTTCGTCGTAATCCATATATAAGACGTAAGCAAGACTTTTGCATTTTTTCAATACGGTTTATATCATCGACATCCTAAAAAGGACCATAGACCAAATCCGCAAAATTAAAATTTGTTAGTATTAGAGATTCACATAATAAGGCTTTAGTCTTAGAAGTCAGTAAATGACGGTGTGCATAAATTAATTTTAGTTTTGAAATTTGCATTTTTTTAGCAGAGACTCACATGTGCCTAAAATTTAAGTCTTAAAAGATATATAATCATCCCCTAATTTAATGCTCAGTCTATCCATAAGAATCGTGCGATAATTTGCAGGACAAAATAATATAGCTACGCTTATGCTGGGATTTATTTTAAATAAATAATCATATGACACAGTTAATAATTTGTTTAAATCATAATTGATATCAGCATTTGCATTAATAGAGTTACTAATGGGAAAAGACTCGTATATTTGCGTGTCATCAGCGTATAGATGATACTGACAGTATTGCAGGGATTTTACGATATTTGAGCTAAAGATACTATAAAACAAAGGTCCCAATATTGAACCCTGAGGAACGCCTACCGTTACCCTCTCTAAATCCGAAAATATATCCTCTACAACTATCCTTTGAAACCTATCAGTTAAATATGAAGAAACAAGATTATAAGTGGTTTCCTCAAAACCAACATATTTTAAAATAGATTTTCAAATAGAATAGAATAGAATTAGAATTTCGAACGCTTTAGTATAAGTTAATAGAACCAAAGCAGTTGCTTGGTTTTGATCATGAGCAGCATATTGCAGCTAATTTCCAATCTAAAACCAGATTGTTTCTCTGGTTGAATTCTATTTCTGTTTAAAAATAAATTGATTTGATATTCCATTATATTTTCTAATACTTTTGAGAGCAGAGGCAAAATTGAAATGGATCAAAAAGTGCTAAATTCAGTCGGATTAGCTACCTTGGGTAAAGGAAGCATTTGCAAGCTTCCAAGTCTTGGGAAAATATGATTTGCTCAAACAGCAGTGCATGATATGGGTCAAGAATGGAATAATAAAAGGACAGTAAAGTAAAATTTATGTTATATTCAGATCATCCATTCCAAAAGCTTTTGATTTAATTTTTAATCAAAAGTATTATATTAGAAACCTGCTCTTCTGTAACATTGTTAAACGAAAATTGATCATAAGTTAATTTATTATTAAGATAAAACTGAATTGTTTCTTGTTTTGGTATAGAAGCATTCTTAGAGAGTCAATAATATGTCAATGATATCTCTCTAATTCCAATTAGGGGCAAATTTACTATCTTTGCGGATGATACAACAATACTTTGGCATGGCACTGACCTCAAGAGGTTGAAGAATACTGTTGATGAAGATTTAATTCTTGTAAAGTCATGGTGTGAATCTAATAGATAATAAGATTTCTAAAACTAATATTTTAAGTTTTAAATGTAACTTTGGAGCTGTCACTTTGCAAAATGAAACAATAAGTCCTTCTAAAACATGTAAATTTTTGGAACTGACAATTGATAAGCAATTAAAATTTGAAAATCATATCTCCTCTTTAATAGGGAAGCTATCATCCAACTGTTATGCTAGTAAAGTTAATGTTAGTAATAACACATTCTCTGGGACTTGATGTGGCTAAAATTGCCTATCATGCTCTTATTGAGTCTCATCTGACATATGGTATTGTGTTTTGGGGTGTGTGCTCTCAGTATTTGTTCAGCTCTCTATTTATTTTGCAAAAAAGAGCCATACGATACATGTGTGTAGCTCCCTTTCGTAGCCCCTATAGGCCATTATTTTTAAAACACTCTGTCCTGACATTGCCATGCCTTTTTATTTTAGAGACTGTTTGTCTTATCCATAAAAAATATCGCCATCAGCTTGGCTTCCCCTCTTCGGGTTACAATCTCCGAACAACCTTCTCTTTACCTCTGCCTGTCCCAAAAAGTGAGCAGATTAAGTCCTCTATTGTGTACGGTTAATACAGTTAATGCAGTAAACCTTCCCGTCATCTGCAAAGGTTTGGCTTTAGTTTACAAGTTTTTATCTAGATCCGCAATATAGCATGTGAATAGAACGGGGCCAAGGACTGAACCCTGAAGAACTGTCCATTGATCCTCACTCTGGTGGTTCTAGATTTGTGTGTGTTCTGTATGAATGTCAATATGTGCCTTCTTATTTCAGCAAAATTGTTCAACTTGCAAAATTGGAGAAAGATCTTCTGGTCCAGGGCCCTTGCTCACATCCAAGCTGGATAATTTAGTGTATGTATCAGAAAAATAAGTCAACAATGACCTCACCTGTAGATCCGGTACTGCCCTTGTAGGAGAGCACATTTGGTATATGGGAATTAGCTGTTCTAGAGGGAACAAATTTCCAGAAGTTCTTTAAGTTGCTTTGTTCATTGTAGCACAGTTTAATACTTGTATTTTTTAAAACACAATACATAAAAAAAATTTAAAAAATTTTTGGGACATCCCAATTGAACTCTAAAAATTAAGTTGAAATTAAATCGGAAATATGGCTAAACGGCTTAGTCATCGTATTTGCTTAACACTAAATATGTCCTGGAGGGGTGTATGCTACCACACATGTAGTAAGTCCATCAATCGTTTGCCTCCAGGATTCCCTTTCTTGTTGTATTGCATCTTGCAGGCTCTTTCCTATCAGATTTTTCCTCTTGGTCTTCGTCCATTTAATTTTCCTTCTATGATCAACTTCTCCATTGCCTCTGGGAATGTGTCCCAAAGTATTTTAAACACTGTCGGTTGATATAAGTGGATAGATAGTCTGGTTTGGATACGTAGTTGTCTTAAAATTGATTGGTTGGGGCGGTGTACATAAAATTCGAAGCATTTTCCTATAGCACCATATTTCTAGAGCGTCAATTCTGAGATGGTCTGCCATTTTCATTGTCTGCCTCTTTGCTGCATCATCGTCACTATGGGGAAAATGAGAGTTCGTATAAGTCTGAGTTTGGTGTTAATTATGGACATATCCTTCTAGATACAAGTGACCAAATTATTTAATTAACAATTATTAAATTTTTTTTTCTTAAGTTTATTTTTTTTTGTATTTTTATATTTTTTAATAAATGAACTTTATCTTCTTGGAAAATCAATGCAATTTTTCAGCAGTTTGTTCGATAACTGGGAGGAAAAGCAAAACGCAAGTGATTTTAGGTGCAAATTCATAATAAATTAAAATTTCGGGCACTAAATTTTAGTGTTTAAATAATCTTATTTAGCAGCTACCTTTAAGCTAATAGTGGACCAGATCGAGAGTGGGCTTGTAACAATCTTCATATTAGCATTGATGGAAGTAAATAAAAAACTGTCGGAAAATTCAAAAACTTAGGCTTAATTCTAGATCAAGAACCTCAGTTTAGGTCCCAGCTAGGTAAAATTATGCAGAATTGCTACATAACTTTAAGAAATCTGTATAAAAGCAGACACTTTTTAAACATGAACTTCAAGATACAACTTTGTGAAACGCTGGTTTTTTTAACTGTAACTATTGTAATTTTATTTATTACCCGTTTTTGGACATGATTGATAAAAAAAAGTATCAAAGAATTTAAAACTCTTGCATTCGTTTTGTGTACGGCTTAAGATTGCGCGACCACGTCGGCGACAAACTTTCAGAACTGAAATGGCTTAACATGGAAGGCAGGGTAAACCTTCACTTTGCGTTTTTTTTATTTAAAGTTTTGAAAAATAAAGTGTTTACCTACTAGAACTACTATCCATGATCGCAGCACACGTTTTTGTGGGAATTTTCAAATTCCTCAACATAAGACCGCCTTGTTCCAGCGCACATTTAGCCCCACTTTAAAAACTTAAACTTTTAAACGCGAAATTGCTTGGCAGATTTGATTTGATCGTATCTTTACAGGTGTTAAAAAATATATAAAAATATAGGCTCATGCAGGAGTGTTCTTTTTTTTTTTTTTATAATAATTATGCTTGTAGGCTTTCTATTACTCTTTCCTTTAACCAGATTTTAAATCTTGTTATGCACTAGAAAAATTAGTATATTTTTGAGAATTTGTTCAATACTACATTTATATGTATAATTTTTAAGTTTAACTGTGTAATATGTTACGTGCAACATTTGCATTTTCATTGTAATCTTTTTTTTTTAATTAAATACTTGGTTAAGCCAAAGAGCTATGCTGAACTTCGCCAAGTATAAAATAAAGGCCATTTATTATTATTATTATTATTAATATTATTATTATGATTATTCTTATTTAAATAATACAATAACAACAGCAACAATAACAAAATAAAACAAAACAAAATAATTTCCGTTCATCTGATTCAATACGTAATCTTGCTCTTTTTGATAAGGAACAGCGAATTCTTTAAAAAATCACTTTATTTCGGAATTTATTGCAAGCCTGCCCAATTCTTTCCTAAAGCTGTTCTCGAGCTTCTGTGGGAACGGCATTCACTTTTTCGATTTGAAATACCCTCAAATGCAAAAATCACATTGATTCAGATCGGGGGATCTAGGAGGCCATGTAATGGGACCACCTCTTCCTATCCATTTATTTTGATTCGTCTGATTGAAATACTGCCGAAAGTTTACACCAAGTACAACCTGTAGACCCGAAAGTAAGATGTTTAGGACATACATTAATATACATTTTTTTTTTTATTTTTTATTGGAGAATCACCCTGTAAAGTTTGTCGGTATAGTTCCTGGATACCCGGTATATAGATTGATCTGCTTTTATGCCTAAAATATGGGAAAATTCTTTTTTTTAGGTTACAAGACAGGGCAAACCACACCAACCTCCAGCAAAACCACAAACACCACCGCCGCCTCTGCCTCCTCCCCGTGTATGTCTAAAATGGAATACGCATCACCTAAATATTCAAAGTGCATTTCCCAACTTTTTGAGTAAAGAACAATACGTCGACGCCACCTTGGTATCCGAAGGGAAAACTCTTAAATGCCATAGGGTAAGGTAATCAAAATATAATTACCGCTTTAATTTAATCGATTTATTTTTTACAATTTGTGTGTTTTTCTAGATGATTTTGTCGTCGTGCAGTTCTTACTTTGAGGAAGTGCTAAGTGGTATAGCTCCCCTACAACATCCCGTATTGTTTATGAAAGATATTCCATTTTGGATATTAAAAGGCCTTTGTGATTTTATGTATGCTGGAGAAGTACACATTTTGCAAGATTGTCTCAAAGAATTCTTGGACGTTGCCACAACATTAAAGGTGAGTTAGGAATAAATTAATTATGATTTTCGCTATTCAATTTTACTAAAAAAGACTCATTAGCCGGGTAAAAAGCTCTTAGAAGCTTAAAAAGCGTTCCACCCCATACACTAATTCTGTCTTTCTAAAATTTTAGTTTTCTACATGGTCAATACTTTATAGTATGGAGAATTATTTTTGTTGGGATTGATATCAGTAAAATTAATCTATAAGTGATTATTGCAAGGAATGAATAAAGTAACTTTAATATAACATTGCACCCGGTATCTTTGCGCGTTAGTAAAAAAAAGGCCTATGCGACATGCGCTATGCGCGAAGAATTTTGGATTGCAATAAACGGCAGTATCTCTCTCGTTTTGTTCGTTGAAAGTACCACCATCTTTTCGGGTACCGCAAAAACCGTAATTCTACAAACTCAAAATTAGTGTAAACAGAGGCGCCTCAAATTCACGAGAACTATAAAGTGCACGAAGATCCAGCAACTAGATCCTCACGGGTAAGTCGTTAATGCCCCTTTGTTTCGCCGCTCAATGGTGAATAATATCAAAATTTCTCTTTTTATACAGTCCACAGTTTTATCTCATTTATTAGTCGATCATTCACCACTATATTTGAATAGGATCTGCCTTAGTTGTTTACATAAAAAATTTATATGTTTGTTCCATTTCATATGATTATGGAAAATAACTCCTAGATATTTGATCTCATCACTTTTTTGAATGGTATATTGCTTACTAGGCGAAATAATTCAGTTCTTGAGAGTTTGCTTCTTTTCTTTTATAGCTGATTGTCATAAATTTGGTCTTATCAAAGTTTATAGCAAGATAATTATGGTCAAACCATTGTTTTAACAAAAGAAAATCTGTTTCCGCTGGTCTCTTCACGGAGTTCCATGAATCACTGCGTATTCGATTACGGTGTCATGGGAAAATGAAGAAATTTTACCGACAGCAGTAAGTTCCAGTAATCCATTAATTTATATTGAAACTAGGATTGGACCTAGAACTGTACCTTGCGGAACTCCAAACTTTATCTCGCGTCCATTGCTGAGTACTTAATTTAGTTTAACAAATTGTTGCCTATCAGTTAACTACATTCTATGAGCTTTAGAGCAATAACTCTAATATCCATGTCTTCAAATTTGTTCAGTAATATAGTGTTCCACTGTGTTGAAGGCTTTTGTTAAGTCTAAAAATATACATAATACGTACTTATTTTTGTTGACGGTTTCGTTTATGTTGTTACTTAAAAAAAGAATAGCGTCTTCTGTAGGTACTTTATTTTTAAAGTCAAATAGTTTTTCCGATATTAAGTAAAATCTCTCTAAAAATGTTAAAAGCCCACTTTTAAGAATTTTCTCCACGATTTAAAATGTTAATGTTATTGGGCGATAATTTGTCATTTCTGTTCGATCTTCTTAAATACTGGAACAATTATCCCCTCGTTCATGGCCCTTGGAAAAACTCCAGCTTCCATAATTTAGTTTGTTAAGTAGGCTAAGGGTTTACAATAATCAACAATTATTTTCAAGATTTTTGCGGTAATGCCATCTTCTCCGAGTCTTTTATTAGTCTTTAATTCTCTAATTACAGTCTCAATTTCTTATTAATTTCTGTCGGATATAGAAGCATTGATTGCTTTTTTATTTTTCGAGTACCTGTTGTTGGGTCGTTGCATTGTTGAGTTTTCTACAATGTCCGCAAGAAAGACATTAAAATGGTCACATATCTTTTTTTATCACTTTACGTTATTTTGCAATTTAATTTCACTTATTTTATTGTTATCATTGGCATTACTTTTATTGCTATATTTATTAAAAACCATCCAAAGAGCAGAGTCTAATTTGGCGTTAATTAATGTGTTCTCAAAATACTCCCTTTTTTATATTTATAAGTTTATTCTTGAAAGTTTTATATTCCTTCTTCAAGTCGCTATTTTCAGGATTTGCCAGATCTCGCTTGTCATTTGTTATCCAAGGTTGACATTTAACATTTTTTATTCGAATAGTTTTAGAACAATTCCGCAAAGCTTTTGTTAAGATATCGTTCATTGTGTATACACGTTCGGCGGTTGAAAATTTCGAATATCATTTTTGCGTAATGTGTAAGAAGGAGGCGGAGTAGAGCGAGAACAAACTTGGCTCCACCCTGGGCGGCTATCGCGTCGTCGTTGCGCTTATCAGCACAGAATAAACGATCTCACAGAAGCGAAGGCTTGCGTCGGCTCCTTTGATATCCGTGAACCAGTTTTTTATAAGCCCAACTGACAGATGCACCCGGCGCAAATACACTGAGATATCTCGTAAAGTTATAGTAAACGCATACACCGAACGAAGTGCTTTTATTTTTAAAATCAAAATGGTTATATTCATATAATATGGGAGCAAACTACAACATTTAGTTACATTTCAAATAGGATTTTTTTTTGTTAAGGCTTATATTGGTCCTTACTTTTTAGAATAATTATAATAATTATTATTTCTATAAAAATTGTTATTTGACAGTTTTAATACACGATAGAGGTGTAGGTTAGTATACTTTTAATTTGTTTTGGAATGGAATTTTTGTGTTAGTTGTTTTATGATAATGGTAAATAATATTTGCCTTTAGTAAGGCACTAGCTGAGAAAAAGTCTACTATTTGTGTGATGTTAATATGTTAACAATATACATATACATATGTACATAGGTAGGTATTTTTAAATTAAATTTTAGCTGGAAGGATTAAACGCAGGTATGTTTTCTCGTATGTTTTAAACACAACACATTTAAGAGTAGGTATCATCGGCGTTTATATATTTATATATAAAAAGATATATGTATGTATTATTATATACATATGTAGGTACCACACATACGTCCATATTTTATAAAGGTATTATACGTTGTATAGTCGCCGTCCATAATGATAGTCTGGAAGAAAATATAAGATTTTTAAGGGTTTTCAACCTTAATATTTTTATCTATGTACAATGTTATGTACCTGCATGTATGTACACATACATAGATACATATGGTTTAGGTATATATATATATATATATGTTTATTACATTAAATAATGTTTATTCTGTATTTATTTGCATGGCACGACAAATTAATTAGGGAATATTCTGAACTTTTCAAAGCTTTTAAACAACCATAATAATAATGAATAATACATAATAATGTAACTTTTTTATACCTACTTTAATAAAAATAAAAAACGGCGAATTTCAAAATATCGCAAATATACACACTAACGCTCGTACTATTACACTAATTATGACCCGATACCCCACGTGGGCGACGACAGTTGTACCCGTTAGAATGGGGGTAAATGGGAGGAGCCTGAACGAAAAACCGGTTCGGTAAAAAGGGCTAGCCTTCACTAGAATCTAGGGACAGAAAATTCTACTTTGATTCCGCATGCGCTCTTGGGCTTTCTTCGCTTAACCTTAAGGAATATTTTGCGTGGTTGCCAAACGTGTTCAAAAACGTCAGTATATTTTCCTGATTTGAATGTGTATTATTTCTTTTAATTTAGCACAAACAAGTATTTATTTTTCAAACAAAGCATTTATTCAATTAATATGTGTACATTAAAAGTAAAATAAACTAATACTAAAATTTCGGTTGTATCAACAAAAACTTAATTTTTGTGCTTACCTCCCTATACTGGGTTTAGAAAACTGATGGATTTAAACAGATAAATAACATAAAATAACAAATAAGATAAGAAAATAAAAAACTTGGTGGCATTTACAGCCAAATAAAATATGAATAAGAAATAAGGGTGACTTGTGGTATTACCCTTACAATTCTAATTATTTTATTTTTAAACAATGATCTTTCCGTAGAAATAGAAAATTGTATATTACCTATAGGGTCACATGGTTAAAAAGCAAACAAAAAAAAACAAACGAGTTTTTATTAAATAAAACACAGAAATTAACTGTTTAAGTTTGATATACATTAAAGACTACACTATTGTATACATACATTGGATTAATTATACAGATACAATTTTTTTTATAGCAAGAAATCATTAGGCTCAGCTGTGAGAATAGAATTTCATACGTCTTACTATTTTAGTTTTAAAAATATTAATTTACGAAATTTCACTTTTTTAACGCTGACTGATTGACTCACTCACTTAGGATCATCAAAATGTTAAGGCACTTCCAAATGACTTAAAGAGCTCAAATTCTGTAGACAGCTTAGGTTTAGAGAATAACCAACGAAAAAAATCAAAAAATTTTCCCTTCTAACCTCCTTCACCACCCCTCTTTAATGATTTTAATTTTCCCAATTACTTAGGGAGCTGAAATTTTGTAGTCAGGTCTGGTTTAGGGCAGAACTAACGAGAAAATTCAAGATATTTCTGAAGAAAAAGAAAAAATAACTAGGTAGGTACCTACTTAAATAAAAAAAAATGTACGCTGATTTTATAAAACCTTGCAAAAATATCTGAAATCAAAACAAAAACATTTCATGTAAAAATTAAGCCAAGTTTGGCTTATACTTGCTGGCTAAAAAGAGAACGAGATCTCAAATTTCGCCAAGCACACATTTTGAAACTTCTTCTTTAGAAAAAAAATGAGGAATCTTTAAAAAAAATCCTTTTTTATTCGCAAATATATGCGAGACTTGGTAACATTTTCACATCAAATGTTCTAATTGTTGCGATAAAGTATATTTTAAAACTTCATAACATTATTCAAATGTAAGTTTTTAGGGTATATTTTTATTTAAAAGTTGAAGAGATATAGAATTCGCTTCAGAAGGAACTGGTTTTTTGTTTTTTTGTAGAACTTTTTTCTGCTTTTTGGTAGGAAAAAATCTTCTTTGAGGAGTTATGTTTTTGTTCTCATTAACTTTTTCTTTTGTCTGGGGTAAAGATACTATTACTGGCTGTTTCAAGGCAGCTAGTGTTGGTTTAATTGGACATAAAGCTTTTTGAATAACATCTATTTCTGCATGAGAATCGACCCTTTCCAAAATATTCAATATATCCAAAATTTCGGTCTTAATTTTTTCTTTCCTTGAAATTAAAGAGCTCTGGACATTACTTTGGGGTACAAGGCTTGTAGCTAGGGCAGATGTTGATTCTTGAATATCCCCTCTTTCTAAATCAATTTGTAATTCCTGTGTTGAATCTGAAATATATAAATTAATTTCTTAAAAAATAATGATTATTGTTATAAAATTTTTAAAAAATTATATGCACATACACCCAATACATCTATCTAAAACACAAACACGTACTATACAGAGTGTTTATTAAGTACTACTTGTACAAACTGTAAAGGGTAAATCTTTAACTAATTTTAAGATAGCCATATGGGCCAGCTAATGTGCTTAAAAATCAATCATTAACTATTACATTCAGTCTTAGTCAATAAATATACCTTGCTAAGCATTGGACCCAATAGTATAAATATATATAATAAAGTTAAAACCATTCACCATTTTGTACAGGAAAAATATTTTTATTATATGATGATTACCAAACCAAAAAAACAAACAAAAAAAAACAGACCTATTATCATGACAGACTTTAATATACCATTTCATTCATCAGTACCTAATGGTTTGTTGAAATGTTGGCTGTATAAAAAAAGATACGGTTATTATTTATATCAAACTAATAATAATTAGATTTAAAATAATGTTGAATAAGCAAAATTACCTGAATTTTCAAATATATCTTCTTCAGCAAAAGGAAGGGTCTTGAGATATTTTGACAATAAATGAACATGTTTACACATATTCCATTTAATACTTGAATCGAGGCAAGTACACGAGAATCTGTGAAAGCATATATTGCAATCAGTACAAATTAGTTTGCATTGGCAATTTTTGTTTTCTTCATGAATGTAATAAAAATCCTTGGAAGTTGATGAAAATATTTGCCAACCTTCTTCATGGGGTAGTATAGATTCAAAACTTAAACTGTTGCTTTTTATATGCCTTGACCTAATACTATTAATTTTAGAACAAAGCTTTCCTTTGTTTATGATAATAACTTGATCAAAAAGTTTATCTCTGACAAATTTTAATATAGCAGATATAGCTTTGTCCAGTCGTTTTGTATGTTTTCCATTTAAATATATGTATTTTATTGTTCTGTGCATGCGCTCTATGTGCATGTTGGTATTTAGACCACTTTTCATTCTATGACAATAGGCCCAACATTTTGAAATATTTGTATAATATTTAAGGAAATATTCATAGAATTCCTGTGTCTCTGGATCGGTTAGCAATAATTCCAAAAAACTGGCAAGCATTGCATCAAATGCCTTTTCGTCCGTTTCTTGCATTAAGGTACGTAACTGCTTGTAGATAATGTCCTTCAAATAATTACATTGTATTATATAATGACTAATGGTTGACATACATATTATCTACATATCCACAAAAATGTATTGCTTGAAAAGAAATATGTCCATTTAAAAAAAAGGCATTTTTGTATTAGAACTTATAGACAAAATCTAGGTAATGCAATAATTTTTTGGGTACAGTTAACTATTTTGCTTTCCCCATTCTTCTCCCCTAAAGGGTTGCCTTTTTTTAAACCTCATTTTAGATCATATTATAGCACCCAAAAATAAAAAAAAAAATTCTCCTATGTATGCAAGGATTAGACCTAGAAGGTTGAAATTTGACACAAAAATAAAGTGTGGCCTCCCTTTTATGAACTGTTTGATTTTGCAAAATCCAATATGGCGTCTTACAATGATAATTGCTAATTCTTTTAGTAGAGATTCTTCTCTATTTTTCAATATTTTTTAAAAAAAATGATAAAATGAAGATGATGGGGAAAACACTGTGGTATAGCAGAATTTAAATTTTTTTTTTTATTATAAAAATGTAAAATTAAGTATTTACCCTTTTTTCTTTAGAATTAATCTTGCTTAAGTTTTTTCTCCAAGCCCGATCTACATGCCACGTACAGTACAACCTACAAATTAAAACATAAACCCATCAATTTAAATACTAAAGAAAACAAATGAGGTGTATATACCTAAAAGTAGCAGCTTCCATCACCTGAATCCAGGCATTGTAGTATGAATCAGCCATATCCGACATAAATACTCTGGGTTGAATAGCAAAATCAATTTTTTTTCTAATAGCAGAAAAAAATATTTTCATAGCTTCCACATCTGACCTGTTTGTAATACAAAAACAGCATGGAAATCCTTCCCTTATCTCATTTAGTACTAACAAAGTATGGAGTTCAAACCCATAAGCATTAAGTCCATGTGTTGAGTCGATGCAAATACAATCTTGTCCATACTTTCTTAGCATTTGGTTTTGACCTTCATTCATGATAACCAACATAAAATCATTTTCCTTTAAATCATACAAATCTATAATTTCACCCTGTGGTTTATACAACAAAACACATCCATTCTCTTTAACTTCATTCACCCAGGCTTGTACACTTACTGCATCACTTTTGTGTCTTACAGCTGTTGAACTTAAGTTATATTGCTGTTCTATGTTGTACAAATCTTTACGTGTTAATAGATGTAAACGTTCTAGATCTTCGCTTGCTACAGAGTCTCTTACTTCATCTAAGATAGCAGTCATTGGTATTTTTGCTGCAAGTTTAGCTGCTATTGTTTCTTTATCCAATTTGGAAAGAAATAAATTCCCTAAGTCATGTTCATGGCCAAGGTGTGTTTCTAAAAATTCTATTTTACATTTGTCCTGTGTCTCAGTTAATTTTATTGCAGCGGTACAAAAAGCATTTATTTTATTAGTCCCCTGGAGTTTTAAGTGTCTTTCACCCTTTCCTTTGCTCTTATAGCACCCAGATCTGTGACACACAAATGTAGTCCTAGTAAAAGATTTACTTTTATAAGTACCATGTTCTTTGACATATGATGATTTCGTATATTTTTCAATATCCATTTTCCATAACTCAAATTCCTGAATAGTGTTAAATTCTAGTAGCTTCTTCTCCATTTTGATGTCATGGGATGATTGATAATGATCAATTAATTCTAATTTTGAAGCAGTATGTAAACACAATGCACAACGATAAGTTTTTCTTGTTTTTGCTTCGCCAATGTTACTTATTATTGCAGGATGTTTCACTTTGGACTGGTGATATTTTAAATTGTGTATATGATTAAAATTCTTTCCACATGTAACACATTTGTACATATATGTTTTCTTGGGCTTGATAGTTTCAAGTTTGTCTAAAACAAACAAAAATATTGTTTTATTTTATAATTTTCAACTAGTATATAAATTTATATTTTGCATTTTAAAATTATTAACAATAACAATGTCTAAAAAGCTAAAATAATAACTAAAAAAGTTTATAAAACCAAGAAGCTTCTTGGGGATTAAAATTTACTTCATTAACGAGTACCCCGTTTTGACCTTCTCCATATTTTGATAAACTAACCTGGATGAAATTTCTTCACATGAGCAAATAAGTTAGAACGAGTTGAAAAAGTTTTCTTGCAATCACCACAAATGAATGTTTTGTCCATATTCATATTGTCACAAGTCACTAGGTAGAAACCTTTTTAATGTTATTTGAGTATTCACTGATTACGATCAAAAAATTTTAATTACGCAGGTTATTAATTAATTAACGAACCTTAAACAAGAACAAAGAATTTTGTTAATAAAATAGGTATGACTTGGAATTTTCACTTTTTACCACTTAACCTCAAAAATACGTCTTAGCCACCAATCGCTAATAACTGAAGACGAAACCAAACCACCAAGAAAATTAAATCTGGCAACACCGCTAGGCATGCATCAAAACGATAGCCACGAACGCTGCTGAAAATTGCCGAAATCAAAGTAGAATTTTCTGTCCCTAGATTCTAGTCTAGCCTTCGCTTCTGTGAGATCGTTTATTCTGTGTTATCAGCCCGGTTAAAGTTCGGTTGCAATTCCTTGCATACCTATGTACGTGTTAGCCGATCATGTTTACAATTTATTTCAATCTTTGGTACGAAGACGGATACAGTAATAAAATAAAAATGGTTTTCAATGTTGATCAAAAGATTAATATCATTAAATGGTATTGTCATGCGGATAGTGCAGAAGAAGTTGTCGGCCATTTTATATTTGCATATCCTTATCAGCAAGTCCCTACTGCTAAAACAATTTATAATATCTGGCATAAGTTTGAGCAGTCGGGATGTGTAAATCGGTGTGCAAAATGTTCTAGTGGCGATCAGGAACCTCGTCGAACACCGGACGCTAGGATTGAAAAGGAGGTCAAGGTGTGTGCTTTTGTGGAAATAAGTGAACCTTGTTCTAGCTCCCAAATTTCTGAAGAACTTGATATTCCAAGTCGTACAGTGCGTGATATTTTGAAAAGAAATAAGTACAAAGCCTATAAAATTAAAAACACTCAAGACATTTTTCCAGAAGATCAAATAAAACGCTTGGAATTTTGTGAAACCTTAAGAGAAAAAATTGATCAAAATGACGACTTCACAAGTAATATTTTATTTACAGACGAGTCATCTTTTTCTCTTCTAGGTCGACATCATTTTTCAGTCGTGAGATATTGGTCTCGGGAAAATCTACATTTGAGTGTACCATTACGAACTCAATACCCGCAAAAGGTAAATGTTTGGGCTGGTATTTTAGCCAATCACATTGTAGGGCCTTTTCTTATTGATGGTATCTTAAACTCTGAGAGATATTTACTTTTATTGCAACAAAATACCCGCTGTACGAAACTTGGATGTTAATTTTGAGGAAATTTGGTTTCAACCGGATGTTTTTCCAAGACGGATGTCCCGCTCACAACGCTAGACAAGTGCAGGACTATTTAGCAAACACTTTTCCTGAACGGCTTATTTCCACAAGAGGTACCATACCATGGCCTCCGCGATCTCCAGATCTGATGCCTTGCGACTACTTCTTATGGTATTTGACGGAAATTCTTTACCAACACCGACATGAAAGAGCCGTTAATTTGGACGAATTGCGACTTAGAATTATTAATATTTCTAGGTCCATTACACCTGAAATGTTAGCCAATGTACGTAGAGAATTTTACGACAGGTTGGGATACTGTGAAGCCCAACAAGGAGGTGTATTTGAACACCTTTGAATGATTTTATGTTACGCCTCTGTGTTATGTTACGCGCCTCTGTTTTAAACCTGTTATTTCGCCCGTCCATCTCTCTCTTGCTTTAAACTATAATCGAGCCACGTTATGTGAATCCATTCCGATATTCCTGTGTAACCAAAAGAGACAGATATATATCGATTATGTGCGCTAGTAGTAGTGGTGGTGGTAAACGTCTGTTTGCGTGTGCAACGGCCCGCGAGAGGGAGAGAGTCGCTTCTTGCCTTTTGTATAATCTCAGAGTTTTATATAATAAGTAATGAACTTCGTTTAGGCATTTTAAGCTTCAATTAAAGGTTGTAAAATTGAGCCTTTAGTTTAATTTCCACCATTGGGGATGTCTCAGGCACCCTGCCGCAAGTGAGCCCCAACACAAGTTGGTCCTTCGAGCCGGATAGCTGAATTTATGGTCCTTCGCAGCAAAACCCAAGAAACCCAAACGTTTGTATACGTTCAAAAATGGCGACCGTACGACTCGCAGCGGCCGCTGCAGCCGGCGCACCGATTGGCATGACGCAATAGTTTGTTTACATGACGAAATTGAATTTTTTGTCTGGCGGAAGCAGTAAAACGAGGTTAGTCCGATCCATTTTATTATCCTAATCCATTTTAAGTTAATATTTATGCCAATTGAACCATTTTATTGCATATTATGCCAGTTTTCATCTAAATTGGTGTTTGTCTACTTTACTAACCTAAACGTACCTATACGTAAATTATATTCTATTAAATCTATTCATTCGTATCGACTTTAGTCACCATTTACTCGCCATTTTTATGGTATTCATGCATATTTAACCTAAGCTTTATTTAAAGCAAAAACTACCTATCTAAATAAATATTATTTGTGTTTATTTTTTGTGTACGCTGTACCCCACAAACCTCCAAGATGCCTAAAACTAAGCGAAGTAGCAAATCTAACGCAGACATTCCTAGTAATGTCGAACAATCTGTCCAACCTCAAGAGGACGAGCAAATTATTATTTATAATAATCTAATCAGTCGCCGTGACGCTTTAACAAATCAAATCAATCGATTCGAAACCTTTTTAGAAACAAAATGTGTCTCTTTAGACAATCCTCTTATAAAAATCGACTTAACAACCCGGTTAAGTAAAATCGAAACCATTTTAACTGATTTTGAGCATATTCAATTGGAAATCGAGCAAGTGTGTATAAACAATAAGTTTGATGAATCAAAAGACCAAGAACAAGAGCGTGAAACATTCGAAAATTTGTTTTACACTAATATTTCTAATGCGAAATTAATTTTGGAAAAAATAAATGCTTTAAATGTACCACCTACCACTGAAAGCACTAATTTAGTGGCGAACTCTCAACACACAAACTTACCTTTCTTCCAATCGGGTGGGCAATATGGTCCTCGTTTGCCACCTATACCTCTACCCAAATTTGATGGTTCATATGAAACTTGGACTCATTTTAGAGATACATTTGTCTCCCTTATTGACAAAAATGTGCAAATAAATAATGTAGAAAAATTCTACTATTTACAATCTACCCTACAGGGTGAAGCCGCTCAAATTATAAACTCTCTATCTACAACTGAAAATAGTTATAACACTGCATGGTCCCTCTTAAAGGAACGATATGAAAATCTAAAAGCTATTATTCATTCTCATGTGAAATGTATATTTGATTTACCCATAATAAAAGATGAATCCTATACTCAACTGAGGAAATTTCTAGATACATTTCAAACCCATTTTAAATCTCTCGAAAATTTAAATGAGCCTGTAGATAAATGGTGCACACTTATTATTCATCTTTTAAGTTCTAAGCTAGATTTTAAAACCCGAAAGGAGTGGGAAACCCTTTCCAAAAGTATTGATAAACCAACAACTCAAGACTTTGTAAGTTTTTTATCACAACATTGTCGATTTTTAGAATCTTTAGATTTTAAATTAAATACCAAAAAACAATATGGTAAATTTGAAAAAACTTATGAGCGAAAATCTTTCATTTCCCAGAATTCTATTCCATCTTGTCCCATGTGTAATGATAATCACTTTATTTATTCATGCAGGAAATTTCATGATTTGCCTATCTCAGGTAAATTCTTTGAGGCAAAAAAGGCAAGTTTATGTACAAATTGTTTACGACATGGACATCGAAATGGAGAATGTAAATCTGCTCATACTTGCCGAAGGTGTCAAGGTAAACACCACACACTTTTACACAACGATTCTAATATCTCAAATTCAAATTTTAGCCATCGCAAATCTTCTTATCAATCCCACTCATTTCAGGACAGAGACAAGCAACCTAACCAATCATCGCATCGTGCCATACCGATGATACAACCTAAACCCAACTCGACAAACCAAAATAATCATAAAAGCTTAGCCCAAGGCGAAAATGCCAATCGAAATGCCAACCACCCGACTACACTTTTAACTCCAAGAAATTATTATACCCCAAATAACGAGTCATTTTTGCAGAATGCACAGCCTCAATCAAATCTTATTCACTCGAATGAACCCACTTACTCACATATACCTAATATGAGTGAAAATACTCAAAACTTACACTGTACTAATCAAAACCCTAATTCATTTGTATTACTGTCTACAGCATCAATATATGTTTACGACAAAAATAAGCTACCTATTCTTTGCAAGGCTGTTCTGGATAATGGCAGTCAATCAAATTTCATTAGTGAAAAATTGTTTAAAAAACTTGATTTACCCTATACCTCTGTAAATATGTCAATCTCAAGCATCGGTCCAGATGTGACAAATCTCAACAAGCGTACTCAGTTACATGTTAAGTCCAGTGTAAGCAACTACTCACTAAACCTGCCTGCATTAGTCATTAATGCAATTACTGAGCTGACGCCTCAATTTCCTCTTGATATTTCTAACATTAAATTTCCAAATAATCTGCCCTTTGCTGATACATCTTTCCATACACCATCAGAAATCGATATCCTGATAGGTGCAGGATTATTCTATGAAATTCTTGGTCCTAATCAAATTAAAACAGGCAAAGGCAATCCTATTCTTCAAGAAACCAAGCTTGGATGGGTGATAAGTGGTCCAATATCCTTGTTAGCTACATCCCAAGCCAAATCTCAATCATTCTTTTGCACTAGCGAGCTTCAAAATAGTCTGGAAAAATTTTGGTCAATCGAAGAAACCACAGAGCAACATCCACAAAAACTTTCCAAAGAGGAGCTTGAATGCGAAGAGCATTTCAAGAATACTGTTGTTCGTGATTCAACAGGCCGTTTCATAGTTAACCTTCCGATCAAACCCACTGTTTTTGAACTAGGCGATTCCCTGAAATCATCTTTAAAACGTTTCCAGTCTTTGGAAATAAAATTTAATAAAAACCCTGAAATTAAAGAGTCCTATTCTAAATTCATTAAAGAATATTTGCATCTAGGACATATGTCCAAAATAGATCCCGATAAATCCATATCTTCTACATATCCCATCTACTATCTTCCCCATCATTGCGTGGAGAAACTGGATAGCACCACAACACGCCTAAGAGTCGTTTTTGATGCTTCTTGTACCTCGAGTACTGGCATATCTCTTAATGACACTCTTAAGGTGGGTCCCAGTATCCAAAATGATCTTTTTTCTATCCTCTTAAATTTCCGAAAACATAATTATGTCTTAACAGGAGACATAGCAAAAATGTACAGGCAATTCCTAGTAGATCCCAGTCAGCGTAGCCTACAGCGCATAATATGGCGGGATAACCCAAATCAAGAAATTCAACACTTTGAACTCAACACCATCACATATGGAATGTCCAGTTCATCTTTTTTAGCCACTCGGTGTGTAAAGGAAATTGCTAACCAATGTGTAAACGATTACCCTCTTGAAAGCCATGTACTTATGTTCAATTGCTTTGTCGACGACATTTTAACAGGATGTGCTACGAAAAAAGAGCTTATCAACCTCAGAAAAAATCTGGTCAATGTACTTAAACCTTATGGGCTTGAACTGAGAAAGTTTCAGTCAAATGACCCTGAAGTACTATTTGATTTAATTCCTGAAATCTCTAGTGATTCTAATTACATTTTAAACGATGACTCCCAGAGTACGAAAACCTTAGGTATTTCCTGGAATTCAAACCAAGATTTATTTATATATACTTCAACCATTAAATCAACTTCGCAGTTTGTAACTAAGAGAACTATACTCTCGCTTATATCCCAAATTTTTGACCCTTTGGGCCTTCTAGGTCCCATGATAGTACAGGTCAAAATCCTTTTACAAAAATTATGGCTATTGAAAATAGGTTGGGACGAACCAGTTCCCATAGACATTTTTAGAACCTGGAATAATTTTATATATCATTTATCTCTTGTTGATTATTTTAAAATTCCCCGACAAGTAACGATTAAAAACCCTATTTTTTTTGAACTCCACGGTTTTAGTGATGCATCCATCAATGCTTTTGGTGCGTCTATATACGTACGATCAATTGATAGCTTCGGTAATATTGCTGTTAACCTCTTATGTGCCAAAAGCCGAGTAGCTCCCTTAAAGGCTGTAACTTTGCCACACCTTGAACTCTGTGGCGCTTTAGTTCTTTCTCGACTAATGACAAAAACTCTAACTGCTCTAAACTTAAATCCATTTAAGATAAATTATTACACAGATTCAACCATTGTCCTTTGTTGGCTTTCTTTAGAGCCACGCCAGCTAAAAACTTACGTATGCAATAGAGTTTCTCAAATACAGCAACTAACTGACACCAACAACTGGTACCATATAGCATCTGCTGAAAATCCAGCCGATATTATTTCGCGTGGTATTAATCCCCAAGATTTAAAAACTTCTCGTTTATGGTGGCACGGACCACTATTCCTTTCAAAACCCTTAGAAAGCTGGACCAATGAAAATCATATTTCAAATTATCATAAAGGAAAGTTCAATCCTGAAGTTTTGGAATTAAATCCAAAATCTATATTTCTTGCTTCAAGTAATATTACTCCAAATCCCATTTTTTATAAATTTTCCAATTATGTTAAGCTTACTAATGTCATAGCTTATTGTCTCAGATTTATTCATAATTCAAGAGCACCCAAATCATCACGTCAAGGTGGGAATTTAACACCCCTTGAGCGTGAAAATGCATTGACATGCATGGTAAAAATAATCCAAAATGAATGTTTTTCTAGCGACTTTAAAGATCTCCAATCTACACATGGATTAAAGAAACAAAGTAATTTAAGGTCTTTAAATCCGTTTGTTGACAACAGAGGAGTCTTACGAGTTGGTGGACGACTTGAAAATTCAAGGCTTGACTATCAAGCTAAACACCCTATACTTTTGCCACAAGGTCATCCTTTTACCAGTCTTGTCATATCTCATGAACATCAAAGGAATTTCCACTCCGGAACTCAATCCACTTTGTCTTTTGTTAGGCAAAATTTCTGGCCTATACATGGCAAATCCTCAGTTAAGGCTGTTATTCGCAAATGTGTAGCTTGCTACAAGGCAAACCCTAAGTCTTTATCAACTCTTATGGGCGACTTGCCTAAACCTCGAGTGAATCCATCTAGACCTTTCCTTCATACTGGCATAGATTATGCAGGGTTTTTCTTAATCAAGAATTCCAAAATAAGAAATAAAAAATTTATTAAAGCTTACCTTTGTGTATTTGTGTGCTTAGCCACCAAGGCGGTACATTTAGAGCTGGTAACCGATCTAACTTCCAAAGGTTTCTTGTCGATGCTCAAAAGGTTTGTGTCAAGACGTGGCCTATGCCAACATATATATTGTGACAATGGCACAAATTTTGTTGGAGCGGACAGCGAGCTACGCGAAATATATAAAATATATGAAACCTCTGAATTTCAATCCTATTTTGCGGCAAATATGATTCAATTTCACTACAATCCCGCGAGATCTCCTCATTTTGGAGGTTTGTGGGAGGGTGTAGTTAAATCTTTTAAATACCATTTACGACGGGTACTGTCTGATAAAAATCCTTTAACATATGAAGAATTTTATACGTTTATGGTTCAAGTGGAGGCGATATTAAACTCACGTCCTCTCTTACCTATCAGTAATGACCCCCATGATTTTGAAACCCTAACTCCCGGACATTTCCTCGTTGGGCATCCATTAAACCTCATTCCCGACGTAGATCTTCAACAAACAGCAGCAAACAGGTTGACCAGATATGAAATGCTGCAGTCTATGGTTCAACACTTTTGGCTAAAGTGGTCTGAGCAGTACCTTCATACACTTCACGAACGATCCAAATGGCAGTTCAAGACTCCAGACCAGAATCTTCTTGGATCCTTGGTATTGCTGAAGGATGAGAACAGTCCCCCATCCAAATGGAGTACCGGAAGAATCGTTGCTACGCATCCTGGAAAGGACGGCAACATCCGTGTGGTTAGTGTGCGTACATCCAATGGGAACACTTTAAAAAGAAGTGTCGTGAAAGTCTGTATACTTCCAATTAATGATGATATTTAATCTATAACTCTGTAATGCGTTTATACAGTAAACCTAGAGTAAACCCTTTTCTTTTATGAATATTTTAAGGACTTTAGGCCATTTCCATTTAAAGGTGACTTAAATTTAAACCAACTTTGTTAAGTTAAGGTTTGTTATTTTAATCTTAAGTGTTTCAGGTTTACCATTTATATTGAAATTTAAGATTTATATTTGTTTTACGATTTAAGTGTATTTTAATCTTAAGTTTATTGAAAGTTACCGCAGTACTTTCAAGGGCGGCGGTATGAATGATTTTATGTTACGCCTCTGTGTTATGTTACGCGCCTCTGTTTTAAACCTGTTATTTCGCCCGTCCATCTCTCTCTTGCTTTAAACTATAATCGAGCCACGTTATGTGAATCCATTCCGATATTCCTGTGTAACCAAAAGAGACAGATATATATCGATTATGTGCGCTAGTAGTAGTGGTGGTGGTAAACGTCTGTTTGCGTGTGCAACGGCCCGCGAGAGGGAGAGAGTCGCTTCTTGCCTTTTGTATAATCTCAGAGTTTTATATAATAAGTAATGAACTTCGTTTAGGCATTTTAAGCTTCAATTAAAGGTTGTAAAATTGAGCCTTTAGTTTAATTTCCACCATTGGGGATGTCTCAGGCACCCTGCCGCAAGTGAGCCCCAACAACCTTATTAAATAATCCATTTAATTAGAATTATTATTTTGTTTAAGAGTTATTTTTCATTTTATTTTAGAATATTGTATTTAGTTTTCACCAAAGGTTTTTAAGATTTGAGCATATTAAAGTTATTTTTTTTGACTTGCGATTATGAGCACGTTAAAAAACCACATACATTTTTATCTTTCGTGTGCGCGTAAAATTCCAGTACTTGATTCGAGGCTAACTTACCAAGCGCTTGCTAAACATCACTGCGAGCAAGCCGAAATTAAATTCACATTGCGAGCGGTACGGAGAATCGGCGTCGCTATCGGTGGGAGGTTACCGATGCTCTGTCTACTCTCCATCTATTAGGTCTAATACATTAAAACTCAATCTGTAAGATTCAACTCGCCAAACGTGTATATTATCCCAACTAATGTTTTTTAATTCATCTATAATTTTTTTTCCATTGGAGATAGTATATGTTTTACTATTATTTTCAGTGGATCTATTATTATTATTATTATTATTTAATTCAAGTGCTGCTACTGTAGGGTAGTGATCGGCTATATCAAGTTTACATATAAATGCTTTTGTGCCCTCAGTCGTATTAATTTTAGGATTTTTAAATAATATATGATCTAGACTATTTTTAATTTTATTATTATTTAATGAGTGGTAAAACAATATATTTTTATATTCATCACTAATATCGGTATTTGACATTAAATTAATGTTTGTGTCCCCAAAAACAAAATGAATATTATTTTCATGCCTTTTGCTATGCTATTTCATGCCTTTCTAGCAAGGATGCTAGATTTTCATTAAAATATATGTATTCCTGGCAAGCATTATTATCTCCCATGATTTGAAGCCCGATATTTACGATTTAATTAAATTTTTATATTAAAAGTTTATATATAATAATAATAATAATAATAATTATTATTATTATCTCTGGGTAATATATAATAATAATAATAATAATAATAATAATAATAATAATAATAATAATAATAATAATTATTATTATTATTATTATTTATAATTAACAATACAAGCAATTATGTTATAAGAAATAAAATAAGTAAACTACAGATTATACATATTTTTTTTGGCTTCATTTGGCTGCCTATTATTGGAATTATTGCTAGTGCTTCCACTTCTTAGCATTCTTTTGGGCTGCTGAAAAGGATTCTCGTATTCTTCTGTGGAAGATTTGCGTTTATTGGACTCATTTTTGTTGTTGACTGGGCTACTATACAGTACTCTTTCATGCTGCTTCCGGTTTCCAGCGGGTTAATTGATATTCCTTTTTTTGACGTCGTGTAGGGTTCTTACCTCGCCGTAAACTACCAGAGTTTTATTTTTAATGAAAGCTTGTTTATTGGAATGTCTAGCTTGCTCTTCTTTGGTGAAATCAGGCGTGATTGCTATTTTACTTCCTTTTAGCTTTTTAGAATTTTTGAGAATTTCTGCTTTAAAAAAGTATTAATTATTAATTCCAAAGATGCTATGCGTATTTTTTGGGGCAACATTTGACCCAGTCTTCAAAAACTTCGTATATACATGAGTAAATCGGCATCTACGCCGATAGCCGAATAGCGTGCTGTTAATAAAATGCAAAAAGTTGCGTAGGTCTGATAAGTAATCCTCTTGTTCTTCTAGGTAGTGGAGGATTAGCTTATACTTCTTACATTCTTGTTCCTAAGTCACTTCTTAATTCCTTTACTTCGTTTTTAATTACAATACGTTCCTTTTTACTGTAGGATACTTCCTTAAAAAGGACTTCTTTCAATGTTCTTATTTCAAGGGTAAGTGTGGTTTTTTGGTCCGTAATTTGGTTTTTTAGCTCCTCGTTGCTCATTTGCATTAGCCCTATAATGTGCTGGTTTTTCATAATAGATATGCAGCGTGGACAATTTTATACTTATTATTTAAGCCGATTCAACAATGTAAGAATATTCAGATGTATGATCTGCTTTATTTCTCTTACGCCTTGCATTCCAACAGTTTACTGATAAGACCTTAAAGTAATATCAGCCGATTTTCAAAAATTTCCCGGCGCTGCTTCTATCAATTTAACTAACTTTTTACTAACTAACTTTTAATAAAGGCATCTAAAATTCATTATATTTATAGATCAAAGGTTTGGCATTAAGTCCAAAGGAAGAAGAAGTGAAACCGGTCCAGGAGATCAAGCAAGAAATTGAATCGACCCCGCCCACCAAACAGCCAGAGAAACTTATCAAAGAAGAAAAATGCGAAGAGCCGCCTTTACCTCAACCGAAATTACAGAAACGCGCTCAAGCTCAAGCCGAACTAATAAACGAACCGGCTAAACAGGAAGAAAAAGTGATGGAGAAAAAAGTGGAATCAACGAGGTCGGTGGGCAGGCCTGCAAAGCGGAAGGAAGAGAGACGGAGACTGCCTAATCAGCAAATAGTGAAAGAGAAAGTATTGGAAGATCCTCCTGTGGCGCCGAAGGTTACGCCCAAGGTCGCGAAGATGATGCTACCAAAGGTAATTAGTTTTGTTTTTTTGAAGTTTTGCTGCGAGAACAGTATTTTCTCAGATGTTCCTTATATTTACACAAAACACGTAATTATAATCCTAAAAAATACTTATCTACTAATCGAGTAAATACCTTAATATTTAAGCATGATTTTAAGTTTGTTGGCAAATCCTTTTTAAATCATCATTAAAAAGGCATAATAACTTATAGATTAATGAGTTTTGAAATTTTCTTGTATTTACCTGTACTATGTTATAATCCTTTAATCTTGTATGAATAGATATCGGCTCTCTTTTTTAAGTATTTAAAAATATTCTGGTAATAAGTTCAGTTGAATTTTATAAATCAAAACGACCTTTGCCTTTTCAATATTCTAACTGAAAGCCAATTAAGCATAGTCAGCATATTTTTTAATAATTTATATCTATCGCAGCCCAAAAGTCTTCATATCATTCATTTTATTTTGTTGTATCTGGATTCTATTTATATTGTCTTGTTTATAAGACACTAACTCTAGCAGGACCAACCTTTTTTGAAAATCGTTGAGGACCATGGAGGGGTTATTTTATATGTCCACACATATTTTAATCAAAACATAGGTTTTTATTAAAGCTAAAATAAAAGTAATGCTTTTGCAAACAAGAAAAATATATTCCTAAACATATTACAAAAGTTTCCACACATAAAAAGATTCTAATTTACTCGGATGCTTCAGCTTCAATAGAATTGGCGATGACTTCTTACTGTTTTTACTACAAACATATTTTTGACATTTTGAACAAATTATGGTGGTTTTTGCTAATTTATTGGTCTTTTCTTTTTTTGGATTTTGCTAACTTGCAACATGAATGACATCGTCCTTTTCCAGATTGAGATAGTGTTGGAGCTACAGCTTGGAAGAGTTTACGTTCAAGTATGTTTTCTATGGCATGCACTACAAAGTTCTGCAATCCATTTGAATTTGCAGCTCTTGTTTTAATAAAGGGAAGCAACATTGCAGGTTCCCAATTCTTGTAAAAACAAACGACGACGCTTGGTTTTATTTTCATTCCAATGCGGATAATTGAGAAGAAATAGGGAGTAAGCGATGGATGCAATATCCAACAGAGTAAAAAAAATTTAACCATTAATTCTAACCGCAGATTAAAAAGAATATTATTTTATACATTATCATTTAGATAATCACCAGCCTGATAAAAAGTGAATGACTTCAGCAATACTTTAGAAGATGCAACTCGACAACAACGTACTTCTAAAGCAACTGAATGACAAACCAAATACATGAAAGAAACTTCACTAACGACGTAAAAAACTCCGCCTCAGAATGTGAAACGTTAGTTGAAGAATTGCTTAACTCCACCAACCTCCCTAAGTTAGTTATAGACAACCTTGTATGTCTTATCGCTGGTTTTGGAACAAAACTTTTTAAAATTTAATGGAAAATTTTTTAATCAGCAGGACTCGCTATGAGCTCATGCCTTTCACCTTTCTTAAGCGAAGTATTTATGAGCCATTTAGAAAATCAAATTATGGTTAGTAAGTTTTTTAAATTTATAATTACATACAAAAGGTATGTCGATGAAATTTTTCTAGTCTGAAGAGAAAACGACGATGATTTGGCGGGATTTTTGAATTTCGTAAATTCTCTTCATATTAACATAATTTTTACTTTGGTAAAAGAAGTTAATAAGACTTTACCATTTTTGGATTTACTTCTGACTAGGTACAACAATAGAATAACTTTTGAAGTGTACAGAAAACCATCCGCTACGGATAATATTATCCAATTTAATTCCTTTCTCCTGGCCAACACAAGTTTGCTGCTCTTAACTCATTCTTCTATAGATTATTTAATTTACCTTTCTCCAATGTAGCCTTTAAAAAAGAGTACAATATATTACAATCTATTGCAATCAACAATAACTTCCCTCTATCAAGTTTCAAAAAACTATATTTTAAGTTTTTTAATAAGTACAAGCTTTTGTACCACATTGTACATCGTGGTAATAATAAAACATCGCACGTAATATTAAAAATTTTAGATGCTTAACTTTGGAGGTATTTCCCACGGGGTGGCGAAATTCTTTAAACCTTTTAACATCTCAATCGCTTTTAAGACTTCTAATCCGTAAGACGAAATCTGGTTAAACCATTGGATAAGCCAGATCCGCTTTCGAAATCAGGAGTTTATAGTTTGCATTGTGCCGATTGCCCTACGATTTATGTGGAACAGTCAGGGAGGAAAATTTCAACAAGGGTACAAGAACATCTAAGTCTGGTAAACAAGTTTAAAGCCACGGATACTGTCGAGACCAAGTCAGCGTTTACCAAACATTTATTGTCAACAGGTCATAATTTTTCCTACCCCAATAATGTGGCAGTGGTTCATGGCTGCCACAAGGGTAAAAAGCTGGATCTTCTAGAGAAGCTAGAGATTACAAGAGTGAAGAAGAGTCCAGTTTTAATTTGCGTTAACGACGTGTTCAATGTTTGAACCGGGACTCATTTTTAATAACATCTTGTAGTCCCCTCCTTTCTTTTGTCAACGCAGCAAATGGTAACAGTCTTGCTGCAAGGTTGTAGGTTCAAATCTCGATAGTTCCTTTTTACTTTTTTATTATTTTCTTGTATTCAAGTTCTATGTTATTGTTTTTTATATATTTGTGACGTCAGTTTTTTAAACTTATATTTTACCGTTCAGTGTGTGTGTATATTTGACCCAGTCGTGCGTGTTTTTAACCTTCTTGGGGTATACTTTTTTGAAATCGCGAATATTCGGTTTTTTCCAAATATCTTCGGAACTATTTGGAATTTTTGAAATTTCAACAGGGCGTTTTAATGAGCACCAAATTGCGCAACTTTGCTTCAATTTAACCGACCTTGTATCTCTTCTAGTTAACGAGATCCCAATGGTGAGGCTCGAATGTGAGACACGCTGTATACCAGTTTTCCGTCATTTTAAACTTTTGTACATGAGTCCATGTCTTTTGCGTTCCTCTTTATGTGTGTACTCTTTGACAAGTAAGTTTGCTAAATTTTTCTATACTAGGTCACTCCATAAACTTTTTGCTTGTTGTCTGAAGATGATCTAACAGACCAACAGCGCTTAGCAGTTTTTAATTAAAAATTACACTAACATATAAAAAGTCGTATTACGAGTTAATAGTTCCTTGTCTATTAAGAATATTCCTTGTCTATGAGTTCGAACTTGACCTCAATTTGGACCTCAACGTTACGAATATGATTTGATTATTGTCTACAGGTCATCAAAATTAAAATGAATGTTGTGTCGCTCTACAACACTCGCCAGAATTTTTTGCTGATTTTTGCTCATATCGCAAACAATAATAACGTCTCTGACAACTGTTCAGCCACACATGCATATCAGGGTGCAATATGCTTATGCCAAGTCATGTCGCTTGGTGGCACCACTAGAGATACTAATTTAGCATATACGAACAATCATTAATTTCCTGAGAAAGGCGTTTTTTAAAAGTTTATCTCTTTGTGACTCTGCTGCCATCTTACTACTTTATTTCAGATACCTCAAAGTTCTAGACCGGCAGCAGCTAAGCCACAAATGGTCAGAAACGTAATGAAACATATTGCTAAATCGGTTGCGAAACCATCCACTTCGAAAGTGGCCCATCCCCCGTCCCGCAAAACCACCGACCATTCAAAGAAGAACGAGAAACAGAAGTCTGAATCTGTTTTAAATCAAAAGGAAAAGGTAAGTTTGATGCTGAAGTAAGTGTTTACCTAACAAGATACGTTTATTTTTCAGGAAAAAGAAAAGCCAATACTTAGGAAAGATAACATTGACGATCCTCTTGACTTATTAAAACCTGTATATGAAGAAATAACGAAAACAGATCTACCGGTAGCACCGAAGATAATACCATCGCAAAAAGTTAACCCCGGGAAACTTCGAGAAAGAGGAAACATTCCGGTGAGGAGAACCGCTAATAAAAGAGTCAGAAAACGACGTTACGTTGAGTTGGACGATGAAAAAGACGAGGCATGAAAATGAAACAATTTCATAATAAAATGTTTTTAATATAAATGTTCGTTACAGACATTCCATTCTAGAAAAGGAACGCGCTCCCGACCCAACGTGAAAATTCCAAAGTTTTACCATACGGACTTTGAGGAAAAAGAAAGCGGAGATGCGACAATTGTACGGGAACCCCACACGCACCAGGACGATCCTCTTATCGGTGTCGAAGTGGAAGAAATTAAGGCCGAACCGGTTGATGTCGAAGAGAATGCCATTGAATTGGAAGAAAATATGGTTAATTTCATGGAGCAAGGTATGTTTAGTACAATGAGTTTTTAAGTGTGGTTTGAATTCAAATTATTAAATTGATACATGCAGAGTGGTTTTATTGATAATGTGGTCACTGTAGAGTTTAGGCTTTTTTGCAAAAAAAACTCCTACTGGATACGTCCCAAGTGTTTTAAAATAGATAATTCTGATTCGAGTTTTTTGTGACCGAAAATTAATTGAAGCGTAATCTTTGAATGACTTTTTTCTGTTGGCGAAGAAATTCTTTATGAAAACTGATAGTTCCTAAACCCTCCGGTAGTGTGGGACTTCATGCCCAGTTACCCAGTAAAACTTCCCTGCTGGGTGGTCCTAGTTGGTTTCCTGCACTGCGGTCTGCTCTGCAGTCCTATTGTGCCCTAGATTTACTACCATATGTTTATTTCTATTGCTTCTAAAAAGTCCAGTATTTTGCCCAATGGAATAGCTTGTGATCGCATGTGGATGCATGGTCTGTGAGCAATCCTGTTACCTTTTGTAGTTGATGCCTGGAGTGGCTCAGTATGTTCTCACCCTTCCTGAAGGGCGGGCTGTCAAAAAATTGTTTGGACAGTTTTAGTTTTGGTAGTTCCAAGTAGTTTTTATGCAGTTCAAGTTCCAACCAGTGTCTGATATTCTTTTTCAGGTTTTATGGAAACACAGCATGTTGTTTCTGAGTCTATGAGTCTGTTGCTGGCCTTTATTGCAAGTTGGATTACTCCTCTTGCAGCAGTATGCTTGCCCATGAAAATATCGGCATATGAAAATATGTGATAGGATTATCTCTGACCTGTTTTGCTCTTTAACTAGGTCTGCGAAATCCTCCCAGCAGTTTTGTACAGTCTTCGGCCCAGTCTCAAACTGTCCTAAAGCGTTTGTTGCTGCCTGGTCTTCTGTAATGATTGCAAATCGGTTCGGCCCCTTGGCGATACTTCTCCCATCAGTTGGATACAGATTTTACTATAATAAGCATGGACACAGGTCTGGATGTTATAATGTTTGCCTGTAAGTCTGTTGATTCTAGGCCCAGATTCAACGTGAGTTGTCTGC